>NC_143395.1:251640135-252840135 GCF_052110815.1 Crocodylus siamensis
CAAGTGATATTGTCCCATGTTTACAAATTGTGTAAAATAAGCATCACTTTGTTTGGCTTACTGTTGCTGTGATAAGCTACCACAACATAGATACAACAAGAATTCAGAGGCTTATAGTAAAATAGTACAAACTTTATAAAAGGCTTTTAATCTTGACCAATAACTAACTGGTATTATGCAAAGCAATAGCCACACCAAATTCCTAAGTGTTTACAAGCCCAAACTCCCAGCAACCATCTAAAAAACAATTCTGTAGAAAGCAGTGGAAATGTTGTCAGGCAACATGTGCAATAGAGGGTGTAAACAAAGAGGAACTTTTTGCTTATGGTCTGGTTTAGACACAGATGGACATGGTACAAGAGATAATGGCAGAAGCCTTTTTCTGGAGACTGAAAAAAATAACACCTGCCATGCAGTCAACCTGAATGTGCTGGTTTCTGAAAGTCACTACTACCCCATTATGTCTTTGCCCATGGTTCTGTTTTTGGCTGCCCCATGCTCTAGCTTCAGTGGGAAGGGTAGATGATGTCCCTATCCCAGATTATTTTGCAGCCTGATGAGAGAAGAAAAACATTAGGGGTGTGCGAAGCAGGCCCTATTCAATTTGAATTTGGATTCAGCTCAATTCAGGGGACTGATTCTATTAGTTGAGTCACATCACTGTCCCAATTCAATTCAGGAAAATCCAAATCTGAAGATTCGATTCTGATTTAGAGAATCAGCAATTCAGCCATAGACACAACTTTAAATGTTTTTTCTACATACTTTGAGGTACCATGTGTGGCTCATGAACACCAAGATGGTGGGTTGGATGGAGCATCCCACAGGGGCATGGGGGGCCCCCCCGCATGCTCAGCAGTAGACCAGGAATTGGACAGGAAGCACTTCTAGTCCACTTTCGGGTCCACCGCTGAGTGCATGGGCAACCTCCCCCCCATTCCCTCACTCCAGGTTTGTAATCGGCCACAGGGGGACCCCAGATACCACCCCCCTAGACCCAGGTGGCACCAGTCACCGAGCCGGGGCTGCGGAGGGAGAGTCACACACGTACTACATAGCAGACCTGGAAGTAGATCGGAAGTGCTTCTGGTGCATTTCTCTATCTACCACCGAGTGTACTGGAGACCCCCATGAGCTCCCATGGGATGCTCCATCCACTCCACCATTTCAGTGTTCATGAGCTGCCTGATACCTTGAGGAATGTAGAAAAAAAACATATAAGGCTGTGTCTATGTCCAAATCATCAAATATCTCTGAATCAAATTGGAGGCTTCTGATTCCATCTGGAGAAATTAATGGGTATCCCGATTCAATTCAGAGCCTCGGCCACTGAATCGGGCCTCTGCTGAATCAAATCAGCAACCAAAGCTTCACACAGCCCTAGAACACATACTTTTGAATCCTGATGTGAACATAAAACAGAGGGTGATTACTCTCTACAGTAGTAGCATTGTCATTTAGGCACACGATACAAGGACACCCAAAAATCAGCCAGCCCTGCCCCAGTGGAACTAAGGCAGAATTTCAGCCCCCCCTAGTAGGACATGCCTGGGAGCTCAAATGTAGATACCTAGGCAATATTTCAAGCCCAGAAGGAAGAGTTTAATGAATTTAAGAATGTAATAGGGTTTTTTGCGGCTGTTGAAACAGAGTAATTTTGGATTGCTCTTCGACAGTTAGGTGAGTTTAAGTACATAAATCCAGTTCAGTGCCTACAGGCACCTCTCTGTACCTCAAATTCTGTACTAATTTCTCTGTACCTCAAGTTCCTAACTTTTGGCTGTCTTGTTTGTTCAGAACTTTTCAAGCCAAGGACTCTACAGGCTATGTGTCTGTTAGGTTCACAACCCATTAGGGCTATAATCCATACTGGGGCCTCTAGATGCTATAGTAATAAAATAATAATTACCCTTCACAGTTCCTGTGAACAAAACACAGGCTTTATTTCCCTTTAAAAACTGCCAACTGCTTAGTGACAAAAGGGCTAAGAAAGCATCTTATCTTCATGTAGTAATGGCTTTAACATTTAAATCAAGGCTTTTGATTTGCAGTTTGAATATTTATAAGAAAATAAAAGTGCTTCTGAGCTAAGACTTTACATGGCCAACTTCCAACAGAGTAGGTTTTTATAGTCTTTACAAATGAGGCTTTTAAAAAGAAAACAAACCTAGAGTGGGGGCTTAATGGAAGTTTTATAATTATATATTGCACATTTACTCTTCCCAAGAGGCATCATAGTCTTTCCTTCTTCAATGCTTGTAACATCCATTGACATTTATGCTAGTTCTGTACATTAGCAAGGAAGATCCCATTCATAGCCTATATTTCAGGGAGTTCTGTTAGATAAGGGTTATAGGAATAAGCCACTGGAATGTAACTAGTTTTTCCGAGGCACATAAGCTAAATATGGTGCTGCATTTCACAGCAACATTAGCAGTATTTAGGAGATTTTGCACACTGCTTCCAGTCTGACTTATTGACATCATGGTGTCATCACACTCCACATACTTTGAGGCTAAACAGACTAATGATGATTCAAACATACAGTAATGTTCTTCAGTGCCAATTCCAGGAAGAAAAGTTGTTTAAAGTATATCTGATTATTTTTAGCCTTCCCAGACCTTAAGCAACCAGCTGTTGCCTGAGAAAAGATACACTTTTCTTAGCCAACAGCAAAACCATGATTTTCCCAATGTTAAGATGGCAGAGCATCTTTTAGGCTTTACTCGTAGGGTGTGTCTACATGTGTCATTATGGTGCCATTGTTACTGCACCACAATTTATTACCTCCTTTTACAAGTACTAAATAATGGTGAAGTAACAGCCCATACTTTGCTATATGGGTGGTGCATGGTTATTTTTAGCAGCTACTTTGCCATAGCGGTGTGCTATACTGGAGTTGGGGGGAGGGCAGAGAGGGTAGGCAACAAATCATTATGGTGAAGTAACTGCTGGTTACGTGTAGATACCTGCAGACACTATTTCGCTGCTATGGTGATGTAGCATCATGCGTAGACATGACCTTAAAGTAGTACATGTTTTTGTAGGTGAAATTAAATTGCTTTAAAATAGTAAACTACAATGAAGAACAGAGTGCCTCTGGGTACAGTTGGTTTTGAGCCATGCTGTGTTATTAAAGATCTTTCAAATATCTTTACCAGTAATATCTACATTTTAGGGTATGAACGCGCATTTGTGGTACCCAATCTACAATCACGCAACTTACTTTAAGCCATGTGAAAGCAGACTAGGTGCATATATTTACCAGTGCCAGAAGCTGTGATGGGAACCAGATCTAACTATGAAAAATAACTTGGGGTGGGAGGGAGGGGCAGGTGGATTCAGGAAGCAGTCTAGTGGGTCCACTTGGAGAGGAGGGATCACAGGATTAGTGAGAGAGGGTGATGGCATGTCTGTGGAAGAATTGGGAGGCTAAACATAACCTAGTTAGTGGTGGTGATTGGAAAAGTACAGCCTGGGGTTTGGAGTGAGCAGCTGGGCTTTCCCAGCCCTGGGCCTGTGCTCCAAACATGTACAGACATTTGGCAGATATATCTACACCATTTCCAGACTAACTTGTTACACATAGACAGACTTAGAGAGGTGAAATATCTGACCATCATGTTTGTTTGTTTTTTATGTTGGTTGTGTTATAGCTGAAAAATGATTGAAAAAAACTCCTGAGAAGTTGTTGAAAAATTAAAATCCAGCATGTCACTGATTCCATAAAATAACTCATTAAAGTTGAGTGAAACAAATATTTTATACATATTTTTAAATTTCAGATGTAGCCTGCTCAAAGTCCATAATTATTTCATAATGCTCTCCAATTTATTTTCAATTAAAAAAAAAAAAAAGGATTTGTATGTGTGTGCATATTCCTTTCTTACACAAACTATTTAATTGCTTGTCCACTTAACTGGACTCTAGTGTGAAGTTTTGGAAACTCTTCTCTTTTTGCTAAGTTTTGCTTAAACTCTAAAAGCATTCATGGGCACTGTATTTTGTCATCATCATCAATCATTCTAAAAAAAAACACGCCAAAAAAACAACACAAAAAAACTTCATGTGCAGATGCAATCCCACAATAGTTCAAATATACTTGGAGTCTTGGAATTAACTTTGTCAGCATGTCACCCAATCTAAAATATTTCACTTCTGGGCAAGTCAGTAGGAATTGTACTATAAACTTTTCCCAGTAGAAGACAGGGAAGTCATAACAAATTAGAATATAGCAGTAAGTTTTATTTCATTTGGCTCTTTAGTAACAAAAAATGTCCAATTTAGGCTGAATTCAGCTTCAAAATTATTAATAAAGTAAAATGATGGTCATTATAATAAATTTTCATTATATTGTCATGTGTTATGCCTTGTATACCTTTTCATAGCTATGCATATTTTGACAGTGCCAAGTTCTGTTGGCAAATGTTCATATATTTGTTCATATAGTTCTCTAGTTTTACTTATATTCTTCTCTTGCAAATATAAATTCTCAAACTTCTATGTATGAAATTAATTCAAATTACACCAAATTGTAGTGTGTGTGTGTGTGTGTGTGTGTGTGTGTGTGTGTGTGTGTGTGTGTGTGTGTGTGGAGGGGCAGGGGGGTGGAACTCAAGAAAAAAACCCCCAAAAAATCAAGGTCAGCAATCCAATGTTTGTTCCACTTTGCATATTCAGTAGTGTTCATTATGTTTTTATTTGCTTACCTTCTACATGCAGAACGAATGGTAAAAATACAATGGTTTGCACAGAATCACACCATGCATCCATTTTAGGAAGTTTCTCTAAGTATTCTACTAACTCAGTTTTTATCACCCCCAAAAATCTGCCACTAAATCTTTAAACCTATTAAACTGCAAAAACAGAATTTTTTTCAACTCTGCTATAAAAAATAACCTTGAAGCTGTATATATAAAAACAAAATATCTACACTTATTTTATTATGAAGTGGGAACAAACAAGAAGGTGGCTACTAAAATGCTGGGGTAGCAAGAACAATAACCACCATCTCATTTTCTCTTTAACAGGGTTAGAATTTTATTTTAGTGAAGTTAATGCCACACTATATTTTCATAATTTAATAGACACTAGGATTGGAAGGGACCCCAGAAGATCATTGAGTACAGCCCCCTGCCCAAGGGCAGGAAGTCAGCAGGGAACACAGGATCCCAGCCAGATAAACATCCAAAATCCCAGCAAGATAAACATCCAATCAAGTTATCAAGCACAATTTTATTAAAGATATACTGTTGCAACCAAATGATTTTATAAGTTAGTGAGATGTGATCCTTCCTCTTCAGTCCCTTCATATTCAGCAAAAGGACTGAAGAAGAGTAAATATTCTTTCAAAACTACAGTCCCAGGAAGATCCCTATGGCTCTGACATAATGCCAGACTACCTTATACATACCTTATACAATACTTCATAGATTTTGGACAACATTGCAGCTATTAGAGGATCCTCAGAGAGCCAGCCATTATTTATGGCAAGAAGCAGCTCAGGATTCTTAGAGTTCAAAGGTAGCTTAAAGCCAGCATAATCTGTTCTGCTGGGAATTCTGCATAGTGATTCTTAAAGGCAGAATCACTGGACCAAGGCTTTGTGTTTACCCCATTATATAAAATACATGCATTTTTGTATTATACTCATCTTGGTAAATTTTTTTTTTTCAACTCAGGAAATGTTGAAAAAAACATGACAGCCTATAAAGGTCTCAGCTTACTTAACTAAAGGTATTATAAACTGATACTTTCCCGACTTGTTCACTTGCCTGTATGTCGTAGTGGCAGTCCTGACTCTTGCCCGTCTCACCTTGGTGTTAAAAGAAGATCTAGATCAAGAGATGTTAATTATAACCACCACTTGACACCATTATCTTGGGATGATCCTTTCTGGGGCTCCAACCTCCTCTACACCCAGGCCTAGCACCACCCAGATGTTATTCCATCATTCATTAGCCTTGATCTTACACAGCGGCTTTTCTTTTCTCCCTCTTTCTTTTTAGTCTCACATGCATTTGGATGGTTATCTTGATGGACTATCATCTACATAGACTACCAGACTTCATCATCAGTCCCAAGTAAGTCCAGAGTTTTATTGTTCTTGGGGTGAAACCCCTTTTTTAACCAGAACACAAAGGAAAACAAACTTAAAGGAAAAAAATAAAGCCCATCTGGGCTGCAGTTCCCAAAACCCTTTTTAGCTTCAGGGTATACTTGTTCACTCAGGAAGGATATCCTTCCCCTTTAAATCTAGCTGCCAGTTTTAGGTTGCCTGACCCAATATTTCATTAGCCTGCCAGGCCACAGGCTCGACTGCTCAGGTAAACAAAAGCAAAATGAAAGTAAAATATGTACTTGCTGTTGGGGCTAAGCCACGTTCCTCCCAGCTAGCCCTTACTTCACCAGCAGGCATCCCACCTCTAGCATTGCTCCACCCGGTGGTGTTTCCAGCCAATGCCTCCTGGCTTAATCAAGCTCTTTGGAGTTCCTCAGCCAGCTAGCGGCTGGCTCACCACCACTTAAGCCATCCCACCTGCCTTGCCAGGTCTTGGGATTCAGGAGTTCTTCTTTTTGCCATTCATCTGGGTCCTCACTTTCCATCTCTGTCCTCTAGGGCCACTCATGGAGCAGCTCCTCTAGAATCATGGCTCCCTGGCAGCTACTTTGTCCTTTGCTGGCTCCTGCCAGCTCTCAGTAAGTACCTCCAGTGTCTCCTTGTCTCCACAAAACCTTTTTAATTAACTAGATTTTATAAAAATCAAGTGCTGATGAAGAATTAATAAAAGAAAAGTTTCTATTTGTCTGTCTGTTGACCAAACACACGCCTGAATAGCTTTTCAGGTCTGTAAGAACTCAACCATCAATTTGGAAGACTAAAAAGGTACCTTAGGGAGCAAGGTTTGATGAAAACTATAATGCAAGAGTTCAATGAAGAGATCAGATATAAAATGATTATTTCCATTCTTGGTATTTATTCACACTTGAAGAACATTACTGAAGGGCACAGAACAAAAAAAAGAGGAGGCAAATACCATTAATCATTAATTTAATTTCTACAAGTAAGTATTATTTGATTTGAGAAAGGAAAGTATTTTACTGGTTTTGTATTTTAGAGAGCAACTTTGAATTAAAGTAAAAAGCACAGAGCAACCACTAGATCTATACTTTTAATCTAGGGATATAATACCTCTATATATCTTCAAAAGGGAGTCATCTACCTTGACACACATACTTTTGTGGGTATTTTTCTGGTTCAATTTTCAACATGAACTGTACAGGCTCCAAAATGGAACTGTCCTATCTAATAAGAGGTTAAAAGACCAAAACATCTAAAGCAAAACTATCTTTCAGATTTAATAAACCTCATCAGTAGAGATGGGGATTTTTTTAAAGTAAATAGCAAAATGCATTTTTGGTCATCCTAAAACTCTTCAGTAATTAGACCTGAATGCACTGTCTGAGGAAAGAATTCAGGAATCTTGTGACAGCTTGCATAATATAAATATTTTTTTTCAGGTAATGTTTGGAGCCCAAGTGGGCTGCCCACCAGGGTCAGATTCATATTCTCTCTCTCTTTCTGCCTCACTGAATATTAATATGGGCTTTATAAAAGGTGGAAGTGTGCCTATAGCACAGAAAATAAAGAGCAGTCTAACTCCGAATGAACTGTTTGGGTACTATCCTGTCAACTGTGGGTTCACATCTGCTTTGGCAGACCAGAACTGAACTAGAGTCTCCTTGTTGCAGGAATTCTGGGTGCCCTAATTACTGGGGACTACTTCTCCCTTTTATAATCTGGCTTTTCATTTCCTTCCCTTTAATAACTGGCATTTATAAATATAATATGATATTCAAGCAAACAGAATGGTCCATTTGACCTAATATAACATATTTTGTTTTTTACATTTTAGTAAAGAAACGTATTTCAGTTTCTGATCAATCTGAACAGATTTGTTATTGTTGATTTCTGTTTCTTTCATCAGTTTGGATGAACCAGAAAAAAGAAATCAGTTAATCACACACAATTTGGGGGTTAGGGGCAGAAATGCGAGAAGATTATTTATATAATGGAAGCAAAGGTTAATTCTGACTTATAACTGAATGAACCCATAGCTTGGCTGTAACAAATCCTATGCACTCCTAAGTTTTAGAACTAGTACATTTTATGTCTAGTGTACAGTTCTACAGATGCAATAGTGATCATACAATCCTAACCAATTCATGTTCAGCTATTCAATATTATATTAGAACAATATAAAAGGTATGAATTATGTTTCATACCCATATAAAATATAATGTTGGATCCCTGGGGGAGAAAAAACGGATTTTAAAGAAAAAATAAAGCTATTGCAAATTCTCAATTTCTCAAAGCCCCAAGATGCTTAAGTGACTCCAGGGAAGGGATAAGCATTATTTAAACTCTCCTTGTTTTTGTACTTGACTGCTTACATAATAGCCATAGGCAGCTTGGAAAAAGATTGAAAAAGTGGCAAATTATTTGTGAAACATTCTCTGATTTTTCTTTTCTTTAACTAAAAAGAATCAAGGCCTCCAAACTCAAATCCATGCTGTTTAATTTCATTTCTGCCAGACATAGTATAATACATTTGGAGGTTCTGTTCGTCTTAGCCACTGAGAAAAATATTATGTTCTGAGAGGTTTTCTCCTCCAATAGAAAAAAAAGACTGGTATGGTGGGTAAAAAATTCCATAGCACATGGGTAAATGACTTTATGGATTTTACAGTTGGATTCACACCTTCCTTCCTTGCTGTTGGCACTGGATTTATGACCCAGATACTTTGTTCTGGGAGGACCCAAAACTCTCAGACCAACCATGACCCATTTGATGATAGGCTAATTTTATTGATACACAATGATAGCAGATAAGAATAATGCAAACAATTCTATATCTTCCAGTCCCAGGTTCACAGAGTCAAGGTACGTCTAGCCAGCATGTGAGCTTTACTCCTGACATTCTCTCTTGAATGTCAGATGTCAGCAGCCTGGAGGCTGGAGGCCGAGCCTCCCTCTCTCCCTCCCCTCCAGTGGGTTGGGTGACATGAGCTGGTGGTGTGTACTCTGTCCATGGTAGCCTCAGGTTCTTCTGTTGGGGTCCTTTTGCTGCACTGAAATCCTTTCTTTTGTATCTCTTTCCCCCTGCGATGACTCCTCATCTTTGAGCATTGCTGATTGTTTTCTCTGTGGTCATGATACTGTTCATGTTCTGTCCTGTCAGCATATTCCTTTGTTCCACAAACCCATCATATGCACTCCTAATTTTGTTCTTTTCATTCTTCTCCTAATTTGGGCTGTTCCCCCAAACCAAAAATCTCTAGGGCTCTGCAACTGGATACTGTGACTTAATGCCACCTCATCTCATGTTATGGAACAGTGTGGTACATGTCTTCAATTTTCCAGCTGTGTGTCTGCTTGCTGCTTACCTGTGTCAGACACAGTAGGCCTTGAAGGCACAAACAGGCTTTTAGAAATCAATTAATCTTTGCTGTTGCTCTGGATCATTGTTCTAATACATATCTACTTTACCTACAAGCCAATTCTCAAAGCAACACTTTAAATACCATTTTCTAGTCATCACATGCCACCACGAACATTGTCTATTTTGTAAAAGAGAATGATAAAACTAACAAAAGAATGGAATGCCTGCTCATCCCATTAACTTGCATATCTAATGCAAAACCGTCTCTCATCTCTGAAGCCAAACTGCAAATAATTTGCTACAGGAGCTCTACTTAAAGCCAAAATTTAAAAAATGATCACCTACAGACTAAACAGAAGCCTCTTTGCTCTTCTATAGAATTCAACTCCAATAACATACTATGATTATTGAAAATCATAGAAATTATAATGGGAAACTTTCCCTCTGCTCTATATGCTTCTTAGATGAATAAAGAAAAGACATTTGATAAAGTAACATGAGAATTTCTTATTGATACATTTTGAAAACTTGAATTTGAATCCAAATTTTAGCATTCAATTTCAATGGTGTTCATTTCACTAGTTATATATTGTACCCCTCTTCCTAATAACACAGGGGGGTTATTGCTCCCTTACCTACTTTTGTAATTCTTATTTATATAACCATAAGCTTCCCTCCCACTCCTCAAATCTCAATCCATAAAAGTTAATTATGGATAATTAACTTTATACAAAAACTCTTCTTCACTTTGTATTCTTCTTTTCCTTTAGGTTATGGATTTTTTTTTGGAAGTATTAAAAATGAATGATCTTAAGATCATTGGACTATAGTGACATGGAGATAGTGATAGCTTTGGACTATAGTGACATGCAAATTAAAATGACCACAGAAATTTTAGTTGCAGTGTAAGACTCATATTTTCAAAAGCACTTAGTGTCCTTGGCTTCCACTAAAAATATGTTGCAACTCTTATTACTCAAGAGTTGGTAGTATGTGTGGAGCACTTTTTAAATTCAGGCCTAATTTTGCATTCCAAGCACTTTTGTAGAGTTGAAGGGGGAAGGAGAAATACATACACATGTGTACATTAAGCCAAAGGAATCAGTCAGAATCACTGGATAGTTCATTGGGTGTTGTAGATGTTTTAAATAGAAAAGCAGTCCTGCTGTATTTCTGATAAATAGTATTCTTCACAAACTATAATTCGTTATGTGCATTATTTCCTTAAAAATACTTGAGTTTTGTAATGTCTGTATGTTTATGACCCTTGACTGCACAGTGTACAATGAAAATTTAATTTTGTTCTCCTCCAGTGTGGCCATCACAAATTGTCACTTCTCAGATCCCACAGATCAAGGTTGTATCACAGCCCTGTGACCTTCAGTTCCTTAGGCTTGGTAGCCATCATCAGGGACTAGAAGGAAGTCAGATTGATATAACAGGAAAATATGTTTTTGTTTGCTTGAGATTTCAGTTTTTTAAAGAGTAAAAATAGCTCTTTTGGGAGTTTGGCAATGATTCATACCTCTTCTGTAATTTGCCCAGTAGTTACAAAGAGGATATTTTTGGGATCCAGAGGTTAAGGTTTTGAAAAGGACACATACAAGATGTGCAGTTGCATTATTTTAAACAATGATCTTGTCAAAGGAAGAAAACAGGCTTTCATTTACACATACAACCCGACATACACTTGAATAGAGAGGGAAAACTTGGGGCTAAAATCTGGAACGAGTCACACTGCAGCAACTACATACGAATAAAGAACCAGTCATAGGCTAAATGAAGAAATGGCAGAGACCGATAATATTCCCTATGCTTTTGACAGTCCATCATGTGAAAACTGGCTGTTTGTTTGAACTTGTTCTTACTTTCCATCTCACTCTCTTGTATGAAGTTTAACATTGCACAGGTGTTGCCCCAGTCAAGGGTAGATTCAGGATTTTGCAAAGGGTGGTGCAAAATGGGCTGCACCCTCTACTCACAGCTTTCTCCTCTTCCACCCGAGTGGGCCGACGGCACTGTGGCAGCCTCCAGGGACTTTCTTAAGTATCCAAAGTAGGTAAGAATCCCCCCCAGTTCCTCCATGTTCAGATCCCAGCCCCTACAAGAATCCCATGAGAATCCCAAACCCTTCCTTCCCCTTGCCCTATTCTTCTACCTGCTGCTGCTGCCTTCCCTGGTGTACTAGGGAAAGAGCCATTCCTGCCCACTTGAGGACTGGGCAGGGAGGGGGAATCCACCCTGTCACTGCCACTAGTGCCACTAGCTGAGCCTAGCCCCCCACACAGCCTGCCTGGAGAATGAAGGAGCTTCTCCCACCCCTGAGGCAAAGAGGAAAACAGTGCAGCTGGTAGGAAGAGAGAAGGGAAGGAAACATGTTGCTCAGCATGAAGGACAAGGGATGGATTCTTACCTGCTTTGGAGAGTTAAAAATGTCCCAGCTGCTGCTTCCACAGCATACTGTAGTCTGAAAGGGGAGTGCAGCCATGCCACTTCACCCCCTCTGGATCCATCACTGCGACCAACCTCCTAGTCTACGATCAGTATCCAAAGTCCTCATTTTCAGAGTATTAATCACCCATTGGATGCAGGCATCAAAGAGCATGAATCCAAGAAACATAAGAGAGAAGTGTTCATGAAAATAATTTATTTTGAAGTTTATGGGACTTAAATGGTAGCTCAGTGCTTCAGAATGGCAGACCCCAGATTTGCATATCTGGGAACTCAAAATCTGAGCCATTTATAATCTATTTTTAAAAGAATTTGAGCCCCCAAGGTCTGGAATAGCCTGCCATCAGAGGTGGTTCAAGCACCTACATTGAACACCTTCAAGAAAAAAAATGGATGCTTATCTTGCTGGGATCCTATGACTCCAGCTGACTTCCTGCCTTTGGGCGGGGGGCTGGACTCCATCTTCCGAGGTCCCTTCCAGCCCTAATGTCTATGAAATCTATAGAGAGACTCCCTGCTTTTTCTGGTGCTAAGAAGATACTTCAGAACAAGAGATGGTCTTGAAAAGAAGACTGGTACAGGAAAAGGGAGAGAGAAAAAGGTAGAATGAATGGACCCTAAGAGGGTTAAGACAGAACAGAGTCACAGCCCTATTAGTGTGATCTCAAGCACAAGACAGGGCTGCCTCGAGAGGGACTAGCTAGGGTTGTTACCTAATGGTAAGAGCCTAGGGCAGTGATTCTCAACCAGGGTACTATAGTGATATTAACACTTCTAGGTGTTCCATGCAATATTAGCACTGTTAGATGTGCAAATATGATCCACAAGATAACCCAGAAATGTCAAACCTCTGGAATTTATGGGCATGTCCAGATGAGCATGGCAATTTGTTTCCTCAGGGACAAGTAGCAGCAGTGCACCTTGTGCCTCTGCTGCTTTTCCTCAGGGAATGCCCAGGCCACATGCACTTGGGCATGCAGCAGGTACTCGGGGTGGTGTAAGAGAGACTGGCTCCAGCAGTCTTATCTATGGTCCTGGGCACCTGCCAGGGCTGCAGCTGTGGCAGGAAGCCTTCTTGGCTCCAGCGGGCCAGGCTCCAGTTTTGTGTGGTGCACACTGCCACCATGTGTACTGCCACCTTTTTTTTTTTTGGTGTGAGTTTTTTTGACCCTGGGATTTCCCAGGGTTAACCCCCCCCAGCAGTGTGGGGAACACCTGCATGTGATGTGTGGGGTACCGCAGATCAGTCTGGAGCACCACATACTGCACATCCATGCTCATTTGAACATGGCTTATAGTGTCAAAACATTTCTACCTGTCATGGTCTTTATGACTTCTTTACAACAAAAGAATTGCTCTATTATTTTTCCATAGTCAAAAAACAAGTGAAAACTAAGAGCTGGCATTTTCTGAGGGGTGCCTTGAATCTAAAATGTTTAGGAGCTACTGCCTGATTCACTAGTGTCCACTAAGAAAAGTTGTTTTGTTTTAATAAGAGTTTCGTGGTTTGTTGCATGTGATTTCAGGTATATATGTCCTTTGAAGAGGTTAAATCCCCTTTCAAACTACAAGGTAGCTTTCTGAGAGGAAGAATATATAACTGAGAGGCAGAAAACAAAAGGGACCGATGGCCAAGTCTCAGAGTTCAAGGAGCAAGAAGACTGTACAAGACTGGAGGTCCCAACCAAGAGTTTAACTACAGCCGAACTATAGCACTATTATTGTTGTGGCTCTTAGGTGGTGGCTGGTAATGGTGGTGGGGTTAGAAAAACTATGTTTCAGAGTGGGTGGAACAGGAATAAGTCTGCAATACTTTTCCTCTGATAAATGGTGGAAGTAGCCATGAGGTCTGCATAAAAAAGAATGCTTCTGAGTTGTGTAACACACAAAACTCCTGGTACATCTACATGGAAGGTGCAGTGTTTGCTCCTGTAGTAGCACTCTCTTCACAGAAAGGATGGAGGGATTCTTAGGACCACTATATTTATATATCCATTCTCTCCAGGTATTTTTCCTTGGAGTCAGAATCCATATCCTCAATGTTAGTTGGTCTTTTATTGTTAAGATAGAATTCATCCAAAGCCCAGTGAAGGCAATTAGCATTTCTACTTAGAATTGAGTATTTGGGATCATGCTCAAGGGGTGAATTTAGTGGGAACAGTAAAAGATTAAGGTTTGCGTACATATAGGATTCTTTGATTAGATCCTAACATATTCAAATTATATACAAAATCATCTTCTTTCTGTCTTTACTTGTGAGTTTTCTTTTTTCCCTACATGTAATCAAATCTATGTTACACTCAAATGACATTTAAGAATGAGCTTAGAAAGAAGATAAGATCATCTTATTCATTAGATGTTTAATTAGAATTGGATTGTTTCCACTGAAAGAAGAAAAGAAACATGCCCTATTTCACTCCTTTGTATCGCTGAACAAACAAAGACAGGAAATTATTTTATCGCAATACATGTTTGAAATAACTATCTAATGTTAAAGGGAAAAAAGAAGTTTCATCTAGAAGCTGATTTAAGAGAGAAAGATTTTACCATTCATGTGTGAATACTAAACTGTTATTAACTAAATTGCAGCTGCAACCAATAAATATGGGTTTCTGCCCCAAGAGAAAAACGTTCCCTGGAATCATTTTACTCTATATTCATTTTGACCAAATTCTACTGTGGGGTGGGGGAGTAAGAGGTTTAGAGGGTGGATAGCAATCTTGTAGGTGTCATAGTTGAAGTGATGGGTAACAGATTGGGTATATTTTTCTAAACATGAGTACTTTGATTCTTATGCAAAATATAAGCATATCTGCAAGGCACCCTGCCATATTCTGGCTAAAAACTCATTTCTTTCAGTAGGCCTATGAATGGAAACCCATTTTAATAAACTGCCATCCCCACACCTATTCTCTTAATACACCATAAATACCCCAAAAATTCACTCAGGCTCTTGGTATGTTTCCCCACTGTCTTGGTATGTTTTCCCCACTGTTTTGTGAAACTGTATGCATTTCTGGATGTTAACTGGATATGTGTCCTGTACAGAATAATTATACTGCAGGTCCCTAATATGAAATAAATAATTTGACTAAGAGGGGGTAATTACATCTAGTCCTTTAGCCCTTTCATGCTGCTCAATATTTTAGTATAACTCTAAAACTAAAGTACTAACCCCAAGGAGCATTTGGGGAAATGCAGAAAAATTCACCCAGTGATGTATAAACCTCATCTGTAGCACTTCAGCCACAATTTCAAGGACAGACCTGGAACTGAAAGAGTGGCCTCTGTACTCCAGTCATTCACAATTATTGGGACATAACTGACAATGAAGGCAAGCTAAAGCAGCCTTGAACCATCTTGCAGAAAAAAGGAAGGTATATGGGGTGAAAAGGGAAGTTTCTCTGGATCCCAGACTAAGACTGCTAGAAATTTTTTAAAAGAATAAATCAGATGATATTTCCAGCTGCATTAAGGCCACATCACTCAATGCATATTAACTTAGTACATCCTTACTACACATTTAATTCCATCAATTTGCTATTAATATATGTCACTGCTACAGTAACCATATCTACCACACACAAGAATCTACTGAATGCATCAGATAGTTGACACCTACTTGAGTTAACTGAATCCCATTTTATTAGGAGAAGTAGATGTGAAGGGTCTCTACTGCCATTCAGAAGGAAAACACACCTGGATCAATCTGATTAGCTTTCCCATAAATACAGCTGCAAACACCTTTAGACATCAAAATATAATTGCATGCTTCATAAATGAGTGAGGAATGACAATATTGTGGTTCATCCATAAAGCTACTTAGGTATAGGTCTATAATAGGAACACTTTCAACTACTTGAAAACAGTTTTAAAATTCCAAGTTTTTTCTTGTAGCCATTAATATTTTAATAAGAAATTTGCTTTAGATTATAAACAGATGCTGAGGTCCACCTGCCGAAAGTAGACATTTTGGTAGCCTTTTTGTGTTATTAGAATGCCCCTCTTTAATGGCTATTTAGGCTTGCATGCATTCAATTTTTTTTTTGCTGACATTTTATTACACCATTAAAAGGAGAAACGTGCATCTGTATTCTCACTAGGCTACTAAAATTAGCCAACAGTTTTACTGCTGGAAGTAACTGCTTACCAAACTCATCAGAAGATTTTGGAGATGTAGGAACACTGTAATTCCCTCGCCCCCCACCCCAAAACCAAAAAGGCTTTTTTCAAGTTTTACCTAATTTACCATTCCATTAAGAGAATAGTGTGAATAAAAGCACATTATATGATAAATTTAGAATTTGTTATTCTCTTAATTAACATGATTTTATGAGACTAGCTAGCTGATCAAATAAACATAGTGTTTTAAAGATCCATTCTGTTTAAGCAGAATTTATTAAATTTAATTTTCATCCTTATTTTATCTGTACAAGTGTATTGTTACTACCCATGTAAGATTTCATAGTTATATATACACCTTATATCTCATTCTTTATGTCATGTACAGATGGCATTAAATGGCAAGGAATTGTGAAGATTAGATGGCAAAATCCTCTGGGAAGAATTCACATGCTCTGTACTTACTATCACAGATCTCAGGTATGCAGTTATATAGCAGTTCTGTTGCCTATGATATGCTACACCTGTATGGCTGATGTCACATCTCAGACACCAACACATAGCTATGTTGCCAGAACAGATACATGGAGAATAGCTATATCTATATATCCATTAGGGCTGTGCGAAATTTCAGTGGGTGTTTTATTTTGAAGCCATTTCACTGCATTTCAAGCTTGAAACAGTAAAATCAAAATGAAACAAAAGCCTTTGAAACAGCTTCAAAATGAAACAAGGGCACTCAAAACATTTCAAAAGTTTCAAAACGTTTCGAGTTTTGAAGCTGGGCTTGGCTTCAGCACCCATCCCAGCCAGCAGCAGCAGTTTCCTGTCATCCAGTGCAGATCTGGGGGCTGCAAACCCCAGGAGGATTCTGGCACACCCTCCAGCCCTCCCGGGGATGTGAGCCCCCAGATCTACACCTTGGATGCCAGCATGCTGTTGCTGCCAGTTGGGGCCAGCGGTAGCACAATTTTCCTGGGGCTGGATGTGGTCTGCACCCAGTGCCAGTCCTAGCTGGCAGCAGCAGCCTCCTGTGATCCACTAGGCCGAACAGGTGCATGCCTACACCCCCAGGAGGAGACTGGCAGAGCCCTGCAGCCCTCCCAGGGGTGTGGGCAGGCCCCTTACCTGCCTGCCAGATCACAGGAGGCTGCTGCTGTCAGCTAGCACCAGCAACTGCACCAATCTTCCCAGCACTGGGTGTGGGTTGTGCCCACTGCTGGTCCCAGCCAGCACCAGCAGCCTCCTGTCATCTGGCAGGCAGATTGGGGGACCACCTACACCCCAGAAGGGCTATGGGACTTTGCCAGACTGCTCCCAAGGGTGCGGGAGGCCCCCTGTCTGCCTGCCAAATCACAGGAGGCTGCTCCTGCCACCTGGGGCCAGTGGTGCATCTAGCACTGGGAAGATTGGTGCTGCCACTGGCCCCAGGTGGCAGGAGCAGCCTCCTGTGATCTAGCAGGCAGATCAGCGGGGGGCACACCCTGAGAAGGAGTCCAGCACAGCCCCTAAAGTCCTCCTGGGGGGAAGGCCCCCAATCTGCCTGCCAAAATCACAGGAGGCTGCTGCTGCCACCTGGGACTAGCACTGGGCACAGCCCGCACCCAGCGCCAGGCAGATTGGTGCTGCCACTGGCCCCAGACTCCTGTCATCCAGCAGGCAGACTGGGAGGCCACCTACACCCCCTTATCCTTATCTAGTGCTGGACTCCTCCCAGGGGTGTGGGCTCCCAATCTGCCTGTCAGATAACAGGAGGCTGCTCCTGCTGCCTGTGACCGGCAGCAGCACCAATCTTCCTGGTGCTGGGTGCAGGCACTGCCCAGAGCCAGTCCCAGGTGGTAGCAGCAGCCTCCTGTTATCTGGCAGGCAGACCTATATATCTAAAAGGTCACTAGGGGGCATGTTTTCAAGACAAAAGGGAGTAATTTAGAAATTGTAAGTAGGATCAACTGTGCAGAAAAATAAGAAATACATTCTATGGAAACATAGACCTTTAAAAGATTTTGCCATAAGTTAATTGGACCAAGTTTCCTTGTACAGGAACTCATACTACATGAGCTTAATCTCAGTTGGACAATACTATGATACTGTAGACATGAATCCAAAAACACTCCAGTAAAAGACACCAGAAGCAGAAAGCCATGTTGATTTCAAAGCTGGAATTCACAAAAATAGCATGTGGAGTTGCATAAGGAGCCAAAACAAAGCTCAGTATTTGAAAAAAGATGCAAGAACTTCAGTGGACTTTGCAGGTTGCAGCAAAATATAGACAGTGAGGGCAAGAAGTATGAGAGAAGCAACACTAGTTCAGAGGAAATTCTTCATCGGAGCAGTGGACAACATTATAAATAGCTTACTAATGGACTCTTAGCCTAAAAATATTAAAAGCTCCATATCCTTTTAATTAGACAGGTGCACAAGGCA
Source organism: Crocodylus siamensis (assembly GCF_052110815.1). Lineage (NCBI taxonomy): Eukaryota > Metazoa > Chordata > Crocodylia > Crocodylidae > Crocodylus > Crocodylus siamensis. Next base: position 251,658,576 of record NC_143395.1, read on the forward strand.
ACAAGATTGGAAGAGTGGAAAGAGACTATCCAAAGTAGAAAATAAATGAATGTAAATCAGGGCTTACACTACTGGCCTTATACTCAGTAAGGATGTAGTGGAGTCAATTATTTGGGCAACCAATGAACTGGAAAAGATTCAACGTATAATAATACCTGGGGTAAAAATAACCAACATAGAGTTAAAGACATGTCAAACCTTTCATTTCTTCAAGAGGTTTCACTCTTTGGATGAGTAAAGTACCAGAAAAACCAAGAAGGATGTTGAAAATCTCTATGAGAGGATATAAAGTTCTTAAAGGAGAACAGTGTAAAGCTAAAAGAGGCCAGTCATTCCAGTAGATACAACCCTAGGAAAGTTCCTTTAAGGCAAGCACTAAAATAAGATCTGGACATGCTAATTGGTCCAGGCATCAGAGTGTGTAGAAAAAATGGAGAAGGTGCTCTTATTGGTCATAGCAAGGGAAAAATAACAGAATGGAATACTTGGCTAAAAACATTAAACAAATATTTTAAATGGGAAACTATAATAGGGTAAATTATGATAGCTGATGTAAAATGATTTTCCATGTGTGATGCTTTGGATAAATTGTGGAAGGTGTCCTTTAAAAAAAAAGAGCCTATATTTATGCACATCAATCACAACGAGGGAGATATTACATATGGTATACCTATACTGCAGATTACAGGGTAGAGAATAAATAAGAGGGACATAAATAAGAAAGATCAGAAGCAGTTTCACCAAAATATCACAAAAATTGGAAAGAATGTATTTGCCGTACTGAGAATCAGGGTAAATAAGCCTGTCCATGCAGTCTCCTAGCAACTCCATAGTATCATGGCTGGAATATTTCCTGTACCCCGAGCTAGCTTGTCTAAAACTATCTTGGATATTTTAATGCTACACTGAAGATTGCAGTTTGTACATACCCATTGTTTTCTCAGACTGTCTTTTGGAATTGTTGGTATGTCACTGAAAAATACAACCAATTTTGAGTATAGAGAGTATTAAGTTCTACCTAGATAACATTCTGACCAGAGGAAAAAAGGGAAAGAATATGATGAGCAGCTTTTATCTGCTTTGAAAAGAATCATAGCTGCTAGACTAACACCAAACAAAAAAATAAAATAAAATAAAAATAAAAAAATATAAATTTTCTATACTCGGAGAGAAATTAAGATGGCAAGGTGTACAGGTAGATCACAGTAAGGTTGAGTCTATTATTATCAGCATGCCCGTCTCAAAACACAATAAATAGGTATAAAGAACCTTGAAACTTTGAATTGGGTAGAGTAATTTGTATCTGATCTGGCTGCCTGATCAAGTAATCTGAGAATGGAAGTAAGATAACAGCCATATTGAGGAATCATAAGATATAGATCCTTATCCTTATCTAGTGCCAAATCCTTAGGCACTAGGACATAAAATACAAACCTGTTATCCATGAATGTGTTGGTGCAGCATATTCAAAGCTGGAGACTAGCAGCTTTTGCATCACAGCCACCATCAAAAACTGAAAGTCAAACGCTATAGTTCAGAAGTAAAAAAAGTTTCATGTCCCTATTTTAGTAGACGAGAGTTAGGTGAAACTGACCATGAAGCATATATTTATTGCCCTTGGCAAAACCTCTTTCAAGAATAGAACCTTGTTGTTGTTGTTGTTGTTACACATGTATGATTTGCACTTTAATTACAAACCTGAGAGAGATTTAGGGTGGAATTCCATTATCCTTTTTGTCCCTAAATGGCACTTTTCAAGCTGTGCAAGTGGCCTTTTTGGCATTTACACACAGTTTGCAATCCTATTGCCTAAGCAGTGTGCTTGTGCAATGTCCATGTAGCTACTGCATATGGTCAGTAGGCTATGTGCTGGCCAGGCACTTACAAAGCTATGTAGATTCATCCCTGAATGTAAGTCCTAGAAAAAAAATCAAGGAGGAATAAGTTATAGCATGTATCACAGTACTCTAACCACCATACCACAGATTAGACATTATCCACTCTCTTTTCAAGATCTCATTTTAAAACCAAGATACTGTATTTTGCATTTAATTGTCAAATGGATAGAAAGTAGCGTGGAGGTTTCTGCCATGCAGGAAAAAAGCATCTGGGCTAGAACCTAGGTCCTCCTCTTTATCAAGGTGATGGCAGTAGTCCCTCACAGGCAAGGATGATCATGCCCACAGGTCAAGTAAAGCATTGCGATGAGTCCATTGATGGCTAAGAAAGCCAATCCTAGAGCTGCAGACTGTCAGGGCCAATGCCACAGGTGCTTATTAAAGGGAGGGTTGGATCATGAATTTCTCTATCTTGTTTTCTTTTCTTTCATTTCTGTCATTTTTCCACCTCCAGGGTGAGATGTTTTTCCTCCGAGTAAGATGTACCTTGTCTCATAAGACATTTCTACATAACCCTATTTGTGGTATCATACCCCAATTTGTGGTATCAATGCCACACTTCTTAATGTTTGCCTTGAGTATGTCCTTGAAGCATTTCTTTCAGCCCCTCCATGTCCTTTGTTCTTGGCTGAGTTGGGAATACAGTAGTTGTTTTGGTAAACATACATCAGGCTCACAGACACAGTGCCCTGTCCACCACAGCTGACATTGACAATCAATGCTTCCATACTGGTGGTGTTAGCATCAGTGAGGACACTGGCATTTGTGTGATGATCCTCCCACTTTATGCCATGGATTTTCTGGATATAGTGCTGGTGATGGCGTTCCACGCTTTCAGGTACTCCCAGTAGGTCATCCATCCTTCACAGCCATAGAGAAGAGCTGGGATTACCACAGCCTTTTATAATAGGAGCTTTGTTCAACTCTTAATGTCATGATCATTGGACACACAATGATTCAGTCTTCTGAAGGCAGAACTGGCACATCAGATTCTTCAAGAGAGAGCTCCCAAGGTATGCAAAGTGTTCAACATTCTCCCTCACAAGGTTCTTTCCCAGGCTGGTAAAGCACTTTGTTTTTCTGATGTTAAGGGTCAGTCCCAGGTACTGGTATGCTTCAGAGAAAGAGTTAAGGGTTGTTTGTAGGTCCTCCCCCAGTATGCACAATGATAGCACAATCATAGGTGTACTGAAATTCTGCAGTCAAGGCCGAAGTAACTTTGGTTTTGATATGAAGGCGGTAGAGATTGAAAAGGTTTCCATCCATCCTGTACTCAGTACTTATGCCATGTGACAGAAGATCACGGATGAGCATCTTGATGACTGCAAGAAAGATAGAAAACAGAACTGGTGTCATCGTGCAGTCCAGCTTGATGACAGTTTGAATGGCAAGGGCTCCATAGTGGAGCCACTGATGATGAAACAAGTGTTGCCACACTCATGTGTTGGAAGCCTGAGGATCAGAAAGCAAGCAATAGGTAGAAAGGTCCATATCAATAAGACCTTGGGTGCTGTAAGGAGGGCTTAAAGGCATTCATAGATGATGTGGTCAGCCATCTGAGCTTGAGCACCACAGCTGTGGCCAGCATCATTGCAAAGGCCCCAAGAGTACATGCTTGCCTTAAACCATCCAACACCCATTCTGAAATGGTTAAGAACATTCCAGGCCCTGCAAGGCAACTGCCATCCTGAGGGGTGGAAGCTAGTGTGGGAGATGAAGATTTTTAGTGGCAGTTCTTGTGCAGCATATTTCCTGCTCCACTGATGGGAGGTCCATGCTATAGGTGACATGCAATCTGCAGATTTGATGAGCTTATTGGTTTGTCTACAGAACAGATTCTGAGACTTCAGGTAGTAGTTGGTTGTCTGTAGTCCAGCCAAGTAGCTGCAAGCCAAAGAACATTCTGGATCTTAGGCTTTAAGGCCTAGGGCCAGGGTAGAAGCTTGTCTCTAAATGTCAGCAGAGCCACTAAATAGAATGGAGGAAGTCATCTGCCCATGAAGGAGTTTTAGGATGCTGATAAATTTTCCTGGGGAGCCAAACTTTGATAAGATCTTTTATACAGCCTCAAAGTTAACAGAGTTGAAGGCAGTGGCCAAATCAGTAAAAGCCATATACAGTTCCTTGTGTTGTTCTTGGCATTTTCCTGGATCTGCTAGACCACACACACAAAAAAAATCACATCCATGGGTGCCCCTCAATGGTCTATCAAGGCAACAGCCACCTTGCTAAACTACACATGGCTCAGCATGTTTTCTTCCTCCTGAATCTGAAAAAATCCCTATCTTAGCCAGTAGTGTGGGGCAGAGAGGACACAGGGGAAGGGACAGCTTCAGAAGGAGAGCTATAGAGGAGACTAATCTCTGGTATGGTCACACCGTTCTGGTCAAAGAGCTAAAGTTCAAATCCCATCTGAGCAAGGGAGGTCTACAACCTCCATCTCCTACTTCATGGGCAAATTCTGTAACCACTTACATATTGGCTCTAAAACCTTGGAGGACTTTCTCCTCCTCTTATGACCTGCTAGTCATGGGACTTTTTTCTGGTTACAGTTTTATGACTTGCAGATATACATTGGGCTTGTATGCAATCCAATAGCTATGCCTCTGCTCAGACAGTGCATAGCCTACTGACCATGCCACTCAATATCTGTATGGATACTTACATGTCTGTATTGCATAAGTAATAGAATATGTGCATAAGTACTTAAGGCTATTTATGCAGCTGGAAAATCATCCTTTGTGTGTTTAAATGACAACAGAATTCTGCCCTCATTCACAGACACACACAAGGAGTTGACAAAACTGTAGTGGAGCAAAGTGCATTATGTACATAAGTGTGTGTGTGTGTGTGTGTGTGTGTGTGTGTGTGTGTGTGTGTGTGTGTGTGTGTATCACTCTGATTAAAAAGAAAAACAAAAAGAAACACAGCTTGTCTAGTCTCATATTAAATGTGTATAGCAATTATCTGAGCTACTACTGTGGATGAGATGCTGAAAAGAGTAATTAAAATTATTAAAACCAAATTAAACCTTGGTCACTCTTGGGTGACTGAGTATGATTGTACTAAGCCCCTATGAACAGTTTAATAAGGAAGGCTCAGTACAAAAAGAAATTTTGCTCCAAGTCACTAGATCAAAAATTATTAAGATGTTACTTAAAATAGCATATATGAAGATTATTTATGAATTTAAAAATCTAAGAGAAGGGTCAGATATTTTAGGTGGCTCAAATGGACGCTAGGGCTGTACAAGCTTTGGTCCCTGATTCAATCTGGCAGAGATTCGGCCTGATTCACTGGCCAAATCTTTGAATCCAAACTGAATCAGAGGACTCATTAATCTCTCTGAATTGATTTGGAACACTCCAAATCAATTCAGAGAGATTCAAAAAGATTCAGAGATTCAGACATAGACAACTTTATATGTTTTTTCTAGGTATCAGGGGCTCATGAGTGCTAGGGTGCATGGAGTGTCCCACAGGAGCATGGGGGACTCCCCAGCGTGCTTGGCAGCAGACCCAGAAGTGGACCAGAAGCACTTCCGATCTACTTCTGGGTCCACCGGGGAGCACACAGAGGAGCCCCCCCACACTGTCTGGTTCAGCAACTGGTGCCCTCTGGGTCTGAGAGGGGCACATGTGGGCTCCCCCCATACTCCTGTGAGATGCTCCATCCACCCCACCATTGCAGAATTCATGAGCCATGCTGGTACCTTGAAGTTTATAGAAAAAACATTTAAAGCTGTGTCTATGTCCAGATCACTGATTCTCCGTATCAGCATCAAATCTTCAGATTCAGATTCGGCTGAATCGAATCAGGGACAGTGATCTGAATCAATTAATTGAATCACTGTCCTTGATTTGGGTCCAGTCTGAATCTGAAAACAAATAGGGCCCACTTTGCACACCCCTAATGGACACTAACTTTAAGAAGATGCCTGAAGTTTGCAACAGGTAGTGTACAGGCCAATACAAACCAAAGGGTCAATACTGATGTCACACAAAAAATAAACACTATGTACATGTATTAAAATATTATTTTCACTTCCTTGGTACTATCTTGCCGCAAAACTATCTCATTAGGAAACTTATATATATAAAATCTTTTTTTCGCTAGATTTGACAGAAATAATGTTTGGCACAGTTTAAACAGCACAAATTTCAACAGTCTGAAGTAAAGTGCAAGTTTAGACATATCACTTTGCGAGCCCCTTATCCTTAACTGCAACCCGTGTGTTGGTAGTAAAGGGTGCCAAAATAATAAAATGCCAGTTACAGAGGCCTGTTGAGTCAGACTCTGATCCATATTAATCATTTTTAATTACCAAAGAACACCAAAAACCACCATAAGTGCCCCCACCACCGTTTTAAAGTGCAGGGATACTGATACATGAGATGTGGAGACTGGCTGGAACATGGTAATTACCACGATCCAGCAGACTCGATTAACTGAGTCTGCTCTAATGTGCTGTAATTACAGTGCATTAGACCAGCCTCCTGACTCATGTACAGTCACTGACACCATCTCTAAGTGGACTGTGATAGGCTGACCTTAGATGAAACAAATAGTTTATTACTTGCATGACTATTTGTATAGAGTCACTGGGACAGGCAGCAATCAGTCTGTTTGAAATGTTCTTCAGACTGGAAATGCAAATCAAGAAAAATTGGGAGGAGGATCACACTGAAAGTGGCTGCATGTCCAACAGATTTTCTCTATCTAGAGGTCCTCCTGCTTCTCTGACATAGCTATGTTTTATATATTTAATATTTACTAGTAAATATGCTTTACTTACTAATTATAAGGAAACCATACATTTTAAGCAATTATTTCCAAAAACATCCCATCTAACGTAGACAACACCCAGATATCAATAACAAGTTGACTAAGGTCTTACAAAAGCAATACATAATTCTAGTATGACATTATTAGTCACCAAAACACAGCTATTAGCAAGAAACAGTTACAAACCTACCACTACAATTACCCTCTGCTGGTATTCTTTTTTCCAGTGGCAATGCATAGGGGGCCCACGGGGCTACATGTACACACCCTGAGAGCACTGGTGCACCCTTGGGCAGCCACTGTTCCTAGGCAGGGGGGCAGATGAGAGCACCAGTTGGGGAGTGGGGGCACCAGGAGAAGCAATCCCCACGGTCCTGCTGCAGTCAATTACACTCTTCTAGAAGTGACAGCAGGGCATCGCTGCCACTTGCAGGTCAGGTCATTAGGATCAGCTGTGGAGGGACTCCTCCCTCCCCAATCACTGATTGTCTGCTGACTCAGGAAGCACCAGTTGCCCATGCCTTTTTCTACATGTCATTCAAACTGTGCAAGGACCAAAAAAAAAAAAAGATCAGTGAAGCACTTGATTTGATAATGCTTGTGGATAGGAAGATAAAGGAATAGGGGGAATAAGTAACATGTTCATCATAGCAACACCTCAAACAGACACCTCAAACCATATGTATTTGCTGGGTTTTTTTTATAGTTAACGCAGGAAAGAACAGGCATACTGAAGAGTGTGTTGGTAGTCAAATATATGAAGTGCTAGATAAGATGGAAAATAAGAAAATATCTACTCTGGTGACTGATATCCACTAGGAACCTGTGAGGCATGAGGGTGAGGGAAGACGAGACCAGAGGGAGATAGGTCAGGTTGCCTTTGGCATCTGTGAGGGGTTGGGTTGGGAAAGGGGGTATCAGGTGTCACACAGGAAAGCTATGTGATAGAAGAAACCCTATGAAGGGGATTGAAGGGCTATAGAAGACCAAGATGGGTTGGGAAGCATGGTGGGTTTTTTTGTGTTGCTTTGTTTTGTGTTTGCCTTTTGAGATAATTTTTGTACCAGGGATAGGACAGCACTGTTTGAGGATATCAGAGTTAACTTGTATTATTGTAATACAAGTTAACTTGTATTATTAGCTTAGTTATGCATTTTCCTTAGGAGAAAGACCAAGGCCATTGGCTTTCCAGGAATCTGAAACTGGCAGTAGGCTGCCCCTAGTGTGGTGGACCATGGTTATACCTAAAACTGTGTTGTAATGATTTCATGAAATTTAGCACACTGGAAAAGATCTATGAAAGAGCAAAACCAGCTTAAAAATCTTCTTACTTTGAAATCCTAAAGAAGCAGTAGGAAGAAAGCACAGTAAAAACGAAATGGTAATGTTGAAACATTTTATCAAAACAAGACCAGAAAGGATGATTTATTTGGAGTCCCAGCCGCTACCACCATTTCATGAAAATGACATTGTACACATTTCCAATGGGAAAAAAAGCACAGGGAAATCAATGGCAATAGCTTTGAGGTTGCATGAAGATGTCACCCCAAACAGACAAATATTATGGAAAAATTGACAACACTTTATGCAAGTTCCAGAAAGACAGCAGGTAAAGGGTTTTGTATCTGAGAAAGTCTCGGAAAAGTAACAATCACTACAGGCTGTTAAAGGCTAGCAATAGAGCTAATGGATTTCTTTCTGCCTGATGACAGTGATGCTGCCATCTTAAGAGAGTACTGCAGGACTATAAGCAGCACATAGAACTTGGAGACTAACTATATATTACTACTTCATTTAGTACAGCGGGGGCCAAACTTTTTGGCAGGAACTCTACAACTGAAGCTCCAGCCCCTCCTGAGTGCTGCATCGAGCGCCTTCCCTTGCCTCATCTGTTGCTCTGCTCTGTCCTTCCTGCCCTGTCACTGTTTTCCCTTCCAGGTCTAGTACAAGGCACACAAAGTGGCTGAGCATGCCACTTGTGGCAAGTGTGATGCAAGATGGCCACCCCAAACTTAGTTTGTATTTTGGTTGCAAGTGTTAACATAATACAAAAATTAGTAATTGTTTATCCTTGGCTATAAGAGGTGTAAATATCTATTTGAAATATTATATGTCTTATTCCTTTTATTATAGATCAGCCTCTTATTTTTTTTTTTTTTATAGTTTCTCCTCTAAAATTGGTCTTCGTACTTTTAATCTATATTAAGAACATGAATCAATGCATTTACTTCTATATAATTATATTAAGTAAATTTTAGTTACAGTCTTTTTTACACTTTAACTTTTCCAATGAAAAGGAAAGGCTTGTTTTTTATCCCCCCATTGAATTACTATGGTCTTTGTTGTTAATCATAAGCAATGGATTCATCCATTTGTTCAACTTTGAATAGACATAATCTACCATGTTTGCTGGAACAATTGTTTTGGGCACCAGTGCACAAAGGATGTTTGGTCTTGTTTTCCAGTAATTGTTTAAATAAATAACCAGTTCTGGGTACAAAGACATGAAGGACACTGTTGCATGTGGGAATTAGTGTGGCCACAGCATTAACAAGTAGCAGTACAGGGTAACTCAACATGATCCAATGTCCCACAAAATGGAATTTATACATTATTGTGCAACATAAAAAGACACTAGGCTGGGTGTCTTGGGCTGACTAAAGATACAGTATAACGCAAAATGCATTTTCTGTTTCATTGCATAAATTATTTCTCACCCCCTGTCCCCCATAACTTTCCTGTGATTCTGATACAAGTTTGCCTGTTCTTCTATTCTTTGCATAAGAAAAAAGAAAAGGGATATTTAACTGGTTCTTGTTTAATTTAATGCCTCTGCCCCAAACACTAAATAAGTGGTTAGGAAGAATGCTAAAATAAGGGTCTATTTTATGAAAAAGAACACAACAGATTTCTTAATTTCTAAGTGTTGTATAATAATTTTAAAAAATCCACATTTTCTAGCTAAGGAACTCTAAATTAATAGTGAAATCATCCCAACAATAGAGTTGATTTAATTCAGCATAAAGATAATTTGTAAAGAGATGACTGAATTCCAAATGGCTGTTCAAGATACTTTGTTCATAATAAGATTGGTAAAAAATTCCTTGTCAAACTGGTTTCCCTACCCCCACCCTCCTCCCGAGGAAAACTGGCTTCTTCACTAAATGAATGCCATTTTTGTGTGTGTAAAAAGTGGCTGTTTGCCATGAAAAGCTTGTTTTCAACAACAACAAAACTTCTACTATGTGGAAAACATATTACAGCCCTGTCTACAGAGGGAAATGGGAACTCACAGAACCTGAACTACATTCCTCCCAAGGTAACATCATAGAAGTTCAAAATGAAATATTAGTGCTTTAAACAAAATATTCTGGTTCCAATTTCTTTTTTCCCTTTCTGTCTTTTAACACTGAAAGCAAAATATTAATTTAAAAAATAGTGGAAAAGACAGTTTCTACACAGCATTAGTTCATATTCCTCTATGTTTCACTATTTATTAATGTTCATGCGTTTGAAGAATGAATGCTATTTGTACGACATGCGTTAGTCAGGTCCCTACAAATATTTAAATTTTATTTATTATGGGGACCACACTGTTATGCCAGGCAATTGTTGTCTGATTTTGCTCAACAACAGCTGAAGGTACACTCAACAGTCATGCAGCATGGTGCTTTTACCACCTAGGCAAATCCAGTTTTTTCTTTCTCTTTCAGTGCCAGTAAAATGTCCATAGTGTACATATTTTTGGCAGCACACAAAGATCTAAATCAGCATGGTGTAGACTTAATGTATCCTAGTCCATTAAACGCCTCAGCAAATTCTTTATGAATCAGACTGTTTGTGAGAGCAAGCTGCATACACTGCTTTTTCACAGGTCTTTTTCTTAATCTCTCTCCCGTGTGCTGTGAATCCCCTATCAAACAGAACGCTAGCAAGTAGGGCCTTTGTAATGGCTGGAGCCAGGTGGGAGATATGGCTGAGCTACTTCGGTTTCCTGTAATCTTTATCAACAGAGGGAAGTATAATGCCCTTTGTTATTTTCTCCTCTTTCTGCTTTTAGTTCTCTTCCCTTTATCCCTTGCATTTTTATACGTGAACTGCTTTCACTCCATTTCCTACCCCCCCATTTCATTTTTAAAGCTAGGGATAGACATTCAAAAATCCTGAGGCAGACCTGACCTAAAGTTATGAGTTTTTCTGTAAGTGGCGTAGTTTAAGTCAGTAGCAAACAGAACCCTTTAACCCTTTGTTTAACCCAGAACATTAACCCTTTGGTGGGGAGGGCAAATCTTAGACCAGGCTCTGCCATTTTTACACCAGTCTATGTGTCCTGAACTTCCTTTCTGGTATGGGTATAGACCAGTTTTGTGTGCTAAACTTCTCTGTCATGGGTATAGACTGGTTTCCAATCACATATACTGGTAAAAGTATAATGTCTGTACTAAGCCCAAATGTTTCTCTCTCTCCTCATAAAACTCTTAATGACATTTTTTCTACTGATAGACCCATGGAAAATGATATAGCAGTGTAATCTTCTTCTATTAGCTCATGGAGAAAGAATGGCAGTTCTATTGGATTTGCTACATTAAATTAAGAATTTGGATTCAGAATGTTTCTATACTGCAGTCACACATCTGCTTGCATTACATAAAGACTTACCTGGACTAGTCTTAACTAAGTTCCCTCAATACTAATAGCAATGTATCCATGACAATATGGGTTAGAAACCTGAATACCTATCCACTTTTCCAGGCAGATATACTGGTAATCATAAAATCATAGAAATGATTGAAAATTAGGGGTGGAAGGGACCTCAGGAGGTCATCTAGTCCAACCCCCTGCTCAAAGCAGGTCCTTCCTAGCCAAAGCTTTGTCTGTCTGGGTCTTAAAAACCTCCAAGGGCAGAGATTCTACCCCCTCTCTGGGTAACCTGTTCCAGTATTTTACTACCCTCCTAGTGAGGAAAATTCTTCCTAATAGCTAATCTAAATTTCCCTTGCTGCAATGTGAGACCGTTACTCCTTGTTCTGTCATCTCCCACATCTGAGAACAGTCTAGCTCCATCCTCTTTCAAACCCCACTTCAAGTAGTTAAAGCCTGGTTATATCCCCTCTCAGTCTTCTCTTCTCTAGACTAAATAAGCCCAGTTCTCTCAGTCTTTCCTCATAAGTCATGTGCCCCAGCCCTCTCATCATTTTTGTTGCCTTTCGCTGAACTCTCCAATTTTTCCACATCCCTTCTGTTGTGTGGGGCCCAAAACTGAACATAGTACTCCAGTAAACCTATACTAAATGCTGTGCTGCCACAGTTACACTTCAACTGGTACTTAATTAGCTATATTAAGTGATCTTCTTTTCCAACTACAGTTTAAATAAATAACCAGTTCTAGGTACAAAGACAAAGACATGAAGGTACTTTCCATGTGAGAATTCGTGTGGCCACAACATTATCGAGTACCATTAGAGGGTAACCCAGTCAGATCCAATTTCCAAAAAGTAGATTTTATCTATAGACATACCTGTTCTTCAACGTGTTCTGTCAACAGCCTATTTTGGTTATATCAAATGAGGTTTAACTAAGTTGCCTGAACTAGCAAAAGTATTTTTTACCTCTCAAGTGAATCCCAGATTTCTACTCACAAAGTCATATTTAGCTCTGTGGAAACTGATACAAATCTTTTAAATGTAATTGAGTTGCCACTTATAAAGACTGAACTCAGGTAGCTTGGGTCTTTCCATTATCTAGGACACAGGAAGGAAAAGCATACAAGGGATATGCTTTAATTAGCTGCAATTCTATTAATTTGACTCACCTGGGAACTATCCTGTAATGACTCACAAGCTGCAGGTCATGATTCCTTTCTTGTATAATACCAGCTGGAGAAATGTTCTTCTCAGTGCTCCACATCTGGTTCCTATTCTGTTACTGAGGCAACAACCAGCATCCTCTTATATAATAGCTACTAGGCAGGAGGAAAAAGGCTGGTCTCTCCATTTTCCCAGGCATTAGAAGAATCAACCCCATTCCTAAACATTTTCAGAGTTTTTTAAAAAAATTCCTAAATACATTTCTAATTCCGGTGTAATAGGGAATAAAGTCCCTATGGCCTGAGAGCCTGAAATGGGCATCATTCATGGGTTGTCTCCCCCATCCCATTGTCGGGGAAAACCGAATGGATCGGGCCCCAAGGTCACGGTGGGCCTGGGTGGCAATTAGATACGGACAGGTGGGATTAGCGGCGTAGAGTCTGGAGATAGGGACTCGGAGCGGATTGAGAAAGAACAGGTGAATTTATTTGACTTACGCTTCAGGCGTAGGCAGAAAGGTCTTCAGTTACAGTTTTGAACACAAACTAACAATTAACAACAAAGGGGTTTGTTGGCCCACGAGATTCAGTCCGAAGACCTAGTCCCAGGGCTGGTCAACAGCTTATAAATGGGGATCACAAACAACAAAAACGAACTGTAACACGGTGATGATGAACCGCGTGACGCCAGTCCACAGCAGTGGACAAATCGGATAGTCGAATACGAAAAGCCGAGGTCGGTAGCCAGAAGATGAAGCAGCGGAGACATCAGTTGGAGGGATGAGCAGAGTCGTAGTTGGTGAAGGAAGCCGAGGTCGATGATTCAGAACCGGGTTAAACAAAGTCCAGAGGGTGATCCGAAATCGTAAGCTGTTAATCAGTTCGAAAGGTAAGTCAGGAGCCAGATGAACGTAGTTAAAACCGCAATACAATGAGCACTAAGCCACCGAAGGAGGAGATCAATAGGCCCTGAAGCCTGACTCAGAGAACAGTCCCTACAGCAGCAGCCTCTGTCTCTGGTCCACGCGATCTCTCCCCGAGGGAGGGGCTCACAGAATTTTTATATCAATTTGGTAGCCAATCAGCGTGCTCTCCGCAGAGAAATTTCTAGTCCGATTACCTCATGTCAGGTTCTGACTGAGCATGCTCTCAGTTAGGAGCTGACACAGTCTGAGCATGCGTCTGTGGGGAAAGTAGGTCAACAATGATTGACAGCTCCGCAGGTCACCCAGGGGGCAAGGACTGGGTGAAGCCTTGGAAATTTCCACTCACAGCTTCAAACCACGCATGTCAGTTTAACCTCTTCTGTACTGGCAGTATAAACTCCAAAATTTCCATGACACCCATTTTAACACCATTACTTCCATAAATTCAAATACAACATTTCCACTCTTTAGGACTCTTCTCAGGACTCACTCCTCTCTGAATCTGTGCAGCAGTTTCCACAACTTCTACAGAACATGTCAGTTTACTAAAGTAGATCTAGTCTCTTTCAAACATCCTTGAGTTTTTGTAATATCCACCTGCACTTTGTACAGTCTACAGCAAAATTCTAATCCCTTCCACCAACTGAGGGAGTCTGCCATCTAAATCCATAGAAACTGGCAAAATCACTGGCACACAAACTTTATAGCAGATCCTTTGCACTGCTTGGAAGCTTTTCATTCTGACTTATACCCTTCCACTTAGAAAATCCTCCCCTTTCATTTTAGCTCCCATGGGTCTACCTTCAGAGAGGGGAATGTCTTTCTAGACTGCTTCTCTAATAGAGAAACCATGCAAGTAGTTACAAAACATCTTAGGAGCATGGTCACTATATCTAATTTCCAGATAATTAGACCCTATCTAGCAGTTACCCCTCCTGGCTTTTTCAAGCCTGTAGGCCTGCAGAGCTCTCAAAACATAACAACTGTTTTACCTTTCCACTTATAATTTCAGTGAGTTGCTGCAGTATATGCACTGGTTGCACTTGCACATCAACTTGGTGGAGATGGATTCCTGGCCTTCATTCCCTCCCAAGCATATGCACTTTGACTACAGGTGTGAGGGTCCCAGAACATCTGAACTTTCCACCTCAATGGACATTGACCTACTTATAGCTATGAAATATGTGCAGTGCACATGGTTCATGGTAGCAAAGCTGCCTATGGTAAAGTGCAAAGGGATATATCAAGTATTGTGTATAAAGTGAGCATGATGAGTACAGGGGTGGATGAGATGTATGTACAGCATTGTGAATGGTATGTTTTGAGTGACGGGGTATGGTATAAAAGGTACATGAGAGACAGGTACAGAGAGTCTTTGTGAGGTGATTTCAATGTGACTTTGAGAGTAAGGAGACTTTGAGTGAGATTGCATGTCTGAGCAAGAGAATGTGATTTATGTGAAACTGCCTGTCCTATGCTAATTGGAGCACATTGTGGGTCTGAGGGAGGATTATTGTTACTGCAAAGTGAATGGTGTGTGGATTTGGCTGCTGAGGAGGCTTACCTAAAGAGGTGATCCCAAGTGACCATCCACCCATCCTACTATTGAGGATTTGGTAATGTATCACCTTACCCTGAACAAGTGATATGCCAAATACACAAGGCAAGGGCAAAGGCTTAGAAATTGTCACTAGCTTTGTATCATCCCTGTGGAGAAGAGAGCTATGATAGGACAAATTGCCACCTTATGGTGAGCTGAGGTTATCATGTTTTCTTATACATATGTTCTTACTGGTTTCTGTTTGTTTGACACTGTTCTTAATACTGCTGTATTGTAAGCTGTTATTTAAAACCTTTCTTAACACAAGCTGTTAAATCTAACTGGTGATTTTGGATGAACCTTTAGCTGAAGCCCCCATCCACAGGAGAAATTAATCCTTTAGGGGCTGAGATTCCTTAGGTGAGGAGAGTTGAATTTATGGAACTTATATCAAGGCTCTCTTTTCCTATATCCTCACCTGTTGTGTGCCCCAGAAGGAAAAGATCAACAGAAAAAGAACACATAAGCCACTGAATTATGTTCCTGCCAGGGGCCTCCATACCCATGTATCCATTTAGATCCACCATTGATATGCATACCCCACTGGACTCCTATTCCAAGCTGTATGGACGCTGGTATGTTCCACAATGTTTAATACTCATTAACTTCACGAGCATTAAAAATTTTAAACTAGTTTGTTTTGGCACATCAGGTCAGTGTTTGCATGCATTGGGCTTTTGAATGAATTAAGCCCCATGTGCAATTCCCCACAAATTCCAGCAGGGGGAGCCAAATACCAGTCTACCCCCACCCCTTCTCTCTTTCCTAATGAATTATAGCAGGAAGTTCATGTTATCCAGCAAACCAGCCCCCAGCCTTCCCCCCCACCAAGCCACAGTCACCCCAAACCCTTGCCACATGCATCCCATTTGCACCCCCTAGGCTCCATCCATTCTCCAGTAGGTGACTCCATGGTGATCCTGATGCCAAGCCATGTGCATCATCCCCTCCCCTGTAATAGGAAGTAATGTAAATGTATATATGATTTTTTTAAACTTATATACAACATCAGAAATATACAGGGGTGATTGTAATAGGTGCCACCCTGACTGGTTGGTGATTGCGGCAATGAGGTGGACTGGTGGGTAGAAGGTTGGTGTAGTGTTGCCAAAGCACATATGTGCCATGAAAACTTATGACAAGCGAACAGTGTAGTAAATTGAGACCTGACTATACTACCCCCGTGTAATGGTGGTGCACATTCCACTGCCACTATTTCCGGCCTATGTGCTCCACCACCCTGCTCCCAGCTCCTGCACCCAGCCCCCTGCTCAAAACTGTGCAGCACAGCATCATCATCAGCAAATAGAAGCCTTCACCCACCACCCCAGGTGCTAAGATCCATCAAGCAGTAGGAAAGAAGGAGGGCCTTTGCCCACTACCCCAGGTACTAAGACTCACCAGATAGTAGGCAAGAGGGAGGGTTGTCGCCTACCACCCTGGATGCTAAGACTAACCAGGCTATTTAATATTTGGCATAACCATAGAGAACTGAAGTCAAGATGGAATGCTTATTTAGTACAAAGTTGCTTGCCCAGAATGTATGAAAAGGTGGGATGACAAAAAGGCACTCAGACCCACCAGGCACTAGGAATGAGAGTCTTCTCCTCCCACCCTGGGTGCTAAGATCCACCAGGCAGTGGGGAAGAAGGAGGGCCTTCACCCACCACCCCAGGTGCTAAGACTCACCAGGCAGTAGGCAAGAGAGAGGGTTGTTGCCCACCACCCTGGGCAACCTTGGTAGTGGTACAGGGTAGTGGATGGTGGTGTTGGCAGCATAGGGTGGTTGCATACAGCTTGCATGCAGCAGTGGAGGTGGCGGTAGTGCGGGGTGGTGGATGGTGGCAGCACAGTGGTGGCACGGTGCCAGTTAATAGGGTATTCCAGCTATTCCAGAATGCTGGATAGCAGGAATTGTACTGTATTTATACACTATATACACTATTTAAACTTATACACTATTTATGAACTATTTATCATTTACACACTCTCTGTTTACTTATGTACTATATACACTATTTAAACACTACTAACTATTGATATTATGGCTACCGATGTATATCTATTTCTATTCTACTTCCTTTTGATATTTACTCTGTTCTTTTATTTCTTGCACTGTCATTATGCATTCCTTCTTTCATTTATTCATCCTTTTCAATTCCTGATCTCAGAAGTCTTCTGCAGGGGGAGAAAGCTGCAGGGGGAGAAAGAAGAGGTCTTGGTCCACAGTCCAAACGCAAACTTCTTCACCTACTTCCCCCCTGTAGAGGCTACAAAGTCAGTGGGGTATTTCTTCCATTACCTGTATATCACCTGGGATGCTGCATATCTTGGGGGGCAGGTCTGGCATGCAGCATCTGCCTGCACTATTCATTGTGTTCCTGGAATGGCAATTCTAAGAAATATAAAAGGTACCCCAAATATATTACAGTGTTAAGAAGAGGTGCCTCATGGCCTCAGTTGCAAACTTACTGTTTTGGTGCTGCTGCTCCTGTGCTCCACAGTTTAGAACAGTGTGCTGGGTGTAGGGCACAGGGGTGGGGGGCGCACATGTAGGACCACTGGTGATAGTGGTGGTTTGGGCACAACCACTACCAGGAGGCAGTACACTACAGTATGCACTTGGAGTGTATTGAGTTGATCCTCCATTTTTTTCTTTCTGTGTAAGTAATAGCTACCGCTCCGGACAGAAGGAATAAGATGCCCCCCCCCAATCTGTGGAAGCAGGGAGGGGGAGGGATAAGCGGGGGGGGGAAATAAATAAATAACACCAGCAATTGAAAACGGCACATAGTGGACAAAGGACTGAACTACAGAAATAGCACTGTGCCACCTGGTGGAAAAAGGTCATTACAAGTATTTGAGTGCCTTTGCATTTGCACACAAGTCAATAGATGTGACCAAGTAATTGGCAGTGACACAAACTAAACTATAGACCAGCAGTTTTACTTTAATGCATCAAAAAGATTTTTAAAGTGCTTGTGCAAACAGAAATGCAGTTGCAGTGCCTGAAAGGGCAAATCTTGTGGCATGTACATGCACCCTTTGTTATCTGTCTGTTCTTAAAAAGTGAGCTCCCGCTTCACCAGAGAAACCAGAACAATAACAAGAATAAGAACAATAACAAGAACCTCTTTGACATGGTTGTGGCTATGTATTTCTGTATTTCTTTTGCAAACAGTACTTCTAACCTAGCAGCTAACTTGCAACAGAATCAACAGGTTTGTCTGTTTTATTATCAATACCTGCTGCCAATACAAATTTATCCAGAGGTTCTATCATCCGTGAGAAACCCAACTGATTTGTATAACCAAAGGCACCTTGGAACTGGTGCATTTCAGAAGAGTAGGTAAGGCCCTGGAAGCATGACCAGAAGCTCTGAACTTGTGCTGAAAGTTACCCTAGGGTGTTCTGACTGTAAGGCATTCTGTTTGGGGTGTCAAAAGTGGCTGAAGGTGAAGCTATCTTAACCATTCTTTCATGCATTACTGGTTACAGACACTGGTGAGCCTCAAACATGCTAGCCTACAGGCATAAAAGACTGGGGCAGACCTTTCAGTTTTGATCCATCTTGACTCTTCCTGAACCTTCAGCGACTGAACATGCTCATGAGTTGCACCCACTTGAAAAGACTACATTTGATCAATATGTCTTTTGGTATTTTTGTGTGCCTCTATTCAATGTATTCAGTGATCTCTCTCCCTTTCTTGATATTTCTGCCAAGACTGTCTCTCTCAACAGACTGGCATTGACTTATAAATTACAATCATGAAGTTAATTCCTTTGGTACAGAAATCAGAAAGAATTGATTCCTTTGCTTAAAAAATGCAGATGTTACACTTAACATTGTTCTGTTCAATTGTGTTTCTACTCTTACACTGGTTTGATAAGTTGTCCATTAAGCATATTTTACTTGTCACCTTTTGTTTTCATTGTTTAAAGCCCACAAGTTTTATGCAGATCCCATATTCCGCCGTAGTGAAATGAAAAAGAATTTGAAAAAGAACATTTATATTGGATTCAAAATAATTCTTGTTTCTTTAAAGCACAGTTTTTTCCTAACTACTTTATAATACATAACTCTATAATTAATGAATGCTATTCATGTTCCCTTCCTTTTTTTACTCCCACTGACTGGATAAAATCATTGAGATGATAACTTTTAAAAAGCTTTTCCCCAGTTATAAAATTGCTGGGCACTTACCGCTCTGAGTTCATTGTAATTGCAGTACTATTCCAAAATGCCAGAGGCACTTAAGCTAATAAACTCATTAACATGAAACAACCACCAAGAGACAGGGTTCATAAAAGTGCATTTGATTTTATTCTTCATTTTATTGTGATAACATAAAGTTGAAGGCATTCCCTATAGTCTTTGATGACAGCTGATAAGAAAACAGCTTTGTAATCCATCTACCTGAAATTTACTTCTTGCTATTTATTCCATGTAGTATGAACAACAGCATTTACTAGTATAACAGGCAAAGAAATAACTTTCATTCTTAATCTAATTTTACTTTAATATAGCTGTTACATATGAATGTAAGTAATGTACTAAAAAGCTGTGTACCAACCTTTAGACACAGTGGGTGCGCTGACACGAGACACTTGATGTTCAGTAGACTGATTGACAGTGCTTTACAGTGTCATGGCAAAAACCATGCTATTACGCGAATGTGCAGTAGTATTAATCTACTGCACATTAACCATCATGAAAAAAGTGTGCAATTACACTAATGCATAGTAGCTTAGCCTACTGAGTTCGTTTATTTAGTACTTCCTTTTGGAAATACTAAATGTGTACTGTATAGTAGGTACTGTGCATTAATGAATGTATAGACATGCCAGTAAGTGATGTTTTCAGGATATTTATTCTCTCCCCTTCCCCAACTCCCCACAACTTTTTTCCTGTTTCCCATACAGAATTATTTCTATTCAATCATTTAGATTTGTGACTGAATGTTTTGGACAGTATTAAAGGTTCCAGACTCCCAGTAATTCCTGAAATGCAATTTTTTTCCATGGGATCCATCTCTCATCACAGAATTATACTTCAGTCTCAACTTTAATTCACATTAAAGTGAGGTAAGGTGAAAAACACATAATCAATGAAGTCATATTTTCCTGAACCTGTAGGAGACTTGTGCCAAGAAAATAATTGTGAATGGTATATTCAATAAATTTTAAAAGTTACAACAATTTTATTAACTGAAATAATTTCAGCTAAAAAGTTTATCTGATAATCTAAGGGTGTGTACAAGTGTTATGCTTTTATGAATAGAACTGTATGTAATCTGTTAGAAAAATTAGATATGTAAGACTAAAAATGATGCGTGTCATGGAAATTTAAACATTCTGTGATCAGGATTAAATCTAGTATACTGTACCTTTTCTGCCAGGGCTCACAGAAGACACCCCCTTGGCCTCACAAATGTTATGCAGGCCATACATTTGGGTGGTGGTGATAAGGTATGACTCCTCAGCTGTTAAGGTATATGCTTAGAGACCTTAAGCATGCCTTGAATCAGCTGAAGGCATACTTGAGTCATGCAGCATCTACAAAGGCAGTGGTTGAATTGTTCTTTCCTGCAGTCCAGGTTCTCTACATAGGATTTTGTGGGGCAGGGGAGGAAAGGGTAGGCTTAGTCTTCAATGATGGATGAGGACACATTGACTTTAATGCTGGTGGCTCTGGGAACATAGCTTCCAATCTTTACCCTCTAGTGTAAGGTGGAGTTTTAGAAGACCCTGGCAGCATGGTAACTGCCCACCTAGCTGGCAAAGATGTGGATGAAACACCCATGGATGTCAATGCCCTGCAGCATGATGGGAAAAAAAGCCCTCACAGGTGAAGAACTGGTATCTTAGGGCAAGTAGAGGATGGGGATGTGAATGCTATCCATGGCTTCTATTCAGCTGGGGAAGTCCATCCAGCAGAATGCAGAAATGACCTCTTTCAGTTGGACAAAACAGAAAAAGCAGTTCACCAACATATCCTGAATGTTCAGGCACACCTTCTCTAGACAGCTACTCTGTCCATGGATCCACTGGTTACCAATGGAACAGAGGCTCTTGGGAGTGTCAAGCTTCCAGATGGCAATGGTGGCACACTTCTTCAGAGTTAGGGGCTGGCTAATGCCAATTTTCTGTTGCTCCATGTGGGAGGCCAGCTTGAGAACAATGTTCATGGAGGTGGCTTTGACACATGTGAAGGTCTGCAACCATTGCTCTTCATCCCACCTTCACAGGATAATTCACTTCTACTAGTTATGGCTGGTTTCAGGGGCCCTCAACTGCAGCTTAGGGGCATGGAGGCACTCCCAGAGGACCCTGGAGTCAACGGCATCCAGAAAGATCTTCGTTTCATCAGCCAGGTGGAGATAGTTGGCTGAGTGCAGCACACTTGGTGGCAGTAGGTTACAATCAGTAACCCCATGCTAGCACAATCATCTCCTGGATCATCTGCAAATGTGTGATCTCCCACAACCTCCATCGAGAATCATGCAAGGCAAAAAAAGAATGCGCCACTGTTCCTTGGTCCATACACTTGTGCATGAGGTATAGTGATCCATGATAATGTGTAGGGGAAGGGCAGCACAGAAGAACTCATGCACTTGCAAATCATAGGACAGGAGCCACACTCAGGGTTTCTCCCTGTGTTGCCCTAAGGGGTCAGGCCAATGCTCAGGATCTCAATATTGCACTGTTAGACAGGAGGGTGTGCTGTACAACTGCACATGCACACATAAAAATCAGTTAAGCACACACTCACTAGGTGCATACACCCCTATTAGGCATACACACTTACACTACCACCTCAGACACATACACTATACACCCCAAAAGTTAGACACAGATCACTAATTCATATATCATGCACACAATGCCATATACATATACATACACACTCTCACACTAGCAACTCAGATACACACAGGTTCAAAATAACTAGGCTGGGTTCACACACACTACACACACCAAATTTAGACAGAATCAGTTACCAGTAACCAACACATGCACATTCAATACACATATGTGGATTAGTAATTCATATACCACACACAAAATATCTATATCTATATATATGTGTGTATTCACTAATTTACACACATACCACCCACCTACACATACACACAAGTGAGTTCCTAAATTGGGTATTGTGATATGTATGTATGTATGTGCTTGGTGTACTTGGGATATCTGAAGAAAAGTTAAAGTAGGAAAGTAGAAGTGTAGGGGGTTATAGTTACCAGGACTGGGATTAGAACCAGTAGGCTACAGGGGCCTGGGCTGAAGAACTGAGGCTCGAGAGTAACTTTAGGTTAATTGATCTTAATTGATTAAAAGACAATGCTCAAATCCTGCAGAACAGGGAAGTATGCTGGCACAGTGTGGGACTGGAGCCAGAGCTACGAGGGGAGCTGAAAAGGTAGATGGGGAGGGAGAAAAATGGGACTAAGGGAAGTGTGGGTGTTAAAGAGGGGCTCTGGGTGTGGGGAGCCAGAGGATGGCTCCACGGCAGCTAGAGAAGTTGCAGAGAGTGGCAGTAGGTGCTGGAAGCTAGAGAGAACTGCAGGGCAGCTAATAGGACCTGAGAAGCTGCAGGGGAGCAGGGATTATAGAAGGTGCGGGGAGGAAGCCTAAAAACAGAGAGATGGGCAGCAGAAAGTCACAGGAAAATCAGCAGAGACAGCAGGAAAGCAACGAGAGGCTGCGAGGTGGCAGAAAAGGGGAGATGGAATTGGAAGGAGATGGGGAAACTAGCAGAGAGGGTGGGAACTGGAGCTGAGAGAGAGAGAGAACGAGGCTGGAATTTAAGATAGGGAAGGGACTGGAATTCAGTAAAACATGACCCAACTCAGGGTTGGAAATGACAGTGGTTTTATTGAACAGGGGAGATGGTGACACAATGCCAAATTGGTTCCCTTGCACCCACACCCACACCCAATGACAGCAAGTGTTAGAGAGGCTTGGTGCAGGGGCTGAAGTCTACTGAAGTCCAGGAGAAGAGAGAGAGACAGAGAGAAAGAGAGTCCAAATTGTAGGGGGAGAAATGCAGGTAATATCTACCTATCTCAGGCTGGAAATTGATCCTCGATGGGCAGTCGGGGGCTCCTTCAGCTCAGTGTTGTCCAGAGGGGGTTGCCGGCAGGGCCTCTGGGGTGGATAGGTAATGTGAAGTTGGTCTGGTCCAAACGGAAATGACGTTCCCACTGGGTATGTCTTCACTGTGTGTGACCCTAGTGACAGAAGGCATGCCCAGGCAAGGGTCAGCCCCTGGCATACTGAGCATGTGTGCTCCATGCAGGGATGTGCAGTTTCAGGTGTCTAATGGTGAGAGTTGCTGGTTTTGCAGGGTCTTTTGTTTTTCAACAGGCTGGTCTTGTCTCTGTTCCTGGGTGAGGTCAGTAGTTCTTGGGTGAATCAATGTGAGGCGATGGCCCAGTCATTACAGGCCATTCAGCAGAGGCCTGCTACCATTGTTTCTCATTCATCTGGGAACCAATTTACATGGGAGGGTTACAGTGAATCATACTGTTGCAACATGAGATGCCCAGGCAGAGGACAGAGGCGGGAGGCTTGACATATAAAATGGAAACTAGACATTACTTTGGTTCATTTACAAACACAGGCCTAAACCATACAGTATGCATATGAACAACAAAAATCACTACAAAAATTACAATACACAAGAGTAAAAATTAACACAAACCAAATAATTATAAAATAATGGACATCCAAAACCAAAAACTTGCCACCAGAAATAAAAATATTTAAAGCTTATCCTAATTTTAAGCTCACTTATACTTATCTATAGGGAATAGAGAGGGAGAGATAAGTCAGAAATAGTTGGGGAAGAGGAGGGAATGCATTTTAAGATTCAAAAAAAAAAAAAAGAAAAACTGGGGGTTTTGCTACACCTGGGAGCCTCAGAACAGAATGGAAGGAAGAGGGGTTATTGTGGCTAGGAGCTTCTGGTGGGGTGGGGTGCATAGTTCCCAGTAGCAGTCAGCCACTTGGGGTTGTTCTGTGCACTTGGAAACCTCCAGCAGGCCAGGGTGCCGGCATGCATAGAAATCTCCTATGTGCAGGCTGTCACCAGTGCAGGATGCCTGTGCATCTGCTCCCATAGATGATGAACATGTACACAGTGCTGTATAATAGGGGTTTAGGACCCACAAACTAAACTGCACAATATGGACACATACATATGAATGCTTGCACACACCCCAATACTGTAGCTAACGGTAGAACTAAAAACACCCTACTGTCGTTATGTTCACCATTTTTTTGTCCCATGATATTTGATATTTTTCTTCAAGGCCCAGCTCTCTCTTGGTTTCAAGTGATTTTGGGAGAATCCTTTAATTAATGTATTTCTTATAAAGTAAGGTTCTAGCCTTTGTGCTTATGACCAAAGGTTTTAATCATATATAATTAGAGAAATGAGTGCATCATAAAAGATCTTAAAAAAAAATAAAAAGTCCATTTAAACTATTTCTTTCAATATCTAAGACCGTGTATAGATGAAACAAGAGGCGCATGTGCACAACACTTTAAAGTGGGGAGTTTTAGTCTGCTGCCTCTACAGCTGCAGAGCGAAGCACCGGGCTCCATGCAGCTCTACGGCGCTTCAGAAAGCCCTGCAGGCAACCTAGCGTCAGCCCAGGAAAGCAGATTCCATCCAAGAAAAGTGGCAAGCCTAATCTCTTCTCTCTGACCCCCCCTGCCCAAGCCAGCCTGAGCTGTGCAGGGGCCCAATGCTTCACTCCATGGCTGTGGTGCCTGTTGGGACCTCCCAAGCTGAGTGCCTGTAGCTGGGTGCCACCTGGGAGGGCATGGCACTGCTGTTGTGGAGGCAAGCACCAGCCCCTCTGCTCCTCCACCTGCTGGCAACCAAGGAACTGCTGCACCCACTGGCAGTTCACCCTCCCCTCCCTGCTGGAGAGGCAGGTAAGTCAGTGGGGTGTGTGTACAACACAGGGGTTTAATCAGCCCTAAATTGAATTGGTGTTTTTTAAAATCCACTGCTTCAATTTAGTGCCTCTATTTCATATACACGTGACCTAATGCTCTTAGGGGCATGATTTTGTGGGACCAGTTCATGATTTTGAATACTTGAATTGAACAATACTCTTAAGCTAAAATTCTATTCTTAAACAATTCGTAAAACTATTCTATAAACTTCCAATATAATTGTAATATGCTGTACATATCAAGGGATGATGCCCAGCTGCAGGCTGCAAGAAAATGATTGCAGAACTACCTAGGAGGACTGGGCCAGTTAAGGAGGATAATTGTCTGGCCCAGATGAAGCTAAAAGCTCCCAGGAAAGACTGCTGAGAGAAAGAGAAGGCTGTGAAGCTAAAGACAGCAGAACCAAGACAGCACACACTCTTAGGGTCTGAGAAAGTCCCATGGGGTGTGAGGTAACCCTTTATTGTTTGTGTATTAATTTATTTGGTAATTATGTTGTTGCTGATGGTGACAAATTTGTCCCAGGGACAATAAACTGTTCCAGAAAAAGTGACAACTCTCTACAATGATGTTCCTTAGCAAACAGGAAGCTAAATCTTTAGGGACAATATGAAATTAAATTTGATGTCAAATGAACTAACACAGGGAATACTGTGCCAATTTTATTTACTATATAATTAAATTAATTTTTTCTTATTTTAATTTTATCTAAAGCCTTTGCCATAGATTTTTCTGGCTCATTGCTCTTTATGCATTTTATCCCGTTATTAATGTAAAGCATAGAAATACCCTGGGACTGAGGACTGAAATCTAAGATTTTCCCCACTCCAAGATCCTAGTGTGCTCCCTTGGCTAGAAGGGTTATGTTGATCATCTGACTGGAGTCTTAGCCATGACAGCACATAGTGCACTCCCCTATCATTTAAGACTTCACAGGCTCCTGTGTGTTTTAAATGCTGGGCACTGGTTCTATTAAAAGGTATGAAAAGGACCAGCCACAAAGTTATTACAGTTATTTTATATAATAATTTTGTGAATTATTCCTCATTTTATCACATAATTAATTTGTTGAATGTGTGATCAGGTCACTACTTAAGATGTGATTAACTAGCTAATCTTCTCAAGTGTAACATCTAAAATCAGGCCTTAAAATCAAGCATTAAAGTTTGTGTAGAGTTTAAGGACCTCCAGGATTAGGAGGCCCTACGAGGAGAGATTAGAGAAACTGGACCTTTTCAGCCTCCGCAAGAGAAGGTTGAGAGGCGACCTGGTGGCTGCCTATAAGTTCGTCAGGGGGGCACAGAAGGGAATTGGTGAGTATTTATTCACCAAGGCGCCCCCGGGGGTTACAAGAAATAATGGCCACAAGCTAGAGGAGAGCAGATTTAGATTGGATATTAGGAGGAACTTCTTCACAGTTTGAGTGGCCAAGGTCTGGAACGGGCTCCCAAGGGAGGTGGTGCTCTCCCCTACCCTGGGGGTATTCAAGAGAAGGTTGGATGTGTATCTAGCTGGGGTAATGTAGGCCCAGCACTCTTTCCTGCTTATGCAGAGGGTCGGACTCGATGATCTATTGAGGTCCCTTCCGACCCTAGCATCTATGAATCTATGAATCTATGAGGCAGATGACTAAGTAAGAACTTGTTTTGGGGTTTCAGAGTTACAGTTTTGGAAATAATTAATTTGGACATATAACTATATATCATTTGGGGAGCTTAAGTAATTTTTAATCTGGCACTAAACCATGGGGCCACACAGTAAATGCTGTGACGTAGATAATAAATAGATAGTTACTGTTGGAACTGGGTAAGAATACAGGCAAGGCAAACAAAATAACCCCCAATATCATATCTACGAGTCCTAGGGTTCACAGATGGAAGGTATGTCTGGCCAGTATGTGAGCTTCACCCTGTGGTTCTTTCTTGAATGTCAGATGTCAGCAGCATGGAGATTGAGGGCCGGGGCCCACCTCTACCTCCACCCAAAGGTTTGGGTGATATGGGCTTGTGGTAGTGCCCTCTGTCCAAAGTGGCCTAAGCTTCCCCACTCAAGGACACTTTGCTGCTCTAAAACCCCTCCTTTTGGATGTTTTTTTTTTTTTTCCTGATGACTCTATTCTTGAGCATCATTGATTGGTTTCCCTCTGGTTGTCATACTATCCACATTCTGTTATGGCCGAATAATCCTTTGATTCCCAAAGCCATCATCTTCACATCTTAATTTGGTAATTTACTAGCGTCTTAATTTGGGTATACCTCAGCCTCCTACTTTGGTCCATCCTCCAAAACTTGAAATCCAAAGGACTCTGCAGCTGGTCACTGTGACCTGGCTCCAGAACAGCAAGCCTATCTCATGTTATGGAACACTGAATTTCCCAGCCTGTTCGTCTGTGTCTGAGACCGATAGCGTCTGCTTTCAAGGCTGTGAACTTTTGTTACTAACAGGTACTTAGAAACCAATGAACCCTTGCTGTTCTTCTGGACCATTGTTCTAATGCAATATCTACTTTACCTACAAGGCAATTCCTGAAAGAAAACCTTTAAACATCACTTTCTAGCCATCAGTTCCTAGTTAGTGTTCATAATCCACCTAGTGTACTGAATGGGGGTGGAAACCCAAGGGAGAAATAGAATGCGACTGTGTAAGTAAAGATTATGCGATAATATTTAGGCCCTCTTTAGACATTCAGGTAAAGGTGTGATAGGATCTGATGCTCAATCCACACAATCCTGCCTCCTGCCATGCCATATGATTGTGGGATTTAACATCAGATACAATTACACTTTAGAGCTGGTGCAGCGGGAGCCTGGGCTCCCCTGCACTAGCTCCCACTTCTGTGAGCTTTGCAGCTGATAGGCTTCCAGCAGAGGCAGCATTCCATGGAGCAGGGGCAACATGTGAAATGCTAGCCCCACTGCAAGTCCCATCACCTGATGAGGCTCACAGCGGGGACAACACGTGGAATACTGCCCCCCCCCATGAGAATGGTCAGCTACATGGCTGACAGCAGGTGGTGCACCCCTGTGGCTAGGAGCCCCACAGTTGATGGGTCTCTCAGACACAGGAAAGCACCTGGCCATGCATTTAGTTAATGGTGTTACAAGCACAAGCCACAAAGTTATTACACATTTTTGTGAAAAACTTTGACTTATTCCTTGTTTTAATCACACAATTAATTGATGAAATGTGTAGCTGGGTCACAACTTAAGGCATGATTAACTGGTGGGACTTTATTCACAAACTGACCAAGCTAAAGTTTCATAGGCAACCTTAATGTAGGTATTTCTTAACTTGGGCTTGAGGGCTTGACCGTACAAACTTAGTAAGTTCTAATATGATGGGTATTGAATTGAGGCCCTTCACAATGAATATTATTATGCTTGAACATGATAAAATATGTATTATGTATTAATATATGTAAATAATAAAGAGCTAATATTTATGTTTTTCTGCTTGAGCTTATGTACACATTAGAGGTGAATAAAAGTATTGATTAAAGGTGTATTTGAAGATTTACATTTTTAGTGCAGTATAGCTTAAAGTTTTCAGCACAGTATAAAAAGTAAGTCTTTTACTAGAATGAGAATTTTTCATTATCCATTGGATAGCAGACCATTCTAATGTACTTCCCTTAGAGGGGACATGTCTTTTCTTCTTATCTGATTGATGTTGCATGAAATGTAACTGTACTCTACTAGCTCATGGTAAATGAAACATAACAAACTGGCCTGTTAATTCTGAGACAGGACCCTCTGTAGATCAATGGTTATGGCACTGGTTCCATAAGTCATGGATAATGTATCTGAATAACACTGGGGACCAAGCTGTAATTTGCATCATTAGAGAAGTACTTGAACTGTATTAAACATTATTGTTTCAAAGAAAAGAGTAGCAAATTGAGGTGAAGCAACTTTGGTCTTGGTCAACAATGAAAGGGAGGAAAATTCAAGAGAGATTTAAATTGTAGCAGAAGAAATCATCAATTAATTGTATTCATTATGCTGAGAAAAGGATGATTAGTTAAATGCAAGAAAAGCATAGCTTGCAAAATTAAAGAAATTCTGGTTCTCATGGGTAATTGTTCAAGAACAGAAATACAACCCAGATTAGAAAAGGAAAAAGAAAGAAAAAAAACCTTACTGAAGTCAATAGAAAATCTGCTACTTAATGAGAAGAGTATTACATTAGTCACTCTTGAAAATATGCTCATTTTTGTATGTATGTAGATCAGCTTAACATAGTATTTCCTACATATCTCTCAAAGGTGACATGGAAGGAACAGCAGGGGGTTGGGAAAGGTGAGGGTGCTATAAAAGCTTGCTGTATATAACATTTGCTGTATATAGCATTTGCTTGCTCTATATAACAAGGGTGAGAGGCAAGAAACAACCATCTATATTTTTAATTATACATTGCATAATTAAATGCATTTATTTTCTGAAAGAAAACTACAAGACGTTACAAATATCACAAGAAGAGGCGATATGAATATGACTCCTGGCTCAGGTTTCCTTCCTTCCTTATGGAAGGAAATCACTTCGTCCCAGGGAAAAGTTCCTGACAGATGGGAGAAAAGAGCAAGTGCCTGAAAGAGCTATAAACAGAATATCTCATGAAATCTAGTACATTTGAGGACTCTGACATGAAACTCTAATTATAAAAAGCCAAACTGAATGTCACTATCTTCTTCCCTTTCCATGCAAACATCAATCAGATCAAGCGTCTGGCACAAAAAATGTCCATGAATGCATTCACACAACTAGTTGAGGTACTTTAATTTTTTTTGTGCGCAATGGAATCACTTCTCTCGAATCTCTGAAGTTCACCAGAATACACATATGGGGGGTAGGGGGAAGGGGAGGAGAGAAGAATGAAAGGGGTCATGAATACCACTGAAGAAGTATTAATTGAACAGTGTTGTGAGTTATTGCAGGAGGGTAAATGGGAGGCGGTATTCCTTGAGAATATTTTTATTTTTTTGTTTTGTGTTGCATTGGTAGTAATCATTCTTCTGGGAGTACAGTCACTCTATAAGTTGAATAGATTTTACCCTTAGGCATTATTCTATGACATTCAACCTACATTTCTTTCTCCCATTATACTCCCTTTTGCCACCCTAAATAATAACTCTAAATAATTAAAATACACTGCAGTTGCTTTGCTTTCATCTCCATCTTGTCAAGTCAATACAAGTCTGTGAAAATATGTTATTATTTCTACATGCATCTTAATTACATGATCAGACCTATATTTTATATCAATAAAGATGCTGAAACCTGCATGAGCAAGTTAAGGTTTGTAGATTTCTTCAGTACAGTTATGAGACACTAGCCAATTGCCAGTCAAGAATGACGAGGGGTAGGGAGTGGGGGCTGGGATGGAGTGCCACCACCTAACACCCCATGCTGCCACTGTTCTGCCTCTTGCAAAGAGCAGGGTGGAGGAGCCAAGGGCAGCACTGATGGAGCTCCCTCACCTTCTGCCCAGTCCTCAGCATGGCTTTGGAATCATAGCAGTGCTCCCCCACACTTGGGGCACTCTGATTGGTTGTTTCCATCAGCTAATCAGAGTGCAAATAAAGCATTACAGATGAACAGACAGACAGGGAGACTTAAGCTTTTATAATATTAGAATGCTTTTCACAGCTTCTTACAAGTCACCTAAGCTGGTGTATCCTAGAGTCAGTTATAACAGCAAAAGGCCAGTTTGATGACAGGTTTGCTTAATGCATCTCTTAACAGCAACTTGTAGAGATTACAGGCTGTCAGCAACTATTGGAGGCTTCATATACATCCAAGAGCAAACTGACAACTTATTTTTTATCTTTGTACAGTTTGTTGACTAGGCAGATATTAGGTGGTTTAAAATTCATTTTTTCTTCATCTTCTGTGAAGAATCTAAATAAACTCATGTTATTCTACTCCATCATTAACAACTCCCCAAAAGAAATGTATGTGCATCAATAGTAACCAAAGCACATCTCCTTAGTGACTGATGGAAATTGGGCACTAAAGAATGCAATTCTCAGCTACCCAGTGCAACTCCTTAGGCATCTATACCTTAGCTTCCTAAATTTTCAACTAGAAAATGTTCCAAGGTCCTATAATTCTGCTTCTGCACATTCCCAGAATTCCTGACTTTGACAGGCCGGAGCAGATCAGCAATTCTTCCACATTTAAGCCCTACTGAGATCCCGAAACCAGGCACCTTCCTGCCCAAACCTCCTGAACATCTTGATCTGCGAAGTGTGCTCCAAACATGCCTAACTGTGACAGAAGTGAGTTCAGCACAAAACATGACAACTATGGCCATTTTGAATTTACAATCATGATGATTGGAGGAGCTGTTCCCCTCAGTGCCTCTTTTTTAATACAGCTTTTTATCTCCATGATTAGAGTGCTTACCCAGGATGTGAGACACCTTGGTTCCATATTATACTCAGCCTATGGAGTTGAAACCAATATATCTCAGCTCTGAAAATTCCCCTAAAGACTTGTCCGGCACGCAGATCCAGGGGCATGAGCCCCCTAGGAAGAGCCCAGCACAGCCCCCCAATCCACAGCCCTCCCAGGGTGTGCACAGCAGCAAGAGCCATGGCCCCCTGCCCCGTGCCTCATGCCCACACCCACTTACAGTTCCCTCCACTTTGCTCCCTACTGAAGCCCCAGGAGTGGGCAACACCACCTGCCTGAAGTACTGGAGTTTTGAGGTTATACTGCATTTAATTTTGGTAAATGCAAGTACACAAATACTGGGAACAAACTCTTACATACATGTGTCGTCCCAAAGAATGATAATGTGTTTCCTTTAGTCAGTGAGTAAATATTTAATTTACCATTTTGTTTGAAATATGGGCATAAGAATGTTTACACTGAAATATTTTATATTAAGAAAATACATCTGTTTCAGAGGGTTTTTGAAAGGTCAGATTGTGTTTCCACAATGAATTAAAAGGCTGGGAAAGAGTTTCTGTTAGTATCTGCCTGAATACCTATAGAAATCATTATCTTAAATTTTGTGGGATTGTGCTGTTTTAGTAAATGATGTGGCCTGCCTGGATATTTGGATAGGCATCTTTTTATTATTTTAAATCTAAATGAATATATTAAAAGAAACAAATATGAACAGCTTAATTTGAGTTACTATTAATGTTTTTAATATTAAAAAAAGACAAATTATAATTTAAATTGCAGTCTGTGGTTAATTATATACCCTGAAGATATTATTTCATTCCTACCTATAGTGCATGTGCCTAAGGCAGCTGAATAAAAATGGCTAACTCAGTATATCTTTTACAAGGTGGTTAGAGTAATAGGAGTTTGCTTGGAAACAGGATAGAAAAGTTCAAAGTGCATGAAAATTGTACCATCACTAGCAGAATCTACAACGGTTCTATCTATCTGTCATCTCAGAATATCACACCAGTCACAAAAAGAAAAATACTCACCTTGACAGGGATAACTTATTGAAAATGTCAAATGGTAGCTTCAAAATGAATCAGGAAATTGCTGAACAAATAGACATGCTAGTTGAACTGATGGCAAATGAATAAAAGTACCCAAGTAGAAATTAAGTCAATATAAACAAATGACAAAACATTGACAATATTACAAACAATTAAAAAATAAAAATAAAAGGATCAGTAATTGGAAGAAAAAAGTGCTAATAGAAGAACTGTATGAGACTGAAGCAAAACTTAATTATTATAAAAATCAGTGATTGATGAGATTTCAAAACACTTCTTTCTAGCCCACTACACTTGGGAACTTAGAAATTTAAAGAGCAACATGAGGTTTTAACAACAGTTGTCTGGTTTTAACCAGAAAAATATAAGAAACAGGCCAATTGCCTGTTAGGAATGATGGGCCCGGGGGGGTGGGGGGCACACTCCTCCTTTACTTCCTGCTGCTTGGGGTCTGGACCTGAGCCCTTCCCCTCCCCCAGAGTGGCAAGGGAGGGGAGGAATGGGCCCAGGCCCAATGCAGGGGAGGACCAGGCCCAAGGGTGTGGAGAAGCTGGGCGTGGCGGCGAGGGGAGCAGTGGGTCCCAGCAGCAGCAGAGAAATGGGAGGAGTAGGCTTGGAGCTGATGGGGGGAAATGGGGGGTGGGGGAAGAGTGGGCCTAGGCCTGAGTGGGGGGAGGTGGCCTGCTCCTTGCATCCCCTCACCCTGCCATTGCCACAGTGTCATGTTGGACTGGGCCTACTGCTCCCCACCCCACCATGGCGGTGGACAGGCTTCTCCCCCAGCTCAGGCTCAGTCCTCCTCCTGGCCCACATCAGGCCCAGGCCCACTCTTCTCCCCCTCCCCCCATTTCCACTGCTGCCACAGTGGCGTGCCCGCTGTTCCCCCAACCCATGTCAGGCCTGCTCCTGACCCCACTGCCACTGCCTTGGCTCTGCACACAGTGAAAATGGAAGCAGAGAGGGATGGGATGAGGCCAGAGCCAGGGGCCTTACCCCCCACCCCCACCCCCACCAGATCTCCACCCCATTCCCCTTCCATGCCACCACTTGCAAGAAGTAAGGGTGGGGGCAAGGCCAGCTCTGCTGGCCTTACCACCCCCCGCATCATTGCTACCTGCTCTGGCCTCACCTCCCCCTGCTCTGTGTCCCCAGCATCATGGCAGAACTCCACCACCACCAGCTCCTGATTGAATGCTTGTTCCCACTTGGATTGTCCATTTGTCAGCCAATTGGAGCATGAATGAAGCATTATGGACAGACAGGCTTAGGCTTTTATAATATTAGAATGTTACAGTCTGAAATGAAGACCTGTCAGCAGGATTCAGCACTTTCACCCAGGAAAAAATTGTCACTCATGTAATGAAATGCCAGGTTGTATGTCACCAATTTGGAAAGAGATATGAAACAGAAGATATAGCAGATGGGCAATAAAGGTATTATTTAGAAGGTTCCCTTTTGCTAGGAGCTGGATTGCTGAAGAGCATGGCCTGAACTAAGGCTGGATGGAGTGCTACAAAGTAGCCAGACAGAATTATCCTAAAAGAGAGCAGCTGTGCTGACTGCCTCCATTCAATTATTGTACAATGAAGTATTACCCAATCATTACGATAACTTTACTGTTCAGCATTTGTAACTAGTTCAGTTTCAAGATTCCAAACATGGAAGAGATAAGACATACTCTTTCTTTAAAACCCAAAATCTTGAATCATTTAGGGAAAAAAAATAAATAAAAAGTTTTTCTTCCAAATGTTTCTTGGACAATGCAGATTGCCTAAAACCATCTGCATTAGGCCTCAACCTTTTGGTCCTAGTGGCATGGGGCCAGTCTGTGGGATGGATCAGGTCAGAAAGGTCTGGAACCTGCATGCCAGGATCAGGCTCTGTATTACCTCCACCTAGCTCTGTGCATCAGACTGTGCCCTGAATGACCTCTCTGCCTGGGCCTGCATCCTAAGATTGGGCTTCATGCTGCCCTAGCCCCATGGGCTCCCCAGACATCCAGAAATAGGGAGGCAGGGGAATGTCAATTAATGCTGCCACCACTCCATTGCCACTTTCAGACTGGGGAGCCCTATGGGCCAAATGACATGACTTCATGGGCCAGATCCGGTCAAAGGCCTGAAGGCACCCCCAGCCCAAAGGTGCAACTTTTCCTTTTAGTTGCACAGGCTTTAGTCTCACATAATGCCATTATCACATTACATTAGCTAGTCTTCCCTGAAGATTTTTACCAAAAAACGGCTTAGTATTTCTAATTTAAAAAATGCAGGAAAAAAAAAAAAAGAAGATCCAGTCTTTGTTCATGCTCTATAGAAATACCAGCATTTAGGTAAAAAAACTTCAGCAAAGACTGGGTAATATCTATGAACAAGGCCTGAATCATACTTATTTTTCTTTCTGGTTGTTTGTTGTTTTTTTTTTTTAAATGTATGTAGTCTGGTTGATTAGATGCATACATTTTTAATCCAAAAGCTGTGAACAAGATTTTCAAAACCAAGTGTTTATTTATTCACCTTAGGTTTTTGATGTCGAACTTGACACACCTTAAAGCAGGGGTTGGTAGCTTATGGTCCATAAGCTGAATATGGTCTGCAGAGCCATTTGGATCGGACCCACAGACTGGGGTCTTCAGTGGCATTCACCAGTGGGAGTTCAGCAATGTTCAACAACAGGGGGCTTCATCCATGCTGTGCTGTACTGCACTGTATTAGAGAAGGGTGCCTGAGTACTTCACCATGCCACACTGCATACAGGTGACAGAGAGAAGCAAAATGGTAGCAAGGAGAAGCAGCTGTGCTGGCAACAGCTGAATGGTAGCACTGGCTCACCTTTGACCTGAACTGAGTCATTCTGGCACACTGATAGAAAATGATGCCACCCCCTTCCTTGAAAGAATCTCATTTTGAGACAGTACTGAAATCCTCACTTCTCAAGATGAGGCTCCTCTATAGTGCTTCAAGATGGGCAACCAAAATCACTCATCAACAGAGATCCTGGTTTTCTCCTATTTAAAAAAAATCCCCAATTTTTTATTAAAAATGTAACCCCAAATCTACATTTTTCCGTCATTTAAATGAAACACCATTAATATATAGATATGTATACATACACTATATGGCTATATAGATATAGATATATAGACTATATATCTATATATAGTGGCGTTTCATTTTAATCATGGAAAAAATGATGGGGTTACTTTATTTTAAACAAAAATTGGGGATTTTTTAAAATTGGAGAAAACCTGGATCTCTGGCTCTCATCAGTTCCAAAAACTACACTGTATGAAAAAACAAAAATAAGTCTCTAATGCCAACAAACTCATGTGCTAGCTGAAGTAGTTTGTTCCAGAATAGGGTGCAAGTTTAAATGTGTTTAAATTAAATTTCTGGCATTGTTTATTTTTCTTGCACAGTATAATTTTCAGGTAGACAGGAAATCCAAATGCATATTTCTATTCCAAACCGTCACTTAATCCAAAAATTGGCCCTAATTCAAACCTCACAAGGTTTTTATTGAACACTTTAAGAGATTCAGTGGTTTTGGATGAAACCCAACAACAGTAAGATCCTCCTGGGAATTCACACTTCCAGGAAGACAAAACCACAAGAAACATTAAGACAGCTACAAGTGTCTTTCCTAACAGTTAAATGGAGGGGGCACATTCCATGCACAAAAGCAGTTCCAAATATGCCTAACCTGCAGCCAATGATATAACTTGAGCCAAGGTAAGTATGCCTGAAACTAGATCGATTAGGCACTGGTAGCAGTGTAGACACAGAGGCTGGTCACCTGAATATTGGCTCTGAACAGAGTTATGAATGGATCTTGCAACCTATGCTAATATCCGTGCTTCAGCAACTACAGGGTTTGTCAAGTTTCAGTCATACCATTGACTGCAGGTAGACAGAAATAGAAACAAAATTCATAGCAAAAACATTAGAATGTCATAGCCAACACCAATAGCCAACCAATCAAAAACTCAACAAAACTGAATAAAAAAAAATTCCACTGTTTCCCTACAAATAATTTGAAAGGAAAAACCTCTTCTTTTCAAAAATCAGGAATTAAAGCAGATACGTTGTTTTTAACCTAGCCCGGAGTTATAGTATTAATTTTGTACATCTATAATTTAATCAGAAAAATATTAAAAAAGCAAAAAAACCCATCCCTGGAATAAGATTCACTAGGGAGAAAACATGCCGTCTGATTAACGAGCATTTGGGAAAAGGAAAATTATCATTATTATGAAATAATGTTAACTATTTTCTAAAAAATGCAAATCAAGGTATGCTTTTTTATTTTTAGCAGGTAAGTAGCTACATTTGTTGAGGAAAAGAGGAAAACATTCAAGAGGCGTTTTCATGAGCAGTCACAGGAATTTCAAGTTGCAAGTGACTATAAAAAAAAAGCAGAGACATTCACTTTTTGGCACCTATGCATACTTTTTACTGTGCACACAAGAGACAGAGAATGTATACATTAAACAAATTCTGGTAAGGTTATTTAGACTAACCAGAAGCATGTATAGCTTGCTATGCATCTTGTTCCATATAATTTTTTTAATTTGTATAGCACGTTACATATTAATTAACTTTCACCACTCCGCTGTGAATTAGGGAGCGTAAGCACTAGTCCTGTTGTACACAGAAGAAAACAATGGTCATACTGTATGAGTATGTGTACACTTCAAGTTCTCCCTGTGTTCTTACATACACAAGTGCACTTCACACTTACAGCCCTTATACACATACTAAGTTAAGTCTCCAGTTGGGGAATATGGGTACAAAGCTGCAATAAGCTGTAATGTAGTGTCTACGTCCCAACTTGCAGTATGCCCAAGAGTAGACATCAGGGTAGAAATGCACCTGAGAGACTAACAGTTACAAGTATTGTGCAATTAAATGGTTAATTCTGCAATTACCTGGACACCAGCTACACACGCAAAGTAGCTATCATGCCATTGAGAGCTCCACCAGCTATGTATTTAGACCTTGAAAATATGTACTAACTTTATAGCTGGTTGCTATCTAGCTTTAACATGCTTGTATAGCAGGGTCTCCCAGTTGCAGGGGTACACCATGTCCAGTGTAAAAATCCCAAGCCCTAGGGATTGTGGCAGATAAGATCCCCAGGGTCCAAGGGGTTCAGGCACCTCCATGCCCTATAGATTGTGGCAGCTGTGATCCTCAAGGTCCACCAGTTTTATGCAAACACCCAGACTCTGAGGATCATGGCTGCCACAATCCCTAGGACTCTCAAGTGTTGGAAACTCCTAGGGCTCAAGGTTGACTGCAAGAGCAATCCCCCCAGTGTGGAGGTAGGGGAAACCCCCAGAGGATCATGGTAGTACTCCAGCTGCCATGTTTTTCCACACTCCTGGGATGGGGGGGGGCATCCTGCAGTGACCATCTGGCCCAGGGGGGTTTCCGGTGCCCCTAGAGTGGCGATTATCACCACAGCAGTGATCCTTCAGCTCTGGGGCTTCCACACCCACCGGGTGGAGAGATCAGCACAGTGGCAATCCTCTAGCCCTGGGAGTGCATCAGGTGCTCCCATAGCTGAAAGCCCCTCAGTTGGGGTGTATAGGGCAGCCAGCCTTGAAAGCTTGCTTCTTGCTGGTGCAGGGGAAGCCCGCAACTAGCAATAAGCATGTTGCAATCTAAAAATTGCATCTCCTGCCATGCACATATGGCATGGCAGGAGTTGCAGTTGTGTGAATCGTGTTAGTTCCTATCATGCCTTTACCTACATGTATAGAGGAGGCATCAGAGATGCATACATTTTCATGAGGAAAAGCTCACTTCATCAGATAATATGGAAGGAGATGCACAAAGCCTCTACTAAATAGAGTGATTTGAATAAAAAGATGGGTACTTCATAGACATTAGGGCTGGAAGGGACCTTGGAAGATCGAGTCCAGCCTCCTGCCTGAAGGGTAGGAAGTCAGCTGGGGTCATAGGATCCCAGCAAGATAAGCACCCAATTTACTTTTGAAGGTGTTCGATGTAGGTGTTTGAACCACCTCCGATGGCAGGCTGTTCCAGACCTTGGGGGCTCGGACAGTAAAGAAATTCTTCCTTATGTCCAGTCTGAACGGTCTCACAGTAGTTTATAACTGTTTGACCATGTCATCCCTTGGGGTGCTCTGGTGAACAAACATTCCCCCAGATCCTGGTGGTCATGCCTGATAAACTTACAGGTAGTCATCAGGTCACCCCTGAGCCTGTGCTTTTTCAGACTAAAGAGCCCCATGGCTCTCAGCCTGTCATCGTAAGGTCTGTTTTCTTGACCTCTGATCATGTGTGTGGCTCTTCTCTGGACTCTGTCAAGCTTTTCTACATTATTTTTGAATTCTGGAGCCCAAACCTGGATGCAGTACTCCAGCTGTGGCCTCACCGAGGCCGAGTACAAGGGGAGAATGATGTCCCGGGATTTGCTTGAGAAGCATCTATGGATGCACGCCAGCATTTTGGTCGCTTTACTAGCCGCAGTATCGCATTACAGGCTCATGTTCATCTGGTGGTCAATGATGACCCCCAAGTCTCTATCTTCCATAGTGCTAGCCAGTGTAGCACTGCTGAGCCTATAAGGATGCTGCAGGTTTTTCTTCCCAAGGTGGAGGACCTTGCATTTTTCAGTGTTAAACACCATCAGGTTCTTGTCCACCCATTTGCTGAGCCTGTCCAGGTCAGCCTGGATCGCCCTCCTGTCTTCTGGTATGGATGCTTTGCCCCAAAGTTTGGTGTCGAACTTGGCCAGTCCACTTCTGACTCCAATGTCCACATTGTTAATGAAGATGTTGAACAAGGAAGGAGGGAAGAGAAAATGGGGAGTGCGAAAAGAAAACAATTAAAAAACAGAGGGGAAAAGAGATCACAAAAGATAATATAGGTAATAGGATAAAGATGCATAGTCCCTGTTTAGAGTATACATAGCAATAGTGTGTGAATGATCTCTTCTTGACCTGCTGCTCACAAACAGGGAAGAACTGGTGGGGAAAGTACAAATGGATGGCAACTTGAGCAGTAGAGACCATGAGCTGACTGAGTTCAGGATCTGAAGGAAAGGAAGGAAGGAGAGCAGGAGAGAACAGACCCTGGATTTCAGAAAAGCAAACTTCGACTAACTCTGGTAACTGATGGGCAGGATCTCCTAGAAAGCCAGTCTGAGGGAGAAAGGAGTCTAAGAAATGTGGCTGTACTTTAAAAAAAAATAAAAAAAATAAAAAAAAGCTTACTGAGGGCTCATGAATGCACCATCCTGATGCACAGGGAGACTAACAAATATAGCAAAAAGCCATCTTACTTAGCAGGGAACTCTTCCAAGAGCTAAAAACACAAAAAGGACACTTACAAGAAGTGGAAATGTGGACAAACAACTAGTCAGGAGTATACAGGTATTCCTTGCGCATGCTGGAATAAAATCAGGTAGGCAAAAGCACAATTGGAATTGCAGCTAGCAAGGGATATGAAGGGTAACAAGAAGGGTTTTTACAAATATGTTAGCAACAAGAGGAAGATCAGGGAAAGTGTTGGTCCATTACTGAACGGGAGAGGCAACTAAGTGACAGATGTAGAGGAAAAGGCTGAACTACTCAGTGTCTTTTATACCTCAGTTTTCACAGACAAGGTCAGATCCCAGATTACTTCACCTGGAAGAACAGTATGGGGAGGAGGT
The DNA here is from genome assembly GCF_052110815.1 of Crocodylus siamensis. Lineage (NCBI taxonomy): Eukaryota > Metazoa > Chordata > Crocodylia > Crocodylidae > Crocodylus > Crocodylus siamensis. The sequence continues at coordinate 251,698,714 of NC_143395.1, forward strand.
GAGCTGCCAACAGTGGAAAAAGAGCAGGTTAGGGACTATTTAGAAAAACAGGACATGTCAAAGTCCATGGAGACAGATGCAATGCACCCAAGGATACTGAGGGAATTGGCAGATGTGATTGCAGAGCTTCTGGCCATAATTTTTGAAAACTTGTGGTGACTAGGAGAGGTTCTGGATGATTGGGAAAAGGCAAATAGAGTGCCCATCTTTAAGAAAGGGAACAAGGAGGATCCAGAGAATTACAGACCAGTCAGCCTCATCTCAGTTCTTGGAAAAATCATGGAGCAGATTTTCAAAGCATCTGTTTCTAAGTACTTGGTGGAGAAGAAGGTGATTAGGAACAATCAGCATAGATTCAGCATGGGCAAATCATGCTTGACCAACCTGATTGCCTTCTATTACAAAATGACTGGCTCTGTGGTTATGGTGAGAGCAGGGGACATGACATACCTTGACTTTATGAAGGCTTTTATATGGTCTCCCACAACATTCTCACGAGCAAGCTAAGGAAGTATGGGTTGGATGAATGGCCAGTACAATGAATAGAAAACTGGTTGGATTTTCAGGCTTAGAAGGTAGTAATCAATAGCTCAATGGGCACTTCTACATGAGATACCAAAAGTGCAGTAGACTAATCATACTACACATTAGCACATCATGGCAAAAGTCATGCTAATGTGCAGAATTAGTCTACTGTGCATTAGCATCATGTAAAAGAAGTGCACCATGGCTACCATACAGTAGCACTGATTACAGTGTATTAAGTTAGTACCTATTACAGGTATTAAACTTAGTGTGCAGTAATTATGGCATAGGACTAAAAGAAATATCATGAGGTTCAATAAGGACAAGTGCAAAGTCCTGCACTTAGGATGAAACAGTCCCATGCACTGGTACAGTCTGGGGACCAACAGGCTAAGCGGCAGCATTGCAGAAAAAAATTTGGGGGTTGCAATGAGCAATTAGCTGAATATGAGCCAACAGTGTGCTCATAAGAGCATTGCCAGCAGATTGAAGGAAGTGATTATTCCCTTCTTTTGAGCACTAGTGAGGCCACATATGGAGTACTGTGTTCAGTTTTGGGCCCCCCCACTACAGGAAGAAAGTAGACAAATTAGAGAAAGTCCAGTAGAGGGCAATGAAAATGGTTAGGCGGCTGAGGAATATTACTTCTGAGAAGAGACTGAGGGAACTGGGTTTATTTAGTCTGGAGAGGAGAAGACTCAGGGAATTTAGTAGCACCCTACAATTATTTGAAGGGTGGTTCCAAAGAGGACAAAACTAGACTGTTCTCAGTGGTGACAGATGACAGAGCAGGGGGCAATGGTATCAAGGTGTAGTAAGTGAAGTTTAGATTAGAGATTAGGAAAAACTCTCTCATTAGGAGGGTGGCAAAGCATTGGAACAGTTTACCCAGAAAGGTTGTGGAATCTCCATCCTTAAAACTTTTTAAGACCCAGCTAGACAAAGCCTTGGCTGGGGTGATCTGGTTGGGGGATGGTCCTGCTTTGAGCAGGTGGATAGACTAAATGACATCCTGAGGTCCCTTCCATTCCTAATTTTCTATCATTATATCATTTCTATGATTTTTAGTTCTGCAATTTAAAGGTTCAGTGGGCCTGTAAAGCTTCTCTGTAGAAGAACGCTGCTCTGACGACAGCTTGCTCTATGGATTTTGTTCCATAGGAGCTGATAAAATGAGTTGTTGCTCATGAAAGCTTATGCATCTCTTAATCAGTTAGTCTAGAAGATAGTTCTCTGCCCTGCCTTCTGCCTGTCTTTAGATTAAACATGGGCAACTACTTCTATGTGCTGAAGATTAATAAGATTTGGGTAAAAAATGTCTCCTACTTCCATACAACTTCTATGTACTTGCATCTTCCAAGTATTCCACTCCTAACCTTCATTACCTTTTCATTTGCTTTCTACTCCTTTTAATTGTACTTTCTAGAATCATAGGGATGGAAAGGGCCTTCTAGGACATCAAGGCAAAGCCCCCAAAAACAAGCAAGACACAACAGAGAACAAAGGGTCTATATGCCAAGGCACCTCTAGGAGTCAAACCTAGGATTTCCTGTTACAAGGCAGACACTTTAACTAGCTTTGCAACATGCAGCTAAAAACAAAAAAAATTTGAACTGGGATTTCAAGAATATAAAACCATTTCCAAATTTCTAAGCAACCAGTGGAATAGTCTGTAATGTCAAAACAAACTGAATGGCTGTGACATAGATGATTACATGGTCAGGTGGGTGGTAAATTGGCTTAAGGGTTGCACCCAGACAGTCGTGGTGGATGGGTTGGTATCGACCTGGAAAAATGTGGACATTTTAAAACATTTAAAAATTAAAGTCAGTACCTGTTGTTTTAAAACATCGAAATATATTTTTCTAGTTTGCATGGAGTGAAATTGTTTTCCAAATTCTTCTGTTCTTAAACTGTATGTGAATTTAGATCCAATTTAAATCTTTCCCACACTTACCAACTTCATTTTTAAAGAAAGCATTAGTTGCTGAGAGAGAAGAAATCAGCACCCAGGTCTCGTGCTCTAATCCATCTCAACTAGATGAGCAGGAGGGGAACGATAAACTGAGTTTAGATTTTGGTTACAAATCTCCACGCCCCCCTCTGCCAAGTCTGTTGCTCAGAAGAAAGGAAAGCTAATTTAGAGGTTTGTATGTAACTGAGAATAGCTTTATTAAGTAACTGAGTTAGTACTTTCCTCTTTTTCATTTAACTTTCTCCTAAGTGAGAAATTGTATCTCATGTTTATTGCTACAGTAACTGGCTACTACAGCTTGGTTTCTAAATTAATGCAGTGATGCTCCCATTTTCAGAATCATGAAGTCCTTTTAAGGACAGCTTTATCTATTCAATGAAAGGAAAACACAGTTTGAGAGAGTAATTTTAAGCTGGAGTATTAAATACTTTAAATACTGTAACTATGTGAGTAGAATCCTTCCGGAACTGAGATGATAATGCCTACTGGATACTCTAGGAGAGCAGTAAAGGAACAAAACCTCATCTTTTAAAAATGTTTAGGAAAAGGCCTTTAAGGTGTGTTCTCAGGATAAAATGTAATGGGGTGATAAGCACCATGCATTTAGTTAAATGAGTAAAAGCCATGCTTTTTATGAGGAATCGGAGAAATAGAATCATAAAATGATAGAAAAATCAGGTTTGAAAGTGACTTCAGAAGATCATTTAGTCCAAGCCCCTGTTCAAAGCAGGACCATCCTCAACTAGATCATCCCAGCCAAGACTTTGTCTAGCTGGGTCTTAAAAATTTTCAAGGACGGAGACTCCACCACCTCTCTGTGTAGCCTGTTCAAGTGTTCCATTACCCTCCTGATGAAAAAGTTTTTCCTAATATCTAGCCTAAACTTCTCTGGCTGTAACTTAAGATCATTACTCCTTGTTCTGTTATTTGACACCACTGAGAACAGTCTAGCTCCATCCTCTTTGGAACCCCCATTCAGGTAGTTGAAGGATACTATTAAATCTACTCTTCTCCAGACTAAGTATGGCCTGTTCCCTCATCCTCTCCTCAGAAGTAATATGCTCCAGGCAGAGACAATCCCAGCAGGATGCAGGGCCACAGACAAAGCCGCCTGTGCAGGGCCCCTCTCCCCATTCCACAGCACCCTTACACTGGGGAGCAAAAGCCCTGGTACACCAGACGTGGTGGGAGAGGTGGTGGCTGCAACAGACAGAGAGCCATCCAACCCACTAGTGGACCAAACTGCTGCTGCAGCCTCTCTGCCCAGCTCTGCGGCCCCCCCCAACCCCCAAAGCACAGGGCCCAGGGCAGTTGCCCTGATTCACCCCTTCCAGGGATGGCCCTGACCCTAGTCCCTGAACCACTTTTGTTGCCCCCCACTGGGCTCTCTCTAATTTGTCCACATTCTTCCTGTATGTGAGGGATGCAAAACTGGACACAATGCTCCAAATGTGACCTCACCAGTGGCTAATACAGGGAAATAATTGCTTCCCTTGATCTACTGGTAAGGCTCCTACTAATGGAGCCCAATATGTCATAAGCCTTCTTGGAAACAAGGGCACACTGTTGGATCTGTTCCTGAAGGTCTCTTCTTATTGTAGAAAAAACAATGATGGAGCTTATGTATTAACATGTGCCTGCGTGTAGGAAAGCCTACAATTGGTCTTACTATTTGTAGCCAGAATGTGAGAGGTTTTTTTTTTTTTTTTTAAATCACTTCTTGAGATCAAGGGAATGGAAGAAGAAAGATACATGGTATGGAGGCTGGCCTGTTTGGGTTCTGTTTGGTGGGAGGTGAAAGGGAGAAGTGTTGTCATTTTAAGTGCTGAGAAATAGCAATGGAAAGCAAGAAACAAAAAATTCATTACAGTTGGAAGCAAGTATAATAAAATGATAGATGTCTAAATCAACAACCAGGCAGGCCTCTTCACAACTACTCACTTTTAATCACTCTTACAAATTAAGTGACAAAATAGTAAGCATTGTTAGATTAATGTATTATTCATCCAGAATAATAACCCAATATGATTATGTACTACTTACACATTGGCACTTTGCACTATTTATACATCAGTCATAGAAGAAATCTGGAAGGTGAGTGGAAAACAGCAGCAACCAGAGGTGAGGAAAAGGAAATCATTCTCTTTTTATTAAATAAATGTATTGCTTGATCGCAGGAAAAGGAATGTCAAGGAAATTGTTCTGATGCTTCCTTAGGAGAGGACATGGAAATGGAGGTATTTAAGTAAAAAAAAAAAAAAAATACTTATAATGAAAATGTTCTCATATTGGAACCTGTCCATCTGAAAGGAAGTGGGAAACAGAGATTATAATGTGCATTGTATGTGCCAGATTTCATTCCTCTTCTATTGATCAATCCCAGTTATTTATACTACCCCATGTCTGTGGCACCTCATAATTTGTAATGTATTTACCCTTACAACACCACACTTAGATAGAGAAGTACTCCTATTAAAAGCTAGTTTTCTATTCAATAATGTTGTACTGACAACCTTAATTTGGTGTAAGAAATTATTTTCATTTCATTCATTTCTAAAAAATGCTAAAATTAACTACAGTGAGAGTTTTGAAATTTTTTTTTAAAATTCCACTGCTTGATTTTTTCATTTAGAAAATTATTTCCTCCATCGTGATCATTTAGCGTTACCTTCTGTTTCCTGTAATTTTAGCCAGATTTCAGTCCATGATTTTCCCCTCTCACCCCATAGCATATTAGTTTCTTTAAAAGCCCTTGGCAGTAGTACAATTTGTGGAGGGGGAGGGTTGAGCAGGGCAGCAGCCCAAGACATGGCCCTTGGTGGTGGTGAAGGTGGTGCAAAAATAGCTGCCACTGCTGGTAGCACCTGACTTCCTCACTGTAACCAACCCAAATATTGCTGCTGCCCCAGGCAAAGAGCTCCCCTGCTACCCCTCTGGTTTTTAGTGAAGGACCTTCCCATTTTATGGCCAGTTGTAACAGATGGGAAACTATGGTACAGCAAGACTATGAGGAGGAGACTGAACCTGGGTTTGACACCCTAAGATTTGGGCCATTCTTCCACCATTTCTAGCAGTGGAATAAGAGGCAGAAGACTTTGTTATGAGCCTCTCAACTTTATAATTTCCCATTATACTTTCACAAAGACCTCAATGCAAAGGATAATCTTTTTGGTTAAAAAAAGGCCGAATATGGGTTTTGCATCACAAAACACCCACACATCACATACGCTACCATTAGAAAGACTGTCATTTTGTTCTGTATCTAATTGTCTTCAGTGAAAATTCAGGAACAAACAGGCAGAATTTAAATATTTGCACCCAGAGAGTAAATCAACGTGCTATTTCACTATAATTCATTCCAAGTTCTAGTTGACAGTTTAGTTAATAATCCTAGTCTCAATTTAATGAACTACCACCACCATGGTATTTAAAAGATAAATTTTACCTTTTGTAGTCTCTCAGAACTCATCTAAGGCTTGACATTTCTGTGTTAATGAGATATTCTACATTTCTGATTCCTGCTTTGGAACTTACAGGAGGTCAGACATGGAACCTCTTTATTTTATTTTTCCCTAATTCCTTCAGATAATCCTTCCAGGAAGAAAAATATATGTTTCAATGTCCTTCAATTGTAGAAAATATGTTTACTGTATTTTAAAATAGCTTTAAAGTGCAGCTCTAAGCACAAGTGCAAAGGAACAAAATGGATGCAACAGGGATACAGCTAACCTTGGTTTTTGCCACTTTTCTGTAAATGGGGATCACTTTTCATGCACATGGACAGGCATGCATTGGAGGAGTGGCAAAGAAGAAAAGGGGCAAATTGATATAATTTACCTGCACTTATTGGCAAAGTTCTTTGAGTAGATGTGCTATCTTCTATTAAACCAACTAAGTAGTTGGGAAAACGTGCTTTGCAAGCTTCTTGGTGCAACTATGATACTCGCCAAAATCAGTCCTGGTACCATCACCTCTATGATGGCAAGTTTGCAAGGCATTTGGAAATAGTTTATGCATCTCATTACACAGGGAAAAACAAGACAGCTGATGTTAAAAGAATTATAGAATCATAGAAAAATAGGGCTGGAAGAGACCCAGGAGGTTTTCTAGTTTAATCCACTCCTCAGAGAAGGTTCATCCCTACCCAAGCCTTCCTAGACAAGTGCCTGTCAAGTATTCTTAACTATACACACAACCCTCACCAACAACTACCAGGCATAATGCTCAAACATCATAAAACATGCTTTAATGTGCCACAGGTAAGGCAGGAAAATGAGGGTGCTGCCAATGTCCTGTCACTGCAAAAATAAAAAGCAGTTTGTTAAAATACTTTCAAGAGACTCAGCTACAATGAAGTTGCAGCCTCAAGCAGTCACATGCAAGGAAATTTTAGATTTTTGTTAATACAACCTTAATCTGGACTTTTTTGACATGCATCATTACAGTTTATTCCACTTCTATGTGTAGCAGAGGATTACATAATTTGCATAACTGCTTAATACAATACCAATAATATATTTTTTTGCCTATTGCTTATTCCTTGGGTCAGCAACATTTGGGAAGGGCGGGGTGGTGGGGGGCTGTTTTAATAGAGCCTATCTCTGATCACAGACTGCTTCCAACCAGGTATATGCTATCACTGCTGTAATCATTGCTCCTCCCCACCAAAGCCACCATGGCAGCTTCTCACCACAATACAGGCAAAGCCTCTACCCCTAAAACCCCCTCACAGAAACACTCTGATGCTGAAACACTGCCAAAGGCCTATGGCTGTGCAAGATAAAATGGCTCTGCAAGCTTAATCCATCCTGGCGGAATTAGGTAGTCAACTACTGGCTTACACTGCAAACCTTGTCTGTCTGTATATCAGTTAAGAGACTAGACAGAGTATCTTTCAACACTAATGTGTACTTTTTAACATAATTACATTCCCCTTTACCATAGAGAAATGGTGATGCAAAAGCAATGGACCAAGTGCTGTTATTAGAAACCCAGAAAATGATAGGAACTAGTCAGACTCAGGGCTTCTCCCCTTATTTTTGAGGCTTTTAAGAGCTGTGAAATTATTTAGTTCTTGTCATTTTCAAGACTTCTAATCGTAGTCTTAAAATTGACTACTCCAAGCCTTGAATATATGGAAGTTAGTCAGTCTTAGGGCAGATAATATCACAGCACTAGAATAGGTTTGTATAAGAGCACTCTCCTAGTAAGTGCAGACCTTTTCAATCCCAAATCTACGCACTTAGATAGTGGGCAAGATTATACAGCGTATTCTATCTTGTGGGAAGTATGAGGCAGTTATAAATTCAGTACTCCTGAGTCTCATTCCAGTGGTCCAAGGGTCAGAAGGATGTCTTGCCTCTTCTTGGAATCCACATAATTGTCCTTATGTGTCCTGAATGAAACATGTGGTTTGTAGAACAGGATGTAATACTAAGTAATGCATCTCGCACCCACTGAATGTCCAATAAAATCTATTGCAGGAAATAGAAGTAACCAAACTATGGGGCCATATTAATATACAGTGATGTCCTCCTCTCATGTACAATGTACATGAACTTCTAATTGGGGGAGGTTGTACAGACTGCCTCATGAGAAGGGGCTCATTAATATTTTAGTCAATTAAGAGCAATCATGGTTGATATTGTGTTACTTTTCCATAATCCCTTAGTCTTACTTATAGTCTAGCACCCCTGGCTTCTTCCATCAAGGGAAAAACTTAAAAATTTATGAATTTAAACTGGGGGAGTCTCCTCTCTTTTCAGTGATGGTGGTCTTACAAAATGTGCATGAGGTCATTAGGTATTTGCTTTTCATTGACTTTTAAAATATGTAATTTTTTTCAAATGTAAAGAATTAAAAGTCAGCTTCCAAGGTTCTTCAGGTATTCTGAAATTAGTTGGCACTGGCTTCTTTTATGTAAAATGGAAACTGAGGGTTGACTAGATTTAAGGAGGAAATGCTTCTCTTTTTTTTTTGTACCATGAAATTTCAATATTTTAAAAGGGTTCTTGCTCTATATCAACTGAAGGCCAAACCCCTGCCTTCAAGAACCTGAAACATGTGGAAGTTTTTAAAAAACATGAAAGAGAAAAATCAGGCTTCCCTATTCCAGGTGAGTACTTTAATTAGTACCTATAGACTGAATCAATTCCAATTCCAATCTCAGTCTCAGCATGTCTCTCTGGTCCATGGAAAACTTAATTATTGTGCCAAAATGGAATTGCTCCAACAGGACAGATTAAGAGAAAACAATTGAAGAAAAATACAGTATTCCAGTGGGTGATGAGAACCCAAATCCTTGGCCTGAATCAGGCAAAAAAAGGGGCTTAAAACTCAGTTTCCCACCATTTCAAATGTATGTTTTGAATACTGGGTTAGCAGCTCTTCTGCTATTGCTCCCTGTCTGGCATATTTCCATCGTGGCTATGAGGAAAATTTATTAATAACAATTATGTCAAAACTTTTCTGCAAAAAGTTTCAACTTCAAACAAAAAACATTTCCCTAATTAAAAAAAAAGGGGGACAAAATATTTGATCAACTCTAGTGTTAAGTTAGGAATCAATGATAATAACATCTGTTTGAAATACCTTCTGCTGAATATTGTTGGGTTGTGCCACTCAAGAGTCAGTCTTAGGGAGAATGGCACCCTGGGAAAATGTATTAGCAAATTTGTATATTGGCACCCCCCTCCAAGATTCTGTGTGCCTATGGCATGAGAGAGGATGGGGGAGGTATGTGGAGGGAAGTGTGGGAGGGTACGTATATGTGAGGGGCACACATGCCTCAGCAGCTGTGGACGGCAAGAAACCTCATGGGCAGTGAATGTTCACTCAACCAAGATGCTGACCCAGTGCCAGATGGCAGGGGCTTGGCCTTGGGTAGCAGGAAAAGCAGGTAGGGTTGCTGCCACAGGAAGCCCATCCCCAGTGGCAGGGCACCACTGCCCAGCATGGCCGGCCACACAGGCCCATACCCCCTCAGCAGTGTTGCCGGTGGCCAGGAGGCTGCGGCTTGGCCTCTACTCTTGCAAGTAAGTGATGGTAAAAGCCTTGGCATGCAATCTAGTGCCACCTTCTTACTAGGGACTGCCATCTTGTCCTTGGCCCAACCCGCATTGCCCTCCTCCCAGCTGCCGCTGCTGAAGCTCCCCCAGGCTCAAGCTCCTGCTGTGGAAGGTGATAGCCAGATGCCTACTGACTGATACTGCTGCCACTGCCAGCCTCACTGTCCACACCAGCAGGAGAAGTCCAGGTGCAGCCCCAACAGGCTAAGCGCTGGCAGCAGCCCTTCCTCGCCCCCACTGCCTGAGGCTTTTTATGCCACTACCCAGACTAGTTGTCTCCAATCAGCTCCACTCACAGCTTGAGGGACAGAGACAGACAGGTCTCACTTCCCAGTCCCTAGGATTAGTCACCATTGAAGTGCCCCAATGGCTCCCACCCAGAACAAGTGGTAGGGTAGAACAGAACATGCATAAGTGTTTGTGGCACCCCCCGACCATTGTCACACATACCACTGAACCCTAAGACCAGCTCTGATGCCACTTGCTTTTGCCATATGCTGATGTAACAGAAATATCCAAGTGGCTGAGGTCTGAAGAAAAGACCTTTAAACAATGGAATTACAATTACCTGCACAAGCTAATGGTCTAGCCTCAGAAATATTGCAAGAAAACACAAATACTGAAAAGGCATCTCAAAATATTTTAATATCTTTTCCCTATTTTTCTTCTAGCTCTTTCTTCAATATGTTTCATTTGGGATAAAATTAATAAGGTATATTTATACAGACACAGAGGTGTGAAGTTGAGCTCTGCACTGAAGTCTCCCCCCAGTCAGCAAGCTACATATGCATATGCAGAATGACTGTCATAATGTTAGCCACATCAGTCCCTTGTGTGTTGTCCAGTGCAAACAATAATAAACTTTAACCAGTGGTAGACCACATAAGCCTAGGCTGAACTCTAAGTGGCTATTTTTATTAACTATTTGCCTAACATAACAGAGTTTATTTAAAAGAAAATAATATAAAATAAAGCTCGATCACAAAAGTAAAATTTAAATAGTCTTCAGAAAATGACATCTATTAGCTGCCCCCTGGTACAACCATCAATATAAAGTCCTTCATTTCTTAGTAGTGATTCTCACCTTGTGGAACCTGGGTAACTGGCCTACTCAGAAAGATACAGCTAGGAAACAAGTTATTTGCTTTTAATCTACTTTCAGGCACTGCAGCAAGTTTAACAGAATAGCTTTTTAATGAGAAAGGTAGAAGAATAGCTTCAGTTAAATCAGATGACTTAGTAGCCCTAGAACATGTCTGCTCCATTAAATGAGTATGCTAGAGAATGAAGCCTACTCAGAAGAGACTAAAGGTGGCTAAACCACACTTCTCTGGTTTTTAATATGTAGAAAAGATATGCTATTCTTCATCATAGTCCCTAGCACAGTACTTTGATGGTGTAAGATATGTTGGTAGGAATATTATAATGCATCTTCCGAAGTATTGTATTACAGGAACATCTGTGGAGCCAGGAGGAGGAGAGTGAGAGAAGAAGAATGACCCAGTGAAATGGACACTGCCATGGAAGGCAGGTACCTTGGATTTTAGTCCCAACCCATGATTTTAACATTGCTTTTAATAGTTCATGAATAATTTCAGCCAAGTGCAACAATACTATAGGAGAACTGGGGCCTCTCATATCTTCCCATATTAGCAGTGGATAATGAGCTTCAAGAGGAGGACTGGTGAATGCTCCAGATAAAACCTAGCTTAGTTGAGAGAAAAGTTTGTTGAGAAGCAGAAATTACCATTTCATACCTCCTCTAAATGATGGATATCTATAACTCTGGTCTCCCACTTCCTGGGCTAGTGTCCTAACTATCTGAATGATTGAATACTAGAATAGAGAACTTCTTAAGTAAATCTTCAGATATCATAAAACTGGGAAGGATCATGAATAAGTTGGAGGACAGAAGTACAATCAGAAGGATCTTGACAGACTGAGAAACTGGGCTGGAGCTAACAGGATGGAGTGCAATGCTGACAAATAAGATATTACACCTTAGGAAGAAAAATAAAAAGTGCAGTACAAAATTGACGACACCCTAGCTGGATGGCAGCATTACAGAGAAGGAACTAAGAGTCTTAGAGGATCATGGGCTCAATATGAGGTTACAGGGAGCACGTCTACACGTATCACTGTTGCTATAGCAATGCGCTATGATGATATAGCATCTGGAGGCACAGACTGTGATGTTGCAGCTATGTCGCCATAGCAACGTGTTTTCTTGGTATGGTGACATAGTGGCTAAAAATAACCATGTGCTGCCAGCATAGTGCAATACAGGCTATTACTCAGAAAGGAAGTACTAAATGTAGTAACAATGACACTGTAGGGGCACGTGTAGACTCACCCGGTGTGACGTAGCTGCACAAAAGGTCAATATGGTTGCAAGCAGTAGAAACATTAGGTGAAAGACACAGGATATGATAGTGCCTTTTTATTGGTTAGTCCTCACCTAAAGTATTGTGTGCAGTTTTTGACTCAAGTTTAAAAAGAACATGGATAAGCTGGATAGGTTTCAGATGCAGGTGACAAAAATTATATAGGGATTGGAAAGCAAAACATATTAAGGCAGGCTGAAGGATATAGGCATGTTCACCTTGTGGAAAAAGCACTTAAGGGGAGACATGAAAACAGTCTTTTTATGGCAGAGAGAAAACACCTCATTTTTCTTCCTGCAGAGAGCAGAATATAGACTAATGACCTGAAGTTGTAGCAAAGTAGGTTTAGATTGGATATCAGGAAGAACTTCTTCTCTGATGAAGGGGCTTTGATTCCCAAAGCTCGCAGAAAAGGAGTTTCCTTGCCATTTTCCAGTTGGTCTAATAAGAGGTATCGTTTTGGAACCAAGAGGTCTAGTTTTTTTAGTGTCTTTTTGTCTCAGACCAACACGACTACCAAGTACACTACTATAAACTGTGAAAGAGAGAAACTAAAATATGCAATAGACTTCATAAAATGGCCTACAAAAGAATACCTCAAAAAAAGCTGGTAATTACTTCTGCCAGCACTATAACCCTTAGTAGTTCTGCTCTCCTCAGCTTTGGTCATATATAATTACTTGCAGCACAAAAGCATCTCTTAAATAGTCTTCTACATAATGTGTTAATAGAGGCAGAGAAGACTTGATTGAGGCAAAAGTATTCAGTGACAACGTATATTTCATCAGCATAAGATCATTCTTACCTCCACCCCTAAATGTTCCTGTGAACTTAGTTATCATCTTATCCAAAATCTGCATAGCACCACTATAGGGGCACAGTATATAACTGAGGAAAAAAAGAGAAGTATTAAATCTCAGAATAACAGAACTCAATTGAAATGAGGAGAATGTACTAGAAAGAGAAAGAGCCAGCCATGACTTTGTTCTCCACAACACGACTTAATAAAAATGTAAGAGAGCAAGGATGAAGACAAGGTTAATATTATCATTTGATATGATACATCTTAGGAGAGTTAAAATTCAAATGAATAATGATAATACTATGGTTAATGTTCAATCAGAGTTTGGATTTTACATTTCAGGGGTTTAATATCCTGCCATATTATTTTTCCTGATCTATTCCTAGGTCTGTGAGTAATTATGCATGTTCTCATTTAAGAGACAGCCAAAACTATGTCTCTGGTGTCCTGGAGGAGTTAAAGTATCTCAAGCAGCTCAATTTTTATAGGCTTTTTTTAAAGAATGTGTCGATTTTTTTTTTTTTTATATCTATCCATCAGTAGGAAAGTACTTGCCCAAAAATGTTTGATAGGAGAGAAATGGGCTTCATTTTACAGCCAGATATTTGAGGGGACAGACGATCTTCTTGAGAGGAAGAATAAGGAAAAATCAATACAGTCCTGAAGAAAGGTTATAGACGAGGTGAATGGATGAGAAAGGCTGAAGTGTTAGGTGTCTTTGTCTTGTGACCTCTGCACCTTGTTGGCTTTATAAAGAGCAATTATACTGTAAAGCTCTGCTGCTCATAGCAGATAGAGAACAGTGACTGTACATTGCTGAAAGCTTCTTCAGTGCAAAGGACATGGATTTTTTCATTTTATAGCTTGAACTTACAATTACTATGATTTGGAGTGCTCTGGAGTACTTTCTGAGCAAGATACCTATTTCTTCTAAAGCATCTATCTAGTGAAGTATCCAGAGTACTTATTTATCTAAAGCACTATTCCAGTATTTTTAAGTCAGCCCTAAGAAACTTTCTAGTGTACTCTATTTCTACTCTTCTTCCTTGTATAGATCTTTCATGCCTCTCCAATGTGTACTCTTACTATAAAAGCGTTTCTGCAAACAAAAAAAAAAAAAAAAGGAGGTCAGGGTTGGAGGAGAGAATTAAGGAATATGGAAGTAAAATGAGACATGAAAGAAGAAGGGGGAAGCAACAAACACCTAGGGGACAGAAATAATGAATAAAAGGTAGAGAAAATGAAAGAGGGGAAGGGAAGAAAGGCCAAATAGAAAATGAAAAAAGGGCTATGTATTAAGAATTGGGTGCTACTAGACATCAATCCAATAAGTCAATTAAAAATGTACATATTTTTTGTCATGCTAGTAATCCTGTCCCTCTAAATTATATACGTGCTTAAAATTAAGCATCTACTTATGTGCTTTTGCCAAGGCCAGTTCAGTACAATTTTGTTGAATACATTCAATACAGTATTTCCACTTATGCTTAAGTCCCACTGAAGTGGATGTTGATACAGGTAAAATTAAGGAATTGAGTTCTGAATTGGGCCTAAGAGAATAGACATATAATATAAGTGAAAAAAAAAAGAGAGATAGAATGCAGAAAACAGTAGACTGGCATGGTTCATAATAAAGTAAGGAAGTAAGACTGGATGACAACACTATGTCATCTAGTTCAGTCCCTTGCTGAAGACAGCATTGTCCTTAACTAAACCATCCTAGTAACGGTCTGTTTTAACCCACTCTAGAAAATTTCCAGGAATGGAATTTTACAACAGCTTCTCTAGATTGGCTGTTACAATCCTTGGCTACAATCACAGCAAGAAAGTTCCTTCTAATCTCCAATGTAATTTTTCTGTGCTGTGGTTGGAGGCCATTGCTTCTAGTCTCATCCCCTACGGATACAGAGAAAAGCCGATTTCCACCCTGTTTATAATTATCCTTTAGGTACTTGAAGACCTAAAAGAGAGGGTATCAAATCCTCTCTCAGGCTTCTCTAGACTAATGACCCTATTTCTTTCAGTTGTTTCAGACTTTCCTTATACGTTTTGTTTTGAAAGCCCCTAATAAGGTGTCCCTTTCCTCTGAATTCTTCCTAGTCTTTCTACATCTTTCCTGATGTGCAGGACCCAAACCTGGACACAGTACTTCATGTGAGACCTTATCAGAGCAAAATAGAAAAGAAGAAGAATCACTTCCCTTTGTTTGAAAGTGACACTACTGTCACCACAACCAAGTACACGGATGACTTTTTGGCAATAAGTGCACACAATTAGCTCATATTCAGTTTATTGTCTATTAGAGTTCTAACCCTTAGGTCATTCTCTGCTGTACTAATCATTCCCTGGTCTGCATTTGTGCATGCATCCAAATACAGGCCTTTGCACGTGTCTTTGTTGTATTTTATCTGACTGATTTCAGGCTGTATTTTTCAGTTTATCCACGTCTTTGTGGATCCTAGCCCTAGCTTCCATAGCATCTGCAATTCTATTCAACTGGATATCATCCACAGATTTTCTAGGGAAGCACTCAGTGTCATCATGTAATTATTAAGGTATTAAACAATGCTGAGCCCACGACAGATCCCCTGGGAAACCCCATTCCATACCTTCTCCCAACTAGACATTGAGTCATTGATAGCCGGTTGAATAATCATGCTCATGGAGTAGCTAAGTGTCCATCTTACAGTAGTTTGGCCTAGTCTCTGTTTCCTTAGCTTATTGAGAATGTTGTGGGAGATGGTGTCAAAAAGCATGCTAAATTCAAGCTGTATCACATCCACTTCTTTCCCCTCATTCAAAAAGCATGTCACCTTATACAAGGAAATCAAGTTGATTAGGCAACTTACTCTTGGAGAATCAGTGCTAGCTGTTTCTGATCACTTCACAGTCATCTAGGTGGTTAAAACATGATGCCTTGAGGTCCTGATATATGGTCTTTCCAGACATTTAAGTCAGACTAACTTCAATTTTGCAGATTCTCCTTCTTCCCTTTCTTAAAGGTTTGCCTTTTTTCAGTCACTGAGGACTTCCAAGAGTTCCCAGAGGCATTAATCACACCGTCATTTAACATATGTTGTAATCAGGCAGTAAATAGGAACCAGCTACAGATACAAGAAATGTATAATGTAATATAAAAGCAAGTCATGTGGCTGGTTGTGTTGTGCTTTAATTTGAACATGTGGCGCATAGAGACTGTGGGCACCTGATCTCCAGAAATGGCTCCCCATGCACCTAGACTTTTAAAATATGTGGCAGTATAGCTTATCATGGGAAAAATGGTTTCCCATGCCAGTTTGCATGGCATAGCTTTAAAGGTCTGCAGAACTAGGGTGAAAGGCATGTCACTGGTACACCTTTCAATCAGCTGTCACTCAGACCTTTAAAGGCACTGTGAATGGAAAATTGAGATGGCACCATGGGAAACATGTATGGATGATACCTTTATATTCTTTTATACTCATTTTTGGTAATATGACCAACTTTTCACTTTTTATAGAGTTATTTTCCCCCCATACTTGCCTTCCAGATAATCCTGCTCACTTGTTCCCTGAGTTTGTTAAAGTCTGACTTTCTGCTGCTGCTTCCCCTCCTTCCTTCTCTAAGTTGAGAAAGGCAAAAGAAAAGAGACTGTAACAGGGTTCTCAACCTCCAGCCCATGGGCCAAATACAGTCCGTGGAACCTTGGAATCCAGCCTGTGGGGTTCCCCATGGGTTGGGAAATTTGGCAGTGGGGGAGACCTGGCAGTTAATACTGCCATCTCTCCCTGCTGCCAAAATCCCAAGCCCACAGGGCAGGTTGGAGCTAGACTATGACCCTCCATGACCAGATCAGAGCCAGGCCATGTCTCCTCCTCTCTGCATAGTTGATTTGGGGTGGGCTGTGCCCACTTCTTCCCTCAAGGGCAGGACATGCCCCCTTCCCTATACCTGGCTTCCACCCCTTCTAAAAGAAATCAATGAGGAGGATGAGCACCTATTCATCTTTTGCTTTAACTAGTCTTTTAGGAACTCAAGTAGGATGGAATAGGATTGAACTTAGGTGCCTAAGTCCACCTACACATCTAATTAGTGGCCTCAGACCTGTCCTGACACCTCTTAAAATTAAGTTTCCAATCAATTCTAGAAATGAATTTCAAACTGAAGTCTGTAACAGGAAAGTTCCTTAAGGGTGTAATTCACTCCTGAATCAAAGCCCTAGCTCAAGGTGAATGACTTATATCCTATATAACCCTATTTAAGGGCTTGAGCTGGGCACAGGACTAGCACAAGCACCCTCACAAAGGAGAATTTCAATCCAGCTGTCCGTAAGGAAGTCTCTCTGTATTTACTCCCACTAATTCTAGATACTGGTTTCACATTTTCCTTAAAAGAAGCAGTCTTCCTGACTTCACACAGACTATATGCACTTCAGAAATTCTGTTCATTCATAAATGGTTATTTGTGACTTAGGAACACAAGAATCCAAGATCATAGTTACTGGGATTAATGCAGATGCAAAACCCAATCCTTCTGCCATTAAAGGCAGTAAGTGTTACATCACCGATTTTAATAGTGTCAGATCAGTTCCTCAAAACTTGATAAAATGGTATATATTAAAACTATTAGAGATACCACCTTATGAAAGCGCTCCTGTTCAAAAACCAAACACACACAAATGGATAAAAACTACTTTTGTCTCTTTGTAAATAACATATTTTTCATCATCTTTGTTTTTGTAGGGATAGCATTATAAAAAGGCTGCTAGAT
The DNA here is from genome assembly GCF_052110815.1 of Crocodylus siamensis. Lineage (NCBI taxonomy): Eukaryota > Metazoa > Chordata > Crocodylia > Crocodylidae > Crocodylus > Crocodylus siamensis. The sequence goes on from NC_143395.1 coordinate 251,716,216, forward strand.
GGCTTTTCATCATTGCTTCCCTGAGCCCTCCAAGTCATACAAGCAGGTAGAATTTCAGTCACCCTATTCTTCAATAAGCAAACACTGTATATTCATACAATTATAAAGAGAACTACAGTTTCATTTCTGTTCTCAAAAATTGCTTTTTCTTGAGGGAATGGGAAAAAAAATAAAATCTGTCCTTGGTGATGTGAGAGCCCAATAAAGTTAGAGGCAAGAATAAACATTAAATTAAGTAAGAGGATTTTTGTTTGTTTTTTTTGCCAAGCATGATTTCAATACAAAATCAAAGTTAGAGAAGCTTTTTCTTTAGGAAAAGCTTTAAAAAAATAGCCAGTTAAGAATAAGAAATAATTACTATGCTTAGAGACTTGGAATACAATTCTGACTAATTAAAATCAATGTAAAAATTCTTATGGACTCCAGTGAAGGTAAGGCTTCATTCTAGATCAGTGGTGCCCAACCCTATAGTTTCTACCCTACAGTCCGGATGAGTGGTGCCAGGTCCATCCACAGACTGAACCTGGGCAATGTGGGCAGTGCAGGGATGGGTCGGAGCAACCCTGATTTACATGCATGGAGTGAGGGGGTGGAATAGAACAGCCCTGATCTAGATGCATTCAGGGGGAGCAGCCCAGTCCCAATACTGATCTGGACACATGGGGTGGAGGTGGCTCAGATCTGGATGAGCTGGGGAGGGACAGAGCTATCCTGATACAGTGCATGCAAGGAGAGAGGAGCAGCCTGGCTTAGACTGAAGACTAGGGACATGGACACAAAAATGAAAACAAGGGCAAAGATTTAAAAACACACTAGCTATACTAGGGTAATCTCCTATGCACACAGTCTAACATTGTAGAAAATTAATGAGAATAAGCAAGCAAAGAAACAATTATGGCTGATTTTTTTTATTTTAAAACAAAAAACAAAACACACCTTGTTTTATCCCAATGTACAACAAAAAATAAGCTTAAAAGTCACAAAAATGAATAGATATTTTCTAATCAGATGTAGTTTCAAAAGACTTCAGAAAGGGATTGAGCACCATTAACTAAAGAGCTAAGCAAAACTGCCAAAAAGCACTAATAATAATCCTCCAGAGAGATAGATTGCTCTTTTGAAAGAGCCACCCGGATACCACGCAAAGATTTGCTTCAGTAAATAAAGAAAAGCCTTACAAACTGCACACCATTAGTTATGACATATCACCTTTCCCTGGAACCTACACAGAAAATCCTCAAACGATTGCAACTCATATTAGAAGAAGACCCAATTCTTAAAGAGATTTTTCCAGAGCCACCCATCCTAGCCTTTAAACAAGCACTGAACCTTACTAACCTCAATCACCAGAAGTAAATAAACTCTCTATGACTCAAAACATACCAAATGGATCCAGACCATGACAGGACAAGAAATGTAAAGCCTGCCAACAGATCTCCACCACCCCCACAATAACAGAACCATAACCATCATCATTGCCATGCAGCTTTGGGGAAGGCTGATCACCATTCCTGGATCTTACACCCAAACCTCCAAAAATGTAATCTCTCTTATCCAATACACCAAATGCCCTGATGGAAAATATGTTGGAGAAACCAAACAACAACTGCACACCAGAATGAACACACACCCATAATTTATCAAAGACAAGAATACCCAACTACCTGTGAGTGACCACTTCTCACAAGACATTCACTCCCTCTCCAATCTCTCACTTCTAATCCTCAGAGGAAATTTACAAAACACCTTTGGTAGATGAGCCGTCGAACCTCACTTCATAAATCTACTAGATACCAAAAATCATGGACTCAATATAGACATTGGATTTATGAATTATTACAACCTGCCTGACACCTGATTCACTAGGTACCTGCCAGATGTGACCTATTACCCTTTCTGCCCCCCTCTTCCACTCCTTTTCTGCCCTTTGTCTTCCTAATTTCCAGCTATTTACTTTTTCACAAACAGCCTCTTTTCTACCTTGAACCATCTACTACTGTAGAGTCTCCCTAACTCATCTTTTGCTTCCCCATCATTTCCCCCCTTTCTCTTCCCTGCTGTACCTTTTGTTTGCCTAATTTCCACTTCTTTATAGTTTCACTGACATTCTGTCACACTTTTAGCTTCTTTTACATCAGTAGAAAGTACATAACACATATCCTAATAGAACTGTCTCCGAACCAAACTTTTATTCAAAATTTCAATTTTCCACTTGAATATTAAGTGGAACCATCTTAGAAATAGAAGTTTTAATTTGATTTGTTGTTACTATTAGCTGTTGTATTTTTGCATTGTAATTGTCATATGCTTTATTCTACACATTATACATGTATAATTAATGTATGTGAATGAATTCCAGCACAGTTCATGCTGGAGTTTATTGCTCCCCAGCACAACACTTACATGTATTCCCAAGACTGAAAAACACTGTGGCAGGGCAGCACAGCACTGGCTGGCAGAAAGGCTAGGGGATCAGCTTGCCTGCCTAGAGCTGTTCCACCTAGACTCAATATCCTGCAGAGGGCTGGCTGGGGTACAAGGGTGTTATAGTTTATGGCTAACTAGCAGGCAGTCCCCATGCTGTTGCACCCTCATGCCCCAGCCACTGTCTATACATGTGTTGTGGCAGAATAAATAACCCTGCTGTAGGATAGTATGTGTCCAGCAGTACTACCCTACACAGAGTTAATTAGTTTACTCCAGCCTAGAGCTAATTAGTCAACTCTGCAGTAAAGTGTGTTGTACAGATGTCCCTACTATGCCTCATTTTATGTAATGAGGGACGTATTTGGGTTCATAGAACTGTCGTGTGCCAGAAATGCATACATAAAGATATTTTTCTATGTGCAAACAATAAGAGAGACTAACCTATATTCAGATTGCTTTCTGTATTCAAAAAACATACCCAGTTTGTATTACTTCTTCATCTTGATACTCACTTTTTTCCCTCTTAAATATGAGCAATGACTTCATTGGGAAAGATTTGTGTAGCCTCAGTAGAATGGTTTTTAACTTTTACTGATGCTCAGCCAGGAAGTGAAATAGCAATTACCTTCTACTATTGTTGGTAAAGTGATAATTGTGGCTTTGAAAGGTATCAAGTAAAGGTTTTAATTGACCATTTACAAAGAGAGAGAGTATTGGAGGGGAGAGGTTTCTCAACAGAAAAGCTGCAAGATTTAAGATTAATTACATAGTGGTTTTTCCCCCCCTCTTTTTTGATCAAAACTAGAAAATAAACTTACTAGAGTTAGAAACAAAATAAAATGGCTATCACTTTTTCAGACATCAGTGTAGGACTAAGAGCTTTAACAGCTTATAGTCTGTATACTCATTTTCCATAAAAAATCTCTCATAAGTTTCAATGATTGTATGTTTCAAAAACAGAGCCAGACGCTCAAATGATGTACCTCAGAATCATTTCACTGAAAAGAGTTTGTGTAATTTCCAACAACTGAAAATCTGTCCAATGAAAAGCTATATTTTTAGGCCCCAGGCAGATGTTAATTTAATGGTACAATGGGATCTGATTTCAGTCCCAACAACTGTGCCCTGCAATGCCACATGTGCATAGCAGGATGTGTGATTTTGGGGATCAGATCCAAATCAAGCCCTTTCAACTTGCTATTACACAGAGCCCAGGATCATGATTCTGGGCTCTATCTGCACCAGCAAATGCTAAAAGCTTTGCATGGCATAGACCTGTATGGGGATTAACTTCTGTTCAGAACTTGTAGAGCCACAGACCCAGCAGCCCCATAAGTTGGACTCCCAATCTCTCCCCAACCTCACATCTGGCACTTGCAGAGCTATGTGATGGCATCCTCAAATGAGCAGCTGCTACTACATGGCTTTCAGCTTGATGGGAGAGGAGAGTTGATCAACTTCTCCTGGCTGGCACTTGCAGGCCCATAGGGCAGCCCTAGGCTGGTTTGAAACTCTGAGCTGGTTTGAAACTCTGAGCTGCCCCATGGTAAAAAAATCAAATAAGCAGCCCAGGGTCTCCAACAAACCCGGGCTCCACTCTTTCAATGCTGAGAATCACTTTTACTCTCCAAGAGCTGCTCCAGTGCAAAAATGCCCAACTTTTTTCTATTCAAGATTTTTTGTCTGGAAGGGCCAGTGTAAAGAAAATGAAATTAATAGTTGCTAGAGGTTTCTCCTCAAAAGGAACAAGTTCTTATTTGTTCTGTTCATTATACTAACATGTGGAAGACCTAGGATGATAGAAAACCAAACCCCATTTTACAAATAGCTGAAATAACTCATCCTCCTGAATATCAATTTTTCACAGAGCAAATAAAATCTCCACATAGTAAAAAGGGATTCTATATTATGCCAAATAGTACATGGTAGCTTCATGAACTGGTTTAGATAATTCCTACACAGCCATTCTGTTTCTTCATGGGTACTTTTACACTTCTTTACACCACTCCCTGTTTCAAATAGATATGTGACACAAGTTAATAATTGTCTTAAAGTATTTTGTTTGTTTAAAAAAAGAGTCATGGAAGCAAGCACAGAATAGTTTTGGAATATTTCAGGGTTTGAAAAATAGTAGGCTCCTTTCCAGATTGTCAACTAGCCAACATACCTGATTTGTATCACTTTTTCATCTTGATATTCATTTTTCCTCTCTTAAGTCTGAGCGATGACGTATGTGCTATGAAACATTCTCAATGGTTCTCAATCAGTGGTGTTCAAACTTTTTTGTCAGCTGTGGGACCAGTTATGCAGTACTCAGTCCCTCCACGGGCTGAATCCATCTGGTAGACTTAATCCAGCCCCCAGAGCATATGCAGCAGGACTCCATCTGGCTACAGAGAAAGGACATAGCCCAGACTTGATCCAGGTGCTTGGTGAAAGAATGCTTGGCCCAGCCTCAACTCAGCCTGGAAGGTGTGAGGGTGCATGACCTGGTCCCAATCCACCCATGTTGGGGGAATCAGGCATAGCCCAGCCCCATAGAAGGAAGGGGGTGCGGCCTGGCCCCAACCTGGCTGGGTGGGAAGGAGGCATGGCCTGACCCTTTCGGGGGAGGGGGCCTGGCCTAGCTTTGTGGGAGGAAGGGGGCATGGTCTGACACCAACTTGGTCAAGTGGGAGGAAGGGGTATGGCCCAGCCCATGTGGGAGAAGGGACATGGTCCAGCCCTGAATCAGCTGCACAGGGGGAGGAGGCATAGCCCAACCTTGTGGAAGGAAGGGGGCACTGCTTGCCCCAATAGGGCCATATGGAGAAAAGAGGCCTGGCCCTTATCTAACCGTGCAGTGGGAGGATTATATACAGGCTCTGACCTGCCATGTGAGGCTTGGGATTTTGGCACCATGGGCTGCATGGTATTAGCTAACACTGATCCCCAGCCACCAAAATTTCCCAACAAATGGGGAGCCCCACAGGCTGGATTCAAAGGTTATGTGAGCTGCATCTGGCCTGCAAGCTGGAGGTTGAGCACACCTGGGTTAAATGAATCAGATAAAGTGTCCTTTGTTGTGGTTTGTGCTTGTGTACACACTTCAAATTAATTTAAGGTCAATTCTATTAACACTCTGCAAGAACCTTCATAATCCTGCATTCCACTGCTAGTGTCTATTCTTATCTTTTGATGGGCCGTAGAGCTGTGCAGAGCTTGGGTCACTGATTTGATTCGGTGGAGATTCAGCCCATTTTGGTGGCTAAATCTCCGAATCTAAAGGGTATCCAAATTCAATTCAATCTCTCCGAATTGAATTGGAACCCTCCTAATCGATTTAGAGAGATTCAGGAAGATTTGGACATAGACACAGCTTTAAGCGTTTTTTCTACATACCTCAAGGTACCAGGCAGCTTGTGAATGCTGAGATGCTGGTGAGAATGAAGCATCCCACAGGAGGGCAGGGGAGTCCCCAGCGTGCTTGGCAACAGACCCAGAAGAGGACCAGAATCACATCTGATCCACTTCTGGGTCCACCGCAGAGTGCATGGGGGCACACATCCCTGCCCCCCTGGCTCAGTGACTGGTACCTCCTGGGTCTGGGGGAGCACCTGGGGTCACCCCCTCATAGCCAACTGATGAGCTGAGGGGGAGCAGGTCCCCCCATATGCTTGGTAGTGAACCCAGAAGTGGACTGGAAGTACTTCCAGTCCACTTATGCATCTGCTGCCAAGCATGCAGGGGGGGACCCTCCACTCCTGTGGGATGCTTCATCTGCCCCACCATTGCAGCATTCATGAGCCACACCTGGTACCTTGAAGTATGTAGAAAAAACATTTAAAGCTACGTCTACATCCGAACTGCTGATTCTTTGAAATCAGCATCAAAACTTTAGATTTGGATTTGGCTGAATTGGGGGGTGTGGTGGGGGTGGAAATCAGGACAGTGTTCCAAATCACTGATCCAAATCATTAATTAAATCACTGTCCCCAATTCAGGCCAAATCCAAATTGAATACAGACCATTTTGCACACCCCTAACAGGCAACAAGAAACACTTGGTTTCTGTATCCACTGCAATTTTATCTCAGAAAGTTCTTCCAGAAATGAATGACTGCAGCTAATTTTCTAAAATTACTATTTATGTTAGTCCTCCTCTTCAACCATTACATGAGCCATTGTTCCCCTTTCTTATATACTTTCCTAATCAAAGAACAAAAAACATTAAAAGAGTTTGAATATGCCATGTCAAAGTCCTAACAGTTAGTAGAATCCAGTAATGTACATTTGCCAAATCCTGTTCACAGTTGTTTGGCTTTTTTTGACCTAGACTTGTCTCACTCTATCATCACACTCTCATTCTCTTTTCCTGTCTCTTCATTTATTATTTCTGAATTGCATTGCAAGAACAAAAGAAGAAATGACAAAGTACATTAAGGTATGTGACATTTCTGATATGATTAAAGATTGTTCCTGCAGACAACATCCCCAAAAATCACATTTTTTTTTTTCACCCTGTGCCACTTCTCAGAGTACTTTTCAGAGAACACTTGGGAAATGAAGGGACTTCTTTGCCAGTTTCAGCCACCAATTTAAAGGTCTTCTGATGTACTCTTCATCCTAAGGAAACTCCCTTAACCTTGATTCAAGTGAAAGGTTCAACAATTAACTGTATTCTTAATTGCTTTTAAGTGCATTGTGAAAGAATTTTTGAAGCACAAGAAAGTTTGACTGGCCAGAGTAAATATCAAAATTAAACCACTCTATAGTACCATCAGGTATCCTTTTTATATTTCCAGTCCTATTATATCAAATACTACTTATCAGAGCTGTTGCCAATAAAGACCAATGATAAAGACAAGAAATTAGATTTGAGAAGTTTCTTTAAAAATGTGTATTCTAGAAATAAAGGTGAATATGTATAGAAAGTACAACAGATTCTTTGAAGTAGAGTGGTTTGAACAGCTGACTTCCTGCTTTGGTGCCAAACTGGACAGGGGAAAAACAACTGTTATAATGAAACTAATAATAATAATTTTTAAAAATTGCTCATCCAAAAAAAAATTCTCTCATTCTGGGCACTTTTAAAGACAAGCAAAGGAATGAAAGGTTAAAATTTACAGAAAAGGATGTAGCATCATAACTGGTAGTCTTCTTTTTGTCTAAAAGCCCAAAATGTAAGGCACATATTTCTCACTGATAGAGGAAAACTGCAAGTTGATCCACATTGACAGAGCATTATAAGGACGTCAAACCGCAAAGTGAACTAGAGGATTTCACAACTATTAAAAAGCAGTAATTTATAAAGAGCTAGATTCCAATATGGATTACATGGATTTGATATGGACATATGCAGAACAAAAGAAGTGGTAGAAGAAGCCCGTTTACACTTTGGGGCAGATTACTTAGACCTCAGATCCAAGGTTGTAGGCTGGACACTCATTTCCTACTTTCCTAAACAGTTGTATAGAGAGATAGAGAACAGCTGGTTCCTTCCAAGCAATGCCACTAACCAATGGTCCAAAGCTTCTAAGCCAGGGTAGGAGGTGTCATAACTTGTTTCTGCTGCAATCTAATACTAATTAAAGTCCTTGAGCAATGAGGAAAGAGGCAATATCCAATTAGATTTACTTCTTGAATCTTCTTTTTATTTTCACAGGGGAAAGAAACCCTTCAAATGAAGCAGTGCACCACCTAAAATGCTAAAAAACATATCCAACATTCCTTAATTATCACACAAAGATCTCTCTCTGAAAGACAGTGTGTGCCAGGGCTGTTTTTGGACTGATGTGGTTTGCACTCAACCCTTGCTCAAAGCTATGCACAAAGTCACAATGTAATCTAAAGAAAAGATACAAGAACATTTGCTGTTGTATTAATGGACAGCAAAGTCCTATCACTACTTCTACCATATGAAGTTACTAGATGGTTAAAGACCTACACAGCAAATAATTATTTTAACCCTTAATCCATTCACTGAGGCATGCGATCAGCAAACTCAGGATGATTATATGGAGTCAGACTTGCTTTCTTGAAGGTGACAGGGGATATCCAATTAGTTCTACTCCTTGAATCTGCTTATTATTTTCACAGGGGAAAGGAACCCTTGTAATGAAAAGTGCTGTACCTAGCAATGCTAACAAATGCATCCAACAGTCCAAAAATACTCCTTTCAGTGGACAGAGCTTTGGGACTATGACAACATGATGAAAGGAAGCATACAAAGACTTGAGAATGCAAGCATGTTACTTGGTGCAATGCGATTGCCAGCACAAAAAGAATTCTTCTGTTGAGAGACACCATTCAGAAAATGAGTCAGCAGGGTACAAGACACAAATTACATATACGTATCTCAGTAGGAATAAGGGAGAATGAAAAGTGTACTCTGTTTGAAAAGTGGGTTTCAGATAGAGAAAAATAGCTTTCTATACAAGCTAACCAGAAACATGGCAGAGAGGGGAAAAAAAAATGTTCAGTACGAATTGTATCCTTTTTACTGCCTTCACACTGGTCTAACATCGTTGACTTCAATAGAGCTACTCCTGGTTTACACAAGGATTAAATCAGAAACAGAGATAACATTTTCTAAGCCCTTCTTGTTGCTTTTTCAGATACACATGGTTTTATTTCCTTGACACCTCATCTATGGAAAAACACAAATGAGAAATGAGAAAAGTTGGAAACTGAGTTACAATTTTTAACGATTTTCTATATTTTCCATACCTAATTAATAGAATTTGCAATTCACATTTACACCAACACATGCACACCTATTTTCTGACAAAATTTGTTCAATTGTATAATTTATCTAAATATGTGACTACTGAATTTGGTTCAGATATTTATATGGGATTTGTATCTATTTGCAATTCTATGGATAAAAAATATATTAGATGACTAACCTTTTCAACTGGTGCTCTGCAGGCCCTTATCCAGAATGATTGGTCTGTTTAAGAAGATTTACTCACATATAACAATATGATTTCCCTAATCCAAAATCTGAATGCCATACAGAAAAGTAATAAGCAAGAGCTTCGTTCCTGGCTTGCAAATGGTATATACTTTCATTTATGATGGTATCCATTTCTAACGTTAAAAAAAAAAGCTACCTTGTAGTTTAGAGCTTAGCACCTTTCTGATCTTAAAATAATAAAAGGAAAAAGTAATTCAGGAAAAAAAGTACGTCCAATTTTAATGAATCTTAACAAAATCTCCTTGATGTAACTGGGTTTAAGAAATTTAATTTTTGAAGATAATTGGCATGAAGGAAGGTAGTAAGGAAATAATAGTATAACTATCATTGAAAAATCATTTTTAAAACCCTTAAAATTTATCTTTAAATATTTTTTCAAATATGTTTAGAAAACATTTGTGATTTTCTAAATATTAAACTATTGTGTATTGAACCACTAAAGTATCAGGATCCAGCTAATAGAAGTAAGGAAGAAAACAGGAAGGATAATAGATACCCAGGCCCTTGGCAGATATTGATTGCATCAAGCAATAAGCAATATCACTCAGTAGAAACTGCCATGTGACTGACCTGCTTCATGGTCAAAGGGCAAGCTGTGGGGGAGAAGCATCTGCCAGCAAAGAGAGCTGGAGAGCTACTAGCAGGGGCTGTCACCCCTCTCTACAGCTCTGCTGGTAATAGGAAGTTGGCTAGGCTCCCTGTGGATGGAGGAACTGCTCCTCCAACCTTCTTGTGCAGATCCAGAGCAATCCGAAGAAGGGCAAGGTGGAGGCAGGAGTGCCAGGATTCAAACTCTACAGACATCTTAAGAGGTGCTTTTTTGTACATGCTTGTTTTGCTTACAGGTTTCTGAACAGATTCCCTCCCCATCTCCCCTTGTGTCAGACAAGTAAAGCATATCTTCTGAGTGCTTGTTTTCATTCTGGGTTGCCCAGAGAGGTGCTAAAGACTTCAAGAAGCAGCCTTGAAGCCTGCCTGAAGAAAGAAAGGATGAGTCATGACATCTGCTGCTATTATGCCCTGGGCCAGCAGAATTAAGCATGAGATCTTACAGGAAGGGATGGGAAAGGAAAGCACTCTACCATGGGATACTGGAAGACCTGAACAAACACCATCATCTTGTGTATGATATGCCACACATTCAAATTAAAGCTTGATAGAGACAAGCTAAAAGTGTTCTTTATTTTTCAAGCAACAAATTTACAACTTATTTGGCTATTTGTATTGTGGGATAATTACTTTGCTTGTGTAGCATGCCTAAATTTATTGGGCAATTAACCAGGTAATTGCACAATAGCTATAACTTGTGTCAGGGGCCTATAGAGTTAGGAGCCTGTCAAAATGTATCCTTCACTTTTTCATTGTTGTTATTTGTTAGTGCTCATGTTAATTACAAAATAAAAAACCAAAATCAGTTATCACAAAATAGTAAAATGTTACAAAAATAAGATCACTCTAAAATGGCCTTTGTACAATCCTAAAACTAAGAGGTCAAAAATGAACACTTAAGTCTCGCCTCCTGACCTTTTTTAATGTTTGTGACCATAATGATTTCTTTCAGAGAGTGAGTCAAAACATACAGATTTTAGAACTAGATTTCCAAAGGAACTTAGGGATATTGATGCAGTATTCTTCTTAGTTTAAATGGGAACTGAGCTTCCAAAGCTTTCATGCAGTTTTGAAAATACCAGCCTTCTTGAACAAAGTTAATATCACAAAGTGTGCCCAAATTAACTGAAAGACAGTGAATAGAACAAAGTGCAAGCATAATGACTTCACATCACCCATTACTTATTTCCATTATCTTTGAGGCTTCATTTGTTGAGTTTGACTTTGCCAGAGGTTGATAAAAGCTAGCATGTAACAAATGAACAGGGTTAAATCAGTGGGAGTTCTCTTACTAACTTGATCACAATTAAGATTTTAACCATGGTTAGGATTTCACACTGCTGAAGGTGAAACACAACACCTGTTCATATCATTAACAATAGTATTTGCCCCTTAGTGACACTATTAGACCACAGATAGTTTTGCATAGCAGTATATTAAAATGAAATCTCTTGGCTCAATTCAATGCATACTTAAGTAAATGGGAAGATTTTCATTTACTTTAATGAGATTGGATCAGGTTTGTTTTCATGAATGCAGAAGCTTGCTAGTAAGAGGCACAGTTGGATTACAGTGCTGTTCTATGAGAATTACATTTTTTCTTCTATTTATGTTAGTGGAAATGCTGATGACACCCATTATAGTGTGTGGAGACAAGAAAATCCATCCATTTTGTCCAATTCCATATAAACCATGCAGAGGTGTAGTTTTATACATGTAGTTTATACTTCAGGGCAATATAGTGCTGTTTACAATCTACAATAAACCTCCATTGACTAATATATACCAGAGATTCTTGAAATCATTGGGGGGTGGAAAACAAGTTGATGTCTACATATGGATACTTTATTTCCACCTTTTATTTAGCTTTACAGTTCAGTAGCTGGTAATGTATGTGTAACACAAAGAGAAACCCAGAAATCTCATTATGAAAATTCAAATTTCCTCTATTCAAGTAAACAATTAATCCAAATAAGTTTTCTACTAACACATGGGCAGGTTAAATAAAAGGAATGCAACTCATCTACCCCAGGTACCTTGGACTTAGATGAGGTTGCTATACCAACATGAATTACTTTCTCAACACTTCACTCCTGAAAATGCCTGTATTGATTCCTAACCTTTAAAGAAATGGAAGATTTCTGGGCCATGAAGTTCTCTTCACTAAGACTATGTACAGATGTTGTATTTAGATCAATCTAACCCTCCAAAATGTCACATCTGATCTAAATTAGTTCATCCAAGTAGGTGCATTAACTTAAATCAAGATTGGGTTAACCTGTGAGGGTTCAGCTGGGATGCTGGTAAGTTAGATGGGGGTGCAAGTTACCAGAGCATCACGTCATGGTCTGGATCAGCAGAGCAGGGAACCTGGGATCAAGGTCTCAGGGGAGCCAAGAAGAAGATCCAAGAGATGTAGTCCAGGGTGCAAGCTGAAGTCAGGAGAGTCAGAGAGCTGGGTGCCAAATTTCAGGGAAGATCTAGGAGAAGGATCAGGGAAAGTTAAAGCTGAGTCAAAAGGCAGGAAAACCAGACAAAGCAGTGAATGAGAGTCTTGCAAGAACAAACTGAGGCTCTTGTCAAGGTTTGACTGAAGCCCAAGGGTACAGGTGTGCTTGAAAGTGCTGCATGGTGTTCTCAGCAGGTAATCTAGTTACAGAGAACTGGGACTGTCGTAATAGGCTGGGATCAAGGTCAAGTGTGAAAGCTCAAGAGCTTGGCCATGCTGGGCCTGACTAGCCAGAGGCCCTGGCATAACCTGATCTTGTGAACACCTGTCTGCATTCATGATGCAGCCCCAAGGCTGGGAAAGACCAGCTGCTTGCCCCAGCCTTGAAGCTATGATATTGCCACCCCCTCACACCTTTGACCCTAAAAATGGATTATTTTTAGGCCCCTGGGCCCACCCTGAATGAGCAACCCCCCCTCACAGACCCATCAACCCTCTTGAGACCCACCAGCTCCCTGCCCCATCCTGTCAACCCCACACTGCGACTGCCAACCCGCACCCCCCCACTGTAGACTTGCTAGCCTTGCCCCAATTCTGTATGGCTCCTGGGGGCAGCAACAGCTGCGTGCACTGCTCCCAGTCCATACTTATGTAGCTTCAAGTAAGATGCATGAACATAGATTAGGTGCAGCAAATGGCTGTATGTATGCTAAGGCTGGGATAGTAGAAAAAAAGTTTAAGAGAAAATTCCTATAACCTAATAAGCCATCTACTGAGAGCGCTTCTTTACCCAGAAAAAAAGTTAGGGAACAGTCTGATATTGCACCAGTTAAACCTAAAGCTTCCTCATATATACACATTTCAAACCCTCTTTTTTTACCTAAAATGATGTTACCAATTTCCCCCCCCTTTTCACCTACTTACATACCTGTGGTAAACAAATTCATGCACTTTATTTTACTTCAGTCATAAAGCCTCAAAAGGCTAAACTATCACAGAGTTCTTGGTTGGAGTTTCCTGGGAAGATCATGAGTATCTGGTCCCAACTAAGAGACTCGACAGGGAATTCTGTTTAGCCTTGCAAGAGGAAGGCCTGATTTGGCAGATTCATTCCTCTCCCCATTCATGGCATCAGTGCTATACCGAGGAAGTTTGGCACCCAGGGCAAGCCCACAGCAACAACCTGACCTTACCCTGCATACAGATCTGCTTGCCAAGGAGTGCATGCAGTGGTGGAGGCCACCCCCCCCATCCCCCTGCCCCTACTAAGCAAGCCACTCACAGCTCCGTCCCATGCCCTGCCCCAGTTAGACAGCACCTGTTGGTGCCCCTTCACTCCAGCACCCGGGGCAGTCACCCCACCGCTATGGTATTGCATGGCATACAGCATTTGATAGTTCCATTGCAGCCTTATGATATGCCAGCTTTGAAATACACCTTCTGATAGCTTAATGGTTGTAAAATATTTGTTTAAATTTGATAGCTAGGAACTGGGTTTTTTGTTTTGTCCATTATATTATACTCACATAAACAACTCCAACAAATAACTTATAATACCTCTAGTAATGCATACTTTTACGATATTGTGGCTATTAGAATGTTTCCTGGATGGACACACATGCTCATAGGAGTCTATTTAGAACCAAGCATTCTGATAAGTAACTCTTAAAGCAATTCAGAACAATTCAGGAGGAAAAATATTAAAGGATATATTAACAGTTCACCAAGAAAAATGAGGTTCAGGAAAACAGAATTGTCTTCTGACTTTAAGTTTCCAAGTAGTAAAATGGAATATTAAAATTATCAAGCAGCAATTACTACTAAAACAGAGTATCTGTCTCTAGAAATATTCAGATTTTATATGCATTTTTAGTGCTTTTCAGTGACTATTTATTGTCCTTTATTGAATAAGAAAGAGGACACAAATTTTGACATAAGACTGCAATAATTTTACTGGAATGCAAGTTTTGCTGTAGGCTGATTGCAACAGAAATATTTGTAATCAAATCAGGTGAACTAATTAAATAGAAAAAGCTGTTTTGGGGGGAAAGATTTTGGAGAGGGGAAAAGAAATAGAAAGGAAGTGCAACAACGCTGTGGCAAGTTGGAGCTGAACAAAAACTTTTCTAAAAGATATTACTGAAAGAAATGGAAACAATGGTTGAAGGGAGGGTTGCAGTTTGAAATAAGGTAGACAGAGTTGGAGGAAAGATTTGATTGGATTCTATTGGATAAGTCCTCCGTTTTCTTGCTGCCAAGAGCAGCCCTGGCTTTGAAAGGGAACATAATGTTTGCCTCCTTTCTAGGTCATGCAGAAGCACAAAATGTGAGATACCAAACTTGAATTCTTGAGGCTTTTTTCTCTATTTAGATTTTTAAGAAATGACCATTTATGGTTGCAGTTATGACAAAACCAGTTTTGCAAAGCTCCTTCATTTGGGTGACAGTGATCAGGTCTTAAAATTGGTTATGGCAAAATGAATGCTAACAGTTGTTCTATGAGATCATCAGTAAAATCCTTCTGCTACTGTCAAATAGTGCTTAGAAAGTTTCCCAATTTGTGCACACCATGTCTTCCCATTGTATAGTATCATTGGATTTGAAAAAAAGACAGAACTTTCTCATCTTTGCAATGAAGTTAAAAGGACAAAGTACAGGAAAAAGTTGGGTTTTTTGTTGTTGTTTTTTTTTTAATAAAACGGCATCAACAACATAAGCCTCCACAAGGATTTTTGAGGAGTGTATAGCCCCACAAAACATTAACCTTTCTAGTAACTCATTTTGTGTCTTTTGAATATGTAGAATGAAATATCATAAAATCTATTACAAAACTTTGCTCCTTGTTCCATGTTATACTTTGGTCCTGTTCATGCATATGTATTATTTAATAAAGGTATTGAAAACACATTAAATGTTTTAAAAAAGGAGACACTCATTTTAAGATATATTTTAAATAAGGACTTTTTAAAGAAGGTCACAGATTACAGTGGTGGCTGTCTGAAATTTTTAAAAACTGAAATCCCAGTAGAGACATCATATCACTATTATTTCTCCTCTGTTTATTTTGACATCAGGGATTTCTATAGGTTGCAATACAGATTTGCATCAGTATAGAAAGTGTTTAAAAACTACATTGAATGCCAGATGCATACATCTATTACTGGCAACCCCAATGTGACTAAACACAAATTTAAAATTAAGTGTGCTTAAGTACAAACCTCAGTCACAACTCTTGTGCATTTAACATGAATTAGCTCTACAAGGTTTATCTACTAACTTGGTGGACATGGAGAGACATAACATTTGAATCTCTCCATGTGCTTTTAAAATGCTACAAAAACTGAAGAGTGCAGACACATATACCCAATGAAGCACTCATATATATCTCCTCTGCTTCAAAAGACAAGCCCCACCAAACAGAAAAAACCTGAAGCATGACAGGGAGTTAGCTAGTCCTCAGCTATGCCCCGTGCGTCACTTCCCATTTCCCCACAACACCCTGAACTCCACTGTTCTAGGGTTCATAGCCACATCATATCTTCATTTTGTTGGACACTCATCCTGAGGATTTGTCCTCCTCTATACCAGGACAAGATCAAAAATGTTTTCAGATTAGGTTATCCTCAGCCCATACCCAAAATGTCAGTACTGTCCCTCTTTACCTCAGTGTACCAACAGGAGATAATGAAATTCCTTGACATTTGGGAAGACAAGAACATTCAGCACTTATTTCAGATGCTGCATTATAACCAGGTTATCTATGAGTCTAAGACCTCCAAGATGGCTGCTTAGGACTACAACCATGACTGGCAGTAGTACTGCACCAAGACCAGCTACAAGGAGATGACCACAAGGATCAGCCTTAAGACTTCCAGCACTGTGCCTTATCCAGTGATCAGTTAACAGACACCAAGGGCCTTGCACAATGCAGCCTTCCAGATTTTTCTCCCAAAATATGGAGCAAATAAAATATATAACTTTTTCAATATAGTTGTAATATCTCTCGCAAAATCATATTAATTTGTAATGAGATATTTGTAGACCTAAGTGGGATTTTTGCATATTTTTGTTGCATATTTTACTGGGTTTTTTTAAATATACGAGCCAAGTTTTTCTATATTGATTCTTCCATCTAACTTCCCCTGAGGTATTTGCTCTATTAAAATTCTACTTTCTCGGCAATGTGGATTCCTGTTCTTGTTCATCGTATGGAACGTACTTGTTAGGAAGTGCAGCTTTAAAGCCTTTCATTTCAATAGTCTTCTGACAGTTCCTGCTCGCAGAATCGGTAGTGTGACAGTGAAGTCAGTCAAAGTATTAACATTCAACCCTATATTGAATGCCAATTATACTCTGGACTCAAGAATCCATCCTTGACATCTGCAGACCCAAATGATCCCATGAATTTGCCTTTTTTCAAGAGCGCTGATATAGCGTTCAAATTTAAACATCTGATTTAAAAATTATGATAACCCATAAACATCATATCTAACAAATGTATGGGAAGTAGTAAACAATGCCAATAGCTATTTTCTGTTCTGCTTCTCTTGTATCCCCTTTATTGAATTCTGTAAAGTACGATCTCTGTGTTTCATGTCTTACTGTAAACTGGTAACAATACTTTATGTGCGTATAGCATATTTGTATCTTACATTCTTTTTGCTTAAGAAACATATACATTTTTCCTCTGGGACGTTCTTCAAAATATTGAATCTTCAGCTAATGAATCTATGGTAATTTACATTAGCAGGCAGAGGTAATTAGCTGTGTTACTCTAAAGTCAGGAAGAAGGTATGCTAGATTCACACCCCACAAGTTAGTTAAATAAGGAGTTGTATAACATAGGGTTTCATAAGCAGAGGGCTTGCTTCATCAGATGTTGTAAAGGGACTCAAAGATCCACTGACATCACCTGAGCTACAAAAATATATACAAATTGAGAAAGAGGCAACAGATGTCTTAACAGCATATTTAAAGGCATTCATCTGTTATGTAGATTTTTTATTTCTTAATAGTCTTGTAGTTTCTTCTAAGGTATTTTGCATCAGGTAATAAACAAGATACAATTTTACAGCTGGAGGAACTGGAAAATCCTACATCCCAAATTCACAGTTTCAATTTATTACTTCCTTGCATGTGTTTCCTGTCTGTTTTTATGACTAGCATACCAGAGATTTACCAAGAGATTTACACTTTGGAACCGTATCTTTGAACACGGTTCCAAAGTGTTTTGTCAGTGGTTAAATGATTTTAACATACAACCCATACAAACAACTTTTCTTTGAATCATTAAGGATGCTGAATCAAAACCATGGGGAACAAAGCAGTTCAATATGAACATTTTACAGCAATATTAATTCAGCATATTTTACACAGCTATGACACTAATTTTTTTGGTCTTATATCTCTCTCAAACCACATTTAGATACTTTACAGGCTTACATTTGTTTAAAACTATATAAGTCCTAATAACACTAATAACTACATGGCTAAGTACAGACATTCAAAAAGTCAAAGGCTGAATCAATTCAATCTTTGCAGGTTAGTCTAAACTGTGTAGCTTGGACTGAGAAGCAAGTGAATGGACATTCACTTTCAATTCTGGAAAAACAGCTACATTCCTGCAGTGGCTGGGACCAGAAGCTAGAAGGCACTAGAGCACAGCTCTCAGGCTGCCAGCCAATGTCAAAGAGAGGGGACTAAGGCCTTTCCCCCGCTCAAGTGGAAGGACCATGGCTAGGTGCCAGGCCAGGGCCAGCATACTCAGGCAAGGGAGAGGGGGGCTTAAAACCCTGCTCTGTGGCCCATGTGGAACCTCTGCCAGGCCTATCCCTGCCTTTCCCTGCTTCCAGCCTGGGTGACCATGCTGAGGGGCAAGGGGGGAAGAGGGGGATTAAACCTCATCTCTGGCCCACAGAATATCTCAGGATCTGCCAAGTGGGGGGTGGGGCAGCCACTGGCAGACTTTTGTACCCCTGCTCCTTGCTGGGGGTGGGGGGAGAAGAGGGGAGAAGTCCCTGCCAGGCTTTTTCCCCCAGTTGACTAGAGAGTGGGGTGTGTGGCCATACCCCAGCCCGGGGCCAACAGATTAAGGGGAGAAGGAGGTTTTAAACCCCCTCTATGGCCGTGCAGGATGCCAGCCCAGGTCTGCTTGGGGGGGGGCGGGGAGCCCCTGCCAGGCTTCTGCCCCCCTGGTCCCTAACCTTGTGTGGGGAAGCAATTCCCACTAATGCTTTGTTTCCCCTGCTACCCACTTGAGTGGAGAACAATGTCCATGGCCATGCTACATCTGGAGCTTGCAGATGGAAGGGGACAGGGGCTTTAACCTCTCTACCCTGGCCGCACGGGACCCCAGCCCAGATCTGGGGGTGGGGAGTCTTGCCTCCTTTCCCTGCTCAAGAGGAGTGGAGGGCATGACCACACTCCATCCCAAGGCTTGCATACCAAGTTGGGTAGGGAGGAAGTTTTAAACCCCTCCTCAAGTAGGGGGTCAGAACCTACCAGGCTTTTGTGTCTCCCTTGTTTGAGCAGGGGGGAGGCATGGCCACACCCCAGCCCAGGGCTGACAAGCTAAGGGAGGAGAGGAGGTTTTTAAACCCCTTCTGTAGCCACACAGAACCTGAACCAAGGTTTGTGTGCAGACAGCTGTGATGCTTCTGCCCCCCACCACTCCCAGCTCAGGTTGGGGGAGAGGGCAGCCCCTGCCAGGGCTTTCTCCCTCTCTCCTTGATCGAGCAGAGGGGGAACATGGCCAAGTTGGGCCTCACATGCCGAGGTGGGAAGGTTTAAACCCCTTCCTTGGCCCATGTGGGACCCCAGCCATGGTCTGATGGACAGAGGGCAGCCTCGGCCAGGCTTCTGCCCCTCCCACACTCCCTGCTCAAGAGGATTGGAATGCAGTGCCTACCAGGATTTTGCCCTTTCATTCATCTGATCAAATGGAAAGT
Organism: Crocodylus siamensis; assembly: GCF_052110815.1. Classification (NCBI taxonomy): domain Eukaryota; kingdom Metazoa; phylum Chordata; order Crocodylia; family Crocodylidae; genus Crocodylus; species Crocodylus siamensis. Next base: position 251,735,605 of record NC_143395.1, read on the forward strand.
GGGCTTGTGGCCAGGCTTCAGCCATAAGCCAGCATGCTAGGGGAGTGGGGGAAGGGGGTTTAACCCCCATAATGTGCCCACAGCTGGGTCTGCCTTGGTAGCTTAGGGAGAAAGGAAGACAACCCTTGCCAGGCTTCTGCCTCCCACTCCCTGCTCAAGGGAGGTCATACCCCACCCCCTCCATTCAGACAGTGAGTGGGGAAGAGCCAGGCAGGGGCTGTTCCACCCCTGCCAGGCAGACCCCAGCAGAGGCACTCCCATGTGGGCAGAGGAGGTGGCTTAAAACTCCCCTCCACACACACACCTCATTCAGCTGGCCTGGTGCAGCTTCTGGCCATGTCCCCCCTCTGCTCCAGAAGCAAGTTTGGGAAATGCCTGTGAGGGGCTTCTCCACCCCCAATCAGAAAGACCCTGGCTATGATCTGAAGCTTTGCTAGAAATCAAGGTATACCACATCCACTGATTTCCCTGAATCCACAGAGCCAGTCATCTCATCATAGAAGGCAATCAGGTTGGTCAGGCATGCCTTGCCCTTTGTGAATCCATGCTATCTGTTCCTAATCATCTTCTTCTCCTCCAAGTGCTTAGAAGTAGATTCCTTGAGGATTTGCTCCATGATTTTTGCAGGGATGAGGTGAGGATGTAGTTCCCTGGATCCTCCTTTTTCCCCTTTCTTAAATATGGGCACTATGTTTGCCCTTTTCCAATCATCCAGGACTTCTCCTGATCACCAGGGGTTTTCAGACTCTCAACCTACATACTGGACCATATGCTAAAACCCTTACTCGCATGAAAAGTCTCATGGGGGTAGTCCTAAAAGGTCAGGGCAATTACTGAGGCAAGCAATGAGATGGTTATAACCAAGTAATCAGTTTGCAATCTAAACACATGCTGCACTGCTCCTGAAGCAGACCCAAGAGGTAGAAAGTCAAAATTCCTCTGTTTTTCTGCTGTTTTAGAAGGAGTAAACTTTCAGAGACTTATGCCATTCTGAAAGGCTAATATACTACTGTGCATGAGGGAAGAATTAAGGGAAAGAACACCTTGTGCTTTATCTCAGTGTTATGGTAAACTTTATCAGCATAAAGGAGAGCAAGATGCTTCTTTATTCCCTTGCACCATTGTACAGCACATACATAAAGTCAGATCATGATAAGTAAAGAATATGGGGTTGAACCTGTAAATTGTGTTTTACAGTTACAGTGACACTATTACTATTAACTGATTTCAGTATTATAGAGTCTACTCATGTAATGGGTAATGGAAAACATTAGCAGACTATTACCTATTCACATGATTTATAAATGACTTGACTTAATGGGTCTGCCTTTTTATTTTTGGACTGCAGTTGTATTCTTTCTAAAAGCCCAACAACTACTTCATATTGAAATTATAGTCTTGTATTCATTCCAATTTGTTTCTAGCTTACATCCTTCAAAATAACTTTTTATGATAGATTTAATTTGCTTTTAACACAAGCACTGAACTCTTTGCAAGTTTACATATATATTATCTAATTCATGTATAAATCAATCAGTGTTGCTTTGTTTTATGATAATTCATATTCAATGACAAAGTTGCCCAAGCAGGTGCTAATCGGATTCAGGTTTCTGAAACTTACATTTACCTCTGTTTTCAATTTATATGCTGCAGCTCCCCTCTTAACAAAACTCTGTTATTCAATTCAAACAAATAGGGAAACGTAAGCTACATTATATAAAAAAAGTGGCAACAGCATATTGGATTGTATCAACACCTTGATGTCAAAGGAAATTATTCTTCTACCTACTCAGCACTCATGAGGCTTCATCTGGAGTAATGGGGTCCGGACTTGGCAAGATTCTAGCAAAGTAAAGTCAAATGAGAAGGAATCTTATGGAAAAGAGAAAACTGAAGAGGAAAATGAAGGCATCATCTGACTTGACTGGACCAAGAATAGAGGAATGGGAATGCTGTTGGATACTTTCAGCTAGGTACTAATCAGAGAGGAAGGAATGATGAATTGTTTGAGTGATTGCCAGAAAGTTCTCAGACGAGATAAGTTAATGAAGTTGTGCCCTAATTAAACCAAACTTCTTGTATCTGGTCTTTTTTCCCTGCAGATCTGAGACAATAGTATGGATTACTTATTAAGTACTGCTGCCCAGTAGCACTTTGCACATTTGCACTTTAATTTCTCCTTATACTAATAAGTCCTGTAGATACTAGTTAGTTGCAGTTTTTTTTGGTCTTCCCAGACCCTATTGCCTTTTGGTCTCTTCTAAGTGATCAAATCCTAGCTCCCAACTGCCCCACCACCCTCCTCCAGCTCCACCCCCCCCCCCCAAAGTTTCCTACCTGCAAGGTTTTTTTTTTGTGTTCAAATATCAATGTTGCCTCACCAGAGTTCATATCAGGCTCTTCTCACTGATCTCTGAACAACCATAGTAGGTACAATGTCAAAGCTGGAAGAGAAAAGAGGATTGGTGAATAGGAGATTGAAGGAAATAAGTAACACATGACTCACTAAGCCAGCTGCAAAGCTAGAGATCATGTGGAGCTCTGTAGGCTTTTCTCTGTCTGAGGCTGGCAGCCATCTTTAAAAGCCAGCCCTTCTTTCTGTTTCCTGGCCACCTGCCTTCCTGGCCCAGAGCAGCCTGCAGAGAGCTGTGCAGGCACATTGCAACTGTTGCTGGAGCCTGTGTCCACTGTGCCATGACTACTCCACCTCCAGGCCCCAGGAGCAATGTCCTCTGCCCCAGGCTTCTGCTGAACCCCCTGGTTGCCCTGCTTTGCCTCAATAGTGATTGCTGTCTGGCTCAGGTCAGTCTCAGCCTTGGCAGCCCCGCAAGCAGTATGGCTGCCTGGCCAGGCTCACTGCGCTGTCCCAGGCTTGCTGCCACTGAGCTCCTGATGCCTGGACTCCAGCATAAACAGTGATGATGTGCACCGAGACACCACCACTGGTGTTGTCCATGTGCTTCTGGGCCCCCAGCCCTGCCCCTGTGGGCCTGCCTGGCCAGCCAGAACTTGTGGCTGCATGTCATCCAGCACATCTGTGACAACAAGCAGTGGCTGGCGTCTTTTTGGACGACCTGGGCCACCTTCTAATTGCTCCTCAAGCAGCTGTGCCCACACCTGGAGTGGCAGGCCACCAACATGCAGTGGCCCCTCCCCATGGGCATACAGATGGTGATCACCCTCCTTAAGTTGGCTATGCCCACCAGCCAGCAGTACCTTAGCCACCTCTTCAGCTTGGGCAAGTCAACCACCTGGAGGTATGTAGTGCCCTTCAGGATGAGCTGTGGCACTCTATGCTCTAAGTGCATGACCACCTGGATGTGGTTGCAGGTTTCTGTGCCCTGGGCTTCCCCCAGTGCATTGGAACCCTGGATAGGACCAGGGTAACTTGCCCACCCGTACTACAGCCAAAGAGGTTTCGATTCCATCTTGCTTCAGGGCATTGTTGATCACTGTGACACCTTCACCAAAGTGAGTGCCAAGTGGGTGGGCAGAGCCCACAATGTCTGCATCTTCTGCAACATTGCCCTAGCAGCCCTGGTGGAGAGTGAGCATTTTGCCCCAAGTGTGCTGGACCTCTAGATGGGCACAGTGACAGTCCCACTCCTGCTCACTAGAGGCCCCTCTACCTCACTCTTCCCATGGCTCATGTAGTCCTACACTGGCCAGCTGGACACCCACCATTCACACTTCAACAGGGGCCTGGGCCAGACCTGCAGGTAGGAGGAGTGTGCCTTTGGCTATTTAAAGGGATACTGGTTCATCCTCACCAACTGCCTCAAGATTTTGAAAGCAACATCCCCATGGTCATTGTTACAGCCTGTGTGCTGCATAACATCTGTGAAGCCCAGGGGGAGCTCTTTTGCCAGGCCAGGCCACAAATACAGAACCCCCCCACCATGTCTCCCCCAAGAAACAGCCCTTCCCCCCTCCCTCCGCAACAATCGACCACATTCCCCCTGCCTTTCCCACTGCCAATAAAGAACCTTTTTTCCCAGGCAGATGTTGTGCAGTGCTGTGTGCCCTCCAGGGGTGGGAGGGAGTGAGGTGGAGGCACCTATGGGGTGGTGCCCAAGGACAGGTTCCCAGCACCCCATCCTCTGTGGGTATGCATACCACAGTGAGGTTAAAGGCCAGGTAGGAAGCTTTCATGGGGCAAAAGCAGCCACTGCTTTCCCAGTGTGGGCGGCTCCCCCTCCTGCTTCCAGTGAGCTGGACTAGCAGGGTCCATGCAACATTTTGGCCCTGCTTCAGGCAGCTCCTGCTCCAGGGCCAAATGGAGCAGGGGTGAGCAGCAGGGCTGGGCCCAGGTGGGGGAGGGTCTGGGTGGGAAGGGACTCCGGCCACTGGGCAGGGGCTTCTGACCACTGTATCTCATCCCAAGCCCACTGGGAGGCTTGTGTCTGGGTGGTGGGCAGCTGCCAGGGGTCAAGTGGGGCTGTAGACAGTGACTGGGATGTGGGCAGCATGAAGATGACCACCAGGATGGTGTCCAGAACCTGATAGGCGTTCTCTGTGGCCTCCACTGCCCTGGTAGCCATGGAAGTCTGCTGCTACTGTTCCTCCAGGTGCCTCTCCTTGAGGGCCAGGAGACTGTCCCAGAATTGCTGATCCACCTGGTCCCTCTCCTCCTCACATCAGGCCCTCTCCTGCTTGTACATGATGTCACCCACAAACCAGGCCAATGAGTCCACCAGTTGCTCCTTGGCCATCATGACCGGCCAGTTCAGCATCTAGGTCCATTCATGGGTCCTTCACTGCCAGAACCAGAGCATACATAGGGCCCCAGACAAGTCCGGCAATGGCCCTGAAGGCACATCCTAGCTGCCAACTGGTGCCTCTCTCCCATGTGTACTTGCCAGACCTGGAGAGCCAGGAGAAAGGGGTTTTGTGAGAGTTTACAACATTTCTGAGATAGCACACAGCCCCCTGGTATAGTGCATGTTATCTGGCCTCAGACTGGGTTTTGTGCATGCATAGGTGCCCAGGGACAATGGTAAGTTGGACAGGCAGGCCCTATCATAGGCAGCCACTATTCAAGGCCCCCTATCCCCTCTCCCTCCACAGGGGCAGGTGGGCTGCTGGGTGCTGGTAGTACCTCCACCCTCCCAATAAGGGGCCTTTCTAGACAGGTACCCCAGGACCAGCCCCCCCAAAACTACACCAGCCCTGTGCCCTGAGTGTGCCCCTTTTGAGAGTGCCCTGGGTGCACTGAAAGGAGCTGTATGCATGTACTGAGGGGTGCCTGACCCACTCAGCTGCAGTTTTTTGTCATGGTGCCCTAGGTGCACCTGAGAACCTGGTGTGGGACCCTGAGTTTCAACAGTGCAGAAGGCAAACCTGCATTACCCCACATCTGCCACTACCTGGAGGGCTACCAGTTGCTGTGCTACCCATCCCTACCCCCCGCAACTAAATACAACATTGCTGTCAGCATTGACATATTCCTCTGCATGTGACAGATTCATGCCTGCCTAGCTGAGGGGGCACAGGCTGCTCAATAAAGTTTTGCATGTCTCCTACCTCCCTGCATGCTGTGGAGGGGTGGGAACCCAGAGCCAGGGGGAGGACAGCCAGGCTGGGTAGAGAGTGGGGGCAGAGGCAGGGGCAGAGATTGTCACTCCCCCCTTCAAGGCTACCAGGGAGATGTGGCAGGCATGCCTGATAGCCCAGGTTCATCCCCACCAGCAGTGAGAATGTGCAGCTACCAGCAGTGTCTTGGGATAGAGAGATGCAGTGCCTGGCTGCCCAGGCAAAGGCACTGTCCAAGCTGGAGCTTCTGAGAACCAGTGGTACCATGGCCGGCCTGGCCTCCTGAATGGGGCTGGTGGGGCAGGTGCTGGCCCAGACTCCTGGAGTTACTGGATAAGGCCGGACGGGGGTAGGGGTAGGGGTGCAGTCATGACAGGAAAGGGTTCTAGTAGCCTGAAGGTCCCTCCTTACTGATGCCTCATCACCATTGCTAGAACACAGCAGAGGTTTAGGAAGGCCACCCATGCTGGAATAGATAGCTTAGCTCCCTCCAGGGTTCTAGAGCACAAGGATGTCATCCAGCTGCTGCATAAAGGGCATGGACTTGCAGGTAGCCCCTGACCGGCAGTTGTGGTCAGTGATGGTAAACCACAAGGCCTTGACCTTTATGTGGCATTGGTGCATTGACTGGTCAGACCCATGCTCCCACATGCAGCCTGACAGGCCCTCATACACATGGGTGTTGGAGCATCCATTCTGGGGAAACTGGCTGAGGACCTCAGCTTCACCTCACAGCACCATAAGGTCTGTGGTCTCCTCCTGTGACCAGTTGCGGCCCCAGGAGGTGGCATGTGCCATCAGGGATGACACCATCATGGCTCCCTTGACAGCTCACTGGACCTCTGCACAACAGTCCAGGTCCTGCCAGGCCTAGGCAGGCACCTGTAGTGCCCAGTCAAGAGGTACTTCATGTGAAAGGCAGGTGCATGGCAATGCTGTGCAAAGCACAAGCAGCAGGACCTAGGCAGGCTGCTGTGGCTGGCCTGGGGCCACTGGAGTGGTACCTAGTGGCCAGAGACTGGCTGTAGGTGTCCTGGAGTGAAGCTAGCATAACGTGATGGTGCGGGACAGGCAGCCATGTGCCACCACAGTGCCCAGTGCCACCTAACCAGCAGTGGAGCCTGGGGCCTCTGCTGTGACATGAAGTGGCCAGAGGCTGGCTACAGGTAGCCCAGGGCCCTGGTGTCCCCACAAACTCTATGGGCCAGGGACTCAGGCAAGCGAAGAGCTGCCCCAGCCCTGGGACTGGAGAAGTTCCCAGCCTCATAGCCCTGGGATTAGACTCAGGGTAGCCCCCTGGTGGTGTGACTGAGCAGGAGCAAATTTGCTCCTGGTCAGCATCTGCACATACGTTAATGTACAGTAACTACTTGGAAGTTAATTTGCACATGTGATTGCCAGCTATGTCACCGTAGCACCATGCTCCCTGGGTATCGTGTGCCCCTATGACAATATAATGGCAAACTCTACCTGTGTGCCATGAACATGATTCAGCCATCACCCATCATGCAGCCATCATGCTTTAGTACTTCCAAAAGGGATACTTCCAGTACTTCCAGATCTGATCCTAAAGCACGGCAGCATAGAAACATCACCATACGGCAACATGTAGATGTGCCCACATTTGCAGGTAGCAAATTAACTCTGAAGTAGAGCAATTTACTATGCAGTAAGCATCTGCACATGTAGATGGTGACACTTACTGCACAGTAATTTTCTGTACTGAGCTGTAAAGTGTCTTGTGTAGACATATCCAGTATAAGCAAGGTACCAGTGAAATCAGGATTTAAATGTATATTTAAATTTGAGCATAATGAGGGCGATATCTTGCTGAGCAATAACAATTTCAGTGTCCAAAGCAGACCCATCTTTCCACATACTGAATTATACTGCTTTAATCAGAGTAGATTCTATATATCTGCTTTCCAAAACATTAAAGCTGTCTGTCATACCCATGATTATTCAAACCTATCAGCAAAGAAAAACAATTAAAAAATAACCCAGAAATTCTTATATGCCACCTTGATACACTGTCCTCTTTTTAAAGAAAAGAGGATTTCAGCTTTTCCAAGCTTATTTTTTATAATGAAATTGCCCTGTGTAAATTGTCCAGTATTTTATTGTAAATGACAAGAAAAAAGACTGACCCTTGACATGGAATGTTTTATCTGGACTTCAAAGCTTCAGCAACATATAAAATCCCAATCATATGCTAAGACTATGTTGTGAGCAGTGGGACTTGAAGAATGTGGCCTCATTTTTTTTCTTTTTACTCCTGCTCTCACTTATACTATATATGCCTCAGCAGCTTTGTAAGTTCAAGCTTCTGCTTTGCATTAGAGAATACAGATTTTAAAAGGGGTTGTGACTAAATCATGTCAAATCAATCTACCTAAATTTGCTACCCAGTTAATTTCTGACATTTGGATGAACAAACTTTAGAAAGCAAAACCACCACAATCCCAAAATAATGCACTTGGGAACATTGCACTCATAGGTAAATATTCTCACCACCATTTTGAAAGTTCTTTCAGGTTTGAAAGCAGAAAGGGTGGGAGATGTAAGAGAAAAGTACTAGATGGACCACCATTAAATGGATAGTGGTAAAAGTTTTAGACACTGGGTAACAAAATTAGCAGGCAAGTGGGGGGGATAGATTATCAATGAACTGGACAGGTTGATTTTTATCTATTTTTTAAATATATTTATGATAAATCAATACTTTAAACAGTTAGGCTGCAAATAGAAGTGACAATTTTTGCCAGATCTGGCCACAGAATATATGCTTTCCAGTGGCCCCATATCAACCATTTGACTTAGTGAAATGGATGTTTCTATGGAAGAAAAACCCTGGATTCTAGCCCGCATTTTTGCAGATGTTTAACATATATGTATGGTTTTTAAACATGGCATAGTTTTTGCTTGCCCACTAGTCAGCAACAAGTATCAGGGCTGCTGGGGCCCCTCAGCCTATCAGTAGCAGGAGGCAAAAATGATGTCATATTTAAAACCATGGTTTTCAGCTCCCTGCCTATCAGGAGTGAGTGGCAAGCACAGCCCCTCCACCAATCAGTGGTGGAAGGGTGCGTGTGGGAGCCTGCAAGATTAAAGGAGCTGCAGAGCACCCTACTTCTGCCATGAATTTGGTAGGTCCTGTGGTATTGACCACAGGATTTGCCATAATTGTGGAATTATCTATTATTTATTTTTTACAGTATACAATATTTCCAATAATTTACTTTTCTAATCTCTTTTTATGCCCTTTATGATAGTATAATTACTGATGGTTTTGTTTCTGTTAATTTTAACTTCAAAAGGCTCTTTTAGAAAAAGAATCAATATTCACAGCTGCACTTGATTCCATTTACATTGTACCTTGTCTATTCCTGCATCAGCATGTTTTCAATTTACAAATTTAGCCTTCTTGTAAGTTTCATACAGAAAGTGATAATTGACTATGTTTTTTATTATAATGTTTAACCTGTGAAGTGACTGAAAAAATAATTCTTTGCATCAATATAACCACCCCAGAATTATGACTGCTGCTACTACTACTACTACTACCACTACAAGTAATGTACTAGACATGGTAGTAGTATAATGCTAATTATTGGTATTACTATTATTTAATTTTATTGAAGAGTATTTTCCACTCAACAGTGTTTACATGTTTGGATTTCTCTATATGCCTACCTTTCAATTACTTAAAAACAAATAGGAAGTCAGAAAGTCACTGAAATTGAAATGTTGGTGTTATGATGATCATTAATTATACAAATGTTTAATATATATACTGAACACTGTAGATTTTTTTTGTCACACACATTTCCAGTAGTAACTGGTCTTTTAATCCCTTGAAGCATTCCTTTTTCCTGGAAAGTAATAAAGATTTCCATCTCAAATGGGTTCACTTATTTATGTCTTGACAATAAATGTCATTTATTGGATTATTTATCATATAAAATATAATTTTGACATTAGTACTTCTGTATTCCTCAAATTGGAGGATGTTCTTAAAACAGTCAAAGAGGAATTAATTTGCATAGCAAATGTATGCTAGAAGCTATTATAAACAACCATGAAGTTGGGTCAATATAAATGAAATTTCAAAATTACCCTAATCAGTTCTGTTAGGAAATTATAAAACCTAACCTGCTACTGTGGACTTGAGACATCTATTACTGATATTATTATTGAAATCAAAGGCCAAAATTCTAAAGCAGAACTTCCTTGATACATTTCTGTTCTCACCTTACTATATTAAAGGGTAGCCTTTTAAACAATCCCCCCTTCCTCCAAAAAAACATGAGGTAGTAAGTGCCAAGGACTGGAATAAATTTACATTGTATTTATATAGCCTATCATTTTGTTCAAGGTCATTGTGATATATGAAAAAAAGATGTTATTATCTTGTCTGTTTCCTTACTTCAAGCAGTTATTATTGAAACCTAAGTGCATCTATCTGCCTACTTCCAAAGGGCAAGATAAGTACAAATATGTTACAAAAATTGGATTTGGAGTTGAAAAAGGTATCCTAGGTCTTAAAATCCTATCTACTGCCTTGTTTTCCTTTAGGGAAAAACTTCTAGCTTCCTTTTATTCAAGTTCTCTATCATCTCTCATTTTGTTTTCAGAAATTACTCATTTCCATTTTGAGACTCCCCCTTGTCACATTGCTGATGGATGCAATAACCTTTTGTGAAGAAAAAAGCAGAGATGATTAAATGCCCCTTAGTGAGCTTGATGAAGATATGGTAATGGCAGGAATTTAAACAAAATTTTAGTAAAATACCTCCGCATTTACTGAACTTCTTTGTTGCTCTTAAGTGCTGTATCTTTTTATCCACCTTCTCTAATTGTAAAAGCTTCTATTAAGAATGCTTTCAACAGCTCTTAAGGAAGTTAAATGTTATAGAATTGCTAGAGGCAATGAAATGCCATCATGAAATTCAATAGTGAACATATTACTATATTTTAAAATTAGGTTGTAATTCGTAAGGATCATTTTTTAAACAAGTGTTCTACTCTTTCATAAAATAATGTAATGAATGAATTCAGAACTTGCATTAAAATGCATCAGACTAAAAAATGAGACATAAAAATAAGCACTCTTAAAGTTCTATTTCACTATTTCTGCCTCAACAACTTAAAATGGGTATATTCAACTGGCATAACCATAGTGTACTGCCTGGTACGCTACAGCTTCATAAACTTTACTGAAAATACTATGCCGCCTCCCTCCCTCTGGTTGCCACAAGGGAAAAGGGGAGGGGCCACTCCAAGACCAGGAAAACCAGATCCAGGTGTTAGGCACAGAAGTTCCACATAAAGTGGTTTAAGTCATCAGAAATTGGTTTAAACCTGTGACAGAACATAAATTCAGTGCTGAAACTGGTTTAAGATAAACCTGGTTAAAAGTAGTATCAGACTTCACTGATTTGGGTTAAACTGGTTTATGAAACTTCTGTATCAGACCCCTTCCTGGTTCAACTTAAATCAGAACCCCCCCAGCATGCTTTCCAGCCCTGGGCTGGGCTGGGCTGTATGCTCCAGAGAGAAGGGCTAGCCCCACCCCTCTGCTCCCTGGCTGAAGCAGTGAGGGCTGGCTGACAAATGCGAGGGGTGTGGAGAAGTAAGGGACCTGCAAGCCCAGCTGGGGATGCCACCCAGTCTATGGGGTAGGGCGGAACTCCCCCCAAGGTAAACCCTGGCTGGGGCCAGAAAGTGGAGTCAAACACCCCTTCCTTTGCTCAACCTTACTCCTGGCTTCATCTGTGGCCTACAAATCCTGGAGGCACCAGGAAACAGTAAAAGGACGTGACAGAATCCTATTGCTGTGAGTCTGGACTACAAACCCTGAAGACCTCCAGGTCAGCAGGAAGAGGAAGTTAACACACAGCTAGAGACCTGTGCTCTAGTACCCTTCCTCCCCCCCCCCCCCCCCCCATTCTGGTCTGAGATACTGCAGGCATATGGCTGCATTTCCTGAATTAAAGGTAAATGTCTGTTCATTTCTGTTTCAGCTAACTTCTGTGCCTAACACCTGGATCTGGTTTTCCTGGTCTTGGAGTGGCCCCTCCCCTTTTCCCTTGTGGCAACCAGAGGGAGGGAGGCGGCATAGTATTTTCAGTAAAGTTTATGAAGCTGTAGAGTATCAGGCAGTACACTATGGTTATGCCAGTTGAATATGCCCATTTTAAGTTGTTGAGGCAGAAATAGTGAAATAGAACTTTAAGAGTGCTTATTTTTATGTCTCATTTCTTCGTCTGATGCATTTTAATGCAAGTTCTGAATGCAGTGCAGCTTAGATTAACCTGCAAAGGCTGAATCAATTCAGCCTTGGGCTTTTTGACTGTCTGTACCTAGCCAGGGAGTTCGGTTGAACTACATACAACCTCCAGACTGCTTTGAGGGTTAGTAGGAAGGGAAGTGGGATAGAAAAGCTGCAAGTTGGGGGGGGCATTATTTTGTGCAGAGCTGTGGAGAAGGAGTAAGCAAGTGGCCTTGCTCCCTTATGTTCTCCATGTTCCATTGAAAAAGGTCCCAGGAAGATTGTGGAGGGACTTGGTCTTTGGTCTTAGTGTAGTTGGAAGAAGGATCAGCTTCTTTACTGAGGAGACTCTGGCACAGAGAGAATCTGACTACTGTGACTGAGCAAGTCAAGAGTTGTACTTAAAAGGCTACAAAAGTGAATGCAGTTGGTGTGATTGTGATTACGTATAGTAGTGAAAGTCCTTGGGTCATCTGGGACAGCTCGGGCTGTGCAAAAGGTGAAGAGACTTACCCCAAAGGATCCCTATGAGATTGTTGGAGTTGACATTTTAAGTTGCACTGTTGAGATGGAAACTTGAATACAGAATTACCCATGCTGGGTTGCACCTTGCAGTTTGGATGCTTATGTGTATAAATCCAAATTGTTTGCATGCTCCCTTTAAACTGTAATACTCTTGGGGAAACTGAATCACCATTGCCACATATCTCACACCCTCAAAAGAGGTGTTACAGTACGTATACACACACATTGTACATATTATTTTTGGGCTTATTAATATTCCAAAAAAAAATGGTACTGTTGTTATTAAGCACCTACATTGAGAATTGAACTGTCACAATAATGACATAAATGATAATGGAATTTGGATGAGAAAGAGCTCAGTAGCAATTTAACTCATTGATGTTGAATGTTTGATGCTTTGTGTATTCCAGATTTTCTTCACTTGCAAGATTCCCATATATTTCAATAGGCAAACATATTGCAAGATCCTTCAGTGACCAGAGAGGGTGGATTATGTCCATTACTGGAAATGGGGCAGGAAAGAGATTAGGGGAAGGAAGGTGAGTGAAGCCTGACCCACAGCTACTCTCCATTTAGTGAAGGCAAGTGCTACAGCTGGGGATGCTGTAGCAGCATCAGTTTTGGCTGTGGTAGCTAGGGGGTGTAGGTTCCCTGGGACCTGCTCCTGGCACTTGGTTCTCTCCCCCTTCCCTTTACACCCAGATATGCTACTGGGTGTGTTGCTTGTGGCAAATACTTCCCGGGGATGGGGGAGCACAGTACAGGGCTGAGCCTGTCTGAGTCTTATGGCTGAGTAGTGCAGGGCCTAGGAAAAGCCTCCTAGGCCACATCCACATGTAACCTAGGTTGTGGGGGGGTATGCCCTATTTTCAGTTGAATGGGGTGGATAGGCAGGAGGAGGTGCTGTGAGAGGGATGGCAGAATTTCAAGCAGACCCTTCTTTCCTCTATGGAGTTAGCCCAAGCCCAAAGTTCTTAACTATATATAATGTATTAAGTTATAATATACATAAATATAAAACTAAAAAAAAATCACATACGTATATTTACACAGTGAACACTAACCAATAACCAAGGTCAAACCCTACATAACACTATTTATAACATCATAATAGAACATTTCAATTACAAAATATAAGGTGAAAAAACATGAACAATCTTAGTAACAGTTATCCATTTATGTAGTCCCTGACCCATGCCAAGGGATAGTCCTCCTTCTAGTGGGGTCCCTTGGGGAGGTGTCTAGGAAGCACCAGGGGCCCCTCCCCTTAGGGCCTTGAGTATGTGGGGGGCTGCTCACCCAGCCCCTTCTCTGGGTTACCCCACCCCAAATGTCTTTCCCTTGTGGGACCCAAGGGCCCAGTGACTTACATCCCCTCAGGTGGCAGTGGTCAGGGTGCAGCTTGATGGGGTCTCCTCTGCTGAAGCACTTCTCCAGGACTCTCCTGTGCTGCTGGGTTCCTCCCTACCCTTTGACCTGCTCTGGGCACTGAGGGCTCAGTTCCTCTCAGCTGCTGGCTCCTGGGCCTCATGCTGCACCACTACCTTTTCCCTGTGCCCTGGCTTGGCACTGAAGGCTCTCTTAGCACAGGCCGGGCCCTTCAGGCTCCAGTCAGCCATCCTCATGCCAGGTGGCTAACCCAAGCAGCTTCTAATGTTCCCTGGCTCCCAAGTCTTAGGTCCATGCACCACCCTGTGCACCATGGGACCTGGCAGCTTGCCAGGAGATGGGGCCTGAGCTCCCTCACTGAGGTCCCCAGTGCCCTTCTGGGGTTGCAGGCTCAAGCAGCCACTTGTGACTCCCAAAGCCTGGGCTCCATGCACCAAACTGTGTACCATGGTGGGCCTGATCAGTCTCACGCTGCTCCCAGGGCTGGGTCTCTGCTCACTGTCCCTGTGTGCCATCTCGCACCCCTCCCAAAACTGCTCCTCCAGTGGCAGCTTCAGGAGCCTTGGGTCTATTCCCCACTGGGGGAGAGCACCTCAGCTTTTCTTGGCTTTGCTCTTCTTGAGTCACTCATTGCATCTCCCCTTGTGCTGGGCACGCAGCTCCTTTTATACGCTCCAGGGCGCCACCCTTGAAGTCTTCCAGACTTGATAGTTTACAGTCTTCAATCAGGTCCAAAGGAGCTCTTCTCCCCCTCTCCTCAGGAAAGGGGCATGACTTTATTTCTCCTGCTGCCTCCTGATTGGTGGATGGGCTCCATCAATCAAAACAGCAGGATCTCAAGCCTGGGACTCAACCCAAGCTCTGAAAGGTGAGCCTGCTACACACACAAGTGCACATATGCATTTTGTGGCTGGTGCCCTATTCATCCCTCCCACCAGTTACAACTATTAATTAGAATTTGTATTATTAATGTGCTTATGTCTATCTTGTACAGGTATTGTAAGCACATTACAGCACACTGGAAATATTTTATTTAGCGAAACTATATGCATTTGAGATAGGTGTATCACTTTAGGGAATAGTCTCCAATACAAAAACAAAACAAAACATAGTTTTAAGAGGGTTTTTTTCTTTCTGAATACCTGTATTGAGGGGTGGGGCAGGGTGAGGGTGTTCAAAATTTTTATTAAGAATAATTTTTTTAATGCAAATAACTTACAAATCAGTCAATATTGTTGTATTGTTGCAGAAGGTATTTTAAAGATAGTGGACATAGTTTTTATATTATGTACATCCAAATACAATACCAATATAGGCCTCCATTCAGCATTTCTTTAGGCACTGTTTTTGTCTTACATTTAATAGATGAAGCCACTGTCTTACCTATGAAACATTTCTGAAGGAGTTTATGGATATGAATGACCCTTGCTCTATTTATTTAGTTTTTATTTATCCAGATGATCTTTTTTTTGCCTGTGTCATGATTTTAAATATAAAAGCCATGCCAATTTAATTCAGTCAGACCTTAGGAAAAAATAAAATCAATCATTTGAGTTTTTCCTATTCCATTTTCTTTGAGTAGATACAGAGTGCTTGATCTCAAAATCAGTGGGCTTTATGTGCCTAAGTGCTTGAATTAACCATGATCTAAAATCCCACTGCATTTAAAATTAAATAAAGAAAACAGAAATTCAAAATGAAATGAAGGGTAAAAAATGCAAAACATTAGCTGTCCGGGCGAACTCCAAGCCCTTGAAGTTATAGAATATTAAGTGGAGAGAAGGGAAAGACTAAGCTAGAATTATTTCTTGATTTCTCCTTTCCAGACTATCAAAGTCCTCTCATCTTCACCACTGGTATACTCCAAGGTGAGATGGATGTGTCACTTACATTATTCACTATACCTTGATATACTTGTTCATTATTACACAGTGTAATATCTTTCTATACCTTAATTGAATCATCTTTTTTATGGGATAGCAAATTAGTCTAAGAATGACTTCTACTAATAAGCAAGCTTATCCTAATAGAGTTTGCTTAATATTTAAACATGAAAATGTTTTAGTCAATCATTAAGTGTTCTTAAATACATATTTTTATTTCTGAAATCGATATACTTAAACAAGCCTACTCTCAACTTACGTGCCGTCTGATCTAGAAGAGATAACAGCAGACGTAAGAGTAGTGAAGATCAAGGGCATATGAATAAAATTTATAAATCAGGTTTTTCAATTCATAAAATTCTATGGCTAGAGCATCCCCTTTAGCAGTATAATCTGTCAGGTTTCTCTCCAGATCAATTCTCATCCCCTTGCTTCCAGACCTAAGCTCTATGTCTTTTCATAGATTCTTCAAAAAAACACTCTTCATATACTTCAGGTAGGTAAAAGCTGAGAGAGGGGGTAGGGAACCAGGGTAAGTTTCTGACCAACATTGCCAATTTAAACCTTGTAACTCCACTTTTAAATCCATTTGCTGAAGATTAGTTCCAGCCATTTGTGAAGAAGAGTATAACTTGCCAATTAATCTTGACCTCCTAATCAGCCATTATTCACTTCTAGTTTTGCCATCTTTGTGATTGTGATTATTTGGTGTAAATACTCAGCTAGTTAATGAGCTCTGACAGTTTACCAGCTAAAAGTTTAACTATCCCTTATTCCTAGTGACTAAATTGCACTTTATGCTATGCAATTTACCAAGTCACACTGTATAAGATTTTTTTTCCAAAAAGAATCCTCAAAAGTAAGCTTATAAATCTATATTTTAGTCATTTTAAATGAATGGCACAATTTTTAAAAGTCCAGAGACACTAGCAGCTTCTGTTGATATTAAGCTGCTAATGCTCTGCACTTTTGAAACCCAGAGAGATTAACAGATTGAGAAAACTAATATTAGGTTCTAGAACTATTTGGTTCTAAAAATCAGTAGGTTCGATAGCCTGTGATACTAACTAAACCAGACCATTGCTGGCACAGTAGAAATCACTTTGCTTCATAAGTCTAGAATTGGATAGTCATGAGCTTTTTGAATGACAGTTCTCTGCAGTATATTTAGATTATGTAGCAGCAAGGGGTGGGGATATTTATTACTACAGAGAGCTGTAGTAATAAATATTTATTATCAAGAAAATGCACACTGTGGATTATTTGCAACAAACACCAAACTTTATTTCCATCCAATACACAATAACAGACCCCCTCTCCATCCCCAACAACAGACCCCCTCCTTCCCAAACAGCACACTCCCTCCCTACCAGCAACACACCTTTCCTAAGCACAACGTACACCAACAATAAAGGTCCTGTTTCCTGTGCGACTATGTACAATGTGCTTTCTGAACTGTAACGGGGAGGGGGGGCAGTTGGGTGGGAGTAGCCTATGGTGCGGCCAGTAGCTCACCCAGGGGTAAGGGTGGGTGCTGTCCAGCCTGCTCCCCCTCCTCCACCATGGGGCTGAGGCCAGCAGAGCACACATGTAGAGCCGGTCCAGCTGCAGATAGCTCTCATTCTGGTTTGAGATGGCAGCTGCATAAGCAGCTGGGGGCCAGAGCACCAGGGGACCCAGCTCAGGATCAGGGGCAGGTGGCTCTGGCCACTGCAGGTGGTGCTGGACCTCATCCCAAACAAAGTGTGGGGTTTGGTACTGGGCTACAGGTGGCTGCCAGGAGTCAGGCGGGGCTGGGGCTGAGGGGTGGACTCTGTGAACCATAAAGATGACCACCAGGACTAGGATGGTGACCAGCACCCAACAGTCCTTCTTCACTGGCTCCACTGCCTGGGTCACCATTGTGGCCTGCCACTCCTGGGCTACTACCATCCTCTTAAGGATGACAGTGTGCTCTCCTCAATGGTGAGAAGCCTGTCCCAGAAGGTGCATCCCACCTGGTTCCTCCCCTGCTCTCTCTCCAGGTCCTGGGCTCACCAAGCCCATGTGTCCATGAGCAGCTCCTCTGCCACAGTGTCCAGCAAGAGGGTTCAGTCCTGTATGCATCTCTGGTAGAAGCAACACATGCAGAGGTTGGTGTGCATCCTTGTAGGCACATCCCTGCCAGCAGTTGGTGCTTCTTGCCCACATGCAGCTGCTAGACCTGCAGAACAAGGACAGAGAGGCTCTTTGTGAGAGTTTGCAACATTTCAGAGATAACATGCATGGTACCAATGGGGTGTGCACTGCCCAACCTCAGATTGGGGGTCATGTGTATACAGGTGCCCAGGGCTCACGGTAATTTGGCCAGATCCGCCTTGCCACAAGCAGCTGCCAGCTAAGCCCTCCATCCCTGCTCCTTCTGTGAGGGCAGGTGACCCACTTGGTGCTTGGTGCTTCGCTATCTTCTGCTCAAATCAAGTCAGGGCTGATTCCTGCTGGCAGCTGACACAGAAGCTCCAGACCAACTCCCCACCTTCTTCTTCCTTCATGCCAAACAGTTTTATCCCGTAATGCCAGGCCTGAGCCACTTGAGGTCAGTGATGTGGGGCTCCTACCCAGCTGGAACATGGACATAGTGATGCCCCTCCTCTCCCCAGTGGCCCTCTCTAGAGAGGTATCCCAGACCAGGAGGATCTCTGCTGCCCATGACCTGTACCCCAACCATGTCCCTGTGGAGACTTCCCCCAGAGAATAGTAATGAGCTGTTTGAGCACACCAACAGGTGCCTGACCTACTATACCCTGCTGATGATGATTAGTAGGGTGCCTAAGGTGTAACATAATCCCCCAGGTTTTTTTTTCTTTTCTTTCTTTCTCTTTTAGATAGATAGATAGATAGATAGATAAGCATCCCCTCCCCTTCCCCAGCTATTTTTGACTTTTCCTCTCCCTCTCTATTCCCTATAGATAATTTTAAGTAAGCTAAGATAACTTCATATTTTATTTTGGGTAGTAAGTTTAATTTTTCTCAAGAAATGCTTGTTGGATATATCTACTGCATTGTGCAGTGCAAACTTGCCAAAAAACAACTCTCATAAGATTAGTAGCCATCTTCCATTATTCACAGCAAAACTCAGGCCATAGCCACATTATCTCAAAATGGAAGCTTTACTCCATGAACACAAAGTTGTAGCCACATTGTTCAAAGTATCGCAAAACAAAATTGTAATATATATTATATAAGAGAAAAGGGACTGCCCCTTAAAAATAGGGGTTGCACAATGAGAATATTAAAGATAACCTAAAGGCATACTTGTAAGATTTAAAGGTAACTAATGAACAAACATTGGAAAACTTGCATACTACCTATAACACTGAAATGGAGTGCTAGCAAAAATTTAAGACATCATGGTACTGAAAGCTATTATAAATAAGTGCCATGCAATCAGTTTCAAAGGAAGAAAAAGGAGAAATTAAAGATCTCACTAATGTCAAAGAACATAAATTGCCCAAGCAGAGTTCATTAACCAGTGAGGTGAAATGGAATAATGAAGCAATCTGACAACCAGCAATTGAAATGGCTGCTTTCCTAAAGAGTATAAATTCAGGAAGTTTCTATAAAAAAATCCCAAATTAGTTACAATAGAAAGGACAGATGCAAAGGAGTTATCCAAGATGCTGTCAAAACTTCCAAAGGGAAAACGCAAATGAAAGTTTTGATTGTTGCTACAAGTGTAGTAACAAGGAGCACTGGGGACAAAAAAAAACTATGTCAGTTTCAAAGTGACTATCAAAACTTTTAAGAGAGAGAGGGAGAGATTTAATTTTTTAAAACCTTAATAATACAAATATTAGAAACAGATAGTGAAAGTGCAAAGGTATGTGGTCCTCCCAAGGAGCTGAGCATGAAAACCTTGTCATGGACAAAAAATACAATGTTACTGGAGACTTAAATCCAACCCCCTGTTCCCCTCAAGGGGTTACATATCCCCCTTGGACCAGCTATCTGTCTTCCATGGGGTCCTTCAATGGCCCAGTGCAACACAAAAATAGCCCATATTTTGTTCAAAGGTAAAGTGTCCAAATTCAAATGAGACATGCACCCAGACCAGAAAGTACAAGAGTTGGAGGGTGTCATCAGAGTTGGCCCCTGCAGGCCACTTTCTGTGGCTTTTCAGTCACCATCTTGGCTTTACCTAGCAAGGAGTTGGCCAATCAGATCATATTATCCTTGCCAACTTGGTAAGGGATAGAGAGAAGATTTACACAGCCCCAGAGTTGTCCAAGTCCAGCATGCCAAAGAAAGTGCTGAGGGCAGCAAAGAGTGGCAGGAGCCAGAGCAGTCCATGAAAATGTAGCAGAAAGTCTCCTCCACTTCCACCTTGCAGAAAGGGCAGGTTGCTGAGAGAGAGAGAAAGAACCACCGTGCATACACGGAGTACTGAATCCAATAGCAGAAAAAATCATGTTCTGATGAGCTAGAATGAACTCACTCAAGACATTCTGCCATCAGAAGAATTATAGGGGTTAAAAAAGCAACTGCAACTCTGGAAAATAAAGAGATGAATCTTATGTAGTTTGACAGTTTGTATGAATAGGCCCAGTTTGTTTTAATAGTATCTTTAAAGATATCATCTGAAACTCAAATGGTACTGCTAAGGTAATATAAAAAGTTACTGTGTAACCAGGGTGGTACTCACACAAGATACCCCACTCTCCAATTGAAGGGATTTAGTGGGTACTATTGTGCTATGGGAGGCCAAGCCATTTATGGGGAGCAGCTCTCCTTCTATTCCCTATAGAGTAGAGCCGAGACACCAGTTGGAACTTAACCACATACAATTTAATAATAGAAAAACCGGGTTGGGGTAGGACACAGGTGCAGGAGAGCAAGAGGGGATTCAGTAAAGGTTAGGTATACATATACATCTAGCAGAGGCAAATCAATAACAAAGCTTGAGGTGCAGGGTTTCACAAAATGTGGGGTGCAGGGAATCCTTCTCCCCTCTTACCAGCAGCTCAACCCTTTAGTGCCTTGGCTAGAAATCAAACCCAGGTCTCTCACATGGCCAGCAAGAATGCTACCACTGAGCCATCAATAACTGGACTGCTACTTGCAGCTCCAGGGCTCTAGCCCCTCTAGGATCCTCCATGTGCCACCTGCATGCTGAGCCAACCACCCAGCTTCACACAGGGAATCAAAAGAAAAAGAAAGGGGGGGGGGGCAGGCTGCTGCCTGAAGCTCAGGACTTGCGTCCCTCCCAGTCCCACTGTGCACAGCCCTGTGAGCCAAACTGCCACTCTGGCTCTGAGGGCTTCAGTCCCACCAAAACCCCCACATGCACTGCCCTGTGTGCCACTGCAGCTGAGCCGAGCCAAGCTGAGCCACCTCCTGCAGCTCCAGGCTTGGGATTCCCACTGGAGACTCACTGCACACCACCTCATGCACTGAGCAGCTGAGCTGAGATGCCACCCACAGCTCCCAGCCTCCAGGTTCCCACTGGAAACTCACTGCGTACTGCCTCATGCATCAAGCAACTGAGCCAAGCTGCCACCTACAGCTCCCAGGGGTTCTTCTGAGGCAAATGCTCTGCCCCGCTGGCCAATTCTCACCAATTCTTCAGGACTCCTCTCCTTCATTTCTCATTGTCTTCTCTCCTGAAGCCAGGTGTGCTGCCCCTCCAGGTGGCCAGTGGGACCAATCAGGGGATATGAAGGTTGAGTCTTCACTCAGGTCCGGCTTCTCTACCTGGCCCTTGCATGAACGGGAAGGTGGGGTAGCCTTCTCTTCTTCTAGGCACCTGATTGTTGGGGGAAAGGAAGTCCCCACCCCCCCATCAATAATTTTTGAAATTTTCAGAACCCCCAGGCCAAGCTGCCACTGGTTAGCCCATCACAACTGCATAAGCAGCTACCTGCAGAAACAGCTGTTTGAACACAGTGATTGCATCTATGCATGGAATCGGTGCTATAAAGGTTTACAGTGCAGTACAACCACCCTGAACAAGAATCTATGTATGTGGCCATTTGGGACCAGATTTTCTCCTCATAACACTAACCTGCTCCCAACCTCCTCTGGCTCTGCACTGCCCCCCTGCAACAGCCAAGGGGAGATGCAGACCTGTAGCCAAAGACTGCCCTCTTTAAAAGGCAGGTGACCACCACCTGGCCCAGGTCAATCTCGGCCCTGCCCCATGCCCCCATGCTGTGTCACTGTATGGCCAGGTTTATCATGACATCTAAGGCCCCTGCCAATAAGATGCTGCCACCCAGGTCCTGGGCTGCTACCTGGACCCTGGCAGGGATGGTGATGAAACACACGTGGATGCCACCACCACCAGTGCCATCCACAAGCTCCTGGGGCTCCAGCCCTGCAGTCTGTGGGCCCACGTGGTCAGCCAGAACTGGTGACTGAACAATGTCCAGAGGACCTAAGATGAAAAAGTGTGTTCGGAGTCCTTTCAGGTGACCCAGGCCACCTCCCAGGAGCCCCTCAATCAGCACTGCTTACACCTGGAGCAGCAAGCTACCATGCAGCTGCCTCTCCCTGCAGAGACCCAGCCAGACAATGCCCTGTTCAAGTTGGCCACACCTGCCAGCCTGCACTATGTCAACCAACTCTTCAGCATGGGCAAGGCAACCACTGGGAAGGCCATCCTGGAGTTCTGTGGCACCCTCCAAGATGTTTTGGGGCACGCCGTGCTCTGGGTGCGTGACCCCCTGGAGGTGGTGGTTGGGTTCCATGTCCTGGGCTTCCCCCAGTGCATCAGGGCCCTGAATGGGACCCACATCTCTGTCATCTGCCCACCCTGCAGTGACTACTCATACTACAGAAGGTGGATCCTTCATTCCTTCATGCTGCAAACCATTGTCAACCACTTTGGTGCCTTTACCAAAGTTAGCACTGGGTGGGTGGGCAGCACCCAGTCTTTCAGAAGTCTGCCCTGCCAGCCCTGGTGAAGAACAGGCACTTCATTCAGCGGCTGGCTGAACTTCTAGCAGATGAAGGTGATTGTCTTGCCCCTCTTCATTGGGGATCCCACCTACCCATTTCTGCCCGATTCATGTGGCCCTACACCTGCCAGCTGGTCCCCTCCAGGCATGCTGCAACAGGTACCTAAACCAGACCCATGCGCTAGTGGAGTGCATCTTTGGTTGCCTGAAGGGACACTGGAGCATGCTCACCACCCATCTTGAGGTCACAGAGGCCAACATCCCCTGAGTCATCATCATAGGCTGTATGCTGCATAACATCTGTGAGGCCAAGTGGGAGCTTTTCAATGAGGCATGGGAAGAGAAGGTACAGTGGGCAAAGGATGCCTGGCACTGGGAGTGTCAGGGTAGCAGTGACAATGATGGGCTTCCCCTCACTGAGACCCTGGGTGAGCTGCACACTGAGATTCAACAATGCAGCCAGCAAGCCTGTATTTCCCTGCAATGTTCACTACTGCCTGGAGGGGTAACTGTGCCTACACTATGCATCCCTGTCCCCCACAGCCTAGGACATCACTGAAGTTCTTCATGGGTGAGAGACCCATGCCTGCCCAGCTGAGGGGGCACAGCCTGCTCAATAAAGTTTTTCACTGCCTCCTGCCTCCTGGCATGCTGTGGCAGGGAACTCCAGGAGCCAGAACGGAGCTCAGTGAGGCTGGGTCAGGTCAGGGGCCAGGACCAGGGCCAGGGGGAGGGGCAAGGGCAAGGGCAGTGAGGGGAGAGGAGGGGAAGTCCATCCTCCCAGTGCAAGGTATGGCAGGCATGACCAGTGGTCCAAGTCTGTCTCCACTGGCAGCAATGATGTGCAGCTTCCAGCAGTGCCCCAGGGTGCAGGGGTGCATAGCTGGATGGCTGGGCTGGGGCCCCCTCCAAGGAGGAGCTGAAGCTCATGAGGGCAGGCAATGCCATCCTCAGGATGACCTCCTGGGTGGAGCTGCACACCTGGAGCTGGCGGGGAAGGTGCTGGCCCAGGTTGCTGGAGCTGCTGGATGATGCCAGGGGTGGGGACCATGGTGGGATGCTCTCCTGGTGCCTTGAAGGGCCCTCCCCACTGATGGTTCCTCTTCAGTGCCAGGTGATGGTGGAGGCTCAGGCAATCTGCCCATGCTGGAATACTTGGCATAGCTCCAGCCAGGATCCCAGGGCATGAGAATGTGATCCAGCTGCATAACAGGCATGGTCCTGTGGGGTGCCCCTGACTGGCAGTTCTGGTTGGTGACTGTCTTAGATTGAACTATTGGTTCGTCAGATGCCCCATGGTTGAACAAAGGATGTACTCACAGTTGTTTTCACCCTTGCAAAGCTTTATTTAAGGATACTTACAGAAGCAGGCAATAGAAGAGAGCAGAGAGGACAGTCACCTCACATCAGCCTTAGGTAGCAACTGCTACCCCGCATGGTTCCCCTGGCCCCAGCGTGTCCCGACCGTGGGGATGTGATACCCTGCGCCAGGGCTCTGCACAAGTCAGGACTCTTGCCAGAGTGGAGGAACCCATAGCAACCCAAGAATATTCAGCTTATATATTTTGAAGTAAACAATGCTATCACAAGCTAGGAAAATGGGGATGAGTCATGATCTAACATAACTGGTGTTTATCACATTCCACTGTATCACAACATTCTACTGTCTAAGTTCATGGCTCGGTCACACTTACAGAGCAGGAGGTTATGTGCTGCTCCACTGGCCTCCTATGGAATCAGCATGCAAAACTCTTGCTCTTAGCAAAGCTCTTACTAATACAGTGACACTAACCCACTGTGCCCACAGGACCTTGAACGTCATGTGGCATTGGTCCACCAACAAGTCATGCCCAGGGAAGGATGGCCTGGTGAGACTACCCATAGTGGGGTAGTTCCTCAGAAATGACAGACCAGTTGCCTCCCCAGTGAAAGACAGGTAGGAGCAGCTTATAACCCCATCTCCCACTACCCAGTGGGTAATTTAGAGAGCAGACATGGGGGTGGGGGGTCAGGTGGAAATTCAGACAGGGTCACTGTTTGGCTAACAGAAGCACTTTATTTTGCATGGCCATGGGAGATCAGAGGTGGCTGATGTTCGATGAGAGTAAAAAACAGGCTGCTTTATATACTGATAAATCACATATGGGTCTACCCACCTCGCAACAGGCTCTTGGCAGTCTGACAGCAACTCATCTCAGTGTCTGGCGGCGTTGAGTGAGTTTCTCAAGCTGTCTCCTGATAAGCTTATCCTGAAGGCTGCTGTGTTGTTCTCGCTTGGTCTTCACTCACATCACATCTTCCCCCCATCCTGACCTGACACATATACACTCCTTTCAGTACTTTTCCATTCTTCATTGGAAAATCCAGCACATTTCTGGATACCTGCTCCCCTTGGATAGCCTGAGGAGGAGGGCTCAGGACAAGCCAAATGAGGAGCCATGGTGGTATAAGACCCCAATGGCTCCAGCAAGGGGGCAGGGAGAGAAGCCCCAGGGAGGGGGAAGAGGGTGACCTGGAGAGGGACCAGAGGCTGAGTTCAGCCCAGTGTGGGACAGAAGTCCAGTGGCTGAGTGCATAATGGCTAGAATGTGTGAGTGAAGAAGCCTGAAGGGCCATGTAGAGTAGAGCCAAAGGGGGACCCGAAGGGTTGCATGGAGTAGGGTGGGATGTGTGATGTCTGGTGAGGGTCAGTATGAAAGAGGTCCTGTGAGAGGGGCTGGAGTGGAAGAGGCCCTGGGAGAGGGGGAAGTATGTATGAGGCCCAGCAAAGGGCAGAATTTGGCGTGGTCTTGGGCCAGAGCAGTTATCAACTCAGGATGCCATCTGCAAGGTGTAGGACATGGTGTAGGGATGGTATGAAGCCGTGTATATTGCCCTCGGCATCAGGGCATCAAAATGGGAAGCATTTTACATCAGTTTATTAAAAAGCATGTTGTGGCAGGCAAGACTGGGTGGACTGTCCCACATAGATAGGAGGGCAGGCTGATGTTGGGACCTGGCCTTGAGCTGGCCTCCTGTCACAACAGGGTTTCATAGTTGTTAGGGGCTGGAAGGGACCTTACAGATCATTGGGTCCAGCCCCCCTGCTCCTGGGCAGGAAAGACTGCTGAGGTAAAATGACCCCAGCAAGATGGGTGTCAAGATGCTTTTTGAATATCATTAATTGAAACCTGCCATTTTGATGTCCAGTATCTTTGTTCTGCTAATCTCATGCTTTCCATGTCTTAAAACATAAAACCTATGATGTCATGATCATTTATTTTTGACCATCTCAACATTTTTGGATAATATAATTAACTCCTTGAAGAGTGCATTGTCCACATTTTCTGACTTGGGAACTTTAGTAGACCCCCACAATGATATTACCACTGTTCTCCTCCCCCCCCACCCCCCCATATCTTTATCTAGATATATTCAGATTTGCTGCATTCTTCCTTCTGGACCTGAAGACAAGCATATATGTCAGAGATTCTCAGCTGGTGTACCGCAAGATCCCTTTAAGGGTCCTTTGCCACCTGGCCCCTGTGTGAGGAGATAAATGCTCTCCTCCCCCATCTAGTACCTGGTGCTTGTCCTAGCTACCCCGGTGGTGCCTGTCACCATTTCTCTAAATCTGCCACTATTGATGCCCTCCCTAACCCCTGGCAGCCTCTGTGCTGGCTGCCCCCATGCTCCTAGAACCAAATTCTGTTGTGGGTGGGTGAATGCACAAATAGAGCCACACTTTGCAGTACAGCTCATCCTCACCACTTTTCTCATGTTCATGAGCCAGAGGGAAGGGCCATGGGGGCAGTTACTAGCATGTGAGACCCCATAAGCTTAGTGGCAGGCACTGTCATTTCCCCCTTAGCTATGGAGCAGCAGGAGGGGGAAGGGGCAGGCAGTAGAAAGAGTGGGGTTCCTGCCACTGGTGTTCTTACCAGCTAGATCAGCACCAGCTAGATCAGTGGTTCCCGACTTTTTTAACGTCAAGACACCCTCCATATATTTTCTGAATGTAGAATCTAGCTCAACTGGGGTCCCATGGAATTAAGAAAAGTAATGGAGGGATGACTAGTGGCTAAAAAGGTCAAGAACCATTGATTCATATTTTTGCCATATAGTGTCATACCACCTCTTTTTGAATGAATGCCCTGAACTGAATGCCCTGTGGCTGGGAGGTTTAGTTCATCATCCCATAAAGCCCTCCTTACCAGATTAGCCCGATAATGCCCAAAGGTGCTCTTTCCTGTCTTTGTCAGATGGAGCTCATCTTTCAATAGCAATCCTCTTCCCTGGAACATTTGTCTATTTCTGAAGAATCCAAAGTCTCCCCATTAACACCACCTCACCAGCAATGTCTCTGATGCCTAGGCCTGTATATCGATTCATAGATGTTAGGGTCAGAAGGGACCTCAATAGATCATTAAGTCCAACTCACTGCATAGGCAGGAAAGTGTGCTGGGTTCAAATGACCCCAGCCAGATGCTTATCTAACCTCCGCTTGAAGACCCACAGGGTAGGAGAGAGCATCACCTCCCTTGGGAGCCCGTTCCAGATTTTGGTGACTCTAACTGTGAAGAAGTTCCTCCTAATGTCCAGTCTAAATCTGCTCTCTGCTAGCTTATGGCCATTATTTCTTGTAACCCCCAGGGGCGCCTTGGTAAGGAGTGCCTAACCAATTCCATTCTGTGCCCCCATGATGAATTTATAGGCAACCACAAGGTCTCCTCTCAACCTTCTTTTGCGGAGGCTGAAGAGGTCCAGTTGTCCTAGTCTCTCCTCGTAGGGCTTGGCCTGCAAGCCCTTAACCATACGAGTGGCTCTTCTCTGGACCCTTTCCAGGTTATCCACATCCCTCTTAAGGTGTGGTGCCCAAAACTGGATGCAGTATTATAACTGTGGTCTGACCAGTGCCCAATAGAGGGGAAGTACCACATCCTTGCTTCTGTTTGTCATGCATTTGCTGATGCATGATAAAGTGCAGTTATCTTTGCTGATTACTTCGTTACACTGACAACTCATGTTCATCTTGAAGTCCACTAGGACTCCGAGATCCCTTTCTGCTTCTGTGCTGCCGAGCAGGTCATTTGCTGGCAGGAGGTGTGCTGGACATTTTTCCTCCCTAGGTGCAGCACTTTGCATTTCTCCTTGTTAAATCGCATTATGTTGTTTTCTACCCATTTGTCCAACCTGTCCAGGTCTGCCTCTAGTTGTGCTCTGCCCTTCAGTGTGTCCACTTCTCTCCAAAGTTTTGTATCATCCATAAACTTGGACAGAATACACTTCACTCCCTCGTCCAAGTCACTGATGAAGACATTGAAAAGTATCAGCCCAAGGACCAAGCCCTGTGGGATCCCACTACCCACGTCCTTCCAAGTCGATACTGACCCGTCCACCACCACTCTCTGGGTATGACCCTCCAGCCAATTTGCCACCCACCAGACTGTGTAATCATCCAAGTCACAGCCTCTTAATTTCTTCACCAGTATGGGGTGGGATACTGTATCAAAGGCCTTCCTGAAGTCTAAGTAAACGATATCTACCCCTACTCCTGCATTCAGGTGTTTTGTAATCTAGTCGTAAAAAGAGACTAGATTACTTAGGCATGATCTACCTACTATGAATGCATGCTGGTTTCCTCTCAGCATATTTTTTCCTGCTGGGCTCTCACATATATAAGCCTTAATAATCTTTTCAAAAACTTTACCAAGGATGAAGGTGAGACTGACCGGCCTGTAGTTGCTTGGATCCTCCTTCCTCCCCTTCTTGAAAATAGGGACCACAGTGGTGTTTTTCCAGTCCTCCAGAACCTGGCCCATGTGCCACGAGTGCTCAAATATTCTTGCCAGTGGCTGTGCAATCACATCAGCCAGTGCCTTCAGTACCCTTGGATGGAGCTCATCTGGGCCTGCCAACTTAAACGCATCCAGTGCTTCCAAGTGACTCTGTATTATCTCAGAGTCAATGCTTGGTGGTCTGGCACCCTGCTGTTGTCTCTCTATGATCCTACTGTGAGACTTGTATGTGCTTCTGTATGTGCTTCCTACAGCTGTACCCCTGAGTAATCCCAAAAAAGTGCCCCCTGGTTACATGTGGGAACCTACATAGTCTCAGAAAAATATATTCCATTATTTCTTGAAGGATTCAGTTCAAGCTCTGACATCTATTAAGTTTTTTAATGCCTTTAGCTTTAGTGACAAATAGGGATGGCACTTTATTCAAATTCTACACACTTTGAATTTTTTTTATCTGTCTTTGTCTTTCTAAATGTGTTTGCATTGTGAAGTATTTTTCAGCGTGTAACTCTCTGGATACAGTTTTTCCTCAGAATGAAAAGTGCTGATTTTCTCCCCTTTAAAAACTAATTCACAAGCTTTTTTCTTTTCTTTATACAGTACTACACATTCAAAACTTAATTAACATTATCATCCTTGATCTTCCTGTAATGATCATTTAAAGATCACTCTTGCTTTGGAAATCTCCACAACATTACTTATAGCAAGTGCTGTTCATTATTTTTAGAGCAGGTCTGTTCAACTGGCAGCCCATAAGCCACATGCAGTCTATGAAAGGTTAATATGCAACCCAGTGAGAACCTGATTGCTGATATCCGCATCCCTCAGGCTCCAAGTCAGAGTCTCTAGGCTCGCTCTCTCTCCTTTGGCTGCCTTTGCCTCAGGGGGTGGGTCAGTGCAGAACAGCATGGGGGTCAGAGAGTGATTCTGGGCTGCACCTGGTAGATTGAAGCAGGATAGGGGCTTCTTCCGGGAGGGAGACTGTGTCTGTACAGGGCAGCCTTGAGGAAGAAAGTTGTGCAGGGTAATTGTGAGGTTCCTATAAGGCTGTTTTTTTGTGTGGGTGGCTCACAGGGCAGCAATGGCTGGCATGCCCAGTGCAGAAGTGGGTCCCCAAATGATAGACCAATACGGGGGAGCATCCACATGGTGAGGCCCCCCAGGGGTATGGCCCCCAGGGGTTAAACATTGGAAAACTCTTTAAATAATAGGAAAGAGTAGGGATGAATTTGATGCATTATAAGTCATCAACTTCACTGGGATCACATGCTGAATGTCCTATTTTGTATTTTAGTTTTTCCGCTAAAGAAGCAAATTACAAAATGTACATGTGTTTCTAGCCTATTCGGTATTCTGTTTTTCTGAATGTTATAGACTGTTAAATTTTAATTATCCAGATTTTTATTACAGCAACTCTGCAGTTACATCATAGCTCCATATTGTGTGTCTGAACATGATGCCAAACTTTAATTCCTTCTTGTTAACATAACATATTCCTGAAACCCAGTGGGCTGTATATGCTTGGTGACTCTAACCAGGCACTTTTTCACCATTTAAATTAGGAGTATATTTTCACTGGCATTAATGTGAATAGTAGGATGTGGATTGGAATCAGCTAAGATTCAAATTTAAGGTCAAATCAAGAATATCCTTTGTCATTACTGAAACTTGACACTAATCTCACAATATTTCTATAGTGCAGGTCTGTGGATGTCAGTTTGTGGGGGAGATCAGGGCTAATCATGCAGAAGCCTTCTTCTGCTCTAACAGTGGTCCCACATTAGTTTTTTCTTTGCTTTTTTCTGTTTTTTTTTTGCTTAACTCGTTCCCAGACTTCTTTCCCTATTTACCCACAGATGCTTGTAGGTAGGGGGCTGAAGATGAGGGAGATATGAGAGACTCATAAATTTCTGAGGCTTCTGTTCATATTCATGGACAGGTTAGTGTACAGACTGTGCTCCCCATGCAAGTATTTATGTATATTTTGCATTAAAGTAAACCTAATTGTACTATGTAAATTTTAATACAGGTGCTTGGGTTTCTTATCATTAAAGATAACTTGTAAATGAAGTATTCATCTGACAAATATGGATCCATTTCCATATTGTTATTTAGGTGCCCTTAATTTTAATATCAGAGTCAGTGACTACTAATGGGTGTCATGACATACATTTTACAGAATGCAAAACAACAGTGACATTTTTTCAAACTCTGAATCTTTGTGAAGTGTAGAGAATCACAAATTGCCAAGTGAGTCATTCTCAGTTTATATCAACAAAAGCTGGCAGGTACAGTATGTAAACTAGCTTATGAAAATACATGAGGATGAAGCAAGGTGGTCTCTTGGGAGCATTATCAGTTAATTTTTCCATTAATGGCATTCCATTTTGAAGACAGAATGCATGTTGTTCCAGTATCTCCCCTCTCCTCCCTCTCTATAGGTCCTGGGGTACTTGGAAACTGGAGGCGAAATGCTTCTTTCTTAGTACCAGGAGCTCCCCTCCTCACCAACACACACACACATCACTGAAAAAGCTAATTCCTCCACAGCCTCACACAGTGGGATGGAGGGACAAAGGGTGTAATTCCCTTGTTTTCATAGGGGAAAAAATAAGTCACCTGTAACAATGAAGTGTGACCATTTAAGGGAAAGAAGCTGACTCATATTCCTTCTGAGTGTGTGGGAATACCATTGCTCTGAAATGATGAGTAGCAGTTGCCACTCATTCAAACAAGTTGGTGTACTGCAACCTAGATCCTGTTACTATTTTTGTTTTAGAGAAAAATAAATCAACTCTGAACATACAATCAACACAGTGAAGCCTCTGTTCCTCCTGCTGAGAGTAACCCTGCCCTCCTGTCCCCTCCTCTTCCCTGCTCCCTCGTTCTCCCTACCCCCCACCCTTCCCCTTCTGCCCTTCCCCTCCCCCGGTGCTCCAAGACTGCAGGGCTTCCTAGCATTTTATCTGCTTGCTGGCAAGTTTTTTGTTTGTTGGTTTGATTTGGTTTGGTTTTTGCAATAAGCCAGACAAAATCACAGAGCCCACTGCTTGGGGATAGCCTGAAACTGTTCCTTAATTCCCCTGATTAAACCCAGTGAAGCCATCAATCCATACGTTATTATGTATGGATTAAAGGCAATCTGCAGAGAGAAGAGGGACTGCCAATCAGAGGCATGGTGGGGAGGAGCTGCCACGCACAGCCCATGAAACTAGTGGCTGGCATCTGCCCATAAAAATCTTCTGGCTGCCTCCTCTAGTTTCAGAGACCCCTATTTATTGTTGTATCTTTGGTAATAAGGATGCAGATCTCTAAAATGTTTAATTTCCATTATCACAAGCAAAAACTTTTTTAACAAGCTATAATCCCATTGACTTTTAAAGAGTTTCTATTCCTCTGTCAGTGGAACACATCTAAAAATGTTACCTGAACTATATCATTTCAGGTGTGGCTAATGTATTTCTTTAACAAAAGAGGGGGTGATCTATGATCCTGGCTTAAGTGAGATAGGGCCACTTGAATAGGGAAAATCTGATTTCTAACAAAAAAAGAACACTTGGCTCTCAAACAAGTCTGTGGGTACTAGGAAAACCAGTCCTATTTAGTTGAACAGTCATAGACAAAATGAAGAGAGAGAGAAGGGATCGTGAATTTATAAATCCCAGTTAGGGACCCAGGTCCCAGCAAATCAGATTTTTTTGGTAAAGATAGGAAAGTCTAGCTAACACTCCCACAAAGTATTAGTTAGACCTTTTCTAGAATAGATGTACAATTCTGGTGACCTGTGTTCAAGAAACACGGATGTAAAAAAGGAAGAGGTGAGGAAGTAAGCTATTAGAATGATCTAGGGAATAGAAAGCTTCACTTGAGAGAGGACTAAGGTTTAATGCACAGGCTAGAGCTAAAACCACTTTAACAATGGTGCCAGGACAAGGGCATTTGGGACATTTCTTACTGTCCTGGATTTTGATTCAGGTCAAAACAAAAGCAGTTACACATATAGCACTTGTAAACTTCATTGTTGTTCTTCTGGCAGTAGGTAGTCAGGGAGAGCATACAACCCGATAGGCTTGTCCCTGGAAACAACCGCAATAAAGTGAAATGAACTGCGGATTTACACACATTGGAAAAACACTTAGTGTATTTTATCTGGTGTACTTTACTTCAAGTTGGACATTTCATGTGAAAGTTGGTAGGATTCTGGGACAAAAGGCTTACGTCTGGGAGAAATGCAATGTCTATTTACACCTAAAGTATATCTCCAGAGAGGGAAAATAAGGTCAAAGAAAAACGCTGGCATCATGAGAAATGGATATAAAGAGAAAGAGTTAGCCATGTAAGTCTGAAGTTAGGCAGAAGGAAGAGTAGTTTGGGATTTTTCTAGATGAACTCATTCACAGCATCAAGAGAAGCAGTCTGTAGCCTATGAAAACTCATGCCTCTCTGAACAAGTTAATCTAAATGGGTGTAAATCAGCCATTTATATTCTAGGGTTGGAAATTAAATGAAGGATTCTAAACATCAGAGGAGTTAGGTTCTGAAGCAACTTTCCACTAGTGAAGGACAAGATACCTAACTGGTTTAAGCTTTATAAATTAAGCAAAGGGATTACATGTATTTACCTGATACATCAGGGAACAAGATTCAGTGACTGAGAAGGCCCCATCCACTCCTATGAAAACTAATGTTGATTATTTATTCACAATTTATTTTTTTGATGATCTCATCCAACAACATCACCAGAATCTAGGGTACAGAGTTGGCACAATATATGTAAAAGGGAAAGATGAAAACAGATACACAGTATAACAATTTCCCTTCTGTGTTTACTGCAATGTAGTGTTTTTATTGCTTGCTTTAAGTCATATTTTGGTTGCTTAACCGAGTATGCATTCCTTCAGGATTCAAAAGCACCTCCCAAAATCTGTTCAGCATTGTTTATTATTTAATTTGCATTTCAGATCTTTTCTAGAGCTTGCTTTCCCCTCCACCCCCACCTGATGTTTGAATCTTGAAAAATTAAGACTAAATATTTGGTGCCCTGCCTAAGCTTTCTTTAAAAGCATTTTTCTCCATAATAATGAAAGACGTGTGTGCATTTATATCTATATCCTTATCTAGTATAATAAGGGGGAGACTGTTTAAATTGCTTAGTATATACAATTGTTGTGATAAGCTATAACATCTTTTTTGTTCAACTGAACATTTACAATATATAATTTGTAATGATCTTTTACTTTGTGGAAAAAGTTAATCTGAATCACAGAAACTAGATAATTACAATGAAACCTGCAGATGCCTTTCATCTTAAATGTAATATATTATTAATAATAAACCTTTCCCATTCATTAATAAGCTATTCCATAGACATGCATTTAACACTTATTTTCAGGAGCAATTTTGTATATTGCTTCTTTGATTCTTGCTTGCTAATTTTCTCTTTAACTCACTGACCAGAAAAAAAAACCCCATAGAAATGAAGATAGTAAAAGATAATTCTCTTTAAATTAAAAGATAAGATGCTAATGGCCTCAACTAAGTGTTCACAGCAGGGAGCTTTATAACCAGAACTTTCATTATCGGGGAAGGTCTTTTAGTATGCATACTACCATGGTAGATGAATAAGCCGGCATTGGAGAAACAAGCACTTTACAAAGAGTTTATGATCAGTAATATGCTTTTCAATAATTGTTTAAACTGCAGACTCCTTCAGATATCCATAAGTTTTCCCCCTGTTTGTCATCACCTCCCCTCCCCCCATAATTTAGAAGAAAAAGAAATAAAATCCATAATAAGATTTGCATTACAAAGATATGTATTATATACTTGATGTGACAAATATCGTCACATTTTCCAGTTTTTGCATCAAATTTTCAGAATTTTCACCAAAGAAGTGGAGGGAAAAAATCTTGAATGCCAGTTCAGGAAATCGATGCAATTACAGTTCAGATGCTTCAAAATTTCTCCTCTAGAAGGCCCCCAGGCTTGATTTCCTGCTTACATCTCCCACCTTGGGTTGGAGACTCCCATAATACAGTGTATCAACCAAACTCAGAACAAAATTAAAGCAAACAGTAATTCCCATGTAACATCCTGGCATTAATCTGGACATACTATTTTTTCTTTTTCAGTTTAGAGTCAAAATTGTACAGGTATATGTATTTTGGTCAAGAAAGTTCAAAATTTCTGCAGTTAAGAAGAAAAAAATATTTTCTCATCAAATCTACTCTAAATAACAGTAAATCTCTGGCTCTAACTGTCCTTGAGAATGTCAGAAGTAAGGATAGATCAGTGGCCACGCAGGCATGCCTGACAGCACGGCATGAGCACACCTGCATGGCCATGCACCCCACACAACTTAGAGGGAATACTGGTAATTGATACAATTCATATTAAAAAATGTTACTGAAAATAATGTTCTGTACAGACGCTTGGGTTGGTACAATTGGCCGGGTTTGTTTGGTTTTTTTTTGGGGGGGGTGGTGCTTCATATATTTAGAATCCCTTGTTAAGTAATACTCTATATCATAAGTAACCTGTTTCTGGCTTGGTTTTATTGCTTACTGGGCTTGCCTACACAAAACTTTACTGTACAGTTGACTAATTGCATGGTAAAGCATCACTTTCTACACATGCAGGCATTTGCTGCACAGTAAATAGGTCTACTGCACTGTTAATTTGCACCTGCAAACACAGGTAGAGAATTTACTGTGCTGTAGTAACTGCTCAGTAGTGCCCGTGTAGACGGCAACTAGGAGCAAATTTGCTCCCGGTCAGCCCCACTGCCAGGGGGCCACCCTCCAACTAGCCCCAAAACCATGGGATTTGGAGCTTCTTCAGCTCTGGGGCTGGCACAACTCCTTGCCTGGCCAAGCTTGCTTTTAAAACAGTTTTGTGACCCCAGGGCCCTGTGCCATCTGCTACCTGCCTCTGAATACTGCATCCTGGAAAAGTGACCCCAGGCCAGCTGCAGCAGCTTTCCTGGACCCCAACACTGGCCTCCAGCCCAGTCTCACTTCCTGCCTATTCATCCCACACTATGTCCCTCAGCTGTGCACTGTAGTCACCTGCCCAGGCCCAGACTCTCACCTGTAGCCCTTAAGGGCTGTCAAGGAAACCACACTGGTGTCATCCGTAATGATACTCACTGCCTCCTGGAAGCATAACTGGTATCAGGAGGAGATCACGGAGGTTGTATCACTGTGGGTCAAGGCTGCAGTCCAAAATGGAGGCTGCTCAGCCCTCTTCTCCAATTCCAGGGACATCCTGAGGTCATGTGACTGCCTCCTTAGCCATATCCCATACCTGCAGTCAGCCCTGCTGCCTGCTCTCAAGCCTTAAAGTGGCAGGCACCAAAGGTGCTTTGTCACAGCTATGAACTAGTAGGTAAGGTCCCACGGTCAGAAAAAATGAAGGATAAAGGGGTTAGACAGCTGTAATTTTCTAATGGCATTGTACTGGAAGCTTAACAAGCTATTCTGACACAATGGAAACTTAAGAAGAATGGCAGGATACTACTGTGGCTACACAAGGAGCTTCTTACATGCCTCAAAGCCAAAAGGAAAACATAAAGAAAATGGAAGGACATGTTAGTCATCAAGGAAACTTGCCAAAATATAGCAGGAACTTGCAGGGAAAAATTTGGGGAAGCAGAAATTAAAAATGAGTTATACCTGGCAGGGAAAATTAAAGACAACAAGGGATTCTAAACCGCATCAGATAGAAAAGAAACACCAAGGAAGCTGTAAGTCCATTGTCTAATAGCCAGAGTGAACTATTACCAGAAGGCACAAGAAGACAGAGCTTCTTAACAGCTCCTTTGCTTTTGTCTTCACAAAAATAAACTGCCACCAGACAGATAAAAAAAGGAAAAGATAAAAGTCACGATAACTAAAGAGAAAGCATTAGAGACCTTTGATTAATGAATGAATGGATCTATGTTAACAGGGCCTAAACAAATTCATCCCAGGGCACTGAAAGAACTGACAAGAGGGATCTCAGAACCATTGACAATAATATTTTCAAAGTTGTGGTAGATGGGTGAGGTTCCAGAGAAAATGGAAAGGACAATCATAATAGGGAAGTGGGAAAATCGAGGACCCAGGTGATTATTCATTGGTCAGCCTGGCAAATATTTTGGAAGTTAAGTTACTGGAGCAAATTATGAAAATGTCAGCTTTGTAAATCAAGGAGGAAAGGGTGATCAACAGCAGTATGTATGGTTAATTCCACACTCCTCGGTGCAGGAATCTGTAATGCTCTGAGTACCATGTATTCTCATAATGCCAGGAGCCTGTAGGATAGCACAAGCATCCAGAGTGTAAAGGAACTATGTCAGGAGTTTTGGGAAAACTGTTCCAAAATGAAACAGTACAATATAGTACCTGCTTCCTCAAGGTAATTTTTGTCATCCTTCAGAAAATTTTATTTCATATGGATGTTTTTATAGTAGCCATTTGAAACATTTCAGATGTCACATTTGTCTGCAGTCCAAGTCACCGCTTGTGCCAGCTGCTGACCTCACTATATGAATAAGAGGACAGGGAGCTTTCATATGGGCCCCAACCGATACACATGGTTGGGGTGGTTGGGGCTGTGTTGCACAATCAGGGTGTAAGGCATTCCTTTCAAGCTGTCATATTTTCTGTAGATTTAATATGAAATCATCCCATAGTTACACTGGAAAATACCTTTCTTTGCCTTGGTATTTCTGTCTACTGCATTTGTGCAGCACTGGGTAAGTTTTATTCGTAACTCACTATGAACAGCATTCTTCTTAAAATAGATTTACTTGGTTTCTTGTGCTTCAGCTCTGGAATACATATTTCTTTGCATAGGATACTTAAGACAATTTTGTATCTGAAGTTTAAGTGATCATTGAATCATAGTTAGCAACTCTGGGGGAATTGGTGGGCTTGTGGGTGTAGCAGGAATGCAGGAGCTGGGGCTGCAGGGTCCCTGGAGGGGAATTTTCTATCCAGGGGTATGGAGTTGGAAGGACTAAAAATAGCCTGGTAAGGGTTGGTGGGGGATTGGAAAAGTAACATCCCTGGGGCTGGGGCAAGTGGCTGGACTTTCCTAACAAGGAACACTCTGAACATGTACAGATATTGCTTAGATTGGGCTAACCTGTTCCCAATTGAATTTAGTTCATATCAGCACTTAGATTGACTTAATCCCTAGCTGAATTTATTGAATTTGAATGTATTGAATTTGAATTGTACTGATTCAAAGAACTGTTTATGGACAAGGTTCATGGGGAAAAGAGTTTTTGGTTGGGGAGTGTAGCCAGTCTGAGTCAGTCTCAGTCTTCTTTAGAAGTCTTTTCTTCATGCTGAAGAGGCATGAACACACAGAACAGAACCTATTTATACTTGAGAATAAAATTGAATGGTATTGCTGATTGGGGGCTCAGAATGGTAAAGGAGTGACATGAAGGTCATTCAGTTTATGATGAAACAAATCCTATCTCAACAAACGCATCTCATGTTTTGGTTCAAATTCAAAAACAGGAACATCAGCATGGTCACCTCATGCCCTACTCAAACACCAAAAGATTATTAGTCAACCTGAAAAGGCCCATTTCCATTCCACACCCAGATAAAAGGATCACAGAAATAGAAGGATGTGTTCTCAATAACATTTCCCCCAAAAGGAAGATTAAACACAGACAGCTTTGATGAGCTTTT
Source organism: Crocodylus siamensis (assembly GCF_052110815.1). Classification (NCBI taxonomy): domain Eukaryota; kingdom Metazoa; phylum Chordata; order Crocodylia; family Crocodylidae; genus Crocodylus; species Crocodylus siamensis. The sequence continues at coordinate 251,773,606 of NC_143395.1, forward strand.
CATCTCGATGTGATGGTTTCTCCAGATGGACCACAAAATGGCTTAAGTGATACTGGCATCTTCTTCTTTCAGCAAAGTGATGTACTAGGCATCTATTACTTAGGACAGTATCTCTGGTTGAGATTTCATGGTGGAATAGGTGGGAAAACATTATATATACTAAGACCACAGCCACAGCCTCCATGAATTATTTAAGCCGTAATTAGATGACTTCAGAATGGGATTTCACCTAATGGTGCTTTATTCTCCTTCGCCTTTGCTTTCTTTGTTTCAGCATCTTTGGATACTAGCCTAATTTGTGCAGCTAGCACAAAGAAAAAGTAGCATTTAAAAGCCACATTACTGATAGTCAAAAATATAAAACCGTCAAAATGATTCATAAAACATCAATTGGTTCTTAAATCATTTCTTACAAAACTGTGAAACCACATCTTCCCTATTAATTTCTAAGGGGGGAAAAGTTAAACCAGTTTCTTACACATACTGGAAGTGTTGAAAACATTTTTATATGACCTTCATCTATTTATATATACACACACACATATATATACATATGGTATATATATATATATATATTTGAGCTTTCAATCAGAATTCTGCAAAATAGAGACTTGAAGATTCAAAAATTCAAGAGAATATGTTGTGTGTAGAAGTTACAAAAATATATACTACACTTGATCTTAGCCCACAATAAGCTGAGAAGTAAAAATGCCAGAATATTTAAAGATGCATGCAGAACCACACAAAGCAGAAGATAAAATTAACCATTGTGAAAAGGTAGCCACAGTGCATAAATAAAGTGTTTATTGATATGTGCCACGTAGCCATGCTATACTGTACATAAAAGTTGAAAAGCCTAGCAATTGTACAATAAACTGATTGGAATATAGAACGCTCATAGTATGGGAAACAAGAAAGAGGAACTTATCCTCCTGCTAGCTGACACCAACCCAGACATAGTGGGGCTCACTAAAATGTGGTGGAGTCCAACGCATGACTGGTCGGTGAATATCAAGGGCTATAGGCTGTACAGGAGGGATAGGACAGGGAGGAAAGGTAGGGGCATGGCAGTCTACATTAGGGAACAATACACATCCTCGTCAATTAGCAAAGAATCAGAGGAGGGGCACTCTGAAGTGCTCTGGGTTAGAATACAAGGCAGTCAAGGGGAAAGAGACTTAATGGTGGGGGTCTACTACAGACCACCCAAGCAAGGGGAAGGGCTAGACCAGGAATTGTTAAGTCAGCTCATGGAGGTAGTTAGGTCAAAGGACAAGGTCATCATGGGGGACATGAACTTTCCGAACATCTGCTGGGAAGAGCAGTCAGCCAAGTCTGACTGCTCACGTAGGTTCCTAGCCAGAATGCAGGACCTCCATCTAACCCAGGAGGTGCACAGCCCCACCAGGGAAGATGCCTTGTTGGATCTGGTGCTGGCCACAGGTGATGACCTGGTGAGGGGGCTCCGGGTGCTCGACCACCTGGGTGATAGCAATCATCGTCTGCTGTAATTCACCATCCAGCACAAGGTGGAAAAGGCCTGCAGCAAGGCAGCAGCCCTAGATTTTAGGAGGGTGGACTTCAATGAGCTCAGGAGAATAGTCGGGGAAACACTGAGGTCCCGGAGGGGAGGGGAGCCAGGTGTCCAAGAAGAGTGGTCGCTCCTTAAGGAGACAATCCTCCAAGCCCAAAGGGAAGTAATCCCAACATTGATCAAAGGGGGCAGGAGGGCACAAAAGCCCCCTTGCTCACCAAAAGCATCCGAGAATGTCTCCTAGCTAAAAGGGAGGCACACACCCCATGGAAGGGAGGGGCCATCACCAGGGAGGATTATACTGCAGTTGCTCGGGGATGCAGGGGGGCAGTCAGGAAAGCCAAGGCAGAGATGGAACCTGGACTAGATTCCTGGATCCAGGACAACAAGAAGTCCTTTTTAAAATACATACGGGGCAAAAAGAAGGTTCTGGGTAACATGGGGCCCTGGAAGACACACAAGGAAATTTGGTCATCTCACCAGATGACAAAGCTAACCTATTTAATGACTTCTTTCCCTCCATTTTCCTGAGCAGGGACTCGAACAGCCACCCCCACTCTGGGCCCCCCTTAAACCCTAAGGGAGGTGCACCTAGGCCAAAGGTTAGTGAGGAAATACTTAGGGAATTTCTGGAGGGACTAGATGTATTCAAATCATCTGGTCCGGATGATCTCCACTGTAGAGTACTGAGGGAATTAGCTGAGGTCATTGCTGGACCCCTGGCGCAGCTTTACGAGCTCTCATGGTGCTCTGGTGTGGTGCCAAAGGCCTGGAAGAGGGCCAATGTGGTTCCCATCTTGAAAAAGGGGAGGAAGGAGGACCTGGGAAACTATAGGCCAATTAGTCTTACCTCAATCTTGGGTAAGCTTTTTGAGAGAATTATTCTGCATATGTCCACGAGGGGCCAGCAGGGGAGATTATGCTTAGGGGCAACCAACACAGGTTCATTAGCGGCAGGTCCTTTCAGACCAACCTGGTGGCCTTCTATGACCAGATCACCAAATCCTTAGATGCAGAGGTAGCAGTGGAAATAGTCTTCCTGGACTTTAGGAAGGCCTTCGACACTGTCTCTCACCCCGTTCTCATTAAGAAACTGGGGGACTGTAGTGTCAACACCTACACAGTCAAATGGGTCACCAACTGGCTGGAGGGCCGCACCCAGACAGTGATAGTGGATGGGTCATTTTTGACCTGGAAGGACGTGAGCAGTGGGGTTCCGCAGGGCTCGGTCCTCAGGCCCGCACTGTTCAACATCTTTATCAGTGACTTGGACGAGGGGGTAAAAATCACCCTGTTCAAATTTGCTGATCACACTGAGATGTGGGGGGATGCAGGCACGCTAGAAGGAAGCATCAGGCTACAATCAGACCTAGACAGGTTATGGGGTGGGCAGATGAGAACAGGATGGGATTCAACACTGACAAGTGCAAGGTGCTGCACCTGGGGGGGGAAGAACCAGCACCATACCTACAGGCTGGGGAACTCCCTTCTCGTCAGTGCAGAGGCAGAAAAGGATCTTGGAGTCATCATTGATGCCAAGATGAACATGGGCCGGCAGTGTGGGGACACGGTCAGGAAGGCCAACCACACCTTGTCATGCATCCACAGATGCATCTCGAGCAGGTCCAAGGAGGTGATCCTCCCCCTCTCTGCGGCACCGGTCAGGCTGCAGCTGGAGTACTGTGTCCAGTTCTGTGCGCCACACTTCAAGAGGGATGTGGACAACATGGAGAGGTTTCAGAGGAGGGCCACTAGCATGATTAGGGAGCAGCAGGGAAGGCCTTATGAGGAGAGGCTACAGGACCTGAACCTGTTCAGCCTCCACAAGAGATGGCTGAGGGGGGATCTAGTGGCCTGTTACAAAGTAGTCAGAGGGGACCAACAGGCATTGGAGGAGTCCCTGTTCCCCCAAGCACTGCCAGGAGTGACCAGGAATAAGCTGGCAGAGGGTAGATTTAGGCTAGATATCAGGAGGTGCAACTTCACGGTCAGGGCGGCTAGGATCTGAAACCAACTTCCAAGTGAAGTGGTGCTGGCTCCTACCCTGGGGGTGGTTTAGAGGAGGCTAGATGAACACCTTGCTGGGGTCGTTTGACCCCAGTACTCTTTCCTGCCATTACAGGGAGTTGGACTCAATGATCTGCTCAGGTCTCTTCCGACCCTACTAACTATGAAACTATGAAACATGATACATTATTTTCCTTAAAGCTGCATTACTATTTTAGCCATCTAAACTCTAAAACCAGGTAATAAATCTATTTTAATAGTCTCATAAAACAGACAAACTTTAAAATTTAAGATGTCTTGTTATACCTTTTGTTATATATGCAATACATATTTAAAAGTATTCTTTCAGAAGCTCTACTTTACAAAATGAAATTCAGGCAGGCGGCCTGCAAAGCTCTTTTAAAAAATCATGTGTCCATATTTTCTTCTGTGTATTTATTTCAAAATACTTTATCCTGACTATTCAAATGGAACAGAGAAGGCAGATGATTTGGAAGAGATCACAGGTTGCATTTACATGTGCAATTAAGGCAACATGATAAACTGCAGAAAAGTTTTCCAGAGTACACTGTTCCCAAGTGCAGTATCTGCAAATGCTCACAGGACAGCAGCACTTTGAACCAGGGTGGAGCAGCCCTGGGTTGGCAGCAGGGCTGGGCAGGGGGGTGTCAGCTCCAGGCTCCAGCTGGCAGCATCAGGCAACAGAGAAGCTGACTAGGGCACAAGAGTGCCAAAACTGTGGTGCCATGTGGGTGACACCTGGAGTCTGCTGCCAGCATGGAGCTGTTCCACCCTGGCTCAAAGTGCTTCTGTTCCAATTACCATCACATGTGCATTGCAGCACAGTAAAATACTTCATCATAAGTTAGTACTGTCCCCGTACTACTTTCTTGTGACAGAGTTAATTAATTTATTGCACCCTAATACCCATCCATATGTGGACGGTGACACTTTACTGCTGAGTGAATTAGTCAACTCTGCAGTAAAGTGCACATGTAGATGCACCCACAGTGAGTCACTGGCAAAGCTGGAAAAAAAATTAAGTGTCCAAACTCTGGGTCCTGTTAACAGCAGTTGCCATTTAATACCATCAAAACGTCCACCTATATTTTATGAGTCGAGCTTTCTAGACCCATAGAGTAAATATGCCATACTGCTTTTCAGTAAGGACTGTAGGCACTATTCTGATTCCTTATACATATGTGTTATAGAAAAGAAAGCAATAGACCTAGGCTATTCAAGAAAGAGAGAGAAATTCACATCAGCTCCATAGGTCTACTCCAAGGATGGGTTAGAATAATCTATTATGCAATTTATATAAATGAAAATATGAAAAGTGCATAGAAACACTGCCAATACACTTAGGGGATTGAAACATTTTCTTCATTTTCAGAACAATATTGAGTCAGTTTAAAGAATGCAAGTAGTAGTCAAAAAAAAAAAAATCTCGTTATTCTCCTTGCTGATGCTTGCAGCTTCCATCAGCACTCTGGGGCCCTACAACATCCTCTTAAAGTCTACAAATTGACAAAACCTGGCAGCCTTTTTGGCTGAGAAAGTACTGTTAACTGCTGCTGTTGCTGTTCTAAGGAATCAGCCTCTACTCTTTTCCAGGCAAATCTTTATTCAAAGCTAACAGTTCACAATCTCTTAGTCTAATAAATTTGAAGGACAGACAAATAAAATTTTAACTCCTTCTTTTCCTGTAATACACATGGAATTTGGAGATTATGAGCCTTGAACTTTTTATTAGTTAGCACTATATTGAACATCATGAAGACAGGCAAATTTGAACTTCTCCTTTCTGTTGGTGAAAATGTATACTAAAATATTGTTTAATATGACTAAGCTTTAGCTCTTTAATATGACTAAGACTTAGCTCTCATACTAGATATCTTTGGGATGATATATCAGGCTGCTTTCTGAGAGACTTTGAAAAAGCACTGATGCATGAATCCAGCACTTAGAGAGAAAGTGAAGTCTTAGTTTTCCAATATGCTCCTGTTTTGGACAGATGGGATGTTTTGACACATACTAGGGATGTAAGGGGGAGCACTTTAATTAGAGCAGCTGGGAGAGCCATTCTAATTAAAGCACACACAGCGTGTCATGTACCAGCATCCCCATGCTTTAAAATGGTGAGGGGGACCTTGAACTAAAGCTCATCAAATGCCGATACATAGACATGTGGGGATACTAATACATGAGATGCAGAGGCTGGTTGGAGCATGCTAATTAGCACACCCCAGCAGACTCGATTAATTGAGTCTGCTGTGATGTGCTGTAAATACAGCACATCAGAGCACTCTGCTAGCATGTCTACAGGCACCCATAAAGACCACAAGGTAAAAATCTTAAAATAAAGACTTTTCAAAAATGCATAATACTGGGCTAAAAAGAATTGTGTGTGTGTGTGTATGTATGATATCCTAGAAGTTCTTTCATATGCAAAAAGGGAGGTGCAGAGATCTGCAAAAGAACAACATCCTTTATAATAAATTAGATTTTGGTGCATTAAACCACATCATTGGTATATTGATTATGGTATGCTACCTCCAATAGTAACCACTAGGGCTGAGTGAAGCTTCTGTTGCTGATTCGATTCGGAGGAGAGTCGGCTCAATTCAATGCCTGAATCTCTGAATCCAAATTGAGTCAACAGACCAATAAAAAAGGTCCAAATTGATTCAAAGCCTCTGAATCAATTGGGAAAAGATTTGGGGAAGATTCAGAGATTTGGCCAGTCCCCGCTCACCACCACAGAGAGCTGGACCCAGGTTCTATGCCAGTTAGTAAGGAGAAGGGGACCATAGAAAGACCCCCATCAGCCTCCATCCCGCCTGCTTCCACAATCCCCTGAGCACCCCCCTGACCCATGCCCATTCTCCCAGCCCCATCAATGGCTGTCCCACCCACTTTAAAAAAAATGCCCCACACTCACCAGCTGCTACAGCAGCCATTGGAGCCTCTGGGGACTTGTGGCAGAACTCCCTCGTGCAGTGCAAGGCAGTGGCAGGCAGCAGGGATTGTTCCTCTCCCCGGCAGGAGATGGGGCTTTTTAAAAAAATGTTTAAGTGATGGACTGGGCAGGGCAGCCACTGATGGGGCTGGGAAAATGGGAAGGGCATGGAGCCTGTTCAATTCGAAGATTTGGTCATTTCTCCAGCAGCCAAATTTCCAAATCAGATTTGGCCAAATCAATTTGGGATGGTGATTCAAATCATCAGATCGAATCGCTGTCCCCTGAATCCACCAAATCTGAATCTGAAGCAAATACTATCTGCTTTGCACAGGCCTAGTAACCAATAGTTTCTAGCTTTTGTGCTATCATTAAGGGAACAACACAGTGAGGGATCTAAGCTTCTCTCATTTGATCCTAGTGTACTCCAGGTCACAACTTTGGGTGGTAGAAGGGCAGGCTGGGGCACTGTGAGGCTAGCCAGCAGCAGCCCCTGCACTGTAGCACCCTAATGCCCCAGCCAGCCCTGGTCACTGTCTATACTTGAGTTGAGGCAGTGTAAATTATGCCACTGTAGGACAGTACTTGTCCAGGATAGAAGTATATTACAGCAGAGTTAATTGATTTACTGCACCCTAATACACGTGCACATGTAGACGGTGGTGCTTTACTATGCAGCTAATTAGTCAATTCCACAGTAAAGCGCATGTATAGATGCACACACTGAATATAAAAGCGAGTGAACAAGAGGACAAGCAACACTTATCTTTGAAAGGAAAAAAACTAAATATAAACAAAAACTCCTTACAATTGGTATAATTGTTGAACTACATCTTTCACTTAACCTCCAATAGACACTGAAATGGTTTCTGGCTGTTCTCAATAGTCTTCTGTTCTAATTCACTGTTTAACCCCATAAACAACTTGACTGCTTCTAGCTTCCTAATTGCTAAAAATATTGCTTCTTGAATTCAACTTTTGCATCTTTACTTAATTGTGTATATCTTTGCTTGCTTTACTCAATGCTAACAATTCTCTCTCAGTCTAGTAAAGCTGAAGGACAGAGAAATAGTATTTTAACACTTTCTTTTTCTGTTAAAACTGTCATGCACACACTTACCTACCGTTCTATTAATAAGAATATTATAGTGATCTTTCACCTAATTAATTCACAGTTTGACTCATTACTGAACTAATCGCCTGATTCATATACTTCCAACTGCTGGTTTAATTATTTACCTGAGCCTTTGCTTACTTCACTGTGTAGTCCATTGCTCTATTAGTTATGTTTCTGATTATTCAATTAGCCCATTATTGTACTGATTCACTGCATAACTATTTTGTGAACTAAATGTCTCTGTGTTCCATTACTTTTCACCTTTCATCTCTCATACTGATTATATTTATCCTCTGCTCATCAATGTAGTGATGCAGTTGGGCACAGAGGCAGTGGTGACTACTTGTGGCATCTGTGCTGCCAGCACAATTGCACAGCTGCAAGTGGAACTTGTTGTTTTTTTTCACCCACCTCCACAAGACAGGACATGGAGTAGCTACTTTGGTTGGCCCACCCTAATTATGCTACTGACCATACCCCATACACCCTCCCCTTCTTTCCTAGCCATACATTCATTTCCTTTGTTCTCCACTTTTCCTTCAGCAGCTTGTGTTTGACAAGATACATATTTTCCATCATTGCAGTATCCAAATACCTCACAGATCATGAGGAATGTATTCATGTGTTCTTACGATGGCCCCAAGACATTTGTCAAACAGGGAATTGAGGTATTGGAGCAATTTAGTCCAAGATCATTCAGGAAATCTGAGGAAGAGCTAGGCAGTAAAATCATTTACAAAGTTTTTTCCATGCCTTAGTGACATGATTAACTTTGATCTGTACATTTTCTTTTATTTCCCTGTTTCTTTCTCAGTCTTAGCTCATAATTTGTCTACTTGGTTTGCACCCTCCCTATCTATTAGGAATTTGTCTTAAATTAGAAGATGATAGAACTGAAGTGGCATAAGGAACTTCATACCAGCCCCCTGGCAAATTATGCATAATGTAAGTCTTGCTCAATGTCTTACAGAAAGTGTGCGTCAGAGCAGGGAGCAAAACCTAATTTTCTGAGTTCCAGTTCAGCCTTTAATAATAAATAGGCAGTCTTTAGTATTGATTTCACATAAAAGCAAAATTCTGTGAGAAAGGTAGATATGGAGTTTGTTGAAAGCTGTAGAATGACATGGAAGTATCTAGAGAACAACCTGTGTAAGTGTTCCATTCAAAAGTAATTATTTCTTTATTCTGATATTAGTAAATACAGTACTTACCTGGTTCCCTGGGTTTAACCCACTAATTGTCAGCAATGATTCATGAACTAAAAGTGATTTCTTGCAATGTTATCATTATTGCCGTATAATTCAGATGTTTCCTTGATTTTCATTCTCGGTGATTTGCATTGTCACTTATGTTACCTATGTTGTATGTCATGTCTAATCTCTTTTATTTTCCTATTTAAAAATTGAATTACAAATAGTGGACATGCTTTCAGAAAAAAATAATATTCATGCTATGATAGCTGACTTTGAAGAACCATAAACATTTTAAAAAGCCAGTAGTCATATTAATGCCTCTTCAACACAATAAATAAGAGGAGTCCATGAATCTTAGCAAAATTTAACACCATAATTTTATTCATGATAATATGCACAAACACAATTTTTAAAGCTATTCAGTAAGTTCAGCTAGTTAGAGAAAAAGAGAGAAAATGTTATTCACTAGCATCAATAAGACAGCTGAGTCTCTTGTAAGATTTATAAGACTGAATCAATGTTTATCCTTATCAAATATACATTTCCAGTAGCACAGGGATCCCAGCTTTCAGTTCATGTGCATAATCTAAAGTGCAGTTTTATTCTTCTGAGGGAAAATAAAAGCCAATTGAGCTTTTATTGTTTTTCCAGTTGTAATCTGTTTGTTTAATAGGTTTTCTTTATTAGAAAGGGAATAAGCACTGAACAGGGACATTTATTGCCATGTAGTTTAGATGAGACCATTGATTTGTTTTATTTTTGGATCATTAAGTTTATTATTATTGTTATCCATTTCTATTTTAACTTTAAGTAGGCAGAATTCTCTTCCTTAGACATTTACTTTTATTCAATAACTTCTATTCAACGTAACTATCTGCCTTGAAACAAAGATCTATATTTAGTAACAGTTACAGGGGTTAAATTCCACTTTAATGGTGTAGGAATAGCAACAAATCAAAATTTACTAGGCAATACAATAAATGACATTTCAGTCCCCTATTATAAATGCTGTAGTACTTGTTTAGTTATTTTATATATATTACACTATACAGTACATACAGTATTTCAAGCAAAGAAAATCATGCCAGTGAAGTATCCTCTGGCTGATATGCATAATCCCCGACTTTATGAACCTAAAATCTGTTAAACAGAAGTGAGGGCACAGAATTTTGTTTCAAAGTATCAGTCTCTGGGGTTGAAATTTGAACTGAATCTCACCTTGTACTCTGAAAAATAAATAGAGAGTTTAATAACTGGTATAGTGATAAAATTGTGGGCTTATGATATGAGGTACCATCCACACAAGGAATCAAATATTTTACTGATAGTTATAAATAAGCTGAATTTAAAAACATATGATTTGAGCAAGCAACTCATAGTTAAATGTGTCATTGAAATGGTTTTTGTTTTTGTTTTGTTTTGTTTTGTTTGGGGGGAGGGGTTACACTTTTCCATATGGGGATCTTCTTTCAGTACTAGACAAGAACTTCCTCCTTACAACCAGCTGTATTCTGCTGAGCTGTTTCTCCCATTTTGCCCAATATAAGAGAGGTAAGAGATAATAAATACTCTATTATGGAAAGAAAACTATAAATGCTGACATTTTCTAGAAAATTAAAGTTCTAGGAAAAATACAAATAATTCAATTGAGTTAAAAAGTTTCTAAATGAAACCTTGCTTAGCAGCCCAAATTCTAAGGCTCCCAGGTCAACCCTAGTGCTCAGGGCTTCCAGACACTTTGGTGCAGAATGTTGCTTCTACCCCGTTAGTATGTCAGGTGCCTCCATCACAAACTGCAGTACATTAATGCTGAGATGAGTCTAATTTTTTCAGAGTTGGCAATCATCCATGACCTGAGATTCTTGTGGTTTAGATGTTAAATTAAGAAAAATGTCTTGCATTCAAAAGCTTGTCTAACTTTATCCCAGTAGCATAGGTGAAAGATACCACTTTAAGAAAGCCTTGCCTCTCATGTAATTTCTGGACCATCACAGCTACAATATCATTCTTACACTATGGTATCTTTGAAGTATCATTTGAAAAGCCACTTGCTGCTCTGTCTTTGGTTTTCTAACACCGCCGCCTCCTGGTAACTAATAAAGATTGTAAATTCCAGCTTGTCCAAGAAAATCCTGGCTGTCTTCCTCCACCTGCTTTCAGTTTTTTGTATGACCTATGGATAGAAAGTTAATCTCTCTACTAAAAAGAAGGAAATAGCAATGCAAATTGTTCTTTTAAAAGTGCTTTATAATCTACTAATGAAAACCATTTGGATATTTATTCAAAAAATGTTAGAATCAAATTATATCAATTTCTGATATTTCTATCCTTATTAGTTCTAATACTTCTGTTTATATAATAAAATACAAATAATTGCCTCCTTTTTGCTCAATTTTTCCTATCTCCTCCTGAAACTACTAAAGTGTTTCCTATGCTACTTTAATGAAAAATTCTAAATACATATCTACTAGATTTTGAACACCAGGTTCAATGATTTAATTTCCATAGAGTAGGCCATAGCAGAAGCACTCATGGTACTGTCCTGTCAGTTTCCAGTAAATCATCAAATTGTGCTAAACAGCTTGCTATACAAGGACATGGAAAAGGAAAGAAAAGCACTTCCATAAAGCAGAATTAGGTTCTAAAGAAAAAAAGATTATAATTCTCTGTAGTTGTCTCATCAGTTGGCATATTTACATATGCAGTTAATTCAAAGCTATAAACTCCGGTGCTTATTGCACCGGAGTTTATTAGTCCCACATACACTGTTTGAATGTGCACCCAGGACTGCAACACGTTGAGCTGGGTCGGAGCAGCCCGAGCTGGCAATGGGTCTGAGGTATCAGGTTCTGAGCCTGAGGTTTTTCGAACCCAGAGGGGCTGGCTGGGGCATGAGGGTGCTCCAGCTCAGGGCTAGGCAGCAGGCAGCCCCCACACTGAAGGTCCCTTATGCCACAGCCAGCTGGGTCAGTATCTACACATGCACTGCTGCAGAGTAAAAAACTCTACCATAGTATAGTACTTGTATTTACAAGTTGTGACAGGTTCATGCCCAATGAAACTGCTGGTGGGTTGTGGGCATACCACTCCCTTGGGTCACATCCCACCTGAACCTATTCTTCTGCCATGACTTGTTGTTTATGCAGGTTGTAACTTCACTTGCATAGAGGTGATGATCAGTGGTTCCCTGAGGGTCCAAGTGAGACTTTGTTGGCACATCTTCTGTGGAGCTTCTCCTAGGGTACAGTCCCTAAACCCCATCCCTTTCCACTTGGGTGTTGCAATCAGTATGGTGATGTCCTGGTGTGACAATGGTGCCTTACCTTCTGTGCTAGCTATCACTGAGAATTGAAACTGTAAAGATCCTGTTGCTTCTTTTTCTCTCCCAAAATAACAACTAAATTTGTAATATAACTTAAAGGGCTCAGGCTGGATATCCAAGCAAGGCAATGATGCCTCCATGCCGAGGAATCCCCATTCTTGGGCATGGGCTGATTTGAATCCTGGCGCACCCCTCACTCACCCACCTTTGGACCCCTTATGCCTCCTGGCAGGTATACCTTCTTATATGGGTTCTTCCTATTCTGGTGTTGTGCCAGGTATAGCACTGACTCATAGTGGCCACCATCATGACTGAACAACGCTCACTTTTCTGCTGGCCTCTTGCTGGCACACTCCAAACCTGCAGGCATACAAGTTGGGCACATAACATCCGGGGTCCCCCTTGCTGGGGTTCTTCCCCAGTTGTGCCCCACAGATCCCACTGGGCTGCCCTGTCCCAACTCCATCTGACCTGAGTGCTTCTGCATGGTCCTCTGCACATCTGGTGGGAACCCATTGCATCTGGGATGAGCTGCTTACAGGCCATATCAGGACAGCTGACTTCTAGCTGGGTCCCCTATGCTTCAGTAGTGAGGGAAGTGCCCAGTGCTGTCCCAGGTATTGAAGCCTTGTGGAAAGCAGCCAGTCTTCTTCCACTGCTAAGTTGAGTGTCTGGGTTTTTCCCAGATGCCTTGGCAGTGGGATAGGCATGCACTGAGGGGAAGGCTCCAAGTCCCTTCTAGCAGCAGGGAGAGAGTCAGGATCTGTTTTTGGTACTCTGGTGAGATCCCCACCTGCCTCTGTCTCCAGGCCCACTTTTAGCTCATTGCCTCCAGTTCCTGCACCAATTTGTGGAGCTCTCCTGGTTGGTGCAGCATCAGCTGGATTCATTATAGACCAGCCACCTGAGCTGCAATGCTGAGGTCAGGCAGGCAGAAGCCTGTTACACGAGTAATACCCTGCTGTGGAGTTCATTAGTTTACTCCAGCATTACAGTCCTGCATATGTAGATGCTTAAACATTTACTGTGGAGCTACTTAGTCATCTACTTTGTACTAATCGTCTCATGTAGATGTGTCCAGTGATTCATGCAAATAGTGGTATCACTGGACATGTATTGTAAAAGAACTGCTTAACTGACTCTTAGAGACACTGGAACTGGTAACTACAATCATATCTTAATGACAGTTAGAGGAACTAAAAGTACTTGAATAAAGAAAGTCTCATTTTTAGAACAACAGTGATCTTGCCAATGGAATCTCAGGGAAATGAGATTTATCTTTGCCCTGCAAAATATAAAGACCTTTTCAAATGAATGAGGCTTTGGACTTCTAACAATTTTGAAATGCAAATAGATAAGCCTTCTTTAAGGGTGGTAGGTATGACTAAGATGCTAAGCATTTTTAACTCTTAGGCTAAGTACAGACCGTTAAAAGCCTGATGCTTAATCAATTCAATCTTTGCAGGTTGGTCTAAACAGATAAACAAGTGAATAGACATTGACTTTTGATTTTAAAAAATGCAGCCAAATGCTTGCAGTGGCCCAAGCCAGAAACTGGGTTACACTAGAGCAGGCCTCCTTGCTTGACTGCAGCAGACAGCTTGGGCCAAGACTAGCCCACCCAACCTGCAAGGTGGGGTTTTTGGGGGAGGTACAAATCACTCTGGGATGCTGGGGGACTGGAGGGGATCTGGAACAGAATTTCAATAAATTAATTTAACCTAAATCAATTAAGTCTGATATTACATCCATCCAGGTTTATTTTAAGCCTGTTTCAGCCATTTTGAAAGTAGTTAGTTTATGTGCACTGAATTTCTGTTGTGTTATAAATTTGAACCAGTTTCCGATCACTTACACCAGTTTATGTGTAATTTTTGTCCCTAGCTTTATTGATAGAGTGGAAAATGGTTGACATCTTTATGTAGTCTTGTCTGAATATTGCATGAGGAGAACAAACATCAGGGCTATTTTACTGTATTGCCTATAGGTTTTGAAGGGAAGGCAATCATTTTGTCATAAAAATGTTCAGAATAGTTTTCTCGGAAAATTTAGATTCCTGATGATTTTGAAAATGCAAAAAAAATGAAAACAAAACCAAAAAAAATTACCTAAGTATTGAGGTTTGTTTTTTTAAATAAGCAAAACTATTTTAGTTCTTTTTTGAATTTCTTTTGCAAAATTTGTGAATGGAACAATTTCATTAAAAAACTATATCAAATTTTGCCGCATGATTAATTCTCAGTATTGGCTGTGAACTCACAAACCTTGCTTTAAAGTGTACACACTTTGTTAAAGCTGAATTCTAATTAAGTTAATAAGGGCATTACTCCTCTCAACAATTCAGCCCAGGAAAGGATTTTTAAGCCAGTGAATGACTCTTAATAGGGTGTTTGCTCACAGCTTGGCACTACTCCATTGCTAGTACAAATGGACAGACTTGTTCATTAAATGGAAACCACAAGTCTGTATTCATATTAACAGACAACAACAACAGCAAGATTATATACAAGAGCTATGTTAAGACAGTGTACAGAGAGAGAAAACAGTAAAAGAAAGGAAACAGAATGCAGATCCTCAGCCTGTGTACTCAAAACAATGTTGTAACTTATGCAAACACAGAGAGCTTAACTGTGCCAGACTCACAGGCCCTGTACTTCTAGTGAGAACTGTGAGGATACCCCACCTCCCCAGGAGATCTTTCCCTCTCCATAGTACTCTTTCTCCTTTTATAAAGGGAATGAGGTGCTGGTGAGTTGGTACGGGGTTCTTGTCTGTGGCTGAATCCCAAAGGGATTACTGGGGAGCCTCACTCCACCCAGATCACATACAACTTCAAGCTTTCTACAGACTCTAGGCACTCACAAAACAACCCTGTCAAGCACCTCAGACTCGCAATTCCAAACTCACAAGTTCTCAGACTTACACCAAGGACTCTCACACAAGCACACACACAATCCCACATAAACACTCACACAACAGAGCTGAGCTCAGACCCTTTTAATTCCCTCAATCACACCACATACTCAGTCCAATCATATCTCTCAGGCACGTCTCACTCATTCACTCACCCAACTGATGCATACATCAGTCATCACATTGAAACAAAATTATCAGTCTTCACACTCTAAACCAGTCCTTGTCCATCTTGTCTCAGGAGATGTTGATCACCTTCTCGGCACCAAAACTCCTGTTACTAAGGCTCTGCTGCCCATGCTTAATATATGTAACTAGGTCAGTACCTCCTTAGAGGTAGAAAGCTCACTGGTTCTCCACCCTTCAGAATCTCCATTCGCTGTGCATGTGCAAGTCTCAAACTTCTTAATATTACATCATTTTCAGATAGGCCAGGGAATGCAGCACAGAGTACTCTACAACTTCAGTAAAGTAATTCAATAGTACAAATACCTGCATCACAGTTTTGTAAAATAGCAAAAAGCCTGTTTGATTTTTCACTGCAAGATTTCAAACTATACATCAGTTATATTTCATGATATTGTAATTTAAATAGTGTTATGATATGAAGGACACTAGCAACAGTTTTTACTGCTTGCTATTAGGAATTTCTGTGAATCTCATGTTTTCTATACCAGACAATTTATTTAAAATAATTTTATAGGTATCTTCAGTAAATTCTTTTCTTCTGATTTCACTCAAAATGTACTTATCTTGGTTTGTCCTACCGACACAGAAGTAAAAGGAACAACTAAAATGCCTTTCAAGCATCACTGCTTGCAATCGTGAAGATGTGTTGTTTTCATTGTGAGTGAAAGGATGTACAAAACAAAGTAAATAGGTGGCTATTTCTATGTTACTCAGTAAAGTATGTTGCCTCACAGTGATACATTTTATTTGCATTGTAGCATAAAGTACAGGATGACATCTAGAGTAGAACAGGAAAAGAAGGCTGGAGTAAAGGTGAAGTTGTTAATCAGATGAACATCCTAGATGGGAGCTAAACCACTGTACGCATTTCTTCAGGAAGTTTTTTAACATTTCTCATTTTAGTAAGGGATAGGGTGTTGGCTATTATAAGGGAATAGGAGACTTGTCACTACTGCAGGCACTTTGTCACTATTCAAAAAGTTCCTTTGCTATATTCTGTTTTCCCCTTAGTGCACAGTAAATAAATGTATTTTAAGGTTACTGAAGAAGAGAATGGGCTGTTTGTTAAATGGTGTTTGAAATGGTCCTATCCATTAAACACAAGTAGTCTCTGTTCTTCTATTCATTTGGAAGAAATTGAGTGCTTCCATTTCATATAAAAACATAGTAATAAAAGTTGGCATGACCACTCAACTTGGGCTTCCAGTAATGGAACTACTGCATTATAAATATTTCAATCCAATTCTTGTCATTGTTGTTCTAAGCAGAAACTGGCATCAGGATTCAAAATCAAAGAAAAGGTAAAGAAAGATGAGAACAAAATCCCAAGTGGCATAACACCTGAGGTCAAACTGAGCTCTTAATACGTGTAGATACAACTTTGTTGACTTAAAGCACAGTAGTTTTGTCTTTTGAAGTCCTGCCTCATCCTGTTGAGTGGCCCACAGGGGCTTACATTCCAAAGTTTTATATATAATACCAATCTTCTGTTTCTTTTAAACAAATACCTGAAAGCAGACTGATTAATGTTGCAGCATAAATTTGATATCACAGTTCTCCAAGTTCAGGAACCTGTTTACTATAATCTAGAAAGATTATATGTTTACCACCATGCCACTTTAATAACTGGCATGATATTGAGTAAAGCAAGAGAAAGTGAATTTTTAAGCAGGAAATCTAAGTGACTTACGTTCTTTTGAACAGAATGTACCAAATGTTTTTGATCATAGTATCATAGTAGTTAGGGTCAGAAGGGACCTAAACAGATCATCAGGTCTGACCCTCTGTCCTAGGCAGGAACGGGTGCCAAGATCATATCACCCCTGCCAAATATCTGTCCAGCCTCCTCTTGAAGACCCCCAAGGTAGGAGAGACCACCACCTCACTTGGGAGCCCATTCCAGAGCCTGGCAGCCCTAACCGTAAAGTCTCCTGATGTCCAGCCTGAACCTTCTCTCTAAGAATTTGTGGTCGTTATTCCCAGGAGGTGCCTGGGGGAACAGAACTTCCCCCAGTTCCCGCTGGTCCCCCCAGTGAGTTTGTAAACAGCCACCAGATCCCCTCTCAGCCTTCTCTTCTGGAGGCTGAATAGGTTCAGGCCCTTTAGCCTCTCTTTATAGAGCCTGCCCTGCTGCTCCTTCACTATGTGAGTGGCCCTCCTCTGGACCCTCTCAATGCTAGCCACATTCCTCTTGAAGTGTGGCACCCAGAACTGGACGCAGTACTCCAACTGTGGCCTGACCAATGCCACATAGAGGGGAAGGATCACCTCCCTGGCACCGCTTGTGATGCATCTATAGATGCCTTATTAACTGCTTCCTCACATTGGTGGCTTATGTTCATCCTAGAGTCAACAATGACTCCAAGATCCCTTTCTGCCACCGTGTTCTCAAGAAGGGTGGTCCCCAGCCTATAGGTGTGTTGCTGGTTCCTCCTCTCTAGATACAGTACCTTGTACTTGTCTGTGTTGAATTCCATCCTATTGTCATCCACTCACCTCTGTAACCTGTCTAGATCTACCTGGATTCTGTCCCTCCCCTCCAGTGTGCCCACCTCGCCCCACAACTTGGTGTCATCAACAAATATGGACAGCATGCATTCCAAATGAAGGACTAACATAGATATTTGAAATAAACAGCTAACATGGATTATTCATACAAGAAAAATAAATTGATAAGCTTTTCCTGTAACTCTTGTTTAATAATTTGGTGTTTGACATGAAAATCATTCATCTGTATGAGAACTAGCAGCACAGAAACCTGGGACTACACAGAAAACTCAGGTCATGACCAAAATATAGAGGTTTTCAGTCAGGCTCATTCATTTTCAACTTGTTCCCTCTAACATCCTGATTCTTTTTGTGCTAAATTAGTGCTGCTGCAAACCAGCAAAGCTGGTGTAATTGAGCTATGTTTTTTTCTACAAATGTTTAATATGTTTTGTTTCATAATTAACTCTAGCTCTTCTCTTCTTTACATGCTACAAGACTTTGTTTTTAGGAGAAGAATGTAGCTGGAAGCAACCAGTCTACTAAACAATTCCTAAGATACCCTCTCAGATATATTAACTCATTTTGAGTAATAGTCTACTATTAAATTTACTTTTCTAGATTTTCTTGCACTTACAGACAAGGTCATTCTTGTCCCTTCTTGCCTCATGACTATTAAAACAAATTTATATTTTATTTAATACAAGCGAATAGGCACTAACATCATCATTATTCATCTACCACTAGTCCAAAAGGTAGAATATACTCTACAGAAGACAAAAATAGATTCACCTTTTGTACAACTAACAAGGGAGCAATAGATTTGTATTGCAGGCACATTTCTAGTGTGGGAAACCTGAGATATGCTTCCTTGATTATGAAGAACTGCTATTTTGACTTTCTTTGGGTCTGCTCTAATTTGCATATTTTATGAAGTTTCTTGTAAGAGCAGAAACAGGCAAACTGGGTCACTGAAGATCATCTAGTTCATCCATCTTTTGCTACAGAATATTTTCTACTTTTTCTCCAGCTTTATTTTAAATGTGCCAAGTACTAGGCCCTTTCAAAGTTCTCAGGGAAAACTATTTTATTACCTATATTTTACTGTCAAGATTATTTTCTTGTTATTTAGTCTACAGTTAGCTTATATGTATGTATCTATGGCAGAAGGAAGGACTTTGACTGTTTAGCTACTTTATTCAGGGGTTGAGGTACAAAAAGTTGCCCCTTTGGGGTCCAGGTCCAATATACAAAGCAAAGACAAACAAATCACCATCAAACCAAAAGCACCATGCCATTAAATTGATAATTTCACACCATGACAGACACCTTCACAGTATTACACATCACACCTAACATGCCATTAAGGGTTGGAACACCTAGCCACACAGTTGTACAGACCAAAGCCTTCTATAAACAAATGATTCTTACCCTGCAGTATCCAATAGGGCTATGCAAAACACCATCATTTCATTTCAATATATGTTTTGTTTTGAAGCACTGTCCCATTCTGTTTAATCGAAACTGTTCACTGTTTTGACAAGTTCCAATGTTTTGCCCATAGGCTATAATAAGCTATAATGGGGAATCATAAAAATGCCTAAAACTTTGTCATTTTTTGCTTGATTTGGATCAGAATTGGATCAGGTATTTTATCCCTTTCTAAGGGCATGAGACCTGCCAAGTTTCAAGGTATAGAGGTTACTGGGAAACTGCACCTCAAACTCTCTGAAGCACAACTCCTGACATTTGGCAGCTGTGGCAACCTCCTCTCATCTGGTGCACAGATCCTGGGCCTGGCACCCCTGGGAGGAGTCCAGCACCACCTGGAAGCCCTCCTGGGGATGCAAACTCCTGGAACTGCACACTGGATGAGAAGAGGCTGCCCTGTTGCCTGGGGCCAGTGCTGGACACAGGCTGCACCCAGCACCAGAGATAATTGCTTCTGCCCCCTGTCCCAGGCAGCAGTGGCAGCCTTCCCTCATCCAGTGCAGATCTGGGGGCTTGCACCCCTGGGAGGGGTCCAGCACAGCCGGACAGCCCTCTTGGGGGTGTGAACCCCTAGATCTGTGCCCCAGAAGAGAGGACGCTGCTGCTGCTGCCTGGGACAGGCAGACTCCTCTCATCCCAAGCAGCTTATCAGCCTCCAGGGTGCAGAGGCATGGCAGGCCCTCATGGAATTGCAGCATGGCTTTGGGGCAGGATGGCTCAGCCACAAGCAGGTCATGATACAGGTCACAAAAGCGTGCTCACACAGCTTGGCCAGGCCTGTGATTACCCAGCCCTCAGGGGTCTAGAGGTGATCTAAGACTTTGCTCACTGCCTGCCACCACTCCAGGTTGAAGAAAGAAATGGGTTGGGGCATTGGTTTCTGCCGGCTCCTGGCAGTGGGCGTGGATCCTCATTCCATGGGCCACATTTGCTACCAAGTCAAACAGGCATTTCCTGTGGAACTGGAAGCTCTCGTGCAATGCCAAGTTGCTGCCAGCAGCCAGTAGGGCAGCCTCAAGCTCTGCCACATCTTCCTCCAGCTCTTGCATATGGTGGCACAGTTCATTCATAGCTATCTGGGTGTACTGCTGGCAAAAAGTCCAGATCTGTACATTGCCCATGTCCCACAATAACTTCCAGGAAGAGTAGCTCAGTTTTGCGGCCTCCTAGCCCCACCAAAGGTGGGTAAAGCAGAAAGACTCCCAGAAATAGAAGTCTTGAAGCAGGCTGACATTGAACCACCAGTAAGTCACCTGTGCACAGGCTCTCCCGGGCAGGCTCAGTTCACAGCAGGCCAGGCCATGATCTGACAGGCCCAAGGGAATTATGCGGCCACTGCACAGGAGTGGCAGATAGTGCTTGGTGACATAAAGGCAGTCAAGGGAGGCCATAGTGAGACAACTGGCATTCATCCTGGGCTGGGTGTACTGGCAAACGTCAGGATGCAAGGCCCACCAGATGTTGACAAGGTCCGTGGTCATCAGGGAAGGCTGCAGCTTGTGGACTGTGGGCTGATAAGGCTCAGGCCCCATGCAGTTGAGTGATGTATCAACAGTGCAGTTAAAGTCCCTGCCTATGAGGAGCAGGTCATCATCCTCACTAGCATCATGCAGGAGGCCTGCCAAGGTCTCAAAAAAAATGGCTGTCTCCTGGACATCAGTGCGTGTGTAGACATTGATGAGTAGCAAGTGTAGACATCAATGAATAGCAAGTGTTGTTGTGCTAGGGTGATGTGGGCAGTCAGCAGGCAGCTGGGGATGATGTCCCATGCTACTACCATGTCAAGCTGCAGCTGTGGTGATAGGAGAGTCACAATCCCAATGCTGAGGTAGGTTCCATGGCTCAAGAACAAGTGGCCTCACCAGGCAGTGTGGCAGGCCACCTGGTTGAGCCCATTGGAATGCATCTTCTAGAAGAAGGTGATGGCCAGCTGCTTCTGGCACAGAAGTTCCAGGATGGCCTCCCATTTAAACAGATCTCATCACGTATTAATGTTAAAAGTGCCAATGGTTGTGGTTGTCATGGGTGTGCGTATGGGAGAGGAAGAGCAAGGTAAAGTGTGAGTGGAAGAGTGAGCAAGATAGCAGAGACAGGTTGGGGAAGGCCTATCATGCCCTATGCTACTCCAGGGATCACCCAGGTCCCACTCATCTCTCACCAGAAGACAGTGATCCATCTGCTGGGTGCCTAGATCTTGTTGATCTTGGCCGCAGCTCTGGCAGCCTTGATTTGGATCAGAATTGGATCAGCTTAGGGTCTGCGCACCACTGGGAGATGTGCCCTGCTATATTCTTCTGTCCTTTGGTTGCAGCCCAGGTGGGAGCTCCCCTGCAAACACAGACTATGCCATCAATGGCCAGACACAGAAGCCTCTTCTCATCATCCAGGTCAAGGACCAGCTCCAGGAAAGTGATCCCCGCCTTCTTGGGGGAGAGACGTCATCTTGCTCTCAAGGTCACTTGTGACACTCAGAAAGCTGGATCTCCATCTCACTGATGTATCTATATAAAGATTAACATGAGGAGGGCATGAGGAGGGTATATTTTTATATGAATCCAAGGAGATGTATCAGCTGGATTTTGGACTTCAAAATTATGGAAAACTCACTCTTTGTGTAGCAAACCCCCCCAGTTTCTCTCTCCTTTTTAAATTGCATTTGCTCCCCTTCCCCAACAATTTCTGACTTTTTCTCTCCCTCTCTATTCCCTATAGATAAGTATAAGTAAACTAAGATGTAGGATAAGCTTTAAACATTTTTATTTTGATAGCTAGTTTTTGGTTTTGGATATCCACTGTTTTATATTGTATTATTATTAGGTTTGTATTGATTTTTACTGTTGTATATTTTATTATTATCATTTCTTGTTTCATATGGACATTGTATGGTTTAGGCCTGTGTTTGTAAGTTAACCAAAGTCATGTCAAGTTTCCATTTTATATGTCAAGTCTCCATCTTGTGTCCTCTGCCTGGGCATCCCCTGTGTGTCACAACTGTATGAGTCACGTATCCCTCCCATATAAATTGGTTCCCCAATGAATGAGAATGATTGGACATGACTGAAATACAATGGTAGCAGGCCTCTACTGAATGGCCTGTAATGACTGGGCCATCACCTCACATTGATTCATCCAGGACCTCACCCAGGAACAGAGACAAGTTGAGCATTTGAAAGACAAAACTCTCAGAACCAGCAACTCTCAATATTACAGACAACCAAAACTGCATATTCCTGCATGAAGCACACATGCTCAGTATGCCAGGGGCTGACCCTTGCCTGGGTATGCCTCCTGTCACTAGGGTCACACAAGGTCTGCCCCTATAAGAAGGGGCAGTGAAGACTGACTCCTTGGGATGCCCTCTCCATCTGGACCAGCACCATGCCACACCACCTATCCACCCAGAGGCCCTGCCAGTGACCCCCCTCTGGACAACATCTACTGGACAAGTACCCCTTTCCAGCCTGGATAGGTAGATATTACCTGCACACCTCCTCCTACAATTTGGACTCTCTCACTGTCTCTCCTCCAGGACTTCAGTGGACTACAGCCCCTGCACCAAGCCTCTCTAACCCCTGCTGCCATTGTGTGTGTGTGTGTGTGTGTGTGTGTGTCTGTGTGTGGGTGCAAGGGAACTAATAAGACATTGTGTCACCATCTCCCCTGTTCAATAAAACCACTGTCATTTGCAACCCTGAGTTGGGTCATGTTTTACTGAATCCCAGTCCCTTCCCTATCTTAAATTCCAGCCTTGTTCTCTCTCTCAGCTCCAGCCCACCCCCGCTAGTTTCCAAATTCCATCTCCCCTTTTCTGCCACCTTTCAGCCTCTTCTTGCTTTCATGCTGTCCCTGCTGCCTTTCAGCCTCCCATGCCACCTACGGCCTTTTCCCTGTGACTTTCTGCTGTCTTTTTCTGCTTTCCCACTGCCCTATCACCTTTCAGTTCCTCCTGATGCTTTTCCTGTGGTTTTCTGCTGTTTTCAGGCTTCCCCAGCACCTTCTGTAGTCATCCCCTCCCCCCTCAGCTTCCCAGCTCCTCGTGGCTGTCCTGCAGTTTTCTCAAGCAGCTGGAGCCCTTCTCCAGCTCTCAGCACCTACTGCTGCTCCCTGCAACTTCTCTAGCTGCCCTGGAGCCATCCTCTGGCTCCCCACACCCAGAGCCCCTCTTTAACACCCACATTTTCTCTTAGTCCCATTTTTCCCTCTCCCTACCTATATTTTCAGCTCCCCCATATCTCTGGCTCTAGTCCCAGCCTCTGTGCCAGCATCGCTCCCCTGTTCTGCAGGCTTTGGGCATCATCTTTTAATCAATTAAGATCCATTAACCTAAAGTTACCCCTGAGCCTCAGTTCTTCAGCCCAGGCCCCTGTAATTTACTGGTTCTAACCCCAGTCCTGGTAACTTTAACTCCCTACACATCTACTTTCTTACCTTAACCTTTCCCCAGGTATCCCAAGTACACCAAGCACATACATACATACACATCACTGCACCAAACTTAGGAACTCACCTGTGTGTATGTGTAGGTGAGTGGTAGATGTGTAAATTAGTGAATACACATATATATATACACTGATCCTCACCCTTTCATTTGAAGAGTGTGAAAGCACCCATGTTGATAAAAGCAGATCATCTTTCCTGCTCCACCTCCACCTCATGGGGGTCCTGCAGGAGCTCTTCTCAGGTAAAGCTGGTGAAAATGTCTGCCTGAAGACCAAATTTGAGTACCCCACACATCTTGTGATCAGTGTTAACAGGTGACTCCAGATGCCTATAAGGTGATTTCACCTTTGATAAAACTAATAAGAGAAAAACAATTGTTTAGAGTAGTTTCTTTGCTAAATCACTTATTATCAATGATTATCTTAGTTAACTATTAGCCCTCAGAATTTCAGTCCAATATGGAAGCAAAAGGACAACAGAAAAGGTAAAGGAACTGACATTCAAATAGATACACATAAAGAAACATGTGATATGTATAAGGGATATACTGACATACTTCAGTCTTTTTACAGCCAATAAAATATTAGGGATAGTCCAGTACCATGACTCAACCTTAAAGAGAATATTCTTCAGGGTTACAAAACAAAAACAAGCCTATGTGACTCAGAATATGAAGTCTCTGCCTTTAGATCAATGTCTGAATGTGGCCTAACTCAGCAAGAGAAAAAGTCACTGACTGAAATTCTTTGCTGCTCAATCATTGGTCACTGACTATTGGCAAATATCATTATAGTCTCAATCCATTTCTAACAAGGCAACTTCCATATTTAAAAGAAAACATCTCCAACACCAAAACTGCTGCTCTGTCATCATTCTCGGCACACACCGAGGATATAGCATAGTAGCATATTAGGTCAAAAATAAATTATATTAACAGGGAAGTTTGTGTTTTGTCTGTATCCAGGACATTTAAATCATTCTTTGCTCCTGTATTCATTACCTTACATTAAAATTTATCTACCAATGTATTGTCCAAATACATGCATTTCTCCCTATAATGAACTTTTTTGAAAATAGAAATCCCACAGACTTTAAAATGTATAATTTAGTTCTCATCACATTTGTCACAACAGTGACAAAACTCATTAAATGAAGATTTGGGTAGGTGTGAAGAAACTATTTAATTAATGTCCTGTTCATCACATTAGACACAGCTGAACAAATAGCTGAGCATAAGTAAAACAGATTTGAATAACACCTTGGGCTATATGATGGACCCTGACTCCAAACTCCTTGGGTTGCTATGTTAGTGCTGATGGACAGGGGTAGCACAGAATTATGAAACTACAGGGGATTGATGGTGACATTCTTGCTGCTTCATACAGAGAAAGTTAAACATAAAGAAAAAAGCTAGCATTTACGTGTGAGCATACACAGTCTATAGTTCACCTATTATGGAAAAAAGACTTTCTAACTCACAAGGCAGGTCTACACATGAATTTACATGTGCCTAAACTTAATGAGCTTTAACTTAAGGCACATGAAGGTGATGTTGGCACATGTGGACACCTTAAGGCACGTTAATGCAGTTCGCTGCGCAGCCTGCCCTGGTCAGCACCCTGGACAGCCCCCAGAAGCCCAAGGCAGTGCAACCCAGTGCTGGCTGAGGGGGGTTGGGGCTTCCAGTCCCCCTGGATGTGATTGGCCTTGTCTCAGCCCCAGCCCTGGCCCTGGCTCTAACTCCCTCCAAGTGTTCCTGCCTTTGCATCACTGGACAACAGAAGGCTGGAGCTGAGCCTGTGGGTCCCCACACTGCTGCTGGGTGCCACCATGATGAACAAGCAGCAGGTGCTATTCTGCAAGTGGAGATGTAGGAGTGGTGGTTCCAGCAGCATCAGTCTCTGTTGGTATGTGGTAAGTTGGCAGAAACGGTAGGAGGCATGAGGGCTCCTGTCAAAGCCCAAGGGAAAAGCTCCTGTCAAAGCCCTCCACAACTCCCTGCAGGGGAAGTGGACAGCACAACATGCACAGGACCTTTACTACCAGCTCCCCCATGCATCTCCCTCAGGATGGATTTGCTGACCAGGCAATGCAGCCCTGCAGGGGCAGGATGCCTCACTACCCACCTTGGATTCAGGTGCCCTTAGAAGCCCACCTTGGGGCTCCCACCAGGGACAGGAGGCAGGCTGGATAGCATCTGCCCCACCGCCCAGCACGGCTTTCCCTGCTCCACCCACCTTCATCCCAGCAGCACCAAGCCTCCATGCTTTACATTGCGGGTGGGAGAAGCAGCATCAGCTCCTGGAGTCTCTACACAACTCAGCCCAGGCACACTGTGTGCAATGTGGCCAGGAGCTTTGCCTTGGATCAGGCCCTGGATAAGGCATAGAGGCCAGGTTCTTTCCCAGGATGGAGGTGGGTGGAGCAGGGAAAGCCTGGCTGGACACTGAGGCATGGACAGTCCTAGCTCACCTGCTGTCCTGAGTGGAAGCCCTAGCATGGGCTTCTAAGGGTGCCTGAATCCCGGGCAGGCAGTGAGGTGTCCCACCCCTACGGGGTTGCATTGCCAGCCACAAACCCACCCACCACAAGGGGGAGGTGCAGGGGGCCACTTGCAAAGGCCCTGCACCTGTGCTGCCCCCTTTGCCTGCAGGGAGTAATGGGGATGAGGCTTTCTCCTGTGTTTTAACAGAAGCCCTCACACCTCCTGCATCCTCTGCTGAACCACTTGTTTGTCTTGGCAGTGCCCAGCAACAGCGTGAGGCCCCACAGGCTCAGCTCCAGCCCACTCAGTCACATAGTGTTACTGTGTCTTATGGTGTCTACACCTGGGTTAAGGCGCTACTAGCCTAAAATTGACATTTTTAAGGTGCATTAAGGGCGCACATGTGTAGACCCGTACCCTTAATGAGCCCTAAAAATGGCTAATTTGCCTTAAATCAAAACATGTAGATATGCCTACAGATTACCAAATCTTATTTTGAAATGGAACCACAGCCCACATGAGCCAAATGTGCAGGATGGAGATACACAAAAGGGAAAAAAATACCAGAGTAAACAGGAGTCCTGTTCCCATTGTGTCACTAGAAACTGCCATTGGTGTGTCTCTAATGAAAAAGTCCAATCAGCACATATTAAAACTATTAGGTAAAAAATCCAGTATATAATAAATATAATGCCCAGACAGAAGATATTAATTATCTAGTTGTTTATTTCTCTGTCACAGCTGCACAGCCATTTCTGAGGCATAGCAACAACACAGGGGAGCATTTTTATTGCTTTTCTGAAAGAATAACAGAGGTGATTTATAGTTGGAGTGCTGCAAATATTAGTTCAAATCACTTGGGTCATACTGGTAACCCAATCTATTTTTAAAGAAAATAATTATTTCAGTTGTTACAGGCATTTTTTTTCCAACAATAAACATTTTAAACAAATTGAGGCTGACTATAAAAGTACACTAAACTACAACTGGAGATTAAAAAAAATCCAAGGGACATTGTCATTATCTACTTACCTATTTGCCAAAAACACTTTGCATATAAGAAAAAAATAAAAGTAATCATTACTGTGGTTTCAATCTCTTCCTGAGATTAATTTATATAATTATAAGACATGTTCACAAGATCGTGACATAGATTAGAAAAACTGTAGCTTCGCAGATATAAGTGTACTACAAAACAATGATTTGGGTTAATAACACGGCTAGTATTAATGTAAGGGCTGAGAAGTCTTATGCTGGAGGAGAAAACATGCTTGGTTCTGAAATTTTAAGTGGTCTGAGTGTCCACAGGGAATTGAGGGTGCTCAGTACTCCTTCAGTACAGCTGACTATATCAAGGAGAGCTCGTCATCAATGTAGCTAGCCTGCCATGCGATTATGCAGCTACAGTGGCAAGAGGTTTTTTATTTCCCCTCTCCCCAACACACAAGGTAGCGCCCAAGGCAACTTGCCCCAGTCTCCCTGCTGTAGTTAGATTACTGGTGCCTTGATTCAGAAATGCTGCAACAGTGTTTCTTAGCATATAAAGGATTAGATCATTGGCACTCAATATTTTTGCCTAGTAGGCCAGACGGGCTGTGGGTTGGATCCTGCTGGTGGTCCCAATCCAGCACCTAGGGTGGGTACAGACTTATCCAGATGTGCAGAGGGGGTAGGGGAAGCCCAGCCCTAATACAGCTGCATAGAGAAGGGAGCTTGGGCCAACCCCAACATGGCCCTACGGTGGAAGAAGGGCTATGACCTAGGCTTGATCCAGCTGTGTGGGGGAGGGGGCCTGGCCTGGCCACAATTCAGCTGCGTGGAGGGAAAAAGGCATATCCAGGCCTGAATATGGCCATGCATGGCCAGGGTCCAACCTGGTGGGCCTGGCTTGGGGTTTGGGAACTGGCAGCAAGGGAGGGTGGTGGTATTAAATGCCAAAATTCATCTGCTGCTAAATTTCCTGATTTGTGAAGAGTCACACTGGACAGATGCCATGTCTCCAGAAGCCAGAGGCCAGCTGGCCTGTGGGCCAAGGGTTGAGCACACCTAGATTAGATGATTTTTCCACCCTTCTCTGAAAAGCCTTCCTTCAGTAGAAGGCTGTGAAAATTCCTTAAGATCCTTTCAAAGCATTTGGTGGGGGGTTGAAGGGGTATGGGTAGGTGTGCGCAGGGAGGATGTTCTTCTTGTGTCGGGGCTTTCCAAAGAATGTGGACATCTTATTCAAATATCTCTATCTTCCAGAAACTTCAGTTTTTTCTTATCATTAGAAATAGACATGCTACACATATACACAAAGAGTAAGTGTGTGTGTGCATGTGTGCACGCATGCATGTGTGTGTGTGTGTTGATGCTATTATGCATGATGATTTTCAAAGATACTTCCTGATAAATGTATATGTCTCAGTTATGCATGTTAATACATTTCCCTGTTGTTACCGGGGCACACTGGTTGTGTGTTTGTTGGCAAATGCATCAGAAGAATAAACAAAATTTGATCAAAGTAGTTTAGTCATAAAAGAAAAGATCTGGGATCCTGCAGTGAGAGGAATAGTGAATAATTTCTCTGTACATGTTAGATGAAAGCAAGCTGATGCTAGCTAAGTTTCCCTTTATTTATTTATGCCTTTAACAGATAATTGTTCATTTTACCTAAGAAATATATCTAATAAAACTAAAATTTTTATGTGATAAATCTAAGCACTAAACTTTTAATTTGATATATAATGTAATATATATACACACATACTACATTATATATACATACTTATATACACACACACACATATATATACATTAATACATACATACATGCACACATATATATATATGTGCATGTGTATATATGTATGTATTAAGGTATTATATATGTGTGTGTGTGTATTACATTATCTCTTAAATGCAATATATATATATTGCTTCAGAACAGAAAAAGGCGGGGGGTTAAAGTACATGACTAACTCATCTGCACATGGAGGCTGACTTTGGACTATGAGGTTTCTCACAGGCTGGAACTGGCCCCATTAGTGGCAAGGTAAATGGCAGGAAGGGCTAAGCAGCAGCACAGTGGTTAAAACAACCACTATACCCACTGCTGCTGAGAAATATTCTAGAGGGCTCTGTAGATGGGAATTAGGCCATTTGTCCCACCCTCAGATTTCTAACCCTCCAGGAAACCCTGCAGGCTATATCTGTCCCACAGGTCAGATGTCTGACATTCCTGAACTAAAAAAAATCAGATAAACCCATTTTATATCATGGTGATTGATGATGTGCTTTGAGGCCAGAAACAACTTGTCTTCTAACAAGTGACCAGAGATCACCCTCCCCCTGTAAACCTAGTTTGAAGACCAGCTAATAAAGCTTCTAATCTAGCAGAGAATTTGCTTAAATTTGAACATGAATTACTGAATACTCACAGGATCTGTGCTTTCCTGGATTGTAGCATTAATGCAGGGTTTACATTTTGGGAGAACAAATGCTTATGTTTAGTTCATGAATGATATTGGAAGTATTGGTAAACATTTGTTAAGTAAGTAGCACTGATATTTTTTATTTTAAATTTACTTAAATGTCTATTATTTTGTCAATTAGTGGCATCATGTGTTTGTGGAGAATCTGAATTCACTTTACAAAAATATTAATAGACATTCTGAGTACCCTCAAATTCTACTGAAGTTAATCAGCCACTGTTCAACACCTTCAAAAGAATTCATGAGAATTAAAAAAATTAGAAACTATTCTGAGGATTAAAGGCAAGATACTGGACCCACTCCAAACATCTACCCCACTTCATATTTTGGAGTCCTCCAGTACTTAGCATCTCATAGTAAAACCTTGCTCTTTTCTATTCAGTAGACTGCTTTGCAGAGAAGCTGCATAGTTCATGAAGATACAAGTTGGCTTCATTATGTTCAGGGATTTATAGTTTGGCCCAAAACAACTATTTTAGGATTAAATTTGACTTTCAGTATTTCAGAAGAGTAATTATTTGTATCAACTTGCTTAAAACTGAGTAAAAATAGATACCTTTAAATAAAGCATAAGAGGACAAATAAAAGTATATATTTATTAGCGTCAGAGTTTAGGCTTCTTTTTCATAATATAACAGCTCTTTTCTATTTTAAATTATTTTTAGGTTTCTAGTGTAAAATGTCAATTTACAAAATATGTATTTTGGTATAATTTTTAAAAGGTAAGTAAAAATATAAGGAGGTTGTTAAATGCTAAAGCTGAAAAACTAGGTAGATAAATAGTCAAAATTTTGCACTGATACCTAAGGAATCAAACAAAAACAAATTCTACACAATGCCAAGAAGATCCAACATTAGATAAAAATTACAAAAAGCATACAGATATGTTTATATAAATCTAAAATACATTTAACATTGATCTTTAATAAGAGAAGAAGTGTGTAATGGTGAAAAAAATTAATAAGAATATTCAGTCAGAGGGCAGGATTATAAGAAGTTTATAAGGCACTGTTTATATAATTTAAAGAACAAATTCTACATCCTGTACTAAGCTTCAGCTATTAGAAACAGACCTATATGACAGTCTCCTTGACAACATCACTTGCATATAACCATTAAAGGAACATTATAATATACCTAAAGAATTGACTCACAAATGGAGAAAAAAGAACAAATCAGCCTACAATGTAAAGATAATAAAGAACAAATCCAAAGAGCAGTTTAGGCACTTTTAAAACTAGATTTTAGGTACCTGAAGTCCAAAACACCAATCTATAAACCCCAGCTTTAAAACCCATTACACCCATAATTCAGCGAGTGCTTACATTTTGGGTCTCAAGTTCCTCTACGTGTCTAAACACAGGCTTCTGCTTATGTGTAGAAGGCCCCAATCTGAGCAGCTAAGTAACATTTTCCCCAGAGGAGACAATACATGCAGTGTTCCCAGAACACACCTAATGTAAGCCAACAATCCAAAACAATTAATCTCTGGTTTGATGCTGTTTTTTGTTCTGTTTTTTTAATCAAAAGACTGTGTATTGTAAATCATATAACCTGCCCTAGAAGCTGGGACCAGAACCCATATCTTCCCAGCTAAATGCCCACTAAGCTACAGATAATTTTCCTCTTCTTTATTATCCTCTCCACAAAAGTCTTCCATACCTGGTTGAACGTTGGCCTAGGTTGTTCAACAGATAGCTGCCCAACCTTTCAGTCCTTCAGGCCAAATGTCAAGCCAGGTCATGGGCAGCCAGGTCATGGGCCAGCCAGGGAACAAGGTGGCAGGAGACCTGGGTCAGCAATAGGGAAAGGATTCCAAGTCCAGGACAGGTCTGGAACCCAGAAGTTTGTTCCAAGAATCTGAGTCAGGAAGCTGGAAGGTAGGGCAGAGGGTGGAATCAGTAGGAAAGCTGAGTTAGATATCTAAGAGCTCAAGCCAGAAGTCAGATTAGGAAGGTGAAGGGTCAAACAAAACGTGAATGATGAGCCAGGCCAGTAACCAAGGGATCAATCAGAGAGCTAGTAAAAGCAAAAGTCAAGGGTGAAGTAGTCTGGGTAGGGACTGAGCCCTGTTGCCCAGACACTTCCTCTTCCTGTTCAGTTTTTATAGAAAGTAGTGACAGATCAGCTGACTGTTGCAGAGACCCACAGGCCAGATGACAAGCCTTCATAGGCCAGAAATGGCCCATGGGCCACAGGTTGAGCACCATTGGAATAGGTGGAAAGTACCACATTACCCTATAGCCTCATGGTTAAGAAACTCTCTTGGGAAGTGGGAAATGTGTATTTGAAACTTGTTAGGTTGTGGAGGGCCTATAATCCAGGTTGCTTATTTTCCAGTTAAATGCTTAAAGCACTTGGCTATTATGTAAAAGATGGGTGGTATTACATCTTCCTTCTTTCTCTTGAAAATTGTGAGTGCTGCTCAGGCATGTGCATTCCTCAGAAGAGGACTTCAGGCTTTGCTTCCTGAGTGAATCTCTTTCCACTAATGTTTGAAGTAGACTTATATTTCAGACCCACTACTGTCCTCAGCATTTTCTATTGGCTGAGCTAGATGGCTCCATACTTAGAATGTGGGGTTTTTGTATCTCCTTTTGAGATGCCTATTTCTCCTCATGAACTGAATAGAGAGAGTAGATTACTAACTACATATCCTTGAATCATTCTGCTGAAGCCAAGCACCTAAATTTTAGGTGTTATAACACATGTATTGAAGATATTTAAAGTATCTCAGGATTTTAGCCTGCATGTTTGATGAAGTCTAAGGATAATACTGTTCCAAAGATGGGGATCCAAATTGGAGGACAGAGTTTAGTATGAACAACAAATTGTCAGATGAGGAAGACAAATGAATTGGAAATAATCAATGATTATAACAGGGATGGGTGTCTCTAATAAAGGTAATTAGATAGGGATAGATTTTATCAAATACAGTTGACCATACAATGTAAATAGTTGCATTTTCAACTTTCATTTTCATTCTAGATAGTTATTTAATTTAATTCTATTAGTACTTTTTATTACCTATTCAGAAACATTCATTAAAAATCCTGCTCAGACAAATATTAGTTGAATGGCTTTTCTTTGTGGACCCAAATTAACAAATCACTTATGATACATTTTAAGAAGTGAATATTTTTTTAACAGTAAAAATAAAAACTCCATTTTTCAGCTGTATAGATGAACACAATAGGCAATCCAAAAAGCATTATTTATGTGAGGTAATTTGTAAAATCAGTTCCATTTGTCAATTTATTGAATCAGTTCCATTTATCAACTTGCCTGGGCTGATAAATTGAACAATAAACCTGATTCTACAAACTCTAAACATGGTAAAAGGTTTGAATGAAAAAAAAAAGATTTTTAGGTAAATAATAATGTTCCCTCATAATATTTGTGGCCAATCAATCTAAGAACTCATGTATTCTGCCTGATATAGATCCTGTGGGAGAGATCTTCATCTGGTATCATCGTTCCAATAACTCTATTGACTTAGCAGGGGGTTTGTTCATGGAAATGCGAATATAGTTCTTTTAGTTAACATGACTATTCACTGTTTGCTATTTTCTATTCATTAGTCTTCCAAAATGGCCCAATCAAGAGAATAAAAGCAACAACATGCAACCTCATATATTAAAATCATTTAGAAAAAAAAATCACTTGTGATAGCCAAAGTGAATATTTAGTTTAAAAAAGAAACTATGACAAAACTATGAGGTACAGGCTCAAATTTATTAGCAGGGATTTCTTCCTAATGAAAAATACATTCATACAAATTATGCCTTGTTTACAAACATATTACAAAAAAAGAAGAAAAAAAGCCTCTACACTCCAGTTATAACAAATAGATGAACCAATTAATCCACTTTTTTCAATCAAGGGCTGGTGGCATGATAAACCATACTTCTCTACAGCTGTAAATTCATTGCTAATCTTGTTTCTTAGTTCATTCCGAGTTCCATCGACTCCACTGTATACTTTATCCATGCTCTCCTCTGTAAAGGGAATGGGAGGTCATGTCAGGTCACATGGGTGACAAGGGCAGGGTCCAAAAGCTGGGACCAAGGTCCAGGACTAAGAGGCTGAAGTTGGGGTTGGAGAACTGAAGTTAGAAACTGAAGTCAGGAATTAAAGTCAGGAATGTGAAGCCATAATCACAAGACCATTTACAAACCGACTACCTTGAAAACATTTCACAAGTTTCTTCTGCCTTTCCCAAACTGACTACTTTTGTTGCCATCTTCTATTTCCTGGAAACCCTGCTGCTCTCTTTTCAACCTTGTCAGACTAACTTCTGGATTTTCCTGAGCAGCCTTTGTAAGGGACCAGGTTGTTGGGAGGCTGACCTACTAGTCCAGTGGGAAAGTCAGGGACAGGGTCCAAAACATGGGCTGAGTCAAAGTTTGAGTCAGATGACAAGTGCAGGGTCCAAGTCACAAGTAAGTCAAACTTCAGGAAATTAAGACTGAGTTATGAGATCCACAA
Source organism: Crocodylus siamensis (assembly GCF_052110815.1). Classification (NCBI taxonomy): domain Eukaryota; kingdom Metazoa; phylum Chordata; order Crocodylia; family Crocodylidae; genus Crocodylus; species Crocodylus siamensis. Next base: position 251,807,704 of record NC_143395.1, read on the forward strand.
GGATCTCTAAAAGCCATAGTCTAGGAACAGAGCCAAACAGGGCCAGGAGTCATAAGAACATAAACATCGCCATTTACTGGATCAGATCATAGGTCCATCTTGCTGGTCTCCTGCAAGCGTCAGGAAGCACCACCACTTCCCCTGGCTGCTTTTAGAGCTGGGTAGGGAGCAGAAGGAGCCTGAGAAGCTGTTGCAGGCTCCTGCTCTCTCCACCACCACCACCACCACAACTTTCTCCTGGATCTACAGCCCCCTCCTCTTGGGGAGGGGGAACCTCCCTCACCACCACCAGAACAAGTCACCGTCCACTGTTGCGGCTGCCTGCAGCCAAAGGGGATCCCATGATGCCAGTGGAGCCCCTTCATCAACATCACCACCTACTGCCTGCCTGCTGCCTGTTAGCTACTCCAGCAGCACCCCCTGGGTTTGTTTTCCTGTGGTGAGACCTGTGATCCAGTCCCCCTTTCCCAGTGTTTGTGGAAGGCTGAGTAAGTCAGAAGCATGCTACCCCCCTCCCTCATGTGTGTAGCCCTGTTTGTCTTTTTGTGTCCTCCCCATGATCCTAGCCCCTTATAGGCACACTACCCCCACACAGGCCCCCACCCAGTGAAGTTGGAGGAAACAACCTGGACCCCCCAACCCCAATAAGTGACATTTCTCCCCCCAGGCAAAGATTAACATTCTAGCCACCACTACAGCTCCTCCTCTCACACCCCAACTGACCCCTTTCTACCTATCATCCAATCACAGGGCAAAAGCCTCCTGAGGAGGCTGCCATCCTGGGGGCCCCCCAAGCAGGGGGCTGCTAATGAGCCAGGGGAAACCCCAAAGGGTCAGGGGAGCAGTCTTCCCTGGCAGGGGCCACAGCCACCACCCCAAATCCAACCAGGGCAGGGGAAAAGCCAAGGACTCCTTGTCCTCCTCTTCCAAAGGGGTTGGGAAGGAAAAGGGCCTGTGAAAAAGGCCAAATTAGGAACATCTTCAGGGACCAGCTATGCCTCATTATCTGGCACGCTGGCCACTTAGCCTTCTCCCAGCTCTTTAAGCCCAGCTGCTCATCCCAGTAGCCAGAGCTGCACCCAGGTGGCTGAAGGGAAACCTGCAGCCTCAGAGCCTGGGCCTTCGAGTGCCTCTGACCTGATCACCTTGGGTAATCACCACCCCCCCTCCAACATCACCAGATGCAACAGGGTCCATTGCGACATGCATCTGATCAAGCTGCCACCATTTGAAAACAATATGAACAAGCTCACTTGGGCAGTGGGCACCCTGAAGATCATGACAGCCTCCAGATAGTATCACAAGGGTGTCTTTGACCTTTCTGAAGAAGCCGCGATGAAGGAGGTGGTGGAGAAGGGGCTTAGAAGAGCTGGGGACTTGGTTAGTCCATAACTTGGGAAGCCCTAAATGGGGCCTCATACCCTTCTTACAGGACCTGAGTAGGGTGCTATCCCAGTTTCTACCCTCCCACTGGGGTGCTAGGACCCCACATTCAGTCCTTCTGCAGCCAAGTCACTACCCAGCTGGCAACCGGGCAGAGGTGAGGGAGACCTTCACGGTTCACTTCCAGGGGTCCCTCAACTGCATTCATTACATGATGGGGGAAGTGAGGGGCTTCCAATGCCAGGGACTGGGGAATCTCCACCAGAAGCGCCCCCTCAGTCAGCCACAGGGGGTCCCACAGGCCACCACCAAGAAGAGAGGTACCACCACCACTAGCACCCTAGCTCTAGCATCCAGCCCCCTTGCAAGCTCAGGGGTCCCCATGCCACAGCCACCAGTGGAGTCCCAAAGTGGAGGGATGCAGGCAAGAGAGGGTGAGGTGGCGCCAGGGGAGACAGAGTCTACTTCAGCCGTCTCAGAGACATCCTGTGGGGTGGTCACCCTGTTCTCCCCAAGCCTGCATCTGAAGGTCCTTCTTGCTACTGAAGAAGTGCCAGGCTGTATGCTGCATCCTGGATCTGGGTACATGGGTTCATCATCAGCTTGGTTAACATATATGCCCCTGTGCACTAACCAGAGATGACCTGCTTCTATTGGTAGGCAGCTACCTGTCTCAGGATCCTGAGTCTTCATGAGTGCCTGGTCCTAAGCAGGGTTGTAAACATCACCCTTAAGGCACAAGCATACATTGGCAGCTTGGCCAGTGGGCTCCACCTCTGGGTAGCAGAGACCTGGGCCTCAGCACCTGTGGGGTAGGGGTGGGGGTAGGTTACAGCCAACAGAGTTGGGAGTCTTCTTCATGGGCTCCTCTACCTCAGGATAGTCATGCCATCCTGGGCCTTCCACCACAATGGTAACAACTATCTTTTGATTTTCTATGGGGGTGGGATTCCTGGCACAGCTGGGAGGTGCTGGCTTTGACAGTAATATCAGCCCCCCTTGGATACTGGGAAAGGGGTGTCCAAAGAATGGATGCATCATGGATTTATGAAAGGGCAAGATGATACTTTCCATTTTGTTTAAAATTCCCATCTTAATAACCCTAACATTTTGTTTCACTTTTTAATGGTTGCTGAGCACTGAGATGATGTTTTTAGCAAAATGTCTACAATGATTCCCAGCTCTCTTTCCTGTGTGGTAACAGCTAATGTAGTGCCTGTGGTGGGCCAGTAGGGGGTGGTCTTGTGCTGACCCACCCACCTCACTGTACCCAACCACCTTCCAGGCTCCAAGTGGCACTGGGGGTGCCTCACATCTAGCCGATCCCCTTCCTGGATCACACCTGCTAGCCTGGGGGTAGTGCCACCACCATCCAGGGTCTGGACTGATCCTGGCACTGTGCCCCCTGGGAAATACAGGCCTAGTAGTCTTTGAGGGTACTTCACCCATTTGAAGAACTTGGGGTGCTTCCCTCAGTCTGAAGCACAAATAGTGGTCTCCCTTAGCCAAACCAAGGGGACCCCAAGGCATAATCTAGATCCACTCCCAATAAGTCTCCCATGCTAAATACAAAGGAGAACTTGATTGGTTACAAGGAATAGGTTTGGAATAGGGTACAAAGTAGAGCAGTATCAGAGAAATCCCATAAAACAGACAGGGTGGCTGGGTAGCCTTTGAACAAACATCTAAGTTACTGCAAGCTATGTATCTAGTTAGATCTCAGGTAGCTTACTCATGAGTATCATCCAGAGGCAAGTGGAGATTCCCTCTGGAGGCAGGCAGTTCATTAACCATGAGTTTCAAGAAAGAGAATAAGTTTCAGATTGTCCATGTCTTCTCTGAGTATTCATCATGGCTATTGCCCCTCTTCCTGGGCAGTCCTTAACTTATATAGACCTTATGACATCAATTCCCTGGTCCAATGGAGACCAGCACTTGTTGGCTGCCAGCCATCCAATTTGAAATGAATCATTGGTTGCTGGGTAGACTGGCAGGTTCTCTAGCACCCTTCCAGTCAGGTTGGTATTGCTTAGAACAATAGGGATCATAAGCCCCACATCCAGGTATGCGATGCCAGTCATGAAGGCAGAGGGAGCAGGTTTCTCTCCTCCCTCAGGAATTACAACTCAGTGTCACCTGAAAGAGGTCTGCCCTCTGTAGGGACCACATTAACTAAATTGTCACATAGAAGAATTTTTGGGAAGAAACAGAAGTGGCCTTCTGCCACAGGGCCCAATCAGGAAACTAGAGAGTAGGGCTATGCAAACCTTCAGGTGGAGATTCGGCCCAATTCAGGGACCAAATCTCTGAATCTGAATCAATTTGAGAGACCCAAGTAAAAACTCCAAATTGATTCAGAAAAGCTCTTTTAAAAAAGCCCCATATTCACTGTCTCTGAAAGTGGGAATTGGGGCCTCTGAGCACTCATGTCAGAGCCCCCCCATGCAACATGGGGAAGTGGCTCACTGCACACTGTCTAGGAGCTGGAATGGCTCCAGCAGTCAGCTAAAGCCCAGCAACACTCAGCCCCAATGACCCCAGATCCCAGACAGTGCACATCACCCTGCAGAGCCACGCTGCACCCACACCATGGGGCAACTGCCATGTGAGGGCAAGGCAGGGTGGGGGGGCGATCCCTGCTGCTCACCCACTGTCCCACGCTATGTGGGGGGGGGGGCTCTGCCACGAGTGCTCAGAAGCCCCTGATCACCGCTACTGCATCTGGTGAGTGTAAGGCTTTTTATTTTTTATTTTTTAAGTGCTGGGGATAAGCTAGAGCCAAGTGGGAGACAGGGCCAGGCAAAGCAGCCATGGGGGCTTCTCCCATGGCTTCCCCTACCCAGGAGGAGGAAGGCACAGCCGGAGGAGCCACCCAGCTGTGCCTGTGTTTCCCTGGCTGATCCAAATCTCTAAATCTCTTCGAATCAGCACTAAATCTTCCAAAGCCGATTTGGTCCAGATCTCTGAATCGAATCACTGTCCTCTGAATCGGCTGAGTCCAAACCCAAATTGAATACTTCCCTATCCATATAGGCTTACCAGAGAGCATAGGATCAGACACTTTCTAGAGCAGACCTTCACAAAAACTGTTAGTTAGACTGCAGTCTGCTGCTTTAGGGGCACTACAAAGAGACGCTGTCTTCTCTAGCAGGCAATGAGAATGCCCTAACAGTGGACAGATGACTAATTAGGTGTGTAGAGTAGCAGAACAAGTGGCAGGTGTGACCATCTAGGCAATTAGACCATGCTGGGGCCTGCTAGGGCCCCTAACTTCCTCAGTTTATTGTTTTGCTTTCTTTCTGTTCTCAATTGGCTTCAGTGTGTCTTGTAAGATCCATTTTTCTTTCTTAGGCGTTTTCTTCCTGCTTAATATATTCTCAGCTACCTCTTTCACAGCTAACTTAATAGCCTCCCACTTAACATTTGGGTATTTTTTTCTTCAACATTGATAATGGATGAAAGCTGTTATATTTAGATACACCTCTATTACTTACAAATAGGCAGCATAGTGCTACCCGTGACCAATTTATTTTCAATGTAGAAGTCTACCAGCTCCCGGCCCACTACATTTTTTTTCCTAATCTGAAAGGATCTAGTATTCCTTTAATTTCTTAATTCTCCCCAATTTGGCATTGAAAACATCACAAATGATAAGGATGTCCTTAATTACTTCAATCCTACACTCATATATATTTCTTCCATTACCTCTTCTGAAGGTAGAGGGACATAAATTAAGGATATCTAAAAGGTTCATCTGGTTCAATCCTCTGCACAAATCATATCCATTCTGCTGTACCCAATATGTCTACAATAATTAATTTTATTTTTTTCAATTAATAACAGTTTGCCCCCACTCCCTTCTGATAAAATGTATCCGTACTTACTTTCTTTTCTAGATTCAGTTGATTTTAATACAGCTAGCATCCATAACGAAGCTTCCAACCAGAGTGGGATCTAGACCTGCCACAACATAAAGGTGTTTTATAGAAATCCAGCGTGTCTGTTCTCCAGTAGCAGACAGACAGCCTGTAGGTCAAAAAAGCTATTGCTCATGTTATCTTTTTATTTTCTCTTTCCTGTCACTTCCTATCAATACTTTCCTGAGAAAAATAATGAACGGCAGGCACCCTGGCCCTTTCTGTCTTAGGCTTAGCTTGGAGAGCCTTCTGCTAAGTGAGCTCTGTCAGACATAATTTTAACTCCTTTTTCCTAGATGAGGTTGCATGGCGCAGCCATGCAAGCACCATCTAGTCCTGTCTGAAATCAGTTTCATTTCTCCTTGGCATCATTCTTCCACATTATGCAGTATATATGCACCAACGCAGAGCTACTTTTCACATCTGCTATCTGGGGGGAGGCTTCCCCATGCTGTTGTGCCTCAGCATTGATCTTAAAATGTTATAATATGACATTTCAGAAGGATCTTAAGGCCCTAACTACACAGGAGGGTTATTTGGGAACAGGAGTTCACATAGGGAGCTATTCCACAGTAGTTACTGTAGTCAATTTCCTCATGTGGACAATGACTTGGGTAGTTAGGAGCCCAATCCCCAGTGGAATTCACTGGCTCACTCCCTTGGACGCTTTTGAAAATCTCTTGGAAGGTCTGTAGAAGTGATTTTATTCAGGTTTTGTGTGTCAAAATGAAATACAGAGAAGAAAACAGGTTATTATTTTCCTTTCTTGCTTTCTTTTATTTTTAAAAAATTTTTGGATGCCCCTAAACTATTTGTAAAGTTTAAGCACAAAACAGGTCTTTGGGACACTGATCCGGGGGCAGAAACATAACTCAGATTTTGCTGAATACTCTACAGCTATTTCCAATGATAAATGGAACAGAATCAACAAACTACCTCACACAAATACTGCTTCTGGAATCCTTGTTGTGCTCACTTGCAGATCTGAAAGATTCATTTTTCTTCTAAACCTTAAGGACACAACTGCATTAGTCTCTCTAGCTCTAATCCAATCAATGACATTTTTCCTCTTGTGGGTAAATGGTCATGTAGTGCCACTGTCTGTCATTATAAGCAGTGGCTTAGCAAAGTCTCAGCATTTCTATTTTCTTCTATAACCTGCTTTACTAAGCCCTAGGAGCCCTGAAAGAGAAATAGATATAGAGAAAGCAGGAATTTCAGAACGAAGAGAGATTTTTTCTTAGTTATCTCTAACCTTTTAGATAGATAGATCTATATCTATCTAAGGCTAGACAAATATATGTGTGCGTCTGTGTGTGTGTGTCTGGGTGACACACACACACACACACACACACGTTTGTCTTAAAACTTGACAGAAGAAATAATAATAGTTGAGCCAGGTTTAAAGGACTCATGCACAGATTGTTTCTTATTGTTTCTTTGTTGTTGGAATTTTTTAATCAAAGTGCTCTGGCTACATCAAACATCTTTTGAAACACAGAAAATGGTCTATCAGAACCCTGACAATTTTCCAATTAGCTGCCATGGGACTGGGTATCGCAGGACTTCCATCATCCCTGGCGCTGGGGAAGAGTTTCCAAGCAGATTTTGGAATTTCTCAAGGCTTCCATGCTCTTTATCATAAAGATAACAACCTGGAATACCTGGGTTCAGCAAAGGTCATCTTTCAGACCCTGGTTTTGTAGCAAGGAGTCTGGAAGCCCCAAGAACTAAATATCAGTCAGGGCTCCTAGACAGCCTGCCAGAGAGTTGGCAGGAAGTCCTCAGATGACTTGACCTAACTGGGGGTTTGGCTCAGCTGACAGAATCATCTCTTCGCTATGTTAAACCCTTCCTGTGTGAGGGTCCTCTGAAGTAGGGGCAACTAGCCTATTTGTTTTAAGTGGGGGGAAACCTTTTTAGTTTTTATCAAGACAAACAAGCAAAAAATAAATAAATACAAAAATCAAAATTTCCCTTTTTGAGGAAATGAAATTCTGAGTTTTGACCAAATATATCCTTAAGGAAATGATATACAGGGTTGATAACAAGCATATTAACTGCAGCATCCCATGCTGCCATTCATAGCAGCAGCACACCATACTGTACAGTGTTTTAGAAAGACTCCTGAAATCTTACTGTAAACAGGAAGGCAAATTCTATCCGTCTACCCTTATCAGTATGGTTTACCATGATCTAATGAAGGAGATAATTGACATACTCCCCATGCTCCTTAATAAGTTCTAGTCAATGCCAAGGACCTTCTCTTTCCTAAAGGTGTAGAACCATCCAGTGGTGACAATTTTAGAATACGAAGTGAAGTCAAGAAGTACCCTTACCAGAAGTTGCTCAGCAAATCATACAATAAAAGTAATGCCACACAATTTAATCTTACCAATCACAGCTAAAAAAATGACTATAGTTATGAATACATTCCAGCACATTGTTTTGAACTGCCTAAAATATAAATATAATAAACACGTGTGCTACATATAATAAATATAAATGCTACATAAATTCATTATACATATTATATATGTGTGTGTTACGATATATTCTACATTATTTTTTACAAGTAGTAAACATATATATTTTTTTAAATTCATATGAATGAATTATCTGTATCTCTCTCTCTCTCGCGCGCCTCTTTTTTGCCCACCTCGTTTGAATACTATGACATCACAATACACTAATAGAAAAATGTACTGTCTGGAAGGACATCTTTTCCCAAATCTATTTAACCTTTAATTTAGCTCCCTAAATAAAATGCCTTTACCTTCTGTCATGTTCTGTCACTGAGAAATAAATAGTTAAATCCAAAATGACAGTAGTGATTTAAAATGTATTGTGTTTGTTCTGGCAGCCTATGTATAAATGTTATAACTAATAGTGATTATAGTAAAGCTAACAGAATAAATGTGTGTTTTTTAATCAATATGACTTTTAAATAATGTTAATGTATGCTTCATAATATGCTTATCATGTTTCTTCCTTCTGCACGCCATATAACATCAAACACCCTGTTGAGACAATGAGTAATTGAACAACCTTGAACTAGGAATTAGAAACACTGATTTACTTCATAAGCTGACATTTCTTACCTCATGTACTTTTTGTCTTCCTTTAGGCCAGCACAAGGTTTAATCTGGTCATGTTTGTACAGCACATTCAAATGTAAAGTATTATATAAGGATTACATATGTGATAGCAGAGTCAGATTTAGATTTCTTATGGGTCCTGAGGGCAATGATTAGAAGTCTACCATGCAAGGTCACAAAGTTGGATGACGGAGAATGGGAAGACCTTTTGTATCTTTCACGTTACTGGCATACACCTTAGTCAAGATGCATGGAATCAAGGTCCATTTTAAATAGAAATAATTACTGAACAAAACAACTGAGTACAGACAACAGGATTTCAAACAGACTGAGTTCCAGCTTTGCTTCTTAGGACCCCTCTACACTTGCAGGTAGAGATGCCCTAGAATCTAACACATGACCTATACAGTCGTGCCTCCTGCCATATCACATGTGAATAACAGGAGGTGTGATTGTGTGGATTGTGCATTAGAGTGTATCATGGCTGGGAACTGCTTCAGCTGACCCAGGCTTCCAGCTGCAGGAGTGCCCCATGGGTCTCCCAAGGTACCCCGCTGCAGCTGACGTGCTGTCTCAGGCACAGAAGTGCTTCAGGCACTCCTGTGGCTCGGAGCCCTGTTAGCGCATATGACTCACAAACATGGTGCTGGGTGCCAGCCTCAGCTGGGAGCTCCAGGCTCCCCCCAGTTGGGACCTCCAATCAGCTGATGGAGCTCCCAGCCACAGGGGAACCCTAGCCACATGTTCAATAAATGGCATAATATGAAACATTTACAAAGTTATTCCACATAAGTTATGCAATAACTTTGTAGCTTAATCTTTTTATCACACCATTAATTGCTTGAATGTGTGGCTGGATGACCACTTAAGGCATGATTAACCCATTAAATGTAACATGTAGATGGGGGCTTACTAAGGACCACAAACTGTCTGAAATTCTAAACTGCACTAAGACATATGTATTGGAAAAACACTGTACTCCAACGAGTGTATTATTATTATGCAGAATTTAGGGACAGAAGTAGAGATGGCCCTCTTTCTTAGTATATAGGTGTCTTTCTCTCTTTTAGTATACTATCTAAGGAACTTAGTTTATCTTCAGTTTCCTTACAGTGTGTTTCATTCAATACACATATTTAATATGTAAGATAACCTTGTGTTCTATGGTGCACAATCTTGAAGCTTCTCAAAACAAGTTTGTATTATTAAGAATAACAACCCTGGTCAAAGGGCATCCAGGAGAGAGATGTAAGCTTTGTAAGTGATTTCACAATCTCACCTTGTTAAAAATACCCATCATCATGACTGTGTACTTAACCTTTTTGTAAAAGATGTGAAAGTGAAAAAAGATCAGATTACTTTAGGCACAGCTATTAGCCAAAGCAAAAACAAAAACCTATAAAAATGTGTGGACATTAATAGAAGCCAAAGGTCAATCTACACCTATCGTACAAAATAGATCATTCTGAGCCTCTCTGAGAAAGGCTGGGAAGGGAGTTACCAACTCTTTCCTTTATCCTTATCTTAAGGATAAGAAGCAGCTGGCTGAGAAAGACTTCATTTTTTTTTCTTTTGAAATAAATATATCTCCAGTGCTGCTTAGTGGAGAATCATGGCAGCTCCAAATAACACCTCCCCTGCCCCACCTCACATACATGTCATATGTGAATCTCTGGTGAACACCTTTTTATCTTATGTCATTATATTAGTAAACTCATTCAAACAACTGGGAAAACAATTATCTCAGGTAAAATTCTGGACCACTAAAGAAAAGAGAAATATGCTCTTGACTTCAACAGAGTTAGGAGATTTTCACCCCAGGCTTATGATGTTTACTAGTCTTGAGTAGCATCTCACACCAGGAAGTGAAAATATTCTCACTGAAATCAATACAGCAATTCATAGGGTAAGATCCCATCCAATGGAAGATGAGATGGTGAAACCTAGCCCTATATATTCAGCTCCATTCCACATCATGTATTTCTCATCTCTATGCAACTGGAGAGGATAATACCTTCTCTACAGACCTTAAATCTTCATCATGGAAAGAAAGTGAATGCCTTCTTTATGCTACATTGTTATGAATCACAGCCTTTAAAGGTGCAAGCTCTGGCTTGGGACTCTAAGAAGAAACCTTGTTTGGTCTCTGTCTTCAGGGATCCCCCAAAGCCAGACCTGGTATGGCTTCTACAGGGGTGATCCTCCAGCTTCAAGGTCCTGGCTTTTTTTGCTTTGGCTGCCTCTGCTATCCATACCCAGAGACAGATCCAGGTGGGATGTAGTGATATGGTTGCACTCCCCTTTCCAGACCATACTGCAGGACCAGCAGCCAGAGACTTTTTTAATTCTCTGAAACAGGTAAGACTTCTACCCCTTCCTTCCCTGCCATGCTCAGTGGCACATGCCCTCCCCTTCCCATTCCTACTCCCCTGCCTGCTGTTGCCACTATCTCTGGCTGACTTGAGGTGCGGAACAACTCTAGAGCCAGGCTGTGTGGGGCAGTCAGAGAAGGGTTTTAGCTTTATAATGTGGCTCCTCCAAACTTGAGCTAGCACTAACACCGGTCAACTTTTGAGCAGCTCAAAGTGCAACATGTAACAAGGCCCTAACAAACTGTTCTTGTGAAGTTTCCAAGTATTTCAAAGTAATTAGTCCTGATTTAGTTTTAATAATGGCATATTTGGAACAGATGTTTTTACCAAGATCCTGAAGTGAACTGAGGTTTCTCTAGAGATGTACCTGTAAATCATTTTATGTGATATAGATCAACCATTGCAGGCACAATTAAAATATTCTTTTATTTTCAACGGCTGTTTCAAAAACCAACTGATGAAAAGCTCCTCTGAACTAAAGAAACAAATGGTGAATTGTTTGGCAATATGAATGGGCACTGTGCATAACAACATGATGATGAAAATTACAGAGGTTTCACTCAAATTGCTTCAGAAGGGTGTTCATGTCTTAATCTGCCCTGAACTCTCTACAAGAACTTGAAAACAGTACATTGAAAAAAGTCACCCAGCAACCTCAATTTTGCTTTCGCATTTTCCATTCTCTTTGCTCTATATATTATTTTTTTTCCAAAGACCCAACACAATTGTCATTTATTTCCAGCCACTCAGTACTGAGAGACAACATCATTAATAGCTTTTCAATAGGGACCAATACAACTCATTAGAATGTATTGATTTGTATTTGCTCCTTGAGCTTAGCACAGACAACATACATTTGATAAAAAATGACAGCCAATGATAATTGCACAGCCTGAATTCTTTTTATTTTTAAATGAGCCAGGAAAAATGCCTCCCTCATAACAACTTCTTGTATCATTCAATTGCAGCAATCAGTTTTCTTGTATTAAAAAATGAGGGGGGAGGGGACGGGGCAGAAACCACAGCTGTATTATGTTTTTATAAAGATGGCTGTTAGCAGCTGTTCTGTGCAACTTGTACATACCCAGTATAAACAGAATCCTCCAGGTATGTATCTGAGGTATTTTAATAAGTTTTCGATGAGCATGTGCATTCTGAGATGATTCAAAGACTGATACATGCCAAATACGTGCATTTTTGCCCCCTCTGGAGTTGCAAAAGGCACATGTCACTAGGGCAAGATTTGAAAAATGTCTTAATGGAAATAAAAAAATTATGGTTTAAGGCACTAAGTCTAATAGAGGAATATTTTAGTGAAGAATTTTCAATCTCACATGAAAATGTGTAGCAGATGGATAAAAGTTCTGTTAGGGGTCAAAATCTGGCTGAAGGATGGCAAATAATAACAAATGTTAAGTGATACTATTAAATTCTTTAAATGTTCATAATTGTTATGGATTATAAATGTTTATTAGATGTTTTATAGGGATACAGTGGGGTTCAGTGTCACATACTGTATATTTTTTTAACCTGGAAATAAAGTTAAAAAATTGTTAATGAAATTTGTAGCTAATCTTCACCTAAAGTATTTTGAATGACTGTGAGGATGAAAAATTATATGCAATGCCCAGCAAAGTAAAAAATAAGACAAAGTGATTATGCAATGAGAATTATTTTACAAAAAATAAGACTTGTTTTGTGAATGGCTTTTGGTAGATGTTGGGTTATATGACATTTCACGAACGGAGCCTCATGTACCTTTGGACAAACCATACTTCTAGCCAGTGAAATAAAAAAACAAACAAACCAGAAATACCAAGACGGATATAGTGGGGAAAGAAAGAAAATTGATTGCGGATTGTAGTATGACTGTGCAGCATTAAAAATATCATATCTTCAGCCTGCTGTATAACATGCTGTAGGACATGTGGTAGATTCTCTTGTGCCTTTGTCTGTACACTCCCCTTCTTCTTTTCTCAATATGGACTTAAGCTAGAGACTGATATTAGGGGAAGAACCGTTGTTCCATGTGGCTGGACGTCTAAAGGATGATCTTATCTCACGTGCCCCTCTCTGCCAAAATTCATTAGGCCTTACAAGGAAACATAATTTCCCACAATCATCTGATGAATACAAGAATAAAAAGAATCTTGTTTAAAAAACATGCACTATCTTTGTGCATTTGGTGAATGTCACCATTAGAAAATATACGTTAGTGAAAGTATATAGAAATACAGATTGACCTAACCACAAAGTTATGTATAAAACTGAAACAGGACATCTCCCAAAGTTACATTGTTTAAGTTCTTTTATTTAATCTAAAATAAAGACTGGGTTTAGATGTTGTTTATACTGAAGGTGAACTCAAAATATTTTTTTGAAAAAATAGTGTAGTTCCAAGGTCAGGATTAATTCAAGATTAAATGCAGGATGTTGACTTTATAAGAGTACCCATTAAGGATCTCACAAATGTTTGCCCTTTGTCGAAGTCACCTGTATATAGTTGTAGGACATCATCTCCTATTTTCTAAAGTCTGACTCTCTTAAGTAGCTCCTATCCTGGGAACAATGTGCTCTTTTGGCTTATGACAGAATGGATGGCAATAGTATATTTCATCTGATTAAGCCAAAAATACTGCACTCAGAAAAAGATTAATAGCTAACTCAGTATGGAACACTGAAGATGTAAGGGACTAAACAAGGTCTTCTTCCCACTATATTTGAAATGGTTATTAATGGGGAGACAGGGCACTTAACCCCGATGCAACCACAATATTGCTCCTACATACATATTTTCTTGAAAAATATTACCTTCACTTGGTGGTAGAAAATAAGAATGAAGCACTTTAATATTGAGATATTTAACCAGAAGCTAAAGATATTTTGTTGTACTATATGAACTAGGGTTTATAGCACCTGCAGACTTAAAAAATAACACAATTATTATTAAATTAAGATTAAGCTACCGACAAAGCTGCTCAATAACAGTTTTGCCTCAGTCATCACATACACAACCCCCCTGACTATAACCAGACAGATAAAAATTAACTAGAAACAGTAGAAGTAAAGGGTTACAGATCATGATAAGTAAAGAACAGTAAGAGCTCTTTTAACAAATTTGAATGAATTTAAGTCAGAGGGGCCTAACATATTTCATCCCTGGATACTGAGAGCTGAAAAAATCCTGGATCCACTACCAATAACATTTTTAAAGTCATATATGACAGGCATAGTCCCAACAGACTTAAGAATGCTAACATATTGCCTACTTTTAAAAGGGAGGGTGGGAAAGGAGGACCCAATGAATTATAGATGAGAGAGATTGACTTCACTACATAGGAGGTCACTAGAGCATATTTTAAAACAATCAATTTGTAAACACCTGAAGGAAAGATGGTATGATCACTGGCAACCAATGTGGTTTTGTCAAGCATAAATCATGCTAAATCAACATGATTGCCTTCTCTGACAAGCTAACTGGTTTGATAAATGAGGAGAATGCAGTGGATATAACAGATAGTGCCTTTGAAACACGTCATTCTCATAAGTAAACTGGAGAAATGTGGAATAGATACAGATACCAATAAGTGGATACTTAATTGGTTGAATAACCAGAAGCATACAGTAACTATAAATGGATCAATATCTCAATGGAAAAAGTCTCAAATTGAGTTTCACAGTGTGTCTACAAGAGATGTTTACTGCAGAGGTGCCTAATTAGCTCCACAGTAAACATCTAGGTGCCTACACATGGCCCTATTAAGCTACAGGAAACTAATAAACTTCACAGCAGGTTAGTACTTGTAAATACAAGTACTATCCTGCTGCAGAGTTTTTTTTGTGTGCAGCAGTGCACATGTAGACACTGACCTGGCTGGCTGGGGCATGACGGTGCTTCAGTGCAGGGCAGGCAGCCCTGTATTACAGCACCCTTGTGGCCCAACCAGCCCTTCCACAGCATACTGAGTCAGATCAGAGCAGCTCTGGGCTGGCAGGCTGACCCCCCGGGCCTCTTGCTAGCTGGGGCTGCTCCAACCCAGTTCAATGTGCTGTGGTGCCAGACACACATTCAAACAGTGTGCCTGGGACAGTAACTGTGGTGTGATATATGCCAGAGTGTATTGCTTCATGCTAGTAGCATGTGTTGATGTGCCCACAGGAGACTTTTTCTGTATCTGATGCTCTTTAGAGTTTTTATTGACTTGAATGCAGGAATGGTCTTGGATCCAGCTGCCTGGTCAAAGTTTGAAATGGCATTGACACAAAAACTGAAAGTGTTGCAAGGATTTTGGAGCATCAGATTATGATTTTAAAGGACCCTGATAAATTAGAAAAGTAGGTTATAGTTAACGAAATGGAGTTAAGTAAAAATAAATAAAAGCTGCTGTGCCTAGGGAAGAAAAGCCAGCTGCACGCTTACAGAAGGGGGGATAACTGGTCTTGTGGTAGCACTGCAAGAAGGATCTGTGTTTTATGAAGTATTAACAGATACAATAGTTAGTAATATGACAACTTCATAAAAACAAGCACATATTACTTGAGGCTGCATTGTCAAAAATAATGCATGCAAGATACAGGAGGTGACAGTATGAGCCATACTACATGTTGAAATTAGAGCTGGATAGAAAGCAGCTATAGATTTGTCACGTATTTTGAAGTGGTAACTTTATTCCTTGTTGGCTCTTTTTATAACTGGAAAGTCATTTTTATTTTGTGATAATTACTTTTCACATGTGATTCATCTAAATTGGTTACATGATTAACCAGTTAATTGTGTGACAATTATATTGTAAGTGTGGCTGGTCTTACTTTGTATGTGTGGTCAGTCTAAATTTATAGCATGATTAAACTGTTAATGCTAATGTTGTGTAACACATGTAATATGTTGCAGGGGTAAATGACTATTTGGCACTGGTTAAACATCAGATGGAGAATTGTGTCCATTTCTGGTCACTGCATTTTAAGAAGGAGATTGCTTGCTACCACCACCAACCTATTTGAGGATGATCTCTACTGCCGCTTATTGATGGGTCTTTAGGCAACTTGAGTCTAATCCTGAAGTTATAGATCCACCCACAGAAGTTGCAGATCTTTCTGCACAGGGGAGAGTAGGCTGTAGTCTGGGGTTTCCTTCCTTTTCTATCTCTTCTTTGCTTTGAAGGCAAGATGCTTTATCTCAAAGTGGGCTGCTGCTTGGTTGAGGTTCTGGCACCACTGGAGCCAGTTGGCAGTCAGCTTTGCCTAGGCCTTGATGTTGATGTCCATTTTCTTGAGGTATGCCTTCAATTTATTTGTGACGTGGTGCTGTATTCAGCTGCATTTTTTTAAATACGTCAGTGAGTGTGCCCCCGTCGAGTCTTGCTGAATTTTCCTTCCCTGGGGATCAGCTTCCACCCCCACCCCCCTTTTACTCACCTGTCATGACTTCATGTTCCTTGGTTCTAAAAAAAATAAAAGGAAGAAGGCTGACCCACAGGTTCCCAGACAGGCTCCAGTCCCACCACCTGTACGATAATGAGCTTTTGCCTTAAGGGCAAAAATGTACGCTTCTACCTCCCCTTGATGTACCCTGTGCCTCACAGATGTTTTATAAATTTCTCTTTATGTTGGGATCTCTGCCACTGTGGGCTTATTTCCTCTCTCTCTAGCTATGCCTGTCAGTCAAAACCCACTAATCAGGGATTGAGTCAGACTCTAGCTCTCTAACTTGCTTGGGCTCAGGGCCCTCCATTCCATACTCCACATGATACCAGGCCTACTGGCCCTTCTACACTGCACCCCTGTGGCACCAGGCTGTTGGGTCTCAGCCTCCTCTGGCTTTCACCCTCTTTCTGTAGTTAGGGCCTTTTGCCTAAGTCCACCCACTAGGACCTGGCTTCAAGGCTTCTATGTCCTCTTCCAGTGACTTTGAGTTTGTGGCCCTAGTGCTGCACCCCTAGTGCAGCAGGGCTTCTTGAGCCCTGCAGTGCCCTGCAGTGCTAATGAGGGCTTCTCCTCCCCTACAGCCCCAGCCACAAACCATTTGAATTTTAACATTAAACATGAACCATGGACCCTATCGCTATATAATGATAATAAAAAAAATAAGAGAGGCAAAGTGCCCACTTACATGCGATTGTGGTTCTGTCTCATAGCATAGCGTATTCTTCCCAAGGAGGCTGGCACAGCTGCTCCATAGTCATCGGGAGTCTCCCACTCTCCTGCCTTCCTGGCCTTCTCCACTTGCGGTTTATATGGTTCTGGCCTTCCCCTTCCTATCACCTGAACAGTGGGCAGGACTCGATCCTTAACCCCTGCTTGACTGACTGACTACACCCAGAAGGTTCTGGATTTAAAGGGGCTGCCCTGTTTCTTGATAACAGAGCTAGGGTTCTCTGTTACAAGGTCGCTTTGCTTCCTGGTAACAGGGCTAGGGTTCCCTGTTACAGTATCCTTGTAGCATTTCTCCTAGCTACCACAAGATCTCAGGCCATGACCAAACTGGAAGTAAAGCACTTATTTTGGGACTCAAGAATCTACCTTCAGTGTCTGCACACAATGTCTGGTTTAGTGCAATTGGTGCTTGAGGATCACAGACTTCATGCTGGTAACACTAGCTTTAGCAAGTACTTGCATTTGAGCAGCAATCTTCCCATTTGATATGGAGTATTTTCTGGAAGCATCATTGGTGACAACTCTCTGGGCTCTTAAGATGATGATGGTAGGTGACCCACGTTTCACATCCACTGAGGAGAGTGGGGATGATGACTACATTATAAACCTGGATCTTGGTATTTCTTGAAAATCATGATCAATGAAAACACGCTAAAGCAATTTCCCTAAGGAGGAGCTTGAGCACTGCATCCTGTGCTGGATCTCCTTATCAATATTCACTTTCTGACACAGGTAGCTACCAAGGTAAGAGAAGTGCTTGACTATCTCCATGGTCTTTCCCTTGATGGTAAGACTTTAAGTAAAGGGATCACATTAATGACCTGGCTGGTAGTCTTTAAGTTAAAGAGGAAGAGACCCAGTTCAATAGATTTTTGCAAAGAGATCCAGCATAGTCTGGAAGTTTTCCTCAGTGTAAATAAGAATGGCACAGTTGTTAGCATACTGAAGGTCAAGGATGGGTGTTTTGTATACTTTGGTCTTCAAGCAAGAAATGTCCCAGACTGGAAAGCCCTCCATCCATTTGGTATTCAGTGTCAATTTTGGAAGGGAGATGGCTCATAATGAGAATCAGGATGATGGTCAAAACATGGAGAACAGACCTGGAGCAATGACTGCAGTTTGGATGACAAATAGATCCACTACAAAGAACAGGCACAGTCATATGGTTGTGGAGAAGCTTCAGAACCTTCATGTATTTTTCAGGCCATACAAATGTGGACAGAACTTGCCACAAGGCTTTGCGACTAATGGAGCTAAAGGCTTAGTAAGGTCAATGAAGGCCATATGCAGGCTTTTATATTGTTCCTTATACTTTTCTTAGACCTGGTAGGCAACAAAGTTCATGTCAATTGCCTCACAGAATGCGTAGTTTTTGTCATACAATGAAAGCTATGTATAGTCTAACTTTCCATAGTCCTACTTTCCTGCAATCTCAGGATAGCTTGACACACCTCAAAGACAAGAAATCTATCCAAGCTAGATGGAAAGGGCAAATTGAAGCACTCCCAAATGGTGAGTCAACTGTGATGGATGCCACCATTGAGCCCCTCCCCTAGCACATTGAAAGAGGATCCCTCACCAGCATACATATCCTAGAATATGTCTGGTGTGCCATCAAGAAAACCAAAAAAAAACAAGACCACTTGGACTGGATGGCATACTGGTTGAAATCTTCAAGGCTGGTAGTGAGGAACTGGTACTGAGGCTCCACAAATGTATTCTTCACATTTGGAACAACAAAGAGATCCCTGTAGACCTGAGGAATGTGAACATTGTGACTGTCTTCAAGAAGGGAGATAAGTCTGTGTGCAGGAACTACTGAGGTATCAGCCTCCATTCCACAGAAAGAAAAATCCTTGCCCACATCCTCCTGAACCATCTCCTGCTTTTTTCTGAGGAAGTCCTGCCAGAATCTCAGTGTGATAGAAAGGTAACAAAAAAATGATAAGGAAATCAAAATGCCAAACACATGAGGAAAGCCCTAGGTATGTTAAATCTGGAGAAAAGAAATTAAGGGGTGGAGGGTGTCGGGGTAACCAAACACTGAGTGAATCGGGCCCCAAGGTCACGGTGGGCCGGGGTGGCAACTGGAATACGAACAGGTGGGATTAGCGGCGGTGGAGTGTGAGCTGTACAGGAAGTTTAAACAGAGATGATTTATTTACTCACACTTGGGAAGCGGAGGCTCAGATATTTCTTCAGTTACAGTATAGCGAACAACAAAGGGGTCTGTCAGCCCACGGGGTTCACTAGCAAGCCCTTGCTTTCTACCCCCTAAGGGATAGGTGCAGCTGCCCACTAGCTAGTCCCAGGGCTGGTCAACAGCTCGTGAACGGGATAACAAACAACAAAAACTGTAACGTAGTGAATCGAGGAACGGGGTTGTGACGCCAGTCCAAAAGACAGTCCGTAAACCGAGGTCAGAGATGAGAAGCCAGAACGAAGTAAGCCGAAGTCAAAATTGAAGCCAAACAGTCCTGTAACCAAGATCGAAAAGACGAGTCGCTCCACCCGCCGTCCGCAGCCTCTGCTCACAGGATCGTTCTCTCCCTGTGCGACAGTTCCTGCAAAGGCAGCCTCTGCTCACAGGATTGAACACAGTCTCTCCTCCAAAACACACACACACACACACTATCTCACCACAGCCAGGTGGCGGCTCACAAACCTTTTATAAGAATTTAGTGGCCAATCAGAATGCTCTTTACAGAGAAATTTCTAGTCAAATTACATCATGTAGTCAGTAAACTGAGCGTGTGCGTTACATCAGATTACTTCATGCTCTGTGATTGACAAGCCTCCAGGTCGCCCAGAGGGCACATTCTGGGGGCCTGTCTGTAGTTTCAACTCCCTGTGATGGCAGCACCAAACCTAAGATTTTTCCTTGACAGAGGGGTGTGACAGCAGTTTTCAAATATTGGAAATGCTTCCATGAAGAAGAAGGAAAGCAACTGTTGTTCCCTGCCACAGAAGGCAGAGGTTTTAAACTGAAGCACAGCTGATTTAAGTCTCACAAAAAAAAACCTATCTAAAAACAAAAGTATCCCAACTGTAAGAAGCCAAAAGGACACTGGGACGTTGCAATACACTGCCTTGAGAAGACAGGAAACCACTTTCATTGAAGGTTTTCAAGAACAGGGTGAATAAATAGTTGTCTAGGACTGTTCAGAAATAATACATCCTGCATTGGTTGAGGTAGTTGGACTAGATAACCCTTGAGGTTCCTTCCAACCATATATTTCTAAGTTTATAGCAGGCTTCATTACTAACATTCATTTAATAAATTAAGGTATCATTCACATGGAAAGTTTTTTTTAACAGGTTCTTGCTTACATTGTGACTTTAAACCTATTAAAGCTAGCTGATAAACACTTTGCCAGTCCATGATAATATGCAAACTGTCATGATATTTTGTCTCAAATTATCAAAAAACAAACAAACACCAAAACCTCAAATAAGTTCATAGATCTATATTCCTACCATAGCTACCCAAAATTTCAGGAACACCAGATCCATCATAACTATGTTGGTATCAACTGCATGAAGCAACACTCAAAATGTTTGGTGATGGCTATCTGATAGATATTTGAGGGTTTGAAAGAGTTCCTTGATTTCTAATGAAAGTTGTAGGTGTAATTCATTGATCTAGTAGCAAATAGACTAAAGGGAAGTCATGCCTAAAACTGCTCCGAATCAAAGGATCAGAATATTGACTAGTATAAATTAGCATCACCTCTGACTTTAATGGCATTTTGCATATTTACACCAGTTGAGGATTTGACCTCAAATATGCAGCATATAATTTTGTTTTCACATATGAAGCACTCAGTAATCACCAGAAAGGCCAAAATCTAAGAAATGTTGTGCTCCCACCATTTCAATCAAAGTTCTTGAGGAATGGATGAGGTTCAACACTGCTGAAAAAAAAGGATAATAAATTTTACAAAAAAGTGAAGATTAAATCCAAATGAACCATAGCAACTGTGCAGAGTACCACAGTGGTTCTCACTTTGTGAAAAATTGTGGACAGCTGACCAGTAAACATTGTGTTATGTGTCTATAAAGTTCTTATTTTGGTAATAATACTACTTTGGATTTCTGCAAAATGCTTTACATCACCCCCAAATTATTTTATGATATGAAGGAAAACAGAGGCACACACAAGACATGATGCAAGTACATAGAATAATTTGAAACAAAAGCTAGCTGTCTTGCCTCTTGAACCCACATTTAGGAACCACAGTCCTTAGATTCATAGATTCATAGATGCTAGGGTCAGAAGGGACCTCAACAGATCATCGAGTCTGACACCCTGCCTAGACAGGAAAGAGTGCTGGGGTCAGATGACCCCAGTTAGATGCCTATCCAGCCTTCTCTTAAAGACCCCCAAGGTAGGGGAGAGCACCACCTCCCTTGAAAACCCATTCCAAATTTTGGCCACCCTTACCATGAAGAAATTTTTCTTGCTCTCTAGTGTAAATCTGTTCTCTGTCAGTTTGTGACCATTGTTCCTGGTTACCCCAAGAGGCGCCCTGGTGAACAGAGCATCTCCAATCCCTTGCTGTGCACCACTAATGAATTTGTAGGTAGGCAAAAGATCACCTCTCAGCCTTCTCCTGCAGAGGCTTAAGGGGTCCAGGTCCCTCAGTCTCTCCTCATAGGCCTTGTCCTGTAAGACTCTAACCATACGAGTGACCCTCCTCTGGACCTTCTTGGGTCTATCAACATCCTTCTTGAAATACGGTGCCCAAAACTGGATGCCATACTTCAACTATGGTCTGACCAATGCCACATAGAGGGGAACTATCACCTCCTTGGATCTATTTGTCATGCATCCGCTGATGCATTATAAAGTGCGGTTAGTTTTGCTGATGATTTCATCACACTGATGACTCATGTTCATCTTGGAGTCCACAACAACTCCAAGACCACTTTCCGCTTCTTTGCTGCTGACAGGGTCACTTCTGAGCCAGTGGGTGTGCTGGATATTTTTGCACTCTAGTTGCAGCACTCTGCACTTGTCCTTGTTGTACTGCATCCTTTTGTGTACTTACAACTTTTCTAACCTGTCTGCAATCATTCCCTACCCTCCAGAGTGTGTACTTCAACCCATACTTTAGTATCATTCGTAAACTTTGGCAGAATACACTTCACACCCACATCCAAGTCACTGATAAAGAACCCTGTGGGACCTCACTACCCACATCCTTCCAGGTAAATACTGACCCATCTACTACCACGCTCTGGGTGTGACCACTAAGCCAATTTGCCACCCATGGGACCATGTAAACATCTATTCACATCCTCTTAATTTATATCTGAGAATAGGATGAGATACAATATCGAAGGCCTTGCTAAAGTCCAAGAAAGAGACATCCACCTCTACTTCTGCATCTAAGCATTTGGTGACCCTGTCATAAAATGAAACCAGATTGGTCAGGCATGATCTACCTGCTACATATCCATATTGGTTTCCATGCTGCATTATTTTTCCTGCTGCACTCCCACAAATATGATCCTTCATAATTTTTTCAAAGATCTTTCCAAGGATGGATGTGAGATTGGCCTATAATTACTTAGATCCTCCTTCCTCCCCTTCCTGAAAATAGGGACCACACTGGCCCTTTTCCAGTCCTCCAGGACCTGACCAGAGCATCACAAGCACTCTAACAGCCGTGCCAGTGGTTCTGCTATGACACCGGCTAATTCCTTCAGGATCCTTGGAAGCATCTCATCTGTGCCTGCTCACTTGAACACATCCAGTCCATCCAAGTGACTCTGCACCAAGTCAGCGTCATCATTTGGTAGGCTGATGTCCCTCTGATGCTTATCCAAGAATCCATTAGGAGACTTATCTTGAGCCCTGTTTAGGAAAAAAACTGAGGCAAAAACCTCATTGAATAGCTCAGCCTTCTCCCCCTGTCTGTCACTAATTGCTCCTCCTTGTTCAGTAGGGGTCCTATGCTGCTCTGCTCCTTCCTTTTACTCCCTACATACGTAAACAAAGACTTTTTGTTGTCTTTAATTTGTGTTGACAGCCTCAGCTCTGTAGCTGCTTTAGCTTTTCTAATTACCACCCTGCAAGTGTGAGCCAAGTAGGTACACTCCTCCTTGGTAGTTTCCCCCTGCTGCCACTGCCTACATGCCTTCTTTTTTGCCCTTAGGCTCCCCTGGATTTCCCTGTTTAGCCAAGGAAGTTTTTTGGCTCCTTTCCCCCTTTTCCCTCATACTGGGATAGTCTCCCTCTGTGTCCAAAGGATCGCTTCCTTTAGCAATGACCACCCTTTCTGGACTCCCATCTCACTGATACTGTTCTCCTGCAATGCACCATTGACTAGACTTTTGTGTTAGGTGAGGGTCCTGCATGTAGGTTCAGAACCTACCTGAATGGTTGGATTTGGCTGAATGCTCCTCCCAGCAGATGTCAGTATAGTTTAGGTTCCCCATGACAACCATGTCCCTAGACTGTACAGACTCTGAAAGCTGCCTCAAGAATTCCAAGTCTAGCTTTTCCTCTTGGTGTGGGGGTATGTAGCAGACCCCCACCACCAAGTCCCTTTCCCCATGACCTCCATGTATCCTAACCCACAATGCCTCAACATTCTCCTCCTCTGATCCCATTTTGATTAGGGTAGATGTATAATGCTCCTTTATATAGAGACCTAACATACCCCCTTTCCTCCCTACTTTGTCCCTTCTGTACAACCTGTAGCCCTCAATGTGTACCTCCCAGTCATGGGTAGGGTCCCACCAGGTTTCTGTTAGCTGCACTAAATAAAGTTATTATCTGCAAGCAGCAGTGTGAGTTCTTCCTGTTTGTTTGCTATGCTCCTAGCATTAGTATAGAGGCACTTGAGCCCTCAAAATGGTGCCTTTGATGCCCCTACCCTATTGGGATGCCCAAAGGGTCCCTTGGTACTTACCTGGGGTGTACTGCTACATATCTCGCAGTTTGTAGGTTCTAGATTATCTCCATCTCCTGCCCTCCCATCCCCCATTGTATTTAGTTTAAAGCCCAATGTAGGAAGTCAGCCAACCTGTAAGAAAAGAGATTCTTACCTTTTGTGGAGACATAAAGCCCATTGTGTCCCAGGAGGTCATTTGCATGGAAGTGTGGATCATGGTCCAGGAAGCCAAAACTTGCACAATAGCACCAACTCTGGAGCCGTGGGTTGACTTCCCTGACACAGGTGATGTGACACAGGTGACTTCTCTAGAAGTCTTTTGAAGTAATTTTAATTCTTGGCCTCTTGAAGTAATTTAAATTTTTGGCCACCTATAAGAAATATATAGGTGGATATAAACACCTCAGCTCTCAGCTAAAATACAAACACAAAATGTAGGAAATGTTCTAAGGTTTACTTCAAAGCTTCTACCATTTGTCTTCTGCAATAACAGTATTATTTCTTACATTCTCTTTCTATGCTAGCCAAGTTCAGGTGGTATAATCAGAACTACATGAAAAGTTCAAATTATCTCCAGTAAAGCAAAGTAATGTATCATATATTAGCAAATAATCTTTCCCTTTTAGATACCTCATTTTATTTATTATCCTCTGGCATGATATCCATTTGTACTCAACATGTCATAATACTTCATCTCTTGGATCTGATATAGGACCAAGCAGCTAGGGGCAAGAATGGATATATGTCATCCAATGAGTGTCCATACGGACAAAATCCCAAAGATGTTGGGTTTGGCTTCCAGCAAACATATCAGCTCTAGCCAAGCTTCTCAAACCTACACCAACTGGCAATGATCACAAAGTAGAAATCCACAGATCACTGCAAATTAGTTGGCCTTTGATCAGGCCCTAGTACCCAACCTGGGAACAAACTATGAACAGGAGGGAAGGAAAGGAAGTCACAGAGCTGGTGAAAGGGCTTTCCTTCACAGAGGTTCAGAGTGAAGTTTTACAGTCTCACTTGCCAAAGAAGTATCTCAGGCTTTTCTAATCCCTCTAATTTGTTAAACTCTCAGCAACAATCCTCTGCTGTCTATACTTGAATAACGATTTCTCTTCTTTTCTAGAAGACTGAGAGATTGTTATTAAATGCTGTTAATTTGAAGGTCCCATCTTTTTTTCTTTCAGATCTTTTTTACTTTCTAGTCTCTATATTTTGCTCCATATCTAGCTGAGATTTTTTAATGGAATAATATTTAAATATATAGGAGTAAGAAAGGGCTGTATGTTTAAAAAATAACAAGGCTGGGCCCCTACAATTTATGTTATTGCAGTCAGAATAACATACTGCTATTTGGGTTGCTATCCTTCACTATACATAATTTCTGCTGGTTATAAAGCTCAGAATAGTTAATTTTATCTCTCTGCTTATACGACAAATTATTTTTCAACTACTTTTTCTCTTTTTTTCTTCTTTTTTTTAACAGAGTGAGAAAATCCCAGGAACATTTTATTGAAAGCCTCTCCCCATTTGTGTCTCATGAGCTGTGAAATATGGTTTAGATACAAGAGAAAAGATAAATAGTTTTCATTTGTAGCCCACAGAAAATGGTTTGTTCTGCTCTGGTAACTGGTAAATCTAAAAAAATACCCTAACATAAATTCTCTGTTCTTTTTAATAACAATAGGCATTTCAGTGGATGGCTGAGCTTGTTCAACCTTTGTGTGATGCATCAAGTCAAATCCTTGTAAAATTTTAATGCTACAAGCTCTTAACATTTAAAAGCTCTCTCTCATTTGGGTTAAAATGTTCAATATTCTCCTAACTCAAAGCACAATAAGGTAATAACATTACCTTATCTGAACAAATATCCTGGGAAATTGTATTTTAAACAATTGTCTTCTACATATGTTACATCTCATTGTCTTTTGCTTTCAGATTGGAAAGATGTTCTGATTATTTCACGTAAATTTGCACATGTAGTACATAATTCTGTCACTACAGCAGCTCTTCCTTTGCCTCACATACTTCTTTCAAATTAGACAAATTTCAGGATCCATAAGCATCACCATTTATACAAAACTACTTATAGTCTTTAAATTACTTTCATCACCAGAGTATTTGAGCTCCTCCTAAGTATTTATGAAGTTACCTT
The DNA here is from genome assembly GCF_052110815.1 of Crocodylus siamensis. Classification (NCBI taxonomy): domain Eukaryota; kingdom Metazoa; phylum Chordata; order Crocodylia; family Crocodylidae; genus Crocodylus; species Crocodylus siamensis. The sequence goes on from NC_143395.1 coordinate 251,833,684, forward strand.
CACAACATCCTTCTGAGGAGAAAAGCATTATTAGTTCCTTTTGACTGATGAGGACCTGGAGCACAGAGAGATGTTTAAGGGTGATGTAACGTGTTAAACTTAACACTTATTAGATGCAGTTAAAATGCAAGCAGATGCATAGTCAAACATGGGCTAACTGTGACATTGCAAAATTGTACCCTTTCAAGCAAGGGTTATCTTCCCTAACTTTAATAGTTTGCTACTTTCCAAAGACTTGCAACTGTTGCAAGTGAACATGTGACAGGGTCCAAATTGTGATCCTTGACCTGATTTAGGAATTCCTTAAAAAAAACAAGAACTAAACCAGTTTAACTAGTGAAAAGAGTATAACTGGTTAGGTTGTTGTTTCATCTTGGGCTCTTTTACTCTAAATTTAAATACAAGTTAAGCGTGCAATGTAAACTAATAGACAAACCAAAGTAAGAAGAATGTACCTTGTACAATATAGAATATAATCAGCTAAGATAGAATCCTAGATCTATTAAAAGTCTGGATATGTTAAAAGATTTACAGTTTGTTTTCTGAAGTGGCACTGTGAATACAGTTTATCATATGGGAAAAACTAACAAGTCTCCACAAAGAGCCACTGATATGGCTGTGATTTTTGTATTGCTAACACTGATATTGCTTTCCTTTTTAATTAAACTGAGGAAAACTTTGATTTTAATGTAGAATATTTGGGATAGTGTTTCATAGCTCCTGGAAACTGGTGTTGAAGTGAATAGGAAGGTGACATTTTTTATCTTAGTGCAAAGCGAAATTCAAGCACTCTGACAGGTATTTTGGAAGTTCAAAACCCCTTTCTGAATTTCTCATTGATCCTCTCTTTCACTTTTCCACTGTAGTTAAGATCCTCTATCCTTTAAGGCTAACAGGAACAAATATGAATACAACTGATATAGAGAAAAGACTATTGGCTACTATATTGTACATGGACTGTAAGAGGGAGAATCTTCACCAGCCAAAAGACAGTATGAAATTTAGGAAGCAATAGCTCATCCACCAAGCCTTCGTAGTTTCACAGTTTCATACTTAGTAGGGTCGGAAGGGACCTGAGCAGATCATGAAGTCCAACCCCCTGCCAAGGCAGGAAAGAGTACTGGGGACAAACAACCCCAGCAAGGTGTCTTCCTAGCCTTGCCTTAAAGACCTCCAAGGTAGGAGCCAGCATCACTTCACTTGGAAGTTGGTTCCAGATCTTAGCCGCCCTGACAGTGAAGTAGCACCTCCTGCTGTCTAATCTGAATTTACCCTCTGCCAGCTTGTGACCATTATTTCTAGTCACTCCTGGTAGTGCTTGGGGGAGCAGGGACTCCCCCAATGACTGCTGGTTCCCTATGACTAATTTGTAACAGGCCACTAGATCCCCCTCTCAGCCTTCTCTTGTGGAGGCTGAACAGGTTCAGGTCCCATAGCCTCTCCTTGCAGGGCCTGTCCTGCTGCCCTCTGATCATGCGAGTGGCCCTCCTCTGGACCCTCTCCATGTTGTCCACATCCCTTCTGAAGTGCAGTGCCCAGAACTGGACACAGCCCATGTTCATCTTTGCATCAAAGATGACTTCAAGTTCCTTTTCTGCCTCTGCACTGACGAGAAGGGAGTTCCCCAGCCTGTAAGTATGGTGCTGGTTCTTCCTCCCCAGGTGCAGCACCTTGCAGTTGTCAGTATTGAATCCCATCCTGTTCTCATCCACCCACCCCTGTAACCTGTATAGGTCTGATTGCAGCCTATTCCTCCTTTCTAGTGTGCCCACATTCACCCACATCTTAGTGTCATCAGCAAATTTGAACAGGGTGCTTTTTACCCTCTTGTCCAAGTCACTGATGAAGATGTTGAACAGTGCGGGCCCGAGGACAGAGCCCTGCAGAACCCCACTGCCCACATCTCTCCAGGTTGAAAATGACCCATCCACCACCACTCTCTGGGCGTGGTCCTCCAGCCAGTTGGCTACCCATTTGACTGTGTAGGTGTTGACACCACAGTCCCCCAGTTTTTTAATGAGAATAGGGTGAAGGACAGTGTCAAAGGCCTTCCTAAAGTCCTGAAAGACTACGTTCACTGCTACCCCTGCATCTAAGGATTTGGTGACCTGGTCATAGAAGGCCACCAGGTTGGTCTGACAGGACCTACCTTTAATGAAGCCATGTTGGTTCCCCCACACATAAGCTCCCCCGCTGGGCCCTCATGGACATGTGCCAGGATAATTCTCTCAAAACACTTACCCAGGATCGAGGTAAGACTAACTGGCCTATAGGTTCCCAGGTCCTCCTTCCTCCCTTTTTTGATGATCAGAACCACTTTGGCCCTCTTCCAGTCCTCTGGCACCACACCAGAGCACTACAAGTGCTCGAAAAGCCAGGCCAGGGGTCCGACAATGACCACAGCTAATTCCCTCAGCACTCTGGGGTGGAGATCATTTGGACCAGCTGATTTAAATACATCCAGTCCCTCCAGAAGTTCCCTGACTAGATTGTCACAGACCCTTGGCCTAGGTGCACCTTCCCTGGGGCCTAAGGGGAGCTGATCAACCCCAGTGGGGGGGGGCTGATCCGGTCCCTGCTCAGGAAAATGGAGGCAAAGAAGTCATTAAATAGGTTAGCTTTGTCGTCTGGTGTGATGACCAGATTTCCTAGTGTGTCTTGCAGGTGCCCCACATTACCCAGTACCTTCTTTTTACCCCCATGTGTTTAAAAAAGGACTTCTTGTTGTTCTTGATCCTCTTAGGGTCTTCTCACTTGTTACATTTAGCACATGCTAAATCTGTAGAATGTTATAAGGTATTAAAGTTGAAATATGTTCTGAGCAGTCACACACTAACATTTATTATGATCACTGAAACTAGAGAACTGTCAAGCTGACATCCCACCACACTTTGCTGGAAAGTCTTTCCACATACTTCTTACGGCAATGGAAAAATAACCCTGTACAGAGAAAAGTGTTGATTGGCCAACTGTCTGAAAAAACAAATTCTACTTCCTTCTTGACAGGGCACAGGATATCTAGTTCTTCCTTGACTGCCTTTGACTGAGATTGGATCTCCAGCAACTTCTTGGAAATCCCAAGTGGCAAAACTGAGCAAAGTCCTGGACAATGTAATCCAAAGGTTCTCTGTGCTCTGGGGGCATGAGCTTCTGGCCCTGGTAAGGCACTACATTGAGGACCATGATGCTACCATAGGCATCATACTAGTGCACTTGTCAAAGGCATAAGGTGCAAGCCATGGCACTGCAGGTCTGGATATCACCTAGCCAAGGCTGAGTACTACCAGTGAGTTCAGACTAACAGGAGCAATTCATGCTTGAAATCTGGTATGAAAAGCAGCGTTGGCAGAACTTTAGGAAGTCCTGTGGAACATTCATGAAACTTTGTGCCATGCTGCCCTCACCTGAACCAGCACCAGGAAATTGGTGTTTTGTGCTTCATGTCTCTCATGAGAACCATCTCCCTGTGATTTAGAGCCTTTCTCTGTGGCCATAAAATTTGGTGTGGGGCAGACAATGGTAATGATGTCCATGCATGAAGTGTGTGATGTCATCATTGTGAAGTAGGGCTTTTGGTTCATCCAGCTGAGGACCAACAAAAGGTAACTGCTGGGTTTGAACATTTGGACTCCACAAACTATCAGTGGGACTCACATGCCCATTCTGTGTCCCCCTTACCATTCCCCAGATTACAAAACCCATAAGGGGTTCTTTTTGGTTACTAAGAAGTTGTGAACCAGCAGGGGTGTTTCATTAGCATTAGCATCAATATCAGGTGGTCAGGATGACTACCTGACACTAGTGTGTTCAGGAACTTTGGTTTCCCAGAGATTATGGAGCAGGGGGAGTTCACCCCTGCTACTCCCATTATGGACTTGGAAGGCTGACCATTCGTCCCTTGATCATCAGGGACCTTATGTAGCTACCCCTCCCCTGGTTCACGAAGCCACACACTGTCTAGCTGGTCTCCAGGAAGAAGTACATCAATTACTGGCTAAACAGTTGTTGGATGATGGGGAAGTGCACCTTTAGGTATCTAAAAGTGACCCAAGCTGAAGAACATGCTCAGATTAATGGTCATCATCTGCATCCTCTACAACATATGCAAGGTGAGGGGTGAAGCCTTTGTGGACACCAGGATGACTCTGGATGACCCTATATCAGGGAAAGCCTTTGACACTTTGAATGATGCCTGGGCTGAAGCAGCATTTGTGGCCAAGCATTGCAGACAGACCCACCATCAAGCTTTTCTGATCAGGAAAGCTTTGGATGACTACTTTCTGGGACAATATTCTGCTGGTCAGGACAGAGTTCAGGGAGAAGACCTCTGAGCAACTGTGAACCTTTAATTAACCATGGTGAACAATTAATGTTGTTACAACTTCTCAGTAAACATCTTTGATCCTAATCATTGGGCCAGACATTTCCTCTTGTGTGGGGGGAATTTGGGTAGGAGATTGAAGCATAAAGTCCTGTGTTAGGGGGGTAGCAAGGGCTGGTTGGGAAGGGGAAACCAGGGCATGGGCCATTTGATATGTTAGGGATGTGAACCCATACGGGAAATTCTTAGCAATACAAAAATCACAGCCATATCAGTGGCTCTTTGCACTCTGGGAGCTCACATGCAGCCCTTCAGTTTCTTCAAAGTGCCCTACTCTACATGGCCTGGTCTTATACCAAATACCAGGGTGACTCCAGCCCAGGCCCCCCCCGACCCCCTGACTCTGTTCTCACTCATGGGGGTTGGCCTATGTACTGTCCTTCGGGTCACTCTCACAGTCCTACTCAGTAACTCCCTGGTAAAGCCCTTCAAGCCTCCCTCAGAAGACGTACTCCGCACCCCACACATGTAGTCCTTCAAGTGCCACTTTTTGCATTCTACCCTGCACGGACCCTCACCATAACTCTTCCCAACAACACTGCCCCCTCTGGGGCCTCCAGGACCCTTTGTCACTGCTGGGCTCAGGTGCCAACTAAAAGGCATGCCTGGTTCCACTACTCCCACAGCTCTCACAACTACCCACCATATGGTGGGGGCCAGGGTTAAAGAGCCCCTACTTGCCTTTCACTGGGGGAGTAATCAGTCTGGTATTTCTTGGGGGCTGTCCCACTACAGACAGCCCTGCCAGACCCCCCTTACCCAACAGCGTGCAGTTTTAGGTCATGCCCAGAACCAGAAGCCTCCAAGCAATCCTCATAGCTCCTGCCCTTTCCTCCAGGATGTTCCTGAGCCATAGCTCAGCCAGTTGGTGTTTCTCTCACAGTGGCTGGCAGCAAACTGCTATCTCCCCATATATAAACTGGGTCCTAAAATGTCTGCCTTAATCAAGCACCTGCCAACTGCCTGCTTCCATCCCTTATAGTAGCACACCCAAAGGTGTGCTGCCAACACAGTTAATGATGACTACTTTTAAAGAACCAGTGTGACCTGACCGTAATGTGAAGATGCATGTTGTATTTGACACCACTGCATCGAACAATGAAGAATCTGTTGGATTGGAAAAATAGCTCACTGGAAAAAAATCATACAAAAAACCCCAATGCTTGAGCTGAAAAATATATTTAGCAAAAATAAAAATGCTTTATTTGTCTAGGGTGAAATTCTGTGGGGCAGGGTCAGTCTGCAGGCTGAATCCCAGGTGGGGTTGGCATATGGGATTGGTCCACAGGTGCAATCCAGCATACTGGCCTAATCCCATGTGCCAAACTGACCCTGTCCACCCGATTCAGCTGTATACTGGCCCAACCCCATATAGGGGTATAAGGTATTACTGGCCTAACTCCCATATAGGGAAGTCTAGCAGGCAGGACTACATTATCTTGGCCTGCAGATCTCCTACAGGTCTGGAAATTGGCAGCAAAGGAGCAGCAATTAATGCTGTTACTGTTCCCCTAAGAAATTTCTGGATTTATGGGGATCCCTGTGGGTTGGATGACACAGATCTGCAGGCCAGAGCTGGCTCATGGGCTGAAGCTTGAGCATCACAAGAAAACAAAGTCACTGGTTAGTTGTAGACCAATATTTCAGTTCAGACATTAAGGGTCTTTTCAGATAATTAGCCTAAGGAAAGCCTTTCACAATTAATTTATTCTCAAACTCATAAATAAAGAATAAGGAGACCTACACTTAGGTCCATCAGCAATAGTCACTTTAAAGACAAATTGTATAAGTAACTAGAACAAGAGCCTTGAAAATCTCTAATGCTCAGACCCTAAAGTGACTGGTTTCTTAAAATTAATTTCCGTATCGTAGTAGCAAGTAAAATGACAGTGTATCAGTATACAAAGATTCCAGATAGCATAGAGTTTAAGTGAAAGGATCTGAAACTGCTGACTCTGTGACTTGTTCATGGTAGACGTAAATGAGAAGGCTCATCTGAGTTTTAGATGAAAGAAGAAATTTTCCATTTTTTCAACCCCAAGTGACTCAGGGAATCATTTAAACACCCACTTAAAAGTTAAGCATGTGGTTAGCTGGACTTCCCTTGAAGAAAGTAATGGTTGGTTGACTAGAAGATGTTCCCAGAAATGAACATTGAAACAGTGTATAATTATAAAATTGAATTTCCTTTCCCACTTGACTTCTATGGAAAAGATGTACCCAAGTCTTTTAAAATAATAAATTCTTTGACCTAATTGTTTGAAACATTTAAAATATTTACAAAATGGACTGAATATTGGTATGTTAACACCAAAAAATTGATTTAAAGCAGTTTGATTTAAAGCATTTTAGATCCCAAATACTTTGAAAAGTGATATTTTACCTGCAAAGTTGGTTCTTACAGCACAAAAGATGTCAGATGGACCTAACATGTTGTTGCTACTAGAAGATTAATGTGGATTAATACAATCAGATTAAAAACACAAAACAAAGCACATATATACCTGCTCACCCCACCCCCATCCCTTAGTCTTCAATCAGCTTTATAAATTATAATTAATATAGTCAATAGTGATTAAAGGCTTCAGGCCTCCTGGCCTAAAAGAAAAACGATCACCTTTAGGATCTTCTACTATTTATTACAGCTCTAAACTTTGACCCTCTTGTCTTTTCATTATACCATGAAACATATTATATCTAAAGATATATTTCCTAGGCTTTATCCTATTTGCCATTAGAGATTAAAGTCCACAGAAATCAGCTTCTATTTTCAGAAATTTCTTTTATAAAGAAGCTTCTAGTACTGCAAAGAAATTATACTAGAACCTAAGGTAGCATTAGTCTTAAGGAAATAATACATATATATGAGAGGATTTTGGTAATATTCTGAATGATGAACAGCTTAACCTATATGCTGTCCAAAAAGATTAGTTTACAACAGACTGACTATATTCTGCTAGCAAGTTCACTAGCAGAATTGCATGACAGTCATAGAAGGGTACTTAAAATGAAAGCTATAAAAAAAAGCTAGTTTTAGTGGCCAAATTGGATAAGGATATAGAATCTATAAGGGTACAGTTTGAAATATGCCAATAGGCCTTTTTTCAATCCTTGGAAATGGAATTTCCTATGAAATTCCCATGGACTTTAAAGGGAAGGACAAACAAGCGTTTGTTACAGTAGCCATTACAAATCCATGGTAACCAAAGGAAATGGCTATAAACATCACACCCTCTAGCAAAATCATGAAGTTTTAAGATTTGTATTGCTGCTTATAGGATTCCCAAAGTTCTATTAGACAATTCCTTTTTTAGGAATTTAAGACATTATCTTAGAAGAATGGTATCTAATATACCGGATCACATTTTTAGTACCTGAAGCAAAATGGGTTAGAGTTCTTTGTCAAAACATGAGAAAGAACAACTGAAAAAGCTAACCACTCAATAAATCAATGAGCCATTGTATAGCAAATTCATCTTGCAATGTTAATTCACAAGCAACAATGCAGAAAAATGCAGATATAGCTTTAGAAACTATCTTGAGGTAAATCTTTAGATTCAGAATCACAAAAGGCAAAACAACTATGGAAAACAAGGCAAGATTTAAAAAGATGAGTAACAAAAATAAAAATTGAACCCAAACTAGTTCCTATCACACAGATGTTATTTGTGACTGTAACAGGACTGGGCCCCAGGGGCATCTGTGGTGCCCTCTAATGGCCATATGGCTCCTGCCTAGCTCAATCTCTAAGCTGTCCTCTCTTTGTACCTCTCTTGCCACATCTTGTTCCTAATAACAGATTGAAAGGGGGTGGAGGGGCTGCTCACAGGTCTTAGAGTGTGGGGTAGTAGATTCCCACAAGCAGACCCCCTCTCTCTCTGACTCTGCTGGTCACACCAATCTCTCCCATTAAGTGGTCCCTCCTTGCCTGCACATGCCCACAAGGCACCTGCTGCCCTATGGACTAATCATAGCCTTTGCACCTCCCCTACAGCCGTGCCCATGCCTCGCAGGTGCTTTGCATCAATCAAGTGGGACACTTGTCCACAAACCACCAGGCTCTCCCTGCTGCTCTTTCACCCTTAAAGTAACAGGAACCTCTAGTTCTATTACCCTAGCAATGGAATTAATGTAATGAAGAATAATAAGACTCCCATTTTCTTTAAAGCTGGTAATAAGAGCACACTCATATGACTTTAAAAATGAAAAAAAAACTAGAAAATAATACAAAGTTCAACACATCATGGACAATAATCTCAGTTTATACAGAAAAAGACAAAAATCCACTCAATTCTTCTCTTAAACTTCCATTCCCTTTAAATATTTTAAAGGGAGGGTGGGTTGTATGCGAGTATGTGTGTATTAACTGAGGCCAGAAGCAACAGTCAAATTATTTTTAGTATGTCTTTATGTCTTCTTAAAATAAGCTAAAGATCAACAGGTCATTTTGCAAGAATAAGAGAAGACAAAATTAGCAACTGGAAAATGGAAAAGGATCACACAGAAATTAATCAAATCAGCAAAACAACATTTTCTGTGAAAGAGATACACTAACTAATAATAACAGCTTCCTAGTTTGTTTATTTCCTAATAGATGATCTGCACATTAGTAAGAATAATTCACGTAGATCAGTATGGATTTATAAGGGCAGAACAGAAGCAACAATTCTTAGGTAAATGGTTAATTTCTACCTATAAAAACCTAAATGTGGTAAGCCCACTCCATCTACAGAAGGCGTTCAGCCTTTAAACAGGTCAGTGGGGCTATCCCTTGGGAGTTTTGAATCAGATGCACTTCGCTGATTTTAGCAGAGTTATACCACAATTACAGTGTAACAGAGCTGAATTTATTCTGGGAATCAGCTTTGGTCCAAACTGAAACAAACTGATGGGCTCTGATCCAAATGATTTTTTATGCTACTTAATTACTACAAGTTAAGGGTGTCCTCTTTTACCACTGCAACGTGGTACTCTGCTAAAACATTTGGTAGTCCAGAAGTGTCAGAATTAGAGAAAGGAACTGCAGAAACTGACAAAATCCTTGTAATCACACTTTATATTTGTTTTATATTTAAAAAAAAATGTTTCAGGAATCAGAGATCTTAAAATTAGGAAAAAGATGTTATTGCTTCCTCTCACTCGTAAAAATATCTCCATAATCCTTGTGGAACAAAAAGGTTGTATTTAGAAAAGTTCAACAACCTAAACTAGAAAGAATGTGTCGTAGATAACAGTTCCAAAAAGATACCAAAGTGATCAGTTTACAACTATTAAGAGAAAGTATGACAACACACATGAGCATACCCCTTACACACCCTGATTATAATTTCTCCCCCTCCCCACTAATCCCCAAATATAATTTAATGAATTTTCCCCTTTTTTGTAAAAAGAATGTCCACATCTTTTGCTATACATTCATTGTAAAATTTGAAGTGCGTTTGTCATTTACAGTGATGGTTTTCAATTCAGTCAGTATAACATACTGGCCTCCTCACCCACTACCTCCCCAACTGGCTACCATATCAGCAATGCAAATACCCGCAGCTTTCATATTTGCTTAGTACAACATTATGACAGTAACATACACAGCCAGCAAATTTGACGTTTATGAACATGGACAAAGCAGATTTATATTCTAAAAAATATTAATTGATAATGCCTTTGATTTATGTTTCTCAGTTATTTATATATTTACATGCTTGTTATAGTACTCCTATTATTGAAATGTATAGCACCATTCATCCAGATCTAATCTTTTGTTTCTTAATAATGCTGATAAGAAACACCTTTCTATTTCAGAATTTAAAATGGTTCCTTGAACATTTATAGACTATAAAGCATGTCTAGGACTGCCAATTATTTTATAACAAAATTCCTTGCTGAAGAAAGGGAAAGAGAATCTGAAATGCAATGAGAGAGTTTAACAGTCCCACAGAGAGAATGATGTTTTTCTACATCTTCTTCTTTTATTATTACTACAAGTCATGGATATAATGGTGAAAACATACACAGCAATTTACCAGCATGTACCAGCATACATTCTCTGCTATGAAGAAATCACACACTAAGTAGCACAGACTCCAGAATCAATGGAATGCTTGAAAATGAAAGGCTCTCTTTTGACAAGATTGTTTGATCCATGTCTTAAGGACAGAATAGAAATGTTATTTTCATTTTCCTGCTGACATACAGTAGTTTGCTGGAAGGATGTTCAAATAAGCAAAATGCTGCAGACAATGCCATCGGTCAGCTCATATTTCTTTCTACCTTGCAGGAAAGGTGCAGCTAATATTATAGAATATTTTCTCTCCATATGAGAATGCAGAGAGTTCCACTAAAGTTGAAAGATCCGTAGTAAAGCTAGCAGAGATGTCATTAGCAAAACCAATTTGCTGCATCTGAATAAACATGGTATCACAGCAGAAAATCCAGGTGATGATAAGGCATACACTACAGAGAGATGACACATTGACTTAGATATAAGAAAAAAAGGAACAGATGGCTTAAAATCTAAACTGGAGTAATTTTACCTAGATCTGTGGAAAATTACCCAGATTCTGGAGCAAAAACCCACTAGTGAAGTTACATTGGTTTAGGTTTTTACTTGAGTTACTGCCTAACTCAAGTAATTCTAGCCATTTTAAAAACTAACTGGTAGAACTATCTGCTCCCCTCTTTTTTTTTCTGTCTCTTTTCTTTTTTTGCAAAGAAGACTTTTTTGTAATTTAGAATAAACAGAAGCACAAAAAATAAAAGTGGACATAAAATACGCTATGTTTGGCTCATTTCTATAGATTGGAATTTATTTCCGTCTTTCATTATCCTATATGGCCTGGTTCAAATCTAAGTACATTTAAGGTCTTGTCATTGACTTCAGTGGGCTTTGAATGAAGCCTTTGGAGGTGAAATATAAGAGAAGTCCACAATTTTAAAATACAGTGAAAGATAAGCAGCACAAAACAAACAAACAAACAAAAAACCCAAAACATGAATTAGCATAACAGTGCTAGTGTTACATAGTTTCTATTGTTATTATATTGGAGAGACATAGTCTTAATACTGAGGAACAGTAATAGTAACCTAGTACATACAGCTACACGATAGTATGTACATGCCAGTGCTGGTTACATCGTACAAAATCAATGTAAATTACACCAGGGTAATGTGTTCATTTGTCCATGCTTATGACCTTCCTCTACTTTTACATTACCCTGGCAAGAATGCATCAGTTAAGTCACTTAGGCCAAAAGACATGGTCATCATGGGTGACCTGAACTTTCCAGACATTTGCTGGGAAGAGCAGTCAGCCAGGTCTGACCGCTCACGTAGGTTCCTAGCCAGAATGCAGGACCTCTGTCTAACCCAGGAGGTGCTCAGTCCTACCAGGGAGAAGTCTTGTTGGACCTGGTGCTGGCCACCAGCGAGGACCTGGTGAGGGGGCTGCAGGTGCTCGACAACCTGGGCAACAGCGATCATCACCTGCGGGAATTCGCCATCCAGCGCAAGATGGCAAAGACCTGAAGCAAGGCAGCAGCCCTAGATTTCAGGAGGGTGGACTTCAAGGAGATAAGCAGAATAGTCAGGGAACCACTGAGGTCCTGGAGGGGAGGGGAGCCAGATGTCCAAGAAGAGTGGTTGCTCTTTAAGGAGATGATCCTTCAGGCCCAAAGGGAGGTAATCCCAACATGGATCAAAGGGACCAGGAGGGCGCAAAAGTCCCCATGGCTCACCAAAAGCATCCAGGAATGTCTCCTACCTAAAAGGGAAGTGCACACCCAATGGAAAGGAGGGGCCATCACCAGGGAGGATTATACTGCGGTTGCTCGGAGATGCAGGGGTGCAATCAGGAAGGCCAAAGTGGAGATGGAACTGGGACTAGCTTCCCAGATCAAAGACAAGAAGTCCTTTTTTAAATACATAGGGGGCAAAAAGAAGGTTCCAGGTAACGTGGGGCCCCTGCAGGACACGCTAGGAAATTTGGTTGTCACACCAGATGACAACGCTAACATATTTAATGATTTTTTTTGCCTCGATTTTCCTGAGCAGGGACCGGAACAGCTACCCCCCCTTCTGGGCCCCCCTTAGACTCCAGAGGAGGTGCAGCTAGCCAAGGGTTAGTAAGGAACTAGTTAGGAAGCTTCTTGAGGGACTGGATGTATTCAAATCATCTGGTCCAGACGAGCTCCATCCTAGAGTACTGAGGGAATTAGCTGCGGTCATTGCGGGATCCCTGGCACAGCTTTACGAGCACTCGTGGTGCTCTAGTGTGGTGCCAGAGGACTGGAAGGGGCCAATGTGGTTCCCATCTTCAAAAAGGGGAGGAAGAAAGAGGGGGACCCAGGAAAATATAGACCAGTTAGTCTTACCTTAATCCTGGGCAAGCTTTTTGAGAGAATTATCCTGGCACATGTCCATGAGGGACCAGCAGGGGAAATTATGTTTAGGGGCAATCAACCCGGGTTCATTAGAGGCAGGTCCTGTCAAACCAACCTGGTGGCTTTCTATGACCACCTGGGGGATTCTTGTGGCTGCCTACAACCTTATCATGGGCCACCAGCAGGGACTCGACTCGGGGAAAGTCTGTTCACCAGGGCCCCCCTTGGGGTCACCAGGAACAATGGCCAGAAGCTGAGGGAGGATAGGTTTAGGTTAGCTATTAGGAAGAACTACTTCACTGTAAGGGTGGCCAGAGCCTGGAATAGACTTCCCAGAGATGTTGTGCTCTCACCTTCCCTGGAAATCTTCAAGAGGAGACTGGATAGGCACCTGGCTGGGGTCTTATGACCCCTCCCACCCCCAGTGCTCCTTCCTGCCCATGGCAGGGGGTCGGACTAGATGATCTGTCTAGGTCCCTTCGGACTCATTGATTCTATGATTCTATGACCAGCTCACCAAATCCTTAGATGCAGGGGTAGCAGTTGACATAGTCTTCCTGGACTTTCGGAAGGCCTTCGACACTGTCTCTCACCCCATTCTCATTAAGAAACTGGGGGACTGTGGTGTTGACACCTACACAGTCAAATGGGTTGCCAACTGACTGGAGGGCCACACCCAGAGATTGGTAGTGGATGGGTCATTTTCGACCTGGAGAGATGTGGGCAGTGGGGTTCTGCAGGGCTCGGTCCTCGGGCCACCACTGTTCAACATCTTCATCAGTGACTTGGACGAGGGGGTGAAAAGCACCCTGTTCAAATTTGCAGATGACACCAAGATGTGGGGGAAAATGGGCACACTAGAAGGGAGAAATAGGCTGCAATCAGACCTAGACAGGTTACAAGGGTGGGCAGATGAGAATAGGATGGGATTCAACACCGAGAAGTACAAGGTGATGCACCTGGGGAGGAAGAACTGGCATCGTACCTAAAGGCTGGAGAACTCCCTTCTTGTCAGTGCAGAGGCAGAAAATGATCTTGGAGTCATCACTGATGCCAAGATAAACATGAGCCGACAGTGTGGAGATGCGGTCAGGAAGGCCAACCGCACCTTGTCATGCATCCACAGATGCATCTCAAGCAGGTGCAAGGAGGTGATCCTCCCCCTCTCTGCAGCACCGGTCAGGCCACAGCTGGAGTACTGTGTCCAGTTCTGGGTGCCACATTTCAAGAGGGATGTGGACAACATGGAGAGGGTCCAGAGGAGGGCCATTCTCATGATCAGGGGGCAGCAGGGCAGGCCCTTTGAGGAGAGGCTACGGGACCTGAACCTATTCAGCCTCCACAAGAGAAGGCTGAGGGGGGATCTAGTGGCCTGTTACAAAGTAGTCATAGGGGACCAGCAGGCATTGGGGGAGTCCCTGTTCCCCCAAGCAGTACCAGAAGTGACTAGGAATAATGGTCACAAGCTGGCAGAGGGTAGATTCAGGCTGGATATCAGGAGGCACTACTTCACCATCAGGGCAGCTAGGATCTGGAACCAAATTCCAAGCGAAGTGATGCTGGCTCCTACCCTGGGGGTCTTTAAGAGGAGAATAGACGAACACCTTGTTGGGGTCGTTTGACCCCAGCACTCTTTCCTGCCATGGCAGGGAGTCAGACTCAATGATCTGCTCAGGCCCCTTCCAACCCTACAAACTATGAAACTATGAAAATATGAAACTTATTTCTAGAGTTGTCACAATGGTGTAGCTATTATGGTCCATGAAATATGTAAGAGGTAAGGATTATTGTGGGTGATACCTTTTATTGGACTAACTGCATGGTTGGGATAGAATTAGACAAGGTTTCAAATGAAGTGTATTGTTCTTCAGGTAAACTTCTTGTGTAAATAATCTGCAGATGAATACATTACATCTGAAAGCTTGTTTGGGTCTATTCCAATGAGGCAGAGGTTCAATAAAAGATATCACCCACAAAAATCCTTGTCTCACACTCATTTTATTTCTGAATTATCCTTTCATGGGTAATACTCATGAATTCTTGAAACTATTGCTGAAAAATATTTTAGGCATGATTTTCTGGGATAAAATAAAATTAGAATAAATCTAATTTACAAAAAAGTCAGATTGTTTCATCTGTCATATAGTTTTACTTTTGTCATTCCAGTTTATATAGGGGCTGTCAGACTGAAGTGAAAAATTATTTGTTGGCAATGATGCAGTATGGATGTAATATACTCTAATGTCATCACAAAATGTAAAATGATATTTTACAATCCAAAAGAAAAGAATTGCATTATTCAAAATGTTAGTATATTTCTTTAATAAGGCTCTAAATCATACTCGGAATTTCTTTAAAGACTGAAGAAGACATTCGCACGTTTTTCAAATAATTAATCAGAAACAGACTTAGGCCCTGATTTTTAGAATATGATACTAAAATCAAAATTTTCCACTAATGGAGTGATTAAGTATTCTGCCAAAGAAGAGAAAACAATTTGGCTTCTATCTCTTCAGTCTGTTCTATTCTTTCTAGTAGTATTTACATTGCGTGCACAAAATATAAGGGTCAGAATCAAATGAAATACTGCTACTTTATTTTACTGTTTTACATTGTTTCACTTCATCATTTTTTCCTCTATACCATTATCTTATACCATTTTATTTTATGTTCTATTTTAATTATGGGAAAAACTGGTACAATATATAATCTTATTATATGTTTAGAAAACACATGAATTACATATTTTTACTTTTTATGGTTTTATATAATTTAATCATCCATTTAATTGTATTGTTTTGCTGATAAGGTCTAGCCAAGAAACAGCAATTCTATTTTGTGTGGGGGAAAAAAATCAAAGTTGCACACTGTTTCTTTATTCACACTAAGAAAAAAAGAGTTTTAAAACATTTTCATTGACACAACAAACACATTTATCTCAGATATCAGTAGCTGGGCAGTCAGGACACTCATTGTGAGGTAAGTGACCCAGGTTTCTATCCATCCACGATCTGATTCAGACTAGAGACTTAAATCTATTTTTCTCCCATCCCAAGTTAAGTGCCTTAAGCAATGGGTTACAGGTAATTCAGGAATGAGTTTCTCTTCCACACATACTTTTCCATTTATCTCTCTTTCTCAATCTCTTCCTCTGAACAGAAATTTTATCCTGGCTCTGAGAGAAAAAAAAATCATCAACACACTTGGTTTAGATTACCTTGCATTTTCCAAACAGAAAACTATTGGGTTACTCTCCTTTCCTCCCCCAAAACTAGCTTAATTATTGCCTTTAAATTAACCAAACATTCTGCCTGAGACTTAACCTTATAAAACTAATATAAAACTAATACTGCTATAGACTTTTATGTTAGTCAACAAAGTGAGTGAACCATTCAGAACATACAGAGAATGGTTGATTATTTTGTCCCTCAATTATAAATGAATTATTTACATGAATATATTGACATATGTTTTACTAATAACCCAATTACCGAATAGTTGTTATTAAAAAAAAACCTATTTCAACTTATGAATTTCTTGCAAAATATGCAGAGTTATTATTGCTTTACATTTTTCTAATTTGTATGATGTCTTTGTCCCTTAACTAACATGACTTTCTTTCTGTTCAGCCATATGGATGATATGCATCCCAAAAGAGATTACAAGGTGAGCGTATGATTATTTTGGAATAAATACGCATTCACACAAGCATCTGCAACATTTTCTTTTTCTATAATTGCTTTTATGAAGAAAAATGTTTTCCAATCAGTGTTTGCACAAGACAGAGAAGAATCAAAAAAGTCATGAGTGGGTCAGTTTTCTCCTAGGACTTACCCAGATAATCAGTAGCGAGGAAGAAGAACAGTGTATTAATAGCTCTTGCATGGTTCATGTAAAGGCAAATCTGATGCTTTACAGGTACTGACGTCCTCCTATTCTTCTGAGGGACACTTGAAATTCAAAAGAGGTATAGAGAAACAGGAAAGAGAAATAACCATAATTCTCCAAATTATAACAGAAGAAACACTTTATAACTCATGAAAGGATTCAATAGTATGTGCATTTCTCATATGCAAGAGAGGCCTTTTCCCTCCACAATAAAAAATTACTTCTAGTGTAGCAAAACCCCCATTTTTTCTTTTGTTATTATTATTTATCTTAAAATGCATTCCCTGTCCTTCCCCAACCATTTCTGACTTTTCTGTCCCTCTCTATTTCGTATAGATAAGTATAAGTGAGCTCAAACTTAGGATAAGCTTTAAACATTTTTATTTTGGTAGCAAATTTTTGGTTTTGGATATCCATTGTTTTATAATAATTAAGTTTGTATTGATTGTTACTGTTGTATATTTTATTATTATCATTTTTGTATTGATTTTTCATATAAATATTGTATGGTTTAGGCCTGTGTTTGTAAGTGAACCAAAGTCATGTCAAGTTTCCATTTTATATGTCAAGCCTCCATCTTCTGTCCTCTGCCTGGGCATCCCATGTTGCAACAATATGATTCATTGTACCCTTCCCATGTAAATTGGTCCCTGACAAATGAGAATGATTGGACATGACTGAAATACAATGGTGGCAGGCCTCTACTGAATGGCCTGTAATGACTGGGCCATCACCTCCCATTGATTCATCCTGGAACCATGGACCTCACCCAGGAACAGAAACAAGACCAGCGTTTGAAAGATAAAAGACCCTTCAGAACCAGCAACTCTTACCATTACAGACACCCAAAACTGCACATCCCTGCATGGAGCACACATGCTCAGTATGCCAAGGGCTGACCCTTGCCTGGGCATGCCTCCTGTCATTAGGGTCACACATGGTCTGCTCCTATAAAGAGGGGCAGTGAAGACAGACCCAGGGGGAATGCCATTTCCATTGGGACCAGACCAGCTTCACATCACCTATCCACCCCTGAGGCCCTGCCAGCGACACCCTCTGGACAACACCAAGCTGAAGGAGACCCTGACTGGATATCGAGGATCAACTTCCAGCTGGTGATAGGTAGATATTACCTGCATACCTCCTCCTACAATTTGGACTCACTCTCTCTCTTTCTCTGTGTCTCTCTCTCCTCTTAGACTTCAGTGGACTTCAACCCCTGCACCAAACTTCTGTAACCCCTGCTGCCATTGTTTGTGTGTGTGTGCATGCATTCATGTGTGTGCGCGTGTGTGTGGGTGTGGGTGCAAGGGAACCAAATTTTCCATTGTGTCACTATCTCCCCTGTTCAATAAAACCGCTGTCATTTCCAACCCTGAGTTGAGTCATGTTTTACTGAATCCCAGTTCCTTCCCTATCTTAAATTCCAGCCTTGTTTTCTCTCTCTTTCTCTCAGCTCCAGTTCCCACCCTCCCTGCTAGTTTCTCCATCTCCTCCCAATTCCATCTCCCCTTTTCTGCCACCTCGCAGCCTCTCCTTGCTTTCTTGCTGTCCCTGCTGCTTTTCCTGTGATTTTCTGCTGCCTGTCTCTCTGTTTTCAGGCTTCCCCCTCGCCCCTGCAGCTTCCCAGCTCCTATTAGCTGCCCTGCAGTTCTCTCTAGCTTCCAGCACCTATTGCCACTCTCTGTAACTTCTCTAGCTTCCCTAGAGTAATCTTCTGGCTCCCCACACCCAGAGCCCCTCTTTAACACCCGCACTTTCCCTTAGTCCCATTTTTCCCTCCTCTCCCCATCTACTTTTTCAGCTCCCCCGTAGCTCTGGCTCCAGTCCCAGACTCTGTGCCGGCATGCTTCCCTTTTCTGTAGGCTTTGGGCATTGTCTTTTAATCAATTGAGATCAAGTAACCTAAAGTTACCCTCCAGCCTCAGTTCTTCTGCCCAGGCCCCTGTAGTCTACTGGTTCTAATCCTGGTTCTGATAACTTTAACTCCCTACACTTCTACTTTGTTACCTTAACCTTTCTCCAGGTATCCCAAGTACACCAAGCACATTCGTACATAAATATCACAATACCCAACTTAGGAACTCACCTGTGTGTATGTGTAGGTGGGTGGTATGTGTGTAAATTAGTGAATACACATATATAGATATAATTGTGTGTGGTATATGAATTAGTAATCCATGTATTATGTGTATTGAATGTGCAGGTGTTGGTAACTGGTAGCTGATTCTGTCTAAGTTTGCTATGTGTAGTGTGTGTGAACCCAGACTAGTTATTTTGAACACATGTGCATTTAAGTTGCTAGTGTGAGAGTGTGTGTGTGTGTATATATACATGGCATTGTGTGCATGATATACGAATTAGTGATCTGTGTCTAACTTTTGGGGTGTGTGCATGTGCAGTTGTACATACACCACACCCTCCTGTCTAACAGCACAATATTGAGATCCTGAGCATTGGCCCAACCCCTCAGGGCAACACTAGTGTCCCCTATGAGGTAGTGCAAGTCCATGCCTCTCCACAATGCACACCCTTATTATTCCAGGTTTTTGCCAAATTTTCAGGGATAGTTTTACAGTGTTTTACAGCCTGTGCTAGGGTGCTCTGTAGTAGGAGGCATAGAGATCTTACAAATGGCTCAGCCTAACTTGGGTTAGGTCAGTATAAACATCCATCAGTGCAGGTGTTCAGAGGGGCTAAATCAGGCAAAAAATAGTGAGAAGGTGAACTAACTTAGATCAAAAATAGGTTAACCAGATCTATTGAATGTCTGTATGCATTCAGAGCAAAGCCTGTGGGCTGAGAAAGCCCAGCTGCTCACCCCAGCTATGGGGCTGTTCTCTTTCTGCCTCCCTTCTCAACACTGACCCAACTATTTTAAGCTCCGACTGCCAGACAAACCCCACCATGAAGACCCAAAAAACCCCTCCTCATAGATCTGCCAGTGCCCCCCAAGCCCACTGACCTGCAGACCCATTAGCCTATCCCCAATCATGCTTATTCCTTCCCTCCCACCCCAAATTACTTACACTGGACTTCCAATGCAGCTCCTGGCGTTGGTGAATGACTGTACACACGACCCCCATCTAAATTTCTGTGACTTAAAGTAAGCCACATGAATATAGACCAGGTGTGACAAATGGCTATATGCACTCATAGTTTAAATCTAAATTAGCTGAGAGCAGTTTTGGAGTGAGGGTGTAGCCATGATAGTCCAGGAAATTTGCAAGAGGCAATAAATATGTGTGTGTGTGGGGGGGGGGGATTAGGAAGTCTCCTGAGATTATAACTAAGGTGTGTCAGTCTGCTAGTTTCAAACTCAAGCCACAAATCACTTCCTCAGTTAGCTGATGTCAATCTTTGTTTGTATATAAAACCTACAAGACATATTCCAAAAGAAACATTCCTTTCAGGTCACTTCACACCATCTGTGTTTTCATTGTTAATTACAGAAGGGATCAGGTCAGGATACTTTTCCTGAATATACTAAGTGAAAATATTACTTTTGTAAAATAAATAAATAGATTTTAAAAATAAAGATCACTACAAACAGGGCTTACTATGACATGATGGCTGTAAACTTTTTAATATTCTAGAGAAGCATTTTAGCGGCTTGCAATTGCTCCTGAGCTATGACCTCAGGGTGTATATTAAACTAACATATTTAATGCTAGTTTGAGAATCTCTATAGTCAACTGTAATGTGCTGTGTAGTCATAACCCAGTTTAATTCCAGGTGTGGCTCTAAAAAAGTGACACATTTTCCTCTACAAAAACCTCCAGTAAAATGGTGAGATCTACACTAGGTTCTCATGGTCAAACCAGGTTTAAACAATTAAGACCAATGATATTCTATTGCATCTATGTTAAAAGATTAACCTCCTGTGCTTACATCATAGCCTTGAGAGAAGAAAAGCTGTTGTTCTTTGGTGAACCAAGGCATATGTTTGTTATATCAATTCATAGTTGCCATAGAAAGCAATAGAATAGCAGCCACAGAACAACATCAGTGTTTCATCAAAACACCTCACAGTAATAACATACTGAGGGCCATATTGTGGGGATGGTCCAATGTGCACTGAAGCAAATAGAATTGTTTCCATAGATTGCCATGAACATAGAGATGTTTGGATAGATTCTGACTGTTGGATCTGAAAGGGCACATGTTGCAAAATCATCTGCAACTTTAGTGTAGCACAGTAGGTACATCTACACGTTCATTAACGCACCATAGTTACTGCACATTAAGTTTAGTACTTGGTTAACCAAATACTAAATCAATACACAGTAACTTGTGCTACTGTACAGTACTACCAAGACATGGCTATTTAGTTATGCTTACTGTGCATGAGCCTAATACTACTGCACAGTAGTGTGTTAACACATTTTTTGCCTGGCACACTACTGCACAGTTTTACTAGGCTACTGTGCAATTAGCATCTCAATTAGATGTGCTCACTGAATGGAATATAATCATACCATTAAATATATTGTGCCAACCCTGCAGCCCCAGAGTCTAACACAAGAAGCAAGAGGGGAGGGGGGTGTTCCATTTTTATATAGGAAATCATAGGAGTAGGGTCACAAGCCAACAGGCCAAAGGAAGAGAACAGGTTAAAAACCATCAACACTGTGGTAATATTTAGCACTTTAATCTGTCTACAAGAAAGCCTTTAGTCTCTAGAGCAGGGGCAGTCAATGTTTTTTAACAAGTGTACCCCTTGTGGGCGCATGGTGGGGCACGTGACCCCAGGTCTGCATGCAGGGCATGGGTGGGCTGTTCCTAATGTGGGAGGCTGGGCTGCACTGGGGATGGGCAGTGGCACTGGGATGGGTGCAACCCAGCATAAGACCCCTGCTGGGAACATCCCAGCACTACCCCGGCCCCAGCCCGCAGTGGCCTACAGGCTACCGTTCCCCACATGCAGATCCAGAGGCATGCACCCCACCATGGCCTCCTGGGTAGTATGCAGCAGGAGGAACCACCACTCCCTGCAGCCCCTGGATGAGCTGTTCATGGCTCTGTCCCATGCTCCACCCCGTCTGGGCAGTGTCTGCACCTGCTCCAGCTCCAGCTCCAGTTCCTCCCTCCTGTGGGGGCTTATGGAAGTGGGGCTACAGGGGCGGGGGCTGCAGCCACCCCAAAGTTCACCATAGCCCCTGCAACCCCCTTCCCAGTGCTGCCTACACCCACTCTGAGCACAGCCTGGCCCAGCCTCCTCTGGGAAGAATCTGACCTGGCCCCAGCCTCAGCATGCCCTGCTCTGTGTGCAGATCTGGGGCTACTTCCCCCCCATCGCTTTTCGGGGTGCACGTAACAAGAGGAGCCACTACTCCCATCCAGCTCAGTCCTAGGCCCCACCCAGGTGGGCAGCACCTGCCCCAGCCCCCCACAACAAACTTACCTTCCAGACCCAGCTGCTCTCCACATGGCCAGGCTGCACTCCTGGCCACCTGCATGCTGCCTTGTGGCTGTGTGAATGCATGCAGACTCCTGCGTACTCCTAATGACCCTTTTAAGTACCCTTAGGGGTATGCATACCACCAGTTGACAACCAGAATCCATGTCCTTCAGTCCACAATCCTGGCTGACCTCCTGCTTCTCTGTGGAGGACTGACCAGGTTGCATGTGTAAGCTGCTTTCTCTTCCCCTTACTCCAGCCTCCATCTTCCTCTTCCTTTTTCACTTGTCCCCCTGCTCCTAAGAGTTTCTGGAAGTTGTAGTCTAAATTAACATTCAGCACAGCTCTACAGACTGCTCTCTGGTTCCTCCTGAAGTTACACACATTATATTCACTTTACAGCACAACTAAAATCTGTCAAATATTTTTTTCCTTTTGATGCATTCATTAAGGAAAGAGGCCACATTCTAATCTTACTGAAGCCAATGGAGTCACTGTGTTTTATACGTGTTTTGCTGATTTCAGAATTCAGCCCAAGACTTGTAGTACTTTGAATCCTATGGTTTATACATCAAGCACACATTATTTAATTCCACATCCCACTCCACTAGTCTCACTACTGTGGTAGGGAGCACATCAGTATCAAAGGCTGGTTAAGAGATCATATAAGGAAGTTATGCTAGGAACATAAATTAGAGCAATACTCTAATTTACAATAGCTTAAATGAATCTAGAGAGGAAGCTGCAGATGGTTCACATGGAAGAAGAGATCTCTGTGTTTTCACTAGGTAATCAAGAATCATATGGAAACATGAAGGAGAATCATTATAGCAGTTACTGTGGTTGGTTTTATTGCTGCTTCGAGTTGCATAGAAAATGACTTATTAAACAACTATCTAAAAATAACAAGAAATAACCAATAGCCCTATATACAACCAAAAGTGAAACATGAAAAACTGGGGAAATTTGGCTTAACTATTGTGAGTGAGTGGCAGTGATAAATTAAAATTAAATCAAACCTTGAAACGCACTGAACCTCCCCTTTCCATTCCTTCACACCTATCCCACTCCTCTGCCAGTGTGTATACCAAGAATACTTACCACTACCCTATTATAGAAATCTCTTCTCCTTGCAAAAATCTTCTAGCACTACCTGATTTGCTACAGGCATTCTAGACTGTATTATTCAGTGGCAAAACTGCCACCAGAAGTCTCATACCTGTGCTTTGCATGAGGCTGCTGGCTGCAATAACATTTTTATATTTATAGTTATAGATCCCTTAAGCAATTTATAAACATTGAGCACATCTATCCAGAGTATAAACAGCTCTTGACCGCATGAAACAGCCTTTGGCTCTTGGATATGCAAAAATAATTAAAGGAGATAGAGTGGAAGGTAAGGTTACCCTCCTAAAAAATGATCTTGATAAAGTGACTGAAGGATGCTGTGGATCAATGTATTTTAGTTCAGCATACAGTAGCAGAGCTCCTTTGGAATAAAGTTGTTTTTTCTTGAGAAAGCATAAGGGAAGGTTTTTAGTGATGCCCACTAGCCCTGTTTGGAGTGGCTAGTATTCACTTTGGATTCAGATTTGCTCGATTCAGGGGACAGTGATTTGATTCAGTGATTCGAATTACTGTCCCAAATCAGTTTGGGTGAATCTAATTTGGAGATTCGGCTACAGCCAAATCTCCAAATCTCTGAAATAGCTATGCCCATCACCTCCAGCCTGGCAATGGCTGCCCCACCTGCCCCAGCTCCTGGCTCTTTGGGGAAAAAAAAGCCCTGGCTCACCAGGTGCTGCCAGGTGTAGGATGAACCCTGCTGCCTCCCACTGCCCCATACTGCATGGGGGGCTCTGCACAAGCCCCCTGACCACCCCTCACTCTTTCAGCCACCTGGGCCATCTCCAGCCCTTTAAGAAAAAAAAGAGAAAAGCCCTGGACTCACCATTCCTGCCAGCAGGGGGGAGGGGGTGATCTCCCTGCCCCCTGCTGCACCACACCATGTAGGGGACTCTGCACATGACCCCTGAAATCCCAAGGCTTCTGCAGGAGCAGTGAGTCCTGGGGCTTTTCTCCATTTTTTTCTTAAAGGGATAGAGCTGGCCTGGGTGGGGCACCCATGGAGAGGCTGGGGGAGTGAGGGGGGGTCAGGGGGCTCATGGAAGAGCCCCACACACAACATAGGGGAGTGGGGGGCAGCGGGGATTACCCCCACCCACAGGCACTTGGTGAACACTGGGGCTTTTCTTTAAAATGCTGGGAGCTGGGGTGGGCGGGACAGCTGTGGCAGGGAGGCCTGAGGGAGTGGGGGTGGGGGTCAAGGGGCCTGGAAGGCATGGCCCCCTCCCCCAAAGCCCCCTTCCCCAGGCCTACTACTTACCAGTTTGGAGTCTGGCTGCAGCTCCCTGCTGCAGCCACGGGGGACTGCCCAAATCATCAGAGCTCTCCAAATCTTTTGTGAAAATTTAGAAAGCTTTGAATTGATTTGGACCTTTAAATTGGTCCCCTGATTTGATTTGGATTCAGAGATTCGGCCATCGAATTGGGCCAAATCTCCTCCAAATCGAATCACCACCCAAAGTTTTGCACAGCCCTAATGCCCACAACTTCCATGCCCCAAAGAATAAACACAGACACAAAAACTATCAGAGGGAAATGAAATTTGATGCTACCTATATCATCAGTGATTCATTTGATTCTTTTTTTTTTTTATTCAAGCCTGTCAGAATTCCAGTGAGGGACTCCAAATCACCATTTGCCTTGCAAAAATTCAGGGGGAGGGATCTTCATGAAGATTGCTTCATTGGGATCATGCCATTAGAATGGACAGGGTCTGTGACCTGAACAGCAGGTATCACTTCTTCCTCAACAAGCTGCACATCATCTCTGGGAAACTCCTTTGCCTCTGTAGCACTGCTTCCATCCTGTCTTCGTACTGCTTCCAATGTTATTGCTTTATTTGTCTTGTGCTTCTAGAGCAGGAGTGCACAAAATGGCAGATCTAGCCAGTGGCTGGACTACATTTCCCATAACCCTCCACTATTAATAGGAATGGCAAAGCCATGGCAGCAAGGGTTTCCGTGGAGACCAGCCCCAGCAGTGCTGGCAGGTCATGCAGCTGGGTGGCTAGCTGCTCCAGAGCCCGGGCTGGGATCTTGAAATGGTGACAGTGTGGTCCAGAGCCGGGCAGAGTTGCAATCTGCACGCGGCTGCCTGAATGCCCCTGCCCAAGGCATGCAGGCAGTAGATTGCAGTCCTGCCCTGGCTCTGGACCACGCTGTCACCACTGGAAGATTCCAGAACTGAAGTAGCTTCCTTCTCCCTGCCAGTGCTGCTGGGACTGGTCTCCATGGAAACCCTGACCCTATGCTGTCATGGTGCCACTGCTCCTGGGCTCTCCGTTGAAACCAGCCACAACAACACATGCACAGGCTGCTCGAAAATGGAGTCGACCAAAGACCCAACCCAGCCCACAGGCCGGACTTTGTCTACCCCTGTTCTAGAGTAACTCCAGCTGTCCTGCCCCTGGGATCAACATAGAGGTCAAAGGGGAGCTCATAAAAAGCTAACATAGCCTAGGGCAAAGTTAATTTTGGCTAATTTTATGGCCATGCTTTGGTGTGGGTTCACAGCTCAAAGAACATACATCCCTAGATGACACCTATTTATACAGAGTCTGGGTTGGGGTGGGGAAAGAATCACAGAATAAATAAAAATTGCCTTTGTCACTGAACACAGAGCACAGGAGATCTCCAAAGAGATGTTCCTTTTTGCTGCTCTAAGTGGAAACTGGGGCTTTATTCAGTAAGTTTGATCTGTAAAACAGTCCACAGTGCTGAGAATACCATATTATCAAGTTGCAACAATCAAATAATGTTACTGACCTTGGTGACTTTCAAATTAGATGCAAAATAACTATTAATTCCTTGATACATGAATTAGCCTTTTTGTAGGGAGAGGCTGGGGGAGGGAACAAAGATGTGATGGATAGCTATAAAACATGATGGGCCTGTTGACGCAAAAGATCTTAAATATTAACTTTTCAAATATGTTCATAAATTGACCTACAAACTCCAGGGAGATAGCTTGTTGGGTGAGGGGCGAGAGATGCTGATATTTCTGCAGCACATTTAATACAGTGGATGAAGACTGCCATCTATTGCCTCTGCGTCTATAAATTTGAGCTCTTTTGTGTTATGCCATATCTCTATCATGATAATATCTTAATATTAAAGTTCAGTGCACATTCATTTTTCTGCAGTATTAGGGCCTATCCATTAAAGGATATAGCAAATAAAAATGCCCAACAGATTAATCTCTTCACTAAGACCATACTCTCTGCCTCACAAGTCTGTTATTTTTTTAATTTATAAATTCCTTTTTGGTAACATTCTGTTTAACTTAATCCTTTCCTGATACTATACATCTATTTTCCAAAGTGTATAAATGCACCGGTTAAAATAACATTATTTCCTTTTTGTTTTAACTACTATTACATCTGGCATAAGAAAAAAAATAGAGAATTGCATTTACCTCATATGCATATGCATTAAGGGATTAAATTTAATATTTGGATTAATGAAACTAAAACCCAAAATAGCAATTAAAATTATGCTTATGGAAAACATTGCTAATAAATGATCTGTACAGTGTTCATACAAAGGAGCAAATTGAGTACTAAGGATTATGCCACATTAGACATTGCTGCGTGTTTCCACCACCACTCATCAGACCCTAGACAGTTTTTCCCTCCAGAGACCAGGAGACTAGTCTCTACAGAACAGAAAAGGCTAGATAAAGAGAGAGCCATGCTTGAAAGCAGAATTAGTGGGGCTAGAAATGTATGAGGGAAAATAATGCTGTTGTGTTAAGGTAGAGCATAACTGGAGCATAAACTTCTCAAGACAGACCACAAAGGAATTGTAGTAGAGCTTGTGCATATGCCTCCAAAAAATGTCTTTTGCCATGTAGTATACGCACAAATATCCCAGGTGAGCAGTGCATTAAGGAAGTTATATAGCCATAATATACAGGCTTAATACAGAGCAAAGGTTGACTAGCAAACAAAGGCATGTAGACAGTTTGCTATGAGCTATTTAACCAAAACAGCAAAAGAAAGTGATATCAGAACACAGCATTTAGCATTGTGATTGGGCCAGGTGACATAATTCAGCATAGTTGCATTGAAATCCATTCAGTTGTGCTGATTTATACTTTCCTTTTTCATATCTTTCTGACAAAATATTTAGCAGAATAAACAGATTCAGTGCAATCTGACAGACCTCATAAGTGCTTCTGCTACAGCCTGCTATGGTTGATTTATAAAAATTGTGGATTAGCCCCCTGCCTTTCTAAAATATTTATAACTGCACCCCCTCTCCACACACACACACACACACACACACACACACACACACACGTCATCCCTGTATATTTTACTAAAATCCATGTCAAATGTTGTCAAATGGACTCAGAGTATAGCTAGTATGCCTGATCCAAGATTGAGGGCCACTTTACATGATAAATTTATACCAGGGTAATTTACATGCAAATGTCTGTAAATCCATTATGTAAATTACACTGGGTTCCCAAGCAGGTATCAGAGAGTAGTTGCTTGCAGTATGTGTTATTAAAGTTCCTTGCCACTTGGAGAATCTGTTTGCTTAAAGCAAATTGAGATGCCTGGATGGGAGCAAACAGATAAATATACTTAAACAGTGTAATATATGTTAGCATATTTTTTCTTATAGATCTTTACAGGAGTAATTTTAGCATGGATCTGAGGCACTTGGAGCAATGTAGGGATTTATGGAATCATCTGCCATTCCTTGTTTATGTAATTGTAAAGGCAGATGACACCAGTGTAAATGTGTCACGTGTTTAAGCCTTGATACTACTAACATATTAGGTACTGCAGAACCGATGGATAGGAGAGTTAGTCTCTGTTCCAAACAGCTTCCATTCTATGGGCATGTCCAAACATGCAAGCATGTGCACTTGCAGCAGCTCAAATAGAAGCGGTGCAAATTTGAGCTGGGGCTTTTTGCCTCACTGCACATGTTCAGACATGAATTATGTTGTGGAGCAAATTGTGTCACTTGAGGCAAAATAACCCTGCCTGGCTCCTTCCAGATCTGCAGCCAGGGGGAGCTATAGCCTGGGGCCAGCACCTGTGCTGTCCTCAGCAGTATAAAAGGCTGCCCTGTCCTAGCCCCATCCATCCAAAAAGCTGCTCTGGCAAGCAGCTCAGGGTTATTTGCTCTCAGGAGCTTCTGGGGCCCAGCCAATTGGCACCTGGGGACACTACCCCTTGTGCCAGCTGAACTGCTGCAGCAGCATCCCAAATCCATTTTTAAAAATCCCCCAAAATCCATGTTCTTCCACAGTTAAAACAAAAAAACACTGCACACACATACATCTATAGACAGAGAGAGAAACAGAGAGACAGCAGTCAGTTGGGTAATGCTTAATTGGTATATTTACAATGTTAAAGCAATTTGGAAGCCTACCAGTGTCTCTATCATCATGAAAAAATAAATTCTAAATATCTGTATGTGTTGATGTGCATTTTTTGTTTTCTTTACACATGATGGGTGTGTGATGGGGGGATGTGGTGTTTGCAGGAAGGGGTGAGAAGGGGTGTGAGGGAAAGTGGGTGGGAAAGTGGGTATGTGTGGAGGGATGTGGGTTGGTCTGTGGGTAGGTGTGGGGAAATTGCTGGGAGTACTGTGGGTGTGGGGGACCTTGTGGGGGGGCTGCTTAGGATGGGTGGGTCCCCTGGCCCCCACAGAGTTCATCCCCCCCAGCACAAGGAATGCTCCCCACCACCCAGGGTTCCAGCTCCACCCTGGAGGGCCCCAGCCCCTCTGCCCAGGGCCCATAACTTACCTTTCACTGCAGCAGCAGGAGGACTGTGCACCCAGCCAGCCAGGTCCTGGGGCTCCTCCTGCCACCTAGCCAGGCCAGTCTCATGGTGGCAGGACTGAGCACAACACTTGCAGACTGTGTGCTGGGCACAACCAGGTCCTGCCACCCTTGGGGCTTCTCTGGGCCAGGCCCATGGTGAAAGGACCTGGCACAGCATGTGGGGACCACATGCCAGACTCACCTGGGTCCTGAGGCCCCTCTGCCATCTGACTGGGCCAGGCACATGGCACCAAGACCTGGCACCAGGCTCAGCTGGGTCCTGGGGCCCCTCTGCCACCCGGCCGGGTCCATGGGACCAAGACCTGGCACAGCAAACAGGTATCATGTGCTGGGCCCAGCCCCGTCCTGCCATCCTTGGGACCCACTCTGCTTCCCAGCCAGGGCCTTCCTATAGTGGCAGGACCTGGCCTGGTGCATAGGAACTGTATGGAGCCAAGGTGGGTCCTGCTGGCCCTGGGGATGCTTGTGCCACCCAGCTGGGCCAGGCCGGGCGGCGCAAGCAGCTCCAGGGCTGGCAGGATGCAGCTCAGCTCCACACAGTCCCCACATGCCAGATGAAGCCAGGCAGCATGAGTACCCCAGGGCCAGCAGGACCCAGCTCGGCTCCATGTGGTCCCCATGTGCTGGAACAGGTCCTGTCACCATGGGCCGGGCCCAGTCGGGCTGGGCAGCAAACAGGCCCCAGGGCCGGCTCCCGCCTCTGCCCCACTGTGCCTGCCAGGGAGGTGAGGAACTGACCCAGCCCCATGCAGCTCTCTAGTCCAGCTTTGCACTGGAGTGGGTCACACAGCTTTAGGAGGTGCAGCTGAGGCACGATGAGGACCCGCTCTGGTGCAAAGCCAGACTAGAGAGCTGCATGGATCTGGGCTAGGTCCTCACTCCTCGCAGCCCCGGAGACATCCCCTCTGCCACTCCCCAAGACCCCCCACATCCCTTTCCACCCCTCACCCACCCACCCACACTCATGACCCCCCCACACACACTTACCTTGGACAGTGCCGGGGGCAGCAGGAACACCAATGTTTTCAGCCAGAGCATCTCTTTCGGAGGACCGACTCCCTGCTGGCTCCGGGCACAGTCTAGAACAATGCCTTGGTCTGCTCTATTGCAGAGCCATTTTTTTAGACCCCCTGGATATCCAGGGGTCTAATTTTCTCCCCGCGCTGGAATTTTGCAGTGCAAGCAACTTTTTTTCATTCTCACACGTGCCTCTTGCCTCACCTCAAAGGGGGCGGTGTAGAGATGGGTGCCAGGGTGTGACAAGCCCCAGGGGCACCAGGTGGGTGACAAGCCCGGGGGTGCCAGAGAGGGGCACCAGGGCAGGACGAGCCCAAGGGGCACCAGAGAGGGCGTCAGAGGACAAGGACAGGATAAACGTCCAGGAACAGCTATGAGGCTTGGGGCGTGCTGAAGGGGAGATAGGAGGCACGCATTGCCCATAAGGCTGGGGGTGTCGGGGCACCCCACTAGGAGTGGAGATAGTATCAGCACAGTGTCGAGGCAATAGGTGGCAGCCTCCCTAATTGAACCATTTGACATCAAAGACATGGCAGGCGAGGATAAGAGGGTGCTGAATCACCTCATTTGACACGGCAGGGGGCGCTAGCGAGCTCACGGCCACTCGCAGGCCCCACTCCGTGACAAGCTGTCAGAGCCATCCCTGCCGTTAGCCCAGCGGGATGGATGCTGCAGAGCCAGAGTGCTGGAGAGTCTGGAGAAGAGGCAGAATGGCTGGATCACTGGCCGATAGATCCCAAGGCACCAGATTGGGTGAGCAACGGAGGATCAAGACCACCCGGGAGGATTCCAAGCCACAGGAAGTAAGTGCTGAGGCAGTGGATGTGAGAAGCGCCGAAGAGGGGCATGAGGCCGAAGGATCACCTGGTGAGAGAGAACGATCAGGGCGGGATCGCCGCTGAGAATAGAAGGCGTCGATCAAAGAATAAGGGGACAGCGCGAGATATCCATCCAGGAGGCGTTACTCCTGAGCACTATCAGAGGGTGCTGGTGATAAGTCAGGGAGGTAGTCCATATAGAAGGGTCACTTTGAGGAAGTACACAGCTCATGGTGTAGCGTGATGGATCGGTGGTGGAGATTGTCTATTGCAGTAGGGCTGGGACACCTATACAGGAGGGGAAGGCCATTATAGAAGTCTGCAGGAACATCACTGAGCAGGCGCAGAGAAGTGGAGGCCACAGGGGTGTAGGAGTGGCAGGAGCCCTGTATGTAACCGACGAGGCTGGCCCAGGACACCGAGGGACCTGTGAACTAGCCCCACCCCACTGGGATAACAGCAAAGTCGTGGCAGGTGAGAACCGGGGTTGGCAAAGCGGAAATACAACCAAAACCAGTAACACCAACACTCGGTGAAGAAGGTGGTCACCAAAATGGAGAGCCAGACTACTAGTACAGATCTACGAAGGCCCGTTGGGGACAGGGACATTTAAAATTTCGAACCATGTAAAATATCTACTCAAATTTGACCCAATTAAGGCCAAAACATGTACATTGCCCATGCTCAGTGGAGTCCTCTGAAGAACCCATAAGCAATGAACATGATCGAGCCCCCAAGAGTTCATACATGTAACCATATTGTGCAAGACCCCACAGGATAACTGAGCATTGTCCATTTTGGAATGGATGGCTTTACAGTACTTTACCTGTGCCTGATTACACCAGAGGTGCAATTACAAGGGTAACCTTAGTCAGTGACAGAGCTGGGTCAAGCTTCAGCACCTGAAACAGCTGCCATTCTTATAATCCTTAAAAATGGTGTCCCAGGCACCCAGTCCTCATTATGCTTCTGGGTTCTCAGACATTTTCTAGTAATAGCTATAGAACTAGGCAATAGAACAGAGCAGAAGACTCTCACTCCCATGCCTTCCATCTCATTTGTGCTGATATTCACATATCATGGAGGAGGTGGTGATACAGCTTACCCAAAAGAGAAAAGTACAAAAAATAGGTCAAGAGAGAGGGAACAGGTACAGAAAGAAAGCAGGTGGAGGAGAATCAGAAGCTTGGTAGGAGGGAGGTATTAGGAGATTTGGAAAGAATGGGGGTAAACAAGAGACTAGAAAGGAAAAATAGGGCCACACATCTTTTTCTTTTTGTCTTTTCTTTCTTTTTTTTGTTTTTTAGTTAATATCTTTAGTAAACCTATGTTGTAATATTTTGGACAAAATCTTAATTTAAATTATTTATTTTGTCCAAGGCCAGAGATGTATCTGTTTAGATAAAGTTTCACCAGAAGATTTCTGGGATCCTGGGCCCTCCAATCATTTCTAAACAAAGTGAAACCCCAAATAAAAACCTTAAGCTTTTAAATATGAAAGTAGCCATTTTATCACAATTCTTTTCTATGAAAAATTTCATTAAGTTTGGGAGAGGGTCCTCAGTGAAGAACAAAAACAAATTTTGAAACCTTGAAAGTTTTAACAGGATAGAATCATTACCCTTTAGTTAAGTGTAGTCTTTAAGCAAAAAAAGGGCCTGTTAATATATCTGCCAGTTTTTCTATACCAGGGGTGGGCAGTTATTTTGGGTGGAGGGTCGCTTACCGAGTTTTGACAAGCTGTCAAGGACCACAGGGATAGCCCCACCCCTCGACAGGTGCCCCACCACCTGGTCAACATCTTGGGACTGGAAGTTCTGCCCCTAACCTCTGACCTTTTCCACCAGCAGTCCATCGCCTTGCTGCTGGAAGTATTCCTTTGGAGAAATGGGTTTTCCATCTTAGGAAAAAAAATGTATTACATACTAAAAATCAAAACCCATAATAATATATTTTAATTTAATCAAAATATATTTTTGTCTTTATTTGTGTGCATTTGTGGTGTATATGTAGAAGTGATCGCATATGTGGGTTAACCTTGGAGTGTTTTGGGGATTCAGCTGCTCCATGCATCCTGAGGATATTAAGCTATTAGTTAGACTGGGGGATTGTTAATATTTTAGATCTTTTGTTGCTACATTTGTGCTAGTATAGTTATGCCAGTGGAGTCTACCAGGTTTTGCCTGCCTCCTGACAAGGAGGTTTGTGCCTGGCTTAGCTATCCCCCTCCCAAACATGATAAACATGAACATGAACTAAGCCGGCAAAAGAAGTACTTTGTCACACAGTTGTATTTGTGCTACATTTTGTACCCTGGAATGGGGTGTGATACTTGTATATCCCCAGAGGTCATAACTGTGGCAGGATAACTATGTAGACCACATCTGAATCTAATAGTCACTAGGACCTTGTCAACGCAGTATCATTCAGGGAAGGTAAAACAAGTCACCTAAAGGAGTGAAGTCAATACACAGAAGCCAAATGCAGAGGATCATGTAGTTTGCTGTAGTTTAATTCTCCAAAGTATTTGGCACACCTTAATTAACATGCAATGACTTCACACCCTTAATTGACTTGCCTTAACTTTGAGTGTCTCAAGTAGACAAATTCTAAGTGTAAAAGAAACATCTAATTGAGAAAGTAATAAAGAGCACCAATAGACATGGACCCCCCCCCCAAAAAAAAACAACCCAAAAAAAGCTCCTTACTAGAAGAGGGAGCACATTAGTTTGACCCAGCTCCCCAGCTTCTGAATAGATCAGATACTTCATCAGGGCTTTTGGGTGCTTTTATCTAATAGCTGATTCAATCAGCTATTAGATAAAAGTGCCAAAATGCCCCAGTGAAGCATGCAATCTATACAGATGTTGGGTAAGCCAGGTCAAACTGATATAATAACACTTCTGGGCATGCACTGCTTTCACTGCAGGGGCACACTGAGCTTAAACTAAAGTGCTGTTTTGGGAGGGGGGGTTAACATCTGGAAGCAGGATAAATGATCTGATAGCATGCCTGGTGAAATCAATTGAGAAGAGAATTGTGAGTCTACTCTCAGACTCGGGGGCTAGGGACAGACATTAGACATAAACCGGTTTAAGTGATCAGAAGCTGGCTTAAACCTGTAACAGAACAGATATTCAGTGCACATAAACTGGTTTCAGCCATTTTCAAACTGGTTTGAGATAAACTTTGTTGAACATAGTATCAGACTTAACTGATTTGACTCAAACCAGTTTACACAATGTCTCTCCCAGACCCCTTCTTCATTTAAGATAAACCAGACACCCTCAGCATCCCAGCATGCTCCCCAGGGTGGGCAACGATCTCTGCTCCACAGCAGGGCTGGCCTCTCCCCTCTGCTCCCTGGCTGAAGCTCCAGCAGAGACTTGCAGGCACAGCAGGGTCTGCCTGGCTTCCCCCAGCCCAACCTTCCCACTCACTGCTTGCTGCTCAAGCAGAAAATCCCCCCTTCCCTCCTTCCCATCTCCCACAGCAGGGGCCCCAGCCCCTAGGCATGTGGCATGCTAGCTAATGCAGACATGTGAATATCTCCAATTTCACTGGGACAGGCCAACAGAACAGTGATTGCTAAGGGCTATTTGGAGCTAATCAACAGGTCAGCTGGTAAGCTGTTTAAGAAGAGTTTGAAGTAATAGAGAGGCTACTGTTTTCCTGATTGGGCGGTAAACATTGTTATCAGCCCCCTGTTGGCTTGCTCCCCAGTCAGTTTGCTGCAGACAGTATAAAGAAGCAGGGAGAGGGAGATTGAAAGGCTTTGTATCATCAACAGATGCATGAACTGCACACCCTTCCCCTCCACCTCAGAGTTCTAGCAGGGGGCTGAGGTCTGGCAACACTCCCGCCCCCTAAGCAGCTAGTGGGGAAAAGCACTAGCTTTTGGTGTAGGCAGACTTTCCTAATCAGAACATTCTACTGGGGCCTGGCCATGCCCCTCCCCCCTTTGCTAAATACTGTGCAAAGGAAGGGAGAGCTGCTCTAGCACTCTCCCTCCCATGGATTCTAGCCTGAGCCACTGCAGGCACATGCCTGAATTTCCTCAGTCTGGAGAGAATGTCTGTCCAGTTACAAACTGATTCAGCCTAGCCAGGTTAGACTAACCTGCAAAGATTGAATCAATTCAGTCTCAGGCTTTTTGAATGTCTGTCCTTATCCAGGAGGAGTGGTAGAGAATGGAACCAGCAGAAAAGGATTTGCAGTAGGAGGAGAGAACAGAAGATAAGAATCATATGATAAGCAAAATGCTAGACTGGTTGAAATTTTGGACCCAATGAGCACACCTACATGTGCAGTTAATACAACTGAATATACTCCAGATCAATTTGAGCCATACATTTAAGCACAATAATTTACTGTGCTGCTGGATACTATTTGTATCTGATGGGACTATCTGGCAGTGCAGTAAATGAGTCTGCTGTGCCCTAATTACCATGCATATGTAGATGGTGATGCTTTAATTATTTTGCTGTGCAGTAAAGCATCTCATATGCCCAGTGACTTCAATAGG
Source organism: Crocodylus siamensis (assembly GCF_052110815.1). Taxonomy (NCBI): domain Eukaryota; kingdom Metazoa; phylum Chordata; order Crocodylia; family Crocodylidae; genus Crocodylus; species Crocodylus siamensis. The sequence continues at coordinate 251,869,022 of NC_143395.1, forward strand.
GGGTTGACTTTTGCTCTAGTGAAGTTAGTATTTTTTTCAGTTATTTAATTGACTACATTCAAAACTGCTAGAATATGTATCCTGTTGAAGACAGTTAAAGCACAGAAATAGCATCCTAACATTCCTTTTCTTTTCCATGTAACTTCCATAGCTGCCACAGCAAAGTAGTGGGAGAAGAAAAGACGTAGGGCAATCTCTCTATTAGCATGAACCACTGGAAGAAAGTTAGAGAATCTCTTCTCTAGGGAAAAAGAGAAATTATGCAAATTGGGCTGAGAAAATGTCATTTTCCTGCTCCTATGAATTCCCTACTCCATCTTCTGATGGCATGTAATTTGTTTTGTTCTCTACATTTCACATTTTGCCAGTAAATTGAACTATCAAAACGGTGTCTAAATGTTAACCAACCATTATTTTCCATACTAAACAATCTGTTGAAGATAAAGAATAAATGCTCAAGGCATTTCATATGTATTTTTCCAGTTTTACACACTATGATATTTATTATAGTCCAGCAAGAACATTCATATTGGAATGCATTACAGTTTGCTAACCTAATGAACAAACTGAGCTTTGCACATTACTTTCACTTGAAGGGTTGGGGATTAAAGGATTTCTTCTTTGAAAAAGTGGTAGAACTGTTTTTCACAAAAAAACAACAACAACACTTCCAACTATGTTTAACTTGATTTAATGGGATACTTAGAGAGCAGAAGATCGTTCAAATGGTTTGAAAGGCTGAAAGTTAATATGAACTAGAGAATTACAATGCAGCAGGAAATAAAAAGCCCTTTAATTAAAAAAAATCACTTTTTCAGCTTCACAGGTTACTAAATAGCTCTTCTTTGCCTTTTGCCTTTCTTCTTTTTTAATTTCAGATATTCAAAATTGTGAATTCGGTTTCCCCCTATTTATCCATATTTTCCTTTTCTACCACTAGGCATAGTATAATAAATTATAGATTATGGGGGGGGTGCGGTTGGAAGAAGGAAGGAGGTGAGGTGATTAGTTTTTCCTTTTTCCTTCCCCTAACTTTCTAAAGTTATATATTTGGACAATTTATGGTATAGGAAAATACAAAAGACAAAGCAAACAAAAATTATCCTTAGTTGAATTCAGTAGAGTTACAATTTATACCACTTGCAGATCTGCCCACTTGATAACATTTAATTTATTCCTGTCAGTGGCAATAAAGAGAAAGGTGGGGAAGAAATAGAGGGTGGGGAGGACAGAATTAAAATAATCTGAAATTTTGAAATGTTTAGTTCTGATAAAACCCCAGGTATATACTTTTTAAAGTAATCCTTTTTTCCCCTTAGGCTTTCAGTTTTGAAAAATGCCATTTTTATTTTATTTTTTTAGAAGTTTTGATTGAAAAATTTCAACTCTGCCAAGCATATTTTCACATTTCCAGCTATTTATAGCACACTTAAGGCTCAACAACATCTCTGACTGCAGTCACAGGAAATGTTCTTCTCCAGCTGTCATTTTCTATAATACTTACACGCAGTGTGCCAGAATCTGCTGCTCTTATTCACACTTCGTGTTCAGGAAATCAAATTGAAATCAAGGCATTATTATCTGCAAATGCAGGTACTCAGTTGTGGATTTTTTGGCCTCAGTTGTGTCCTTTCTATAAGCCCTGAAGGGTAATTTCCCTGTCCTAGGGACAAACAAGGAGCCAGACTGTGAATCTCAGAGTCACAATCTGTCTTTACATCCCTGGCCCTCTACTTCTGTGTGGAAAACACATGGTACAAGGCCTATACCTGCAACAGATTACTTTCCCAGCTGGGCTACCTCAGATAGGCAGACCCTATCCATTCCCTATCCATTTCTCATCTTCATGTCCCCTTTGTGTTGCTACTAATGATATACAGTAAAGTGAGGAAAGTATTGAGATCTCTTTTATTCCTCTGGCTTCCTCGTGTGGATGTGGAAGAGGGTTTATAACAAGCTACTGGTTAAAGATTAATATGGAAATCACTGATAAAAGTTTGATCTCTGCAATTATTCTAAATCTAGTATTTGTTAATGTATGATTGTTCTATTTGCAAATATTCTTTTATATTAATTGTATTAAATAACAAGGATATATATATAACATACAGCTTTAGGAAGTGCCTTACAATTTTGTACAAATGATTACCTATTCCTAGGTGTGCAACATATGTGGATGTTGAGTCAAATTACTTATTGTTATGTGATATTAGTGAAGCTGGTTAGAGACAGGCACTTACTGGGGCGGGGAAAACATTACATTCATTAGAGAAATTGTGGAGCTACATATTGCTGGAGGATGTACTAGAAGGCATTCTGTTCCTCGGGCTTGGAGGAAGTCAATGCATAATACGCTTTTTGGGGGCTTAGCAATTTCCCTTCAGTACAACTAGCCAACTTCTCTGACAGATAAGAAGGGGTGTGATGGAGTCATGGCTCCACTTATTATCTACCCCTTTTCTAGCACCTTGTCTGCCTTTCCACAGTGTAGTTAAACAAGTCCAGTTTCCTGCCTCCATAGAAACTGCAGATCCTGGCTCAGGCTGCGGGAGCAGCAGCCAGGGACTTTTTTTCAGTCCCCAAACTGCTTTTGTAAGCACTTCCCTCCCCCGCTCAAGGCTGAGCCCCTCCACCCCAAGTATTTCATGCCAGCCCAGGAGTAGGCACAGGGAGGAAGAACCCATTGTCTTCTGTTTTTGTCCTTTTCTGATCCTGGCTTCTCCCACAGTTGCTACCTGAAGCTCTGGCTGGAGTGAGATAGGAGTAGCTGAGACAACAGTGGTCAAGGATGGGCCTGTCTATAGCATCAGGGCGTGGGGAATGGGGGGGAAAGAGAAGTACTGCTGATCACACAGGTGAAGACAAGGCTTGCAGCCTGCTGGAGAGGTTTCTTACCTGCTTCAGGGACTTAAAAGAACTCCCTGGAGTCTGATTCATCTGCTTTCCCTGATGCACAGGGGTATATGGAAGCAGGGGATGCGGACACCCCTGTAGTGCTGTTCAGTGCTCCCACAGCTCTCTTTTCACAGTAAAAGTATGACTCTTATTTTTCAATCTGCTTAAAGTGAGCATGTGCACTGGATAGATTCCTTACTGATGTCACAGAAGGTATAAATAATCTTTGCAAATGAAAAAACCTGCTTATGCATACATTTTGTTCTTTCTAATATTCTGTTCCTTATTGGACACTTTGATATGGAGAGATGTAGTTCCTATGTCTAGAAAACTGTAGAAAAGGGGTGGGCAAAATATGGCTTGTGGGCCATATCCAGCCTGCCAGGCCATTCTATCTGGCCTGCAAGGCCCCTAAAAATTTTAGAAAATTAATATTCATCTGCCCCTGACTTCTGTCAAAGATGACAGGAGCTGGGGGCAGAAGGACCCAGGGGAAGCCCTGGCAGGCTCCTGAAATAGAAGGGCCTACCCAAATCTGCGCCCCCAGCCAGCTTCTGGCCTGGGACCATGGGGCTTTTCATGGCTGCACTTGGGTGGGAAATTCAGGTAATAAGTGGGGGAGGAAGGCAAGGGAAGACCGTGAGGTTTGCCCTAATCCTTGGGACTGGAATGGCTCCTGCTGAGTCCCACAGTCCAGACATGCAGCCAGGAGCCAGTGGGCAGGTGGAACAGTGGTAATGGGGGTGGGGAGGAGTAGAAGCAATTGACATGAGGGAGCATGGGGCCTGCACTGCTATCCCAGGGCCAGCACCAGAATGGCCCACAGTGGAGTGGTAGGAGTGTGAGACATGGGCTGACAGGGGTCTGTGGAGCTGGGCCGGACTGCACTAGTAGGGAGAGGGGGGAGCTGGCTTGGCTCTGTATAGGCCCTGCCAGCCAGGTCCCTGCGCTCCTGCCGCCTTGCTCTGGGCCCACCAGCTCTGGCCCCAGGACACCAGCATGGACCCCATGCTCCCACCCAGCTATTGCTGGCTCTGAGCGCCTGTTCACTCCCACTGCCCTTGCCCCAGACCCGCAGTACAGGCATCCCCAACCCCACATGCCCTGAACTCGCCAGTGGGAAATGAGCTGGTGCTTAGAATGGGGAAAAGCACCCCTTCCCCGTGCTAAGTACCAACTTGTTCCCTGCCACCCACTGGGAGTGAGCACTGAGTGTGAGGGCAGCCAGGCAGGAGTGCGGGGCCTGCACCAGTGTCCTGGAGCCAGAGCCAGCGGGACCCAGAGCAAGGCAGGGTAGCAGGAGAGTGAGGTCCCAGCTGGCAGGGGCTCTATAGAACTCTCCCATCTCCCTCCTGGCAGCTCAGGCCTGCTCCATAGACCCCTACCAGTCCATGTTCCATGCTTCCACCACCCTGCTCTGCTCCTTTTCTTCTGCAGCTTTTAAAAGTAACTGCACCTTTTTGCACCCAAGAGCCAGAACATCCACCAAAGTGGCTGAAAACAAGGATCCCTATAACTATATAATGCAAAGCTCATTGAAGTTATTAATTTTTTCCATTGACCGTACATTTTAATTTTAACTTAGACCATGTCTTGCCATCTAGCTCATTGTTACTAACCAGGAAAATATCTACCAAAAATGAACAATTATTCTAACTGTCCATAGTCTCTAATGAAAAGAACAGGAAGTATGAAAAATGGAGGGACAAAAGTTTAAAAAATGGAGGAAGGGAAATGCCAGGAAATGAAGAGAAAACTATAAATATCAGAAATATAGTGAAAACAAAATATCTTACAAGGGCCCTTCAGTGTATCATCCACATGGGATAAAAAACTGAAGGCTAAATTCCTAGCCTGCCTGAAGTCGGTGAGGATTTTGCTGTTGGTTTCTCTGAAACCAGGTTTTCACTTACATTTTGCTATGCATAAATGAAAAACATATCTATGGAGAGTTGGCTGCCTTCTTTGGAATGGAAATGTTGTATTGACAAGTCCTATTTTGATGGGGGTTTTTTCCATTTCTAACTATAGAATCATTTGCAAATAAATGTTGTGTTTATTGTTGTAAACCCTGATGGGCTAAGTGATGAGGCTTGTTTTATGCTGATAGTAAAAACACCTCGGAATACAATAGAATATATCACTATGGTAAGACTGATTTGTTTCACCACTCTGATTTATTACTTCTTCATAAGTTTCACATCTGCTGCTATTTGTTTACATGCCTAAACTTTGTAAATACACATCTTTGTATTATTTTCTGTTATTTCTTATTAGTGTCCAATTTCATTTCCATAAATAAGTGATGCAAAGTCTCAGAGAATTCATGGGAGAAACAGTATGACAAACTGGTTAATTTAAATTACATTACCAATAGCTGTATATTCTTAATGTTCTCACATACCATGGAAGTTACTGGAAGTTGTTTTCCAAAATGTATGCTTTTAATTAGTTAATCTATTTATAAATGTATGCATTTGAGTGACTAGCTTATTGCAGTAAGCAATTTGGTTCTGACCTGAAAGAGGAATTCAAGGGTGCCTGTAGATGTGTGGGATGCCGGCTCCAACACACTGTAATTACAACACATCAGAACAGACAGACTTGAATAATCTGATAGAGTATGCTAATTAGCATGCTCCAGGAACCTCAATGTCTCATGTATTCATTGTCCCCATGCTTCAAAATGGTGGTGGAGGCACTTTAACTAAAGCTTGATAAATGAACTTTAAAGTGCCATGGCCACCATTTTGAATCAAGTGAGACTGAACAGATGAGATGCTGTGGGGCTTTAGTTAGAGCAGCTCCTGAGGGTGACTTTAATTAGACTGGCTTCCCCTCTTTTCCAGCCACCTCTGGAGCACATTTAAAGTTGACCCAGCAACCTGTCCCTTTCTTTTCCTAGAAATCTATTCCCTGGGAATCTTCAGAATCATATATCCCTACTATAGCCTGTAACAAATTGTTGCTACTTTTTACATCTTCTTGCAATGTAGGACTAATGTTGCTAAGACAGAGTGAACTTAATTCTGTTGCTTATTGCAGTCATTGATATAATGGTGTATCAAAAACCCCAGTTTTTCTTTTTTTAATTTTGAAATACATTCCCTCCCCTTCCCCTAACCATTTCTGACTTTCTCTCTGCCCTCTGTAAGTGATTACAAGTAGTACAAGGTAAGCTATGTTCTTGTATGCTATTATTGTAATAAGCCCCTTTTCATATTGTAAATAGTTTCCTATGTTTGTATTTATTTTCAATGTTTTATCCTGTATTATATTATATTCCTATCATTTTTGCATTGAGTTTTATTCTTTGATATTATTACTGTATGGTTTAGGCCTGTGTCTGTAAAGTAATGTTGTTGGTGTCACTGGGCATAACCCTAGGTAACTCAGAGGGATGGAAGACCACAAGTGTCGATGATGCCCCTCTGCTCTAGGCCCAGGCGAGCCAGGCCCCTCCCCCCCCGGATCTTTGTAACCCTTTCTTTGAACTTTTTGTAACCTCCTGTAATACTGGAAAAACAGGATGAGTAGCAGGCAAGCTGAAACTCCCTAAAAACTGTTATCTGTGGAATGCAAGGACACCTCTCAGAGAGAGAAGGCAGGAGGGAAAGGGGGATGAGGGTGGAAGCCAACTAGTGGAAAACTACTGCAGAAAGTGACCAGGGTATAAATATATACTGTTGCAGGGCTAGGGGCGCAGGATTTGAGACCATACAGTCTCCCTGTGCCTTTTACTTGAGCTCAAATAAACTCTGTCTACTTCTTCCCCCAGTGTGTTTATTGGCGCGACGCACACCGGGCAACAAACCCAATTGTTGCCTCCCTCGGGCACCTTGTGCCGGCAACAGTTTTTGGTGCCCAATGTGGGGCTTGAAGCTAACATTTCGCCTTGCCCGGATCCTTCCTGGGGTCGACAACTTGCGGCAACAACTGATGCCCAGCGCACACCGGTGGTTTCATCGGGGGCCTCGGCAGAGATGTGGTTTGATCAACCCCGGAGGGCACAACAGTGCAATGCGCTCAAATAGTGGAGAAGCGATCATGGGCGATGGTGTGGAACCGGTCCCTTGGACAAGGTAGGATAAGCTCAGCAGTCTGAGCATTGCCCGTTAAGACATGGGGACACCCAGTGTCTCCCTGTTAGGACCTGGGGATGCCCAGTGTCTCCCTGGAGTATGGCAGGGACAGAGTATGGTTGGCAGGGCACGGTGTACACCCTTAGAATGCATTCTGACTAATTGGAAACTTTAAGTCAGATCTAATGACTAAAAATAATCTTAAAAGGTTCTGTACAGTGGAATGGCCTCAATATCAACTGAAGGATCAGGAAAGGTGGCCTCTGGAAGGATCATTTAACTATAATACAATCCTCCAATTACTCCTGTTTTGTCAGCGGACGGATAAGTGGAATGAACATTTGTATGCGCAATTGTTTATGGCTTTACGAAATAAGACAGATATTTGGCAGAAGTGTAATTTGACTCCGACAGGATCAGTAGTTGTCAGTGTTGAGTCTCAGCATTCCCTCCCAACCACTGTAATGCCAGAGTCGGCGTCCCCTTCGGCTTTAACACCTCCACCATATAAAGATCAGATGCCCCCAGTTCCAGAGATTCCTCCCTCAGTGGGATTTTACCCTTTACTTACTAAAACTGTAATAGCCCGGCCTGGGGCAGATGGGCGTCCAGCCCAGACCATGCAAGTATACACCCATGTACCTTTTAATCCAGTGGAGCTGGCGGCTTTTAAGGCACAGGCTGGAGAATTTTCAACTAACCCGAGTAAGTTTATCTCTATCTTTGAGGGATGTTTAGCTAGTCACAAGCCTGATTGGGATGATTGTAATATCCTTATGTGAACCTTATTATCTGAAGTAGAGCGGAATCAAGTTATTTCCAAAGCAAGGGAGGAAGCACAGCGGAGGCATGAAAGGGATCCCATCAATGTTCCTGGTCCAGCAGACATGGTTCCCCTAGCAGACCCTAGATGGAACCCTAACAACCCTGTGGATCATACCCGTCTTACCTCTTACAAAGAACTGCTTATGCATGGGCTCAGGCACTCGGCTGTCTGACATAATAATTGGGAAAAGCCATACGAAATAGTACAGGAGCCGAAGGAAAGTCCAGTTGCGTTCCTACAGCACATCCGGGATGCCATTCGGCAAAATACCAATGCAGACCCTGATGACCAGGCAACGGAGGTGATTATAAAAGGTATTTTTACCAGCCACGAAGCCCCTGATATAAAGCGGAAATTACAAAAAAAGGAAGACTTAATGGGTATGTCTGTAGCACAAATCCTGGAGACTGCAAATAGAGCGTATACCCTCAGAAAGGAAGAAGAGGAAAAGAAACAAGTTAGAATGCTAATAGCAGCAGTACAGGCCGGAGTCAGAGAAAGGCCACAAGAAGGTGGGAGAGGCAGGAGTATAAGGGGTCGTGGGCGCAGGCGCCCTGGCCCACAAGAAAGATGCCTGGGACAGAACCAGTGTGCCTTATGCCGGCAAGAGGGACACTGGAAGAATGAATGCCCAGAGAAAGGGAGAGACCGTACTCCTGTAATGATAGCGGAAGAACAGGAGTAGGGGTGTCAGGGGAAATGGACCACCCCACTCCTGGAACCCTGAGTAAAAATGTGGGTGGGGAACTCAGAAATTGATTTTTTGGTAGACTCCGGGGCAGCACGGACCACTGTAACTCAACCTCTTCAACTTCCCGTAGTGGACTCTCTCACTATGGTGAGTGCCACGGGAAAAAAAGACTTAGTGCCCAGTGTACGCTCCTGCAGAATGTGCTCTGGGAGACCGGGCTCTTTCTCACAAATTGGTCTACCTTCCAGATCGCCCAACACCCCTGCTAGGACGAGACCTGCTTTGTCGATTAGGTGCATCACTGCATTTTACCCAGGATGAAATAACCCTCACATTGCCCCCTGAAAATGCATGGATAATGACCCTCGCGGTTGAATCCTCGGCTATGAACGCTCCCCCCGGAGTGGAACCAGTGGGAAGATCAGGTATACCTTTTGGTGTGGGCAAGGGGGGTCCCCAGAAAGGCTACACATCAAACCCCCATTAATATCCAACTACTGCCGGGAAAAGGACTGGTAGGAATCAAGCAGTACCCAATCAAAAAGGAAGCCAAAGAGGGACTGCAGGAGACTACAGACCGTTTCCTAAAGTACGGCATACTGTGAGAGTGTCAGTCAGCCTGGAACACTCCTATCTTGCCTGTACCAAAGCCTGATGGCACATATCAACTGGTGCAGGACCTAAGGGCAGTTAACGAATGGGTTAAAACTATTTATCCCCTTGTCCCAAACCCGTATACCTTGCTGGCCTCCATAGGGGGGCAGTATACTCATTTCTCAGTTCTTGATTTGAAAGACGCATTCTTTACTATTCCAGTTGACCCCCCCACCCCAGGAGATATTCTCTTTTGAATGGGAGGACGGAAAAAGGGTTAAGAAACAACTTTGTTGGACAGTATTAGCCCAGGAATTTAAGAACTCTCCCACCCTTTTCAGCCAGTCCTTAGCTAAAGACTTGGAGGAGTGGAATAATGAGCATGAAGTCCTCTTGTTACAATATGTGGATGATTTATTAATTGTTGCTGTAGATTTAATCTCTTGCCTTAACGCCACTGTAAGCCTCCTGAACTTTATTGGACTTCGAGGATATCGGGTGGCTTGAAATAAAGCTCAAATTGCTCTCCCCGAAGTACGATACCTGGGATTTCACATAAGACAGGGGGAGCACCAGCTTTCAAGTGAGCAAAAGGAGGCTATATGCCAGGTTCCCACCCCAAGCAACCATAAGCGGCTCAGGTCGTTTCTCAGCATGGCAGGTTTTTTGCAGAATATGGATCCCTGAATTTGGACTATGGGCAAAACCACTTTATGACTGTGTAAAAGGGGCAGACCATGGCCCCTTTTATTGGACTCCAGAAGCCAACAAGGCATTTAAAATACTAAAAAGGAAACTAATGGAAGCCCCCGCCCTGGGTTTACTGGACCTTTCTAAATCTTTCCAATTGCATGTGCGTGAATGAAAAGGGATGGCTCTGGGAGTGCTTACTCAATTGTTGGGGGCGTGGAAATGTCCCATTGCTTATTTCTCCAAACAGCTTGATCCAGTTGCCAAGGGATGGCCAGCGTGTTTACGAGCAGTTGCGGCAACTGCCCTAGTACTTGAGGAAGCTGAAAAGTTAACGCTGGGAGGAGTCGTGCAAGTGTATACCCCTCATATGGTCCAGGCTCTGCTAGACGTAAAGGGGGGTCTCTGGCTCACCCAGGCTCGGGTGGCTTGGTACCAAGCTAAGCTGTTGGAGAACCCTGAAGTGTCTCTGCAAACCTGCCCCTCCTTCAACCTGGCTACTCTCTTACCTGAAACGGAAGAACAAGAGCATGATTGTTTAGACATCATAGATGCACAGTACTCCAGCCGTCCAGACCTACAAGATCAGCCACTTCTGAATGCTGATTGTGAGTGGTACACTGATGGCAGTAGCATTGTTGTAGAAGGGCAAAGGAGGGCAGGTTATGCTGTTGTGACCCTCTATGATGTTGTTGAGGCCAAGGGTTTGCCCACTGGAACACCTGCTCAACTTGCTGAACTGGTAGCCCTGACCCGGGCACTAGAACTGTCAAAAGGGAAATGGGTCAACATCTATACCGACTCTAGGTATGCTTTTGGAGTACTGCATGCCCATGCTGGCCTATGGAAACAAAGGGGACTGCTGACAGAAGTACAGACCCCAAATTCTCCGACTCCTGGAAGCTGTTCAACTTCCCTCGGCAGTGGCAGTAATGCACTGTAAGGCTCATCACAAAGAGGATCAAGATGTAGCCAGGGGTAACGCCCGGGCGGACAGAGAAGCTAAAAATGCTGTCACCCTGAGGACGCCGAGACCTGCTGACACCCCTATGCATGCCCTCACTCCATCAGTGGGGGAGCTCCCGGATCCCCAGTACTCGTATGAAGAAAAAGAACTAGCCGATAAGCTTGGTCTCCAAGAAAAGGAGGGATGGCTCTGCTCCACTGACGGGAAAATCCTCCTACCAAAGAGCCTGACCTGGCCGGTGCTGCAACGGCTAAATCAAACTACTCACGCCGGAAGAGAAGCTCTCACTCAGTTAATGAACAAATATTTTCTAACCTCTGGACTTCGACCTCTGGCCTCCCAGATACAGGTCAGCTGTTCGATTTGTCAAAAGAATAACCCTCGACCCGGTCTCTCAGTACCTCCAGCCACTTTGGAACCTACCCCAGGCCCAGGACTGGTTTGGCAAATAGACTTTACTGAGTTCCCCCGAACTCAAGGTTCAAGTATCTCCTCATTATAGTAGATTGATTCAGCGGATGGCCTGAAGCCTTTCCGTGTCACAATTGTACAGCCAAAACTGTAGCTCTAAAATTCATCCAGGAGATTATTCCCCGCTTCGGACTTCCCCAGTGGATGGAATCTGACAATGGAACACATTTCACTTCAAAGATCATCCAAAACATCTCAGATCCTTACAGATCCCCCGGAAACTCCATACTCCAGGGTGACCACAGGCTAGTGGTGCAGTAGAACGTACAAATCAAACCCTCAAGCATCATCTATCAAAGATCTGCCAGGAGGCCTCTCTGCAATGGCTCGATGCTTTGCCCCTTGCTCTGCTTTGCATCCGTGCCCTCCCCAAGGGAAGATTAGGGCTTAGCCCCTTTGAGATTATGTTTGGAAGGGCATGGCCTATGAACGGGACACTGGTTCTAGCAGGAGAGTGGGAAATAGGATGTGATATTTTGTCATGGTATATGTGCTCTCTGTCTGCTGTTCTTTCTTCTTTCCATAGGTACACTAAAGACTTGCAGCTTCTTCCACTGGATGCTCCAGTCCACTCGTTACAGCCAGGGATTCCGTGCTCGTTCGTACCTGGAAGGATGAGCCCCTCCAAGAGAAGTGGAAAGGACCTCACACTGTCCTACTAGTTTCCCACACAGCGGCAAAGGTCGACAGACACAAGAACTGGATTCATCACGAGACAGATTTGGCATGATCTTTCTCCCATCATATGGAGTGGGCCAGTTAGCCAAGCTGTATCGTCAGCTTTCTGTGTTTCTTACAAAATTTGCTAATGACACCTTAGCTATTGAAAAGAGCCTTAATTCTGAGATTTATGAACTTCGGTTGTTATCCCTTCAAAATAGACAAGTGCTAGACTATGTCTTAGCTGCTCAAGGTGGAGTATGTGCTTTAATTGGTAACGAATGTTGTACTTATATTCCAGAAAATTCCCAAGATATTAGCAAACACATTTTGTCGGCCAAACAGGCTTTTGAGCAGTGGAAAAGTCAGGAACGTAACCCACTGTTTTCGATTCTCTCTCGAGCTGGTTGCCCAACCTCGGAGGCCTAGGAACGGGCATCCTTCACCTCCTGGTCACTGGTGTTGTGTTGTGTTTAATTACCCTCCTCCTATTTACGTGCTGTAATGCCCTCCTGCGAAAAATCTGTGTATCCCCCTCCCCGAGCGCTTCACTATACCCCTGCATTGAAGATCCCAGTTCCCAAACACTTAATCGTCTTTTATCTTCAGAATATGAGAAAACTCAGCCAAAACTTTGTTGAGTATTCTCAAAGGGGGAAGTTGTTGGTGTCACTGGGCATAACCCTAGGTAACTCAGAGGGATGGAAGACCACGAGTGTCGAAGAAGCCCCTCTGCTCTAGGCCCAGGTGAGCCAGCCCCCCCCCCCGCCCCTTCCTGAACCTTTGTAACCCTTTCTTTGAACTTTTTGTAATCTCCTGTAATACTGGAAAAACAGGATGAGTAGAAGGAAGCTGAAACTCCCTAAAAACTGTTATCTGTGGAATGCAAGGACACTGCTCAGAGAGAGAAGGGAGGAGGGAAAGGGGGATAAGGGTGGAAGCCAACTAGTGGAAAACTACTGCAAAAAGTGACCAGGGTATAAATATACACTGTTGCAGGGCTAGAGGTGCAGGATTTGAGACCATACAGTCTCCCTGTGCCTTTTACTTGAGCTCAAATAAACTCTGTCTACTTCTCCCCCCAGTGTGTTTATTGGCGCGACGCACACCGGGCAACGAACCCAATTGTTGCCTCCCTCGGGCACCTTGTGCTGGCAACAATGTCAAGTTTCCATTTTGTATGTCAAATCACCACCTTGTGTCCCCATGCCCTGTTGTGTAAGTATATTGCAATTATGACTCACATTTAAGTCTGTAACCTCTCCCATGTAAATTGGTATTCCTTAAATGCCTGAAACAAGAGTGAATGAATATGTGAAACACAATGATAGCAGGACCCCCTACTAAATTACCCCACCATCAAAACCAATACCTAGACCAACGACGCAGCCATTGGAACTACACTCAGCATTCAAGAAACAAAAGATGAGGCAACCCACCATTGTTCCAAGGCTGCACATGCTCAGTATGAACATCTGGAACCCTCTGGAACAAGGCTGACCTTGCCTGGACATGTCCTCCCCATAGGAGATCATAGGTAGTCTGCCCCATAAAAAGGGGTGGTGAAGACTGACTTCTTGGGACTCCATCTTCACCTGGACCAGACCTGCTCTGCATCAGGCTGCCTATAAACCCAGAGGCTCTTCCAGTGATCCCCCACCTGGACAACAGCTGCTGGAGAAAGACCCCGACTGGCCAACGAGGACCCTCTCCCATCCTGGATAGGTAGCTATCACCCCCACCCTGCCTTCAACCAAGGACTTGGACTCTGTTTCTCTTCCCTACCTGGACCCCAACACTTCCACTGAATCTCTTTCTCCTGCTGCCATTGTGAGAGTGTGTCTGGGAGTGCTTCTGTGAGTGTGTGTAGGAACCAAGCTGTACAGTACAGCGTTCATTTAATAAAACTGTTATTTGGAACTCTGAGTTGGATTTTGCTTTACTACATTATGGCCCTGCTTCGATCTCTGCTCTTCGCCCCTCTAACTTTTTTCTCATTTCTCCCTCTCCTGCTTCTGGCCCACTGCCACCTCCAACACCTGCCCCATGGTTCTGTGGCTCCAGCCATCCTGAGCTCCTCTCTGTCTCCAAACCCCGGTTTCTTTGCTATTTCCCCATCTCCACTGCCTTTCCCCAATCTCTGCCACTGCTATTGCCTCATCCCCACTGCCTTTTTCCTGATCTCTGCCCCTTGCTCTTTAGTTACCAAGCACCCCAAGCATAGGTACCACAGGCACCAACACACACACACTGCCACCTGAGTCAGTGTTTAACCTGTGTGTATATGTGTATGTATGTGTGTATGATTTCATGTCATTATCATTAAAGTGTGTATGTGCTTGAATTGGTGATATGTGTTCATGTGCAATTGTACACCATACCCTCCTGTCTAACAGTGCAATATTGAGATCCTGAGCATTGGCCTGACCCCACAGGGCAACAATGGTTTATTAGGTTCCAGTGAAAGGGACATTCACAGGTGATGTTAACAGCACAAGGTGAGTCCCACATTCCCCTTTCAGCTTTAATTCGAGCTGCCAACTCAAGCTAAAACTCAATGTGTTTTCATTGCTATTTTAGCTCAAGCTACCTAACTCAGGTTAGCCACGCTGAGTTAAGAACACATTACTTTTGCCATGTAGACATATCCATGTGGATTTCTTATCAAAATCTCATGTACAATATTACAAGTCCATTATTCAGGGTTTCATCATCTGCTTTGGAGAAGATTATATTCAATGAGATTTAAAAGTTTTTGGGGGGAACTGTCATTGATTTTCACTCAGATACAGATATATTTAGAGAACACATATCTGAAAGAATAAATAATTAGATGCCACAGAATTAATTAAAAGAAAAGCATCTGTCATAAGTGTATGTGACAAGCAAAATCTTTATATTCTAAAAAAAAATCATAATTAGAACCAACTGAATATAAATTTAATCAGCTCATTATATAACTTTGTTGATTTTTAAAGAAATAATTTAGCAAATGATCTTAGTGATTTTTTTCAGAGTAAGACTCCATAACTCACAATTAATTACTCCAATATTAAACATTCATGTGTTTCTCATTACAAAGTAAAGGGAGGGGATTACATAAGGCAAGAGAAGTTTGGCAAAAAGTCCTCTTATTATTGCTTTATCCAATACAGCGGGCACATCTACATAAGACATTTTACTTAAGATTAGAGGAAATTACTGTGCAGTAAGCATCACTGTGTACACGTACAGATGCTTACTGATTAGTAATTGGCTCTAATCATGAGTAATTTCACTACATACAAATGCAAGTAGCAAATTAACATTCAATTACTAACTGTACTGTAGTGCACATGTAGACCAAGAGCATATATTCTCCTGGTCAACTGAGCAGCAGAGGCTGAGAGATTGCTCCCTACCCCTGGGACCTGCCTGCTGTCTGGTCAGGATCCACCACTGAAGACTGGGTGAGGACAATGCTCCCCTGTCCTGGCAGCAGGGATCTCCTAGCCCTTGCTCCATGATAGTAATTATGGGGCCAGTTCTGGGGGATCTTTATCTCCTAACACCAGCACCAGCTCTGTGATCATGCAGCTGGTGTTGGGACTCTCTTCTTTCCCAGCACCAGTTCTGTGGTTCTTATCTCCCAGCCGGAGCTCCACAGTCATGGGGACAGCACTAGGAGAGAAGACTCTCCTAGCACTTGTGTCACAGCCATTCAGCTGGCACTGGGAAATAAGGATTTCCCAGCTCAGTCCCCACAACCATGGAGCTAAGGCTGGGAAATAAGGATCTTCCTTCCTTGGCTCTGTGATCACTATCATGGAGTGGGGCTTGGGAAATCCCTGCTGCCAGGGTAGGGGACAACGTCCCAATACCCTGGCTCTGGTAAGGAAGACAACCCTGGCAGAAGACAGATCCTGGGGGCTGTCTCCTGGCCCTGTGCTCCCTGTCAGCCCCTGGGATAGCACCCAGAGGGAGCCTAGAGCTCCCCCGGGCGGCTTCATAGGGATGGTGCAGGGCTGGCAGGGATTGGAGAAAAGTGCTGCCATAAGCAGCAAATCTGCTCCCATGTCCCTGCATATATGGGCACATGCCCAGGACAGTTTACTTTAGAGTAATTTACTCTAGACTAAATTGGTTCCAGATTATTTGCATGTGTAGTAAATACATACACTTGTATAAACTTGAAATTATGAAAAGGCTCTGTTGCTGATGTTTTTATTGGAGTGTATCAGCAAATGTGAATGATTTTAAGTAAAAAAAAGAGAGAAATAATTATTGCTGCTTAATTCACTACATTTTCTAATGGCGTGCTTTAAAATAGGATTTTGTTTACTGAATATTATATCAGGATAGGTAATACAATTAACTGAAATAATATATAGAAGAGGTATTTCCTGTAGAAAACTAACTTGGTCCATTATTTAAATGTAATTCATTTTAATTAATATTATGTTATTACAAATAATTATGGTGAGATACTATGTCTTCTATTAAAATCAGTACCAGATTAGTATTTTCTTGCTACTATAGAAATAATTGATGTTAGCTATACAGTAAAGGGATTCAATGGAAGTGAAGGTGGAGTAATACCATTCTTAGGAACACAGTGTAAAATACATCTTTATTTGTAGAATAATGGACCAGGTAATTATTATATGTAAATCATCAGTGTATGCATACAAAAGTATAAAACCAATGTTACTTAGCTACAGATTGATTTTGGTTTGGAAAAGTATAACTAGCAGGGTGTGTGCACTCTGGTCAACTAGGGAAGGTGCCACTGAGCACCAAATGGGAAGGAGTTCAGAGAAAGGAGAGAGTGGGTGCAACAGCCCCCATGGCTCACCAAAAGCATCCGGGAACATCTCCTAGCTAAAAGGGAGATGTACACCCAATAAAAGGGAGGGGCCATCACCAGGGAGGACTATACTGTGGTTGCTCAGGCCTGCAGGGAGGCGGTCAGGAAGGCCAAGGCAAAGATGGAACTGGGACTAGCTACCTGGATCAAGGACAACAAGAAGTCCTTTTTTAAATACATAGTGGACAAAAAGAAGGTACTGGGTAACGTGGAGCCCCTGTAAGACATGCTAGGAAATCTGGTTGTCACACCAAATGACAAAGCTAACCTATTTAATAACTTTGCCTCCATTTTCCTGAGCAAGGACCAGATGAGAACCCCCACCAGGACCCCTCAGGCCCCAGGGGAGGCACACCTAGGAAAAGGGTCAGTGAGGAACAAGTCAGGGAACTTCTGGAGGGACTGGATGCATTTAAATCAGCTGGTCTAAACGATCTCCACCCCAGAGTGCTGAGGGAATTAGCTGAGGTCATTGAAGGACCCCTGGCACAGCTTTATGAGCACTTGTGGTGCTCTGGTGTGGTGCCAGAGGACTGGAAGAGGGCCAATGTGGTTCCCATCTTCAAAAAAGGGAGGAAGGAGGACCCAGGAAACTATAGGTCAGTTAGTCTTACCTCGATCCTGGGTAAGCTTTTTGAGAGAATTAGCCTGGCACATGTACATGAGGGCCCAGCAGGGGAGGTTATGCTTAGGGCAACCAACATGGGTTCATTAGAGACAGGTCCTGTCATACCAACCTGGTGGCCTTCTATGACCAGGTCACTAAACCCTTAGATGCAGGTGTAGCAGTTAACACAGTCTTTCTGGACTTTAGGAAGGCCTTCGACACTGTCTCTCACCCCGTTCTCATTAAGAAACTGGGGGACTGTGGTGTTGACACCTACACAGTCAAATGGGTCACTAACTGGCTGGTGGGCCACACCCAGAGAGTGGTGGTGGATGGATCATTTTTGACCTGGAGGGATGTGGGCAGTGGGGTTCTGCAGGGCTCGGTCCTCAGGCCCACACTGTTCAACATCTTCATCAGTGACTTGGACAAGGGGGTAAAAAGCATCCTGTTCAAATTTTCTGAATGACATTAAGATGTGGGGGGATGTGGGCACGCTAGATGGGAGGAATAGGGTGCAATTGGACCTAGACAGGTTACAGGGGTGGGAGGAGGAGAACAGGATAGGTTTCAACACTCACAAGTGCAAGGTGCTGCACCTGGGGAGGAAGAACCAGCACCGCCCAGTTACAGGGGTGGGCAGACAAGAATAGAATGGGATTCAACACTGACAAGTGCAAGGTGCTGCACCTGGGGGGAAGAACCAGCACCATACCTACAGGCTGGGGAGCTCCCTTCTCATCAGAGCAGAGGCAGAAAAGGATCTTGGAGTCATCATTGATGCCAAGATGAACATGGGCCGGCAGTGGGGGGATGCAGTCAGGAAGGCCAACTGCACCTTGTCATGCATCCACAGATGCATCTCAAGCAGGTCCAAAGAGGTGATCCTCCCCCTCTATGTGACACTAGGCAGACCACAGCTAGAGTACTGCATCCAGTTCTGGGTGCCACACTTCAAGAGGGATGTGCTCAATATGGAGAGGGTGCAGAGGAGGGCCACCCACATGATCAGGGGGGCAGCAGGGCAGACCCTCTGAGGAGAGGCTACGGGACCTGAACCTGTTCAGGCTCCACAAGAGAAGGCTGAGGGGGGATCTAGTGGCCTGTTACAAAGTAGTCAGAGGGGACCAGCAGGCACTGAGGGAGTCCCTGTTCCCCCAAGCACTATCAGGAGTGACTAGAAATAATTGTCACAAGCTGGCAGAGGGTAGATTCACACTAGACATCAGGAGGCGCTACTTCACTGTCAGGGTGGCTAGGACCTGGAACCAACTTCGAAGTGAAGTGGTGCTGGCTCCTACCCTGGGGTTCTTTAAGACAAGGCTAGATGAACACCTTTCTGCGGTCATTTGACCCCAGTATTTTTTCCTGTCAAGGCAGGGGGTAGGACTTGATGATCTGCTAAGGTCCCTTCCAACCCTACAAACTATGAAACTATGAAACTATGAGTTTTACCTGCTCCCAAGACTCAAAAAATCCCCAGCTGCTGCTGCCAAAGCCTGGTCTATGCACCCTGGTTGTTGAAACTACAGTAGCAGAACAGTGGCATGGGGCTGCTGCTACTACCAGCCCTACTGGCCCACCCCAAGTTATGCTACTGTTAGTCTGTTCTTTAATGTGGACTTTCAAATAATTACATTATTTTAAATTAGGTTGTACCTAGAATGTAATTTCCTCTTGAGAAATAATTAAGTAAAAATAGAAGGAAATATAGGGGAAGTAATAATGTAGAAAAGTTGAAGGTTCATAAAATAGCAGCAGCTAACAAAAGGACCATTTTATTTCTACAGTTTCTTTATTTACACAGTTGCTTTATTTCTACAGATTCTACCAAACATCAAGGTATATCTCTAGAAAGGGTTGTCCTTTTAGAAGGACAGTCTGGCAATGTGAATAGGTAGTAGGGGTCAGCAAGCAAGGCACTGATTCTTTTTCTAAGATATTACAATATGTTCTTATTTAGGGTTCGGTGACATAATGTAGCTGCCAAACCAAAAATGAACAAACAAAACCCCCACATATTTTCATACACAGAGACACACAAAACCCAAAACTCATAGCTTTGGTGATAATCTACAACTGATCTGTGCTGACAGTGACAATGTGATTACTCAGTGTTATACTTAATGTCACATTATACTGCTTAAATCATAGCATAATTTTCAGCATCTTCCTACTGTAACCAGCATCCAGTAGCATCTCAGGAATTATGCCCAGGAAATATGTTTAATAATGCAAACGAAATTATGGTAACCACATGACAAAACATGAAAATTGAAAGACATTTTGCATTCTTTTTTAAACAAATCTCTTATTTAAATATGTTCTCCAGTCACAGTTAGTTTTAAATAATAATATAATTATCATTATTCTTGTTGTAATAGCTTATTTCACCTTTGATCAAAATACTGTGCAAGAGAAATCTATATAAAATGGTAGGTTTTGCACCATGTTCTGTAAGCCTCACTCAAATGTCCTACAGTAGGTAGTTCCACTGCCCAGGACCCCCAGACCAGAACTCTATACCAGCAGGTCTTTCCATTTTCCAGCTGGATTGGCAACTTCTCTCATGTAAAGTGCATCTACCTAAAAAAGTTTATAGAGAAAGAGGTGACTAGACTCAATGTCCCAGAATGCCTCCTTTAAATCCTATGATCCCATGTTCCTACAAATAGTAGGCAACCGTTGATCCTCTGTATCATGGTGTAGACGTAAGAGGTCTGTTTAGGTGCCTGGTGAATCTGCTTGTATTGAGTCCTGAAAACATCACACCAAGGCAAGAGGGTGAAGGACTGATGGCTGCCCAAGACCTACCATCCCCACTTCAGACCAGTGAGACACAATCCAAAGGCCAGACTAACTACAGATGTTCAGTTCCTGGTTGCTTGTAGCTTTTCCCAGACTGCAACAGATAAGAACTGTTGCTGACTGCCTAATACCTCAGCAAGAGTGTGCTTCTGTTAGGGTAATGTCCTTTGCCTTTCCCCAACCAAGTAGTAACCATGAGGCACTAGGGGCTATGTTTTTGAGGCATACTACACACTTGCCTTACTCTGTACGTTGCAATATTGTAGGGTTTTATAGGGGCTATCTCAATATGAGTACCCCCACCATATTGCCACCAGGCCATCCAGTTAGGTGCAGTTTACGACCATACCCAGGACCAAAAATAAATAAATAAATATCCCCTCATGAAAGGATATAATACCCTGAGGGCCTAATGAAAAGGTTATTGGATTAAACAAATTGTTCTATTGATGATAATGGTCTTTGAATAAGGTCTCAATTAATGTGGCTTAAATAATATTATTGGTCTTAATACAGAGGTAACTGCTTGAAGTTCTCTGGTCTGTGTTATTAATAATGTTGTTGTTTTTGTTGACTAATTTTCCATAAACAGACAACATGCTTCATACCAATTTGTTTTTTACCCAAAATTATAAGTGAAATTGTTTGTGTAGCCAAATTTTAGTGTACATTTTGTATGTGAACTGATTTCTTTTATTTTTCTACTTATTCCAGGAGACTGGTCCATAATTCACATTGCTTATCTGAGCTTTTTTTTGCTCACAAATTATCAATGGAAATTGTTTGCAATATCTGTCACACATATTACACAAAGACCATCTTAATATGGCTAAGCTACAATTATTTTGTGACATTTTTATGTGTCATTATTCATCTTTCATCTGCAAGAGAAGGCTGAGAGGTGATTTTGTGGCTGCTTACAAATTCATTAGGCGGGCAGGTGGGGGGGGGCAGCAAGGACTAGGAGATGCTCTGTTTACCAGGGCACCCCTTGGAGTAACTAGGAATAACGGCCACAAACTAACAAAGAACAGATTTAGATTAGACATCAGGAAAAACTGCTTTATGGTAAGGGTTGCCAGAATCTGTAATGGGCTTCCAAGGAAGGTGGTGCTCTTCCCTATCTTGCGGGTCTTTAACAGGAGGCAAGGCATGCAGTTGGCTGGGGTCATCTGACCCCAGCGCTGTTTCCTGCCCAGGGCAGGGGGTTGGACTCAATGATCTGCTGATGTCCCTTCCAACCCAAACATATATGAATCTATTAATCTTGTGGATAAAATCCATGCTCACCCACATATTCAAATTTAAAGGAATCAAGAAGACCAGCAAAGTAAAGTGATAGGATTTCCTCACAAGAATATACCTGCAAGTTTTTTCTGTGCTCCTCCAGCTATAATATTAACAACACTGGGACTGAGGAAAACATACTTGAGGGCAGAACTTGACTTGATTTTTATTTGAAATAAGCGGATATTTTGTATTAGAAAGAAATAGTACTCACCTTCTGAAACAGATTTGCTTTAGAAATGAGGAAAGATAGATCTTCCTGTGTTCTACTTCTTCAACTCCAGCGTAACAAAACAGTTGTTATGACACATTGGAAAGACTTACCGATAGCAACAGAACCTGCTGCTGTACCTATTGCTGAAGGACCTGCTGTGCCAGGTGTTCCTAAATAACTTACTCCTGCTGTTATCACTGCTGTGTGAGCACTTCTAGCATGAATCGATTGACTGAATTCCTAGAATGATTATGTTGTGAACCCCCTGAGCCATATGGTGACTGGGATGTCTTGAATCAGGGATCATCTTGTTATATGAATTTGTCTATATGCCCCATAATATATCTGGTCCAGTAATCAACAAGTTTAACTATTCATTACTATGCAATTTATCAGTTACCAGCTGAAACATGTTTTCAGAGTATAAGTGTAAGGTGCTGATTTATCTATGAATACACTTCTTTATAAAGTTCAGAATTTGATATTACCAAGTCTTCAAATTAATAAGAAATCAGACATGAACATTTTTGCTAAGTTTTCTTACCAAGATTTGCTGCTCTTGGGTTTTCCCCTCTGAGAGTTTTCTGTTCCAGATCCCGTGTCCCTTTTCCAAAAAAAGCAACTCCTGCCTCCTTCTTACCTAGAGTGGACCTCCTAGATATTATTTTTAACAGTTAAGGTCTGCTTCTAAGGCACAATGGAATGCCTCATGGGGATTCTCCAGGAACAATACTGCCTACACATACTGTTCCTTGCTCAAGGCCATCTCTGAAGTCACAATTAAGTCACTGCTACCAGATTTGGAAAGCACAAACATTACCCTAAAACATTTGTAAAATCTCATTGACACATTGACAATCGGTCTAATTTCAGTGATGCTGTAAATTCTTTACAGAAGTAGTATGTTACCAGGTATGGAACATGCCTTTTTCATTAAGGTATTGTAATAGTGTTTCACAGTTATTATTTGACTCCTTTTATTCTTTAGATGTTATACATATGCCCATTCCAAGTGCAACCTCATGTACAAAGAGGAGATCTCACTTGAGCTGGGCAATATGTAACATAAAATATTTTAATCAGTTAGGGCTGCATCTATGCCAGGCATGTCCTCATGCCTCATGTGAGCCCAACCATTTCCTACTTCCTGGCAACCTGACCTCATTAGTGTCTGCCTCTTACCCCACATGTCCTTCAACCAGTTAGACTAATGCCTGCCCATATACCTTATTTGTTTAGGGGCAGACTGCCAGGTAGTCACCGGATATAGGCGCATGCCCTTAAGTCCAGCTGACATTCACCGGTCCTCTCAGGGGTGCTTGCAACCTTTGGTCAGTCTAGGTGGGACTCTTACACTCTCTGTCTTCCTGCTAATACTTTGATTTTGAAAGGATTTTTCTTTTATTTATTGGAGAGGTTAATGAAAGGGAGGTGGTGACTACCCCACCTCCACCATGATTGACTGCTGGTTCCTGCCCTGGTTCCTGAGGCCACAAACAAAAGAAGTGGCCAAATGACTAGTCTGAAGAGATTCCTTTCTCCATTTTTTTTTTATTATTATTGTTAAGACATCTATTGGATTAAATTTTAAGAGGATTGGGTTCAGGTCATCCCTCAGATTTATTCGATGCTTCTCCCAGCATCAACTTTCCTGCACTTCCCGGCAGGATCAGGAGTTCCCTTTCTCCTTCAAGCTGATTGCGGCCGTGCCAGGCTTAATTGGTGGTGCATAGCTATTTAATGCATAGCTATTTTATGATGGTGCATACATCAATGAAAAAAAGAGTGGGATGTGGGAAGATGGTACCTTCCCCGCCCTCTTTCTCTAGCCAGCTCTGGCTTTCTTTTCCCTCAGGTCCTAAGCTCTGGCACCCTTGGAGAAGCGGGGTTTCGTTGCCTTCTTATTAAGGGGCTCTATCCTTCTTTATCTATTCCCCCTTCTTGCTGTGGCCACACCTATCTCAATTTGCAGCCCGTGGTGATTAATCAGCATTCCCAAACAAGAAAGAAATTGGAGCCAAGAGCTCGGAAGCATCCACCCTCTTCATCTCTCCCACTGTTCTCTCTCCCTCTTACTTTCTTCTTCTTCTCTTTCCCTTCTTTTCACCTTTTTAGCAAGGGTTCCTCGGTGTCTTCAGAGTCCAATCGGGCACTTACCCTGTTCCCGGGACATCAGCCTAGTGTTGAGCACTCCCAGCCTCCATCCTGGCTGTGGTCAACCGTCCTCGCCTTTTCCTCCCCCCTGGCTCTGCCCCTGCCCTCCAGATATTGCCCTGGCTGTGGATTTGCATCAATCTGCCTTACTTGCCAAGGTAATAAAACTGGGCTGGGGCAAACCAGGAGCTCCTGCCACAGTGTGGAGGTCCTGTTCTGGTGGGGTCTGTGCTCCTGGCCAGGGAAGCATCCCAAGTGAGTATCCTTCAGTCCCTCACAGAGACAACAAAGATTTGTCCATTTTAGGCTAGTTTATGGGCAGCTTTATGCTGTGTTGGAATCTCTCTAGTTTTACTTTTTGAAAGAAAAATGAATCTAATTTCTAAGCATCACTGAGACATAGTTGCATTTTCTGCTTTGTTTTTGTTCTATTGCTTTTTGTGTGTCAATGAAAATCTTATTCCTGACTCTTGGTTATAAGTCTTTTTTTCTACAAGACATAATTGCTTCAGAGACACTTGAACAAGGGTCTACCTACTAGTGTAACCACAAAAAGAGCATCATATGCAGAAAAAAATATTCTTTTGACCCAAAATGACACCTTTCCTCCCAGCAATCTCCTTCTGCACTTCTGTAGGGACTCTGTGCTGAGAGCTTCCAAAACCTGTGTCAACAGGAGCTTAGCAATTCCTAAAGCCATTACCCTTAAACCTTCAGAAAATCTGCAGTGTCAGTTGGGATCTCAGGTAATCCTCTATCACAGAACCAGAGAGTTAAAAATATGTATACATATTTTTCTAAGCCAGAGCTCAGACCTAAAAATTCCCACACTGTTCTACATTCCTATCTGCTTCAGTACTGGTATTCTCATAGCCTACCACTAATTGGTCAGAACCACATCTATAAGAGATTTATTTCTCCTCTTCTTCTTACCCACTCTGTTTCCAGTGTCGATCTTCCTCTTCTACCAAAACTTTTCATTGTGGACAATCCTCATTGTTCCTAGGAATATGAGTTGAGGCCTCCCTCCTGGATATCAAGCATCTTTCTATAATTCTCCTTTATGGTTGTGTTCTCAGATTGAATATGATCTCTCTGGTGGCTCCACAAGAGGGAAAACTATGACACACCGTGGCCAATATAGTGCAACCATACAGAGAAACTTGTAAATAAACTTCATCTCTCCTCAGTCAGTACAGCTGCACTTCCCTAGGCACTTTTTATTATTAGCTGTAAGGCCCTGAAATTTACTTATGGTTATCAGGTATTTATTGAAAAAAATGTGGGGAAATGGAGTTTTTCCAGCGAAAAAGGAGCCCATTCGCCAAACAGATTTATCTTTATCTTATAATCTGGGTTCAGTATTATTTTACTTGAGCTCACAAAAATTCCTGTGGGACTGGATAGATAGCAGTAGAATCCTCTTGATTGAAAGATGCTATACAACCAAAATTCATTCTTATTAAAAATGTATTTGTGAAATCTGTTTTGATAAAATGACTGAGCAAAAAATAAACCCCTTTTTAGACCATGAGATAAAATACATACATAGATTTCTCCAAGAAACAAAATGAGTATATTTATGGTTGTATAGCATAAAAAAATTAGAATATTTTTCAATGATCATATTAATTTTCAGTATTTATTTTTTCTATTTTGAAAAATCTGAAATGAGTTAATCTCATTAAAAGCCAGTTACTGTAAGAATGCCCTTACTTATATAATTGAAAATGTCATGAATTTTTCAGCTAGATTTAGTGCACAATAGACCATAACAATTCCTGCAGCATTAATGTATTGCAATCTTTCAGGTCACTGATCTAAAAACTAGAAATGCTTTAAGTGTCAAGAATTGGAGTTTAAGTAACTTTCCAATTATCTGCATAATGCAATGATGGATATTATCTGTGTTTTGCCTATATGAAATTATTCTTTTGGGCATGGCCATGTGCTATACAGAAACCACACAAAAGAATTCTGGGTGAACTTTGACTAGTGCGATACTCCCCTTCACTACAATGCAGCACAGGAGTGTGAAGTTTTGTATCTACATAATGAGGGGAACAGCACCACCACTATACAGAGTGCTCTAAAAACCTTAAAACAAAGGGATGGGCTGGAGTAGAAGCACGTTTTTCATATGTCTTTTCCAAACTATTTTCCCACCCTGAAATCAGATATGTGTGTGTGAATCTTTCCATGAAGATTTGTCTGATTTCAGAGAAATGTCATCGAGACCTATCTACCTACATAGTATGGCTAAACCACTAGTTTTGGGTCTAATGAGATTCTTTCCCTTTAGCCTCTTTGCACCCAATTGTGACAGGGGGCAGCTCTCAGGGTTGGGTCTCAGGTGGGCCTGCCCACCTGTCTCTATGGGGCAGTCTGCCTAGTCTCACCTGCCACGACTTTGCTGTTCCATAAACTGTTGGTATAATGCAGGAGACTGCCCATTTCCTGCCCTGATGCCAGTGGACACTATCGACGGCTCTGAACCTACCCTACACTGCAGCCCATGCCTCGCAGGTAGCATCCAGATTAGTATTACTCCCTGGTCTGAGACCAGAGCAAGCCCAGTCCAAAATTGGACTCCACTCACCCACGCATTCATACCACGTCCCCTCTCACAGGAGGCCTATTACACTGTGCCCTCCTCTCACCAGGACCTCTGGCATACCACCCATTACTGGGCTACACTTTGCTGCCCTTGCTTCTCCTTGAACAGCCCCTCATGGGCCATCACGATTTGCTCCTTGCATATTGGCCTTGCTGTGCTGTCCTTTGGTTCCCACAAATTTCCCTATTCTATGTGCTCCAGCCTTGTGCCAAAGCCTAAGCTAATTCTGCCCCAAGCCCCTCACCAGGCAACTCTGCACTACGCTTCACCCTGGGGTCTCTGTCTCATACTTACAACCAACTTCTCATGGGGCTGGCTCTTGTGCTGGCCTTCAGGCTTACTTCCATTCGGTCCTACTCAGTGCACCCCTGGGACTGTCCTTCAAGCCTACTCCCACTTCATCCCTACTCAGCCCCCTCACATGCAAAGCTCTTCAGGCCTACTCTGACTTCAGCCCCACTCTGTTTAGGGCCTGCCAGCACTTTACACACTACCCCCTCTGGGGTCTCCAGGATCTTCATCCCTGCTAGGCTCACCTGTCTGTGCATGGACACACCTGGCCCCCACTGCTCCCCCAGCTCTGAGAATTACCCAGCTGATGGTGGGGGCTGTGGTTAAGGTGCCCCTACCCTCCTTCCACTAGGGAGGTAAATGACCTGGCATGTCCTGGGGGCTCCCACACCACTAGGAGCCCCACCAGGCCACCCTTTCCTGGTGGGGTGCAGTTTTAGGTCCTGGGACCAAGAGCTACCTGCTTCTACCTCTAGATGTTCCTGGCAGTTCAGCCAGGCAATGTTTCTGCCTGAGATGGCAGCAGAAAACTGCAGCCATTATATGCCTAGTGTTTCAAAATGACTGCCCTCATCAGGTACCTGGTAGCTGCCTGCCTCTGCCCTTAAAGTGGCAGGCACCCAAAGGTGCACTGCCACACCAATTCACAAGCTGCTTTATATGATGTACAGTCTAGCAGGAAGAGAGCAATTTGTTAAAGGTTTGGTTTTAATTTGAGTAAAGGCATTAGTTAAATCTTTAAAAAAAAAAATAAGGTTCTGCTTTCTCCAACGAGTCAGTCCAACTGAGACAATGTGTAGTGTGGGACTGGCAAACTACAAAATCCAGTATAATGCAGCATGCCTAAAATAACATACTGGATTCGGAGTGTGAAGCTGAAAGAAGTTGCTATGTGCCTTGAAAATAAAATGAAATGTAATTTTTTTTCTATGCCATGTACTGTGGCAAGTCTACTCCTCATGAAGACACCATGAGAAATATTTTGCCTCTTTCTTTAGATAACAAGATCTGAATCACTTCATTATCACTTCACACATCTTACCCTGCAAAAGAAAAGGTTTTGACTATACACCTGTAAGT
Source organism: Crocodylus siamensis (assembly GCF_052110815.1). Taxonomy (NCBI): domain Eukaryota; kingdom Metazoa; phylum Chordata; order Crocodylia; family Crocodylidae; genus Crocodylus; species Crocodylus siamensis. Next base: position 251,896,802 of record NC_143395.1, read on the forward strand.
GGATAGCTTAGATAATAAGAGGCCAGACTATCTGGGTTCATTAAATTTTGATTTCACTCTCCAGTAAAAGAAAGGGTTATCATTGGCACCTAAAGGAAATTTAGGAAAATATTTGTCTATATTGACAGATGAAAAGATACCTTCAGTCCCATAATTAGACTCAGGAGGTGACAGGGAAACCTGTGAGATCCTTGTCCACACATTTAAATTAAGAGGAGGAGGGGCAGGGGGAAGAAAGAACAGCTTGAAGACTGAAGTTCTAAATTGCTGAGCCTGACAAGTATCTGCTTTTTGAAGAAGATCAAAGTAATTGAAAAAGTCTATTCTGTAAGTTGCTTAGGTGACTAGCTATTTTTCCAAAGAAAGGTGTTGGTGTTTCATAGAAGAAAAGGTTTTAAAAAGCTAATGGCATCAAGTGCTGGTATAAAACATCACACTTCTTAATTGCTATTACTTCTTAAAAATATTGAAAACAACTTACCTAAAAGAAAAAATTGAAAAAAGCTAACATTTTCACACTAACATTGTCAAACCTGTTCCCAAGGAGAGGGGAAGTTAATGGTCAAAAGATCAAATTGCAGTTGATGTGCCATGTCTCCTCAGGTTTGTTTGTAGGGTTGGGTTCAAAGTCACACATAGGATAGCATCAAATAGTAATCTCAATGGAAAGTCTGTAGAGAATGGAAAGACTGAGATTTGAACATGATAAAAAATATAGATGAAGTCAGTGAGTATTTGTAGCGAAGACCATTTTAAATATCATGTCAAGATAGACAGGAAAGGGCAATGTCAGATAAAGAAGGGTGTGCTAGTTATAACAACCAATAATCAAGGTGTGAAAAAAAGGTCCAGCAGAAAGGGCAAAGCATGTCAGAGGTTTTTAGTGGAAACACTTGAGATTTAATGATAGCTGGGTCTGAGAAGTAAAAGATAGCAATCTTTTATTTTAACTTTAGCATATAATGTATTGTCATCCCTCTTGTATAGGTAAAAGTAAAGTTTGTGGAATAGTGTGTGCATCTACACATCAAAGTGCTTTAGTACTTCCTTTGGCAAGTACTAAAGCATGGCACAGTGCAGGCGGTTAATGCATCATGCATCACCACTACATCACCGTAGCAGCTCACTATAACCAGGGAGCATGCTGCTACAGTGATGTAGCTGGCAATCACATATCGACCCACATGATTACTACATCACTGTAGCGCACCATACATCGACACAGCATGTCACTATATCGCTTTAGGGTGACATGTAGATGTGCCCAATGCTACAGGAAAAAAGCATGGTGTTCTGTTGTGAGGGTGGCATTATAATGGCAACTTAATACAGCACTCAGCTAGGTAAACAGAAACTTTCGTTTTTGAGGTCACTGCTGCTTTTATTATTTTAAAACTCATGTGTGAAAGTTATAGTTAGTGGGAGCATCTACGTGAGATGTTTAACTGTGCTGTACCATAGTTTACTGCCAAGTAAGCATTTGCATCTACACACGCATATGCTTACTATGCAGTAAACCTTGCTAATCATGAGTGAATTTGCTACCTGGAAATGCAAGTAGCAAATTTACTTTTGATTAGTAATGGCACAATAGTGCTTCTGTAGACAACTGGCCAGGAGCAAGTCTTCTCCTGGTCAGCCATCCACCAAGGGTCAGGAGATTGCTTCCTGCCCTTAGGAGCTCTCTGATGCCAGGGTGGGCTCTGCCACCACAGCCCAGGCAGGAATTATGTCCCCTTGCCCTGGCAGCAAGGAGCTGCAAGGCCCCTGCTTTAAGATTGCAATCTGGGAGCAGGGGCTGGGAGCTAAGGATCTCCCATTGTGATTAGAGAGTCGGGGGCTAGGAGATCCATATTTTCCAGTGGTTGGTAGGCTGGTGCTGGGAGATCCTTATTCCCAGTGCTGGCTCTTCAGTCGCAGAGCTGGTGCTGGGAGATAAAAGTCTCAAAGTGCCAGACCCATGATTGCAGAGATGGTTCTGGGAGATAAGGATCTCCCAGAACCAGCCCTGCAGTAAGTAATGGAGCTGGTGTTAGGAGGTAAGAGTCTCCCAGCTTGAGCCCCATGGTTCAGAGCTGTTGCTGAACACTCCCTGCTGATGAGGAATGGGTAGCTTATTCCCTGCCCAGCTCCATGAGTGCACAGCTGGGTGAGGAACAGGCTGAGGAGTTTGTTACTCACTCAGCTCTGCAGCATGGAGCTGGGAGGGGAACAGACTAGGGAGCTCACATAGTTGAGCAGAGAACAAGCTCCCTAGTCTGTTCTTCACCCAGCTCCATACTCAAAAATTGAGTGGGGAATAAAGTCCCCAGCTCATTCAGCACCCAGTTTCCTGCCTGTAGAGCTAAGCATGGAACAGTCTTCCCAGACTCCTCCCTGCATGTGGGGGCAGGGAGCTGGGACCTGCCCCTCCCCTGCAGCCCTTTCCAAGTCCTCTACCTCCTGATTGGGGAGCCAGGATCAGGAGCTCCCCGGTGCCAGGGCAGGAGGATATTGTCTCCACCCCAGCATTAGGCAGCCCCCAGGGGCAGGGTGTAATGTCCCAGCCCTACCCAGGAGACAGCCATATCCTGGCCCCAGTGCTCCCTGCCAGCCCTTGGGCTAGCACCTAGGGGGAGGGTTTTAGCAGCAGAAGCTCTCATTACGGTTTATTACGGTTGTATGGAACCTAACAGAATGGTATGGTTGTACATACTTGTAGGGCCCCAGGAAGTGGAAGCAGTTTGCTGCCAATAACAGCAAAACTTCTTCCACATCCATGCATGTGTAGATGCCTTCCCAGAAGTGTTTACTCATAAGCAGGTTACTCACAGGTAAACTGATCCTGGATCAAATGCATGTATAGATGCACCCAGTGAAGTCCTGTAACTTCACAGGAGATGGTTATTAATGTTAATTTCAAATGTATAATTTTCATTTAAGGTATTAGTATTACTTCAAAAAAGTTTTATGTCAACTAAAAGTAGAATAAACATTATTTTGCACTGACAATAGTGTAACAATAGGAGTCTTGCCACTACAAAATGCTGCCTTTTATGTTCAATTAGCAAATTAGCCATTTTTAATCTTCAAAAAGAACTGTAAAAATTACTCTTATATAAAATGATGGAACCAGTTACCTGGTTTTCCTTCTTGGAGATGAGAGTTAACAGTTTCCTAGAATTGCTGCTTTTATTCTGGAAGATGCATCTACTCTATCCGTTCCTTCCTCATGGTATTGGTTATATGCAAAATTAGGAAGCCAAGATCAATTTTTCATTTCAGAAACAAAAGACCATAAAGTTTTGTGCAAGTAAAGAGTACTTGCTTAGTACTTGTTTTAATACTAATAGCTTTAAAAACTGTTGAAATTCGCTAACTTGTGTTACATCTGTGAGTTCTCTAAACTTCAGGTACTTTATAGAATCTGCCAAATTTATGGAGAGAGGGTAATCAATTCTATTCATATTTTATGTCTGTCCATTGCCATCCAGAAATTATTACAAGATTATTACATTCCCACTTAATAGGGAAAATATTATATTCATCATTTAGGGATATCTTAATTTATCAGGGGAATCAGATTTCTTTTAGACTCTATTGGTCTTCATGATTCACTAATAAGATAGTAGTTGTTGACTAGTGACAGAAGTTATATGATAATAGCAAAAAGAAAATTTAAAGCAAGACATAAAATAATTCTAATATCTACAAAATTGCAGTCCTGGATTATTAAAAGAAAAGGAATGTCTTTCATATTATAACAAAAGAATAAGACAATACTGTCAGATTGATACATCCTTTACTGTTGACTTTTCACACAGAAGTGAAGAGTCAAATTCTCTAGTAATATAAGCACTGCACAAGTCAATATAGTTTTTCCTTTGAATCTGCTCCAAAAGGTTTTTAAAAGTTAAGAGTATATACAAAGTATTCAAAAGATAACAGCTAAGCTAATGGATACTCTCTCATTCATAGACATTAAAGTAATTATATAGGGTGCACAAATGGTATGCTCTGCTGTGAAGGAAAGAGACTTGAAAAAACATGGGAATCATACATTACAAACATAATAATGTAAGAGTAATGTACGCATATAAAAACTTCTAGGTTTATTGATATCCTGTTACTATGAGGCCTTTATAATGTAAAATGAAAATAACTGACAAACAGCGTTAAAACTGCAAAAAAAAAAAAGCCTTAAAATGTTGTCTACTGCTTTTCATGGTTATTTTTTCTTCTGAAACATCTTATAATGAGCATGAAACTAAAAGAGTAGAAAATATTTGTCAAAAAATGTACAATTTTATAGAATTTTAAGCATCTGAGAGATTTCAATATAGAATTAGATAATTGTTATGGAATCCTCTAGGCTGCTGTAAAATTGTTTGCCATCAATAACAGCCAAGATAGTAAAGTTTATTGTCTTAAACCACAGTTTGTACTACTGTAGAGGAAACGGAATAATCTCAGGCACCAGGCACCTCTATACTCTTTTCTATTATAAGTTTAATGATAAGGGCATATAGTTGTTCTTGAGAATATTTGAAGATTTATGTTGTCCATTCATTCAAAATGCTTGATTAAAGATGGATCTTATTATGTCTTGCAAGTAATCAATTTGCAAGGTATAACACAGATTTGAGGAGGGACAGAAAATCCTCTGTACAGTCACTATTGTTTTTCTCACCTGCATGGGAGTTGAAAATGGGCAGAGTTTTATCTCTTTCCATGCACTATACAGCAAAACTAAACAAGTGAGAAGAAATCTGTGACTTGAAACAATCGCCTCCTGAATCACAGTTAGAAGAAGCAAGTCTTCCATGACTCAATGTCTTAATTATTTCTTTGGTTAGTTCTGAGACAGTGAAGATTTCTACCACTTAAATCAAGATGCATTCCGAAACCTATGACACTTTTGCATAAGGAAAATTGATACAGTTTATAACACTTTTGAAATAGTTTTAACTATGTGTATTTTCAAACACACACACACAATGATGAGAGCCTACCACAAGCATAGATTAGAGTAGCCTATTTGAATAAGACATGCAGTAAAGCCCATTAAGTACAGTGCCTCTCACTGCTGACTCTTTTACAAGTCATGGTGAGCCACTAGATTGCATACATGTTTACCTCCTCTTCATTCCCAAAGCTAAGCTTCACCTTTCTTTCCCATTTCCAGTGATCCCTGTTTCTTTACCAGCCTTAAATGTTTGGCAAACATCATGAAACAGAACTCCAAACAGTTCACCCAGAATCCCTTGGTCACCCTTTCTCTCATCCTGGCAACATGTGATCCTGCCAAGATTCATGACAAAAACACCCAGTTCCAGTAATGAATGAGGGCTAATTAACATATGGATTGTGGGGAAGTATCTGGAGTACACACGTGTACTGAGCAGTGCTGAGCTGTGGCGTCACCATGCCTTGAAATACTGTTGACTCTCCTGAGGCCCATCCCAATGAACTATGTGGTAAATCATAAGCCTTTTGGCCTTGGACTAATATCTTGCTTAGTTTCCACTACATATAAGTAGATGCCAAAATACTGCTCAAAAGTGTGTTTATGGAGTACTTGTGAAAACTTTCAGCATTTTCAAAAAAAAGTAACACATCAATTCTGATTGAACTAAGTGTATGGGTGCTATATGCAAATTGCTACAGCCATGTTTAATTTCAAGTACCACTCTCCCCCCACCAGCACACACCTGGTTCAGCCCCCACAGAGCCCAGCTAGCAAGCTCTGGTGGGGCCCTTGTGGTGTGGAGGTGCTGTTTCCCCTCCCTCCACCCCCAGCTACTACTGACAGCCACTAGTTAGCATTGGGTAGGATTGGGTGGGTAGCTTCAACAGACTCCTTGGAGGTGTACAGGAGCACTGCTCACCTGCTGACCTTGGCCAGTGCCAGTGGGCACTGAGCACCTCCTCTTCCCCCCGCCCCAAACAGCACACATTTGTTCAGTTGGAACACACTCTGATTTATAGCACTTTAAGTTAAGTGTGATAGAATGCTTTCTACCAGGCACTTTTTGAATGTCTGCACTTAGCCTATGATTCTACTTCACTCCCCTCCTTTTCCTCAATGTGCATGCCCAAATCATTCAAGTATACTTTTGTAATGATTTTGCAAAATAAAGTGAAAAACCCCTTTGGGTTCACTATACGGACCAGTAGTACTTATTGTGGGGTACTCATTAAAGTTGCCCCTGTGACTAATAATGAAACTGTGGGTGCATCTACACATACACTTTAATGCAAACTGGCCTATTTTAATTGCATTAAAGCATCACATAAAAATGGACTCCCATATACATGCACAGAGCCTGCTCTGGAAACCCAGCACATCAGAGCAGTCTCAATTAATTGAGTCTGCTACAGCACAGAAATTGATGCACTCCAGAAGCTTTCTGCAACATGTGTATCAGTGTCCCAGCATGTCTCTGCACTGACAAATGGCAGTGGAGCACTTTGATATAAAAAAATTTGATGAGCTTAGTTCACTGCCACTATTTTTTCAATGAAGGGATGCTGATACACATGTGCGGACACTTTTAATTAGTACAGCTGACTAATTAAAGGACCTAGTGCCATGTCCTGCTGCACATGTAAAAATGCCCAAACTGCTTTTTACTTAATGTGCACTAAGATAGTCTAATGCACATTAAGTGTCATTTAAAAGTGTGGGGTCTTATGCCTGTGCAGGGGGCCTGCTCCAATGCATTGTAATTATAGTGTGCCACAGCAGACCTCATTAATCAAGTTTGCTGGAGTGTGGTAATTACCATGTTCCAGTAGACTCTAGCACCATGTGTATCAGCATCCCCACACTGAATATGGCAGCAGAGCACTTTAAACTAAAGCTTGTTTGACATGCTTTAGCTCACAGTGCTCTGCCAGTTTTCAGCACAGGCATGCTGATACCTGTTATGCTCCAGACATTTTAATTAGTGCAGCTCTCCAACCTGTGCCAATTAAAGTGCCATCCCCTCCCTGAGCATGTCTATAAATACCCCATGTGCTTTAGTTAACATGCATTAAGCCAGGATAATGAGCATATTCCTAGTACCTCACAATGGAGGTACCAGATTTAATATTAAAGCACATTCATGTGTAGAGGTGCCCAATGGCCACATCCACAAGTGGTGTGGATGTTTGGTTCCCCAGGGACAACTAGCAGTGGTGTACCTTGTGCTACCGCTACTTGTTCCTGGGGAACACCTGTGGCATGTGCACTCTGTGTCCCCAACCTTTCCTAGATCTAGCCTTAATTGCCATTTACTTGAGGTTTTCTATCTGTAGAAATCTTGTAGAAAAATACAGCTTGAAAACAATGGTTATTCAAATAGGCCAGGATTTTAACCAAAAGGCTTTTCTGGTTTTCAGCCACCTATACATAACCTAAATGTTGCTTTAGCAAACTCCCTTGAATAAAATGAAATTGTTGATGAAGACATGACAAAATAATAATGTCTTTGCAGTAGTCACTGGGAAAAAAACAGAGGATTAATTCACAGTTGTGGTGACTATTTGTTACTGTTGTAAACAAATATATACATGACATCATTTGATGAATCCTCCTGATTTTTTCGATGTATATCAGTAACATAGTAAAATGTAAATAGTTTCCATAACCTATTGTGGTTGGAACTTTGCTATTGTCTGGGTGCATCTACATGAGATGCTTTACTATGGATTAGACTAATCTAATGTGCAGTAAATTATCACCATCTACATGTTCACAACAATTACTGCACAGTAGATTAGTCTAATGCACTGTAGACGTGTAGGCACTGAGTGGGAGCAAACTGATCTTGATCAGCCGAGGCAACAAGGGGACACAGGAGCCAGGGAGAACTTTCCCAGCATGGTGGACACTGCCTTCCAGCCACATGGGGTGCATCTTCATGAGTGTGCACATGCAGGGGCACATATTTTCCAAGGGACAGATAGTGGTGGCACGTAGTTGTACTGCTGTTACTTGTCCCCAGGCATACTCTTGCATGCATACTCCAGATCATGGCAAAAGGACACAGGTGGGATAGGGAAGACTGGTGCTAGAACCTGTGCTGGCCCCAGAAGCCTTATATGGAACTCTGGGGACCTCCATGGGCAGTAACAGCACTGAGCCAGCCACTCAGAGCCTGGACAGCAACCAGGGGGTGGATCTGGTTGGCCAGGCTGTTTCTAGTGGCATACACTGCTGTTACATGCACTGCACTACATTTTTAGAGGCATTTTTTTTCTTTTGACACTGGGATGTCCCAGTTCAAAAAACCTACCGTATTGCAAATTAGCAATGTGGTGCATGGGTGTACATGCTCTGTGTGAGGTTTGTAGAGCCTCAAATGGCTTTGAGGTACTGCAAACCACATGCGTGTGTTCATGGGGTTGTGTCTGTAGAAATCAAGATGCGTCTGTGAATCAGCTGCCAGGCAGTCAGAACAAGTCTCTCCCATCCCACAAAGATCGGGACCAGCCCCAATACCCGCTGCCAGCCCAGATCTTACATGCAGGTGAGCTTGGAGCTCACCCTGGCTGCTGCAGGGGAGCAGAGCAGCCCTGAGCTGAAATGCTCCCATCAGGAGGAAAGTTGCTCCTGGCAGGCACATGAGCAAATGTGTACAGGGCCCCAAGTTAATGCACCTAAATTTTCTGCCCAGAAAATTCAGCATATTAATTGCACATTTAGACATACCCTCTGTCACTTACAGCACTGTGTCTATACTTGTTCAGATTACTTATTCAGCTTGACTGCATGTATTACTACTGTTACTCATAATATGACCATTTTGTTTGTTACTGTAGTGACTACAAGCATAGGCTCAAGAATGAACAGACGATATCACAAGTGGTGCTTACATATTGATATTTGTCGTAGTAGTGGTTAAAGGCCCAGGTGACATCAGGGAGAAATTCTGTTAGGTACTGTACAACTATAATGAGAAACAGCCCCTGCTACTAAAACCCTGCAATTTGTACAGACAAGATAGACAGAAAGGGGGGAAAAGAGATGCAGGTAGGTGAAGAGATTTGGCCAAGGTTACACAGCAGGCCATCAAAAGAGTTAAAGCTAGAACTCTTATCTTCTGGGCTATTACCTTTTCCATTAGATCCTGCTGCTTCCACATAAACAAAAACATGGTTGGTTATACAGCAGGAAGGAAGTCATTATTTGGGCAATGACTTGTTTATCCTTCTTGCTAGTGGCAGAAACTGTAATTTAGTGGTAGGAAGCAAGAGTTAAAACAACATGAATTATTTCTTACTATTTTGTTTGATATGAAGAAAAAACTGAGGACAGATTTCAGAATCTGCTTTATGATGGTGAACCATAGCAGCATCTAACTCACTGAAAGGCAGGTCAGACTGCTTGATCTTATTTTATCACATGGTATTTTTATATTCAGAAGTGAAAGGCATTATACAGAGAGACGCAATGGAGATCAGACACTGCAGGTGCATGAAGCCTATTATATATAGGGTGTAGAGGAAAAAAAGCTAGCTTTGCAAGTCAGCTCTTGACACCTTCTTAAAGCAGAAATATTTATTACGGTGAGCTCTGACATCTTAGGAAACAAAATTTTAATGTCCATGTCTTCGAGGAATGGAATTAGAGGACATAACCCCTAATCTCACTGTAGTCAGCGGGAATCTTTCCACCAACTTCAATTCGCTTTGCGGGAGATCCCAAACATTGCTACCTTTGATACTTTAATTGTTTCAATTAATTTTATTTTTCTGTCAATACAAGCTTTGTATAAACACACTTGTACACAAATGCACTTAACGTACCTTATACTTATTTTGGGGATACTTTCTTGTACATTTTAGATAGCAAACTAACATGAAAGGCCCAAGAAAAGACTGACAGTGAAGTGCAATGGCAGTATGCTAAATGTACACCTGTTTTAGCAGGTTTCAAAATTAAGAAAATAATGGTATAAGGTGTAAAAAGTTAGGTCTCACTGACTCATGGGTAAGTGAAAATGTATTCAATGCCATTTTTCAGCAACACCTCAGCCATTAAAATAAAAGTGATACATTTTTCCAATACAAGTGTGTGCAAGATTTTAGAACATTTCAGATGTATTGAATAATAGACAAAAGTCATGTAAAAATGTAATCATTAAAAAAAACCCTTAACAATGTATTTGTTACTTAACTGCTAAGATCCAACTCAGGCCCTTCTGTTAATTCTTTTGTTTTGTTTTTTCTGCTGTTGTCATATGAAAGGTAACGTGCAGAAAAGAGATAGGCAGAGGAAAAACTAACATGTTTTGTGTACTGGACAAAACCCTGCCAGAGAGCGAGAGGGGGAGTCAGGATGGTCAGACTTACCCAGTCTTACCTGCCGCAGGGACCTGAGTTGCTGCCATTGTGGAGCTGCTGCCATAGCAAAGATTCTCAGAGGTGTCAAAATTTCAGTGTGCCTTTCAGGTCAGCTGGTATCCTACTTCCCCACCCTCATTATTGAACTCAATACCAGTCTGCACAATACTCACTCGTGGGAGACAACAACAATATAATTTTGGTTTTGGGAGGTTCTTTTTTTTTTCTTTAAAAAATTGAAGTTTTGAAAGGGAAAAATGATTTCATTGAAATATTTCAATCTTACATTAGCAAACCTGAACTGCAATACTATTTGTACTTGGCTCTCCTGAATCCCAATACTTATTTTCAGTCAGTTCAATATTAATCACAATTACCTAAGTGGTTACAGATTGAATTTATCAAAATAGTTCTTTTTTCTTAGGTTCTGTCTGATACATCCCTCTGGATCTCTCATTTTGATACTCTGACTTTACTTCTAGCCTTGTTTTCTACAGTATTTGTCCTAGAAATTTATCTCTGGTGTTTTGATTTGTTTTTCCTTAAATCTCTTTTTTGGTGTGGGGTGACTATTTATATGACCTTTCTCAGTGTAGTCCAGCATTGCATATATTAGCCGCTGCGGTGGCTCAGGGAAAATGTTGTACAGACTTTGCCTTAATTCCATTCTTTCCTATACACTAGGCTTCTTGGCTGGTATACAATTAACTTCCAAGTTGCAGAAAGGGAAATTCAAGTTAGACATTCAAGTTGCTAACAGATTGGTTCTCAAATTAAACATTGTAATGTTTGCTACAAAATTGGTTAGTGAGAGGCAAAAAAAATGGTACAGTATTCACCCTTTTCAGTCACCACATTTAACTGCAATAAATACATGCCTTAAATAAGGAAGCCCACCTTTTCATTTTTAGCAAACTGCTTCATAGTTTACTTTTATATAGCAATTTATTTTTCTAATGACATAAAGGTGTTACATTAAGGGTTATGTTACTATTTCTGATATATAGTAACATTTTTTTAAAAGACACAAAACAAATTCTCTCCTTTACCACACTTAAAATGAAAAAGTAATTTCGAATCTAATCTTGCATTCACCAAGCACCCAAAAACTCTTGTTGAATTTCATAGAAGATTTAGGCCACATACAGATGGCCTATTGTTCATATTGTCCAAAAGGAGATAAACCAAAGCTATTAGTTAACTTGCCATGTTAACAGCTTTCTTTAGAGGTTTAAGACATATGCTCAGAAGAAAATAGGCAGGAGACAGCAGTACTTAAAATCACTGCCATTGAAATAATACCAGAACATAAAAAACAAAATTAGCTTTGGAATGAGTCAGGCTGGTTGACTTCCAATTACAGAACAATAATAACATTTTTATCAGTTATATAGCATTTCTCATCTATAAATCCATCTCAGAGTGCTTTGCTGTCTTTGAAGAACAACTAAATATTATCATCTCCATCCCCATTTAATGGGGATATCTTGTGTACAGCACATCAGACTTGGAGTCATGAGACTTGGTCTGCCATTCCTAGGTCTGCCACTGATCTTCTGGGCCATCTTCAGCAGCTTAGTGCACCATTCTGTACTTCTGTTTCTCCTCCCACACTTCTCTGTGTTTACACCACAATGTACTGAGGACAGTCTTTTATAATGCATTTATATAATACCTATAAAAGAGTCCCTAGGTTTGTAGGTGCTATTATAATACAAATAAGTTACAACCAAAAGCAACTAGGTACCTAAGTGGACTTAGGCATCGCACTTTGATACTATTCTACCTTACCTGGGTTTCTGAAAAACAGTTAATACAAAGAGTGAATGGGTCTTCTCTCCTTCTTCCTGCTATTTGGTGACTTAGTCTTAAGACTGAAACAACAAGTTTCTGTGAGAGCCTGTCACTTAGGCTCTGGGAGTGGCACAAGATGTACAGGTGCAAGCCTGCTATACCCCCACACCCTGAATTTCCCCCAGTAACCCCCAATACCTGCAGAGCACCCCCACCAACCCCCAGCACAGCAAGAGGTAAGTGGGGGCCATGTTGGGAGGGGACTAACCCAACTCAGCTGTGGGGAGGCAGCTGAGTTAGAGCCACGGAGGGTATTGCCCAGCCCCAGCCCCTACTTCGCCCAGCCCCCAGGAAGTCATGCAAACAGAGCCTCACAAACAGGCACGCTTGTCTGATTGGTGTGGGAGTTAGAATGGGAGGTCCAGCAGGAGGGCCTGAGGCCCTGTCTGTGAGCCCCCGCTAGGGTAGGCAATCCCAGCCGCAGCCAGCCTTTCAGCGGCATCATGTGGATGGGAATGTGCCACAACCTGAGGGTCCCCTGGGGTCTGCAGCCCCGCCAACTCCTCAGAGTCCTTCACCCAGATGGAGCCCATGGTTCTGGGCTCCACGCAGATGGAGTCTCTGGTTCTTGGCTTCGGGGGCTGCCTGACACTTTCTCAGGCTCTGGGGTCTGGGAGAATGGCCACCTCCCCTTGTGAAGTCTGCTCCCTTTTGGGGTTTCTGGCGCACCAGCAGGAGGAGCTTCAGGCCACAGTCCAGAGACTGTGTGCCATCAGGGATGGTGAGCAGGAGATTGACTCCTACTGCCAGACCCTTCTCCCCCTGGAGGCCAAGGGTAGACCAAGGTCACCTCCCAGGACAAAGGAGGACTTGGGGACCTCCCATGCTGTCCAGCCAAGGGGTTGGGCCAAGATGGTCAAGGGCCCCATGGCCTGCCAGACCAAGGTTCCTGCCCTGCTGGATCTTTGCAACAGGTATGAACCTCTTGCAGCCCCAGCTCCAGCAGGCAGCAGAGGCTCAACTGTAGCTACTGCCCCCACTCTCCCTAGGACAAAATGCAAAGTGTTTATCATGGGAGACTCCATCCTGAGGGGACAATCTGCCACCCTGACCCCTTAACCCAGAAACTCTGCTGTCTCCCAGGAGTCTGAATCTGAGACATTATAGAGAAGATCCCTGAGCTCCTCCAGCCCACTGACCACTACCCTAGGCTCCTCATCCATGTGGGCACGCATGACATGGCTTGGAACAATCCCAACTGGGTCATGAAGTGCTACAGGGATTTGGGAATGGGGCTTAAGGGGTTGGGGGTGCAGGTGGTGTTCTCTTTGATCCTCCTAGTCTCAGGATACAGAGGATCGAGGTAATGAACCAAAGCCTGCAGCACTGGTGTCATCAGGAAGGCTCCAGCTTCCATGACCACAGTCCACTCTTTGGTGAGAGAGGCAGTGAGCTGCTGGGAAGGGACAGCCTCCACCTCTCTATGCTGGCCCTGACAGCTTACACCCCAGGGTACTCAAGGAGCTGGCAACCAGCATAGCCCAGCCCCTGGCCTGGATCTTCAAGAACTCATGGTGCTCCGGAAGTGCCCAATCATTGGAGAAGGCCAATGTGGTGCCTATCTTCAAGAAAGGGAGGAAAGTGGATCCAGCAAGCTACAGGCCCATCAGCCTGACCTCTATCCCGGGGAAGATCCTAGAAAAGATTATCAGAGAAACCATTCTCAACAAACTGGCTGATGGCAAAATCCTGAGGGAAAGCCAGAATGGATTTGTCATGGGTAGGTCTTGCTTTACCAATCTCATTTCCTTTTACAACCAGGTGACCTATCACCTGGACAAGAGGGAAGAGATTGATGTCATATATCTTGACTTTAAAAAAAGCCTTTGATCTGGTATCCCATGATCACCTCTTAGCAAAACTGGCCAACTACAGCCTCAACTTCACCACAATACACTGGCTGGAGAACTGGCTCCGTGGTCAGACCCAGAGGGTGGTGGTTGATGGAAGTCAATTGTCATGGTGCCCTGTGACCTATGACGTCCCTCAAGGCTGTGTTCTGGGGCTTATATTATTCAACATATTCATTAATGATGTGGACATTGACATCAGAAGTAGACTGGCCAAGTTCACTGACAACACCAAATTTTGGGGTAAAGCATACACACGCCTGAGGACAGGAGGGCAATCCAGGCTGACCTTGACAGGCTCAGAAAATGGGTGGATGAGAACCTGATGGTGTTTAACACTGAAAAATGCAAGGTTCTCCACCTTGGGAGGAAAAACCCACAGCATGCTTACAGGCTCAGCAGGGCTATACTGGCTAGCACTGTGGATGAAAGGGACTTGGTCATGATTGACCACAAGATGAACACAAGCCTTCAATTTGATGCTGCAGCTAGCATCAAAAAAGTGACATTAAAGTGACCAAAATGCTGGCTTGCATCCATAGATTCTTTTCAAGCAAATCCAAGGATGTCATTCTCCCATTGTACTCAGCCTTGGTGAGGCCACAGCTTGAGTTCCGTGCCCAGTTTTGGGCTCCACCATTCAAAAAGGACATGGAGAAGCTTGAGAGAGTCCAGAGGAGAGCCACGCACATGATCAGAGGTCAGGAAAACAGACCTTATGATGAGAGGCTGAGAGCAATGGGATTCTTCAACTTGGAAAATGGCAGGCTCAGGGGTGATCCGGTGGCCACCTATAAGTTTATCGGGGTGCTCACCAGGATCTGGGGGAATGTCTGTTCACCAGAGGACCCCAAGGGATGACAAGGTTGAACAGTCACAAACTCCCCCATGACCACTTCAGGCTGGACATAAGGAAGAACTTTTTTACTGTCTGAGACCCCAAAGTTTGGAATAGACTGCCACTGGAGGCAGCTCAAGCACCTACTTTGAACACCTTCAAGAGACATTTGGATGTTTATCTTGCTGGGATCCTATAACCCCTGCTGACTTCCTGCCCTTTGGGCAGGGGCCTGGATTCTATGATTTTCCAAGATCCCTTCCAGTCCTAATATCTATGAACCCTATGAACAAAATATTGCAAAGGTATATGCATTAATGCACAGCCTCAACAGATAGTATAGGATCACATTCATTAGACTATGTTTTGACACTACTTTGCCTGCTGAAGACCATTCAGCAAATCAGTGGTAGAACTAGGAGCATAAGTCAGCCTTCAGCCTCTGCAGCAAATAGCATAACAGCTCTGTTTCATTCTCTAAGACTTAATATCAAAGCATGACACCTCTATTTATTTTAAATGAATATTCAAAGAAACCATAATTTTAATAAGGAAATGTCTTCCTAGAGATAGGTCTTTAATAATACATACTTTTAATAGGCATTTAATTTGAATATTTTACCCTTGAATAGCTTTATGAGTAATAAAGTAAGAAAAGTACATATTGGTACTAAATATACATCACCAGGGATGCCAGTGTTTGGAATATTACAGGTTATTTTTCCCCCCTTAATATGTGGCAAATGGCTCCTTAAGATTACTTTTGCTGTGCATAATGAAGCAGAAGAAAGAATACATTATGCAAAACTGAACAAACAAAGTTACTTTGTGCACTTAATTGCCAGATATGGAAAATCTTAGAAAGGCCTCAGGTATTCATGTAGGCTGACTGCACAATACTGTTATGACAGAAATTCTAACCTCCATAATGTTTCCAAGCCTTTGATGCAGCCCTGAAGATGTTCCGTCATTCTGGATAGTATTGCTCACAAGAGCATCTCTACTAGAGATGAAAAGTGACACCTGCCAAGAATACATTACAATAATTTCTTCTACTTGGTGTAGCATTACCTCCTGCTTGGATGTCTGTAGGTAGGTAGGTATAAAGGTAGAAGCACACCAAAATTTTCAGGTGCTTTCTGGACCTAAATCATCTTTCCCTAGTCCCAAATACAAAGATTACATGGGGGCTCTTTTGAGAGATTTCAGGAATATAGATGTGTATACTACATTTTAAGGCTGTAGAGAAACTAGAGAAGATCCAGGGACAAGCAGAAAAAATGACAAAGGAGTTGCAATGCAAAACATGTACGGAGAGGTTGAAGAAGTTACGCTTACTAAGTTTTATGGTAGTTTTCAAATATTTGAAAGACTACTATGAAGAAGGTGGAGCTTTTTTTGCAACAGAGGGCAAGACACAAGACATTATCTTTAAACTACAGGAAATTTGAATTCAAACAACTCATAGAAAAAAGAAAACAACTTTTTAATTGTACAACAGGACAATCAAACTGGTTGTTGAAGGAAATTGTGCAATCTCCTTCACAGAAGGATTTTGACAAGAGGCTGGTTAGGTGCGTGTCTGAGATGGTGAGACTGTTTAATTTCCAAAGCTGTGAGATCATTTGCATCTTAGGAAATATTAAAATAATCCCTGATGTGCATGGCAGGATGTGAGATGGCTCGGATGGAGAATAACATTTTTCCAGTCCCAGTCAAGCCAAATGCAAAGCTGCCCCTAGTCCAATCTCCTGCAAATCAGTTTCAGAATGACTTTATCCTGCACCCTGGGGCTGCTCTGTGCCTGATCCTGATACTCAATGCCTGATCCTGATGCTCACCTGAGTGTCAGAATCAGGCACAGAATAGCCCTAGCTCCTGATGCTGTTACTGAAAATCAAAGGATTGCCTACACCATCCCTGGAACAGCCCCAGTTCTAGGGCTATCCTGGGCCAGTAGCATGATTATAAGCACTGGCTCCAAAATAGCCCTAAGCCAGTTCAAGATCCACAGGGATTACAAGGCAAAGCAATAAATATGCTTGATCCCAGTCAGCCTACATCCTAAAGCCAGCAATCAGTGATGGTCAGCACTGAGACAGGGCAGCCCCCACCCAGATTCAAGATCAAGGGCTGTCCAGATTCAAGTGATGACAGTTAGCTGTCACTCTTGGACTGATAGGGCACACCGTATATTTGATTTATGGTGCCATACACATCAGCCACAAGGATGTTTCTGACATTTTATGGAACATCTTTGTGGCTAATTTGCCATTTTATGTTGCCATAAATTCAATGAATATGTGGCACTTTGCTAATTATGGTGCAATTAACACATTAATCGTTCTATAAATGTACCCTGCTTTGTCCATGTGGATTTTTCTTCTACTCTAGAACCAGGAGCAATAGTGAAGAGGTACATGCACAGTTGTCATGCCAGGTCATAGTTGGCCAGGTCTGGGGTCACTCAAACCTCAAAAATCAGGAGGAACAAGCAGAAACCAGGACAAGCCAGGTCAAGAAGCCAGGAGTTCAATCTAAGAGTGGGGCTAGGAACAAACTAAGTCAGGAAGCCGCAAGGTCAAACAGATCATGGGGTTAGACAGTAAGCAAGGTTAAGAAGCTGGGAAATCAAACAGAGAGTAGAGTTGGAGGGCAAGCCAGACTGAGAAGCCAGGAGGTCAGAGAACAGAGTCAGGGAACAAGCCAAAGGAAACAGCGAAGTAGTCTGGGATCAAGTTAAACCCTGCTGCCCAGACACTTCCTGCTCCAGGTCAGGGATTTATATGTAGGCAGTGAAGGGTCACTGACCCTAGCTGACTACTCCAGTGACAGGGTGTAAGCACAGAGTTATGTCCGACTGGAACCTTCAGGCCAGCCTGGGAAACATGCCATGGGGTAATTAGCATGGATGAGTAGCAATACAGCCTAAGGCCCCATGTTGAAGCCCACAGACTGAGATCAAAGCATTGTAGTGCCTTAACTGGACTGAAAGAGTTATTGTTCTAAATTTAGAGTACACAAGCTCATAAAGGAACTCGTATACGTGTAATCTATTCTAAGTGGTTAGGAGCATATAGATGTATGCAGACATCTATCTGGTATTTTAGCCAGACAAGAAATCAAAAATTTACCTGAACTCATCTTAAAGTCTAGGCTTAAATGGTGCCTATACATATGCTCCAATGTGTTCTAATGAGAACAGTCTAGTATTGACTCAGTGTCATGTGTATAATCCCCTGAAGTTTAAAAATGGCAACTGGGGCGTTTTAATTAAAGCTTCTCGGATGAGCTGTAGTTAAAACATCCCTCAGACATTTTTAAATGTATGTGGGCTTAATACACATGATGCTATGGTGTTTTAATTAGAGCAGCAGAGCTACTGTAATTAAAACACCCCACCCCCAAGCATGTATGTATGCAGCCAAAAGACACTCTAAAAAGGCACTACAACCAATTCATAATATAATGTAGTGTAAGTGCTGTAACCAAACAACAGCAGGATCAAATTAAGATGCATAAGTTTCTTCAGACAAGGTTCTTTAGATAAATGTGATATCTTTTATTAGACCAATTAAGTAGTTGGGAAAATTGTTCTTTGCAAGCTTTCAGGGACAAACACAATTCTTCAGGAACAGGGAGGGTTTCCCTCTCTCTCTCTACCTGAGTCTGAAAAAAGAGTGTCTGTACCGAAAAGCTTGCAAAGAAAAATGTGTCCAACTATTTAGTTAGTCTAATAAAATATATCACATTTACAAAAAGAACCTTGTCCTAAGAGCAACATGGTCCTGCCTATGTCCTTAGAGCAACACAGCTACAACAAACAAACCCAACGCATGGAAAACACGTTTCTTCAGATCACTTCTTTAATTTACTCTGTATCTTGCAAAGGTACTATTTCATAGATTTCATAGACATTAAGGCTAGAAGGGACCTTGCAATATTATCTGGTTCAGCCCCCTGCCCAAAGGACAGGAGGTCAGGTGGGGTCAGATGACTCCAGCAAGATAATCATCCAAGTGCTTCATGAATGTGTCCAGAGTAGGTGTTTGCACAATTTCTGGGGGAGTCTATTCCAGACTCTGGAGACTTGGATGGTAAAGGAGTCCTTCATTATGCCCAATCTAAAACAGTCTTCCAGCAATTTGTGATTGTTGGACTTGTTTTTCCTCAGGGGAACCCTGGTGAACACATTCTCATACATCCTGATGTACACCCCGATATACTTATAGGCTGCCACCAAGTCCCCTCTGCACCTACACTTTTCCAAGCTGAAGAGTCCTATGCCTCTCAGCCTCTTGCCTCTTCTGTTGACCTCTTATCATGTGTGTGGGTCTCCTCTGGACTCTTTCAAGCCTCTCCACAACCTTTTAAAGTGTGAAGCCCAGAATTGGATGTAGTACTCCAGCTGAGGCCTCACCAAAACTGAATTAAGTGGGAGAATGACATCTTGGGTCTTGTTTCAGATGCATCTGTAGATGCAAACCAGTGTTTTATTTGTTTTGCTGGTTGCGGCATCACATTGCTGGTTCATATCCATCTTTTGGTTAATCATGACCCACAAGTGTCTTTCATATGTAGTGCTAGTGAGTGAAGCACTGCTAAGCCTATAGATATGATGTGCGATTTTTCTCCTGACATAAAGCACCTTGCATTTCTCTATGTTGAAGGTCATCAGGTTTATATCTGCCCACCTTACAATCCTATCCAGGTTAGTCTGTATCTTCACTCTATCCTCCAATGTAACTGTGCTTCCTCATAGTTTGGTGTCATCCGCAAACTTAGCTAGTCTGCTTCTGACACCCAAATCCAGATCATTAATGAATATATTAGAGAGTACTGGTCCAAGTACTGAACCCTGGGGGATGCCACTCATCACCACATACCATGCTGACTTGATTATATTGATTATTACTATCTGGGTCCAATCATGTATCCAGTTCCCAGGCATCAGACCATAAGTTTGTTGAGGCGGCAATTCCCCAGTTTTGCCAAGAGGACATCATGGGAGACCAAGTCAAAGGCTTTTATGAAATCCAAGTAAAATACATCAACTTCCCCCCCTCCCTCATCCAGGCGATGTGTCATGTGGTCACAGAAGGAGGAGATGAGATTGGTCAAGCAAGACCTACCTGTAATGAAGCCGTGTCGGCTGTCTCTCAAAATGGTGCCTTTTGTTGATGGATTCTTCAATAATTTTTTCCAAGATCTATCCAGGGATTGGGGTCAAACTGATTTGCCTGTAGTTCCTTGGATCTTCCTTCCTTGAAGATAGGCACCACTTTGGCCCTCTTCCAGTCTTCAGGAACCTCTTCGGAGTGCCACAAGTTATCAAATACCCATGCCAATGATAGAGCTCTGATGCTGGCCAACTCTTTTAGCACTCTTGGGTGTATTCCATCAGGGTCTGCTGACTTATGTATGTCCAGCCTTTAAGGTATTCCTTCATAAGGTCTTCACTAAAAGTAGGCATATGGTCACCCATACCCTCATCGTCCTGTGTTCTGTCAGGCAGGGTGATCCACTTGGGCTGCTAAAAAACCAATACAAAGTAATCATTGAGGAGATTAACTTTTTCCTATATATTGGTTGTCAGCTGCCCCTTGTAATTCAGCAGGGCTCCAATATTGCCCTTATTTTATTTTATTTTTTACTTCCTACATATCTGAAGAAGAACTTTTTATTGTCCTCAATTCCCATAGCCAGCTTGAGTTCAGTATTGGCCTTGGCTTTTCGGGTCTGCTCCATACAGGTGTGGGCCAATGATGCATAATCCTCCTTAGAAGTATTTCCTGTCCTCCAACTCTTACAGGCTTCACTTCTATGAAAAAGGAGGTCCGCGAGGTCCCTTTTTAGTCAAGAGGTTTCCCAGTCCTTTTACTACTTTTTCTGCAGGTTGGAATGGACTTCCTTTGAGGTTTTAGGGTTGCATCCTTAAGGAAAGATTATGTGGGAGACAGTGGCCATTTTTACATGTGGTCCAGAATGCGGCACTAGGCCCTATAATAATGGAGCTACACTCATTAAAAGCACCTGCACGTCATGTATATCAGTATCCCCATGCATCCCCACACTGAAAAAAAGTGGTGAGGCCCTTTGAACTAAAACTCAAATGTGTTTTATTTCAAAGCACCCTGCCACTATTTTTATAATGCGGGGATGTACAGGGACATTGATACATGTGATGTGGAAGGCTGTTGAAGTGCAATAATGTCTGTGCTCTAGCAGACTCAATTAATCTAGTCTACTCCAATGCACTGGATTTCCAGTGAGTCAGAGTAGGCTCCCTGCCCATCTATAGGAGCCTAGAAAAAACAAAAGCTAGGTTCCACAAAAGTGTTGTGGAACTGATTTAGATCCACAGATGAAAGCATTTACTGTGATATTTGTGCTCATTAACTTGTTCATAATGAGAAAATAAAGGAAAGAAACAGCTTAGTGACCAATTGTCCCTTATACTTAGCTGATTTCATAGATTTCATAGACATCAGGGCTGGAAGGGACCTCGGGAGATCATCGAGTCCAGCCCCCTGCCCAAAGGGCAGGAAGTCAGCTGGGGTCATAGGATCCCAGCAAGATAAGCATCCAATTTACTCTGGAAGGTGTTCAATGTAGGTGCTTGAACCACCTCCGCTGGCAGACTGTTCCAGACCTTGGGGGCTCGGACAGTAAAGAAATTCTTCCTTATGTCCAGCCTGAAACGGTCTTGCAGGAGTTTGTGACCGTTCGACCTCGTCATCCCTTGGGGCGCTCTGGTGAACAAACGTTCCCCCAGATCCTGGTGGTCACCCCTGATAAACTTATAGGTGGCCATCAGATCACCCCTGAGCCTGCGCTTTTCCAGGCTAAAGAGTCCCATGGCTCTCAGCCTGTCATCATAAGATCTGTTTTCCTGACCTCTGATCATGCGTGTGGCTCTCCTCTGGACTCTCTCAAGTTTCTCCACATCCTTTTTGAATTGTGGAGCCCAAAACTGGACGCTGTACTCCAGCTGCGGCCTCAGCAAGGCCGAGTACAAGGGGAGAATGACGTCCCGGGATTTGCTCGAGAAGCATCTATGGATGCACGCCAGCATTTTGGTCGCTTTAGTAGCCGCAGCATCGCATTGGAGGCTCATGTTCATCTTGTGGTCAATGATGACCCCCAAGTCTTTTTCTTCTGTAGTGCTAACCAACGTAGCACTGCCAAGCCTATAAGGGTGCTGCAGGTTTTTCCTCCCAAGCTGGAGAACCTTGCATTTTTCAGTGTTAAACACCATGAGGTTCTCTTCTGCCCATTTGCTGAGCTTGTCCAGGTCAGCCTGGATCACCCGCTTATCTTCTGGCGTGGATGCTTTGCCCCAAAGTTTGGTGTCATCGGCAAACTTGGCCAGTCCACTCCTGACTCCAATGTCCACATCGTTAATGAAGATGTTGAACAGTATGGGTCCCAGGACAGAGCCTTGAGGGACCCCACTGGTCACAGGGCACCATGATGAGTGACTGCCATCAATCACAACCCTCTGGGTCCGACCACGAAGCCAATTTCCCAGCCAGCGGATCGTGGTGGAGCCAAGGCCACAACTGGGCAGTTTGGCCAAGAGGTGATCATGGGATACCAGATCAAAAGCTTTTTTGAAGTCAAGATATATGACATCAATCTCTTCTCCCTTGTCCAGGTGATAGGTCACTTGGTCATAGAAGGAAATGAAATTGGTCAAACAAGACCTACCCGCAACAAACCCATGCTGGCTGTCCCTTAGAATGTTAGCCTGGGCCAGTCCATCAAGGATGGCCTCCTTAATAAACTTTTCTAAGATCTTCCCCAGGATAGAAGTCAGGCTAATGGGCCTATAGTTAGCCGGATCCCTTTCTTGAAGATCAGCACCACATTGGCCTTCTTCCAGTCTTCGGGTACTACACCAGAGCACCAGGAGTTTTAAAAGATCTGTGCCAGGGGCTGGGCTATGACGCTCGCCAGCTCGTTGAGTACCCTGGGGTGCAGATTGTCAGGGCCGGCTGACTTGAAGGTATCCAGCTTCTCAAGGTGTTCCTTCACGAGGTCAGCATTGATGGAGGGTAGGGGATCCCCCTCACCCAGATTTCCCTGTCCCATAGCAGGCATGGGCATCCCGTGTGACTGATGAAAGACTGATGCAAAGTACCTATTTAATAGGTTGGCTTTTTCCTGGGCGTCAGTTGTCAGTTGCCCCATCTGGTTTAGCAGGGGTCCAACATTGCCCTTGCTTTTCCTCTGGCTCCCCACATATCTGAAAAAGGACTTTTTGTTGTCCTTGATGCCTGAAGCTAGTTGGAGTTCAGTTGCAGCCTTGGCTTTCCTGGTTTGGTCCCTGCATGCAAGGAGGCAGTTGTTGACTGGAGCTGTAGCAGATATATTTACAGATTCCACTTAACAATTATGCACATACGGTCCTAAAATGGACACTGGGGTGACCCATACTATTCATAACTGTATGGCAACACAGAACTTCATTAAAGGGCTGTGTAAATGACTTACCAACAATTGAGAGATTTATTTTTACATAATTGATCTTTCTTTAAACAATTAACAAGTTAGCCAGCTACCAGCACTAAAACAGTCTTAAGAAATGGTACTGTTGGATGGATTGTTGACTGTTTGCAACCTATATGCTTCCTACACACCTATTTGAAGATAAGGTTTTAAAAGTTAACTGGAGAGATACAGAGAAATTGCAAACAGCAGCACAGGACCACCACAGTCCATCACAGTAGATTGACAGAAACCTTTGAAATAAAAGCCATAACAAATAGCTGAGAAGCTTGTCTTTAATTCAGCAGCCCACTATAAAACAAGCAGGTTGTGAACCACACATGTTCTACTGCATTTTCTCAAAATTGATGAAAGTGCTTCTTTCAATTTTTAAAGGTAAGAGAAATAAAAGAACTGTATGGCTCCATTCCTTAATAAAGAGGAAAAGCAAATGATAGATGATGCAGTGAAGGCTAAAGTAGTCAATGTCTTCACTTCAGTCTTTGCAAATAAAGGTCAATTGTGATCACCCACTTAACATTAATTTTAACAAGAGCAATCTAGAATAGGGAGAGATGTTTAGATAAGATAGATGTGTTCATGTTGGTAGAGGCTGATGGAATTCATCCAAAAATACTTAAGGAAGTTGTTGAAGTATTCTCTGAACCATAAGCAATTATCTTCAAGAACTTGTGAAGGATGAGGGAGGACCCAAAGACTGGAGAACAGCAAATATAGTATCTACCTTAAAAAGAAGAAATAATATACTCTAAACTAGCAAGTCTAACTTCCATCCCTAGGAAGACCTTGGAACAAATTATTAAACTATGAATTCATTAGCACCTAAAATATAATATGGTGATAAGGAACAACTGCCATTGGTTTGTTAAGACAAATCAATCATGTTGAAGCAATCTAATTAATTCTTTGACAGACTAACTGGCTTTATGAATATATGACTTCAGTCAGGTGTTTGACATTGTCCTGTACAGTATTCTTTTATACAATCTAGAGAAATATAGTCTATATGAAAATATCTTCCTGTAGGTATAAAATTGATTGAGGAAAAAACTCTCAAAGGGTTATCAGTGGTTTAGTGTCAATTAGACAGTATTTCATGGGGGAGCATGCAGGGTTTGTCCTTTGCTCAGTTTTATTCAGTATTTCCATTGATGACATGTCTCAGATTTCTAGTGTCATCTCCATTGTTGGGGTCTAGAGTATTAGTAGTGTCCTTGACTCTCCTTCTGTCTTTCTGTGGCACATTTTTTTTTAATTTTACACTGAATATTCTAAATTTGTTATGAAATGCTTTGTGTCTGTAATGTACAGGAGAGAGTGAAGTGGATGGTCCAATGGACACATTTTGAAACAAATATTTATTATAGTATTGTCTGCACTCATGGACCTTGGCAAATGGAAGGTCCTTTTCACTCCTATGCTACTATGGTTTCAAAACTGTCAAATTACATCAAGCTTGGGTGAGTTGCAAAAATTTTGGAGTACAGGATTATAATTAAAAATTATCTTGATAAACTTTAGAGATTGTTCAAAATCATCAAAGAGGAATTTAAGAAAGGCACATGGAAAATGCCACGCTTAGATGTGACACGACACATACAAAGTGGGAGGAAACTGGCAAGATAGAAATATGGCAGAAAGGATCTGCTTCACAATTTGAACTGGATCACAGATTGGATCACAAATTGAATACTAACAGATAATACAATGCTGCTGATCTGTCATTCTAGGATGGATCAAAAGACCTCAAGTGGAATGGTGTCTAGTTTGGGTCACTACTTAAGAAAGGTGTAGACAAAATGGAAAGAGAACAGAGGGGCGCCTCCAGATGAGCATGCATGTGCAGTATATAGTGCTGCAGACTCATCTGTGGTGCCACAAACAACACACAGTGTACATGCAGACATTCACTATGCTGCTAATTTGTAGCATTAGTGGGGACAAAGGGGGGAGAGTTGACACTGGGAGATCCCGGTGTCAAAAAAACCATGCGTAAAAAAAGTGGGACAGCACACGTGATGGCAATGTGCGCTTCCTGAAACAGGAAACTGACCTGCTGGAGGTACACTCCAGCTGCTGACCAGGTTCTGTGCACTGGGTTGGTGCCACTGGAGCTTTGGGAAACCCTCAGGACCCCAGGTAAGTCTGCTGAGGCCAGCCCAGGTCCTGGCTGCAGCCTCCTTTATGCCACCTGGGGCAACTTGCTGCACACCAGAGCATGAGTGCATCAGAGTTCCCCAGGGACAAGTAGCAGCAATACAACCATGTGGTCCTGCTATTTGCCCCTGGGGAAATGCACACGTGCGCTCATCTGGACATACCTAAGGAGAACAAGCAGAATTGTAAGACAACTAGAAAATATGTGCTATGAACATAAAGGCTGATGGACATGTGTTTGTTTAGTACAGAAATGATATAACTAAATGGGGTTTTATCATTGTAGAAACAGCCCTTGTAGTGTAGACCTTGACCAATTGTTCTCTTGGGTCAATTAGGGAAAGAGACCAAGTGGTCTGTTTAATTGCCCTAAAAAAGATGTAGATTGAGCATCAGGAAAACGTTTTAACTCTAAAGGTAGTGAGATACTAGGAATGGTATAGAATCATCTCCTTTGAAGATTTTTAAGACCCAGTTAAACCAACATTTATCAGGGATGGTTTACATATACTCAAAGCAGAGTCTTGGACCAAAAAATCTCATGAGGTCCCTTCCAGACCTACCTTTCCTTGATTCTAGAAGTTTTGGTAAAACAACACAACCTATGCCTATAATGAGTCAAATCTTTAACTGAATGTAAAGTTGTGTAGCTGTATTCTTTGAACATGCATTGGGTTTGAAGCTCCACTAATTTGGCCACTCAAGATATTTTGTGTTGTGTTCACTTTGGAACTGTGAGTGAAGAGAGGTTTTTGGGGGAACAAATCCAGTCTGTGCAAATGCTACCCTTTACTATGCTGGAATTGCCTGACCTGAGATTTGAGATATTCATCTCTGTTTTATAGTCATAAGCCTATATTCCTCCTTGGTATTGCTCCAGTAAAACTGACAGACTTGATTCCACTGGAGATATATCACCAAATTTTGCCATATCATATACATTAGAATCAAAATTCTAATGTTACAGGATTTCAACTGAAGTAACTTGAATCTGATAATAGGATCTGTCACAAATTCCAAGTCCAAACTATAGCCCGAGGTGGGTAAAATGGTAGATCCAGCCTGAGGGCAGACTCCATTTCCCAGCAGCCTCTGCCTGTGTCACTGCAGCCAGTTTCCATGGAGACCCCAGCAATGACAGAGCCATGTGGGGCCAAGGTTTCCATGCAGATCAGCCCCAGCAGTGTTGGCAGGGCACGTGGAGGGGGAGGTGCTCTAGGGCTGAGGCTGGGATCTTGCAGCAGTAACAATGTGGTCCAGAGCTGGAGCAGAGCTATGATCTTGCTGCCTGCACACCTCTACCCAGGGCGTGAAGGCAGCGAATCCCAGCTTTGCCCCTTGTCCTGACCACACTGTCATTGCTGCAAGATCCCAGCCACAGAGAAGCATCCTGCCTTGCCATACATCCTGCCAGCACTGCTGGGGCCAGTTTCCCTGGAAACCCTGGCCCTGTGCTGTCAGAACACTGCTCTCCATGGAAACTGGCTGCAGTAACATGGGCAGGAGCTGCTGGGAAATAAAATCCACTGTGAGCCAGAATTTGTCCTCCCCTGCTATAATCCCACTTCACAGAACAGTGCAGGAACTTAATTTTCAGTGTGTATTCATCTTTTCAAATGTGTCTAGAATTATATAACCACTTCATTGTGTTATTTGACAATATTTATCCTCACCTTACAGCTGAATGTTCAGTCACACAGTTAATTTTATGTAATCAGTAACTAAGTAAAAATTACAGAGTAGTCGCTTCTTAGTTGTTAAGAAGTTCTAAGGTAATTATTTGCTCTAGAGACTAAGAAAAATATTCAGCGGGGTGTGCTGGGAATGGGATGCACATCTTCCATAATTGTTAATGAGAATTGCAAGTTTATGTGCTTGTGTGTACCTCACTGAATATGCATTCCATAAATTGCTACTTCATCTCTGGACACATATTACTAAAAACAGCTGAGTTCTTGGGTGCACAATATACCATTATCATATAAGCCTCTAATATATCATTTGGGAGGCTAAGAGAGGCAGGAAAGTGGTACCAGCAGCATAAATTGCTTCCACCTTTTCAAAGCCCAAGAGATTGTTGTGTAATTTACTGTCTACCATTTTCTCCAGTTTAATATAATCTCTTCTTCCATTTACAGTTTTTAGCATGCTTAAGCATGCACAGAGAGTGAGGGCAGCAACTCTATTTTATAAGAGGCATTTTGAAAGCTTTAGGAGTGATTTAAAATGAAGTGAAGACAGTTGTCTTTTTATGACTAAAAGATTATATAATGCAACTTGAACCAAATTTTGGCTGGTAACTAGCACCAAAGAAAATAAACCAACCAAAAACCCAAACAATCTGCCAGGAGTTGTGCTGCCTACAACACCATGCCCTTCCCACAGTGCTTTTTGTGTGCCAGACTTAGAATCCAGTTGATAAAGGAACCTGTGGAAGAATATCCTGCTCCCACTTTAAACACCATTAATCCATCCTGAACGAACTCCACATAGAGTCAAAACTCCCCGTTCTTGGTCTTATGTTAGAATATAGACTCCTAGGCTAAGGCAGATGCTAGGGATTCTCATGAGAAACAACACAATATGCATAGACTCAAACATTCAACTGTAGAACTAGGGATGGGTGATTCCTATCATCTGGCCAAAAAGATAAAACAAGAAATGGACTAAAGATAAGGCAAATATTTTCCAGTTTTTCAAAAATGCACATTAGTAGTTTGCACATGGAACCAACCAGAAGTGTAAGTGGAAAAATTGAAACAACATGGAAAAAATATTTTTAATAGCTCCAGGCAAACTGAAACCAGCCACTAGAGATATCATGACAGACTGCCTTGTTAAGATTGTCAAACTGACGGGCCTTGGGTAAGCTCCAAGTAAGAGTGTCCATGGTAGTGAGCCTTTACTACTTCTGGCATGAGGGTCATTTGTACAGGTGGCTGGTATTTGTAGCCACTCTCTTTCACTGGAAAATGCCAATTTGTCAAACTTGAAACTCAAGCAAAGTGTTAGTTCTGACTAATTATTGGATTTTAAAAAGTTTTAAATGTTATAAGGTGTTTAAATTCAACATTTTAATAATCATTTTGATTTTCTGGTTCAACATGCCTTTTGATTAGAAATGGAAGCTAACTATAGCCAAAATAAAAGGAAGTCAAGAAAATTAAAATGAAGCAAAATATTTCAGATTTATCCAAAGAAAATGTTCCATTTAACTCTAAACTATTTTATTTTGTCTTAACAAAGAGAAATCTTGAAGGCTTCAAAGTCTTGTCCTGATTTGGAAGGGAATAATTTTTTCAAAATCTTGTAAATGTTCATGAAATAAGAAAAAACATGTTCCTGACCTCCTTTAGGTGGAACAAAGATATCCAGTTCAGCAATACTCAAACAGACTAAATTCTTACCATTAAGTGGATGTTTTGCTTAAGTGAAATCTTGAAGAGTGGACTCTTAGGGAACAGATAGGACTGACGGCTTGTTTATTCTCCTCTATATACCATAAGTCAGATCAAATAATAGTGTTCATTGTACATGCAACCGTAAGTAGAGAAAAGCATGAGAAGACATTACTATAGATTTACCCTTTTCTTGGTTGATTACTATATTTTATTTTGCCTCTACGTACTTCATTAACTTCTCTGGCTGGTTGTCTATATGGACAATATGGATGTGTAGAGGAATGACCTGAAGCTGGAGAATGCTGATGACTGTGCAGTCAATTCAGTTTCACTTCTGCAGATTCACAGAGAATATAATGATAAATACAGTTTCTCTGTGTGAAAGCTCTATAGGCATACTGTATATAATGTTAATTTATTGCTTACCTGGGATTTGGTTTCATTGGCAATCCATGGTGACTTAAAAAGACAAACAAGTGAACAAAGCTCAGTATAAACAAACTCCCTAAACGTGTCTGCTTCTAAAAGTTTCTTTTACAGCCATGAACTTGGGGAGATAGCCAAAAAAACCTCATAAATTCTAGTTCGAGTTAACAAGATCCACTTTCTACTCAGAATTCATATTTTTATGCAGCATTCTAGCATAAGCCAGCAAGCCCTTTCTCAAAACTTCTACCTCATTGCAAACAGCTGTGTCTATATCAGCTAATCAATTATGATTCTGAAATTTCTCCTGAGTGGTTCACTGTATCTGCAAAAAAATACTGAGGGTAGATTATTGATATTGATTCCAACAGCAACTTTTCTCCTCAGCCTCTCAAAGAAGAACACCATCAAAAGCAAATTGCTTTGGAAAAAAAATCTGTTTTGATTGTAAGTAGAAGTCTATGCAGTCACATGCAATGTTAATACTTGCACATCACATTCCAGCAAGTTATAAGCATGCTAATAACAAGGGAAAAGAAAAGCACTATGAAAGAGGAAGAATTCTCAATTTCCCATTTTTGTCCCTCCAGTTTTGTCATGCTATAAATATGCCTTTTCATTTTTTCTTTCTCCTCCTACTTATTTATGAAAATGCTAGGTAATAAATAGAAGAAGACAGGACATTAATTTTTACAGGGTTTCCTTTGCAGCAGAAAATCTTAGAGACTATATGCTATAAAAGGTGTTGACTTTTAGTGCCTCTGAAGTGCATAACTATTGTGAAAGAGGGATTTCTATTGGCATTCCTAGCTTTGAACCATCGTTGGTGTCCTGTCTTTACTTCTCTGCATTACCTGCACTACCGAAGCAAGGGAATACACTGGAAAGAACACAGCACTTTGTTCATGTTTGGAGCTATGCCAGGATTAGCAGAGTTGGAATTTCTGATCCAGGAATCAAACTGCAGTTAAAAGCATGCAGGCAAGGACTGAGCTATTATAGCCTTACATAAAGGATCATGTTTATTCCAGGAAGGGCTGCTCAGAATTTTCAAAAGATAAAGCAATTTTATCAGGCTATATAGATACTTAAGGAAACATACGAAATGCATTTTGTCAGATTTCTAAAGCAGGGGTAGACAACCCCTGGCATGGGCACCAAAGAATGGCATGCAAAGGCATTTTGTTTGGCACCTGCACATCAGGGCAGATGGTGGGAAAGGGGCCAAGGCTATACTGCCACAACAAGGATCATCCCCCTTGCAGCTTCCCCACTGTCTGGCCCTGGCACACCAACATCTTACAAGTTGAAGTTGTGGGTGTTTATGGCACTCCGTGCCAACCAAAAAATATTGCTGATCCCTGGACTAAAGTATGGCCTGATCCACCATGTTCCAATTTGTTCCATACGGGAGTGAGCATGAACCCTTAGAAAATTAGAAGGCACTGACCTATCCTCCACCCTGACTTTTACTGAGTCTCTTCCTTTAGTACAAGCATCAGTACATAGCCTCAGCATACTGTCTAGGAATATACAAGCAGTTGAGTATAATTAATACACAGCCAGGCACCTCATATCCCCGAGATGGATGCTTCCACAATGTTCTCATAATATGCTACTAGTGAATACATACAGTTTTGGCAGCAACAAACATTTTCCTTGGGAACAATTTACTTTTGCTCAAAAGAACAATAAAGTGCAGCCCAGGGCAGAGGACCTAGGCCAAGAATGAGAAGCAAGATAATAATATACTGATAGCTGAAAATGCACTATATAGCTTCTCTGTTCTCTCTTGCTGCTCCGGCAAAAGTAGCAATAGGCCAGTCATGGACACTTGTAATGCTTTCTTTTAATTATTCAACCACAAGTTAGATCAGGTCTATCCAACAGGTGGCCCATAGGTTGCATGCAAGCTCTGAGGGGTTAACATGCAGCTCAGGCTCACAGCGTCGGTGCCACTGCCTCCATCACTCTGGCAACTGCCAGTGCTGGAGTCTCCAGGCTCTCCCTCCCTTCTCTAACTTCCATTTCCTTCCCTTGTCCCTGGGGGAAGGACTGAGGAAGAACACAACCGGGTGGCTTAGGGTGATCCAGGGACCCTGTTGAGGTACAATACAGGGCATCAGCACAGTACAGGAGGGTGCCCATTGTGCCATGTGGCAGGAGGGATGCACGCAGCATTTGGTCCAAGTGTGTGTGGTCCACATGGTATGACAGGTGGAAGGCAGGTCAGGGTTTTACTTCACAGACTAATTTTTTCAGAGAGGCATGAGCTTGCACAGGCTTCAGGCTACATCCTTAGGTCATACAAATGAGCTTGCAGAAAGCAGTAATATTAAATAGAAGGGAAAAAGTCACTTATAAACAAAAGATAAGGAAATGGGGAGGAAAAAAAGGTACAGGGCCGAGAGAGATGAAGGTGACGTCAAGACATAAAAGGGATAAACAAAGCAGTTAACCCTTTAAGGGACACGGGTTATAAAAACTAGTCTGCAGGAACAGGGATGTCCATCCAAGAGTGGAGGGCAAGGGGAGTAAAAATAGCCTGGTCAGAGGGGACAGGAAGAACAAAGCCCTGGGGTTAGGTTGATGAGCTTTCCCAGCCCCAGGGCTGCACTCTGAACACACACAGGCATTTGATACACTGTGTTAACCTGTTCCCAATTTAAGGTAGTTCACCTCCACAGTTGAACTAAGTTACATCAGGCCCACCATTTGTTGCCCAATTTAATGCCCTCCCCCACACAAGCACCTGAACAGATGGACATTTAGACTGGTCTCTCTCTAGTCAGATCAATCTAAACATAATACCTGTAGGTACCCTAAGGGGCCAGACTGCCCTGCCTTCTGGTTGACTTCAGATTAATACCACCATGCTCTTGTTTACTCCAGTACCCCTCAGGGTGCTAGCTGTGCTATTTCTCTTAATTGATCTAATCCAGAGGTGCACAACCACTGTCTCATAGGTCACATATGGCCTGTGGCCCTGTGTCATCTGACCTGCAGGGCTCATCATAGGTCTAGAAATTTGGCAATGGGAAAACAGAGGAACTTAGCCCCCCACTGCCAAACTTTCAGATGCTTTGGGAGCTCTGGCCCCTGAGCACTAGATCAGGCACTAGATCCTAAAATGCAGAGCTGAGCAGGAGTGGCACTGGGCCCAAGGGCCCAATCCTGGCATTCAGGGAGCTAAGAGGGAGCGGTGCCAGGATCCAATCACAGTGTGCAGGCATGGAGCAGGAAGAGGAGGTGCTGGTCTCCCAGAAACCAATCCAACACAAGGGGATGGGAGGGGAGAGTGTTGGACTCACTCAAGGCAGGAAGGGGACGGTGTTGGGCCTCAGGACCTAGTATGCAGGGCTTGATCTGGCCCATGATACCACCCTACCCATCTCATTCAGCCTACAAGGCTAAAAGCTTGAGGCCCACTCATCTAATCAACTCCACTGATCACCTCTCTTAGCAGCCTCACCTTTCTTGTCTATAATTTATTTGTTTGTTTCTGTCAGTCCATTCCTAGCATCTGGTTCTTGCCTACAAAAACTCATGCTTTACTGAACCAATTAGTCCTTTAGGTGCCACCTTTATCCACCTTATCCCACTAGTGCAGATACCTTGGCAATTAAAGAGGACCAAAGAACTAAAAACTACTGCTAGCTTTGGTATAAGTGACAATGACTTCATTATATTTGTTATGTGCAAAGAGAATAAAATCAAATGCAGCAGCATGTATGTGTGTGGCTTCAACACACACACATACCTGGCACTTTTAAAAGACCAGTTTCATAAACCAGAAAAATGTTTCTGAATCAACTTAATTCAGGGAAAAACAAGAACAGCAAAACTGTTAATAAAAATTCAAAATATTTTAAAGAATATTAGGAAAAAATTAGAAATCCTAACAATGGCCTCAGGTCATTACTTAAATAGATCACCACTAATAATGCAGAAAGGGCAGAAATGTCATATATAATTCTATTCTATCCACTAGACTAGTGGTGGGCAATTATTTTGGCTGGGGGGCCATGTAATGAGCTTTAGTGAGCTGTTGAAGGTCACACACATTAAATTAATGGTGAAGATATCACCTTAACAAATTAGAGATAAAAAAGTAAATCATATGCTAAGAATCAATCATCTACCATAAAATATTTTAATTTTATTTTGAAAAAAATTTTTTGACCTGGTTTATGTTTTCTTTGAGTAGTATATATAGAGGCAACTGCATAATAGCTCAAAATAAAATCTCTCTCCCAAAGGAACAAAACCAGCCAGCAGGATACTCAGCCAAGTGGATGCCTCCACTCCCAGCAGAGCCCTGCCATTACCCAGGCACCCCACAAATCATGAGAGCTCCTGCCTCAGACTACATTCCAACACACCCATCAAGAGCTGCCTGCACCCCAAACCCATCTGTCCCCCACTTTTTCCTGTCCCCACTTGCCCCCACAAAGCCTAAGAACAGCAGCTCTCTCCAGCATACCTCAGCTCCCTGCCAGGGCCATGCAGGCTGTGCAGATCCAAAGTCTGGGTGTTCCACCTTCCCCCAGAAGGGACCCCAGCCCCAGGGCCTCACCTGGGCAGACAGGATAGGGGAAGCACTGGTTGCTGTCAGTAGGTGGCAGATGGCTGGGTCAACTCATGGCACTACACGCATCAAGGCAGGAGGTGAGGCTAGGACCAGGGATTTAACTTCTGGGAGGTGCTGGGAGAGCTCTTCCACCTCCAGGCACAGGTATGGAATGCCTGTTGCATGGCCCTAGCACCCAGAATGGCTCCCACTAGCTCTGAGCTGCAGGAAGGCAGAGCATTACCAGCCCAGCCCAAGCAGGGACACTTGAGCCCAAGTGCAGCTCACTCAGGGCCTGCCACACAGAGCTGGGTGCAGAGGCAGGCAGGACTGTTTTGACCCAGCATCTCCCATGGTGCCAGCGGAGGTTAGAACCAGAGCTGTTGGGTCCTGAGCATGGATCACCCAGGTTCTGCTGTGCAGTGCTGAATGGGCAGGCAGGCCTGCTTCCATCCAGCATCCAGTGTGGCATTAGTAGAGGCCAGAGCCTATGTTTCCGCCACCCACAGGCTAGATAAAATCTATTGGTGGGCTGGATATGGCCCACAGGCCATATTTGCCCACCCCTACACTACAGGTTAAAGAAAAATAGGAAAGTGTATCTTCACCACTAAATTAGAAAGGAAAGTAAATAAAAGATAACAGCCAGAAAAGCCTAACGTATCAAAATATTTGCTTTAGTCTTCAAAAAACTGGTGAATTGTTACTCAATACTTATTTTAACAAGGAAATAAGACCGTGAGTATCTCTTGATCTCCTGTTCAACCTAGGCCACTGCACTGCACCTTGCATTTTATATTCATTGGATTAAATGGATGGAGGGTTCCCCACTGAGAGCAAGAACTGTAATGGGCCCTTCCATCTAGAGATCATCCATCAGGAATATTGTAAACCCTTTTCCTCCTGTCCCTAGTGAATTGGCTTGAAGGGAAGGGGTCTCAATAATGCCTAACCTATAACCATGCATTTAAAGAACTCTGCTAAGTAGCAGGTGAGCCAGGTTCAAACCCTAGCCAGGGGGCTAAAGTATGGGAGGTTTTCCTCCTGCTACTATTCTTACCCCATCCCTCAGTTACAGTTTTGGGACATATCCACCTCACATATGTACCTGAGTGCATGGTGCCATATACCTGTTGGACCAGAACACAGCCCTACTGACCATATTCAGTAGCTATGCTCATGTATCCATGATGCACCCAGAATGGAATTGCACATTGTAAATAGATACCCAAAATGGCTCTTTCACGGTGGGGAAGTGCCATTTAGGCACACAGAGTGAAATAAGATTGAGCCCTTAATGTTGATATTGGATAAGCTATGAAATACTAGAGGGAAGAAAAATGAACATTGGGCCAATATTAAATAACACAAACTGGCCCATTTCATTATAATACCATCAACGATTTCACTTATCCTAAGTGAAATAATGGAACAGCTGATATGAGGGATTCAATTAATACAGATTTAAAAAGGCAATATAATTAAAGATAATCAATATGGGGTTTTTGAAAACAGATATGGCATAACTTGGTATTTTTAGGAGATTATAAATTTGCTTGATATAAAAGTAATAGTGAGGTAATAGTGTCAATGCACCCTACCCATATTTCTGTGAGGCATTTGATCAGGTACTACAAAATATTTGAGTTAAGAAATAATTAAAGAATTATGTAAAATCAGAATGGCACACATTAAATGGGCTGAAATCTACCTTACTTGCCAATCTTAAAATGTAAACTTCCTTTAAAGAGGGAATCACTGTTGTGTAGGTACATTTCTAGTGAGATGCAGAAGAGATCAGCCGTTGTCCTTATGCTGTTTATTTATGAATGACCTGGAAGAAAATATAAGATAATTGCTAATAAAGCTTGCAGATGATAAAGTAACTGGAGGAGTGGGACATACTGAGCAGGTTTGGTCATTGACACAGAGAAATGTGGATTGCTTAAAAAAATAAATAAAAAAGACATAAAAACAAACAGTATGTAACTTAATCCAGACAAATATGAAACCATAAATCTCAGAACCAGAAGAACAAACAAGTTATATTAACAGGACTGATGACATGGTCCTTGAAAGCAGCGACTGATAGGGATTTGGGAGGGTCAGGTCATGGTGGATAATGGGTTTCATGAGCTCCAGTTACATAAACAGAAGAAATATTGGGTTATTACCCTGGTATTTGCCACTGCTAGAACACTATGCAAAGTTTTAGCATCCCCAATTAAAGAAGGATAGTGATTGGCACTTTAGGAGGTTTCAGAAGGAAGTACCCATCTTATAGTGAAACTACAGATTTCCCAAGTAGCTTAACAGTGAAAAATCGAAAAAGGTGATAGATTACTGTCTTTGAGTCCTAATAGGGGGAACAAAAATGTGCTAGTACAGGGCCTTTCAGTTTAGCAGGCAAAATATAATCTAGTGACAAAACATTCAAACCAGATTTATTTCTGCTCTGAATTTGTTATATCTGTTTAAAGTTTAGGGTACTTAACCATTGGAACAAGTTACTGAAACTTTTGGTGGATTTTCCTTCACTAGAAATACTACTAAATCAAGAGTGGATGCTTATCTAAAAGAGATGCTCTTATCCAAACAAACATTGATCAATGAAGTCCTATGGTCTGTTATGCAGGAGCTCAGAGTAGGTGATTAAAACTGTCCCTTCTGGCAAAAAAAAACTGTGCTATATCTTGGTTATAGAGAAATAGCATCTTCTTATGTGAGCAATGCTGTCTCTCTGCACTTAAGTGGATGTACACCATTCTACCTGAATATTTTGACATACTCCTACTGAGGGAAGAGACACTCTTCTGAAAGTCATATGGGTTAATGAAAAGTTTGCACTGAACATAGCACACTACACAAGAACTCAATTTCAGCATTTTTCCACCACTGTACATAAATGACACCTATGTTGAGAATGCTTGAGAAGAGCATGTAGTTGAAAGGTATGCGAGAAGTTACTGTCTACATTTTTATATTTGGTTACTGTGTTATAGCAGGAGCTGGAAGAAACCTAGCATTGTGCTGAGAAAACAATACTGTCCCACGGAAGAACCTTTAGTGAGCTTTGTCCACAGGTCTGGCTGATAGTCTACTTATGCAGTTGCCATTGTGCAAGAACCTGCTGATACTGTGGCTTCAGGATGCACAGTGAGCCTGGCAGCCCCTGGTACTGGTAACAATAAACAACATGAACTATGCTAAGAAAATCAACATGCAGTTGCCAAGGGTATTCCAATAGCAAGAGATAGTTATCGCCCTTTGAAATATCTTCATATGAAAAAAAATAACAACATGCCTCTCATAGCAGATGGGAACAGAAACACAGTTGGCAGCAAACGTTTTAAGAAGATAAAAGCAAAATGTTTCTTACAGTTGACCTATATTAACAGCAGTTAGACAGTTTGGTGTCATTTTATATTTTATCAAGGCATCAAATTTTGAAAATGCTATGCGCTTGCATTTCTTATCGCCTACAAAGTGATTTACAGGTGATGTTCAGATTCATACAGAAGTTAGTATGGCACAGTTGTAATGAAATAAAAAGAGATCAAATCTTGTGCTTCTGTTAGTTTCCATGCTAAATAGATACAGCTTAGGTGATTAAGCAAAATATATAGTGAAAAATAAAATGAAATTTAAGAAATGGGTTTAAGTTTTAAAGGCATTTTCTGGACTCCAGGACAGTACTTCTGTCTTCCTGCTCTGAATATTACCTTCTTGCTGTAGTTTATAAGAATAAATTCACTTAGCAATAACCAAGTTGAACAGGATGCAACAAGATGGGATATAACATGGAAGTTTTAAGAAGCAATTTCTGGTATGTAAGTTATCTTGTATTTATATTTTTTAAAGACTTTAAATCAAATAGACTATCTTTTCATGAGACACTACTAGATGTTTTCTCAAGTTTCTACAGAGAAAGCTTCTTGGTTCAG
This sequence comes from Crocodylus siamensis, assembly GCF_052110815.1. NCBI lineage: Eukaryota > Metazoa > Chordata > Crocodylia > Crocodylidae > Crocodylus > Crocodylus siamensis. The sequence continues at coordinate 251,934,664 of NC_143395.1, forward strand.
ATCCAAGAGGACAGGCACTCTAGGGGTAACTATGACCCTAGAGCCAGAGCAGCTCCTGTTCTGCTCTGGCTGTAGGGTCTTCTCCCTTCAGTCCCACCTGCCATGCCTTGATGTTCTTAGTTAATTTTGGAATGGGAAGCTGCCCAAAGACCAAAAATGAACCCTGCCCTGTCTTTCTGCCAACAGATCCCTCTCAAACCCTAATAGTCCCAATCCAGCCTTCTCACAAGGTGGGCCCTCCTGGCCCATGTGTGCCCCAAGCCACCTACTACCTTGTGAGTATTTGTGGCCTCCAGCTTCCCCTACAGCCATGCCTAGGTCTTGAAAATATTACTATTTAGTTACTTCCCCTTCTTCTTGCTGGGCATTCCTACCCTGGCCCACTGTGTTGGACTTGGCTTCTGGGCTCTAGCTCTTGTCTTGCCTACTTTGTAGTTTGGTTCCTCAGTCCTTGTCTCACCTCCCTAGGGATTTTGGCCATATTTCTTGCCCCTCTCAGGTTCCTGGCCCACTTGGCCTGTGGGACCCCAGCCCCCTCCCTCTCCTGCGTAAGCCCTGGCTACTGGGTGCTCTGGGTGTTCTCTCTACCCTGCTCAGGGCCCTGGGCCCACTGACCCTGTCTGGCTTCACCCCCAGTAAGGTTTCAGGCTTGCTCATGGCTACCAGCTTGTAGAACCCAAGCTGCTTCTGGGCCCAACCCCCCCACCCCCCAGCCCATGGTAAATTCACAACAAACATGCACTCTTCAGGTACCACTGGAACCTCCTCTCACCCCTCATAGTTGAAACCCAAACCACCAGTCATAGCTGTAACAAAAGAACAAGCCCTCTTGGCTGTAACACAAGATCCTCATAGTATCTTAAACCAAACAACATGTCATTTGTTGACTCATACAACTTCCTGTTACCCTGAGTTATATTTCCCTTTCAGTCAGCAGCACGCTGTGTGCCTGGCCCAGGGTGTCTATTAGTAGTTCCTATGCATTTCTAATGCTCTGAAGCTCCTTCTTCTGCAGTCTCCAGGGTCAGACTGCCTCCTTGACTCAGGCCCTAGGTTTGTATTCTATCCCAAGCCCTGCCCCTCTCTGGTTAGGTGTTCTCCCTGCCATCTTTAGGGGTTTATCATCAGGGCCTGATAGCTAGTTTCCAACGGAGCTTAAAATTACTGCTCCAGCTACATGTTTGTTGCCTAGCTAGGCCCTGCTCTATTGTCCTATCACAGCATAACTAACCCTGCAATAGGCACTCCTAGCCTTTGGCATCTAATTACCTGCTGTCTGGCAGTCAGTTTACTCTGGGTAGTGTTCCCTTGATGGGCTGAAGGTGTTCCCCTTTTCCTTAATGTGCAGCTCTCTGCCTAGGTAACAGTGTTTCCTTGCTGCTTGTTCCTTTGTAGTTAACCTCTATTCAGCCTGCTACATTTTTTTCCCTTAAAGTAACAGGAGCCCTAGTCTTCCTGGTTCAAAGTACTAAAACAATTCATGGATGCCCTTGGGATTTATTAGAATCTCAATTTCAATGTACTGAGCTTTTGGGTAAAGGCATGGCTTACATATGAGAGGTGGTGTCAGATATGTCTATAACAATGCATTTGCAACACTTGATTTGAATCCCTTTGACATTTGGGTAAGTTTGAATCAATACAATTCTAATTAAGGATTGATTTCCCAAATGATATCTGAATGGCTTAAGAATGGTATTTAAAGGTTTGCTTTTTGGGAATTGGCTTATAGGTATGGATATATGTATTAGAATGGTTCAGGATGGGCAGCAGAGGTTAACTGATTTCTAAGAGTCTGGGTCACACAGTCACATGGTTTCACACAACCTTGAAAGTAGACAGGCTGTCTAACACGACAAAACCAACAGGACATGTAGTCTGGAAAACAGTCTGGGAACTGGGGACGTGTACCATAACATGAGATAAGGTGGCACCTGCTAACAAAGCCCCTGAGTCCTGGTTATGGGGGAACATACCAAATTAGCAGAAGGCCCAAAAAGACCGAAGTAGTATGTGTGCATGTGATAAGCTATGTGGATGTATAAGAACAACACAGAGGGACCAACCAGCAGTAGTCATGGATCAAGAGTCATCAGGAGTCATCAGAAGGGAAGGAAAATACAGAAGCAAAGACTTGAGAGTAACAAAGGGTCCTTCCCTGTCCCTCCTTGTCATCTCTCCTCCTTCTCCTCCCTGGTCCCACCTTGGTCCTCCTCCTCCCTGAGAGGGGTCCCCATCCACATCCCCTGGGAAGGGTTCCCAAGGCCACCATGGACAGAGGGCACGCCACCAGCTCATCTCATCCACCCCACTGGAGTGGGGGGAGGGCTTGGCATCCCACGTCCAGGCTGCTGACTTGCTGATATCTGACATCTGAGAGAGAGCCTCAGAGTAAAAACTGCATCCTGGCCAGATGTAATCTGATAACAGCCCTAGGATTTCGTAGAGATATAGAATTGTTTGATTGTTTGTATTACATCTTTTCTCTTATCACTGTGTATCAATAGATTTGCCTATTTTTAAATGGAAAGGTCACCGTTGGTCTGAGGGTGGGTCCGTACCCCGGAACAAGGGTCCTAAATCCAGAGCCAACAATATTAACTGAAAAATGTATTAAAGCTATTAATATACCTGCCTGTTGGCCCTATAAAATCTCTATTAATTCAATAGAAAGCGTATTCATTTGCCATAGCTCAGTTCCCTAATCCATATTGTATTATTCAGTTGTAAAGCCATTTTCACCAAGCATAGTCCCATCGTTTTTGCCGGGGCTGCACAATATTCAGAGGGGTACAAAAGTAAAGAGATTCAAGTGGTTCACTACCATTCCTGAGGCATGAGTTTTAGATTATTTTGAACTCACACCAAAGGCCATTACTTACAGAACCTGGAATACTTTAGCTAAATGATCTCGTGGGTCGCTAAGGAAGAGTTGATCTTTCACTGAATTGTCATGTTATGTGCAAAGTTAGAGTGGACACGCTACGTAAGAAAGGAAGACAGAATATAGCCTGTGAGTCACAAAATGAGAACATATATTGATCTGTTTCAACCTCTTTGTGTTGCCGAGAAAAGTGTCTTGTCTTTTCTCATCACCTCATAGATAAAATTGTACAGAGAAGGAAGAAAGGAAGGAAGGAAGGACTTTGACTTTTTAACTACTTTATTCAGGGTTTCAGGGATACAAAAAGGTTGGCCACTTACAAAGCAGAGACAAACAAATTTCCATCAAACCAAGAACACCATGTCATTGCATTCATCACATCACACCATGACAGACACCTCTGCTATATTCCATGTCGTGTCTTACATGCTATTATGCGGTCTGAACACCGGCCACATGTTCATATCTATAAATAAACAATTCCTACCCTGCTCTATTCAATCATACATGTGACAACACCTTTAAACTTCCCACACAAAAAAGAAAGCAAAAAAGCAGCCTAGTGAGGGCCCAGGAACCGGCACGAGCTGGAAGTCGTAGTGCGACACCGAGCCTGCCCAGTCACCTAGATCAGTCGTGACACCAGTGTGTGTATTTGAGACGGCTGTCCTCCACACGGAAAAAACACTCCCTCAAGGGTCCAGCGTGTCTCAAAGGCAGGCACTGTCCTCTGGAGCACAGTGTACTCAAACTCCAGCAAGAGGTGCACCTGCACCAGGAGGTGGAAAAGCCGCAGGGCATCATCTGAGCTGGTCCTGGCAAGTAGGTTTTGGCAGCTCTTGAGGACTGCCATCTTGGTCTGACCCAGTAAAAAGTTGGCCAAGCAGATGAAGCCCTTCCCAGCTGCCCAGTATGGATAGAAGCACATGTAGGTGGTCTCCGAGAGACTTCTGCCCAGTGGTTCCAGCAGCAGCTCAAGGGTGACAAAGAATTGCCACAGGTGGGGACAGTCAAGGAAAGCATGAAAAAGGGTCTCAACACCTCCAGGGCAGAAGGGACAGGTCATCGAGGTAACTGGGTCAAAGTGGGACACAAACATGCCAGTGGCTAGGATGCCATGCAGCAACTGCCACTGCAGGTCTCTAGTCTTCTTGGCAGTTGGTGGCTTATACAATGTGTGCCAAGCCAGGTGGGCCGGTGGGGAATCTGGTGGCCCCAAGTGCTGTTCACCACGGTGTATCGGGGTGGCCCACCAGCACCTGGCCATGGTGGATGTGAACCACCCAGGCATACAGGCTTCTTCATGACAAAAAAGCAAAGCCGCAACCCATGTCACTGTCAGGAGGCACAGGGAGTGTCAGCAGGGTGCCAGGTCCGCTGACCAGATCGCCAGCCATGACCAGGCTGATTGGCAGCATGGGAAAAACCTCGCTTGGGGCATCTGTGGCATGGGGGACCTGGCCCGCCCAGAGATGGTCATCCAGGGTGGCTGCTGCCTCCAATGGGAGGGAATCCTGGATGTCACACAGAAGATGGCCTATGCTGTGGATGGAGCGCATGCCCAGCCAGGTGGTCAAGGCCTTGGGCACAAGCCAGGTGGACCGAGCAAGGTCAAGGAGATGTCTCAGGTGGAGGACACATGTCTGGATGAGAATGGTCATGAGGCTGGCAGAGGCCAGGCTTGGTACGGGGCGCCTCATAGCTGGGTTGTGCACCAGGGGTCCTCTCATCAGCTGTGGGAACTGCAAGTGACAGGCCTGGTGCTGGAGGCGGAAGGTGGTCTGCCAGGCTCCTACCACACCATGGTAGAAAGCTGGAAGCACCACCTAGTTCAGGAGTGTGAGGTCCAACAGGAAGAGCTCCCGGTCAAAGCTGATGACCCCCACCCTCTGCAGGAACCGGCATGCCAGTTGTTGCTCCTCACTGTACAGGAGTTGTTGAAGGCCCTGCAGGCGGAAGCTGACCACCTTGCTCACAAGGTCAACCAAACTCTGGCTCCCCTCAGCTACAGGTAGGTAAAAGACAGCTCATTGAAGCCAGTGGTGCCCATCCCAGAAAAAGTTGATCAGGAGTCGCTGGAGTCTCTCAAGTAGGTTCCACAGTGGATCAACTATGGTGCACCAGTGCCACAAGATCACCACCACCAGGTTATTTGTGATGAGGACATGTCCATGGTAGGAAAGGCTTGGTAGGTGTCAGTGCTACCATTGTAGGTGGGTCTGTACCCCTTCCTTGAGGCTGTCCTAGTTGTGTGCCATGAAGGTCGATCGCCCTAGGATCATGCACAGGAGCTTAAGGCTCTCATGGTGCCAGATGATGCCCCCTGGCAATTTTTTTCTCTTAGCCCAACTGGATTGGCTAAATCTGATTTTATCTTTGTGAAACTATTGCCTTTAGAGCACAGCACCAAATACGCAAACAAGTGTATGGTGGGGGCGTGTTCGGTGTGCAAACACAGTTCCTAGTTAGAACGTTCCTAGTTATAACATATAGAGCTACACCCTGCACAGAAGGGACCAAGTAGGGAAAAGGGTGAAGGTGTAGTTTTGTATGTGAGGGAAAAGTACACCTCCTTGGAGGCTGACATCAGCTCCAAAGAAGGAAGGCTCGAACTCCTCTGGGTCAAACTATGTCGGGGGAGGTGGGACAGCACGGTGAGAAAGACTTAACTGTAGGTGTATACTACAGACCACCAAACCAGGGGGAAGAGCTCAATCTGGAGTTCGTTTGAGATCTGACAGAGGCTGCATGCACATGGTACATGGTCATCATGGGCAACTTCAATTACCCAGACATCATTTGGGAGGAACTTTCAATTAAATTGGATCAGTCATGTTGCTTCCTGACTTACATCAAAGAGCTCAACCTGACTCAGAAAGTGCATGGGCCAACCAGAGGAATGCTCTTCTAGACTTGGTCTTAGCCAAAGGAGACAATCTGGTGACCGACTTGATTATAGAGGGTAGCCTGGGCAACAGTGACCACAAGACCATCACATTCACTGTCCATCAGACAAATCAGCTAACAGGGTTGAAATTTTAGACTTCAAAAAAGTGAATTGTAACAGGCTCAGGGCAATAGTAGGGGAAGCACTGCAGGACCAGGGACCAAAGGTGAGAGCAGTGCATGAAGAATGGTCATTCCTCAAAGATACGATCATTGAAGCACAAAAGAAGTACAGTCCTATGTGGAGGAAAGGTAGCAGAAGGGCTGGTAAGCCCTCCTGGATTAACAGTTATATCATGATCCTTTTGAAAAAGGAGGCATACAAACAATGGAAGCTTTGGACAGTCCCCAAGGAGGACTATACAACAACAGCCTGCACTTGTAAGGAGAAGATTAGAAAGACTAGTGGTAACTGAATTTAAACTAGCACTGGACATAAACAACAATGAGACATTCTTCTTTAGATATGTGGGGAACAGGAGGAAAACAAGTGGAAGCATGGGACCATTGCTTAACAACTCAGGACAGCTGGTTACCAACACTCAGGAGAAAACTAAACTCCTGAATGACTCATTTGCTTTGGTATTTCACTGGCCTAAGGGGAGAGCCATGCACATGAACAGAGGGCAAGAAAACAAGCTTTATGAAGAGAGGCTGAGAGTCATGGGACTCTTCAGCCTGGAGAAGTGCAGGCTCAGGGGTGACTTGGTGGCAGTCTATAAATATATGAGGAGTGTGCATCAGGATCTGAAAGAACATCTGTACACCAGAGCACCCCAAGGAATAAAAAGGTCCAGTGGTCTCAAACTCAAGGCCTGGAATAGACTCCCCCAAGAGGTGGTGCATCTGGACACTTTTAAGAAACAGTTGGATGCTTTTCTTGCTGGGATCCTTTGACCCTAGCTGACTTCCTGCTCCTTGGGCAGGGTGCTGGACCTGATGATCTTATGTGGTCCCTTCCAGCCTTAATGTCTATGAAATCTAGGAAATCTACTAAATCTATGAAAATCATGCTAGATAAGGTTCAGAATGGGCATGGTGGGGCTGACTGCCTTCCTACTGTTGACGTTGAGCTGGTGCATGATCAGATAGAAAAGTTAGACATTTATAAGTCAGCAGAACCAGATGAACTTCATCCTAGAGTGCTGAAGGTGTTGGCTGAAGTCTTCATGGGACCTCTGACTTAACTCTTCCAAAACTCATGGAACTTGGGGGAGGTTCCCGAAGGATGGAAGAGGGCCAATGTTGTCCCCATCTTCAAGAAGGGGAGGAGAGAGGACCCAGGTGACTATAAGCCAGTTAGCCTAAGTTCTATCCCAGGGAAAATCCTGGAGAAATTCATCAAGGAGTCTATGTGTGATACGCTTACAGAAGGTAGGATTCTGAACTCTCCGCCTGGATAAGAGAGAGGAAGTCAACACTGTATATCTAGACTTCCAAAAGTCCTTTGATCCCATGATGTTCTCACAGTAAAACTGGAGGATTGTAGGCTTAATTGCTCAACCGTTAGGTGTGTAGGAAGCTGGCTATGGGGTAGGACCCAGAGAGTTCTAATGAATGGATTTGTGTCACTCTGGTGAGAAGTGGCCAGCAGTGTCCCCCAGGCATCTGTGCTGGGTCCAGAGCATTTCAACATCTTTATCAATGATTTGGATGTGGGGGTGAAGAGCTCACTGGGCAAGTTTGTGGATGACATCCAGTTATGGAGGAGCATGGTCACACTTGAATACAGGTTGCAGATACAGGTGGACCTAGACAGGATGGCAAGTTATGCAGATCAGAACCAGATGAAGTTCAACACTGAGAAGTGTAAAGTGCTCCATCTGGAGATGAACAATCCCTAACATATTCATTGGCAATGTGTAGGTGATGCACGCGTGGGCATGTGCACCCCCTCCACATGGCAGTGCATCCCCTGCAAAAAGGCACTGTCGACACTGCCAGCAATGCCTGTGGGCAGTTGCCAGTCCCCACCCCACTTCACTGCCACCACTGCCAGCGGCCTCTGTGGGCAGTCTATGATCAGCGCTGGCTGTCACCACCACCACCAGTGTCTGTGGGTGGTCACCAACCACCAGTCAGCACTCACCACCCTCCCCTCTCCCCCTGCTGCCAACAGCACTGCAGCTGCCTGTGGGGGTAACAACATTGCTGCCCACTTGCTGCCGCCACACTCTAGGCACCAAGAGCACCACCACAACCTTTGGGAGCTCGCTGTGCCCCGCCAGCCTCCAGGGGCATGTGGCATTCATGAACATACTCACAGGTTTGGTGATGCCAATTTGACTAGCACCATGACTGAAAGGGAGCTAGGGGCAATAATAGCCCGTAGTATAAACATGATCCAACAATGCAACACTGTAGCCAGTAGAGCAAATAATACCCTGGAATGCATCAATCAATACATTTCCAGCAAAACCAAGGAAGTGATTCTTCTGCTCTACTCAGCATTGATAAGACTACAGCTGGAGTACTGCATCCATTTCTGGGCACTGGACTTCAACAAGGATGCGGAAAAACTTGAGAGAGTCCAGAGAAGAGCTACCTGTATGATCAGAGATTTGCAAGGCAAGCCATACGAGAAAAGGCTGGAAAGGCTATCCTCTTCATCCTAAAAAAAGAGAAGGGGACATGGTAGCAGCTTACCATTACATCAGGTGAATACATCAAGGGATTAGTGGAAAACTGTTCACCAGGGCACCCTTAGGGAAAACCAGGAATAATGGCCACAAACTGCTGGAAGACCATTTGAGGCTTAACACTAGAAGAACTTCACCATTAGTGTGTCCAGATTGTGGAATAAACTCTCTCCAGTGGTGGTGCAATCACCTACCCTGGAAATCTTCAAGAGGAGACTAGACAGTCACCTTTCTGGGGTCATCTGACCCCAGTTGTTTTTCCTAATTAGTGCAAGGGGCTGGACCTGATGATCTTGTGAGGTCCCTTCCAGCCCCTAACAATCTATGAATCTATGATAGCCCTCACATCAATGTTGTTAACAGCATAAATGGTAGCATGTTGTTTATGTGGACAGGTTCAGTAAGAAGATAACTTGAGTCTTTTTTTTTTTCTTGTATATGCTCAGAATAGAAAAGCAATGTTAGCAGAATAATGTTTTAATCATAGAAGCACAGAAGTAGGGTCAGAAGGGACCTTGTAGATCTTCAAGTCTGACCCCTTGCCTAGGCAGGAGAAAAACTGGGCTCAGATGACTCCAGCCAGGAATGCATCAAGCCTCTTCTTAAAGACCCCCAGGGTAGGAGCCAGCACCACTTCCCTTGGAAGTTGGTTCCAGATCTTAGCCACTCAAACTGTGAAGTATTTCTTACGGATGTCTAATCTAAACCTATTCTCCAAAAACTTGTGGCCGCTATTCCTTGTTATGCCAGGGGGCACTAAGGGAAACAAGGTCTCTCTCAAACCCTTCTTGTCCCCCCAGTGAGTTTATAGATGGTCACCAGGTCCCCCCTCAGCCTTCTCTTGTGAAGGCTGAACAGGTTCAGGTCCTGCAGTCTCTCATTGTAGGGTCTGCCCTGTTGTCCCCAGATCATGCCAGTGGCCCTCCTCTGGACCCTCTCAATGTTGTCCACAACCCTCCTGAAATGGGGCGCACAGAACTGGACACAGTACTCCAGCTGTGGCCTGACCAGTGTCGTGTAGAGGGGGAGGATCACCTCCTTGGCCTACTTGAGATGCACCTGTGGATGCACAACAAGGTCCAGTTAGCCCTGCCAGCCATGACGTCACATTGTTGGCCCATGTTCATCTTGGAGTCAGTAATGACCCCAAGATTCCTTTCTGCCTCCATGCTCTCAAGAAGGGAGTTTCCCATCTTATAAGTCTGCGGCTGGTTACTACTGCCCAACTGCAGTACCCTGCACTTGTCAGTATTGAAATGCATCCTGTTTTTGTTAGCCCACCCCTGTAACCTATCCAGGTCTTGCTGCAGTCTTTCCCTCCATACTAGTGTGCTCACCTCACCCCAAATGTTGGTATCATCAGCAAATTTAAACAGGTTGCTTTTCACCCTGTCATCCAAAACACTGATAAAGAAATTGAACAGTGCAGGCCCAAGGACAGAGCTCTGGGGGACTCCGCTGCCCACTTCCCCCCTGGTCAAATATGACTCATCCATCACCACCCTCTGAGTACGACCCATCAGCCAATCTGCAGTCCATCTGACGGTATAGGCATCAATGCCACAGTCGCCTTGTTTTTTAATGAGGATGGGGTAGGAGATGGTGTCAAAGGCCTTGCTGAAGTCCAGAAAGACTACATCCACGGTGACACTTGCATCCAATGCTTTTGTGACCTGATCATAAAAGGCAATCAGGTTGGTTTGACATTACCTGCCCCTAATGAAACCATGCTGGTTGCCCTTAAGCATCACAGATGTGCTCCTTGATGATCTTCTCAAAGAGTTTCCCTAGGATTGAGGTAAGACTGACAGGCCTATAGTTGCCTGGGTCCTCCCTCCTCCCTTTTTTAAAGATGGGGATCACATTGGCTATCTTCCAATCATCTGGCACCTGATCTGAGCACCACGAGTGCTCTTAAAGCCATGCCAAGGGCCCTGCAATAACCCCTGCTAGCTCCCTCAACACCCTGGGGTGGAGAGTATCTGGACCCACTGATGTGAACACGTCCAGCCCCTCGAGAAGCTCTCTAACCTGGTCCTCCCCAACCTGAGGTCTGGAGGCATTCTCCTCGAGTCCGTCTTTCATCACGGTGGGGAAGTCCTGGTCCCTGCACAAGAAAACGGAGGTGAAGAATTGGTTAAAGAGGTCTGCTTTCTCTTCTGGAACTACCACCAGATTGCCCAGAGAATCTTGCAGGGACCCAACATTTCCCAGTGCCTTCTTCATCCTCCCTATATATTTGAAAAAGGACTTTTTATTATCTTTGATCTTGGACACTAGTCCTAGCTCTAGGTCCGCCTTAGCTTTCCTGACAGCCCCCCTACAGGCCCGAGCAGAGGATGTATACTCCTCTTCAGAGATAGCACCCTCCTTCCACTGGGTATACACTGTCTTTCTGGCAATCAGGCATCACCGGACACCCTTGGTGAGCCAGGGGGGCTTTTGGGCACTCCTGCCCCCCTTGCTTCTTGTTGTGATGGTTGCCCCTTGGGCCCTGAGTATTGTCTCCTGAAGGAACAACCACTCATCTTGGGCACTGAGTTCCCCTGCTCTCAAGAACCTCAGCGCCTCTCCCACTAATCTCCTCAACTCATTGAAATTGGCCCTCTTGAAGTCTAGGGCTACCGTCTTGCTGCAGGCCTTTGACACCCTGCACTGGATGATGAATTCCAGCAAGTGATGATCACTATCACCCAGGTGGTCAAGAACCTGGAGGCCCCTTACCAGGTTATCTCCTGTGGCCAGGACCAGGTCCAACAGGGCATTTCCTCTGGTGGGACTGTGCACCTCCTGAATTAAGCGGAGGTCATGTATCTCAGCCAGGAACTTCCTGGAATGGTCCAACCTGGCTGACTGTTCCTCCCAGCAGATGTCCGGGTAATTTAAATCACCCATGACAACTACATCCCTTGCCTTAATTGCCTCTGCAAGCTGGCCTGAAAATTCCAGGTCCAGCTCCTCCTCTTGGCTGGGGGGTCTGTAATAGACCCCCACCATTAAATCCCTCTCCCCATGGCCCCCTTGTATCTTGACCCAGAGCACTTCAGCTTGCCCCTCCTTTGACCCCATTCTACTAGCAGAGGATGTATATTGCTCCTTGACATAGAGCGCCACACCCCCACCTTTCCTTCCTTCTCTATCCCGCCTGTAAAGCCTTAATAAAAAAGGCCTCCAGGGGAAAAGTTCTAATATACTAAGAACCAAGAAGTAGAATGTGCTTCAACTTCTCTTGGGGAAAAAGAATCTTTTTCTTATCCTATCTTGCTTACCATTCAGTATATAATGGGAACATATCATTTTAGTTGGTGTCACCATGGCAGATCAAAGAAGAATGATCAATATATCCAAGGCAAAGTATCTGTTTCGTGAACTTCTGTCATACAACTTCATAACTATTTATATTTACAGTTTTACCTATTTATATCTTGTCATTCAAACATTTCAAAGCACATAAAAATAGAGTTTGTCAGTATAAAATTTGAACAGATATATGGTAAATATGTTCTAGTAATATTTATTTTCAGAGAAAATAAGTCTGGAAAACTTCCTAAATAATACATTTATATCTTGACATATTTAAGAGGAATAAAGTAAATTGGAAGTAACAATCTCTTCTTTCATAGACAACTTTTTGTAACAAGCTTGTAATGGGTAGGGCCAAAATATGTGGTGAAGGTGATTTTCTGACCAATACAAAACACACAGATGCATGCATGCACACGTGCGCGCTTGCTCACACACACACACACACACACACACACACACTGCTATCAGAGAAAGAACCAAAAATAGATAGAAAATTTAACTTTGGGCTGAATTTAAGTGCTGAAAAGCTGTTGCTAATTCTTTTTTTCCCCTCCCAAAGGAAAAAGACTATGAGAACTGTTCTTGTGTTAATTCACTGATTCTTATACAGTGGACCACCTAGTAAAAGAGAATTGGCATTGGCAGTGCTTTCTTGTTGGCAAAATTAAACTGGTAAAATGCAGACATTCACTCAGTGTTCGTATTTCTAGTCAGCAGAAATGATGGAGCATTTCTGAGTAAGAACGAAACTCTCATCACATATATTAGAATGATTGAGTAGTATCAACACAGTAGCAACAGCAGTAATTGAGCAGTAGGAGGCCTATATTATATTCCTGCTTTCCCACTGATCTAATAGATGTTCTTTTGTGAGTCACTTCACTTCTCTAGTACAGTTTCCCCATCTGTAAAATGGGAATAATAACACTGACCTCCATGTCAAAGTATTTACAGATCCACTGATGAAAAGCACTACAGAAGGGAAAAGTGTAATATTATATAAGTAGTGTATTAATTTCATAAACACATTCAGTATAGAACAAACTGCTGTTTGTTAGATTTCAGTAACAGCTTGCAAAATTCATCCCAGATATAACATCAGTAACTATAATGGTGATGCATATGATCTCAGATAAATTTGGCTCAGTGCCTTTGAAATTACTAAATGATTAAGTACTCATTGATGAGAGCGTTTCCTACCAATGACTGCTTTGATTGCTTTCATTTGGTTCATTTTAATTGCTTACTGGAACTAAGAAGATACATGCTTCCTTTAATTTTTTAATGTATTTTATACGTTCATAATAAATATAAAATATGTTTTACCAGATTCTGGACTTTAATTTACTACTATGATAAGGAGAAACTCTACTAAACTCAGTGAAGTTCTCCAGATTCATATCAATGTAACTATAAAAACAAACAAAATCTAGCTTAAAGACACTCTGGCCATGTGTGTAGGCAGCCATCAATCCTATAGATCCTGGTGTACACATACAAGTTCTAGTCAGGTGCTTGATGAATCCACTTGGGGCTGACAAGCCCAACTCAAGAGTGACACAGCTTATTACAAGTTTAACACAGCCATATGTTGTCTGAACCAGAGTCCAACTTTACAGCATGCTGCTTCCTTTTTTTTTTTTTTTTTTTTTTTTGCTTTGCTTCCATCCTCTGGACAAAGCCACTTCATGTTGAGCTGTACCCAGTACCAGATGTTCCCTCCAGCTTGGATGGGATTCTACACACTCCTGCCAGGATTCTACACTGAGGTTGAATGACTTCATTTCTTTTTTGCACATATCATCTTACTGCAACAGAAAGTGACCCTGCTTTTTAGAACCATCTTGAACATTCCTGTACAAAATATTCTTGGAGATATGGTCTCCTCCCATTCTCCTTGACATGGACAATCCATTTCAACCTCCTCTTCTTGATAGTGGTTTCTAATTGTGTCAGATCTGCATACTCCAGAACCTCTGTTTTTGACATATTGTCTTCCCACTTTATTTTCAGGATCTTGTGCAGGCATCCCACATGGAAGCTGTTTCAGTCTTCTGATGTGCCTTGCATATGCAGTCCATGTATCTGAACCATTAAGCAGGGATGACAGCATGCAAGTCTTGTAGAATCACATCTTCACCTTAGTTGATAGCTTGTTATTATTCCATGAACATTTCTATAATAGCCAAGAATTCTTAGCTGCTTTTTCCAATTGTTTGTCAATTCAGTATGAAGGTCAAGATTCCTTCTGATCATATAACTGAAATAGAAAAGGCTGTCGATGACATACAGAGATTTACACTTTACAGCAATGTTAGGCATTGGTTCTTCCACTCCTTGGTACATGATCACAGTCTTCTTGAGATTAATTGTCAACCTGAAGCACTTGCATGACACACAAAATCTGCACAAGAAATTTTGTGGGGAAGATTCACTGTAGGTAACCAAGGCTGCATCATCCATGAACAGGAATCTCTCAGAACCAACTCTTTCACCTTGGTTTTCACTCTAAACGTTGAGATGTTGAACAAGCCCCATCTATTTTGGTTTGAAGATAAATATCATCCTTTCTGTCCATGAATGCATGAAGAAGCAGGAATGAAAAGATGATGTCAAAGAGCACAGGGGCTAAGGCACATCCCTGTTCCATTCCACAATTGATGTCAAAGGTGTATGATTTTTAATTATCATACACTACAGTTGCCTTCATATCTTGATGTAATGAGCAAATTATGTTCAATAGTTTGGTGGGGACCATCCAATTTCTTCAAAACAGTAAAAAGGCCCTGTCTATTGACCGTATCTAAGGCCTTTGTCAGATCAATGAAGACTATGTACAACGATATTCATTTTTCTCTATACATTTCTTGCAATTGTTTGACTGAAAATATCATATCAATAGTGTCCTGAGTGAAAACGTCATTGACTTTCAGAATAGATTCTTTCACCTACAGATTGCAACCTAGAAGCATAACATGAATGATATTTTTTCCGATGATGTTCAACAGGGAGATACCTCTATAGCTGTCACAGTCATTTCTATCTCCCTTGTTTTTTAATAATTGTACACACCAAGCATCTTTGAAATCTTGTGGTACCACTTCCTGTTTTCAACACAGCAGTATAACTTCATGGAGCTTTTGAAGTATTGCGTTGTTGACACATTTGTCAATTTCAGCAGCAAACAGTAGTTGATGGATACCTTGTTCCCAGGAATTGATTTAATGGCTTTCTACAAAGTTTCTAATGTAAGCCCATTATCCAAATCCATCATAGCTTCAAACTGTGCTAATCTTTCATGGTCTTCGTGTTTGGCCATGTCTACATAGTAACTTTACCATGCCTGGCAGGCATCCTCCAGCATATGGTGATGTTCAGGGCCAGCTTCCCCTAAAACTAGAAGTATCTTGGCGCCACACGGACAACTCTTTAGAGGGGTGATGGTGCTAATTAACCTTCCTACCTTCCCTATGGACACAGATACATCACTTCTGTTGTAGGAAGTGGTCCATCTGGTTCAGGTCTGCATGCTTAAGGATGCTGCTCCCA
Organism: Crocodylus siamensis; assembly: GCF_052110815.1. Taxonomy (NCBI): domain Eukaryota; kingdom Metazoa; phylum Chordata; order Crocodylia; family Crocodylidae; genus Crocodylus; species Crocodylus siamensis. Next base: position 251,949,988 of record NC_143395.1, read on the forward strand.
AGCATGGGAAGTTCATTACATGAACATGGCCTAAAAGATTTCTTGCTTCTTCTATCATCACTATAGCTTGATGAATGTATTAGGTTATGTAGCTTCCCATGGCTTACTCCAGCTAATCTGTTTCATTGTGTCTTGTCTAAAACAGGCATTGGATATAAGAAGAAATACTAGAGATAATGTAGGAAAAATAACCTTTTTCTGAAGGTTTGAACTGTATTATGCACATAGCTCAAACTTTTGCACCATGTCCACATAAATGTAGATGTTTGGTTCCTTGGGGACAAATATCAGTGGAACACCTTGCGTGCAGCAGGTTACCCCAGGGGGGGCGGGTAGGGGAAGCTGGCCCCAGCAGCCTTACCTGGGTTCCTGGGGGCCTTCTGGGGCTGCACTGGCAATCCTGCCACACAGAGCCTTGTGGGCAGCCAGAGTGTGGCTCCAGTAAGCCAGGTTCCAGTTCTGAGTGGGGCGTGCTGTCCCTGTCTGTACTGCTTTGCTTTTGGGGCATGTCCACACATGCGGGCACATAAGCTTTCAACAGGTCAAATAGCAGGCCTCAGCACACATGTCTGAACATGCACTTTGGTGTAGGGCAAATTGTACTACTTGGGGCAAACTGACCATGCCCAGCTTCTCCCAGATCTTCAGCCAGGGGAGACAGCCAAGTCTGGGCCCAGAGTCTGCCACCTAGCTCAGAGCTGTGAATATCAGATGGCTCTGCTGGGGAGGACCACACTCATCCTGATGACCCCTGCTGCTTCCCTCTGCCGCTAGTCCAGGCATGACTGAGGGAGAGGATGACAATGAAGATCCTGTCATCAACCCCTATATCTGCTGCCACACCTGGGCCTGGGCTACTAGTAAATACTGGTGGGAGTGCATAGTCCTCCCCACCTGGAATAACAGACTCTGGGTTCAGACGTTCAAGATGTCAAGGGGCACATTCATGTACCTGGTAGCCCCTAACACTGAGCATGAAGACATTGTGATGCACCCGGCCCTCCCCCCAGAGAAACATGTGGCCAACCCTGGGAAAGTGGTGGTGGGGCCTTGGGTTCCCCAACTGTGTTGAAGTGTTCTATAGTACCCACATCCCCATCCACTGTCCACCTGAGGGAAAGTGGCAGTACATAAACAGCCATAGCACCTACTTAGTGGTGCATGAATCAATCATAGTCCACTTCATTCACATTTACACCAGGTGAGCTGGGAGAGCCCATGATACCAACATGCTGTGCCATTTATAACTCTCAGGATTGATGAACATTAGCACCAGGGATCCAAGACCTGATCACTAGGGAAGTTGCCATCCCACCAGTGATTGTGGGGGATGCTGTATACCCATCCCTGGATGCTCAGCAGCAGTGCTACAGGGAGGCCCTCACCCACTGCTGATGCCAAGTGTTTGGCTGACTGAAGGGGTGCTGGAGGAGCCTCACCACCCACCTGGAGGCAGTGCCACAATACATACCCCACATCATCACAATAACATGTGTCCTGCATAATGTATGCGAGTCCTGGAGAGAAATCTTTGAGCCCCAGTGGCTAGAGGAAGCTTGCCGTGTATCATGATGCATCCAGCAGCTGCTGCAGCACAGCTGACCAACAAGGCACTATTGCAGGCAAAGACCACCCCCTCTGGACTTGGCAAGCAGTAGCCAGAATTCAGAATACCATCACTGCCCACCTACTGACCCACCTCTCTGAATAAGGCACCAGGCCTCTCACCACCGAGCCACCTGCCCACTGCCAAGATCACAATAGTGTGGCCATGTTGAAAATGAGCAATTTTATTCCCCTTACCACTCCCTAAAACTTTCCTAGCAACAGCAGTGCATCAACCCCACACTATACACTCCACTACCCCAACACCATTCACCCAGCCCCCCCATGCACAAACCCACCATGACCCCCAACCCAGAAAGCAAGGAAAATGGTGTAGATGTGTCCCAGAGAAATTAGAGAGGGTCCTGAGGGGAAGAGGAAACTGAGGGGGAGAAGGTACAGGGAGGAGGAACTCAGGGGTTGGCATCCCTGTGACCTGACCTACACCTTTGGCCTGGGTCCAACCACAGCAATGTGGCCCAGGGTCTGGTTGCTCTGGGGTGGAGGGTGTGTGTTTCCCCTCAGGGGCAGCCCCCACAGGTTGGCCCAGGTCTGGGCAAGGGGGAGACAGGATCCATGCATGTTGATAGCCATAATGGGCCTATGGGGCCTTCTGGAGTGGCAGCTATGAAATCAACCAGCCCACCTCCTCCCAGATGGGCCCTGGAGCACAGATGGTCATGGTGGGGTACAGCAGCAGGGACTGCTGGGGTAGAGATGGAGGCCACCAGCTGCTTGGTGACCCTGCACTCATGAGCTATGGTCCCACCAATGGAGGCCCAGAGTTGGCATATCTCCAAGCTCTGCAGGATCAGCTGCCACTGCACCTCAATCTGGATGAGTAGGCACTCCAGGGACACCCTCCCAGCCCATATCTCCTCCATCGCCATAGCAAGGTAACAGTTAAAGTGATAGGGCTCCTGCAGGACCTGGTTGCAGAAGTCCTGAGTCTCCTGACAGTGTGCCCACTCCATCTGGAGTGCCTCTTCCTCCCAAAATTCCGACTGGGTGCTCTGATCCCTCTGCAGGCAGTGCATCCAGATGGCCCCAGATGTCTGTGCAACTTGGTGGCTGGATCCTGGGTGCAGGGCAGCGGCCTCTCCTCTAGAAGATGGGCTGTCTGGAGAGAAAGCAAATGGAGAGCCAACTTCTGTTCCAGCAACATGGCATGGGGTAAAAATAACTTTGGCAAGGGTCCCCAGGGGGTAGCCTCACTCTTGGTACATGGCCAGGCAAATGGCCCTGCCAGAGCCATGTGTTCCAGGAACCCTAACAAGGGCCACGGAGATCCTGGGATCTGGCCTTCACAGGGCCCAGCCTGGAGGGATCCTCCTGGGGACAAGCATTACAGCCAGCCTAGCCTGTGGTACCCAGATTCTCCCGCTACCAGGAAAGATCGTAATTCCAAAAGGGCCAGGCAGTGGTCCCAGCGGTGTGGAGCTGGAGCCCCATGGGCTCATGGCTCCAGTGAAGCCTATATTCCCCACCCCCGCCCCGCCTTTTATGGCCAGGGCCAGCTCCATCCAGCAGGGAGGGCTGGAAATGTGGAGAAATTGTCCTGGCTGTCACTGCTGTTGCTTTCAACATGACTGGGTGGGGATGGGGCAGAAGGTCTGGAAGAGGGCCCTGCCTCCAGGGACACCAGCTGGGTCTCCTGGCTTCCTGTCTCTGCCTCATACCCCACCCTGCTGTGACCCCTAGGTCATCACATACACCCATAGACCTTGTTGCCACATAGACCCCTTGTACCTGACAGAGGGTGTCAGTAGTGCTGAGATACTAGAGAGAGAGCACTTGTACAAGGGAATAAAATGCAAGGCATTCCATGTCCTTCCCAAGCTCACTGATGTGTTTATAAAGTATAACAAAGTTAGTGAAGTTTCAGATTTCATTAACTTGTCCTCTTCTCTGCATTATGGATCTCCACAGTAGAAGCACACCCATCTCCCCATGGGTACCACCTATCTTCTGGTTGGTAGAGAACAATATGGTTTTGGTACTCCATGGTATCTGCTGAAGGTAAAGACTTTGAGAAACTGTATCAAGGGAAATGCCACATTCTTTTTCCTCCTCCAAGGGTTTCCAGGGTTTAATTGATTTTTTTTTTCTCAATGGAATTGGGCTATCAATTTGGCCATGCCCATTCCAAGCAAACTATGTAGACTTCAACAGAAATTTAATATAAGCAAATCTTACTTTAAAAGGTTGGGATTATGCACATAATTTTGAGGGGCTGATGAAATTTTTTAATTCTCAAGCCTTTTTAATTTTTCACCTGAACTGATGCTGCAATTAGTGAACTTTACAAGAAAAAGATGTTACAATTGTAGTCTATGGTACATTTTAAATTAAATTTCAGTGGGTGTTTTTAAAGAAGCATTAAGAGACTGCAAAGATTTTTCCGCCAAGCAAACATTGTAAAATCATCTGAGAATTGCTCAGATGGAAAATAATTTAGTATATTAACAGCCAATCTACACTTGCCCAACTTTTTACTGTCTTGATAAATCAATGACAGCAGCATGTAGGAGGATCTCATAGAAATGACTGCAATGTCATGCAGCCCCAAATATAATTACTTCAATTGAAAACTCCTTTGGTCCAAATGATAATTGACTTCATCTAATGATAATGGAACAGATAATCTTTTTCATTATATTTGTCTACCTTTTTATTTGGTAAGTTAAATGGAACAATTCACAGCAAAACAATCAGACAAGCTTTTAAAATGTCAATTTCCATTGAACCCCAAGGGTAATATACTGTTAAAAGACAGGCAGATTTGGCATACCATATATAGTTAGATAAAATGACTTGGTAGTCAACAACATATTTACCACCGCTAACAACTATATTTAAAAAAAATAAGGATTGACTTAATGATTTCTCTTTGGCATGTTAGTATCAACATGAAAGAAAGATGAACCTGAATTTTTAAATCCCATCACTAGCGTTTGACATTCTTATATACACAAGTAAAAAATAACCTTTGATACTGCTGTGTTGATTTCTTGGAACTCTTACCATTGTCAATTTCCTTGGGTGAATCTAAGATTGTGGCAAGGGAGATATAGCCACATCCCTTTTGGGAGTGTGGTATATACACAATGAAGAGAGATCATTGTGCATGTACCCATGCAGCTGAAGGAGATGTGGCTGCAGCCTCTCTATGTTAGTGTGTCAGTGAGCTCTCAGCAGCTCCTGCTGGAGGTCTACATGTGCTGTGAGCTCTGAGATCACTGGTTCAGGGGCAGCCTGGAGTTCCTGCTTTCAAGCAGCTCTGGAGCCTGTTACTCTTCACTCTTTCTTTGCCCCCCCCCCCCCAAATCCATCCCAAATTCAGAAGTTAAAAGAGAAAACAGAATGAGCTGCCTTCATTTCCTCTGCTCTTGAACTGAAAACAATTACTTTATTTCACTATGTGTTTTTGAAAAAGCTGCTTGAATTGCTTTAAAGAGGTGATTGAAATCCAGGACTCTGAGCAGAGTCCATGCCAACCAGCACTCAGCTCAGAGTTCCCAGGAAATGCAGAGTTCCCAGCAGTAAATGTGCTGAAGGGGTGATGAACTCTGTGCAAGCTATCAGTTTCATTAATAAGGTGAAATCTTTACTCTCCACATTAGTCACATAGGGCATCTTTACAAGCGGTGTGGGTTCCTTATTTAGAGTGGATCCAAGAGCTGAACTAATTAAAGTGCCTGCAGCATATCAAGTATTTGTGTCCTGCACTTCAAAATGGTGGCGGGGGAGCTTTAACTAAAGCTTATTCAATGAGTTTTAGTTAAATTGCCTTTGCTGCCATTTTCAAGCATGGGGATGCTGAATACACAAGATGCGGAGGCTGCTGGAGTGTGCTAAATAGCACACTCCAGCTAATTAGTACACTCCAATTAATTAGCACACTCCAGCATGCCTGACTAATCAATTAATCGAGGCTGCTCTGGTGCACTGTAATTACTGCATGTTGGAGCACTATCCCTGAGTATGTACAGGCACCCATAAACTGCTATTATCTTATATAGATTATTTGCTTTCTAAGGGTATGTCTACATGCGCACACTTACTGCACCATAACCAAAACTACTGGACAGTATGGGTGTGCATCTACATGTGAATGCCCTACTGAGCAGTAAATATGGTGACTTACTCAAACTTGAGTGTAAATTTGATACCTGCATCTTGCAAGTATCAAATTTATGCCTTATTAGTTACTGCACAGTAACACACGTTACTGCATAGTAAATTTAAGCTGGCATAAATGCACACGTAGACATGCCCTATATGTATTTTCTATATCTGCTCTACTTTATTAGCATATTTTTTATTGCTTTTTACTGAAGAAGAACTAAAAAAGGTAAGGCCTTTCGAGACTGAAACAATCTCTCTACAAATATATTGATGAGATGCGGTATAGAAATATGGATTTTTTTAATGTAAACTGATCTTAAAACTTCTTTATTTACCACAAGAATGCAGTCTGCATGTGAATATTCATTCTCTTAGCACAATACTGTCACAGGAGTTTTGTGTGTTGTTGCTTTAGAAAAGTTTGAACCAGATCCTTTCACACACATATATGCATACAAGTGCACACACAATGGGTTTGAGTTTTAGCAGTATGAAGCAGACATAATCCTGATGTACTGTAGAGGTCAGTCCAGCTGTTAGGTTATCACAGTTTTTTTTTTTTTTAAAGAAAGTAAATTACACACTCAGGGTGTGTCTGCACGTGTGATTAATTCTCATGAATAAACTCTGGAGCTTATTGCTCAAGACGTTTTTGCTCCTGGGCACACCTTTTGAATATGCACCAGGGACCAAAAACCCCTGGAGCATATTGCTCCAGAGTTTATTTCTGCATAGCATGTGGAGACTAGTCAGAGCAGCCCAGCTGGCAGATGGCCCTATGGGTCAGTTTGCCAGCCCAGCGCTGTTGTGACTAGGCTCCACATACTGCAGAGACTGAGACAAGAGGGTACTTCAGCATGGGCCTAGCTGGCAGGTATCCCCCACACTGAAGCACCCTCATGCCCTAGCCAGTCCTGGGCTGCTCCAGCTAGGCTCCACATGCTGTGGAGCAGCTTGCTTGAGCACAAAAATGCTTCCGTGTGTGGGCTGTCTGCCAGCTAGCCCCACACTGAAGCACTCTGTGCCCCAGCCAGCTGGAGCAGCATCTATGTGTATGCTCCCGCACATGTAAAATACAAGTACAACCCTGCTGTGGAGTTTATTAGTTTCATGTGCCCGAATAGGGATGCACATGTAGGTACTAAGATGTTTACTGAGCAGTTAATTAGTCAACTGTGCACTAAACATCTTGTGTAGATGCACACACACATGCACACACTTAAGCATGACTACACATGCAAAACAAAAGTGTGCTAAAATAATGTTATTAAAGTAAAAACAAAGGAAAACCACAGTTAAGATTACTTATGTTATCTTAATGTTGGTTCCTTGTGTATGTATTATGATACTCATTTTTTATATGTTCATATATTATTTTTCTCCCAATACCCCTGCTTCTGTGCACAAGATGGACCTGTTCTACATATGAAGTAGGGTTGCTAGGGCACGAAATGGTTGTGTGTGGGGTACCACTCATTCACTTGTTGTAGAAGTGCCAGCTGAATGTTGGGTGAAAGAAGTAGATCTCATAGATTTCATAGATTTCATAGACATTTGGGCTGGAAGGGACCTCAGAAAATCATCAAGTCCAGCCCCCCACCCAAAGGGCAAGAAGTCAGCTGGGGTCATAGGATCTCATCTCTACCTATATTATAGAAGTCCTCCGTGTGATGCTAAATGAGTCATTTCAGCTGCAGTTTTTTACAGAGGGTCAGTAGCTGTGTGTTTCCTGTTTTCTTGTCTCCTGAGTTTAGACATTAGAGGTACCAAAAAGATGCAAATACTTTTAACACTCTTTTCTCAATGCCTTAATAACTTCATCTCATAGTCAAAATGTTATTTCAAAGCACTGAGGTATGAGCTCCAGTCTAAGCCCATAAAGTTAATAATTCTGTCTATATAGGAGAGCTTACACTGTATGAAGCAAACTGACTCCAAACACTGAAAAATAAGACCACAAAATATTGAAGATCTGTTCATCAATGAAGCATAGTTCATCCTGTACACAAAGAGAGGTAAGGGTCCTCTAGTATATATGATATATGTGCATACAGAATCACAGAATCATAGAAAGTTAGGGTTGGAAGAGACCTCAGGAGGTCATCCAGCCCAGTGGTTCTCAACTTTTTTTGGACCAGGACCCATTTGTAAACATTAATGGCTGGTCATGACCCAGTGCCCTTCATTCCTGATCCACTGCCTCTTGCCCCCAGGCCCTAGCCCCAGAGTGTGTGGGGTTGGGGGATGGGGTGGGGGAGTCCCAAGCAGCCTTTAAAGGAGACTCTATTTGTAAAGTTTGTTGATCCATTTTTTAAAAGTTTGTTAATATAGTCTTGCAACCCACTTTTGGGTTGCAACTCATGGGTTGAGGAACACTGATTTAGTCCAACCCCCTGATCAAAGCAGGACCAACCCCAACTAAATCATCCCAGCCAAAGCTTTGTCTAGCTGGGGTTTGAAAACCTCCAAGGATGGAGCTTCCACCACTTCTCTGGATAACTGTTCCAGTGTTTTACTACATTCCTAGTGAGAAAATCCTTCTTAATATCTAACCTAAACTTCCCTTGCTGCTGAAACCATTTCTCCTTGTTCTGTCATCTGCCACCATTGAGAACAATCTACCTCCATCCTCTTTTGAATGCCTCTTCAGGTAGTTGAAGGCTACTATTAAGTCCTCTTTCAGTCTCCTCTTCTCTAGACTAAATAAGACCAGTTCCCGCAGTCTTTCCTCATAACTCATGTCCCTCAGCCCCCTCATTATTTTTCTTTCCCTCTCCTGGACTCTCTCCAATTTGTCTACATCCTTTGTGTAGTAGTGTGCCCAAACTGAACACAGTATTCCAGATGTGGCTTCACCAGTGCTGAATAAAGGAAAATAATCACTTCCTTTGACCTACAGAAAACATACCTACCAATGCAGCCCAGTATGCTGTTAGCCTTCTTGACAACAAGGGCACACTGCTGACTCATATTTAGCTTATTGTCTACTGTAATCCCCAGGTCCTTTTCAGCAGAGCTACTGCCCAGCCAATCAGCCCCCAGCCTGTACTGGGGCATGGGATTGTTCCAACTTAAATGCACTTGTCTTTGTTGAACCTCATGAGATTCCTTTTGTCCCAATCCTCCAATTTATTTAGGTCACTCTGAATTTCTAGCCCTACCCTCCAGCATATCTAATACTCCCCACAGCTTGGTGTCATCTGCAAACTTGCTGAGGGTGTACTCTATGCCATCTTTCAGGTTGCTAATGAAGACAAGGAACAAAACAGGCCCCAGGACTGACCACTGATGCACTTCACTTGATACTGGTTACCAATTAGACATCAGGCCATTGATTACTACTCTCTGAGCCTGATGGTCCAGCCAATTTTCTATCCACCTTGCAGTCCATTCATCCAGCCCTTACTTCTTTAGCTTGCCTGGGAGAATGTTGTGGGAGAGCATATCAAAAACCTTGCTAAAATCAAGGTATGCTACAGTCACTGTTCTTCCCATATCCACCGAGCCATGAGAACCAGGGCCTATGATTGGGAACCAGGGCCTATGATCGGGAAACTTCTGCTAGCTGTTTGAAGAAAGTTTCATCCACCACTTTCTCCTGGTCTGGTGGTCTACAGCAGACTGCCACAATTACTTCATGCTTGGTGCTTTCCCCTCTTACCCTAACCCAGAGATTCTCAACAGGCCTATCTCCAGCTTCATACTGGAGCTCTGAGCAATCATATGGCTCTTTTACATAAAGTGCAACTCCTTTTCCTCTTCTCCCCTGCCTGTCCTTCCCAAACTGTTTGCACCCATCCATGACAATGCTCTAGTCATATGAGCTACCCCACCAAGTCTCCCTGGGATAGCTCGTCCTAGTTCTGTGACTGTGCAAGGACTTCCAATTCTTGCTGCTTGTTTCCTAGCTCCCACACATTTGTCTACAGGCACCTGAGGTACCAGTTGAGTGTCCTTATTTCTCAGGAAGTATATGAGCACCTTCCCTGTTTCCCCCTCTTGCCTGCTCTTCCTCCTTATTTCCTGCTTCCCCACCTACCTCAGGGTTTTGGTTTCCATCCCCCAGTGAACCCAGTTTAAAGCCCTCCTCACTAAAGTAGCAAGCCTGTCTGTGAAGATGCTCTTCCCTCTTTTCATCGGCTGGATCCCGTCTCTTCCCAGCAATCCTTCTTCTTGGAAGACCACCCCATGGTTTAAGAAGCCAAAGCCCTGCCAGCAACCCCACCTGCACAGCCAGGTGTTCATCTGCAGGATGCACCTGCTCCTGCCCAGGCCCTTCCCTTGACTGGAAGGATTAATAAGAACACAACCTGTGCCCCAGACACCCTCACCCTTGCACCCATGGCCCTGTAGTCACTTCTGATACACTCAGGGTCTCCTCAGCAATATCATTGGTGCCCACATGGATGAGCAGCATAGGGTAGTAGTCAGAGGCCTGGATGAGCCTCAGTAATCTCTCCATGCCATCTCAGATCCAGGTTCCAGGCAAGCAGCAGACCACCTGAGACAACAGATCAGGTCAGCAAATGACTCCCTCTGTCCCCTGCAGAGGGAGTCTGCAGGAGACCCTTATAATGTAAAAGCAGAGGAAAATTTAATTATTGCATTTCTTAAATGCTGTGTGTTAATTTCACAATTTGATTACTGTTCTTTCTACATGGGGATTTTTCATGTAATAGATACCTAGAGAATGTTACAAATTAAAATTAATTAGAATGTATTAGGCTTAATTTTGAAAACATGAATTACTGTTGCAATAGACCTGATATTCTGTTGCTTTATGATCCTGCAATTAATTTGTTACACACAGATATTAATTAATTGCACATAGATGGAACTTATGTATCCCTCAGTATTATAGCTGGAATTAGAATCAAAATGTATCATTAAGTTCACATAACATTTTTCTGCTAACATTTTACTGCTAGCATTTCTGAGTGGTGGATCAGAAAACTGTATGAATCTTTGATTTGGTTAGTCTATAAAGAGTAATTCTACCTTGCATTCTGCCTAATATTTTTCAGTGTTACATAGTCTGTTGAATTTTTAACAATTAACAACAACATTTCCATGCTAGATATCTGCCTCTGCCTGAATATTTTAGTCTTTGAAGCTTGCAATGATTTAATTTAGTTTATAAAACTTGTGCTTAGGCATCTGATGGTATGTATCCTTGATCTATGAGAAATTAATATTTTACAGAGAAATGAAAAAATATTTTTAACACATTCAAAGAGAATATTTATTGAAAAAACATCCCTGGTGAATTTCACTACAAAACATTATGTCAGGTATTGAGCAACTGGTACGTTAACTCTGCTCGTAAAAATAACAAGACAGAACTAATAGGATTATGTCTGTTGGGGAATCAACAATACAGATATTAGTGCTCTAGCTAACGTATAACAGATGAATCACAGGTCAGAGATATAGGGGTGATATAGTGATAAAGCTGTATAGAGAAACGTACATGCAACCCAAATCCTATTACATCTGTAAGGCATTAAATTGCCATCTTTTCTCACTCTGCTGAATTTCTACAATTTATACACCACCAAAATATTATCAAATCTACTTTTGTCCATTTTAGCCTTAGGTCACAAAAAGTAGCAAAGAGAAGGATCCATCTGCCTTTTCCATTAACTTATACATTTTATGTTGGCCTTTTCAAAAGATTTCCATCCTGACTACAAATCTTGATGTGTGGAAGTACTTCAATAGAAAGGTTAGTGTTCATTCATTCCTGCTTTTCTCTCCTCCACTTCAAATGCCTCTTTGCTGTAACACCATATTAGTGTTACTCAAGTGACATAGTGCAATCACAGATTTTAGATTCCATGTAAAGTTCACATCACAAAGAATATCACAATAGTGCTGCCACCCAGGCCAACAATATTACATAGAAATATTGGGAAGCCTGGTAAAATCAGACAAGATAGAGGTTGCATATATCAAAACAGCTTTGTCATTCGTGTTTAATCATAGAATGAGCACTGGAGCCCAGACACATAGTAATGTTATCAAAGCAGTATCCCATACAGATCTATATTGTATAATTACTCTAAGAGCTTTTCTGGTAAATATAATCCTCACTATTCTGATCTAGATGTTATGATTAATAATAAAACTTTCCCACTGCTTTTTGTGGTACTTATAAGGTACTGATAACTAATTTATAACAAGTCTTTGTTATGCCTTGCATAAATAAAATTAACATAATCATTTTTGGTCTTGCATTTTAACTGCTAAGTAATTTTATGGCATCAACTATAGTAGAGGTAATGTCAGTGTTCAAACTCAGATGATTTTCTGTGTGTAAGTGCGCAAAGAGAATAACATAGCTTGTTCCTAGATGCTCAACCTAGCTTTTTTCCCACTCATTTAATATCTGCTGTGATTATACCAAAACCCAGGCCTAAAACATATGAGTTCATGATTGTCTGTACAAGTCTCCCTTTTACACCTTCTTTTTTCTACTGTTTGTTACATTTGTGCCAAATGTCATATCCAAATCTAGATTGTGAACTCTCCGAGGCAAAGTGCAAGACTTTGGAATCTTAGGCCGTGTACAGACAAAACGAGAGACGTGAGTGCACAGCACTTTAAAGCAGGCTAAATGCTTTTGCACGGCTTTAATGGTGTTGGTGTTTGCCCATGTCGGCAGTGTATTGTGCATTGATTCCAGCCACTGTAGGAAATTCGGCAGCATAATGCACCTTAAATGACTTGGGGGAGTTTCAAGGAGTTTTTGTTTGCTGCCCCTATGGCCATGGAGCGAAGCACCAGGCTCCATGCAGAAAGCCCTGGAGGCAGCCTGGCAGCAGTCCAGGAAAGCATGCTCTGCCCAAGAAAAGTGGCGAGCCTGATGCCTTTTTTTTTCCCCCCTTGGAGCCTGCCTGAGCTGAACAGGGGCCTGGTGCTTCCCTCTGCAGCTGTGGTGCCCCCGGGACCACCCGAGCCAAGTGCCTTTGGGCAGGTCCCACCTGGGGTGGGGACACTGCTCCCGCAGAAGGAAGCACCAGCCTACCTCCCACCCCGCAGCCCAGGGACTGCACCACCCACCAGCAGCTTGCTCTCCCTTCCCTGCCAGAGATGTAAATAAGTCAGCGGGATGTGTGCCCGACCAGGAAGTTTAATCAACCCTAAATTGTAATGTGTTTTTTAAAACCCACCACTTCAATTTAGACCCCCTGTTTCATCTACACATGCCCTTAAGCTCACTTTTGGCAACATAAGGAATCAGGATCCACATATCTAGAATTCAGTGCATTAAGATCCTGACAGATCCTTCTTTAATGTCCTTATAGAAATACCAATGAAGAAACTGGGAAAACTCAAGCTAGCCACAATAGGAATTTACTCAATATGTAAGTTCTCAGATTCTACATCTCCCTGACCTTTGTCAAGTCAGGGGACAGTGGTCAGATTCTCTTCATCTCTTAAAAATGAATGTAACATTAATTCTATTTAAGATTTTCTTTCTTAGTTGTAGATGCATCTTCAATGGATTCCTAGGTAAATTCTCCATCCCTCTGCTGGAAATCCTTGCTGTGGGCAGAAAAGTTTACTGCCAAATTAGCAATTTTCTTTTTCCCTTCATCTAAGTCAAAGAAGCCATGCTATATAATATACTTACCTTTCAAAGGGGTCAGTAACAACCATTTTCTGATAGATTCAAATGAAGGTTTGAAAAATTAGAAGAAACTACAACAAAAAATGCATTAAAGAAAGTAAAAACAATGCAAAGGTTTCAGGTTAAATTGCACTGCATCATAAATAACTTTCAGCACATTCCTATGGGCAGCATGGTTTTTGAGCAAGCTGAATTCTAATTTTTCTGCTGGCAAGCTTTAAGAGGCTCATTCAAGACCACAATTTTACTAAGGCTGGTCTTATACTCCTCATACACTTATAGACTCTTATACGCCTCACACACTCAGGTAACATCTAAAGAAAACTACAGCGCAGACTCATATTTGGGCAAGATCCACCAGACTAAAAGCTAATTCAGTTCTGAACCTGGAGCAATGGAAAGTTAGTTCCTGCACCATAACACATGCCATGTCTCCCTGAGCTAAGCCCTATGGACTGACTTGGCAACAAAAAGCAAACCTAAAAAAACCCCATAGGAAATATTTACAAGAAAGGCACAAATCTCCATTCCTACCTGTACACAGAAATATTAAAATATTAAATTCTGATCTCTCTAATAGGTTTTTTAAGGAAGAAGGCCGCGTAGATTTTCATTTTACAGATTAAACCGGAGATGCATATCACAAGCTTTCATAAGCAGTGGGCTTACTTCATCAGATGCTCTAAATGGACTGCAGGAAGCAGACCATCTACATAGAAAGTAGTGATTACAATACAAAAGAATAGGGAAGCCAGAAGGAAAAAGAAGGCAGCAAGGCTGGTAGGAGAGAGAAAAACACAGTAATTCACCTACTGAGGGACATAGGGGTTATAACATCTGATTGAGGTAGTGGGCTAAGTCGTGGTTTAGGCCACACTTAATAAAATCTGGTCTGTGGGTAGCTCTTGTTCTGCAATTTCCCATTCAAGTTATTTTTTTTAAGTTTTGTCATCTAAGAGCAGCCACTGTGTGAGGACAGTAGCAAAATATCCAGGGTGGTTAAAGTGTTTTGACACAGGCTTATATGTTCTGGAACTGACGTCAGATAGATCTTCATTCTTACACGTAGGGATCACCCCATCTATCCAATATAGACAGCAGAGGAACACTATAAGCAGGTGATAGTGTATATGATATAAGTAGACATGTAGGTTAATACAGGTAAATTGTGAAACAAGAGAAGTGTCTAGCAAAAGATGCTGAAGTTACCTTAATACTAAAAACTTTACAAAATGTATCAGAAGCAGGAAAAGACCAGAAAAAGAATCAGTGAGACCATTCGAGGACCTAGGTATGAAAGTTTCACTCAGGGATGATAAAGCCTCATTGGAGAAGCTGAATTAATTATTTGCATCAGTTTTTACCACAGAAGATACTGGAGAAATTTCCATACCAGATCAATCCTTCTTCGTAGATAAGTCTGAAGACATGGACCACATTGACGTGGCAACAGAAGACATTTAGAACAATCAATAAATTAAAGAATAATAAGTCACTGAAACTAAAGGCAACATTGCAGAACTGTTAGCGATAGTATGTAATCTACCATTACAAATGGCCTCTTTGATAAGTGATATGGACTGGAGAGTTGCCATCTTCAAAAAGAACTCCAAAGATGATCCTGTAAACTACAGAGCAGCGAGTCTCACTTCTATTCCTGGCAAGTCAGAAGAATCTATAATAAAATATAAAATCAGCAATCACATGGATGAATATGATCTCCTGAGGAAGAGTCATCATGATTTTTGTAAAGGGAAATCTTGCGTCAAAGATTTGCTGAAGTTATTCGAGGGTGTTAACATGAATGTGGACAAGGGGAACGTAGCTGACATAATATATTTGGATTTTCAAAGGGCTTTCAACACGGTCCCTCACCAAAGGCTTAAAAAAATTAATTGCTACAGGATTGGAGGGAAGATTTCTGTTTTTGGATGTAGAGCTGTGAAAAGGTATGAAACAAAGGACAGGACTAAGTGGGCACTTTTCAGGAAGGAGGTCAAAAGTAGGCTTCTATGCCAGGCCCAAGTTTTTTCAAGATTTTCATCAGTGAACAGGAAAGAGGGGTTCACAGTGAAAACTCCAAATTTGCAAATGATTCTAAATTATTTTGGTTAATCAAGTCCAACTCTGATGGAGAGAAGCTGCAGAAAAATCTCACTAAGTGAATAGGCAAAAAAAATTGCTGATGAATTTCAGTGTCAACAAGTGCAAGTTAATGCATCAGAGGAAAAATGGTCTCAACTATATGTACACAATACTTGTTTCTGAACTATATTCCTTCTCTTCTCATATCCTTGTGTGACAAAGTACTTAGCATAATTTGCAGATCTGCTGGAATCTGACAAGGCTGTACTTTTGTTGTGGCCTCAAAACTCTCACCCTCTGGGCTTCCAGCCACTCACCCTAGTGTCCACACCACTGCAGAGGGGGGCTGAACTAACTATTATGCCTCAAGAATGAGACCTTGGAGTCACTGTAGATAGTCCTCTAAAAATGTCAGCTCAACATTCAGTGGCAACCAAAGAGAGTCAATAAAATGTTGGGAATCATTGAGAGAGGGGAATTGAAAACAAAATGAAGAGTTTCCTTATGTCATTATACAAACCTAGGGTGTGCCCATATCTTGAATACTGTGTACAGTTTTGGTCTTCACATTAAAAAGGATTTAGTAGATTTGGAAAAGGTACAGAGAAGCACTCGCAAAATAATCAGGAGTATAGAACAGTTGTCATAACCGCAGAGACGGAAAAGCCTTGGACTCTTCAGTTTGGAAAGGAGAAGTTTGAAGAGGGTTATGATAAAGGTCTATAAAATCACGAAGCATATGGACCAAGTAAACAGGTAACTGTTGTTCACCGGGTCCCAGAATAATTGAACTGCAGGACACCCACTGAAATGGAGACAGGTTTAAAATTCACAAGAGAAAGTACTCTTATGCAATGTATAGTTAACTTGTGGAATTCATTGCTACAAGAGGTGGTAGAAGGGAATAGCATAGTCAGGGACAAAACGGGAGTAGACCCATTCATAGCTGTTGAGCAGAACAAGGACGTGCCACATGTGGGCAGGGTGACACCTACTCCAGTCTGCCTGCCTTGCTCCCATACAGCAGCAGTGGTGCCTGCCTGGCCACCTGCCTAGTGAACCATGCCACTCCACCTCCCAGGACTGGCCTATGGAATCCAGAAGTGTCCCAGCCAAACCAGGATGTATGGTCATGATATCTGTATGGTGCAAATCTATCCTGCCTTCTGCCTGACTTCAGATTAACACAGCTAACTACTTTTTTGTGCTCATAGTTTTTAAAAACATATAACAAAATTCTCATTAAACATGAGTAAGACACCAACCTAGCCCTGTACAGCAACTCTGTTTGCCTGTCTAATATTGTTAAAGTCTTAATGATATTATTACAGTGTATGGGATTGATTTCAAATATTGTTATATCTGAACACCACTTTGACAAAAGAAAGCTTGATATTAAACAGTTCAATTCCAAATATGTGAGATTTAAGTTTAGACAGAGTCCAAGTTTTCACACAATTTCACTAAAGGAAACAATTTAATAGAAGGATAAGTTCCCAGACAAGTTTCTTCATACTTTAAAACAAGAAAGCATTGCAAGTCAGTTTAAAAGCTTCTATAGGAGAAGACAGAACATCATAGGTGCCAAACAAAATTCAATTTTGATCAATAAAGCATCAACACTTTCCGGATACAACTCACCACCTTTATGTTTTTTGGCACTGATACCTTAATAGTAAGTTGAAAGAGATGTACAGCTTGTATTTGAAAAGCCAATTCGAAAATATATAGAGAGGTAATAAAAAAAGACTTGCTGATCACTTCCTCATTTGTTGTAAATTTCATTATGCGTTAATTCAGTGCACCAGGATTAAACATGCCACTGTAATTATATAGGCCATAATATATGCATGGCCATAAACTGTAGGACCAGAATCATAAAAGGTAGTGACTATATTATTTATTCCATATTCCTGCTGAAAAAAAAACTTTAAAGCACTTATTCTAATGTTTTGTTCAGTCTCATTTTAAGTGTCCTCAGATTTTTCTTCTTTTCCCTTGGGCCCCTATTCCACTGCCACTGTTTGCCTCCCCCACCACCATCACACACATCCCCTTACTTTAAATTTGGTAATAGTTGTAAACAGGAGATGAGTGACAGTGGCATTAACCATCCAGATTCCAGAGCTGCATGAAAACAATGGCTTTGGCAGAAGTCTGTACCAAAAAGGTACAGAGAAGAGAAACCAAAATGATCTGGGAAATGGAGCTATTGCCATACCAAGAAAGATTAAAACTGCCATGACTCTTCAGTCTGGAAAGGAGAAAGCTGAGGCGTGATAGGATAGATGTCTATAAAATCATGAAGGGTGTGGACCAAGTAAACAGGGAACTGGTATTCACCAAGTCCCAGAATACTAGAACTAGAAGGAACCCACTAAAATTAGTAGGTGGTAGGTTCAAAACTAAGAACAGGAAGTATTCTTTTATGAAATGTGTAGTTAACTTGTGGAATTAATTGTCACAGGAGATAACAGAAGAAAATAGAACAGCCAGGTTCAAAAAGGGACTAGATAAATTCATAGATAAATATCTACTAGTGTTACTAGTTGTTGAACAGAACAGTTGGAGGCATTTTCTAGCATTCCTCAAGCTATAATATTGGAAGCTAGGAAGGTTAATAAATAGAGGATAGATAACTCTAGGTCTAGCTAATACAATGCTGTCCCTTTAAAGCATTCACTTCTGCCACTGTCAGAGAGGGGATACTAGGCTAGATGGACCATTGGTCTGACCCAGTATGGCAGTACTTATGTTTTTAACCTGGTGAGCTCAGGGATATCACTGGGAGTGTACCACAGCTAAATCTGACACTGCCTACTAGTATTGACATTTAAGCTAAATTTAAAAAATAGGAAAGTGGTATATTTCAGAACATTTGGAGTTTTAGATCAGGCCCTCAATTGAAAAAAATCCATTCATGTACATTGACTTCAGTGAAGTTATGCCAAGCTACAACACTAGAGTTGTGCCAAGGTAAGGATTGAGTGTACTGTATTTAATATAGTTTCTTAGATGGAGCAATTATTGATTAAACAGTATTATCTTTATAATATAAATGTTGGCTGGTAAGTTTTTTACTGCATTTACTTTGACTGCTTCTCTTAATGATTTTACAATATGTAAGAAGTATTTTCAGTGGAAGTAGAAGAATAAAAAGCAGACATTTCTTTATACTATGTAATGCTAACCATAATTAGGAAACCTAACAAAAAGAATGAATGTGCTTCCTGATTTTAATTTAACAAAATCCAGCCAGCAAAAGGCAAGGTAAAAGTTATCTCAAAAGAATAACACATGCTAGGGGTACTGGCACTTGAGTACTTTACAAAGTGTCTTTGCTTGTTAGATCCTTATGTAAGTTTTTAGATAAAACTCGTAAATAACTAAAGGTCACTACTGTCATTTTTTTTATAACAGCTATTCAGAGCTTCTGTAATGAAAACCCCTGCAGTATATCAGGCGGGGAATGTGCTAGGGCACTCAGAAAAGTAACACTTACCATTTATATAACATATAGAAAACCTGATAAAAAATTATTTTCAATTCAGATAGAATTTAGATTCAAGTAATGCCACTTTAATGAACAGGCAGACAGAGTCACAATCAAAAATATTGTGAATAATGGTCACAATCAAAAATATTTTTATGCTTTACCTTGCCCTGACCACCTTAAAAAGCAGTATTTTCCACCTAAGAAATAAAATCAACATCGCATATCTGGGAATAAGCCACCTGGAAAAAAGAACACTCTGCTGTGTCTCATATCTTCCTTGCAACAGCTTCTCAGCAGAAATCAAACATCTTGAGGCACATATTTGATGAGACTGCTGTGACAAAGAACATTCTAACTGAGCATCTAAATGGACTATTCTGATTCACTATATGTTGTAAGAAATGAGCTAGATATAATCTTTCCAAGAGTCATGCTGCCTTGATAAAATTGCTTGCTTTCAAAAGTGTCTATGCATTTGACATTATACATCCTACATTCTCTAGCCCTGATCCTGCAAATCTGATCTGTGCAGTGGATGCCAGCTGCCTGTATGAAGTGCCATTAACTTCTACGAGACTTGTCAGAGATGTCAGGATTGCATATTTGAGGCCTTAGATCCTAATGTTATTATACCTATATGCTTAACTTCATGACCTTCAACAGAACTATTTACAGTGTGTAAAAGTAAGCATATTTATAAATACTTGCACTGTGTGAGGACTTGGTTCTTGAAACCTTCAACACTGAGACTGTAGCTGCCTCTAGGTGTACATAGGATCTGGAAAAAAGGGACCTCATAGCTTAGTAAGTCAAAAAAGACTCTCAAGGATCATTTACTCCACTCCACTGCACATATGAAGGATGCACTGTTCTTAAACCATTCCAGAAGTCACCCATCTGCCCTTTTTCTGAAAATCTCCAATGAGGAAGATTGCACACATTCCCAGGGTAACTTGATCTGTTGTCCTATGTTTCTTACAGTTAGGAAATTTGGAGTTCATGAGATCTACAATAATATAATTAATAAATAACAATAGTAATGAAAAAAAAGAGAAATATACCTGCTGGCAATATTTTCATGTAAAAATTTTCTAGGTAGAAAAGAAATTTGAGTTTATCAGCCTTATGTGCTCTACACAGTGGGGGTGAAGAGATTTTATGAATCATAGAATTCAGAAAGAAACCTACTTATTTATCTGAGAATTCTCTATAAGATTGTAGGATTCTCTTATTAGATTTGCTATACTTGTATTTTTACTATATTCTATATATTTATACAGTGTGTTTTATGATAAATGTCGACTTTAGGTGCTATAGAACTAATGGCCCTTATGTGATGATGTCTCCCTCTTCTGGGGAAAAGGGGTCCTCTGTTAGCCCTTTTTATCCCCTCCCAGATGAAAATATCTCACTTGCCATGACTTTGATATTTAATAATGATTTTTTATTACTTCTGGGAGGATGTTCCATAAGAAAACAAACAGAAGAAATGTGCTCTCACCAGCACAGCATCACAACACTTGGCTATGTAGAAATATGGGACTCCACCGTACCCTGCACCCTTTCCTTTCCCCTGAGAATCTCTTCAGGGAAAAACTTAAGAGTTCAAGGAAAGTTAAGCAAAATAAGCATAAACAGTTCCTGGCCTTTTTCTGCAGCTTCAACAAAACTTAGGTCTTTGTTCTCTTTTCTTAACTCAGTCTCGCTGTGTTTCTATCTTCCCTACCATGAGACTGTTAACTTCCTAGTCTTCAGTTGCACCCCTTCTCTCTCCCTCGTTGGTTCAGGGTGGAGACTGTGCAGGTCTGCCAGACCCTTCCGTGTGCAGCTATCTCCCTCTGGCTCCCAGTAGGGTATCCCTGGGTGTACCACACCTCTCCCCATCTGACTCTCTCTCTCTCTTCTTTCCAGTTGGCCTTCTCCAGGAATATTTCATCCTCTGCTTCCAGCTCTCCTCCTCCAGCTCCCAGCTCTGGAATTGTGGGTCTATCTTGTCCTTCGGTGTCTCTTTCTGCCTCTGGGCCAGGGTTCTCCTAGCCTCCCCCCCCAGTTCTGCTTTCTTTCTCTGGCTTCAAGCAGACTCTTCCCTGGCATGCCCCACCCCTCCGTGTGTGTCTCTCTCCTCCCCCAGCTTCAAACTGGGGTGTTTGGGCATACCTCACCCCTCTGCCTCCAACTGTCTTTCCCCAGATTTGAACCAGGGACTTGATCTGGCTGTTCCTCTTCCCCCATCTCAAGCCAGCATGAACCCTAGACCTGAGGCTGCTGGCTATTCCTTTTTTCCTCCAAAGTAAGTATGAAGAGGGAGGGTTTGAGTCAGGGGTTTGTTCTCCAGGTATTCCCCAAACCAAATACCTCTCCCTCACAATTAAAAATGAATATAAGGAAAAAAGGGTTAGCATTTCCTCCCCTCCCCTTTTTCTGAGGCTGATTGTTGATGGTCTTATCTAGACATATGTATATGAAGGATGAAAGCAGGGAGAAGAGTGGGGTGACTGATTTAATCTTTGTATATCAAGTATAAAATCTAATAGGAATCTTATTCTAAACCTGTATAAAAAATACAAGTTCCCCCAAAATGGAAACTAAAAATTGTATTCTTTTTTTACAACACAAACAGGAGAGCACACTACTTTAAAAAAAAGAAAGCCATAAAATTGATTAATCATTACTGACTAGAAGCTGCTCTGAATGAATAAAAATAAAATTAATAAGTTTTTCAATTATCATAATGTATTATGAGATATAAGTACTATTAGTGACATTTCATGAAATAATGTAAAACTAACATAAAAATAAAAAACCCATGACAGAAAATATCCAAATGAACTTTTATTTTTTCCAGAAGAGAGAGATTCCAAAATGAGCACAGTTACAGTTAAAACAAACAAACAAACAAAAACCTGTGAGAATTTTGGTGACATGGACCAAAAAACTAAGGGAAATAGAAAGATGTCACTGATACAGGGTCCCCGCCTCCTCCCAGTCAAACCTGTCGGGGAGGAAATTTTTGAATCAGGTGTAGAGGAAAGTCAAGAAGACTCAAGTCACATTAAAGATAAGAGTGACAGAAACAAATAAATGAGGCAAGGTAAAGCTACAGAGTGGTTTTATAAGCTTTGCTGAAAAATTCTCTTGATGAGGGAATACCCTCTGGGACTGTAAACTAGTACGTTAGTCTATGTGAATGTGAAGGGACTACATATAGCATCTGTAATTCTATGGAAGGTGAGGGAGGGAAGAATACAGTTTCAGGATAATGGACTTCTTTCTGAGATGGATGGAAATTTCTGCCCAGCAATAGTGTGATTTTACATCTGTTGATATTTACTGATACTTCCATCATTAGCTCAGCTACTATATTGTCAATTATGGTCAAGACCTATACATTTTAAAGGAATGGAAGCAAAATGGCTCATCTGAAGAAATTAAAGGCTTAATAACAGCTATTTAATCCTATATAATGTTATTTTTAGGTATTACTAGAAAAATATTTCTTTTGTATATAATATTTATATAGAACTTTTGAATTTAATTTGCTAGTCTTTCTCTTCTGTAGGAGTCAGTAGATTAATATTAAAAACTGATAGAAGAGCTATCATTCTCTAAGTATGCATCTGTGAAGAATATAAACAATTATGTAGGAGGAAGTAGACACTTCATCACATAGTGTCAGATGTCTACATGACTAAATTTCCTTCATGTCTATAATATTGTTGAATTTTTGGGACAAAGGTTTGGGGCCCATAACATAACTTGCTGCTTTCTTCAGTGAGGCAGTGGCTTGCCATGTCATCTTCATTAAGATCTCTTACTTCTGTGGTGCAAGTTTGGTGTAAAAGTTAGGTAGCTGTTAGATATTAAAAGGCCCTGGTGGGCATATATTTATGGCAAAATTAATGTGTTAATTGCACCATAAATTGCAATATGCCATGTATTCAGTCAATAAGTGGCATGATAGAATGGAAAACCAGCCCCAATAATGTTCCATATATGGAACATGTGTGGAACATCTTTGTGGCAAATTTGTATGGGCCTTAAACTGAATGTATGACATGTCCCAGACCTGGGACTGTCGTCAAGCTAATGCTAACAATCAGCTGATTGTCAGCATTGACCAGGAAGAGCCCCAGGTGACAAACCAGGTCCAGGGCTACCCCTATCCAGATCTCCAGGGACTGGGCTGGTGTCAATTCTACATTCCAAATCGTTAGCTGAACATCAGGATTGGCCATGGGGCAGCCTCAAGGTCCTGACAAACATCTCCTGGCCAATCCACAGGATCAGGCTAGGGTCAGCCCCAAGTCCAAGTTTGGCTCTGGTAATTATGCAATTGCAATCTGAGGAATGTTATATCACCATTCCAAACACTGAGTGTCCTGCTATGCACACCCATCTGTGCCAAAAGGAGCAAGATAAGCAGCAATTCTGAGAATAAATGGGTGAAGTAGACATTTCTCTTCATTATTTTTTTCATCTATAAACAGAGTAGGCCAGCCAAATAGTCACTTAGAACAAAGGATTGAGCCAGCTGACAAGCACTAGAGAAGAAAGGGGAGTTAATGGAAACTTGATTCCCCCTTCAAAAACAGCAAAACAGAATCAGCTTTCTGGACACATTCTGTGAAAAGAGTCCTATTTCATAATTTCTGATAAAATTCTATGCATACCAAATAGGAAGTTGCAAATAAAATTACTGAGTTACTGAGAGCTTTGCCTAGATAGGGCTTTAGCCCCAAGAATGTATACATTATTCTAGCTGGATACATTATTCTATTTTAAAGTAAGTACAAATCTGAAGCAAGCACTAACTATTCTCTGAGAACACAGCAACTGGACACAGTCAGTTCAAAGATATTTACAGTATACTGATGTTATACTCTTGATTGAAAGTCAAACAGTGTTTGATCCCTCCCACATGGATCAGTAACACTCTAAAGAAGAAACAGTAATTGTGGTAGCTGTTACAGGACAAAATGGAGAAATTAGGGCATGCATTGCTAAGAGCTATTTCTTATAAAATTTAGTTTTTATCTTGTTATTTAGGGACATATGAAAGTGTACCATGTTACAATTTTATAATTTTGTGGGAACTCATCGAAAATTCACTTAGAGGTCTTCTAGCCACAAAAGTCTCAGCATGACCGTAAGCCAATGACACTGGTGTCATCAACAAAAAGAAACCTTTAATGAAAATACTTAAGGCAGTATGCTTGTCACAGCCACTACTTCTCAGACAGTAAAAAGGACTTTTAATATTTTTCCTTTTACCTTTGAAAAACATGGACTGAAAGATTACTTGAAAGATTACATCAACTCCAGCATTGCAATGGGCCTTGCACTTCAACTCACACCCATTTTAAGGCTCCTTTTTCACAGCTAAAGGTTTTATAAATGAGAATCCCAATGTCACTATGGACAATTTGCAAGACCAAGACTCCTTACAAATTTGTATTTATCTCTTACTGCAGCATTTAAAATGCAATTATTCTTTTGGTTAAATATAATTCAGTGCTTTCATAAAGCTCTTATTATAAGATAATATCAATATCAAGTTCGATATTTCTCATGATTGCTTCATAAAAAAAAGAGAAATTCAAATACTGTGCACTACAATGTATTACATGAACATATCTAAAATTGCTACTTTCACATTTGTTGTTGACACATTTTCATGTGACGAGAAAACCTTAGAAATACTCCTTATCTAACATGTAATATGCTAGCAGAACTAAGTCAAATACCATAAATACCTTGTTATATCTAATGTTATCCTTCAGAGTTGAGATGAAATTATGCACAAGCTTCATGACAGATGTTTCATGTATTAATAGTCACTTAAGCACACAGAGCAAGGACTGCTTATGCTCTGCAAAGAAGGGGCTGCTTTTCCTCAGTGTCTGGCAAGCACTGTGCACATAGTGCATGCTACCACAATTATAATGCACCTGAAAATGGCATATTCTGTTTTTAAAAATAGATATCGATTCATTTTCATCCTCTAGTTTGTGTACAATGATATTATTTGAATTAAAATATTGCATCACACACGTGTTTCTGAAACTCACAAATATGCACAGAAATGTATTAGTGATTTTACAAATAAGATTTAGGGGTGTATCTGAAAAAAAAGCAGATTGTAACTTGATTAAAGGATAATACTGGATTCTTAAATTTATTTAACTGATATCTCACAAGCTAACTGATAGGGTTTTCCAGTTCCATGAAAAACTGTATTCTATTTGAATGCCATCATCACCTTAGGCACCATCTTGAAGAAAGAAGAGAGGTCAAATCATCTCCCCTATCATAATGCAATGAGTTAAGCAGCCAGTAGTTAACACATCCAAAAACTTCATTTTAAAATAAAAAGAAGTCTAGTATCATTTTAAAATGTGCCAATGTATATATAATAGATTAAACAATAGCAATTTAGGACCATTGATCAGGCTTCTGAGACAATGGGCATTATCTTAAAATAACAGGATCATTCTGGAAAATATCATAGTAGGGGTTAAGTCTAAATGGTATATAAATATAAATATTAATATATCTCTTCACTTCATGCTTATGTCAAAAGGTAGTAAAGGGAGAAAAGGACCTGAAAATTGTCCCATTTCTATTGTTAAAAACATCTGGAAACAGAAGAGTATTACAAAACTCTTCAGGCTGAAGAAAATGCTCCATAAAATACATATATACTTATACATAATACTTGCCTAGAAGTAGCAACTTTCTTCAAACAGCTAGTACAACTTTCCTGATCACAGGCCTTGGTACTCATCACCCTGGCATCTTCTGGGAGAGCAATGTAACAGTGCACAGGCAATCCAGGAAATGTTTGGAGAAGGTTGGGGACAACTTCCTGAAGCAACTAGGGGCCATGCATTTCTTGAGCTGCTGCTCAGTAAAATGGAAGAATTGGTGGGGAATATAGTAGTAGATAACCACTTGGGCAGCAGCAAAGACAAGATGATTGAGCGCAGGATCTTGAGGAAAAGAAGGAAGGAAAGCAAAAGAGTAAGGACCCTGGAATCCAGAAAAGCAGACTTCAGCACATTCAAGGAACTGACTAGCAGGGTTCCCTGGGAGGCCAGTCTGATGGGAAAGGGAGTCCAGGAGAGCTGGCTGTACTTTAGAAACCATACTGATGATGCAGGAACAAACCATCTCAATGGGCAGGAAGAGTAGCAGAGTAGCCTGTATGGACGAAAACCAGCTTGGCTTAGCAGGAAACTCTTCAGTGATTTAAAACACAAAAAGGAAGCTTACAAGAAGTGGAAACTTGGACAAACAACTAGGGGGGAGTATAAGAGCATCTCTCAGATATACAGAGATTAAATCAGGCAGGCCAAAGCACAATTGGAGTTGGAGCTAGTAAAAAACATGAAGGGTAACAAGAGTGGGTTCTATAAATACAGCAGCAACAAAAGGAGGATGTGGGACAATGTGGGTACTTTACTAAATGGATAAGGCAACCTAGTGACAAAGGACTTAGAAAAGGGTGAAGTATTCAATGCTTTTTGCATCTCAGTCTTCACAGGCCAAGTTAGCAAGCAGTCAACAGTGGCAAAGGAACAGGTTATGGACTATTTATAAATTTTGGATGTGTAGAAGTCCATGGGGATGGACCAGATATAGCCAAGGGTGCTGTGGGAATCGGCCATCATCTTTGAAAATCCATGGCGACTAGGAGAAGTCCTGACTGGAAAAGGGCACATAAAAGGTGTTTCCAGACAAGTGTGCACATGCCTGTTGCAGCCTCTCAACCCCATTTCAGATGCCACAAGAGGCATGTTGAGAATGAAAAAATGTTCCCTGGATTTCCAGGTATCAAAAACAACCTGTGGAAAAAAGCAGGGCAAGGCATGGTCTAAGACCATGCCCTGAGGAAAGCTAGGTTTTGGTTCTCCAGAGAGATACTTTGGTATCTGGCCAGAGCATCTCTGTGGTGCTTCTGTTGCCCCAGCACACACTCTTAATGTGTAAGGTAAACAAAAGTAGGGCAAAGGCTGTGGCGTGACCCAGCCCGAGGTGCTGTCCCTGGTAAGCCAGAACAGGGGGTGGGGGGGCCTGTGTGGTTTCTGAGTGTGTTTGTAGGGTGTGTGGGTGGGTGTATGGGGAGTGGGGAGGGGTGTGGGGAGTGGAGGGTGTGTGGGCCAGCTGACCCTCATGGAGAATGGGCGTGGCCTGACCCAGCCCAGCCCAGCCCACCTAGCTAGCATGTGCCTTTGGACAGGAACTGCAGGTCCTGGAGCCACACATCCCAGTACCATCCAAAGACACATTAGTGGGCCTTGCCAGGCCAGCCCATTCTCCCTACATAGATCACGGGTCAGGCAGCACTGCAGCTGGCACAGCCCACTTGGCTGCTGTTGCCAGTGATGGGGGCTGTGCAGGGGGGTAGCACCCCCCCTCAAACCCTCCCACCCACTCACCAACACCCCCATATCCCCCACACCCACCTACACACCTCATGCTCCCCCACGTCTCCACACACGCCACACCACCCCCACACACCCCACATTCCCCCACATCCCCAACCCCCTCCTGCAAAACCCACTCCACCATACCCACCCACACACCTCATATCCCCCCACAGACCCCACCCTATGTCCTTGCATGACCCCCACCCCTTCTGCAAACCCTACATCCCCTCACACCTACCCACACACACCACATCCCCCAAACCCCCCACATCCCCTCACCCCCTCCTGAAAACCCCACACCACCCCCACTTACCCACCCAGATCCCCCCACATCCTCCCACATTGCTTCCTATCCCCTTCCTGCAAACCTTATATCCCCCCATCACACACCCAGCATGCCTTACTGTGAGACAGGATGAGACCTGCTGGCAGGAGCTGTGGCTGAAGAGGCAGCTGTCCCCACATACAGGTTAATGAAAGAGACAGGAGGAGCTCTACTTTTTCTATGATAAGAAAACCAAAAGCAAACATCAAAGCATATAGATATTTAGAATTTATTTTATTATGATGATAGAGACACTGGTAGACTTCCAAATTTATTTGAAATATGAATAAAATATTGCCCAACTGATCTCTCTCTCTCTCTGTGTATATATATATAATAGACTTTTGTTTTAATTGTGGAAGAACATAGATTTGGGGGTACTTTAAAGAGTGAATTTGGGCTTTATTCTAGTAGAGAAATTGCAGTTTTTAAATAGGGAACAACAGGATTCCTACTGGTGAGGCAAGTGGCAGGACCTAGGCAGAGGAGCCTGCTCAGGGCTGGCACCCAGGACCCAACTGGGGGGCAAATGAAGTGGGTGATGTCCTGGCCATTTGGGGCCAGGAAGATATGCTTTGACAGTTCAAAGCAGGTCACCATACCGAGAACATCTTCCAGGTGATAGCTGCCCAGATGGCAGGACCGGGGCACACATGGCAGCAGTAACACACAAAGGCCAACTGTGCATGGCCCACTGGCAGCTGGCTTAGAGGTGCAGACTCCGTCTGGGTCTTGCAGGTGCTCAGCCTTGGGGCTGCATGCTGTCACAGGTGGCAGCAGGTCATAGCTAGACAGCGGCCCCCCCACTTCCAGACTGCTGCAGTGGATAGAGGGTGCAGAGAACTTAGGTCTGCTTCAGCAGTCCAGCTGGCATGAGAAGCCAGTGTCCCCAGATGCCAAGCCCCAGAAGCTCCTATCTATTTGTCTTGTTTGATTATCATGGGCCCTAAAGTAGACTCAGCTAACTAGTATCTCCTACTGTATGGGGGCTAATGGATGAAGGAAACAGCAAAATTTGGGGGACGACAGAGACAAAAAACAGGACGGGAGTGTCATGTGGGCCAAGGGATCAAAACATGAAAACAAATGCTTCTGAGGGGGACACAAAGCAGACCCCTCTCTCCCCACCAGCTGAACTCACTGGTCCTCAAAGGCATCCAAGGAGCTGGTGGACACCACCCAGTGGTAGTCTGCTCAGAGGCTTGTGCAGACCAAAGTGTATGTTCAGGCACATAAGCTGTTACAAAAATCCCTGGCAAAATTTGTGCCACTCTTATCTGAGTTTCTGTAAGTGCATACGCCTGCATGTGTGGATCATGCATATTGCACATCTTTTAAGAAAGGGAAGGAGGATCCAGGGAACAACAGACTGGTCAGCCTCATCTCAGTCCCTGGAAAAATCATGGAGCAGATCCTCAAGGAATCCATTTCTAAGCACTTGGAGAACAAGAAGGTGATTAGGAACAGTCAGCATGGATTCACCAAGGGCAAGGCATGCCTGAACAAACAGCTTGCCTTCTATGATAAGATGGCTGGCTCTGTGGATAGGTATACCTTGAATTTAGCAAAAAGAACCAGGTCTCATGGAAGAGATGATATCTTTTATTTGACCAACTAGATATTTGTCTTTATTTGCAAGCTTTCAGGCACAGACAGCCTTCATCAGGTACAGGAGTGAGCCAAGGTTGTAAAGGTTCTAGACAGAAATGAAAGTTCATATTTCACAGGACAGCTGAAGGTGTGGTAAAATCTCCTGTTTGGAATAGTTCACTATGTGAAGATTAGGCACAGAGAAAAGTTGGAATAGTCTATTTATATCAAAGTTGGCTTTTGATACCGTCTCCCCCAACATTCTCGCAAACAAGCTAAGGGTTGGATGACTGCGCTGTAAGGTGGATAGAAAACTGACTGAATCATTGGGCTCAGAGAGTAGTAGCCAATGACTCAATGCGGGGGGCTAATGGATACACAGACATAGGATTCATAGACCTTCATATAAATTAAGTGATTGGACTAAAAGAAATCTCATGGGGTTCAACAAGGGTAAGTACAAAGTCCTGCACTTAGAACCGAACAATCCCATGCACTGGTACAGGCTGGGAACCAACTGGCCAAGGAGTAACTCTTCAAAAAAGGACTGAGGGTTATAATAGACAAGAAACTGAACATGAGCCAACAGTGTGCCTTTGTTGCCAAGAAGGCTAACAGCATAGTGGGATGCATTAGTAGAAGCACTGCCAGCAGATGAAGGGAAGTGACTATTCCCTTCTATTCAGCTCTGGTGAAGCCACATCTGGAGTACTCTCCAGTTTGGGCCCCCTACTACAGAAGGAAAGTAGACAGTTTAGAGGGATTCCAGAGAAGGGCAATGAAAATAGTTAGGAGGCTGGGGCCCATGACTTCTGAGGAAAGGCAGAGGAAACTTGGGTTATTTAATTTAGAGAAGAGAAGACTGAGGGGTGATTTAATAGCAGCCTTGAACTACCTGAAGGGTGGTTCCAAAGAGGATGAAGCTAGGCTTTTCTCAGTGGTGGCAGATAGTAGAATAAGAAGCAATTGCCTCAAGTTGTTAGGTTGGTTATTAGAAAAAACTCTCTCACTTAGGAGGGTAGTAAAGCACTGGAACAGGTTACCCAGTGACATGGAATCTCCATCCTTGGAGGTTTCTAAGACCTAGCTGCATATGTACCTCATATAAATTATAATGTAACATGGCTCAGCAGAGCCCTGGCTTGGATGATATAGTTGGGGACGGTCCTGCTTTGAGCATGGGGTTGGAATAGGTGATCTCCTGAGATGTCTTCCAACCCTAATTTTATATAATTCTATGTAATATTACAAGATGCATTAAATCTAATGTCACATATATTTAACACAATATATATTATTTTTAAACATCACATTTATTTCCTCTTCTGTTGAAACATTTCAGATACATTTCCAAATATGTTCCCCAATTAGAAATTACACTTTACAGAACTATTACCCTCACAAAGTGATAATCAGCGTAGAAATCAGACTGCCTAATGCAGAAATTCTACTTCTTTTACAGCCAGGAACTTAAATAAGTCAGAAAGTTGACTTTATAAGCAGCAGTCCTGTTCCTTTGGGATGGAGCTATTGCTGAGTCTTGAACTACTGCCCAGTTGAGTGGAACTGTGTATGACATATTTAAAGTGTTTGAAACAAACTTAGTTTCTACATTTGAAAATTGGGTTTATCAATATTTACCCTCTTTTTTAAATGCTTTGACAATGGATGAAAAATTTTATATGGGAGTAAGTATTATTTTCAGAGGGAGCGTCTACTCGTTCATTAATGTGCCATAGTTACTGCGCATTAAGTTTAGTACTTGGATGACCAATTACTAAATCAATGTGGAATAGCTTGTGCTACTGTGCTGTAGCACCAGCTCATGAGTTCTTAGTGACTCTTACTGCACAGTAGCCTAATACGACTGTGTAGTAGCAGCATGGTTTTTGCCTGGCACGCTACTCTGCAGTGTTATTCGACTACTGCACAGTTGGTGTCCCATGTAGACATTCCTAGAAGGAATCTAAGTACTTTTAGAAACCTCTGTTTTTAAACTTGATTGCTTGTACTCACATATAACAAGTTGCTGCACAGGGATAAATCTATTTGGAGTAGATTGGAACCCAGGACTAACCTACTAGTTTAAATTTCATTTTAAGCTGCTATAAGAAATGGTATATTTAGGGATTTATATCATCTTCTCTAGGGATTTGTTCTAGTTTGGGACTTGAAGCAACTTTATATGTTTCTAATTTACTGTTAATTTTACAAGATAAAATTTAAAAATAATAGAATTGTAGGGTTATAGAGAACCTCAAGGATCATTCTAGTACACCTCTTTATTAAGGCAGGACGGACTACCTTAAATCCTGTAAAACACTTATCCAGTGTCTTGGAAGCCTCCAGTGAAAGAGTTTCTATACAACTTTCCTAAATAGCTTGTTCCATTGGTCTGCTGTTCAAACAAAAGGTAGTCTTTTCTAAGATTTAAACTAAATCTGTGTTCCTGTTGTTTGAATCCATTGCTTCATGTGTTGTGCTCTGCAGCAAGACAGAACTGTTTTTCCCCTTTTTCTTTATGGCAACCTTTCATATATTAGAAAATTGCTATCATGACACCCCTACCCCTTAATCTGTTTTTTGCCAAACCAAACAAACTTTTCTCTCTCAACTGTTCCTCATTTGGCTGGCATCCTAATCCACTAAATCATCTTTGGTGCTCACCTCTTGGGTACTCTCCTTCCTTAGATGTTGATGCCAGAACAGCAAGCAATATTCCACCTCAGCCCTAAATAGCATGTAGTAGAATGGCACAATAACCTCACAATTCTTACATACAATACTCCTTTTAATCCAAACCAGAACTGAGGTTATTTTTACAGTTGCATTATATTGATTACTTTATATTGAGTACAATACATAATACGACTCTGCCCCTGTCCTGCCCTCCCATTCTGTATTTATTTGGTTTTTCTTCCCTAAGTCTACCAACCATATATTTGTCTTTGTGAATTTTATTTGATTGTCTACAGCTCACTTCTCTAATCCTTCAAAACATTTGCGGCCCATTCTGGTTTTGCCTCATTTGCAAACTTGATCAAGAAACTCTCTATTCTTTTATGAAAGTGATTAATAAAAATGGTTAATGATTAATAGCACCAGATCCACTGGATTCAGTGTATGGAGAAATTCCATAGAAAACTAAACCTAATCTCTGTTTATCATTGATATTTCTATCTTTCTTGGAACCATGATCATGTTTCATTACAGGGCTATTCTCATCAGAAAAGTTACTTAGTACAGAACTTATTTTTTTCCTTTCTCTCTTCTGCAAGCCAAGGGCCCTAATCCTGGAACCATATATGTACATGCTTAACTTTAGAGCATGTTAATACCACATGTACTAGATTCCAAGGTAGGTTTTTTCTCCATTTAACATGGGAATAAAGCTGCATGTCTTGGAATAAAATATGAAGTGGCAGTGGCAGAGGGCAGGGGAGAGGGCAGGCAGGTACTGTGGCTGTGGCTCTGGCCACAACTGCAGCTGCTGCTTACACCCCTCCCACCACTCCCCTGAAGCTTTGGGCCTCCTGCTTTCCCCATTACCTAATCCCTTGTCTCTCTCTCTTCAGCCCCCCACCCTCCACCACTTGTCTAAGGCTACAGGGACAGAAGAATTGGGGGAAGGCATAGGAAGCAAGTTGGGTGGGGCAAGGGGCAAAGGTTAAGGTGGTTGACCCCCCCTCCCTTACCCCCTTGCATTGTCTCCCCTACTGACTGCCCCCCACTGTTCCTGCTCCTCACTGCCCCCCTCCAACACCTTTCTCCCACTTCTCCTGCCCTGCACTACTCTCTCTACCACCTGTCCACCCACTCCTTCCCCCACTGCCTGCTTCCTACTGCCCTTCCACCACCTGTACCACCACCTGGTCTCTACCAATTCCCCACTCTATGCCCCCTTACCATTGCTTTCCTTGCTGCAGCAGTGGAGGGGATGAATTTAAGAAGATCCTCCGATAATTAGATTCTATACATGGAAGTTTATAAGAAACTAGCCAATTGCCCATCAGGAATGACTGCAGGGGGGAGGGCAGGTGGGGATAGAGTGCTTCCACCCACCACCCCGAGCCACTGCTGGCTTCCAAGAGCAGGGAAGGGGAAGCTTGCCCCACCATCCCCTCCACCACCCTCGGCCAGCACCCCATGCCACCACCACCACCTCCAGGGAGCAGGGCCGGGAGTGGGGCAGGACAGAGGTGCTGGCCTGGGCCTCCTCTGTCCCCTCCATCAATGCTGCTGCCTCCAGGGAGCAGGGCTGAGGGGGAGCGATGCAAAGCCAGAGGCACTCGGCTGGCCCCCCCACCTTATCTCACTGTCCCCACCTTCATGGTAGGGTGCTCCACTGCACTGCCAGTGCCACCTCTTGTCCAAAATCTCTTGGAGTACTCTGATTAGTTGTTTCAGTAACCAATCAGGGTACTCCAATAGCGTTATGGACAGACAGACAGATGGACTAACCCCTTAATTATATTAGAATTTATACATTTTGCATGTATAAAATCTAATTATTGGGGGTCATCTTAAATTCAGGGTCATTATAAGGTAAATTGTTATGAAGGCAGTTGACCTGGCTTTCTGCTTATTAAGCATGTGCAAAATGTTTGCAGGAACAAGGCCCAAGAAGATGACTCATTAAAAATACAAAACTATTACGACATGAAATAACGATAACTTAAGAACAATAAAATACCTTCCTGCTAGTATTCATTTGCTAAATATAGCACCTCAGAGCTACATAGGATTATTCATACTTGACCTAATAATAAGAGTTTGCTTTTTATCCCTACTGACAATAAGAGAATTTTGATCAGGTCCCAAGTAGCTTTGTGGGCTCTGTTTTATAGACGCAGGTATTAATAATTCCTTGTTTTCAAGAAAATTTGTTAAATGGGCAAGGCTTGTAAGACATGTAGGTTTTGATTTAATCTTATTTTCTGCAGTAAATCATTTGACCTTCAGGTTCATTCCATCTTCTTCCTATTCAAGTGGTTTTTTTCAGTAGAAATTCAGGGGAAAATCCATATAATTTCAGCATGTTTAACAGCTATGATAAAATGGAGCCAAATATATGAGCTTAAGATTCAATATTTTAGTTAGAGATGAAGCTGAAATAATTTAATACCAGTCACAGAGGGAGGTATGGAACATTTGATATGAACATTATTATGGCTACTGGACCATGTTATTAAATATTTTAAAAGACAGTTTTTTGGAATGCCATTGACTCTGTGGTTGTAAAACTCACCAAGAACTTTAATTTAACTACATTCCATGTGTTTGACCACGACTTAAAAATGTTAACTGGAGTAACTAAATATGCAGCCTTCCTATGAGTAGTACAGATGACTGATTTAAGTGCTAGGGGGAAAAACAACAGATCAAACTGATTAAACTTCTGACCTCAAAGAGGAAATGTATCAGACATCCAAGGAGGCATAGACATCTTTGGGCTGAGGGGGAAAAATGATACAATCCCTGATGGTTAACATTACAAAAAAGGACCACCTCAAACTTAACCTGTGTAAGCATAGTCATATGTCTCTTACTTAATTGCCCCAATGTGAAAAATGCCTTTATTTGAATAGCCTGTTAACAGATGCCATTCTGGTTAGGGTAAAATCCTCATTGTCTGGAAGACCTAGCTATTAAACAGCCATGTACAAAAGTAACTTGTTTTTAGGGAGTGACATTTGACAATGGTGATGTAATCTGGGACCTGTTACAACAAGAAGAAATACATTTTATATCAAATATTACAGTATTTATAAACATAAAGATCATATGGCTGAATGCAGCTTAATACCACCTATCCATTGAGCTCACATATTCCACATCAGTAAAGCAAACTCAAGAAAACATGCATAGCAACCCACAAATACCTCACATTTTTGTGGGGTTCATGATAATGCCCACCCTTTGCAACAAACCTTGTCCCTCTGCTTTGGAAATCCTCTTCCTTCTTGTCTATTACAGGATGTGCAGAAAATGAAATTTTATCTCTTCACCACGGTTATATCACTATAACACATGACAGGTTTAAGGTTTTGAGAAAAAGTAAACAGCACAATCCTTTCAGAAATTCAACAGTATTAACTCACCAGTTTTCCATTCAGGCAAGGTAAAATTTATAGTAGCTGTGGTCACGTAAGTCATACCATTGGTGTAATATTCTTAAGGGACCTCATAATGGTAAATCTCTGTCATACTTCTGCCTCCAGTTTAGGTACCAGAGACAACCTTATAGCAGAAGATTGTTCATGTATTCAAGGAGAAATCTAATATTTTCAGTTCCAGGAGTCAGACCAATTTTCACCACCAGAACATCTTGTGAAAGAACTCCTTCCAAGCCCCCTCTGTTTTGGGTTGTCTATTTTCCCCTTCCCTCTCTCACTGTCCATGTGTTTATCAACACAGTTGCTAGGCAACCACCTGGTTGACCAACTTACTGGTCAACTTCAGTGATACTCAGAAAATACCTAAAGTTGGTTGGGTCCAGGTAGGAAAGTCAGAAAGGAAATTAAAAAACATCCCTCCATCTTGGGAGGCAAAGAGAGGCAGCTTCTGGTCA
Organism: Crocodylus siamensis; assembly: GCF_052110815.1. NCBI lineage: Eukaryota > Metazoa > Chordata > Crocodylia > Crocodylidae > Crocodylus > Crocodylus siamensis. Next base: position 251,985,850 of record NC_143395.1, read on the forward strand.
GTGAATCAGTCTGAAGCTGTGTACCTCCAGAATCCTCTGGATGTTGCTGTGAGTAACTTATCAGAGTTGTAACTTAGACCTAAATGTTTTAGATGCATGCTAAAAGGGTCAACAAGCCTCTTACACTGTTCTGCTCAAGGCTGTTTTCTTTCAAATTCCTTATGGATTGTCAATCAATAAAGCTGTCTCCGTTTAATCATAGCAAGCCTGGCAGTAAATGTTTGAGAGGGATTGGGCAAACCTTTTTGCTCCCTTTGCTCAGCTGACTAAGGGAGGCTACTTTCTATGTTTCAGGCTAAAGGAAGCATCCCAAGATCTCATGATAGGTTAAGTACCCTCAAGGTCTACAAGACCTGTGTACCCTGGGGGGCTCAGTACCCCAACAAAGACCAGACCATGGGTGGTGGCAGTGATTACCTCAGGTTTGTTGGTGTTCTCCAGGAAGGGGCTTGGCCAGACCTAGGCACCCCAGAGGAGACATTCAAAGCTTGGTTTTTGGTTGGGAGCAGTGAGGTGGGTGGATCAAAGCAGAAGCACCCCCTACTGGCCTGCCACACAGATCAAAATGGAGTAAGAAAACCAGAAAACACATGTATACTTTACAGCAGGGGTGGACAAAGTCCAGCCCATGGGCCAGATCCAGATGGCAGTGGACTCCATTTACAGCAGCCTCTGCCCACATGGCTGGGGCTGGTCTCCATGGAGACCCTAGCTGCAGATGCTCTGTGATAGCACATGGCTGGAGTTGCCATGGAGACTGGCCCCAGCCACTCTGGCAGGGTACTAAGCAGGGCAGAGCAAGGGGCTGCTTCAGAGTCACTAGGATCTTGCAATGGGAGCAGGTTGGTCTGGGGCCAGGACAGAGATGCAATCTGCAGCCCTCATGCTCCAGGCAAGGGTGCACAAGCAGTGGATCACGGCTCTGCCCCAGCTTGAGGCCACTGCAAGGAGCTGGGGCAGAGCCACAATCTGCAGTCCGTATGTTCTGGGCAAGGGTGCACAGGCAGTGGATCACAGCTCTGCCCTGGCCCTGGCCCTGGCCCAAGCTGTCCCTGCTGCCAGATCTCTCACCCTGTCCTCATCAAAAAGCTGGGAGACTGTGGTGTCGATGCCCACACGGTCAAATGGGTCGCCAACTGCTTGGAGGGCCGCACCCAGAGGGTGGTAGTGGATGGGTTCTTCTCGACCTGGAAGGATGTGGGCAGTGGGGTTCCGCAGGGCTCGGTCCTCGGGCCCGCACTGTTCAACATCTTCATCAGTGACTTGGATGACGGGGTAGAAAGCACCCTGTTCAAGTTTGCTGATGACACTAAGATGTGGGGGGATGTGGGTGCACTAGAAGGGTGCAATAGGCTACAAGCTGACCTTGACAGGTTGCAACGGTGGGCGGATGAGAATAGGATGGGGTTTAACACTGATAAGTGCAAGGTGTTGCACATGGGGAGGAAGAACCGGCACCACACTTACAGGTTGGGGAACTCCCCTCTTGCCAGCACAGAGACGGAAAAGGATCTTGGAGTCGTCATTGACTCCACGATGAACATGGGCCGGCAGTGTGGGGAGGCAGTCAAGAAGGCCAACCGTACCCTGTCATGCATCCACAGATGCATCTCGAGCAGGTCCAGGGAGGTGATCCTCCCCCTCTATGCGGCACTGGTCAGGCCGCAGCTGGAGTACTGCGTCCAGTTCTGGGCGCCACACTTCAAGAGGGACGTGGACAATATGGAAAGAGTTCAGAGGAGGGCCACTCGTATGATCAGGGGTCAGCAGGGCAGGCCTTATGAGGAGAGGCTACGGGACCTGAACCTGTTTAGCCTCCACAAGAGAAGGTTAAGGGGGGACCTTGTGGCCTGCTACAAACTGGTCAGGGGGGATCAGCAGGTATTGGGGGAGTCCCTGTTCCCCCGTGCGCTGCCAGGAGTGACCAGGAATAACGGTCACAAACTGGCGGAGGGTAAGTTTAGATTAGATATTAGGAGGCGCTACTTCACAGTCAGGGCGGCTAGGGCCTGGAACCAGGTTCCAGGGGAAGTGGTGCAGGCTCCTAGCCTGGGGATTTTTAAAAGGAAGTTAGATGAGCACCTTGCCGGGGTCATCTGACCCCGGTGCTCTTTCCTGCTAAGGCAGGGGGTCGGACTAGATGATCTACCTAGGTCCCTTCCGACTCTAGCTACTATGAAACTATCTCAGCGGCTTTGAAGCAGCTCCCTGCCCTGCTGTGCCATGCACGCTGCCAGTGCAGCTGGGGCTGATCTCCATGGCAACTTGAACCTTGTGTTATCGAAGTGCATCTGCAACTGGAGTCTCCATGGAGAACAACACCAGCCATATGGGCAGGGGCTGCTGGGAAATGGAGTCCACCTGCTGGCCAGATCTGCCATTTTGCCCACCCCTGCTTTAGGATGAATGTCTTGATTTAATAAAACCCTGATTTCTCCCACCTGTGAATAGTTCATGTGGGAGAACACTTCCAGAGTACTCTGGACTCCCCAGTAAGCCATGCAGGTTATTGTGATTTCAGTTTATTGAAGGTTCACCCAAACTGACATGCTTCAGCCAAATGCTTCAGTTTTCATGAATCACCAAGTTCCAACAAACTGCTTTTTCTGGGTTTCCTCTTTGTTTTTTTACCAGATATAATTATAAATGATGTTTTTGATTAATAAGGTAGGAGTTAAATAATCATAATGTTTCCAAGTGGGTATTAAGTCTAAGGAATCCAAAACTGTATTTGTTACTTAGAATTAAAGCAGCATATTTAAATTAATAACTTTTTTTTGAAAATTTTCCAGTTTAATTAGTTGAGAGCAAGATCAGTTCAGGAAATGACAAAAGCCAATGACCAGAAAAGCTGTTTTGTCTTAATTTGATTAACCTTTGATGAAGTTAATGGAAAACTATGTAGGCTAATCTGCAGTCATATTAAACAAGCTGATATAACTCAACTCTGCACTAGGAAAATGTTAATGAATAAAGTCAGATGATACATCAGCCAAGCACAACAGAAAAGCTACGTAAGTTCCAGTTATCATGCCTACAAAAAATAACCTGTCGGTTAAAAAATATTGAAATAAAAATGCACTCCCAACTGTTTCAAAATGTTGGAATGCACCCCATAATAAAGATACTTTGTATGACTCAGCACTTCCACTATACTATCAATGTCTCCAAAAACAATAGCATGGCAAAACATTTACCCTCAGTTAGCCCTCAAAGGATAATATAATACCTATTCTATTAACTAAGAGATTTTAATTTTCCAATACATTTAAAAATGGGCTTTTGGATCTTCCCACATCAGATTTTCAATTCTCCCATAAAAGAAAAACAAGCTTATCATCATTGGAAAAGATCATACCACCAGGAGACTTTGATTACTTTCTGTTTTCCATATCATAATGAAACAGAACGTTGGCAACCACTAACAGGAAAAAAGAATGAACATATGTTACTCAGTCTTGTAAGACGAGGCGAAATGAGACACTGAAAGCCTGTAATACTGAAATATACCTTATGTACAACAAACAAATGATTGTTTAGAAAGCCCTAAATATTCTAACCAGTGTCTTTATGTTATAAACATGAAGAGATATATTTTTTTCTAATGGCAAGGCCTCAGTATCCAATCTTGCAAACTACTTGCACACAACTTCCAAAAGAAATCAATAGAATGTCACAGTAAGACTAAGGAATGTATAAATAGACCCCAATTAGTAAAGAAAAGCACTTGAGCCCACAATAATTATACTTCCCATTCATCTAACCAATATAAATCACTTTTACAAGACCTTTTTAAACAGCTAAATATTAATCACCATTTTATATGTGAGTAAAAAGAGATACTGGTTTGCTAAAAACTGATTGTAGCAGAAAAGAAAACTCCAGTCTCCTGCTTCACAGTACTAATCCATAACTACAATCATATCTAATTGGGTGTATGCTTCCCAAGACTTAACTTATGCTAGGAAAGCTTATTGTTGTTTTAGGAAAGCTTATTGTTGTTTACATCTGGCATGATTAAAGAACAATTATGTGATCCACTGATTTTATTCGCTATTTCTCTTATTCTCTTCATACACCCAGCTACCAGTTCAGTGCATCTCAACAACTACTTCATAGTAAGGACAATAGTACTAAGAAAGAAACTGCATTGAAAAAGATGCTGCTATTTTGCCTAGTTTGATACAAATTATTTCCCTCCTATTGAAAAAGGCCACTGAAGCATTATTCATTCTCCCCACTTTCCAAAGCACTGCTATCATAATTCTTCAGTATATAGATATGTACCTTGCATTCTGAATGCCTGTCATTCTCTTTAATATACAGAAATCTGAATAGTGTATGGTCCATTGATGCTGGTGATAAAACATTGATTCCAATGAGTCCAAGATCTCACAATTATTGGTATATAAACAAAAAAGACTTTCAAAATATTTGTGGGATGGAATATGGGAATCATTAACTGGATAGGTATGGTACTGCATCCACTTGCTGTGTCTATGATCCTTAAACTGGAACACTTTTAAGCTCCGTTTTTATGATTTACTTCTTGACCTCTCCATTGCAAAACAGTGAGAAATGGATGCTGATCTCCTATTAAGCACATGATTAACTTCTAATAGGAGAGATTCATAAAAAACAAAGCCTGTGGTGTTGAAGGGCATTGTAATTGAACATGCTTAAGTAATGGCTTTTCCAGGAGGAAAGCAAACAAAAATTCAGCAGTACAGTAATGAATTTTGGAATGACCATGAGCTGCTAAATGAACACAGGTGGCTGTTTCCTCAAGAGAGCTATTTGTAATAGACTTTAAATTAACAAGAGGGAGGCATAAGCTTTAAATACTTTTGAAATCTCACAAGTGTGAAAGACTTCATACATCATAACTGAAATAATAGAAGGTGATTAATAATTGTCCTTCACCTAAATGAGTTGCCAGATGCATTGACTCTCAGGTGTAAAAAAAAAAATCTACAAAAACAAAGTATTCTCAATGCAAAAACTTGCTCATAATTGTTTTTGTTAACCCCTTTCAAACCTTGTTATTTAATATAAATAGCTCCTGTAAAGGTTTCTTTAAACTGTGAACACAATTCTAAGATCCTTCAAGAAATTTAGGAAAATTAGATTTTGAAAGATGATCTCGTATACTGGTCTGTCCAGTTCCATTCAGTTTATTTTAACTGGTGCACACTCAGAAACAGATACATATATAAGAGTTCCTGCATTGTCACTGAAGTCAGTGAAAGAGCCACTTGGTAATCAAGAACAGTATAGGATCTGAGTGACTTGTCCAGCAATACACAGAAACTGTGATACATACAGTGATGGAAGTTGGAAACCAATTTTCTAGGATTCACCATTTTTAGCCACCAGACCATCCTTTCCATCCATCCAGTCCATGTATTCAAATAGACTTTCAACAAATGTTACAGAAATCCCACAGACAACAATCACACACACTGCATGACCTTAATTCATCCTCTGCTTTATAGGAAAGCGTAAGTATGTGATTAATGCAATTAAAAATGATCATGAAAATAAGGGGGTGGGGAATGAAAGTTGAACCAAGCACCTTCATTCAGGAGTTCGGTAACTTTTGATTGCTATACTCTGCAACCTTCAAAAAATTTTAGAAAAATGTTAACATAGTATGCATTGGTCTTAGTAGAAGTCTCTGACTACATTATAGTCTTCATATGGTAGGAAAAAACCCATCAAGGGGTTTCCAGAATACAGGGTGCATCTACATGAAATGCTTAACTATGCAGGAGCATAGTTTACTGCATGGTAAGCACCCATATCTACACGTGTGCATGCTCACTGTACAGTAAAAACCCCTAATCACGAGTAAATTTGATACCTGCAAATGCAGGTATCAGATTTACTTGCAATTAGTTACTGCACAGTAACACACATGTAGGTGTGACCCAGGAGCAAATGTGCTCATCACAGGTTAGTCCTGCCACTAGGCTGGCCTAAAGCTCCAAGACTCCAGGCTCAGAGCTTCTCCTGCCCCAGGGCTGGGCTGTCTCTATGGCTGCCCCTGCTTCAGCCCTTTAAAAGTCTGGAGGCATTTTGAGCCCCAGGGCACACCGGCAGGGAGCCAGAGGGCACTCCAGGCCCATGTGTCCCCCTGGGCAGGCTACAGGCAAGCTGCCCCAGCCTGCCTGTACCCCAGAGCTGCTGCCTGGAACCAGAGTGCCGCACAGCTGCCAGACCCATGTCATCCATGCCTGCAGGGTGCTGCAGGCTCCAGCCAGGTCTGCCAATCCCCAACACCACCACAGGCAGCTTCTGGCTACTGGGGTCAGCTTCACTGGCAGCAGCCCACCCCCAGCAGCCTGCCCTGAGTTTTCAGGAGCTGTGGGGCATTGCATCTGCCAAGCAGCTCAGTCCCTCACCAGGGCCCTGTTCTGGGTGTTGCAGGCAGCTGCCCAGGCCTGGCAGCACAGAGACAGCTGCACAGAGACCCACAGAGCTGGCACAGGACCCAAGATGGCCTTGTCATCACCAGTTCCCATGCCCATGCTTGTGCCCACCATCTGGGGCCCCAAATAGTTGGAGGAAGAGACTGGTGACCTCATGGCACCGTGAGGCAAGGCAGAAGTTCAGCGCCAGTTCAAGTGGGGTAGGCACTCCAAGGCCCAGGCCAGATGCAGGAGTGGGGGTACAATCATTCAGCATGGCAATGCTGCATAAACACTGAGGCCTTTCAGGCACAGTGGGTTGCTATCACCAACCATAAAAAATGTTGGTCAACGAGTGCCTTTAAGTCCATGTCCTTTATGTAGCAACTGACAGACATCCTCATGCCCTGAGACCCAGGCCACAGCCATGCTATGTACAGCAGCATGGGTGGCTTGCCTGATTCCCTCCTCCCCGACCCCCCGGTATGGCACCCATGGTGACATGTCAGCACAGAAGGGACCCACGGACATCCAGGAGCCTATTCCACCAAGCTTTCTGACTGTAATGTCCACCAGCAGCTCAGGGAGCCCTGGCCAGTACCTGCCTTGCCAGCTCTGTGCCATGAAGCATGGCTGGCCATAACACCACCAGCCACCAGCTGCACCATCTACTCCTGGGAGAAGTAGCACTCCCACTGCCAGATTTTCTCCACATGCTGCACCAACCCACTACACTCTGCCATCCAAGGACACCACCCAAACCCAAATGCCATTGCCATCAGCTGTGACCACATGAAGCTGCCAGCCACACCATACCAGCCACATGGTAAGCCCTGCACTGGAGGGAGGGCCAGGGAGATCCTCCCTGTCCCTGCCCCTGGCTCCCATCCCCTGCCCCCTCACCCTACCCTAGCTTGCCCCAGTTGTCCAGGGCTCCCGTGCCCCTGGGTGGCAGTGCAGCAAAGCAGTTGGCCTGCAGGAGGAGGGGGGGTAGTGGTGCCTAGCTTGTCCTCCCTGTGAAAGAGACAGCGGAGGCAAGCTGCCTGTGGCCAACACCCAGAGGCCTTCCGGCTGCAGGGGAGAAAGCCAGGATGGGGGACTCAGTCAGTGGCAACCTTGGCCCAGTCCTACCTGACTGACTTACCACGGTTCCTGGGCACCTGTGTATACCTGATCCCCAGTCTGGGGCTGGACACCACACAGCCCTTGGTACAGACCATCTAATGCCTGTAATGTTGCAAACTCTCACAAACGGCTTTTTTCTCATGGCTTTACAGGGCCTGCAGCTGCATGCAGGGGAGAGGCCGCACTTGGCAGCCAGGATGCAGCCTCAGGGTCATTACCTCCCATGGCTGGCACCCTGTGGATGCACCAGCTCTGCAAGAGGAGGATCCTGGACAGGCCCTCCTCCTAGACTGCCTAGTCATGGTATCAGAGGACCAGCTGGTGGACATATGGGCCTGGTGGGTGGAGGGCATGGCCCACCAAGACAGGTGGCAGGCAGAGGACATCACCCATGAGGACATCTGGAACCAATGCAAGAAGGCTCAGAACCAGGCAGACCAGGAGTTCCAGGTGCCGCTCCTGGCCCTGCAGCATGAGCAGGTAGAGGTATGGTGGGAGCAAAAGGCCATTCTGGCCTGTGCAAAGCAGGCCATGGACAATGACTGCCAGGTGCTGGACACTGTTCTAGCCCTGGCAGTTGCTGCCCAGCCCCTGACCCTCACCCCACCTGCCCTCCTGCAGCTACCTGCTACTCAGCAGGAGGCCCCCGTGGTCCTGGGAGGAGGTCCTGTGCTGCCTGCAGCAGCTAGGAGCCACTGCCTCAAACTGCACCTCAGGTATGGCACCTCCCAGCCCCCCTTCCTGGGTCCAGCCCCTCTGCTCGCCCTGGCTTCATGTAGGCCTGGAGCCATAGCTGCCTGCAGTTCAGCCAGGACAACACATCAGCCCTGATGGGCCTGGATGCTACCTGTTGGAGGGAGATCCATTTGTGCCAAGGGAGCATCAGCTACTGCCCCCCCCCCCCGGGTGTACCTCCCATTCAACGCACTCACTGTGGTGTGAACACCCATGGGGGAATTGCCAGAGGCCAACCCTAGGCATCCCCAGCTCTTGGCCCCCTACTTCAGGATGGCACACAAAGGATATTGTACATAGTTTTCATGGGGATGAAGGTTTTTTTATTGTTGGGGAGGTGGGGTGGATGATGGAGGGGCTCTGTTAGTTGGGAAGCAAGAAGGGAGGGGGCTCTGTTTGTTGGGAGAGGAGCAAGGGGATCTCTGTTTGTTGGAGGAGGGGAAAGGGGGGCTTTGGTTGATGTGAAGGGAATAAAAACTTGTTTTTATGAGACATGTCTGCAGTGAACATGGTACTAGAGGTGAGCAGAAGACATGGGGTCCATGGGCTGTATTGCAGGCAAGCTAGAGTGGGGAGTGCTGGTGGAGGTGGTCAGCCCTAGTCCCCACTGGCAAGTGCACAGCTGTTATGGGGCCTTGGCAGGGGCGGGGCTTCCACTGCCACCACAGGTGGCACTCCCACTGCCAGATTTCCTCCACATGGTGCACCTCCTATGCCCACACCTCATGAGCTCACCCCATGCCTCACAGATGCTATGCAGCACACAGACTGTGATGATGACCCAGGTGAGGTTGTCTTCAGTGAACTCAAGGTGGGCGATGAATGTGCACCAGCATCCCTTGAGGTAGCCAAAGGAGGATTCTACCAGGGCACAGGTCCAGCCCAGGCAGGAGTCAAAGTGGGCCTGGTGGAGGTCCCACAGTCTGGTGTAGGGTCGCATGAGCCAAAGCAGAAGTGGGTAGGTGGCGTCCCTGATGAGGAGAAGCAGGACCACCATGGTAAACTGGTGCCGCAGCAAATGCACGTGTATATGTACCCACAAAAAGGGAAACAGGTACGGCAACATCATCAATAACTACTTGGCACAGCTTCGTATTCTTCAGAAATTAAGTTAATGGAGGTAGAAAGGGCCTGACTCTTAGATTCAAATTTAATGGAATTTTAGCATGAGGACTTTCACAGAAATGAGAAGGAACATGGTGCCCTTAAGCAACAGTCCACTACATCATTTTTAGGTCATTAGCTATTTTGTTTAGTTATTTCAACTAAGCAACTGTTTTGAGTCACGGAGTTTTGAATCACATGAGCATAGTTTCTCTCTCCTAGGTTGACCAAATGTTTATAAACTAATTTTGTTTCAGGATTCCACAAATAACAGCTATTTTTTTGCCCTTATTCACATGAAAAAAAAATCCCATTGCCTCATTCAGTTACTATGTGAATTAAGGATACATAAATATTAAATAAGGAGCCTGAGGGGGAAAATGAAAATTTTAAAAATGAGGTATGTACATGGTTGAAATAAGAAAATTCATAAAATGCTTCTGAACTCTTATTTGTGGAATTGTGGGGGAAAAAATCCTTTCAAGTGGGAGTAGTTTGAAACATTTGGTTATCCTAAGTTCATGAGAATGAATCATTATTTTATGCTTTTTTGAGCTTCCTTAGAAAAAGCACAGAAAGCAGACATAGCAGAAGATACGACAGGTTCAAACTCAAGAGCAAAAATATCCCCAGGACATAGTAATAGCAGTAGATTTGGAAAATACGTGTTTTCAAATGGCTGAAGTAACTATCTGTTGCTATCCTGACAGTCTTTCAGGTCCTCGTTTTTCAGGATATAATGCTTATGTTTCTTAAGGAATAAAGGAAAATATAATTCTGATAAATTCAATTGTACTCAATGGACAGGACCAAGGACAACTCCAGTTTAAAGCTGTCAACTTAGTCACTTCAGAGTCCACCTGAGAAAGCCAGATGCTATATTCTGGGGAAAGAAAATAAAAGAAAGAACAAAATCATAGTTTGACCCTGAGACCTGTGATTCAAACAGAAAAAGAACAACATAATATTCTGCATTGAATGAGTGCCAACTCTAATTCAGTTTTGTTTTTTCCTTTTGTCTGAGTGGCCTTAAACCTACAGGAAAGTAGAAAGGGAAAATATATGCATAGTGTTTTTATATTTTTGATTGAAATAATTACACCTGTAGCATCTTTAAAATAGATCTCAGCATCACTGTCTTGCTTATTTTACTAAGAGTAGTGTTACATTTTTAAATTTTATATAGTGGTGACGTGGTTAGGAGAAACATCCATATTAGTGAGTCCCTAGGACAGCCCTATGAGCTATTTTTAGTGGTGTCCTAGGGACTTGCTAAACTGAACATTTCTCCCAGCCAGTGTAAGCTCACAGAATCTTTTGAAAACTGCTCTTTTTCAAGCTTAAGGAACAGCTGGGAAAATAGAGAGACTCAAATCCGCACATAGAATTTCCAATGTCATTTTCACCAAAGCACCCAAACTAAAGTAGTGAAAGCAGTTTATTTTTGTGTCAGTTAAAATATCATTAAAGGTTAGCATAAAATGCATGGGCATAACTTTAAGCATAGGAGTAGTCTCAGTGACTTCAAGGCCCATGAAAGTACTTAACTATATATCTATAGTCAAGGCTAAATTTGATAAAATTAACCCACTTCAGGTGAAACTTTCATTGCAGTTTTTCCAAATATAGTGTTTGAGCTGGATCAGCTGAAATCCCATGGTTCCCTTGGCTACTGGAGCATAATTTATATGCTCAAGCAAGACTATCAAAATGGCTTTGGACTTGTTTTCTCAGGTCTGAGTGGTAATGGACAGTAGGAAGTCACTTTGCCTGCTCACATATTGAAGCTCTTGCCAGCCACTTGATTCATACCAAGACAGCAACACCCACAAGGGAAACTGGGACTTATTTGGGTCTGGAGCCTGTTGTACAAAACAAAGATTATGGGAACATATATACATTGGAAGATACTTGTAACTATCTGAATGATATTTAGACTTCCTAAAGGAGTTCTTCATTGTGGTATAGAATCCTTAATTACCTTCAAAAGCTCAATTGCAATGGAGTAACCTAACTGAAAAGTGTGTGCAGGAGACAGGATTTTATTCAGAGCTGACCTAAGCATGTGTAATTCTGTTACCTACAGACCCATTATATACAGTTCCTTACTTCTTACTTGTTTTCCAATAACATTATTCTTAATAAAAGAAATATTTCAAAATAGTATCTCAGTTAACTTCCCTTTAGAATCACAATTAACATTTTTATATGAAATAACCTTTTATACTCACTGGGCACATCTACAGAAGACACTAAATACTCAGTAGACTAATTCTACTGTGCATTAGCACAACAGGCAAAAACCGTGCTAATATGCTAATATACAGTAGAATTAGTCTACTGCATATTAGCGTCACAAAAAAGTGTACACCAGTGCTACTGCACAGTACTGCTGATTACAGCACATTTAGTACCTATTATTACAGGCACTAAATTTAATGCTCCATATTTATGGCACGTTAATGAACATATAGATGTGCCCACTGGATATAATAATTGCATATAACATCATGAAAGTTTGCAGTATAAGACTGCTTTGTTCTCTTTGTTTAAAAAAATGTTCAAAACTAAAAATGTCACTTTTTTTTCAAATGAACTACCTCAAATGAGTATAAGGTGAGGCTGTGCACTGTCTAGAAACTTATAGAGCTCAGGAATTGAGGATAAACCCAGGAAAAATTATTGGGACAGTAAGGGTGGGAGAGAAAGGGCAAGGAGGGGAGCTCATGTGCATGGGAACACCTGTGGATCACCTACATGTCGCCACTGCTCATGTGTTTTATGCCAAATAGCTCAGTGATTCTGGAGAAAGCCAGATATCCAGGTTTTAGTACTTCCCCCAGTCCCCGTTGGGATTTAAACCTGGATCTCTCTCTGTCTACCATTCAGAGTGAAGATTTTACAGGGGAAACTTACCATGCATAGTAGCAGTCCCCTTGGGGTACAGACAGAAGTGACAATTTTTGCCTGATCTGACTCCTGAAAGGGTTTTGCAGTTATGATCAAACAAAATTGCATGACTGCGAAGTGCTTCAAAAAGGCCCAGCCACAAAAAATGTGAAACCTCATTGCATGAAGGTTCAGATGAAGACATTTCCAAACAGAACATCTTCTGTAACTTGTTTCCACCTGTCTGCCAGCCTCCAAACTGTTTTCACAATGGGAGGGGGAAAGTGAGTGGAGGGAATTCGGGGTGGTTTTTTTTTTTTATAGCCTCCGTTGTAGGGTGGGAGGGAGTATATTGGAGGCTCCTGCTTTTGACTCCAATTCACCCACTCCATTCTCCAGTACAGGCTCAGGATCTCCTAGAATGAGTTCCCTCTGCTCCCTTTCCCCCTCCTATTCTGAAAAAAGCAGAGGGTCCATTACTATGGGAGGGTCCATTACTATGGGAAACCCACTCCCCACCCTGAAGCAAACAGTGAACCTTTGTTTGATCTGGGATCCTTGCTTCCTGCAAAGCATTCTCACTTACAGGAGCTGCATTTCTGTCTACACCCTTAAAGATGTGGGATTTCTCTACAGTCTGCCTTCTGGACCTGAACCAGCATAGCCCTGTATATGTCCACAGAGTGATGCGGATAAACTAAATTATTATAGGGGAAGACTACCTGGCACTGTACTGATTTCCCTGCCCAGTGTGCTTTGTGGAGATGGCAACATTGCTTCTGGTTCAACAGGCAGCCAGCACAGTATTGTGTGGCATGTTTTATGGTGTTGCTGTCAGCCAAAGGATGTCTGCACCCTCAGTCTGTAGTGCTAAAAGTAACTGAGTTCTGTTAAACAGAATTTGAAGGCAGAAAGTTCTGGTTTTGCATAACTGCAAGCATTGCTGCCTTTCTATGGTGATTTCTGTTGCTGATTTGTTCTGACAGATTTGACTCAAGAGATTTCAGCATAAGGGTTTTCAAATCAGCACCTATGATCAGCCTGTTCTTATGTAAATCTGAAAATTCAGCTTTTGAAGAGGATGAGTCAGTCGCAAATTGTGGACTTGATGGAAAATATGCTAATCTAATTTTTTTTTTTTTAATGAGCTTCCTTATTTTAAAAAGCATTCAGCTGGTATGTTTTTCCTTTTTCTCTCTCCCCATCTATTTCTAATAGAAGAATCACATGCTATTCAAATGCAAACAGGCTACAGTTCAAATTAACTGATTAGTGTAATAACAGCTACTTGAAAGTTCAGAGGTTTTTAAAACAAATGAAGTCTGACATGATTGATCTGTGGTAGCTTAGGGACCTTATAAAGGGCAGTGAACTGTTTTTTCACCTCCCTGTAAGCTAAGGAAATGTCACCACTTACTATAGCATTCCAAATTTTCACCTCCCTGGGAAAGCAAACAAGCCCTTGAATTACCCCTGACTTTTGGAATGTACCAATCCATTCAATGGTCATTGCTTTTGCTTCTTGCCAAATGTGCAAGTCCAAAAGGAGCTGTCTTTATTCTCTGCTGTGCTGCTCTGCCAGAGTCAAAAGCTGGGCACAGGACTTGGGACAGATATGCCCTTTTCATATAGGATAGGCCTCCTACTATAATCCTACAAAACTATTCAGAAGTATGTTTGGTAAATTTTTGCTGTTAATGTTTTCCCTAGGCGAGAGTTATTTGAATAAATCATTCAAGCTCCTGTGACTTCAGTATACTAAATTCTAAATGGAAAGAAAGAGTATTCCACGAACACTAAAGGTCACTGGTATTGTGTCAACAGTATTCTCAAGCACCACTCATAAGAATCCCCTCCCTACTTTCCCATTCCCACTCCCTGCATGCAAAACCCTGAAATGACATAGTGAAGCCATTCTACAGCCCTGCCAGCAGTCCCACACATGCCAGAGACAGACTTTGAAGAAACTGGCAGGGGATCCCACACAGCAACTTCACCACCATATTTCCAAATACAGTATACCCTGAGCAGAAGTGTGTGGGCCCATATAGACGTACCCTTAAAATTTACCTTCCTGACAATCTCCCTCAGAAGCAATTGGCTTATGATGAATGAAAAGGAAAGTTTGGGCAGACAGGGCTACCTCTTTATATTAGGACAGTAGTTCATTATCTTGACTCAGATGAGGAAAATTGTGAGTGACAATGATATATTAGGATGTTTCATTATTACTGGTTTGGTTAAGAAGATGATGTCAGGTCATTATAATGATGCATAACAATATAATTGCTTTTCACAGATGGATCTACAAAAGTGTTTCTCATTACTAATTTTTGGGTCTCTTACACTATTTTATCAGTTGATTTCCTGCTGGAATATGTAAATTGAGGACTCATTATTACAACACTTATTGGGACAACACTCATATTAATATTTTTACAAGAATATGCTTTAGGTAGCTAACTATTATTCAGTTTTTGTCAGGCGTTTAAGACTAGGTGGGCATTTAAGACTAGTGGGATCAGACTAAACCCAGTTTATATATAAATATATATGTATAAAAACACACTGGATGCCTGGAAAAGGAAAAGCAAAATTGCTTCTCTTTATAACTAACTTTTTATTTTCTCTGATTCTACTCCTGTTGGACTAGGTCATTCTGTTCCCAATGAACATTAATTCCTAATAAATGCTCCCTGGGTTTTGGTGTCTGGCATATTGATATCCTATAGACCCAAATTCTGTCTGTGGCCCTTGGGTTCTATCAAAAAGGGTAAGACAAATAAGTGTCATTGAGCACTATCCTAACATTGACAACATTATCTTCCTGATGTACTGAGGTTGTAAACAGGACTAGGGACAGACATTTAAAAAGCCTGAATTGATTCAATCTTTGCAGGATAGTCTAACCATGCTAGGCTAAACAAGTTTGTAACTACACAGACATCCTCTCTGGACTGAAAAAATGCTGGCACATGCCTGCCGTGGCTCAGGCTGGAAGCTGGGGGGCACTGAAGCAGCCCTCCCTTCCCTTTTCAAGTGCTGAGCTGAGGGGAGAGTGGCCAGGCCCTGGCAGGATGCTCTTGATAACAAAGTATTTATCAGCTCTGTTATCAGCATTTAGCACTCCATCAGAAAACAAAGCCTCACTCATTAGTTCAAGCTCTTATACAGCTTTTTCCAAAGGAAGGAATGCAGGAACATTACCAGCTGACTTATTGATTAGCTCCAAAAAGCCCTAAGCAGACACTGTGCTATCTGCCTTACACAGGCATGTCTCAGCATTAGCTAGCATACCACATGATGACTATGGTTCATGCTGTGGGAGAGAGGAGGAAGGGATCCCTGCTTAAGCAGTAAGTTGTGGGAGGGGGAAGGGAGAGGAGGGCAGAGGGAAGCCAGCAGACCCTGTTGTGCCTGCAAGTCTCTGCTGGAGCTCCAGCCAGGGAGCAGAGGGGAGGGGCCAGTCCTGCTGTGGAGCAGAGAGCCCCGCCCAGCCCAGAGAGCATGTTGGGCTGCTGGGGGAATCTGGTTTAACTTAAACCAGCAAGGGGTCTGGGACAGAAGTTGCACAACCTGATCTGACCCAAATCAGTTAAGTCTGATGCTACATTCAACCAGGTTTATCTCAGATTGGTTTCAGCCATTTTCAAATTGGTTTATGTACAGTGAATGTCTGTTCTGTTACAGGATTAAACCAGTTGCTGATCACTGAAAGCAGCTGATGCGTAATCTGTCCCCAGCCCAAATGTCTTATTTGAGGCAGTCTTGACTGTCCTTGGTTTAAATCAAAATACAAACAGCATAATAAAAGTAGCCCTTCCAAGCTGAATTGCTCCCAGGCTCTAACAGGAATGACTAACCATTGACTTAAATGACCTGCAATTTTACCAAGGTACAGGAGGAAAGTGTTAGCATACTTCACAGGTACTTGAAATGAGACACATCACTTGTACTTCTGTAGAATCCCAAGGCAAAGGGCTTTCTTCTGGGAGAAACCAGTTTACACCCATAGTTTTACTTCTATGTTTTGATTTTTTCTGACATGTCTCCCGTCTCCCTCCTACCACATGCTGAGGTGGTCTTTATTTTGTATGTAAGATAGGCAGTTTTTGGGAAAAGACATTTGATAACTAAACCTGAGGTTTTAAAAAACAAGTACCTAAGGGGATATGAGAAAAACTTTATTGCCATGTGGCAACCTACCTATCTACATACAGAGGGTGTGCAATTTCTATCATTGTATGTGTTTAAGGGCAGGTTAAGCAGACATTTGCCTGGAATGTCTGAGCCAGGGATGATTAATCTTGGAGCACACCCCCTGAGGTCAATCTTCTCTATCCCTACTCTTCTATGATTCTTTTATCTGACCTTGAAAAGTACGAAGACTTTCGTGTCTGTAGTGGAAATGAGCCCAATTATTTAGGATTCTAAACATAGATAGACTCATTTGCCTTTAGCTTCCTGTATTGTGAATATCTTGACCAATGTATATATTAAAAATAACTAACCTCTACCTACCAATTTATCTAGCTCATGAGAACTGTAGAACTTATGGAGGCGGGGGGCCAGGGAAAGGTAGATGAAATTTCTAAACAGTTCATTGAACAAATGATAACAGCAACTATTAATATAATTTATTTTGACTGCTGAAGAAAGGACTGTAATAAACATCCAAAAGACAGACATTGTTAATCTGAGGGATTGTTTTATGTAATGAATGATGAAAATTATGTTAGCGAGGCAGTGAGATGCAATGTGATAATCTCACTCCTTGCTTTCCCTTCCCCTCCCTCTCCCCACCAAATAGTAAAAAAGATATTATATTATGCTATTGCTGGATAAATGAACAATCTCTGCTAGTGTCCTTTATTCTTGGTTCCCTTCATTTGGACCAACTATAAACTACTGTATATACTTCTGCCTTTCTGTCAGCCATGTGAAGTATATCAAGCCTCATGACTAAGTACTACCATTTGGACAAATCTTCCTGGAGGCAGGAACCTTGATTTTTTTTTACCTAGCATAATTATCATTTGAATTTTAAGTTTAAGCCATTTATTTTCTAGGATATATAGCCTGCTGGAAAATTAAGGTAAAGCAGCTGGGAAATGCGTTAAATCCAAAGGACTGGATTTAAATATTGATATAGTCTAGACAGGTAAGCTAAAATAGAAAGAATATAGATAGTCCAAGAGAGTAACTGCAGCATACATTTTGATATGCCATTCTAATTTTTCAGTATCTCTCTAGTATCTGTTTTGGTCAGAATAAAGGCAATGCCCAATTAATCCCATAGAAGAGAAATATTTAAAGTATTAAACTGACTTGGCATTTGAGTAGTCTGTATTAGCACTTGTCTAGACAAAAAGTTATTCTTCAATGCACAGGAATTAGATACTTTTATTCCATAATAAGAGTGTTCACATATGGAATTATTCAGGAATAGCTACTGTGTTTGAAAGTCACACCTTTCTGAATCTGAATTAAATTTCAAGTACAGACAAGTGCTTAGAAACATTCTTGCTTTGAGCTGTTAAACTTCAGAAAATTTGTCCTGTTCTATCCTTCAATGGTGTTAGATATCTTCATTTAATGTCTCTAGAACCATATGCCTGCTAAAAAAAATCCCTATCAGCTTTCCAATCTGCTCTATGCATCCCAGAGATAACTTAAAAATACAATGAAATATACATAAATGATGTCTGGGATAATTAACTGTAGCAATTCTATTCTTCTACATGGAAACCCAGGCATTTAAAAACTCAAGTCACCTTTAGCTCCTGATTCTTCTAATTGCATAAAATGTAAGATCAAATTATGACTAGCTGTGATATACTTTTGAATCACTAAATGGGAAGAGAAATCACATTTTTCTTAAGTGAAAGATATATTAAGACAATGAGTTCCAATTAATGTGTATAATGACCACAAAGCGGCATTAAATTAAATACAAGTTTCCTACAGGTGGGAATCTCTTAATAGACAGGTTTGGGTTTCTAGTGCTTAAAACATATAACCAATGGATTATTATTGACTTGAATTGAAAGAATATAAATTAAAGGCCTGGAGTCAAAATTAATTAGATAAGAGAAAGCAGAGAGAGACAGAAAAGGCAACTGTATGTATAGTATCCATTAAGTAGCCGATTACACTTAGTATTTTAGGTCTCTGAGGTACCAATGTTGCTGGTATCAGCAAAACATGGTAGGGGCTGGTTTTTTTAATCTCACTCTTCCATTCCAGCTGTGAAATAAGCTACATTTTTGAAAGAGCTACCCAGATCCCCTGCGTTAACCTACTAAAAGGCAAAAAGACCGCCCCCCCACTGGCTACCACCACAACCACACTGACTAGACCTCCTACGGTTGTTACCTACCATACCATATGATAAGAAAGATCATCAAATAATTACAGACACTGAGAAAAATATTTCCAAATCTCCACCGCTATTTCCCTCCTCCCTTTCAAATAATTCCCTAATCCTACCCAACTCATCATAAGAAACAAACTCTCCACTAATCAGCTGAGACCCTGTGGGACACAACCCTGCCTTAACAATAAATGCAAAACCTGTGCCATCTCCTATGCTATTGAAGTTAATACCACCCAGAATTAAAACATCAGAATCCATGGATCCTACATATGTCTATCCCAAAAGGTGGTATATCTCATCCAGTGAACCAAGGGTGCAGACAGAAGTGACAGTTTTCACTGGATCTGGCAACAGAAAGTCATTTATAGCCATGACCAAACAGAGTTTCATGGCTAGAGACTGCTTAAAAATGGCCAATAAGGTGAAAAATCTGACATTTCATTGTATGAGGGGTCAAATGAAGATGTTTCAAAACATACCACCTTCTGCAACTTCTGTCTTTGCTGCCTCCTGGCATGTCACTGTTTTCACAATGGGACGGGGGAAAGGGAGCAGAGGGAGTTTGGTCGGGAGGTTCCCACTGGAGGGTGGGGTGGGTGAATTGGAACCCTCAAAGATGGGCTCCACTAACCTTTGCTTGTGGTATACTTACCAGGCAGGGGAAGCACCGTGACCACCTAGGCAGGCTCCCCAGGGCAGGTGATTGTCACTGATATGTCCTCCATCGGAGGTCTATATTGAGCAGATTCTTTTTGATGTTGGGTGGTGGAACCGGAGCTTGGTCCTTCCACTCCATGCGTTGACCTGGTATTGCAGTGCTTCCAGGACCGGTGCAAAAAAAAAAACAGGGAAAAAAAAAACATTTCAGGGGCTCCAATTCATTCACCCCACCCTCCAGTGCTGGCTGGGGAACACTTAAAATGAGCTCCCCCTGCTCCTTTTCCCCCACAGGCTAGGAGAAAGGAGGAGCCATTGCTAGAGGAAACTGGCTACAGGCTCCCATCCAGCAGCTAAATTCCCTCCCCACCTGGAACCTACAGTGAACTTCTGTTTGGTCTGGGGGATCATTGTAACTCAGAACACTTCCTGCAATGCATTCTTAGTTACACTGGGGACCTGCACTTCTGTCTGCACACAAAATGCTCTTGTGGAAGCTATGTGGATAAAACTAGACAAAAATCATGCTTCAGAATGAACAAACAGAAAACCATTAAAGGACAAAAAAAAACCATGATAGGAAAGAAAATAGTTTTCACATAACAACCACTCACTTTCTGACCTGAAATTCCTTGTGATCAAAGGAAAGTTACAAAAATCTTCAAAAGAAAGGCCAGGGAACCAAGATTCATAACCATAATTCATAATTCCCAGACACCAAAAACAAGAACTAAATACAGACATTCAAGCTGTAATTAGCCTTATTGTCTCTGTGTTTATATGCCTTGTGGTATTTGATATAAAATGTAACTCTTATATGTTGTAATAAGGACAGAATTGCACCACATGATAATAACTTTCAAGTAGTAAACAATGAGTCTCTTTGACACCTGGGAAAGACTAAGCTTAAATAGCTGAAGAAAAGTAATGGCTTAGAATCAGAAACAACTTAACTTGAGTTGTTTAAGGTCTCCCTTGAATTTACATTTTAAAATAAGGGGCTGTGAAAATAACATTGGACTAGTCAAATGGGAGGGAAGGTGGTGAAGGGGAGAGAGACAGTATATCGTATAGATGCATCCAGGATCACATGCAGGAGTCCCTAACAGAAAGGTCAGATTCAGAGTCTGCTTTCTGGACCTGCTGAACTGAATTATTGTTCTGACGTCATAGCTACATCATTTTGTTTGTTTACTCTTATATCTCTGTCTGTATCTCAACAGATGGTTACTGATTTCTTATGCTTGTTCTCAATTTTTATAATAAATCCTTTATTTTATCTTTTTACCCGTTTTTGCATCAGTGTTAACTGTGGTTCCAAAGCATCTGACCATAAAAGTAGGCATTCTCTATGGAAAGGGGATCCATCTTTTCAAATTGCATGACTGGACAAGAGTTAGATGTTCCTAGCTGGCAAAATCCCCTCTTCTGAGACCTAGCAATGCTGGAGTGAGACTGGTAAGGCTGATGTGCTATAGGCTAAGGAGTGGACCCCTGGAACATCTAAGCTAGCTCTCAGTGATCAAGCAGATGACAAAGAGGGGTATAAGGCAGAAGGGCAACTCTGAAGGTGTGAGAGCACCCTTGGAGTTTGTCTCAGGCATGTCCAGCCACATCCATGGTTGGGGCATGTCACAGACCTTCTACCGCCTCCCTAATGGTCTTATTCTTCTGCTTATAGCCATTTCAGCAGGCTATTGTTGTAACTGTTACTTAGGTCAAGTTGAAGGCAAGGCAAGGTGGCACTTTAGGAAATTTTTACATGTGTTGATGATGCAGCACCGGGCGCTTTAAATTAGCAAGCCATGGTAATTAAAAGCACCCAACACTATGTTGGCAGCAAATGTATCAGTGGTACAGCGTGCCACTGTACAGCAACCCCACTGCCAGGGGGTCATGGGTGTGGAGCATGGTATGCCCCAGCACATCCTGGAGGGTGACACACACCTCCAGGATGGCTTCCCCATCAGTGGCCTTTTTTATGCTGAACAGGTATCTGACATATTGAAGGTTGGCTGGCATGGCCAGCTTGAGCAAGGTGAGGCCAGCCAGGTGTCCACAGGGAGAGCTGGGCACATGCTGGTGTCCTGATGCTCCAAGTGAGGCCATAGCTGCTGGAGAAGAAAGTGGACCGGGTCAGCCAGAATTCATCCAGCCACTGCTCATCATCCCAGGTGTGCTAGATGACATGCCACCACCAGTTCTGGCTGGTGCTTTGGCCCCAGAGGTGGTGGGGTGGAAGCCCGAGGATGATGGTGGCCAAGCAGTGTCATTCTGGAGCCCTTGGTTGGTGTCCCTGGCAGTGGCAGTGGCAGAGCAGCAGCAGCGGCCCAGGGATGGTGCACTGCAGCCAAGCAGGCAGTCACTGTGTGTCAGGGGGAGCCAAGTAGGGCAAGGTGGCAGTCAGCACAGCAGGGCCAGTGTGGAGGCCAGAAGAAGCCCAGAACACTGGTCATCACTGCCAGAGGCAAGGACTGGAGCAGCCATAGCACAAGTAGGTAGAGTGACTGTGGAGAGAGCTGCCTTGTGCTGTCCCTGCACTTGGCATGCTGCTCCTGGGCAAGAAAGAGACTGGCCAGAGAGCAGGAAGCAGGCCTGGTTTTTAAAGAGGATTGCCGGGTGCTGGCAGCTGCAGCCAGAGCCTAGAGCTCTCACTGGTGGCGGCAAGGGCCCATTGCAGGGCTACAGGAACCTTGTGTGAAAAGCAGCAAATCTGCTCCCCAATCTTCACATGTGTAGATGCCAGTCTGAAAGTGCTTATACCCAATTAGTTTACATCAGAATAAATGTAGGCTGGATCAATTGCATGTGTTGACACACCCAGTGAGCATCTAGGTACCACAATGAGTTTCACTGTAGCATGTTATCTGCTGAAAGGACAGGTGTAAGAAAAGCATCTGGCCTTTCTTGTATAAAGACATGTTTTTTCTGTTGTCTTCCACCAATGCAGACTGAAAATTTTGATATTAAACTTAGGTGGTGAGGTAAAGCAAGAACTGGAGAATCAAAATTTCTGCATTCAAGAACATAAGTATATAAACTACAAGTAATTTAGGTCATGCATATCTGCTAATGTCTTCCCTATCACTCAGTGCTTAGTTGAACAACAACAACAACAGCAACAAAGGAGCAGCAGCATTTTATCCTCTCTGTCATATAAACTTTGGATGATAAAGTGAACAATATGTGCATGGTACATGCCATCATAGTTGGGTCAGCATAGTCATTTTGGTTCATCAAGACTTTAATTATCTCTCTTTGTATCATGGAACTAGAAATGTGGAATTAAACAAATTCAAGATTGGAACAGACTGCAGAATTGGACTAGTTAAGGTGTTAAATAATTAAGGTAAATAAAGACTGGGTGCATCTACACATGTGCCTTACTATATAATGGACTATTTGATTGCACAGCAAAGTGTCAACACAATTAGGGTACAATAGATTGATTTACAGTGCTGTTGTATCATCTCGTTACAGTGCTGTTGTATAGTCCCATCAAACACAAACACAATGGCGGAGTAAATTATTGTGCTTAAAATGCAAGTATGGAGAGTGATGTCAGGATTAATTTACTCCAGCTCAAATTATGCCAGAGTTTATTCAGTCATATTAATTGCATATGTAGATGTGCTCACTGATATTAAGGTTATTCCAATGCATACTTTTATTTAGCATGCTTTATTCCCCTTTCCCCCTTCTCATCTTTATACATACATCTACTGTGCTAACTGTAATACTATCATACTGCTACAGTTGAAAAGCATCATAGCTGTAATCCCTTCATAATTTAATATAGAAGCATATACATTTTTCATCTCAAGTACACTTTTTCACAATGTGCTGAGAGTTGAGAACTGTCCTGTTATTTTAAGCATACGCAAATATCAGTCAATAACATTTCCCCACTGCATTTCCTTCTTTCTTCCTTTATATTGTCCACTGTCAATACACACTTTATGTTAAAAGGTGTCAGTAAAATAAGAACACATAGATAAAAATATTTCAGTATTTCCTTCAGTTTTGCCTTTCATATTTTTTATTCATATGTTTCTTTCTTTTCTCCTCCTTACGTTATTTTGTGGAATGTATGTTTAAGGCTTCAACCCTGTAATATGCATGTATCTAACTAAGCATTTAAAGAATCCCAAA
The DNA here is from genome assembly GCF_052110815.1 of Crocodylus siamensis. Taxonomy (NCBI): domain Eukaryota; kingdom Metazoa; phylum Chordata; order Crocodylia; family Crocodylidae; genus Crocodylus; species Crocodylus siamensis. The sequence continues at coordinate 252,009,298 of NC_143395.1, forward strand.
CACTTTATAAATAGAGGGAGAAATTAATATTAAACATGCACATTCATGTCCATCAATGCATTAGCTAACATGGAATCCAGCTGTAGAAGGCTAAGAGAGATATAAAACAAAATAAATGCAAAAATAAAAACTAATAATAGCAAAAAGCTTCAAAAATTACATTTATATGTCCCAATTTAAGTCTAAGATGCCATGCCTATGAGTGTTGAAATCAACTTCCAGATGTCTCACTGGAAATCTACTAATCTTCTTTTCTCAGTGGTGTGAATCTCCCATTTTTAGCTCTGCAAGGTCACAGACATTAAAGAATAATACAAAAGTTATTTCTCATCTCAGAACAGGATTCTACTTACCCTGAGCTACAAGCAAGTCTGCAAGGATGTCTAGGTTTGGGATGAAGTAGAAACAGTTTTCAGAAAAAGCAGCTTTATTTATTTATTTTAATGGCAGTTGTGTGAAGCTGCTTAGGGTTTTAGAAAGTCAGAATGAGTTGCAGGGAAGACAGATTAGAGTGCAGAGGACAAGTAAAGGATTGAAAGGTGAATCCAGCAGAAACTGGACAGAAATCCAGAACAAACAATCAGGAGAAAGGACAGAACAGTTATGAGAAACTTCATGATAAATAAATGTAATTTATCATACAGATCTAGTGAACTTCTGGGATTGAGCTGAAACAACCAGTTCCACTAAGCATGATTAATCATCAGTTTACTACAAAATTTAATCTGAGATTCCACTGAATTTTCTTGCATTTAGGATTCATCTTCAGTATGTTAGCACTATGGTGGAATTCTATATCTCTACTTTCTAGGCAAGTAACTAGCATACCTGGGGCTCATATGAGGAGAGCAATTCAACTTCCTTTGCACGGTGGACACTTAAGTGTACACATGTAAACTCAGCATGCTCAGTACTCTATTCACTGCCTGGGCACTGAGCAGGTATGCAGCTGTTATATATGCTTACCTGGCCTGAGTGTGCAACTATGCCCAAGTTACAAAAAAGTAGCTGGCCAAAAACTCATGAGTAATAGGTATTACATGGTGGAAAACAGGGAGTTTTAACCTGTATCTCTCTGACTCCCCAGAATAATGCTATAATGACGACTCCACAGGTTAATCAGTATACAATTACTTCTCCAGTTAACCTTTTGATCCTCCCAAAAATAGGACATATATGGGAGCAGGACGCAGAGAGCAAGCTATAGGGTGTGTGGTGTAGTGAAATGGCCATTGCTTGAGAAGGGTTCTAGCCTGAAGCTATGCTCCCAGTGAATCAGATACTTCCTCACTGTGTTGTTCTCTATCCATTTTATGCACAGAAAGTGCTCCTTCAAAAGAAGCACTGGAAAGGACTCTGGATATGCCTGACTTGCATGGTGGTGGTTAGAGAATTGTTCTGGAAAATCAGAGATGCAAGCTTAAACTCCTTCCAGGTAAGCAGGACCTAGAACCTACATCTCTTGCTTCCTGGGTCAGTGTCCTAAACATTCATGAAATATTAAAGGGTCCTCCTATCCCCCCATCCTTCCAGCTATTTTCTAGACTTACACTCAGGTATAAGCTGACATGCTCAACCAGTACTCAGCTTGCTCAGTCTATGCATGCACTTTTACACATCCACAGGGCAAAGGGTAGGCCCAAAATGTCCATGTACATGACTAGAAAATTGCCATTCAGGCACACAAAGGGAAACAGAATTCTGCCCTATGAGGTAAAATTGTAGGTAAGCACTGAAACTAGGTAGAGACATTCAAACAAAAAAAGCCCAAGGCAGAACTGATCCAATCTACATGGTTTCTCTAAGCTGCATAGATTGCATCGGGAGTGAACAGAACACACGTTCGCATCTCGGCTTGGGGGGCACACAGATGCCTGCACTGGCTGAGACCAGAAGGCAGGGGAAATGAACATACGATGTTTCATTTAAATCATAGAAAAATGTGGATTTGGGGTTACTTTTCTTTAACCAAAACTTGGGGATTTTTTTTAATTAAGGGAAAACCAGGATCCCTGGTCATCACCTTTGTTCCAAGGCCGACATGTATATGTCCATAAAGTCACACTAAAAACATACTCAGACTCCACGTCTCAGATTGCTGTTGCACTGGGAAGCTGACTAACAAGGTGCCAAATGTTTGTTGCTGCTTGTAGAGTGTAAACACAACAACATAGCAAGGCAACTAATTCCATTGGCTTACCACTGCAGCTACTTTTACAATAACGTTCACAATCCATATTCCAGTAGTAAATTATCACAGCCCTGTGTTTACAGAAATCATTGTCCAGGCTGCAAATTAATCTTTACAACAAAGGGAGACAAGTTAATCGTTTGTGTTTCAAAAGTGCTATTTTTTTAAAATAAGAAAAAAGCTCTACAAACATCAAATGAATTGATTCTTTGTGTGTCAGGTACAGAAGGAATGCTCTGTCTCTCACACACAAACACATCTACATGCAAGTATAATATCACATCATCACTGAAGGATTGATTTTTCTTCCATAATTGTAACAGTCTTGACCATCAAAAGTTGTTTTTCACTTACTAAACAAATTCATAGTTTGATTTAAAATGCCATGTCCAATCCTTAAGTTCTTTTTCACAGAAAAACTGATAGTAGTCTATGGTGTTTTAACTCCAAAATATTAAAGGGGTGTCAGGAAAAAACATGTAAGAGCTAAGAGTCTGTGCTTCTGTGGGATTAATACATCATATGTCTCAAGCAAGGGTGGGTAACTATTTCGGCCAGAGGGCCACTTAATGAATTTTGGTGAGCTGTTGAAGGCCACAGACCTAACATTTTTTAGATCTTATTTTAACAAATCATACACTAAAAATCACACATCTACTATACCATATTTTAATTTTATTTCAAAAAACATTTGTGTCTTGATTTATTTTTTGACTAGTGTATGTAGAAACAATTGCAAATAGCTCAAAAATAAAGTATTACTCTTGTATATCAGGGGTGTGTGGAGGGGTGGGATGTGGGGGGTGGAGTTGGAGGGGTGTAGGGTGTATTGTATGAGGGTGCATGAATATGGGGGAACTACCCACATGCTAAACCCTAGGAGCCAGGCAGGATTTGTGTTTGGGGGTGCGGGGAGGGCAGGGTGGAGAGTGTACAGCAGATCATGCTGGGGTGGGGTATGGTTGAGTGAGGGGGCAGGGGAAGGTGGAAAGTTTCCCCCCTTTCTAGACCATGGCTACCACTTCAGTGCTCTGCACCAGGCCAAGCCCTACCTGCAGCTGCCCATACTCACCAGCCCCAGCCAACATGCACAGCTTCCTGGTGTGTCTGCTCCTGGTACAGCTGCAACTGCCTGAGTACTGCTCAACTCCCCTCTACTTCCAGTTGTTTTTCCTTCTCCTCCTCCTGCCCCTGCTGTGCTCCTTTGGGTTGCAGAGGAGGCTGCAGTAAAGGACTCCTGCCCCAGCATATGGGCTCCAACTCCCAGGTGCTTTCTCCACCTGTCCACTGCAATAAGCCCCTGCGGGCAGCTGAGTGTTGAAGATAAAACCCCTTCCATGAGGACAGGAGTTGCCTGGCTGCAGCTTTGCTCCCCAGCACCCGGAGAGGCACAGCAAGGGAAAGATGAGGAGGAGAAGCTGCCACTGGAGATGGGTACGAGCTGCAGTCTCACTGGAAACCTGTGTGCATTGGCTGCGAGCGTGGCAAGGGCTACCCCAGGTGGGCATGCATGGGGCTTATCCCCATGCAGAGTGCTGTGGGGGCAGCTGTGGGATGGATCCAATCAACTGGCAGCTGCCTATTGGCAGGCCAGATCCAATCAGTTGGCAGGCCAGATCTAGCACATGGGACATATTTTGCCCAGCCCTCTAAATGCAGACATTATACACTTAATGAGTCTGCTTTGACTCCAGTTGAAGTCATATTCCTGCTAACTTGACTAAGAGCAGGATTTAATCCAATATTTTTCTCCTTCTAACTTCAACTAAATATAAAGGTTCCCTAATAAAATTCATCTCTAACAGCTTTTTGAGAGATAAATGAAACCCTACAGAAAATAAAAATATTAACTTTCAATAAATCTCTAAGATATACTTTTTCCACAGAAATTTTGCTCTATAGAGTGTTATTTTATCAGCACAGAGACTTATTAATATATTTTCTGTTTGTATATTGCAATAATAAGAAACTTAATTAAAAACTTTGGCTAATAAAAATGTAGAGCAGCCAGGAACAATAGCCATAAAACTGCAGTTAACTGTACATCAGATGATAGATCAAGGACATAAGTTTTAAATAATGTCCAAAATCACTTTTTATAAAGTTATCTAATTTCCCCAAAATTAGACTTCACCAGTTTTATGTTATTTTTCACACTGCTGTAGATACAACTACTCTTCCTCATCTTCCTCTGCATATTATTATTCACCTTTTGCATGAATTATTAATACATTTTCATATTATTAAAATTTTATATTTACATATTATTATTATTAAATTTTTATTTACACAGGATTAGGCTGAATTTAAAATTAAGTATATCATATCAACTGCATGATATAATATACAGGAAAAAATGACATAAAGGTTTCTTCAGCAGTGTGGCAGTGCACCTTTGGTGCCTGCCACTTTAAAGCGCTGGAGCAGGCAGCCAGCAGGTGCTTGATTAAGGCAGCCATTTTCAAACTTAACTAAGGCAAGCAGAGGCAGCAGTTTGCTGCTTGCAGCTGAGGGAGTAACATCACTCAGCTAGGCTGCTGCTCATAACATCTTGTAGGCAAGGGAAGGAGCTATGGGGGTGGTTGGAGGCTCCTGGTCCTGGGCATGATCTGAAACTGCACCCTGCTGAGGTAGGGAGGCCTGAAAAGCTGGCTTATGGCAGGGCACTGTTATTCAAATTTCAGGACCACTAACCTCCCCAGTTAAAGGAGGATAGGGGTGCCTTAATATCCCCAGCCCCCATAACATTGACCACAAACTGTACTTCCAGGATAAGGCCTTGTTTGCATGAGACGGGCTACATCTCTCTCCAAGAAGTAAGTGTTCTCTTACAGGTTGGCTGATCTCCTACACAGGGCTTTAAACTAGGTTCATTGGGGGATGGGGATGTTGATGACAAGGCAAGGCCAGGAAGAACCATGAGCCAGATGCTGGAACAGCCCAGGTAAGTACCAAGGGCCCCACTAAACATCAGAATGGGAAGTAGTAAGGGCACCAACTGTGGGGCTTAGATGTCTCTATACTAATGATAGGAGCATGTGGTACAAGCAGGAGGAAGGAGGAACTTGCACTCCTGCTTGCAAATAGAGTTTGATCTGGTTGGGCTAACAGAAACCTGGTGGTATCCTACCCACTACTGGGCAATGGGTATTGAGGGCTACAGGCTGTACAGGCAGAGTGGGGGGAAAAGTGTGGGGGGCATTGCTCTCTATGTTAAGGAGCAGTATACATCTGTAGTTAAGTTGGGCCTAGAAGAAGGGCAAATTGTGGTACTATGGGTCAGATTACAGGAGGGTCGGGAGAAAGGGACTTGATAGTGGTGGTCTATTACAGACCCCCACACCATGAGGATGAGAAATCTTGAGACAGCTTTCAGAGGCAGTGTGCTCAAAGGAACTGGTTGTCATGAGTGACCTAAACTTCCCAGACATCTGCTGGGAGGAACAGGTAGCCAGGTCTGCCTGTTCACGTAAGTTTCTAACTTGCTTACAGGACCTTCACCTATCACAGGAGGTCAACGTTCCCACTAGAAGAAATGTCTTACTAGACTTGGTGCTGGCCACAGGGGATGACTTGGTGGGGAACAACAGGTACAAGGTAACCTAGGGGGTAATGACCACCTATTGATAGAGTTCACTATCCAGCAAAAGGTGGGAAAGAAAATTACTTGGGCTGAAGTGCTAGCCTTCAGAAAGGCCAGCTTCAAGAAGCTCAGGAAATTAGTTAGGGAGGGACTGACAAGCAAAATCATCGTAGAGATGGGAGACCAGGAAGGGTGGGCATTTCTCAAGCAACTGATCCTGCAGGCACAGAAAGGAACCATCTCAGTATACATAAAGGGGGCCAAGAAAGTAAAGAAACTCTCTTGGTTGAACAGGGAAATCCAGGAGAGCCTGAAAGGGAAAAGAGTAGCCTATAGGCTGTGGAGGCAGGGGCAGCCACCAAAGAGGACTATATCTGCTTGGCTTAAGTTTTCAGGGAAGCAGTGAGGACAGCCAAAGCAGAAATGGGGCTTAGGCTGGCAACAAAAGTTAAGGATAACTAAAAGTAATTCTTTAAATACCTAGGAAGCAAAAAGGTAGTGCAGGGTAACATAGGGCCCCTTCAAGATGGACTTGGGCAACTGGTAGCAGATAGGATGATTTAAGTGGAGCTCCTAAACGATTTCTTTGCATCTGCATTCTGGGACACGAATACAAGCATGCATCCCAATGGGACTTCAGGTAACTGCAAGATAGATACCAACCCCCCAACTGTTAGTGCTGAGCTAGTAAAGGGGCAGCTGGAGGGGATGGATGTATTTAAGTCAACAGGCCCTGATGATCTTCATCCTCAGGTACTTAGAGAATTAGCTGAAGTCACAGCAGATCCACTGGTGCAACTGTTTGAGCACTCATGGTGCTCAAGACAGGTCGCAGAGGATTGGAAAAGGGCCAATGTGGAAAGGAAGGAGGAACCAGGTAACTACAGGCCGATTGGCCTCACCTCTATCCTTGGCAAGACCTTCGAGAAAATTGTTAAGGGTCACATTTGTGAGGGACCAGCAGGTAAAATAATGCGAAGGGGCAACCAGCATGGGTTCATAGCATGCACATTCTGCCTAACTAACTTTGGTTTCTTTTTATAACCAGGTCACAAAATGCTTAGATGAAGGAATAGAGGTAGATGTTATTTTTAAAAAGCCTTTGACACAGTGCCACACCCAATTCTTATAAATAAACGAAATGGTTGTAATGTGGATTATTACACTTTCCAGTGGGTAGAAAATTGGCTTATGGAACACACCCAGAGGGTGGTGGTGGATAGGTCAGTTTCTACCTGGAAAATGTGGGCAGTGGAATCCCCCAAGGCTGTCTTGGGTCTGGTATTGTTCAATATCTTCATTAGTGACTTGAATGGGGGAGTAGAAAGCACCTTGTCCAGGTTTGCAGATGACCCCAAACTATGGGGGGAGATAAACAAGCTAGAGGTCAGGGAGCAAATCCAGGTGAATTTGGACAGGCTGCAGAAGTGGATGGAACAGAATAAGATGCACTTTAACAAAGATAAGTGCCAGGTGTTGTAGGTCTGTGTGAAATTTCACCACCCATTTTGCTTTGACCTGTTTTAAGGTTGAAACGGCAAAATTGAAATGGAACAGATATAGTCGAAACAGCCTCGAAACAAAACTAGACAAGTCTAAACGTTTCACTGTTTCAACAGTTTTGACGTTTTGTCCATAGGCTATAATGGGGAAGGACATAACAGCTTATAACTTTGTTATTTCTGGCCTGATTTGGATTAAATTTAGAGGAATGGTAGCCCCTTCTGAGGGAAGGATCCTGCCATGTTTCAAGAAGATCGGTGCAGGGAGTTCAAAGAAACTGTGACCCAAAGTCTTGAAAGCAAAACTCAGGTCACATGTATGTGTTAAGCCACAAAACTGCAGGCATGCTAGCCCCTGGAGAGGCCACAAATCCTGCCAAGTTTCAAGGAGATAGCTGCAGGGGGGTTCTGGGGCCCTGCACCCCTAGCTGCTGACAGGCAAAACTCGTGGCACAGGTGCTTGTGCTAGCTAGCTACTGTGTTAATCGATCATGATTCACTCAGGGACCAGCTCAATACACAGTAGCTAGTGAGCATAAGGAGTTAATAAGCAAGGATTAACACCTAGAAAACCATACTTAGGAGAGGAAAGAATTAATACAGAGCTAGAAACTGTTTCTGCCCCAAGACAGAAACAGTCAGTTGCACAATCACCCATGTCACGAGTTTTGCCTGTCTGCAGCTAGAGGTGCAGGGCCCCAGAACCCCCTCCTCCCCAACACGTTTCTCCTTAACAGCTGGCAGGCTATATGGCCACAGCCAGGCCTAGCAGCCAGGACTGCAGTAGTTCCTCCCCCCACCCCGCGTGTGCGCGCGAGTGTGCGCGCACACACACACACACGCACACACACACCCCATGCCTCAAGACAGGCACAGTTGCACAAGCACCCATGACACAAGTTTTGCCTGTCAGCACCTAGGTGCAGGGGCCTCTGGGTTTTGGGTTCCTGCACCTCTATCTCCTTGATAGCCGGCAGGCTTTGTGGCCTCAGCAGGGGTAGCAGGCCTGCAGCTCTTACCCTGAGTGTCACCCATGTTGCAAGTTTTGCTTGTCTGCAGCTTGAAGTACAGTTTTCTCCAAACCCCTGTACCCATCTCCTTGAAACTTAGCAGGATTTGTGGCCTCCATAGGGGCTATCAGGCCTGCAGTCTTGACCCTGCTGTGGCTTACCATGTATACGTGACACAAGTTTTGCTTTCAAAATGTTGGGGTGGAGTTTCCTCAAACCACTGCACTTATCTGCTTGAAACTTGGCAGGCTCTATTTTCTCAGAAGCGGCTACCAGTTCTGCAAGTTCCATCCAAATCAGGCCAGAAATGACAAAGTTATAGGCTGTTACGTCCTTCCCCATTATATCTTATGGGTGAAATGACAAGCCAGTTTTGCCGTTCCAGCCCTGTTTTGACAGAACAAAATAGAGCAGCTGTTTCAAATCTAAACAAAATTTGAAATGAAATGCTGCTCTGTCAAAATGTTGAAGCACCGGTCAAAACAGAACGCTGCCATTTCACACCGTGCTAATGCGTTGCACCTAGGGAGGAAGAATCAACAATCCCGTAGCCTGGAAGGTACCATTCTAAGTAGCACAACTGCAGAGGAGGATCTTGGAGTGACAGTAGACTCCGAAATGAACATGAGTCAGCAAGGTGATGACCTAAATAAAGCTAACTGCACTCTTTCTTGCATAAGTGGGTGCATCACGAACAGGTCTTAGGAGGTGATGCTTCCCCTCTATGTGACATTGGTCAGGCCACAGCTGAAATACTGCATCCAGTTTTGGGAGCTGCACTTCGGGAGGGATGTAGATAACCAGAAAAGGGTTCAGAGGAGAGCCACCCATATGGTTAAAGGCCTACAGAAAAAACCCACAAGGACAGATTGAGCAACTTGAACCTCTTCAGCCTCCATAAGAGAATTCTAAGGCTGCGAGATGATCTTGTGGCTATCTACAAACTCATCAGGGGGGCACCAGGAAATGGGGGATACAATGTTTACCAGGGTGCCCATCAGGGTAACTAGAACCAATAGCCACAGAGTGAAGGAGAGAAAATTTAAATTGGACATCAGGAAAAAAATTCTTGACAGTGAGGGTTGCCAAAATATGGAATACACTTCCAAGGGAGGTGGTGCTATCCCTTCCCTTGGAGGTATTTAGGGTCACCTGACCCCAGCACCCTTTCCTGCCCAGGGTAGGGGGTTGGTCTCAGTGATCTAATATGTCTCTTCTGACCCTAAAATCTATAAAAATCTATGGAACATTGTGGGTAAGAGGGACAGACACATCTCTGGACACCTGAGCCCTTGAAATTGAGCATAAAAAGAGCAAACTTCTGCTTAGAGGGTGCAAGTTCCTGGGAGACTCAGTAGTAGGTAGTGGGGCAGATGAGGGTCATGGGAGAGGTCCAAAAGGCTACATGTCAGCCAATCAAGGAGTAAAACTGATAAGCCTGATGGGAGCTGCTGATAGGAGCAGGGCAGAGTGAAGGAGGCCAAGTACAGAGTAGTGTGAAAGAGGCCTGGTGATAGAGGGTGGCATACTAGAGGCCCCAGTCAGAGGGTGGTGGTATGAGTGAGGCTCAGAAGATAGCAGCATGTGAGAGGCCTGACAGAAGACTAAGTTGGTCCAGCTCTAGGCCAGGAATAAAATAAGATTCTGGATGCCATCTGTGAGGCATGGACCACAGTGTAGAATTGGTATGAAGCTGTGGATAGCACTCCCTGGCATCACTGCATTATAATGGGCAGCCTCCTATTTAGAACACCAGTTTATGAACCCAGCAAGTTGTAGCAGGTGAATCTGAGTGGACTGCCCTACCTATGCATGTAGGCGGGCCAACGTGAGATCTCAGCCGCAGGACAGCCCCCTGTCACAAGCAGCTTCAACTACATATTGCTCACACATTGTTCATAGTAACTTTCTAGTCTCAGTAAATATGTCTTTTTTGTGGCGGGGGGGTGTTTCTTGGTCAATAAAAATAAAAACACCATTATTCTCTCTTCTGGTAGTATTTTAACTTCCCAGAATATGGGTTATGAATTGATTCAGGCTAGATTAAGTACAAAATCCTGGACTGTTTTGAAAAAGTTGTAAAACCTGCTTCTATGTGTTGTTACTAGATATGGCCTTAGGAGTTCTACCTCTTCATAACCTTCCAAAAAACTCGTATCTCACTTTTGAGGATTGCAGATAGTATGCAAAATCTTGCTATCACTGGAATCAATGGAAATTTTGCTGTTAACTTGATGGAGCCCAGATTTCACCCTGGATTCTTTGTTATATCATCCTGACACTACTAATGTACTTGGCTGAGGAGGATGGGTGAGAGGAATCATTCTTAAACAAACATATGTATGCATATTCTCAGGAATATGAGTTAAGCTAATTCAGAATATCAGATCTGAGCTTTTTTTGAATTTCAGAAAGTTGCTTTCATTTTTCCTTCAAGGATAATTATGACAAGCTAAATTAGGAGTGCAATTACAGTAGCTGAGAAGATATTGACAGAATCCTGACATTCTGTGGGTGTTCACTATTCTTTCCAAAATCATGCCAATTAGTATTATTTTATAAAATGGATGAATATTTAACTCTAATAGGTGTGAGCATTCCACCCCCAAAAAACAGTCACTGAATAGCCTATATTCTGACTGTCAACAAAATTTCTCATCTCTTCATTTTGGCATGCTGAATTTATTGACTCTTTTACAGAAAGAAAAATACAGGAATCTTTTCTTCTAAGGCACTTAGATGAGCTGCTAAATCATAGTCAAACTCTAGCAAAGAAAAGAGATGAAGGTGGAAGAGACCAAAGTAGATTTAAATCTTGCACTAAGTTTACCATATTACAGGAGCAAATCAGGTATCTGTTTCTAGCCATAATCCAGCCTCTTAAACTGCTGCTGTAGGAGTCACTAAGTGTGCATTTCTCAGGCATTAAATGGCAGGGAAGCATTACACCAAGGAGGATTTCAATTCATCCCTTTGAAACATTTTACATGCAGAAAGGCTAAATGCCAAATAACTGCACAAAAGGTAGCATGGAGCTGCAGAGCCTGAGGAGAATCATTCACTTCAAGGAGCAAACATTCTGAAAAAACCCACCTCCTCCCATTAAGATATAGAAGGGCTGTGCAACTGGTAGCCCACAAGAGGTTAATACGTGGCACCCAGGCCTCTAAGTAGCTGCTGCTTATGCTATCACTGGGGTGTCTAGGCTCCACTCTCTCGCTCAGATATCACTTCCTGCTCCCACCCCAGGGGGCAGTGCATCACAGCCCATAGCACTAAGGGATCCAGTAGCACACTGCAATGATGGAGCCCCTTTGCACAGTATAAGGAAGGAGGCATGCAAGCTGCAACAGTGTGGTGGTAGGCTACCATGTATGTGGTGTAGAAAGGAAGAGGGTGCATCCCAAGGGCCCACTGCTCACACAATGTGGCCCCTAGGATGCATAGCCCCCACTATTGTGGCCCCTGACCTCTTAGAAATTGGGCAGTCCTCAAACAGAGCAAACTGCTTTCTTTCCAGGAACCAGCTCCCCTCCATTATCATATACTGACCCTTAGTCCTTTTGAATTCCTACTCCACACAAAGAAGTGGGGAGAAGCTTCTTTCTTGTCCCTCTCTTACAACCTTAGCATAAACAGAGCAAACTTTGCTTAAAACAAGAGGAAGAAAGATCAATCTGAAACAAGTCTAATCAGAGGCAAGGCCTTTCCTCAGAATAAGGCACCTAAGCCTTGGAAATGGTCAGACTTTAAAACACATGCCTGCTTGTAGCAGGGGCTGGGGTCATGCCCCTACTATACCTCTGCAGAGCTGGCTGCACCGGGGGGAAACTTACCCTGCTGAGTCTGGACAAGTGGTATATCCCTGGTGGACTGGAAGAAAAATGGGGAGATCCAGGGAAACAGGCAGGCACCTGGGAATGAAAAACGTTTGCCCCAGGGAGCTGCTCTGTTTGATCTAGGCAAAAGCCTGGTCTGTTTAAAGGTGTGGTGTTTGGAATCTCCTGGAGCAGGGACTGGGAATCTAGCCCAAGAACAAAGACCAGTGGAGTTGCAAACCCCACCAGCTGAACTTTCAGGTGTGTAACAGCCCAGGCAATTCCCAACCAAGGAGTAATATCGCATGTTCAGAGGGTTAAGTATCCAGCAATGGCAGGTCATCACAGCAAGCCTCTAGAGTCAGGACCAAGCAAGAAGAATCCCAGGGGATGGTCAGTAAAAGCTGAGTTGAAGAAGGGAGAGAAGGGGCCCACCAAATTAAGTGGGGCACCTAGAGAAACTAAGGTGGCCGGAGTAAAGAGGAAAGTTGCTTGTCATGCCAGGGAGAAGAGCCTGGCTTCAGTCAGAGGTATCATAGAATCATAGAAGTAGGGTCGGAAGGGACCTTGTAGATTTTCAAGTCCGACCCCCTGCCTGGGCAGGAGAAAAAACTGGGCTCAAATGATCCCAGCTAGGTAGGCATCAAGCCTCCTCTTAAAGACCCCCAGCACCACTTCCCTCAGAAGTTGGTTCCAGATCCTAGCCGCCCTAACTGTGAAGTAGTTCTTATGGATGTCTAATCTAAACCTACTCTTCAACAACTTATGGCTGTTATTACTTGTTATGCCAGGGGATGGTAGGGGAAACAAGGTCTCTCCCAAACCCTTCTGGTCCCCCCTAGTGAGTTTATAGACTGTCACTAGGTCCCCCCTCAGCCTTCTCTTGTGAAGGCTGAACAGGTTCGGGTCCTGCAGTCTCTCATTGTAGGGTCTGCCCTGTTGTTCCCAGATCATGTGGGTGGCCCTCCTCTGGATCCTCTCGATGTTGTCCACATCCCTCCTGAAGTCGGGCACCCAGAACTGGGCACAGTACTCCAGCTGTGGCCTGACCAGTGTTGCATAGGTGTTAGCCTAATGAAATCTGCACATGGTAAAAGAAGATAGAGCAGTCAAGTTTTTGTGCGGGGTATAGGTGCAGGGATTAGAAAATATGGAGGTGAAGATTGGGAAATATCCCTTCTGATTTGATGTCCCTGTGTAAAAAGGGGCCAGCTGAGGGAGAAGGGATCCTGCGGCACTGCCTCTGTGGTTAACAGGGTCCTATTCCCTACATTTGGGTCTGCGAAAAAGACTTAGTCTATAAGGCCTAAAGTAAGGCCAGGAGAGACCAGACTGAGGGAAGTGAGGTGGTTCAGGAAAAATCACAGAAACTTAGGATCTCCTTAGTTTCCCCTTAGGGAAAAGGGCACAGGTGACAACAAGGAAAAATATGAGAGAAAAGAAGACAGGCGAAACATAACCCAAGTGGCTAAGCCAAGAAAGGGTTTCCAACAGAGTAAATCAACACCAAAAAACCACTGAGGAAATAACCCATCTGGATATGGGCAGAGGTTCTATGAGGTATCTCACACTCGAGACCAATAGAGGATAGCAATAACCCACCCAAGAGGAACGGGGCAGAGTGTAGGGAAGGTGGAGCCCTGAAGGAGACCGTGGTCCCTGGTAGACTGACCTCCACTCTGAGAACCTTCCGTCATCCCAAATATCATCATACCATCAAGGCATGGGGGTAGGGAGGATGAGTCAGAGGTCGGGGTAATTCTAAAACAGCAGGGTAGTCAGGAGGCTGCATATACCCACACTGCTGCATAGAGACATCTCATTTGAGGCAGCCCCGGTTGTCTCAGGTTTTAATCAGAACAGAAGCAGCACAGCCTTTTACACAAGTGCCATTTCCAAGTTCTATTTCTGCCAATAGGTAACCATGGAGAACACACAGCCTCACAGGTTTGTCCTTTCTATGAACCACAACTAAGTTACATGGATGCAGTAAACTTACAGATGCACACAGCAATGTCCTGGGAAAAAGCGCTACCAAATTTTATCCATCACAGTTCATTTCACATACAATATATACCCAAATGCAAGAGGAATGTAAGATGATCCCCAATGATTAGATTCTATGCATGGAAAAATTATACATTTGTTATAATTCTCCACATATAGAATCTAATTATTGGAAGGTGATCTTATATTTGTGTCCCCCTTCCCCTGCTGCAGCAGAGAAGGTAATGGCAGGGGGACAGGCAATGGTGGGGCAGGTAGTAGGGGGGCAGTAGGTGGGTGGCAGTAAAGAGCAGGAGGTAGGGACGTGTTAGGGGGCAGGCAATGGGGAAGCAGTGGGGGATGGGCAGTAGGGCTTGTCTTCTGCCCCTTGCCCCCTGAGACCTTGTTCCCTGATGCCTTTCTGCTCCCACTACTTAACCCTCATGCTTGCTTCCCCTCTGCCTTCCTCCCCTGCTACCATCCTTGAGTCTCCCATTCCTCCATCTTCCCAACCTTACAGCCTCTCTCCCCTCCCCCCACTTCACTTATCCTTGTTCCAGCTCTGGCTACAGAAGGCTCCATCCCCACTGCAGCCTGGGGCATGGAGTATGTGCTTGCTCTGGACCCAGCCCACCCCTGTAGCCATAGTGTTGGCATGGTAGCTTCAGCCACAGCCGTAGCTCCAGCCCTGTGTTACTGTTGCTAATGCTACAGGGGCAGGCTGGGACTGCCAGAGCCAGAGCTAAAGTAAGGGTAAGCAGTAGGGAAGGAAAGCAGTGAAGTGCAGAGGCTGCATGCTGAGGGTAAATAGGGTAATAAGCAGTGAGGGGCAGGCAGGGAAGCAAAAGCCACAGGGACATAGGCAGCAGGGTCGCAGACAGCAGCTGCAGCTCTGATACCAGGTCAGGGCTGAAGCCAGAGCCATAGCAGTTGTTTGCCTCTTGCCCCCCACCCCCTACCCCCATACTCATATTAAAGATGAAGAGCTTTCCTTCCTCCCAAGATTGAAGACTTCTCATCTGAGGCAGCCCTGGTTGTTTCAGATTTTAATTCTAATCAAAACAGAAGCAGCACAGCCCTTTACTGCAGCAAGCAGCACTTTCTCCACTTCCTTCCCTGTACTAAAATCGAAGATGAGGGGCTTTCATCCCCACCAAAATTGTCTTGGATTTGTGTAAATATGATACCATTTGAAATGGGGCAATGGGTGTGGACATCTATAGGACCCCAAGACAAAAGGCTTTCTCCCAGGAGAGATGCAATATATGCAATGCAAATGTAAGCATTTTCTGTTGCATTAGTCACTCATCCACCAAAACAATAATCTTAGTGTACATTATATGAGTGGTCCAAACAGTGCTAACCTGCTTTGGGATTCACTGGTTCAAGAACTTAACTTGCCATGTAATCAAAAGAAACTATTCTAAGTAGATGCAATTGTTAAATGTTTTGCTAGTCATGGATAATTCAGTGTAGTAAGTACAGAAATAATGGTTTTGATTTCCACTAGGGCTTTCATAGATGGGTTCTGTCTCCAAATCTAAAAGGCCCTACACAAAAGACCCTCAGTAACAAAGTACTTCAGCAATTAAAACATAGTTTTAAGCCAGTGGTTCTCAGTCTCAAGGTAGAAAATGCCAGCTCT
Organism: Crocodylus siamensis; assembly: GCF_052110815.1. NCBI lineage: Eukaryota > Metazoa > Chordata > Crocodylia > Crocodylidae > Crocodylus > Crocodylus siamensis. Next base: position 252,025,033 of record NC_143395.1, read on the forward strand.
TGCATTTTCTCTCAGAAAATGCTAGCTCTTGCATTTTCATTTGTTTTTTGACTACATATATACAGTAGAAGAAGTCTTCTTTGCCAATAACTCAGAAAGACCATATGTAAAAGTAGTTATGATACTATGAATTCATATTTGAAATCTCTAAATTTATCTTGTGAATTGTGTAGGTGTTTGCACCAAAACCAGTGCTAGTATTGCGTGGCACCCTTAGAAGGATTTCAAGGGTCCCTGGCTGATGGTCATTACTTTAAGCATTTGATTGATCCCACTGACTTTCAGTACATCTAAACAGACTATTACATAAAAAAATCAACTACATTCCAATCAAATATAACATAGGATGGTCTTTTCTAACATTGGAACTGAGATACTAGTAAGGAACTCAACTTGACCCATAATAGAATATCTCTCATCCACTGCCCAAATCCTATCTATTTGGGAGTGACACTATGCCACATGCTTTCTAGAAAAGACAAAATACAAAGTTAGATTCCAGAACAACATATAAAAGAAGCTCATTGTGGCAGGGAGCCCACCTGTCTAAAGTAGTCTGTCCTGATTCACCTGTCATGTCTTGATGTAAAAATAACTGATGTAAAATACAGGAGGCTGGCCATTAAGTGCCCCAATGCCTAGGGTATTGTACATGGCTCCAACCTTCCCTCGATACAGGTTTCCATCAATTTATGCGGGTTCTTTATATGTGAATTCGCTCTTATGCAATGAGCATATTTAGACCAATAATTCTTTATATGTGAGGCAAATTTGCTCCTATGTGATCAGCATAGACCCCCCAGCCCAAGCAGGTCAGTCTGTGGGGGGAGGGGAAAGGGCCATGGCCCCACTCACCCCAGGCCCAGCTGCAGCAGCCCTGGGAGTGGCCGGCACCAGCTACCTGCAGCCACTGGTCTGCACCATGCTCCCCCTGTCCCCCTTGTACCTGGGGTCTGGGGTAAGTGCCATGCCTTGCACCACCTGGGGATCCACTTCTCCACATTCACCTCTGCTCCTAGGCTGCACCGTGCCCTGGTGCAGGTAGCTGGTGTCAGCTGCTCCCGGGGCCACTCCAGCACGGGCTGGGGTGAGTGCAGACAAGCGGATCCCAGGAGGCGTGAGCATGGCACTCAGCCTGACCCCAGGAACAGCCAACACCAGCTACCTATAGCAGCTGGGATGCATGATACCCCAAAGCCCCTGAGGCTCTGTCGGTCCCCATTCAGCCCTTCCCATGCTTGAGCAGCCCTGGGAGTGGCCAACACCAGCTGCTTGCAATTGCTGGGTAGCACTATGCCCTGGTGCAGGCAGCTTGTGTCAGCTGCTCCCGGGCCACTCCAGCACGGGCTGGGGTGAGTGCAGACAAGCAGAGCCTTGGGAGTGACCCACACTAGCTGTGGAGGGAACTGTCAGTGGGTGGGAAGGGTGCACTTCTTGCTGCTCCGTGCCACCCAAGAGGACAACGGGCTGGGGGCTGCACCCTTCTTAGGGGGTGTGGAGCAGCAAGAGGTATACCCCCATGACCCACTGACAGTTCCCCCTCCAGCTGGCATGGACCACTCCTGGGGCCATTGCAGCTAGGGCTGGAGTGAGTGCTTCATCTAGCACTGCCCAAGGCTCCGCTTGTCCGCACTCTACCCAGCCCATGCTAGAGCAGCCCTGGGAGCAGCTGACACCAGTTGCCTGTACCAGGGTATGTTGAAGTCCAGCAGCTGCAGGCAGCTGGTGTCAGCCACTCCTGGGGCTGCTTCAGCACAGGAAGGGGTGAGTGGGGACTGGCAGAGCCCTGGCAGGGTAGGAACACGGTGCAGACCAGCTGCTACAGGCAGCTGGAGTCGGCCACTCCCCCAGGTGCACTGCAACTGGAGCTGGAGTGAGTGGTGCTCTGTTCCCTCTGGTTTGCTGCCTTGTGCAGCCCCAGGAGCGGCACCCCTCCCCTACTGCTTCCCTAGTCCCAGCCTCACTCCCTCCTTTCCTTCCTCGCCACCATGGAAACCTATTCCTGTTTGTTACACTGTAAAGTGGGTTTGCTTTGTGCAAATTCGATTTATGTGCCATTCTCCAGAAACGCATGTACTGCATACATCGAGGGAAACCTGTACCATGTCCTATACCTTGTAGATGGCATCCAAAATCATCAAACTTCCCCCAGTTCCTTTGCTGAGCCATACCACTCAGCCTCTGGCCCAAATTTGGCCTCAAGCATCTGTAAACTTACCTGGGCCGTTATGCCCCCTCACTGGAGCCCCACTCATGCCTCCTTTGTTGGGGATTACCTCACTAAACTATTTGGGCTGACCTATGTACAAGCCTTCAGGCCACACAAACGTACTCTACATGCCCATGCATAGCCCTTCAGGCCTGCCTGCATGGACCCTACTCTCTGCCATCCTAAACAGTCCTTCAGGCTGCCCATGCAAACCTTACTCTGCTCAGCCTACTACTTATGCTACGCCCCTCACTGGACCACTATTCCACCCCCTCCCTGGGGCCACTACACCTTCCTCTCACTGGGGCCACTAGACCACAGGCCCCTTGGGTCTCAGGCCTCTGATGACCTGCCTGGGCCCCAAACCTGTCCCTTACTATGAAGTTACACACCAGGTTGTGGGGGCTGGAACTATAAGGCACCCCATACTCACCTTTTACTAAGGAGGCAACTGGTATGACACTTCCTGGGGACCACCCTGCCATAAGCAACTCCACCACACCATCCTACCCTAGCAGCCTGTAGTTTTAGGTCATGCCCCAGGACCAGGAACCTCCTGTCATCCCTATAGTTCCTGCCCTATACCTCCAAGATATTATGTGAGCAGCAGCTCCAGATTGGTGATGTTCCCCCTTCTGACCCTAACTGTTGGCCCTACTGCTCAAAGCCTGCTCTTATATCTAGCATCTGATCCCACTTCCCAAGCGGGTATCCTCCTGCTGGCCATTTGATTCCTGATTGGGAGTGCAGCCACCTGCAGGCTGCTCTGTTTATTCTATCCCTTAAAGTGGCAGGCATAAAAGGTGCCCTGTCACAGTCACCAACTGGTGGCCAAATCAACAGTGTTACTAACTACTGAACTTGTACTTTATTATTCAGTAGCTAAATATGCATGCCCACTTCAGGAAAGATCAGAACATGCAACAAAGTTAGACACCTGCAAAGAAGTTGCAGGTCCATTACTGGATGCCTTTAACCATCAAATGTCAAAACTCTCCCGTTACTCATCTGAATCATCCCACTGGAAATCAGGAGAGCAGTAGTAAACAAAATATAATGTTCCAGGCAGATAAAAGAAAAGAGGTGACCACTGTGTTGTTCTCAAAAGACAAAGGAGTTAAGTGTATAGAATTATAATGCTTGTTTATTTAGAGCGTGGTACCTTGCCTACAGTTCTGCTGTTCCCTCCTGCAATCCCAGGGCAAATGTAACAATTTAAACATAACATTCTAAAAGGTATACACACACTCTAAAAGTATATACACATGTTCCCACGTAAATGTTACATATAACATTTCCCTATATAATAATAACATAGGCAGTTTACTTCAGCCAATATTTAAAGCACATTATAAAGGGTCTCTATTAGTCTTTCTTTTGGGCTTTTTAGCTATAAGTGATATTCTCAGTTTCTCTGCATTCTCAATCCTTATTGGTTCAGTTCTTGTTTGGTTTCCTTGTTCAGATGTCTCTACTTCTGTGTCATTTTCAATTCCCTCTGCTGTTTCTTGTTGTTTTGTTGTTAGCTCTGTTCCCTTTGGTGAATCTTATGCTGCTGCTTTTTTTCTCCACTTTATGAGCTGCAAGTGTCATCTGTTCCTTTTTAACACCTCTCCTTCCAGACTGACTACTTGATAGGATCTGGAAGCTAACTGATGGGAAACTAGAGCTTTTCATTTCCACATTCATCCATCTGAAATAAGTACCATATCTTTGTTGTGCAGTTGTAGTAATTGCCTGGAACCTCTGTCATAGTACAATTTTTGTATGAGTTGTCAATTTTTAAGAGTGTTTTCACATCTTGCTTTTCCTTCTGATAATCATCATCCCCAAGATTTGGCAGCCTGGTTTTAAGTTTCCTGTTAAACAGCATTTCTGCTAGGGACAACCCATGTTTCATGGGTGTTGCTCTGTAATTAAAGAGCGACAGGCAAACATTGGTGTGTGAATCTGTAGCTTTTTTCAATGATTTCTTCACTATTTGTACTCCATTTTCTACTGGACCATTGGATTATGCATATTTAGGACTTAAAGTGTTATGATGGAACTCTTTTTTGTTTGCAAACTCTTTAAACTCAAGACAGTTGAATTGAGGTCTGTTGTCTGTTCTCACAATTTGTGGAATCCTATGTCTAGCAAAAATTGATCTGATGTGAGTTATGACATGGTTTGTTGTTGTGCTTTTGAGCAATTCAGTTTCAGGATAGAGAGAATAATAACCCAGAACTAACCCATTTTTTGGCATGTTTGAATAAGTCAATACCCATTTGATACCATGGAGCTACTGGTTCCCCCATGATAATCATGGGCTCTTTTCTTTGCACTGATCTGTACTTTGAGCACTTTGTACAATGTGCATCTTCTATGTCATTATTTATGTTGGGCCAATATAGAGCACCCCTTGCTCTCCTTTTGCATTTTTCAATGCCTAGATGCCCCTCATGCATTCTGTTTATCATGCCTTTCTTTAGCACTGCTGGAACAACAAGTCATAAACCCTTGAACAAAATGCCACCCAGTACTGACAGCTCTTCCTTCAACTGAGAGTAGAGCCTAGGTCTATGTTTTCCAAGTAAACCAGCACAAATAGGTGCTATCACTTTTTGTAATGTGGTGTCCTGAGCAGTAGCTTCTGCAATGAGTGCCAACTTTTCATCTGTTACATGAATCACTCTTTTAATTAGATTAACATGTACTATGTCTGAGTCTGGAAGTGTGTCATTTTCTGCTTTGTCATATGCTCTGGACAATGTATCTGCAATAAGTAGATGTTTTCCTGGCATGTCCTGTATGTCTAGATCATACATTTGTTGTTGAAAGAAAAGTCTCTGTAATCTGGATGGCATGTCTCATAACCAGGGATCCTGGTTTCCTCTGATTAAAAACTTCAAATTCTCTGATTAAAAACCCAAAACCCATTATAAAAATTAAAGGCCCCCCCACCCAGTGCTGCTGGTGTCCTGCACTTCTCCCCAACAGTCTCAACAGTGCTCCTGATGTCTTTTGCAACAGCCCCCCAGACCTACAGACACGCAGGCACAGACATGCAGACACAGACACTGACACCCACCCCAGCAGATAAGTGCGTGTGGCGGGAAGGGGTGGGGGAAAGGGAAGGTGCTGGGGGAGTAGATCAAGAAGGGGGGGGAGTGTTCCCCTGGCCCACTCCCAGGAGCAGGGCTGGCAGGGGAGGGCAGGGGTGCCACTCTGTGGGCAACACATGCCAGCTGGCCTAACAGGGGGTCTGCACACAGAGGCTGCCACCACAAATCTGCCACTGCACCCTGTGCTACCATCCCACAGTCACCTGCACAGCTTTATGGACAAGTGGCATAGGGTGTGGCAGTGGCAGTGTGGTGGCAACCACCGTGTGCAGGCCACATATGTACTGCCCGGCTGTGGAGTGAAACAAGGGGTTTGCATGCAGCAGCATGCCCTGCAACTGGCTGCATGGCTCTGTAGTGGGGTGTGGGGTGGTGGTGGCTGCACGCAGGCTGGGGGGGGTGGACTTTGTGGGCAAGCACTGCCACCACAGAGCCATGTCCTTTGCCCCTGGATCCTAGAGGTAAGTGGGGCTTGAGGGCTGTGGGGCATAGCTGGGGAAGATGGTTGGGGGCTGAGGGACAAGGGGGTGCTGCCGGCCTCAGGTGGCACATCACAGCTAGAATCAAGGCCAGGGGTTGAGGGCAAGGGTGCCCCTCTTTTGGGAGGTTTTGTGGGCAAGTGATATGGGGCGCAGTGTGGTGGTGACCCAGCTGCCTGCCCGGCGGAAAGGGAGAAGGAGGCTTGCATGTGGCCAGAGCACAGCTCCGTGGCTGGGTCTGCAGCTGCGGTGAGGGATGGGGCTGGCAGGGTGGGCTTGCCTGAAATGAGTTGAAACAGTGTTGAAACAAAACAGCCAGTGAAATTTTGCACAGTCCTACTTCACAGTCCGCCCAGCCACTAAGGAGCCAGCCTGAGCCCAGCCCCAGGGCCCCTGTCTGACCTCCTTTCCTGACTTCAACTTGGGACTAAGCATAGTTCCAAATGCTTGCAGTTGTCTCTGGCTTCAGTTTGGAACTGAAGTCAATCCCAAAGGCTGGCGACCATATGGCTGGAGGCTGGAGCTCCCCCTCATGGCCATAGGGGCACATAGCAAGCTGCTTTGACGGACCTGGGACTAAATTTAGTCCCAGGTTGTCTGCGTGCATGTAGATGCTGGTCTATTCCCACTTTCTGCCTAGTAATCTACTGTGCCGAAAATTTAACCCACCATAAATGCATGTGTACACATCCCCACTGTGAGGAAACTTTTGAACTACTGGCCTCCCATGTATGGGGGAACCATGTACCAATGAGAACCTCACTAAGGCTGTAGAATGTCCCCATTCTTGGACTCAAACTTGAATGTGGTAACAGGGAACAAATAGAAAAAGGTGGAGGAAAAGAAAGAAGAAAGAAGACTGACTTCAATAACAGCAGTCTTGTGCATAAAGTTAAGCACATGCTTAAAGGCTTTGCTGAATCTTGGCTAACAACTTTAAATCCACAGAGATAAAAAGCAAGTCTACAAAAATATTTGAGAACTATAATTAAAAATAAACAAATAGATGAAAAGAGGATTTTTCATAGTGAGTGGATATAATTTTTCCCCTTGGCACAAGGCACTAAGTAGGAGAGCTTCATTTATTTGTTCTGTAAAATATCTTACAGTGAGAGAATATTGTAAGGGAGACATCATCCTAATGTACATTTCATTGTGGAAGTCAAATATACACATGGAAATGAAGTTATCCACCAAAAACTGTATAATCACAAAAAGAAACAATGAGCCCAGAAACTTCATCGTGCTAGCTGAATTAGTGGGCGTTGTGCATACTGTCACAGGAAATTACCAGCAAGATGAAACTGTGGGTGTTGAAATGATCTAAGACTACATGATAATTAACTACAGTTGTATTTGCCATAAAAAGGCCATGTAAAAATAAAAACATGTTCATCTATCATATTTCATTATTGCAAGAGCTACTAAAAATGTCTTGAGAATTTTACTGCTCTCTGTCTGAGACTGACAAGGTTAGACCTGTTGACCATGAATAAATATAAAACCAAATCTTGGACTGGTGCAAAAGAGTATAGGTCAATTGACTTCAACAGAGATCCATTGATTGTATTAACTGAGACTCTGAACTATTATCTAAGGGGAAAAAATAAAAGCAGAAGCAGGATATTACTCTGAAGCTCCTACAGTTTTGTGTACATGAAAATATATCAATATCATCATTTCAGGCAAGGCAAACCAGTTTTAGTTTCCTGTGGGTTTATTATGGCTTCAGTGATAGGCTATTGATGGATTTTATGTCACTGTGAGATTATTTTGTTATTCAGACACTCTGGGCATGTCTGCACAAGATGCTTACTAAGCATTAGCCTAATAACACTCTGCAGTAGTGTGTCATGGCAGAAACCGTGCTAGTAGCCTACTGTCCAGTGTTATTAGGCTACTTCACTGTAAGCTTCGCTAAATAACCATGCACCAGCACTACTGCTGAGTAACTTTAGGTACTGTGCATTTAGTTAGTACTTTATTAAGGAAGTACTAAATTAAATATGCAGTATCTAAGGTGCATTAATGAACATGTAAGCACCATTCCTCCCCGCCCATTTTTTGAATATGCTGGTGCCAGAAATTTTTTAGGACTACTCAGAAGCCTATTGGGTTCCAATAGCATTAAAATAATATATGAATATTGAGATATAGATGTAGGGGCCTATTGGTGTCCAGGACTAGGTACTCCCCTGACCCAAACTGGCCTATAGGTTCCCACCACCTCTTGCCTTTCTTGCCCACCATGACTTGCTAAAACTAAATCATGCAACAGGAGGAAGTTCACCTTTACACTATATAATCTACTAGAGACAAGGCTTGTCATGCACCACAGTCTCGGTCTAAATTTTAGGGACTGCCTCTTTGAGGGCTTGCTGTGCTTGCTGATTTCAACTGCCCTGTGTGTTTAAAGCAGGGCACTGTTGGCTGGGAGCTCCACCACCCCTACACTCCCTCCACATCCACTGAAGTTAACAGCAATAGAAGGTAACAAAAAAGACAAAAGCCAGTTGCTCCACTAACCCACATCTTTGATTGGTGCAGCTAGGTCCTGCCAGTCCCTCTGTCCTCTTGCCTCCAGTCGCAACAGCATTTAATTCACCTGCCAGTGCTCACAGCTGGCCAACGGGGGGGGCACAAAGACTTGTTCCTCTCCATCACTCTGCTAAAAGATAATGGAAGCAGAGTTTATGAGTTGAACAATGAATAGCTTATGACAGGTATATCCTACCACTACTGCTTAGGACCCTGGCTAAACAAAACAATTCAGCATGTGTTTAAAGTAATTATTATTCAGATAAACACTTAGGCATATGATAATTATAGATGACTGTTCAGTTATAAACAACAAAGAAAGCAGTGGTATGTAGACTTCAGACAGAAATGATATGGGATATTAGTAGTGCTTACTCCAACTCCGAAGTTTACAACTGGTGATACAGTTTGCATACTAACCATGGCTTATCTGGTGTAGTGAAACACATTATTAAAAAAAGATAGGAATCTTCTGCATCTATAAATCACAGGAATAAATACTAGAGAAGAAAAGGAACCATTTAGCTCACGGGTGTCCAAAATACGGCCTGTGGATGGATCCAGTCTGTGAAGCCCCATCAGCTGGGTCACATTTCTGCCCATGGGCTGCACATGGGGGCCAGTCTGGAGTATACACTGTGTGCTGCGCCAGTGCATAGAACTGGTGAAGAATCCTTTCTTCCTTCAAAATTTAGTTTTAAAGTCCCTGTTCTGAGATTACAAAGTTATTTAGGTGTTTTTAAAAAAAGTTCCGAGGAACAAGATTCCAAAACTTGTCCAGGTAATATTTTTTTTAAAGTTTTTAACCACCTACATACTTAGAAAAGTCTAACATAACTTTCCTATATTGCAATTTAAGACTTCTTATTCTATCTCCTGTTACCACAGAAAATACTCCATCACCATCTTTTTTGTGATCATTCTTCATGTATTTAAAGACTGTTCTAAAATCCCCTCTTCTCCAGACTCAGTTTTTCCAACCTTTTCTCATAAGTCATGTTTCCCAGACCTTTAGGTATTTTTGTTGCTCTCTGCTAGACTCTTTTGAATTTGTCTATATTGCTTTTGAAGTGCAGTGCCTCAAATTGGACACACTACCTAGGTGACACCTCATCAATCCTGCACACAGTAAAAGAATCACTTTCCTTCAGGGGTCACCCTGTTAATACAACCCTGTACACTATTGGGTTCTTTGTGTGTTTGTTTTGCTTTTGTCTTTTTTTTTTTTTAAATAACAATCGCACTGTTGGCTCCCAATCAGATTTTTTTTTCTTTGCACCATAAGTCCTAGAGGCCCTTGGCTGCCCTCATTATCTTCATCCATTATCATCTGTTGTTTCCCTTCATCCTCCAGTTGACCACATTTCATTTCTATAGGTCTGACACTACATTATTCAGCTTATGGCCTACTATAATTCCCAGCTCCTTTTCTCTAGAACTGCCGCCTTGCTAGTTGTTCCTCAATTTGTAATTGTGCATATGATTGCTCTAGCCTATGTGCAAGACTTTGCACTTGTCCTTAATGAATTTTAGCTGATTAATTTCAAATAATTTTTTCTAGGTTTTCTAGATCATTCTGGATCCTAATCCTATACTCCTAAACTATAACTCCAGCCTATATAGTGTCATCTGCAGCTTTTCCATATCTTCCAAATAATTAATGAAGATTTTGAACAGTACTGTACCCAAAATAAACCCTGGGGATTTAAAGCCATGTTTAAAGTACATTAAACATATTAGCATCCTTAGGAATCTAAATATCTGTGAAACTGCTTCATGGTACATAAAATCATTGGGGGGGTTTCTGTTTTTTTCCCCCTTGTCACTCAAAGTACCTAGTGACTGACCTAAGAGAATGAGCCCTTTCTGGGCTCTCTTAGGCTAGGGACAGAAGTTACACATAGACTGGTTTAAGGGATCAGAAACTGGTTTAAACCTGTAATGAAACATAAGTCCAGTGCACATAAACCAGTTTCAAAATGGCTGAAACCGTTTCAGAATAAACCAGGTTGAATGTAGTATCAAGCTTAACTGATATGAGTCAAACTAGTTTATACAATGTCTGCCCCAGACCCCTTCCTGGTTTAAGTTAAACCAGAGTCCCCCAGCATCTCAGAAGCTTTGCAGCTGGGCTGGGCTAAGCTGTTTTGCTGCTCCAAAGAACAGACTGGCCCCACCCCTCTCCTCCCTAGACAGAGCTCTGGGAGAAACTAAAGGCACAGCAGGGTCTGTCTGGCTTCCCTCACTGCTCAAGCAGGGATCCCCCCTCCCCCCCCCATCTCCCACAGCACAGATCCCAGCCCCACAAACCCTAGGTATGTGGTATGCTACATAATGTAGAGAGATGACTGTCTCTCCAATTTCACTGGGACAAACAGACAGAATAGTGTCCGCTTAGGGCTTTTTGGAGCTAATCAACAGGGAAGCTGGTAATGTCCCTCCACTCCTTCCTTGGAAAAACCTGTTTAAGAAGAGCTGGAACTAAAGAGAGAGACTTTGTTTTGCTGATGAGTTAATAACACAGTGGTTTGCCGATGGGCTTATAGTACTGTGATTTTAACATCCCCCTGCTGGTTTGCAGCCCTGTTAGGTTTGCAGACAGGGAGAGGGAGAGTGAAAAGCTCAGTATCATCAACAGATGCATGCATTGCACCCCACTCACCTTTGCCTCAGAATGCTAGCCAGGAGCTGGGGTCTGGCAATGCTCCCCACCCCTTGAGCAGGGAACAAGGAAAAGCCGGAGATGGTGCATGCCAGGATGGGGGTTTGCACCCTTCCCTAGTCAAAGTGTCCTGCCAAGGCCTGACCACACCCCCTTCAGCTCAGCAGTGTGGAAGGGAAGGGAGGGCTGCTGTGGCACCCCTCCCACCCTCCCCCCGGCTTCTAGCCTGAGCCACTGCAGGCATATGCCTGCATTTCTGGAATGAAAAGGGAATGTTTATCCACCTCAAAATTGTTTCAAGCTCTGTAGGTTTAACTAACCTGTAAAGATTGAATCACTTCAGTTTCAGGCCTTTGAATGTCTCTCCCTAGCTCTGGCATTTGACCATTCAATCTTAATAGAACAAAATAACTAGTCTAATGGTTGTGGTGCTTATACACATGAGAAAGTCAAAACTATCCAAGTAAATAGGAGTCTATTCACCCTCCATACCTTGTGAGCCTAATTTACAATCTAAGAAATACAGCACATTCATCATATGTTGGATGTAAACTGAAATATATTATTAACACAAGGCACTTATGATCATGTGCTGTCAGAGCCTTTATGTTTCATTGCAGTTTATTTGGAGGGGGAAGGAAGGAGATAGTTTTCACTGGAAAATGTCCAAGAGCATTCTTAACTAAAAAGTAAATGTATTTTGGAAAATAGAATCACAGAACAAACTGACTTTAAAATATATATTATTGACATTAACCTAAAGGAACTAAAACTTTCATGAAAACTGTTTTGTTTCCTTCAGAAATGTACATGGAAAAAAATCTAATCCCTCTGGAACATCCTAACTCCTCGAACCTTGAGGACCAAAGGATTAAGCAAATATTTGAAGCTCATGTTATCCAAGTATGTTCTATTACTACTAGATAGCTAAGCATACCTATTTTACAGATTTGCCCAATACAGGTAGTAAAGGTGAACAGAACTCAAGTACAACCATAGAGATGCCCATGCTGTTCTCATTTGCTGTGGATGGGAAGAACTAGTCATTGTAAAGTAGTCCCTTATTAAGTTTGTTTATTGTTAATTAAGAAACTTCATGCCCCACACTTTAACCTTTTTACCTTTTAGCAGTACTGTACTAGTCATTACATTAAACTAAAGCATTATGCATTGTTCAAATAACATCACAGAATCCAGAACTGCTGTTAACTGCAGCCTATAATTCTTTGTTTTACACTACTCTTCCAATATAGAAAATGGCTCATACCTCAACATCTGAATCAACAATGATTTCACAAACCTACCAGCCAGTTCAGAGCCAAATGTTTCTGTTTTCAGTGGTGTTATTTGAATACTGCTGAATGCAAGGTCTCTTTGCTTTAAATGTGTTGAATTTTGCAATAATTCAATCATGACATATACATGCAATAAGCTTCTATTGATCAGTCCATAAACATACAGTACATGCCCATGAAATACACAATACAGAGAAGGCATTAATGTATTAGACACAAAGAACAGAAATTTTAATGTCATTAAAATATTAATTTGCATTTATTAATCATAGTAAAATACATTAATTTCATGTCATTCTGCAACATATTAAAGTATCAGCCTCCAGATGTTCATTTGCTATGTTCTTAGCAATAGCAGCAGGCTGAATTACACAAACAAAAAAAATCCTCTGAAGGTGTACTTCTACTCCTTCCTTTCAGAGTGAATTCTGAGACATTACTACTTTTGTTCTTTAATATCCTGTGTTAGAAAAGTTAGAAGTAGCATTTTCCTTACAGCATTCCTCAGTGACCATATATACCTTATATGTCATTTGTGGAACAACCGAGTTCTACTACAAATACTTGCTGAAACAGGTCTTCTTTAGGATGATCTTTGATGGATAACGTATCTCACACACCATATTTGAATAAGGGTGTATATTAATAATTGTACCATTAATCTTGGTTTTAGCTGGAGGTTTCAGTCAGGCCATGGCACACATTCCCTTAAAGGTGTGATGGGGTTTGTTCCCCAATCCCAAGAATCTTGCCTTCTGCCATGCCACACATGCATGGCAAGACATGCAATTTTGGTGTCAGGGATCAGATCCCACTCATGTCATTACTACTTGCCAGCACAGGGGAAGCCTGGGATCATGATCCTGGTCTCCCCTAGCACTGGCAAGTAGAGAGCTAGGTGCCCAGTAAACTGGTGTGGTCCTGGGGCTGGACCAACAATCAGCTGATTGAGTGCCAGCTCCAGGACCACACTGGGGCCAGTCTCTGAGCCTTGCCATGCAGCTGGGATTAGGTTGCATGCCAGGGACCCTGCCACATTTCAATTTAAAGCACAATGAAAAACAGCCATGAAATAATTACACATTTTGTGGAATCATTTTGTGGCTTATTTCCCATTTTATCATGCCATTAATTGCCTGAACATGTGGCTGGGTTACTATTTAAGACACAATTAACTGGTTAATCGCATCTTAAGTGTACCATCTGGCAGGGGCCTCATTGCCAGCAGCCCAACATTTGAGGTTCAATTTACATAGTCTGAAAGTTATGTAGTCTCGCACTGAGCTTCAAGTTCATACAAATGAGGAAATTCTAAATGGATTGGGGGAGAGGGGACAGGAAAAAAGGAAGACAGCAGTATAACACTATGTCACTTGTCCCTAACATTTTAATGGAATGGATGGATGCCCAATTTGATCAGTCTAGTATCTGAAGGACAAATAGCAGAGATGCCTATGTCTCCTGAACATGATAAAAGTCTGTGGGATGTAAACCTATTTTCTCTGAAGATGTTCATACTTACATTATCATCATCAAGAACAGGATACACTCGAGTAAGATACATGAAGCAGGTGCTGAATTAAGGTACATCAAATTTGCAGATGACACCAAATCAGCTGGAGTTACAGATACTCTGAAGGGTAGGGCTAAGAGCCAAAATGACTGGGATAGACTGCAAAAATCGTCCACAGTCAGTCAGATGAGCTTCAACAAGGACACATGCAAGTTCTTGCATTTGGGACAGAATAATTACATGCACACATACAGACTGTGGAATGACTGAATAGGGTGCAGTACTGCAGAGACAAGACAGTGGGGGGAGGTGGAGGGGGTTACACTAGACCACGGATGGGCAATTATATGGATGGGCCATATAAGGAGTTTTGCTGACCTGTTGCAGGCCAGGTCAACACCATCCCCTGCACAAGTCACTAAAACTCCTTATGTGGGATGGGACCATGAGCGGTGCTTAGGACTGGGATGGGCAAGTGAGGCCAGGATAATGGAGTGGGGTCATGGGGCAGAAAAGCCAGGCCTGGGGCAGATTCCCCACATGCCTCTGGTCCCATTACGCATGCCCATCACAGGGCCATGCAGGGAGCAGATTGTGGCTCTGTCCTGGGCCCTGACCCCACATTGTCACTCCTCCAAGATCCTTGGTTCTCACAGGCCTCACCCACCCATGCTTGGGCTGGGTGGAACCAAGGGACCTGCAACAAGTTGAAGAACGTCCCTCGGTGGGCTGGATTCAGCCTGCGGGCCACATTTTGCACACCCCTGCACTAGACCATGAGGCGAATTAATCAGTAGTGTGCCACTGTTGCTATGGCAACAGAAGCAGTTACCTGTTAGAGCAAGATCCCACCATGCCCTCCATCCCTAATTTTCCACAATCCTATGTAAGAGCTTAACAACATGACTTTGGCACAAAAGCTATATTTCTAGCCAGTGAAAAGACTGGGATTTAAGAGTCCAGCTGCACTCTGAATTTGGAGAATGTATACCACAAAAGCAGGCCAAGAAATTTTTTCTTAGCGTGTTGTGACATGGGCTCCAATTAACTTTATCTTATTCAACAATATTCTTTATTTACACAAAGTTTTAATTCTTGTCATGCAAAATTTGGGTACACAATGCTTCCTAAGATTTCTTTCCTCTTTTTTTTTTCTTTTTTTCTTGACTAATATTTTGTGTCTTATCAATCACCAGGATGATAACATCTTTAAAAAACTTAAGGGCAGAGACTAATTAATATGTGTGCAATGCTTTCACAAAAGTCATTCCTCAGCTGAACCTGTAGGTATTATTTTATTATGAATAATATGAATTTTGCTCTTTGTGTGTCATGTAAAAACAACAGAAAGAGCATATAGAGCACAAGTAGAGATATTTTACTGGGTGGGGGGAGGGGAAATTGCTATACAGTAGAGCTTGGAATGTTTAAACATGACCTGGTTGAACATTTTATTACTTTCACTTGAATGTATTTTTAAAGGAGGGCTGAACAGCATCTGATTTCTTTTGTTTCTCAAATAAAACTAATATGCTAAGCATAACCTTGAAGATATACCTTACTAGCAAATTAAATGTTTTCCATATCACCAAAGCAGAACATTTTATAGTTCATGCTGATTGACTTAAAGATGAATGCACATTTATAGGTATATGTGTAGGTTTGAAGGTGGGAGTGGGTATGGGTGTATGAATAGTCTTCTAAAACATTGTTTGGCACAACTGATTTCTCATATATCAACTAAGCTTGTATATCAACAAAAGATACTAAGCATTATTTAAAATTACTGAAGTCAACCTGAATAAATTCCTAAAATGAAGATGATTTAAGGGTCCTTACAAAGTTAGGATATGAAGTGACTGCTTAGAAGGTACTTATTTTGATGTGGCATAAAAGCTTTCATGGATATGTCTATATAAGCCTTAGAAGCTAAGAAGCTGAAAGAAGGGAAATAACTCCCTTTTGAATATACTGCCACATTTTAAGAGCTAAACAAGCATACAAGAGACTAACTTTAAAAGCTGAAAACTGACCACTAGGGATGCAGGTTCTCCATTTGCTGTGGAAAAACATGGATTTTCTCCTTTAAAGGATAAAAATACAGGAAACTTTGGGTTTCCTTTCCTTTCACAAGCTGGCAGAGTTCCAGCCTGCAAGGGGCTGCTTGGGACTGGGGGGAGCGGGACACGGGATGCCACATGCACATGTGCACATGCACACATGCACATGACCACCAATACAATTAGGCCAATAGACAGAAGTTTCCCAGCTGCCTGCAGGTAAGTCTATGGGGGGGGGCAAGAGAGGTGGGGGAGGGCATGGATGATGCAGTAAGGGCAGACTGAGGCAGCCATGGTGAGGGAGGAAGTGGGGCAGGGTTGGTGGCTGGGACTGTGGCACTGCCCAGCCAGGGTGGCACCTGGCGCCCAGGGTCGCAGCAGGAATGCATAGCCACAGGATCACCTGGGGGAGTAGGACACAACTACAGGTGGCTCATCTGGGGGCACCAGGTGGGGCTGGATCCCCACCACTATGTATATTCCCAGGCAGGGTATATCGAGGGGGAGGCATGTGCCAGATTTTTGCATGGGGTGGGGGAGAATGCAGGCTGCCTGCTGTTGGCTCAGGGCTCCCCACTCTGCTGCCCTTCCTGTGAGAGCCTCTGCAGCCCAGCAGCTGGGACCCAGCACAAGATGGCAGAGAGGGATGGAGAGGCTTAGTGATGCTGCCACCACCACCAATGCCAGGAGTCCCACACCAGTTATACTGCCAAGGTGAGGCACTCCCTGCCCACCCAGGAGCAGTGGGGAACCACAACTGTGCACTGCTGCCTGACCCACCAGCCCCACTGCTGCTGGATGGGAAGGTGGCACCTCACCATAGCAGCTCAACTAGTGCAGGACTGCTGGTTGTAATGGCAGTGGCACCGAGTCTCCCCACCCAACTCTGCCCTGCTGCACTGGGTCCTGCCCACTGGGCTGCAGAAGTCCCCAGGGGAAGGGCAACAGGGTGGAGAGCCCTGAGCTCACAGTGAGCAGCCTGCATCTTCCTCTGCCCCTCCACAGGCTCCACGCCAGCCATGCTGCCCATAGTGGAGTGCTCCGTGCTCCTCTCTGGCTACAGCAGCCACTGGGCCCTGTAGCCCTTGCAGCTGGGAGCCCCCTCTAGCATGGCTGAGCAGGGAAGGGGCACCAGCAGAGCTGGGGGTATAGGGGGCTGTGGGTTGGGAGTGAGAGGCACTAGCAGAGATGTGGGGATGTTGGTTTGGAGTAAGAAGCACCAGCAAGGCCAGGGAGCTGTGGGTTAGAAGTGAGGGCGCTGGCAGGGCCAGGGGATTGTGGGTCAGGAATGAGGGATGTTGGCAGGGCTGGGAGGACTGTGGCTTGGAAGTGAGGGGCAACAGCATGGGCAGGGACTAGGCACTATCATATCAGGGCTGCTCAGCACCACAAAACAGCAAGGTAGGGGGCACTGTAGCTGGACCCACATCCTGGGGAGTGAAGGGGGCAGGGGAAGCTCTGATTTTCCACGATAAAAAAAACCAAAATCAAACTCCAAAATATATAGGCATTTAAAATTTATTTTAGTATAGTGATTGGGGCACTGGTAGGCTTCCAAATTGCTTTAAAATTGTAGATATATTGATAGGTTCCACTGGTACCAATATATATAGTGGTGTTTCATTATAATCATGGAAAAATGTGGATTTTGGCTTTTTAAATCAGAGTATATGGGATTATTTTATCAGAGAATTTAGGGTTTTTGAACAGAGAAAACCAGAATCCCTGCTGACCACCAACCAACCCAACATACACATGCATGTTAATAATCCTAGGAAACAACCACCTGAACCAGAGAAAATGGAAAATTCTATATAAAGGAAGGTGGCAAAAAGTAAACAAAAAAAAAGAAGGAAAAAAAAAAGAGCAGCAACATATCTACAGTCCTTGCCAATATTTCCAAGGAAGAACAAGAAAGAGATTCACGTAGGCTTTGAGACTGTTGTTTTGTTTGGTTTTGCAAAATGCACAGGTTTTTAATTTTTAAAATGTATTATTTCCTTGCCAAAATACTGATATGATAGATACTTATAGCTGTGATTAAAATTAGAGATCAGGGTTAGTTCCCGCATGTTGCTGAATAATCTGGCCATAGTCCAACACAGGATCTAGGCATAAATTTAATTGCAACCAGACTACTCAGATACTTAAAGTTAAGCTGAATTGTGGCTGAAGTGTTTTCTCAGTGAGCTTACTAGTATAGCAAGGCCACTTATTTATAATGATCTTCAGTCTTTAAAAATCCCCTCTTACTTACATGTGCATGTGTCTCCACAGAGGGTATCTATGGATGTAAAAAGAACAACATCAATATAACATTGGCAAGAAGAACACAAAAAGCAGGGTTTTGCACTTCCTTTTTGCACCTGGTTGTACTATCCATCTCTACTACTTCCTGGGGTAATGAGTTCCACAAACTAAACTACGCACTTCATAGAAAAAAATACTCTCTTGTTAGTTTTAAACTTATCTCCTAATTTCAGCAGGTGCCCCCTTTGTTTTCTGGGACTTCATGAATAACAGTTCCCTATTCATTTTGTTTATAATCTTCATGTTTTTATAGACCTTTAGCACATTGCACACTCTCCTCCTCCCCGCCTCAGCCTCCTCCTTTTGAGTCTTATTATTTTGTAGTCTCTCCTGGTATAGCAGCTGCTCCATATCCCTGATCATTTTGGTTGCCCTTCTCCCTACCTTTTTGTACAGGTACCATTTTAACTTTAAACATTTAATGTTAAAGATTAAAACATTACGAAATGTTAAAACAAAATTCTTACAATCAGGTTTATGCTTTGAATATGCAGATTTCCAAATGCAAAATGTCTCTCTCTTGAATATTATTTAGAATGCACTTAAAACTAGCTGTTTCTGCAGACATTCTTACTAGTACATCACACCAGATACTTACTGAAGTATCTTCAGTAAGCAAGCACAAAAGGTGCCAAAGCACAGCTAACGCAAAGTAGGACTCTCTGTCCTCCCCCAAAAGAATGGAGAGTTTTGAACAGATTTTTTTAGGAACGTATCAACTGTCACATATACCTTTGGCCATCTAAGTGTCACAGACACTTTAAAAATATTAGCTGTCCTCTGCATCTAGAAAGAAAGAAAAAATGTTTCCAGGAGTGGGAGTGGTGGCTTTAGGGGTGCCCATACACATGCAGAGAGGCTCCTCCGATACTCTGTGATTACAGCATGTTGGACCAGGCTTGATTAATCAAGTCTGCTGGAGTGTGGTAATGAGGTTCACAAGCTTTAGTTAAAGTGCCCCCACAGCCATTTTTCAGTGAGAGGATGCTGATATATAAGATGCCCCAGGCACTTCAATTATAGCAGCTCACAGAGCCACTCTAATTAAAACCTCCCCTTCCCCCCGACTCCTGGAGCATGTGTATAAATGCCCTATGTGTTTGGTTACTCAATGAAAGATGTATTTGGGGGATCTAGTTTTTAGAAAGTGACAATAATCTAGTCATTTTGAAATCTTGGTTCAGCTAGAACACTGTTGCTACGTGTAGTCCATAAAATGATGATATCACAGTTTCAGCTGGTTTGGAAATTCAGCATAGCACAATGCATCTGTCAAGTTCCAATGTGTTTTGAGTTTGTTTCCTTTCATCCTCTACAATCATGGATGCCCTTATAGCCACTAGAGAAAATAGTTCCTATCACTGATGTTACAAACTCACTGCTTTCTATCATAGCTGAAAGAAAAATATATGGTATATCATGGGCCTGAAAATGGCAATTTGTTTGGTGTGGTCTTATTTAACTAGCTGGTCTTAAATCAATGCACATAGACATAGTAGTTTCATGTTGCCATATGAAGAAGCAGAGGAAATGGAGTTTAAAGAATGATTTGAAAAGGTGTGGGGGGGGGAATTCATTCTTCACGACCAATACCACTGTCAGAAGAGCAATATGACTAATGGATTTCTAATATAGGTGGAAGGTTTTAGTCAAATTGAGACAAAGGGGTGATTGACAAGAACAATTGTGCCTTTTACTGGTATTCATAGACTTGAAGGGATATGCTGAAAAGCTTTCCCTGTTATTTAATAGTCCTATTTCTTCTTATCAGCCTCTTTTCATTATGTTGTGGTAAAGGCTATATTTACATGGATGCTTAACATATGTTTATTGTTATTTCAGTACTTTGCACATGTTTTGACAAGTACAGAATGTCCTTGAAACGCTTGTTTTACTCCAAACATCTTTCTCTCAAAACAGTGATAAACTACTAAAACATTCACCCCTCCCCCCAAGGAACTGCTAATCAAAATCAGCAAAAGAAGAGGTTGGGTGGGAGGTAGGTACTAACTAGATCGTTTCAGCATAGTTATTAGCAGTGACACGCACACGTACAACATAATGTTCTGCAAACCTGGCTATACGGGGTTTGCTCTTATTAAGAGATAATTGCCAATGGAATAGAATATTCTGTCATGTTAATGGTCTCCTGCTGTAACCTAAATGCTGGATGCTGAAAATTTTATGGAAAAATAACACTGAAAAGCCCAGACTATTATTTTCCAAGTGGGAGATTGTTATCTAATCTTACAGAATAAAATACAAAATGGATTGATTCATATTAAACCCGTTATTAAAACTAGGTAAAGTTACCATAGTAGGTGATCCAGAAAGACAAAAGTCAGCTTATTTTAATGGAGAAAAATGCAGGAAGCTGAGTTATTCTAATTGGAGGAGAGGGAAAAAACCATGAAAGTGATGTTGCTTCAGGAAATTTTAAAAATATATATCTTATGTTAAAAAATACAGGATGAGGGCTTTTGTTTTTATTTTTGGTTGTTTTTTCTCATTGTGATGCTGAAGAATTTGATAAATTCAATGCAAACAAAAATTTTTTGCACAATTTTCCACTGGAAATTTTTCCTTTGCTTTCAATTGATGTGAAGCACCAAGCACTATTTATGCACCATTGTGGCTCAGTTAGTGGGACAGACCACAGCTTTATCATGGACCATGTAGTCTGGAGACAACCTGGCTTCAAAACTGCAGCTTGCATGAAGTACCTCAGTGACTCAGACAAATACAGAGATTGTTGTTTTCCTCAAACAAAATACTGCATTTTAGGTCAAATGGAGACTATTTCATGATTTAGAAATATCAAAACATTTCCATAATACTGTTCAGAAATTACTTTTCTTCCCCGCAACTTTCTACTCCACAAAGTGCTTTTGTAATTGGACTATTTGGGTGGAAGATGGATGTCAAAATATTAAAGTATCTCAGAGGATTCAAATTCTGGGTTTATCATCAACTCTCTTCCTATACAAACTGTTAGAGATATCTCTGAATCTTCACAAGTCTGCTGAAAAATTAAATCCATTACTCTGTTGGATGCCCATATAACATAACAGGATGAATGTTAAGCATATCAAAGCAGCTGCTGGGTTCTAATATGATATAAATATTTAACTACAACAATAGGACAGATTTAACTGATGCTCCAGCTGCTTGTGCCCCTTCTGTGAGTGGATACCGATATAAACCTTGCTTAACTGGCCAATTAATCTCCTGTGTTTTGCATGGTTGAAGCTATGCTGAACAATGGCAGTACCAGCCACTGTGGCCTTCTTCCTAAAATCTGCAGACCCCCATTTTGCAATGCCAAAAGAAAGCAGACGTATGCAGTTCCATTCATGTTTATTCAATAATGGCAGATTCCTTATTTCCTCTCCGTCTCCAGTATTTAAACTGGAGGTATCACAGAATTTGGCCCATTGGGTCAGGACAGACAAATCTATTAGTCATTTTGCCACACTAGTTTTCATAACTGTAGATGGTAGCCTGCTAAAGGTTTCAAGAGAGAGCATATATGCCATTTCAGAGAAGGCAAAAAAAAACAAAAAACAACCCGCCAACACACACACAACAAATGAAATGGCACTCTCCTGACTAAATCAGCAATGGCTTGGTATATGTTGTAAGAAAAATGATGATAAATAGACCCAACTCTGTACCATGAGTTATCCCAAAGCAGATCCTTCAGCAATATGCTCTGCTATCTTTTCTCTTCATTATATAAACACTTTTGCTGCTTCCAGGCATGGGTCTCAATTTGCCAAAACCTTAATTGATTAATCAAGTCAGTTTGTGCAGTGTGCAACATACGTTAAAAGGTAACATTAATTGTGGGCTGCAATGGAAAGTAATAGAATTCCAATACAAATACCCTAGGGACCTTTTAATATATTAGCACTCTTTTCTAGCATGCATTATCAAGAAAATAATATAAAAGTTTCATATGCTTATTCATTAGTAATTCAGTAGTAAAATGCATTGTAAACTGCTAATGAAATAATAAGTTGTTAATTATAGAGTGACAGCAGTTGAGCCCCTGCAAAATGCAATTTTCAGATGTTTTTATCTCAGCAAATGACTGAGACACCATAGTAGAATGTTTAATGACACTACATAATCACATGCCATAAAACAAAATAAAGTTGTTTGTTCCTGTTTCAATTAAGTGAAGAAATTTTGAATATTAAAATAACTATAACATTCTGCTGATACCAAAGGCTAAAGCTCAATAAAGATAATATTTGTAACTCTGATGGAGTAAACCAAATGTCAACAACTTTGTTAACAATATCAAAATAATGTATATCATAAAGGCAAAGTACCCATACCATAATGGCCCATACTGGTATTCAAAATTCTCTCTCTCAAAAAGGATTAATAGCACATAATAGAATTCAGTTCAGCCCCTTTCTTTAAAAAAGAAATTAAACAACTTACCCATTATAAAAAAAAAAAGATTCAGGGCAAAGACTCCCTGCAACTGGGAAACAGGGTGGAGGTACAGCCTCCTCCCTTCCACTTGCAGTCTCTGGGAGCAGAACAGAGGATGCTTTGGGGCAAAGCCCCCAGCCCCTACCATAAGTGGGGCAGTGCCCAGCTTGGGAAACAGACAGGGATCAGCAGTAGCTACTTCTCTCCTCCCAGTCCTGTCTGAGAAGGAAAGGGAGTAATGCAACACATCCCCCCATCCCTTTCCCAAGGCAAGGCACTTCCCTGGCTTGGGGAATAGAGTGCGGACCATACTGCTCCCCTCCTCTCCCAGAACAGGCTGGGAGGAGAGAGGAGAGGAGTAGTGGGGCACAGACCCCTGCATGCTGTTGCTCCTCTGCTCTGCTCCCAGTCTCAGGAAGTGGAGTGAAGGGAGCCACTGGGTAAACCCCTGTCCGCTTCTTGCTACTGGGACTCAGATGTGAGAAACAGGTAGAGGACTTCCAGCAGTTTCCCCACATAAGCAGCCAGTGCTGGGAGCCAAGGTGATGAAACAGTGGGGCAAGGTCTCCACCTGCTCCACACACCTAGGACACCAATGTAAGGAAGGAGCAGTTTGAGGCTTTTGCTTACTACCCCAGAGAAAGCCTTCCTGAGTCTGGGTCCTCATCTCCCAGCTCCCACTTGCTCCCTGCCATACCACTCTGCTGAATGGCAGGAGAGAGTGGGGCAAGGGGAAGGCAGCAAGGGACAATGCTGTGCTTAGCCTTTGGTGCCCAGGAGTTGAGAGGAAGGAGTTGCAGAACAAAGGCCTTGCCACCTTCTCATACTGAACTCTGGTGTAGTCTCTGGAAGGAGTTAAGTGCGGGGAAGTGTACAAATATATTCTAGGGGGAACAAGAGTACGTGTTCTAGGAGGAACTAAACATACAGCAGTTGGCTTGCTGCTTTCCTGTTCCACATGCTGTTTGGCCTAGAGGGTCAGTGGGAAACCTTATGACATATGCTTCCAACCATATGGCAAACTAAACGCAGTCCTGACCCACATCTCAATTATTTTCAGATGGACAGAGCCATCTGTGGAGTCAGGGTAATACTAAAGTATTTTATTAAATTAGGCAGAAAATAGAAATGGGAGATAAGAGTTTTGGGGGGATTTTTGTTGTTGTTGTTATTTCTGTGTTGTAATTTAGCAAGTTTCTATGTTACATATTTGTGGACATGCCCTGAGCCCCTACATTAAATTCAGGCACAAAGGGTGCAAATGGAAATAGGTCAATGCCAGGTCAGCCACAGACAAAGCTGGGCTCATTAGAGAATCATAACATGAAGTGGGACACATCTGCTCTTCCAGTCTGTTTATCTTAAGGCAGGACAGCCCTCCCCCATGCCTATATGACTATAGCAATAGCTGTAGTGACAGCTGGATTCAACACAAACCACTACTGCCCTGCCACACACTTTCTATTCATCCAAGTTCAGTGTGAAAACCCAGGGCAAGATATGGGAACTGCCTTAGCTAAAAATAATACCCACCAAAACATTCTTTATTCAAACATTACAAGACAAAACTTTTGTTACCAAATTCAGAGCCAGGCTGCTTTGAGTGCTCAATCACAAGGTCTCTAAAATCAGGGGTTGGCAATGTTCTGGAGTGGGGGGCTGCTTTACTGGAGCTGAGCACAGGCCACTTCCAACCCAGTCTGGGGCACTGCCATTGCTGCTACTGCAGCCATAGTCATCATTCCCCTTGCAATGCTCCTGCTGCTTCTCCCTATTGCACACATCAAGTTCCTTGCCACCAAAATGCTGTTCAAACCCTCCTGCTCTCTGGACCATAGGTTGCCAACCCCTGTGAATGGTGGGAAATAATTCCTTTTCTTGGAAACAGTATTAAGTGGTATTAGACACTGCATGCTGCTGTTAGGGTGACTGTATTTGGATCTTGGGGAGCACTGGATTTGCAGCTGAATAAAGGTTTTGATCTGTGGCTCAGCAAAGCTGCTGACCACAAGACAGAATGATATATTAAAAGTAACATTGCGAGACACTTAGGCAAGCAGTTTCCTAACAATGTGGTAGTGTGTAGGATATATGATTCATTGTGTAAAAGGAACAGGATGTAGTCCACCAGCTATTGTTAGGAGTTAGGAGATAAGCAGAAGTAAGACCTTGGAGATGAAGGAGGAGTCAGCAAGAAATGGCAAGTGACGGAAGGAAGCAGAGGTCAAAGTCTTATGTATGTGCTCATAGCAAAAAGACATGTAAATAAGTGAAATCCATAGGTAATTCCATGCTAATGAAGTAAACAGTAAACAGAGGCAGAGCTTGAGATAGGAGGGAATATGGGTGGAACCAAGGAGGAACAACGGTGGAGTAAATGTTAATGAGTAGGAACCAAGGTGTATAAATGTGAAAAGAACTAATGTTCGCCACAGCTCCCCAGTTTTGCTGGAGCTTTGCCCGAAGCTGTCTCCATTCTGAATAAAGCTGTTATGAGCAATGTGTGCTAGTGTTTGCTCCCTGTTTGTTCCCTGAGCAATTGGATCCCTGAGCAATTGGATCGTCATCTCTCTAGTCTTTTGGTGCTGTATGGGGTCAGGGTCTAACAGCTGCCATGATCCCTTCATGAGCAGCTGCTTAGACATGTCTCTCTTTAAACTGAAAACGATGCCAGGCTTGCTCAATGAATTCCCTAGGGGCTAGATACAGACATTCAAAAAGCCCAAGGCAGAATCATGCCTGGTTGCATGGTTTTCTGTAAGTGGCATAGTTCAGACTGGTAGCAAACAGAACACACATTCCCCCTTTTGGTGGGAAGGCTAATCTTAGACCAGGTTCTGCCAGTTTAAAACCAGTCTATGCATGCTGAACTTGTTTTATTACAGGTACAGCTCAGTTTCTGATCACTTCTATACCAGTAAAAGTGTAATGTCTGTACCTAGCCCAATCTTTAAGCTCTTCCTTTGCCAATTTCTGGGTTTACTTAGGTTTGACCTTTGCCAAAGTTCATTCTCCAATCCAGATCCCTTAGGGCCTCTGATTTCCATCCCACCCCAATATTCTTGTAATGTGTGATTAGAGTCTTCTTTGTAGTAGATAAAACAGGTACTTCCCACCTCAAATTGTAGACTACTTTCTAGAAATAAGCAGAATGGCACTTTTAAAAAGTCTTCCAATACTCTATCTTACCTTCCATTTGAGCACATATATTTCAGTTCTAAGCAGCTTTTCCTGCAGAGGCACTTTTGAGTATTCACAAAGGGATAAACTCTTATTTTAGTTTGAGTGCTTTAGTGCTTAAATAGTAGATTGTGGCTGGTATTTGCATGAATTCTAACACTTCCTGACTAGGGAAGTATAATACTTCCCAACTAGGGACCCCTTACAGGTTTCAAATTTTGTATATACTTACATACACCACTGAATCAGAATTTAACAATGTTTGACTGGAAGTTTTTCTTTACTGGTGAGACAAATTGGGAGTCTCTTGTTATGCAGAATTGTGGTTATGAATTTTAGTTGTAGCTGTAAAAGCTTGCTTATCATTGAATGCCTCAGTGCAGTCAGTCCACTGCTCTAAGAGATGAGCCACATATCTCCCACACCAGAGCTAATGCAAGGCTTAAACTTTAACAGCTTCCATTCATATCAGAATATTTTAGCTAACACCCATTTTCTTCAACCTCATGGGGTGCTCAAGATTCCCAAAACAAAAAAAAATTAAAAAGTACAATAATGATTATGGAAGAATATAGAGATCTGAGAATTCAGAAAGACTTGGAGAGACACAAAGTTTGTGGGGTTGCAGGGGAAACAAACAGGTGGGATATCTTTGTAGTCAAGGAGACCTTTAACTGCAAGAACTGTAAAGGAAGAAGGAAACTGGCTTCAAAGGACAGAAAGATAAAGCATGCAAGATTCAGAGAAAAACTAATGTTCAGGAGGAAGGATACTGAACTCCACAGAAGACTCTTATCAAAGCCCAGTGAATGCTCTAGAATGGTGAAGAAAGCAAGGAAGGAAAATATATCCAGATGTATTTATTCTTTTCCTTGGATATCTACAGATACCACAGATACACCCCCCCCCCTCCAAAAACACTTTCTATTCCTGTGCAGGGGTTTATATGGGGTAAGTGGAGTGTCAGCTGACCCTAGCCTGACACTGTGATGACAAGGAGTGGGAAGAGGGTTAAACACTGCTGGATGTTTCTCAGGCCATCATGGATCAAGCTAACCATTCAGCTGTAAGGTGGCAGGCTAGGCTAAGTAGTGTTGTACTGACCATTTTCAAGCCTCAGGTTCAAGGCTACAGTGTGATAGAAAAGGTCCTACTATGGTCCATATTGGCCAATAAAGAGAAGGAGTTAACTATGTTTGAGTGCAGTAGTCTGTTTGCAGAGAATATGTAGAAGACCATTAGGTATCAGGATAACTGAGGTACTAATTGCATAATGCTATAAAGGAAGCTATAGCTTCTTTCAAACAATTTAAAAGGGAACTATTTTAATTCTGCCAAGCATGCATATAGGACTAAAGTCATTTAAGAGCTGAGCATAGACTATCTTATACAACATGAAAAAGCAACAGAAGCAATCAGAAAATGAACATTTTAAAAAAGGAATTAGTCAACTTTTTCAAGAAAGAGAACTGAGGGGGAGTTGGGTGATGACTCAAAAGGAAAGAGCAATCTCTATACTGCATAGGAAAGAACAGTTCCTATACCTATCACTTGATACAGAATAATTCACATTTGGCTGTCTGCAATTCTCTCAGATTTGATGATGTGTGTTGTATAATAGTCTATCGTTGCTAAGAAATGATGCTAAGCAAGGCAACACTTACAGAAGGTCACCCACCTTTTCAGCAACAATTCTAACACTAATTATTTTGGTGAACTGCAGATCTCACTTTTTGAATATTCTACACATTTCCTGAAATAAAGAAAGATTTATCACTATAATACAGTTCAAACATGTAAAGACCTAAATCTTGTTGGGGAATTACATCTTTTTCATTAAAACCTAATTTCTGCTTCTGAGCATTGCTGTGCATTTGTCTGAAGGTAATAACCACAGCATGACCCAGTTTTACTGTTTTAACAAAATTACACGAGAAATCTATATTCTTGCCAAAGGCAACATCTTTTTTGTGTAATTTTAAACTACTTGGGCTGTCACAATCAGCTTTTTTTCTTTTCTTTTCTGAAGGGAATTATTTGTTTTAGTTAGAAAATTTAACTGAAAAGCAGAATTTTTTCCATCTAAGGCAGGAAAAAATAAGGAACTAATTTATGCATTTATTATGAAAGAATACATGGCTTAAGGTGTTTTATACAGAAGCACTAAATACTGTATTCAAAAGAGAGATATTACTATATATTTGGAAGTATGAGTTCTCTCAAATATCTACCTTACAGAATGCATCTACACATGCCAATTTACGGCACTTTAGCATGATTTAAGGCACATTAATGGCACACATCTATATGTGAGTGTCTTTAATGTGCCTTAAAAATGGTGATTTTAGGCAGTCCATGCCTAAATTTGATACCTGCATAAAGCAGGTATCAAAATTAGGAGTAAATAGCTACATCGCATTAGCAAACATGTAAACATGCTAATGCACATTAACACAGTGTGTGTCCATTGATTTAGGACTAACTTGAGTCCCAAGTCAGTCTACACACCCGTGTTAATGTGCATTAGTACATGCATGTGTAGACGCATGCCTAAATCTCCCTAAGCAATCAGGATTCGTGGTAGAGGTGATATCTTTTATTAAAACAACTAGATTTTTGCAAAGAAAAAAAAAGCTTTAATTGCAAGCTTTCATGCACAAAAAACCCTTCATCAGGCATAGGAGAAAAGATTGTAAAAGTTCTCCTGGGTAGAAATGAAAGTTTATATTTCATCGGAGTTTTATAGTTTCCCACAAGTTCACCTTGAGGATTTTTTAAACACTTTCTCTGCCCTCCTCCTGAGCATACACCTTGGCTGACCTGGGAGAATAAAACTTGGTTCAGGAGTCTGGAGTCAGACATCCACATGATATGGCGAGCCCAATGAAGTTCTTGTCAGATGATCATCACCTCAATACTCATTGCGTTTTCTTGAAAGAGAATGCTAATGTCAGTGTGTCTGTCATCCCACTGGATTTGGAAGATCTTTTGCAGGCAGTGTTGATGGTATTTCTCCAACAACTTCAGATGTTTCCTGTATGTTTTCCGTATCTCTCCTCCATATAGCAAGGTGGGGATCATGATTTCTTGATAAACCATGGATTTGGTTCTGGATCTAATGTTAAAATCTTTGAACACCTATTTCTTCAGGCATTCAAAGGCTGCACTTGCGCATTTAAGGCAATGTTAGATTTCTTCATTGATATCAGCCTTTGCAAGAGATGGCTTCCGAGGTGTGGGAAATACTGAGTGTCCCCCAGAGTCTCACCATGGTTCTGGATTACTGGAGCTGGGAACTGTTCATTAGGAGCTTCTTAGTGGAGGGTCTTAGTCTTCTGAATGTTAAGCATCAGTCCCATTTTCTAGTATGTCTCAGTAAAGACATCAACAATTGTCTGAAGGTCTGCTTCTGAGTAAGCACATGCTTCAGCATCATCAGCATACTAGAGCTGTTACTGGGTCAGAGTGGTCTTGGTTTTGGCTCAGAGTCAGCTGAGCTTAAGCAGCTTTCCATCCATTTGGTAGTTTAGCTCCACTGTGGCTGGAAAATTAGTGGTCAGATGTAGTATCTCAGCAAGGAATATTGAGAAGAGTGGTGGAGCGATGATGCGGCCTTGCTTACTCCTGTTTTAAATTCAAACAGATCTGTGATAGAACCATTGCTGAGAATCACCACTTGCATACTGTCGTGGGGCAGGCAGAGAATGGTAACAAATTTTGGTGGGCACCGCTACTTCAGAAGAATCCTTTACAACATTTCTTGGCTGACAGTTGAAAGCTTTCATGTAGTGAGTCCACACAGTGAGTTCACACTGTTTAAGCAAATGGCATGAGTCCTTTGAAGCCTGATGCAAGCTACCAGGGTTGTTACACGGGTCTCACTGCACTTTTTGATCTGGCCCAGAGTAATAAATTCAGCTAAAACATGATGAAGATTATCAAACGTGGACAACTACCTCATCACCTTTTGTGGGGTAAATCTGTTCCACATCTATAGATCAGTATCAGGTTTACTTAACAAAATTCTAACCAGTGGGTTCTAGAGATATGTTCATTATTTGGGAAGTTGTAGAGTATCTCAAATAGTTCTTGATGCATTTATTCATGCCCTACCAAATGTTCTTAATTTGGGTTAATTTGCTGTTATTATTGTTTTCCCAAAAAAGCATTAAAAGGCTGTTGGTGCTTTAAAAGAATTAGAGGGGAAAACCCTGAAAAAACAAACAAACAAACACCATTTTGATTGGTTAAAGGAGATTGGGGAAAAAAATTCTGTTTTCATTAATTGGGCAAGATGACTTGAACTGCATCATTAGTTCCCTAAATGGTTCAGTGATAGAGGTGCTCCTGGCTAGAAGGGCTCATTACACTTCACACTTGCAGAGGGCAGGTGAAAAAACTCTCATGTCTCATGAATATTGTGAAATTTAGGCGAGTTGCATCTTCCCCAGGAAATTTTATAATAAAGGTAGCATTTTTCACCCCTCCCTAATTGTTTTTACTTATTTTAAAATTGATATTGTGATTTTATTTTTCATTTTTAAGATCAGCAAACTCTTAAAATATTTGGTTTGAATCCTTTCCCACACACTCTCTCTTCTGACCCCAAAACTAGAATATCTGGAAGCTGATTTACAGCTCATGAATCTAAAAGCAAGTTAGATATCTGTGTAACAGGGAGCCTTTCTGGGACCAGTTTAATGTTCACCCACTCACCTGTCTCTGGACTAACCACCCACCCCTCTCCCCTGCCTCACCTTGATGATACATGATTACAGTGTTAATTAGATGGGATGCTGCCCATTTTGAACCCCAATGTTTAGGGGGATCTCCACAGCTCCATTCCACCCCTACACTGCAGCCCAAGCCTTGCAGATGGCATCTCAGACAGCTAAATTCAGGCATATGCTTCACCCCATTAGCTGTGGTCTCCTCTCTGGGACCTTCAGCTCCCTCTTAGGCACTTGCCCTGTGTCAGGCCAGTCAGGATCCCAAGCCTCTTGCTATCTGGGAATCCCTTGTGATGGGTCCCTTGCCCTTCAACCTCTCTCTGGGTCCTGGCCCAAGCATGGGCCAGTTGAGATGCCTCAGGTCAAATCTAAGCTGCTTCCCTGCTTTTACACTCACAACTCCAGTAACAACTGAGCTGCAGGCCTTTCTAAGCTCTCATAGGTCTGGGCATTACTCAGCTAGGACTGTGTTGCAGCTGAAGGTTATTAGGCACCCCGACCTTCTTTTCACCAGGGAGGTTCACAGTCCTGGAATTTCATGGGGCTGCCGTGCCACTGGCAGTCCCAGCAGGCCTCTCTTCCCTGGCAGGGTGAAGTTTTAAGTCATGCCCAGGACCTGGAGCCTCTTCCATCCCCATTGCCCCAGCCCATAGACCTCCAAGGTGTACCTGGGCCTAGCTCTGCCAACTGATGTCTCTCTCACAGTGGGCAGCAGCAAACTGCTGCTTCACCTATATAGCCTGTGTCTCAAAATGGCCAACACAATTGGCACCTGGCTGCTGTCAGTTCCAGCCCTAAAGTGGCAGGCACCAACAGTGCCCTGCCACAATCTGCTACAGCAGAACTTAGGTAAGTTTGAAGATCACTATATAATTGCAGTACATCTGGTAGTTCTCATAAGGAACTGCCATACAATAATAGTAATAATAATAAGAACAAATCACATGGGAAAAGAGACATCTAATCATCTCAAATTATTGTACAAGTTTCCCTCACTTTATGCTGTACATGCATTCCTGGAAAATGGTGCATAACTCGAATTTGCATAAAGGGAACCCACTTTACAATGTAACAAATAGAGATATGTTCCAAGACCTTGACTGTACTGACCCTCAGACCCATTTCTACCACTTTTACAAGACAATTTTTGTACTCACCAACAGCAGAGAGAGGTAGAAGATAAGTCAGCAGGATGCTTAAAAGCCATAATGGGTGTGGCAAGTACAGAAACACGTGTCACAGATGAATGAGGAGCACAGATCCACACAGGAGACTATATTTTGGTGTGTATCACTCCCACAATGCACTGCACAAAGCAGCTGACTGTGGGCTTCCACCATATTGATCACATAAGAGTGAATTTACCTCGCATATAAAATATTTTTGGTATTAAAAGGGTCATTGCATAAAAGCAAATTTGCACATACAGAACCCACATAAAGTGAGGGAAACCTGTATTGTATTGATACAATTACTACCAAGCTTCTCTCATCTCATTTTGGTACAAAATCAAAAGTACTTTGTTGTTTATTGCTTTATTTTGTTGCTCTTGTTTTTGTTTGTTTCAGATTTTATAAGTTTTTGTGTATTAACTTTGTAGAATAAACACAGAATACATTTGCCTAATTGAAAAGTTAATTAAAAAAATGTAACCACAAAACTATATTCTGTTCATGCCAGAGGCATGCATTGTGTTCAGGATTATAGTTTATTTGTCCAAGTTACTGGGCAATATACTATCATCCCATGTATCTAAGACTAGAATATTACACCGTAAATATGAATAATTTGTTTCAAAGAATTTTGTCATAAACCATTAAGCATGTTATCATTTTTCCTAGCTCTTTTTCCAACTGTTAGTTTTCTCATTCATAGCATATCCATAATTTTATTTTGTGGTTTTCTCCATGGTATTCAAGGCCCTTACAAAGTTTAAAAGTAAATCCTTTAAAAGATCTGTTTTTCTCTTCAGTTGTCATGATTTTGTTTTGATTTATTTTGAGAAGTATGGGTCAGAAAGGTACATTTTACATTTCATTTCGAGAATGGAGGGAGTTTCAATAACTTCTGAGGAACAATTCCACAGCCAGAGACAGCTTCTAAGACACTTCTGTCTTCTTGCAACTGTAGGGAAAAAAAAATCACATTTTTAAAGAAGAATTTAGAAGTAGAAATTTAAAAAGAAAAAGAAATGTTCCTATTTCTAGGACTATAATAATTCTTTGCTCTGCAGAGGAATCCAAAATACTTTATAAACATCCCTCAATGTTTTCCGACAGCTCTGTGAAGACTACAGTCGCTATTTTACAAATAAACTGAAGTGTATATTGTGAGTAGTTGCCTACAGCCTCACAGGAAATCCACAACAGACTGGGAAGAAATCTGAGCTATACTGATACTAGGACCCATTCTGTGCTTTAACCATCCTAACTAGCACTCTGACTGTGGTTAAACATTTCATCCCAAATCCTATTTCACCTCTGAGTTGTCTAAGACTTAGCAGCCACTCACCCAAAAAATGAGTGACTCAGCTCAGAATAATGATCCTATTCCACCCAGGAAGGCACAGTACTTGGCCAATCTCCTAATAAGTACACATGGATGATCTTATTTTTCCAAGTTACTGGGCAATACTATCACCTCATCTTACTATCTTCTCATCTTATTTGTCCATAGGAAGCTATCAAGCTTTCCAGGTCTTTCAATAGGCAGCCTTATGCATATCTGTTATGCTAGCATAAGGCTTTCTCAGGGGGAATACATCAACATGATCCTTCTACAATGTGAGATTCCAGCTCACCCAGACTACCTAAATTAGTACATTTCATTGAGTAACTGGCACCTTACAAGCCAGCATGCTCTATTAACTGGCATGCAGGTTTACAAGGTAAAAGCAAAACCGGAAGTGCCTACCAAGGCACTTCTAGTTTTGCTGAGCCTCCACAGCCCGGGGCAAAACAGCCTGTACTGCCAAGCCCCCATGGCCTAGGATACAGCAGGCTGTATGGGGCCCACTTCCCTGTCCCTCAGGGCCCTATGGGGCCCGCGGGAGGGTCGGTGATGCAGCAAGAGGGTCAGCGATGTGGCAGGAGGGGTACCAGATAGCAAAGCTTTTACTGTATAAAGGAAAGCACTGCTGAATGTTTGAAAGAATCACCCACTTTTTACCCATTAGTCTAGTACTAATGTACTTCCCAAAGAAATAGGAGACAGGAGTTCTGGAATCTAACTCAGCCAAAGAAGGTTGAAATTCATATTCCCCACTTTCCAAGAAACACCCTAATTATCAGGCTATATCTGAAGACAGGGCTGAAGGCATCATCTATGCTCTGAATTTCATCAGCTGGGCAGCCAGGAGTGAAAGATTCATGAGACCAGAAAGAGAGCAAATGAGAGAGGGGAGTCTGTAACCTGATGAAGTGGGAGGAGGAACATGGGTTCTCAGCATTAGATATGCATTTCATTCAATGGCTAATTGATACAAAGTGTATTAACAGCACTGGGAGCTCCTCTCCCAGAGTGTGGCACTGTTACTGAGCTGCAGAATCAGCTCTATCTTGCATGCTCTCCTTCCAACCCCATGACTTCCCATAGGCCAGCTTCAACAGCAGCTCTTCTTCCTCCTCCATTCATCTGAATGCATCATGTCAGCTTCAACTGGGCCCTCAGAATTGGTCTTCACAATTTAAGGAACTAGTGTTTTATGCAGAGTTGATGGGCTTGTCAGATAGAAATGAAACAAAAGCCTTTGGATATAGATGTCTAAGTGTCTTTCATGGCATGCTCCTGAGCATGCACAGTAGACCAAGTATACGTATCTAGTGACTTGTTCAAGCCAAAATGGAGGTACACAATGAATCTCTGCCTCTGTAGTTTTGCGGCTGCTGCATGGGGTGGAGTCATGCTTAGCAACTTAAATGACTAAGATCTGTGGAAGTGCTATTTAATAGGGGTGTGCGAAGCTTCGGTCATAGGTTCAATTCAGAGAATATTCAGCTTGATTCAGTGGCTGAATCATTGAATCTGAATTGAATAAGGAGACCTATTAAAATCTCCGAATTGATTCGAAGCTTCCAAATCAGTTCAGAAAAGATTTGGTGATTCAGTGATTCAGAAGGTGGTCTTGTGGGGAACCAGAAAATTAGAAGAGGGAGGGGAGGAAAAGGTGGGGAAAGACTACTCTGATATTGACATCTGTAACTGGCTAGTGACTGTGATCCTCCCCTGAGTTCCCTTCCAATCATAGTGCTCTGGGGAAGGGAAGCAGAAACAGCATATAAGGCTCGGTGTGAACTCTTTTGTGAGCTGTCCATCTAGAAGCAACAACATGTCAAAAGGTACTGGCTTCCTAGTCAGTCTCATAGACTCATAGATTGTTAGGGGCTGGAAGGGACCTTGCAGATCATCGGGTTTGGTCCCCTTGCACTAGGCAGGAAAAGACAACTGGGGTCAAGTGACCCCAGTGAAGTGACTGTCCAGTCTCCTTTTGAAGATTTCCAGGGTAGGTGACTGCACCACCACAGGAGGGAGTTTATTCCATAGTCTGAACACCCTGACTGTGAAGAATTTTTTCCTGGAATTGAACCTAAAAAGGCCTTCCAGGAGTTTGTATCCACTGCTTCTAGTCTTCTCCAAGGGTGCTCTGGTGAACAGCTGTTCACTGAGTTCTTGATGTACTCCCTTGATGTAGCAGTAAGCCACTACCAAGTCCCCTCTCAGCCTTCCCTTCTGTAAGGCAGAAGAGGCCCAAGTCCCTCAGCCTCTCCTTGTATGGCTTGTCTTGCAAGTCCCTGAGCTTACAGGTGGCTCTTCTCTGGACCCTCTCTAGATTTTACACATACTTGTTGAAGTATGGTGCCCAGAACTGGACACAGTACTCCAGTTGTAGTCTCACCAGTGAGGAGTACAGTGGGAGTATCATGTCCTTTGTTTTGCATGAGATGCAAGGGTTAATGCATGCTAGCATGTTGTTTGTCCTGCTGGCCAGAGCATTGCACTGCTGGCTTATGTTCGTGTGATGGTCTATCATTACCTCTAGGTCCCTTTCCACCATGGTACAAGTCAAATTGTTGCCACTGAGCTTGTAGGTATGTTGGGGATTGTTTACCCCCAAGATAACTGTAATGGGTCTCCCTCCCCAGTGCCATCTTCCTGGTCATCCACACCTTATGTGGGGGACCCCTTGAGTCCTCTTGGAAGTTTTCTTTCCCTTTCTAATCTTGTCTGCCATGTCTTGATGGAAATCCTTATGTAAGTGGGAGATGGCCTATTCTATTGGGTATGTTGGGGTCTTTCCTAAAATGGCTAGGCCTCCCCATTCAAACCCACCACACAGGGTTTGACTCTGAGGCTCTAGCTTTTCTTTCCAGTGCCTGGAAGCTCGTGATCCCCTTTTCTACTCCACTCTGGAGCACAGCACTCCCTGGCCCAGAGACACTGGTGCTAGTCCCACAGCAAGGGGGTTACAAATTCAAAACCAGTGTGTGACCCCACCAGTCCAAACAAAAAAAAAATATATATATACACACACACACACACAGGTGCACCTGGCCTTTTTAAGATGGTCCTTCAAGTGCTGGGATTCGGGTTGTCCCAAACTGCACGTTTACTGGCACTCGGACTCTCTGCAGCCCTGTCTCACTTTGTGCCTCAATGGCACTGGGACTATGCCCCCAAAAGCTGCACCCTCTCTGGCACAAGAGCTGTGCCCCCCAAAAAGCTGCGCCCTCAGTGGCACTGGGGTCTGTGCCCCCAAAAGCTGTGCCCTCACTGGTGCCAGCGTTCCCACTGTGGAGTGGGTCCCCAAAAATGAGACCTCCTCCATCCTCTAATAGCCTCAGCCAAACCTCCAGTTAAAACAGCAAACAAGACACAAGCCCTTGGACTATAACATAAATTCAAGCCTCCCGGCTAAAACAACGTTCAAGCCACCCCAGGGGTGTTCCATCTCTCACCAGTATCCGGGGCTATTCATGCAGTCAGGCTCACTCCGACAGAGCTCCTCCCCCTTGGCTGCCAACAGGGAACTGCCCCCCCGGCCTCAGCCCTGGAGTTTTAAATGTGAGTCAGGCCCTTCCCCTTCCAGTCAACTGACCACTCACAGGTGTGGGTCTCTAGCTCACTTTGGTTGCCCTAGCAACCTGCACCTGGGTAGTTACCTCTCCTCTACAAGTAGCAGGCTGCTACAAGCACCTTAAGCTTCTGACTGTTGAACTTCATCTGGTTCTAGTTCACCCACCTCTCCAGCCTATCCAGGCCTACCTGTATCTGTAATCTATCTTCTGGAATGACTAGGCTCCCCCATAACTTGGTGTCATCCGCAAACTTGGCCAGCAAGGTTTTCATCCCCACATCTAAACCATTGATAAAGATGTTGAAAAGCACCGGTCCAAGCACAGACCCCTGAGGGGCACCACTGGCCACTTTTCACCAGGATGACACAGATGTCTGGGTGCTATCATGCAGCCAGTTTTCCATCCACTGAGCTGTTGAGCAGTTAAGCCTACAATCTTCCGATTTTTCCATAAGGATCTCGTGGGATACTAGATCAAAAGCCTTTTGGAAGTCTAGGTATATAATGTTGACTTTCTCTCCCATGTCCAGGTGGCAAGAGACCTGTTTATAGAAGATGAGATTAGTAAGATAAGACTCTTGCTAGTCTCTCTTCTTGGAAAGGATTGTATACACCTTACTAATTATCCTTGCCTAGAATCCCTCTACTTATCCCTATCCAATCCATTACTTTCAACTTATTCTTCCCCAACAATCCTCTTATTTGTTCTTGTTATTTTTCTCACACACACACACTTTTAAAAAAGGAAGCTGTGTTTTCTCTGACAGTGTGTCATTCATCACTGTGCAGTAAAATATATATATTACACACAGAAACACATATTAAACACATACAAAATATATTACACACACACACACATACATACACACATTTTCCAGAACAGAAAACATTATGAAGCATGCTGGGATGGCAGGTGCCAGGTCTTCAGGCAGGTTGGGAGAAGGGCTAGAGGGGGTAGGGGGAACATAGACGCACCCTCTTTCCTGGCAGTGATGTCTTCTGCTTTAGTGGGAGCAAGGAAGTGGGAACAGTACCTATCCCTGTACCTGCACCACCTCCACTAACATCAGAAATAGCCACCAGCACCAGCATGACAGTTTCCACTCCAATTTCAGCTCCCAGTGTGAGCCTCTCAGTGCCAGAAGAGGAGCTGGATCTGGAAGCAGAGGAGCTGAGTGCCATAGCTAAGGAAGTTCTTGGGAAGAATGGGGAATCTGAATTTGAGCTCTATACCTCTCAGAGTTTCCCTACAGGCAGGTCTCTTCTAGAAGGCACTTTGGAGGAGGTTGTGGGGACAGTTTCCCTTGTTGTTGTGCCTCTGTCTGCTAAGGAGGGGATAAGGCAGGATCCACATTCTCAACCCAAAAGCAGGGGGGTAGTGTACTGTGGAATCATTTTAAGTTGGCAGATGATCCCAGGTATGCTACCTGCCAGCATTGCTGAAGGTAGATCAGCCAGGGCAAGGAGGTGAAACACTTCACCACCACGGCAATGCTGCTGCATCTCAGGAGCCCACAGCCCCTTGCCCTTGTTCCACCTCAGCCTGGAACCAGTGGGAGTGTGCCCAAGGGAAATCCCTCTATCACTCCAAAGTACCCACCCCCAAAAAGCAGAATCAGGCCACACTGGACCAGTGGGGGAAAGCCACAAAAAAAAGGCAGGGGGCATATTGCAAGGGTGAGCAAGGTTACCAGGAGCATTGGGGAGATGCGTGCTCTGGATAGCCAGCCCTTCTCCTTAATTGAGCATCCAGGGTTGAAGCAGCTCGTGGCACTCATGGCCCCATCTTGCCAAGTGCTCACATGCACCACCTTCAGCAGAACAGTGGTGCCTTCCCTGTATGAGGCATGCAGGGAGTACTTGAGGAGGAGCATTTAGGAGCATTTTTCCTATCCAGGAAGTTGATGACTTGAAGTTCAAAGGCTACTATGTGAAAGGTGTTTTGTAAATTCCCTTTGAGAATCAGGACTGACAGGTTGGAGAGAGAGTGGTTTTCTTGTGAGAAATGTGCCCCCACTGGTAATTCAGTGTTCTTGTCTATAATAGATTCCAGTTTGCATTCATTCTGGTGCATCGTTGTTTTTTGGTCTCTGCTACATATTTTACATCAGGGCATTTGGTGCACTGGATGAGATATATAACATTTCTGGAGGTGCAACTGTAAGATCTAGGAATGGCAATGGTTCTGTTCTGTGGTGTAGTAATTGTGGTGTACTAGAGATATGTTGGCAGGTTTTGCATTTCTTGTCATGGCATGGTTTGGATCCATTCAGTGTGTTTTGGGCTGTAGGAAGTTTGCTTCTGGTGATGAGGTTAGCGAGGTTCAGTGCTTGTTTTAATTTACAAAACACCCTTTGCAGACAAGCCTACAAAACTTCACTTCATAAATCTACTGGATATAAAAAAACTGATGGACTCAATATAGAAATTGGATTTATGACAAACTATAATTTGCCTAACATGTGACTCCCCAGGTACCTCTCCACTTTTACCTGGCTGCTATATTCCCCCCCACCCCAGCCCATCTCTTACCCCCTGATATCTCAATTTACATTTTCACTGCCTTCTTGCATGCAAACCAGCCTCTGGCTTTTTCACTATTAATTCCATCTAAGAAGACCACACACACCAGCTGCGGATGTTTCCTCAGCCTGGCAAAGGGTTTTTAAACCCCAAAGCTTGCTAACATATATTTCTCCAACTATTCAGTTAGCTTAATAAAAGATATGACTGACCCAGAGAACCTTGTCTGCCTATGTTCTTAGACCAACATGGCTACAATCTACACCCCTTAACACACACAAGTGATACGAGATTTACTTTAAAAGGTTTGAGGGCCACTTCTACAGAAACCCCTGAACCTATCTCCTTAAAACTTGGCAGGCTTCATGCCATCAGAAGGGGCTACCATCCCTGCTGCATTCCTCCCAACTCTGCCTTATCACACACCAGTGATATGAGTTTTGTTTTCAACAGTTTGAGGGGCAATTTCACAGCAACCCCTTCATCTACCTCCTTAAAACTTTTCAGGTTTCATGCCCTCAGAAGGGGCTACCATCCCTGCTGTTTTTTTTCTGACTTGGCAAAAAATGACAAAGTTATAGGTATTTTAGTGATTCCCTATTATACTGTATGGCCGAGTCTCCAAATCAGCACCAAATCTCCAAATTCAATTCAGCTGAGTCGAAGCAGGACAGTGACTTGAATCAATAAATTGAACCTCTGTGCCTCTGAATCAGCTGAATCCAAATCGAATACTTGACACTTCACACAGACCTACTATTGAAAGGGGAACAAATCTGAACCTTTATCTTCTGGATTACAAAGGACTTTAATGTATCAGAGAACAGGATTCCTTTGGTGAGTAGGATCTTATTTAAATAACTAAATTTAAATGTGTCAGGAAAATCATGTATTATTGCAATTTTGGTGGTCAATACACCTACAAGGAGACCTCTTAAAGTCTGCAAAAATACAATTAATTGTTTATCCAAGGTAATGAATGCAAGACACAAATAAGGCAGGAGAGATACCAAGAACACTGCCTTTTCTGGAGTGGCATTTGGAATCATAATGGGGTAGGTACTCCAAGAAACCTAAGGTGTATAAGAGTACTGTATGTCAGATAGAAAGAAAAATGACACATGAGACCTGAAAGCAAAGTCTGTATCACTGACAGGCTGGCATGCCAAAAGGACCACAGGAGAAGAGAAAAAATGTGATTTTTAGAAGTGCACTGTATTTTTATTCACTGTAACTAAGTCCAAGGAGAATTAATGAAGATGAGCTCTGACACATTTTCCAGACTAGATAAGTTCTTCAGACAAATCATTTTGTTTTAGCTCAGTCACGACTCTTCTTAATAAACTTCGTTTTTTTAAAATCAGAACACTTGAATCTTCGACTGTTCTTTGAGAAGTTCAGACTGCTATGCAGAGATGAAGCAGCCTTCATCCTTTAGACTGTTCAAGTGAGAAAAGGAAACAAATCCAGACATGACACCTCCTACCTCTTGTGTTAAATGACCACAAAAGAAGAGTCTGGACTTGTATAGTGCTGCTGCCTAGCACATGCCTTGGAAATATTTGGCAGCAACAGCAGGCTGTTGGTCAGCTGACACAACGTATGTTTGTTCTTCTGTTCTCTGCTGGATGGAATGTCAGATGGGCTAGGGAGAAGGAAATGTTGATTTGAAGTAGCTGCTGTAAGCTGTCCGTCATAAAAATCTTGATGGCTACAATTTATGGCCGATAAATAAAAGCCCTGATGAAATGACACAAATGCAGCTGTTATTACTTACAGACCAGTGTAGAAATCTAAAGCAACCAGGTACATGATGGCCATTAACAACAGAGATTGCAGAGGAGCTGCAAAGCGAACTTGTATTGGAATCCTCAGGGGGCTGATAAAGGGGAACCCACAGATGGCTGAAAGTTTGGAGATGTGTTAAGTATGTTATATTCCAACAATCACCTCCTCCAAAGATAACTTAACACAGAACAAAGGAGTAATAATGATGATTCAACCTCAAAATGGAATGATCTAATCAGAGCTCTCCTGAGGAGAGAAGAATCACTCTGCTGTGGTGATGGCAGCATGTGACATAGGGTTATTTTTATTTAATTGTTAATTGGCTTCACTGTTTTGTGCCACATCTACAATTTTCTATCATTGCTTTACCTTGCCAGGGGTTCCTTGCCTTCCTTCAGTCATAATGTTTCAAAGATGTCATAAGACAGACCATGAGAGAAAAGAGATCAGAGTGCCAGAAGCAGAAGGCATGATAAATCATATTACCTACACCATTTTGTAAAGGTGAGATTTTGTAATCTTACGCTGTGGCTTTTGGCAAGCTAGATGTTTATTGACTGCAACATTCTCAATCAGTACAACTGACATGTATAGTCCATTTTCTCTAGAGATCTCGCATGTGGCTTTCTTATTTCCAGTATGAGATGGGGACTTTTAAAATAGCTGGCTGAAGTTCACTGTAGGCAGAACAGACCTGGCAAAAACCATATCTGCTGCAGTTAAAATACATGCTCATGTCTTTAGGATTATATGGGACTTCCCACTCCAGATGATTTTTTTTTGTTACATCATCCATCTTATGACTTCTTTGAATCTTTCCATCAGGGGCCAAAATGGCTTCAGTTTCCTTTGATTAATTAAAACATTGTGACTTTTCCTCACAGATAATGCCACAATGATCCATGCCTTTATCATATAAACACTGGATAACTGGTATGCACTGTACCTGAAGCTGACCTCAAAGACCATTCTGCTTCTTACATCATGCATGCATGTCAGTGATGATCTACAAAGCCTTAAATGATTTGGGCCCCACCTGTCTTAGAAACTGTCTTCTATAGCAAAATGAAATATCATCTTCTGGAGAGAAATATTTCAGCAAGATACTACAACAGAGATGCTCAAATGAATACAGGATGGGGGTGGGGTTCTTTTTCTTTTTTTGGCAGAAACTTGTTTGTGACTATCAATCATGTTAGACCCACAATCACATTCAGGATAAAAATGCAATATTTTTTCTTCCATATATTCTATTAACAGAGACGTCCCTGATGTTTAATGTTTTCAATAGCTTATCTATTGTCTCAGGTCTGCTGAAGGAAATTATCTACCATATACAACACCCCCATTCGGAAAACATGTTGAGCTTTATAACTGGTACCAATACCACCTATATACAGTGTTTGTAAGTGTCTCAAATGTTTGCAACTGGTTAGTAACAATGGCCACTTTTACACATGGTCCTGGAGGCATCACCAGGTGCTTTAATTAGTGAGCTGCCCTAATTAAAACTGCCCTTGCATCATGTGTATCAGTGTCCCCACACGTCCCCACCCTGAAAAAATAGCAGCAGCGTGCTTTGAATTAAAGCTCATTGAATGTGTTTTATTTCAAAGTCATTTTTATTTCAACTGCCATTTTTTCTGCATGGA
Organism: Crocodylus siamensis; assembly: GCF_052110815.1. Lineage (NCBI taxonomy): Eukaryota > Metazoa > Chordata > Crocodylia > Crocodylidae > Crocodylus > Crocodylus siamensis. The sequence goes on from NC_143395.1 coordinate 252,067,595, forward strand.
GACATGCAGGGACATTGATCCACATGTTGCAGAAGGCTGCCGGAGTACATCAAATTACATGCTCCAGCAGGCTTGATTAATCGAGTCCTCGCCAATGCACTGGATTTCCATGCATTAGAGCAGGCTCCGCACACATCTATAGGAGCCCAATAAGTTTCTAGCACATTGCATGGTATAATATATTGCCTCCATATATTGTCCACCCTCACAACTAAAACCAGGTTTTAAACAGTGTCTTAATTATGAGCTTTTATTTTTTACGTTTATTTAAAAAACAAGAACAAATATCAGGATGCATTTTCACTGGAGTTTTACCTTTCATATTTGGAATAAATATAAGGGGATAGACTATTTAAAGGGCCAGATTACTTATTAAACTTCCCATAGAAAATTCCCATAGAGCTAAAATAGACAAAGATCTGCCTTCTCCTTAAGAAACCTTATCTTCTGTAAATAAAAAAGACAAATGTTGTGAACTGCTTTTTCTTTACCACAGTAAGTTTTAATATTTCATAACAAAATCAAGACTTAAGAAAAGTGAAGACAAACACAGTGAAGCATTTTGTATGTTAAACACCAGAAATGCTTAACCAGTTTCTGTAACATTCTCTAATATTCTGCTCTTCTTCAAAGACAGAAAAAGACAAATGTAGCTTAAGTCACTGTATAAGATCTCAAATATCTAGACTATATCCAGTAATAGGAAGAGGAGTTGTAAACAACAGGCAATATTCCCCAAAGAACTGATCACTAGTTTTTAAAAATGTATTTCAGATTAAACATAGAACAAAGAAATATACAAAGAAGAAACGCTTGAATTGGTAGGAACAACTGTTTTATTCATTGAGCTTGCAAAAAGTTTTTCATCAAAATATTTAATGGAAAAGTCATTTTTTTATTCAATAACTGGTTTCACAAATGTCTTTTCTAATGGAAAAATAACATTTTTTTTAAAAGAAAAGCTGAATATCCAAAAATTAAATATTTCAAATAAAAGTCAAAACATTTCTAAATGGATATAGTCAGGGGTGATGCATAGTGGGTGCACGGAGGTACATGTGCATCCTCTGAGAGCGCCAGTGCACCCCCTGTCAGGCTGCACACCCTGTGTTGCCAGTGGGCAGGGGGGCAGACAGGAGCACCAGTGGCCCTCCTGCATGCACCAGGTGAGGAGCGGGACCTCCAGCAAAATCTACCGCACCACATCCGGAAGTGGCCTCAGAGCTCCAGAGGTGGCTTGGACACTTTTACAGTGTGTGAGATCAGCGCCCCTGTGGCCAGTGGGATCATCCACTGGGCCCACCAGCGACCACAGGATTGGCCACCAGGGGACCCCCCTCCTTGGCCAGTGGGATCGGTCAGTGGAGTACCCCCCTCCAGTCAGCAGGATTGGCTGCCAGGGGATATGACCCCAATCACTGACTGGTGTCAGGGGGGGCATGTGCCCCCCACCAACTCAAAAGGCACCAGAGACCCATGCATATAGTGCCACAATATGAGTCAGTTGTCACAAACCCCCTAATATCCTCCATAAGATGGAGTCCCCCTGAGCATTTCTCATGATGCATTACAGACAGGGACCCCCATGAAGGAAGTTAAAGATTCAGAACACAAAAACTGCCATACTGGGTCTAAGCATATATCCACCTACCCACCATCCTGCATATCACAAGTGCAAAATGGATTTTAAGAGGAAAAATATATAAGCAAGACCTATCTAAACTGATCTGACCCAGCTCCTTCCTTTGTGGCTTCCAGCATTTGGTGGCACAACCAAAGACCCGTACCGCAGAAGAGAAAAAGAAATGATGCCCCCAAACTACAGCTCCCATGGAGCACCACAGCAGCAGGTCTAAAGCAAAGGATTTGGGGGTGCCCCACCTCAGATCCAGGAGACACCAGTCACCAAGTTCAGGGATGTGGGTACCCCCCATACTTCTGTGGGATACTCCATGTACCCTAGCATTGCAGCATTCATACCTGCTACCTAGGGGTATGTGGAAAAAACATTTAAAGCTGTATCCATGTCTGAATGTCTGAATCTTTCTGAATCTCTCTGAATCAATTTGGAGAGATTAAAGGGTCCTCTGATTCAATTTGGATTCAGAGATTTGGCCACTGAATCAGGCTAAATCTCTGTCGAACTGAATAAGAGACCAAAGCTTCACACAACCCTACAAGGTAATATTTATACCAGGCACAGAATAGTAAGGAAGGAAAGAAAGGGGCAAATAACCTTGGAATCTTACCATTTCAGCAAGTAAATACTTTTCTTCCTTCACATTTATGACACTTGTTGACATGTTTACATGGAAATGTACCTGCTCATTTCTCTTGTCTGTAAGTTCCTCAGGAAAGAGATTTCTTGCTTTCTCTCACATTTAAGAAATTGTAAAGTGCCAGACAAAACTAATAGGACTATTATTTTATATTAATTTATATACCCTAGTTAATGGCGTAGAAGAGACAGGAGAAGGAGCATGGTTGTCATCTTATACTAAATATAGTACAGCTTGCTCTTCTGTGAAAAGCACAGGACTACTGTCTATGGCAGAAACTGACACCAAAGAAGAAAATGACAAGTGCAGCAGTGACATTTCTGACACTCTTATGAAGGAACAGAAGTAGCTGTTTGTGTGTGCTAAGAGCATGCACAGAGAGAAGAGTACAAGGTAACAAAAGGTCTGTAGAATGGAAAGGGAAAGAATCATTCTCTACACCACTCTCTCCCTCCCTCCCTCCCTTTTGAAACAGAAAAAGGATGATTCCTTCTTCATTAACATAAATAAAGCAACCATGCCATAATTTCTTCTTCCTGGTCTTGGTAGTGGCTCTACCAGTAAGTATGTGGCCAAGGGCAAAAAACCAACAGTTATTTAAATAGCAGCTATGGGCAAAAATTAATCATAAAGAGCAAGTGCAAAAAAGAGCACGTATCTGTGCCAGTGAGCTGGTGTTTTTATGGACTGACAAGCCTCAATGAGTTTCAACCACACTGAGTGGGCTTCATTTTGTTGATGCCACACAAGCTGGATGCAACATACTGTGCTCAAGTTATTAGAAAGATAAGCAACATCTGAATCTGAAACTACAGAATTATAGAGAAACATTTCTGTAACAACATGCCAAATTTGGCAGTTTGATAAATTTGTCTGAAAACAACAGAAAGCAAAGCTGATACACCCTTGGCCTAATAGGTTATCGGTTGCTATTTAATAATAATGTATTCTGTATTATTCCAACTTCAAAAGAGAGACGGTGCTAAATAATAACATATGTCTACCTTTCTTGGACCCTGCTGGGAATGCTACTGTTCTATATGTGCTGGCCCCTCTAATCTCACCTTTTAGGAGGTGTTAGCTGCATCAGTTTTGCCATTCCATTAAGACCATCACTTAAACCCTTGATTCACTTCTGGGGTGGTGGGGAGAGAAAAAGCAAAATAGGATCACTAATGCGCCATCTCATCTTTCAATCTTATCACAAAAAAAAAATACAATTATCTTCATACCATAGGAAAATAGATCATGGCTAACTAGGGAGATGGTGGCAGCCCTTATCAGTGATGGAAGACTCAGTATAGGTAAGTGATTAGATTCTGGTACTGCTGCCTCATTTTTGTCCTCCAAGTACAATGAAATCATTTAGAGATGATGCTTATTTTTAAAATAAATTTAAGGAAATTATGTCATTGGTGAGTGTTAGTTAATATAGGGTGGTGTAGACTTATACTATAGGTAGCTTTCCGTTCTGAATTTTTAAAAACACTGTAAGTTAGAAGACTTCTGATTGCACTTATTCAAGACAGTTATTTCACGAATGCATGCAATTATTCTCATCATTATTTCAGCATTCTTTATAAAACCACTGTTGCTTAGCATTAGCCATTTCTAGCATATCAACAGCTGTCCCTGAAAATTTTAACTAATCAATTACAATATGCTCAGTTTGTTAACGGAATTTGCCGTATATTATTGAAAGCTTTTACCCATTATGGCAGTCCAAGGTCTTTATTGTCAATACTTGCCCTTGACTTCAAGTTTTCATCATTCAGTTTACTGATTTAGTAGTAGTCTTGTTCATGAGTCACTGGGATATATAAAGTTAGTATGAAGTTACTGGCTGTCCCATCAGGAGAGAACAGCACTTATTTACAGTCATTTCTTCCCTGCCAGCAACCAGCAATCTGAGAATAGAATCTATTCACAGCACTTTCTCTAACCTGACAGTCTAATCCTAGGACAAGTCAGTTTGCTGTACAACAAGCATGTGTAGCCTTTTGGGACTTACACAGATATTTCTGGCTGGACAGGTCTTCTCATTTCATTGAATGCTGACAGTATATCCCTAAGCATAGAGTAAGACATAGTCCCTTTCCCATGAAGTTTACAATCTATTCTGATAACCAATTAAACACACTGCATGAGAAGATAATCCAAGACATATAATGGTGCTATAAGAGACTGCTTTTGTTATTTGGATTTGTATTTAATGATTCTAGCACTTTAGCAGCTGGCAGTTAACACTGAAAAGACTTTATTTTGACCCCTAACATTTGTTTCAAATGCAAATAGCCTGAATTTTTTACTATTAAAAATTTATGAGACTCTGCTGAAACCAAATGTTTGTGCTAAAATTATTATGTTTATTGAAAAAGACACTGGAAAATGTGAATATGCCTTCTTCAGACTGTTGTAAAGCAAGTACCTTCCCCAAACCACCCTGTCAATCAGATGCACTCATATGTCCATGCACAGATGCATTTTATATAAGGTTGGGGTTCTCACATCTCTTTTATGCTTTGTTTAAACTCTTCATATGAAACTGGAATCTTAGTCTAACTCCACTGATGCCATTTTAACTCCCACTGACTTAAGTTTCATTGATGCCCATTGACTAACAGTTGTTGAGGAAGGAGTTCAAGCTTTAAAAAGGAAGACAAATGTTCATTGCCGTCTGCTTTCATACTGAACTCCACTGAGGTTTTAACCATTATGAAAAATGTATTACACAATTTTACTGTTCTCTGTGAGGATAATTCTAGGCAAAAATATTTCTTTCATTTTAAATAGTTTAAACTGGCACTGAGATACTGACCCACCAGAAGCAGACAATTGTTTCATGAAATAATTTTTAATATATACCTGTCTTAGAACAAATTTTAACTGTAGTAGTTTAGAAGCAAAGAAAACTAAACAAAACAATGAATCATAACTGTGTTTGTTTTCAAAAGAAAATTGCATGAATTGTCTTGTAGCAAAACCCCAGTTTTTCTTCTTTTTTTATTTATTGCATTCACTTCCCTTCCTCAACCATTTCTGACTTTTTTTCTCCCTCTGTATTCCCTATAGATAAGTATAAGTAAGCTAAGATGTAGGATAAGCTTTAAACATTTTTATTTTGGTAGCAAGTTTTTGGTTTTGGATATCCACTGTGTTATATTGTATTATTCTTAGGTTTGCATTGAGTTTTACTGTTGTATATTGTATTATTATCATTTTTGTATTGATTCTTATTGTTTCATATGGATATTGTATGGTTTAGGCCTGTGTTTGTAAGTGAACCAAAGTCATGTAAAGTTTCCATTTTATATGTCAAGTGTCCATCTTGTGTCCTCCGCCTGGGCATCCCCTGTGTCATAACTGTACAAGTCACGTATCCCTCCCATGTAAATTGGTTCCCAGATGAATGAGTGTGATTGGGAATGATTGACATATCACAGTAGCAGGCCTCTACTGAATGGCCTGTAATGACTGGGCCATCATCTCACATTGATTCATCCAGGAACAACAGACCTCACCCAGAAACAGAGACAAGACCAGAATTTGAAAGACAAAAGACCCTGCAGAACCAGCAACTCTCACCATTACACCCGAAACTGCACATCTCTGCATGGAGCATACGTGCTCAGTACTCCAGGGGCTGGCCCTTGCCTGGGCATGCCTCCTGTTACTAGGGTCATACAAGGTCTGCCCCTACAAAAGGGAGAAGTTAAGACAGACCCTGTGGGAGGCCCTCTCCATCGGGACCAGCACCATGCCACACCACCTATCCACCCAGAGGCCCTGCCGGCAATCCCCTCTGGACAACACCTACTGGACAAGGACCCCTTTCCAGCCTGGATAGGTAGATATTACCTACACACCTGCTCCTACAATTTGGACTTTCTCTCTCTCTCTCTCTCCCTCTCTCCTTCTGGACTTCAGTGGACTTGAGCTCCTGCACCAAGCCTCTCTAACCCCTGCTGCCATTGTATGTGTGTGCGTGTGTATGTGTGAGTGCAAGGGAACCAATTTGACATTGTGTCACATCTCCCCTGTTCAATAAAACCACTGTCATTTGCAACCCTGAGTTGGGTCATGTTTTACTGAATCCCAGTCCCTTCCCTATCTTAAATTCCAGCTTCATTCTCTCTCTCTCACTCTTTCTCTCCCTCTCAGCTCTAGCCCCCACCCCTCTGCACTAGTTTCCTGATCTCCTTTCAATTCCTACTGCCTTTTTCCTGTGACTTTCTGGTCTGCCTTTCTCTGCTTTCCTGCTGCCTGCTGCTTTTCTTGTGATTTTCTGCTGTCCGTCTCTCTGTTTTCAGGCTTCCTCTGCACCTTCTGTAATCCCACCCCCTTGCAGCTTCCCAGCTCCTCTTAGCTGTCCTCCAGTTTTCTCCAGCAGCTGGAGCTTTTCTCCAGCTTCCAGCACCTACTGCCGCTCCCTGCAACTTCTCTAGCTGCCCTGGAGCCATCCTCTGGCTCCCCACACCCAGAGCCCTTCTTTAACACCCACACTTTCCCTTAGCCCATTTTCCCTCTCTCCATCTACATTTTCAGCTCCCCCATAGGTCTGGCTCCAGCCCCAGCCTCTGTGCCAGCATGCTCCCCTGTTCTGTAGGCTTTGGACATTGTCTTTTAATCAATTAAGATCAATTAACCTGAAGTTACCCCCAAACCTCAGTTCTTCAGCCTAGGCCCCTCTAGTCTACCGGTTCTAATCCTGTCCCAGTGACTTTAATTTCCAGCAACTTTTACTCCCTACACTTTTACTTTCTTACCTTAACCTTTCCCCAGGTATCTGAAGTACACCAAGCACATACATACATACATACATATATATTACAGTTCCCAATGTAGGAACTCACTTGTGTATATGTGTAGGTGGATGGTATGTGTGTAAATTAGTGGATATACATATATATATATACATACATAGATATCATTGTGTGTGTGGTATATTAATTAGTAATCCATATATGTGTATTGAAAGTGCAGGTGTTGGTAACTGGTAACTGATTCTGTCTAAATTTGGTGTGTGTAGCATGTATGGGCTTAAACTGGTGTGCATAAACCTAAACTAGTTATTTTGAATGTGTGTGTATCTGAGTTGCTAGTGTGTGTGTGTGTGTTTTTATATATATATATATATATATGGCATTGTGTGCACGATATATGAATTAGTGATCTGTGTCTAACTTCTGGGGTGTATAGTGTATGTGCTTGAATTGGTGACAGGTATGCATGTGCCTAGGCTGGTTTGGATGTGTATGTGCCTGAGCTGGTAGTGTGCATCTGTATGAACCTGACTGATTTGTGTGTTTGTATATGTGCAATTGTGTCACACCCCTCTGTCTAACAGTGCAATATTCAGATCCCGAGAGTTGGCCGGACCCCACAGGGCAACAGTCTCTTTGCTTATATATGGTTTGTCTTTAAATAATTGTTCATTTAGAAAAGAAAATGTGAGGAGTCCCATGGTAAAAAAATTACAGAAAACACATAGAATTCTTTACTTATATTGAGAGCAAGTTTTTTTTTAAAGTGCTTAAGATTTGTAAGGGTATTGAGGCATCTGGATCCTAAAAGCCACTTATGAACTTAATTGTAATTGGTTAGTAACAATAAGTTTCTGGCATGTTGCTAGTGTAATATACTGCCTCCATATATTTTCCACCCTCATAACTAAAACCAGTCTGAGTGATGTGTTTTTATTTTTGACATTTACTAAAAAAATAATAATAATAAATTAAATTAAAAAATCTCAGAATGCATTTTCACTGGAGTTTTACCTTTCAGATATGGTGCTAACTTTAAAGGGCCAGACTACTTATTAAGCTCTGCATAGAACTTAAGAATCTACATATCATTGAAAGTTAACAGGACATCAGAATTTAAGTCATTTTAGCGATGGGACTGGAGCATTTTTTTAATCTGTAAATTTGAGATGAGAACTGCATTTTAATATACTAATCTACTTATTTCAGTGGGGTTCAGGAGATTTGATTCACCAGCCACTACCCAAAATAAAAACATTTTTTTATATGGCTATGAACAATTTTGACGAACTATGAACCAGATACTGTCACGTGACAACATTGCCATCTTCCAACCCATGAGTTTCAGATTATGTTGTCAAAGAGTCAGTTCAATGGTACTGAAGACAGCAAGGAACTAATCCAAGCTCAAATGAGGTAAATGAAATATTCCCATTGGCTTTAGAGGTCTACAGATCACTTCTATAATACAAACTTTACAACCAAGGCCTCTTATAAATTAACTTCCAATTGTCTCAAGGGACAATTAGGAATATTTTACAGTTGAACCTTACTCTAATGCAGCTTTGGATGCTCATGTTACTTTAGCAATCAAGGCAGGCTGAATCAGTTTCCAAGAACAAGTTGCTTCCTATCTTCCCTCCCTCAAACATATATGGAAAATCCTCAAACAATTCCAACACGTACTAGAAGAAGACCTATTTTTTAAAAAGATCTTCCCAGAACCATCCATCCTAGCCTACAAACAAGCACTGAACCTCGCTAACCTCATCACCAGAAGCAAACTTGCTATGGCCCAAAACACACTGAATGCATCCAGACCATGTCATGAGAAGAAATGTAAAACCTGTCAAATGCATCTCCACCACCCTCACAATTACTACACCCCACAACAGAACCATCAGCATTCCTGGATCTTACAGTTGCACCTCCAGAAATATAATATATTTCATCAACTGCACCAAATGTTCTGATGGAAAATATGCTGGAGAGACCAAACAACAACTCTGCACCAGAATGAGCACACACTGGAAATCTATCAAAGACAAGAATACTCAGTTACCTGTGAGGGTACATTTCTCACAAGAAAACTGCACTCTCTCCTATCTCTCAGTTCTAATCCTGAAAGCAAATTTACAAAACACCTTTCACAGATGATCCTATGAACTTCACTTCATCAACCTCCTGAACACAAAAAATCAAATGGACTAAATACAGACATTGGATTTATGTTACATTATATCCTGTCTAACTTCTGACTGCCCAAGTACCTCTCCACTATTTACGAGCTACATTCATTCCCATTCCCTGTGCCACTCCCCTCCTCCCCCAGTCTGTCTCTCACCCACTGACTCCTCAATTTACATTGTTACTGACTGGCTTTCCTGCATGCATACCAGCCTCTGGCTTCTTTACTATTTATTCCATCCAGGTAGACCACACACACCAACTACAGATGCTTCCTCAGCTTAATAAAGGGTATTTATACCCAAAAGCTTGCAAAAAAGAATTTTTCCAAGTATTGGAGTTGGTCTAATGAAAGATATCAGATTTACCCAAAGAACCTTGTCTACGTATGTCCTTAGACCAACTCGACTACAACCTATATTCCTATCCCTCTTGCACTATTTTAGATGACAATGTTCTTTGCCTGTTGTTCATCATTTTATTGCATCATAACAAATTAATGAACTCTATATCATGTTTGATAACACCCTATTACAACACCAAGTGTCTATTGACTAAATAGTACTACAGAAAAATGCATTACCATTTGTTCAATTTTCAAGGACATTAAGGGAATGGTTAGCGTGATGCACAGCTAACGTTTTCTAATCTCCATATCCATTTTATGTGGTACTTACATACTGGGCAAAATGGCAGTGTAGTAAGCTGTGGGCAGGACCAAGTGCTTAATGTACATCTGTACTAGTTTAGTCAGTAAAATATATTGTATTATAATGTACAATATGATGGTCACAGATGCATAGCTTGTCCATTTATGTTCTCTTTGTTACCTAAACCTCTGCTTTTATTTCTAAACCTCCCAATATCCCATTCTTAGAGCAATAAAATGTTTGACAGCTGGCAGACAGATAAAAAAGCAGTCTCTCTTGCTCTCCTACTCCTTAATTGGAAAACTAAATAGAGCAGAATTGAAAGTTGATTATTAATCTTTTTTGTGTTTTTATTTACATATACAGAGAATAATGTTTACGGTGTTTAGGCTTGTTTAAACTATAGCAGCTTTACTAAAATAAGTATTAAAATACTTTTGTACTTGACAAGGTTGATATGTGTCAAATTTTCCTCCTTACAAATTTTCCCAACCATTTCAGATGCTTTGAATTGATAAGAACTTCTGAGAAATCATTTGAATTTGGCATGTACCTCTGCTAAGTGTTTTACACTATTGTTCTGGTTTTGTAGCATCAATTACATGAGATATAGAAGCAATGTATATTTTAAAGCAATTATACCTTAAGATACATCTCTATAAATATAGATATATAGATTCTTACTCAAAAGGCAATAAAGAAAGAAACGCTAAAAAAAAAAAAGAAAGAGAAAAAATATTGCAACGAGCCTACCTAGACAAAGAGAAAATAGTTTGGCAAACTGCTTTTATAAAAGTCTTTATTCTCTAGTGTTTTATTTGCAAAATGCATAAGAAAAATTATTTTGATTCGGTTATGATGGAATTAAGCATAAGATAGCTTGACAAAAAATGTATAAGAGCAAAACAAGCAACTTTTATTGAAATAAAGTAGTGGGTAACAATTTTTAGTTAACATGTAAAAGTGTTTTAGTAGCAATTTTTTAGTGCATGAACCAGAGCCCACTGAAGCCCTATACCTCTGAACTATGTATACTAAAGGTCAGAAATTCATCTTTTTAGCATCAGTGTAGCAGAACAAAAGAGCAGAATAGTTACCTGGTCTCCTGAAGGCCTGGGACTTTATCACCTGCCAAAGAAGGACAGAAGGGCCAATTCTGAGTGCACCATCCCTTTACAACTCACTTTATTTGGGGAATTAGGTATCTGATAAAATATAATTTGATTCTCACTACAGCGTGTGCTGGTCTAAGCTCAGGTAGGCCTGTGGGTCAGTGTAGAAATGGCCCTAAATATGCATGCTAGAATGGCTCCTTTGCAGCACTGCTCTGCTGCACCCAACAGACTGTGGGTGTGGATGAAAATCTGTCCCTTACATTTTAAATAGCTCTAATCTGTATCTCATTGAGCACAAACACACTTTAAAATGAGATATTACTTTCAATCTTAGGGCTGAGTTTGCTATGGTTCCTTATGTTTCCATGGAAGTTCACATAGCCTCCTTTCCAATAAATATAAAAATCACATTTTTTGGAACTTATGTAGTCTTGTGTGTGCTTCTCCAGCAAAGTAGCCAGATGGAAATGTTATTGATTCTTCCATTTTATATTTAATTAAATTAATTTAGTGTATGAGAAATTCTGCCTAGTTAAGTTTCTTTCAAACACATTTGTTTCCTTATTATATTTTAAATGGGAGAAGAACATGCAGTCAGACAGTGTTCATTCATGGGACAGGCAAGTATAGGAGATATATGGCCAAATCCTGCACTCATTTACATGGTTTAAGTCCAAATAGAACGCTGAGAAAACCCCCACAGCGCATAAGTGAAATCAATGGGATCCCAAATCTGCACATGCCAAGGTATCTACCTGAAGTACTGAATTCTTCACAACAACAATTTAGAGAGGTAGGTAGCCATGTTACTCTAAAGTCTGGCAGAAGGCAGGGTAGATTTGCATCAGAGAGGACTGATGGTTAGAAAATGGTATTTAGAAGTTTGGCTTTGGGAATTGGCTTGTAGGTAAAGTAGATATTGCAATAGAACAATGGTCCAGGGGAATGGCAAGGATTAATTGATTTCCAAAAGCCTGTTTGTGACAAAGTTTCCTTCAAGGCCCACTATGTCTGAAGGTAGCAGACACACAGGTTGGGAAATTGAAGACATGTACCACACTATTCCTTTACATAAATGGTGTAGAAGAATAGAAGAAATCTTTTTCGGGCATCAAACAACTTGACAACCTAAAGTGCATTGCTGTACTTCTTGGTCTCAATTTAAAGAAAAAAACATAATTGCCATTAAAAGCAAATCCTCTATTATTTCCAACCTGGCCAACATGAGGAAGTACTCAGAAAGCAGAGAAGTTTTACTCTGGCAAATTTCCCAGCTAAATTTGCAAACCAAAAAGCTGTAGACAGTTTCAGAGAAGCTTTAAAAAATTGTTTAAACTTTATTTTATAATCTTTATCTGAGCTGATTCTCTGAATACACCAGTTCATCCCCAACTACCAAAGATTTAGTGCAGTTGATCACTCAGAAATGCATTTTTGTTTCGGAGAGGTTGTTTTCTTAATCTCTCCCAAAGTTATGAACAATCTCTAGAGCACAGATAAGCTTGAAGAAGTTAAATGAAACAACGATGAGAAAAGTAATCTTGCATTTCTGCTTAACGCAGTACATTTACCCCAAGTGCAAATCAATAAACATCAAATGCAGATATACCTCAGAGGCATTTTGCCTCATTTTTAAATGCCATAGCCTGATACAAGGTTTTGTATATACTTTATGTGTTTACATGCCTGAATAATTACAAACTACTATTTTTTATACAAGCAGAATTTTATTCAATTGGCTAATTCTCTTATTTCACACCAGGAACTTAAACAATACAACTAAAACAAAATTACGATTTTTCAGGGAAGTTTCTCCATCAAATCATTTGAAAGTTTATTATTTTAACAAGAATTTTAAAAACATCTTTTCTATATCTTTGACTATACTATCTGCATATTAAATATATAGAAACTTTTTTTTAAATCTGAATTTCCCTATTATCAAAAGTTCAAATTGTCAAAACTGCAAAATGTTGATATGTACTATTGTTAGTCATGGTAAGAATTACATTGTAAAATATTGTTTGAAATCTTTAACTTTTAGAAGTTTTGACACAAAAGAGATATAAATGGCATTAAATTATATCTTCAGGCTGGTATGCATGACTCAGCAGCATAATATGCAATATTATACAAGTGCTTTCGTGTATTTGTTATTGTCTGATTTGTATCACTTAAATGAAATGAGGCATAGATCATGCCATTTTTTTCTAATGGTTGCTACTCTTTCCTTTCCATTTTACAAGAAGCGTGATCTCTCTGTGTGCCATAACACTGCAACGCTTCTAAAACCTGCCTGCACCCATTAGTAGACTGTTGATATAAGGAATTCCATGTAAGTTGTCATTAGTAGGGTTGGGGTGTTGTAGCTGTGATGGTCCAGGAAATGTATGAAAGGCAAAAAAACAAATTGTGCTACCTTTGACTGGATCCACTATATAATTGGGAAAGCTGTTGAAGAATTTTTGGACAGAAATTGTCCTTTCTCAGTGTTAGTGTGTCTGTGCAGGGTACTGCCAGAACCCCTGGTTCTTGCCTGCCACAACTTCTATCTTGTTAAAATGGGGAGGAAAGAGACGTTGTGATAATTAGTACCCACAGAAGGACCACACTTGGTCTATTTCATAATCTAGGTGCTTTTTATTCTTTCTTTTACAGGAAACCAGGTGGGAGGCAGCAGCTTGTCAGAGCTGTTTGTGGGATCACCCCTGGGCTCCGAAGAGGATCCCTGGCACCTCAATTGGGACGGTAAGCGAGGAGGCGTGTTTTGCCAGCTTGTGGCTGCATTGAGCAATCAGTCCACACAGGGTCCCCTCCACGTCCTCGGCCTTGAATAAGATGGAGAATCCTGGAGACCCCCTTTGCAAGTCCTTGCCCCCCCCCATAAATCAAAAGAAAGTAGAAAGGAAAAGAAAAGTTTTCTTTGTTCTCTCAAGTCTGGTCTCCCTGCTGCTAATTACCTCATTAGCGGTTTGTTATGGGTGCCGCCCAGCCTCTTTTGTCGCGCAGTGCCAGTGTGTGGGTTCAAGAGTTCGGCCAGGTCTTGAGCTCTCAGCCCCCAGTGTCCCTCTCCCCTCAGGGTCTGGATGCTGTGATGGGTCTCTTCAGGGGTCTGGGCTGGTGACCCCCCTCGCTGCCCCCTTTGGCTTTCAAGTTGCCTCTCTGCATCCCAGTGCAGAAACCACAGCTTCTTCCCATGCCACAGCTCTGCTCTTCCCCACACTCACTGCCATTCCCATGGAGTCCTGGTAGGTGGTGCATGGGCCTGCCGGTCCTGACCTCCGGGATCCCTCGGCTCACACTAATCCTGCGTTGTGGATCCCTCCTATTGGATCCTTCTCCCAGAGAGTCTCCCCCACAGCTCCTGTCTTGCCCTGTGGTGCTCAAAGACAACTTTCCCTAGGGAGAGTCCTCTTCATATCCCTGGGCACTAATCCCCATTGCCTCTCTGTGGGTGTGGAGGCATCTCCTCACCCTGCTGGGCCATAATCACTATCAGCTGCAAGATTTCTCAAGTAACAGGGCTTCGGTCTGGAACCCTGTTACACTCAGTTTACATGAGGGAGGGCATATGATGCCTGAAAGTTTGTCCAGCAGCTCTCTCAATTGTACATTTTGTCCAGTATTAGATATGTAAATTATCAGCATTCAAAGATTAGTTGGCTGTGGCTACACATTACCTGCTCTAAGCATAACTACCATTTGGGGAAGAATCATTATGTGAGAGGATGAAGATAAACAGATTAATTATATTTGGGCTTCAGTTAATCATCATGAAATATTGTGTTTTACAAATTCTTCATTTCAGAATAAATTTAAACCAGCTCAGGCAGCAACACTGGGGCATACTATGCCATCTCTTTTTTAAGCTGGAGCTAACATTAAATGTCAGGCACGTGATCACTGATATATGGGGTAAGACACAAAAAAATTCTAAAGGAATTTAAACCTATAGGAGGTAAGCACAGTTGGGGGAATGGTGCAGGGAAAGAATTGAATTGAATTGATTCGGAAAGATTCAACTATTTGGACATAAACAGAGCTGTACATTTTTTTTTACATACCTCAAGGAGCATAGGGGGGGTGGTCCTTAGTGTGTTTGGAAGTAGACCTTGATCAGAAGCAACTTCCAGTCCACTTCTGGGTCTGCCAGCACCCCCCATGCCCCCTTCAGGAGGAAGGGGTAGCAACAGCTGGTTAATCTAAAAGCACAGCCCACCTTCAGAACTAGTCCCATTATAGCAGTCCATGGCTCTAAAGGGTTTTCAACACCTACAGCTCCCAAATTGATTTTTTCAACTTTGCTCATTCTAGGCTATAGATAAAATTACACCCAGATATATGCCATTTATTAGATACCAATAATTCATCTAAAGTATTAATTAGTATATTTCATATTTCCTGCAGTCATAATGAGAACCAGCCTTGTAGTGAATTCAGGGCTCCAAAAAGAAGATGAACTAATCAGCTTTAAAGTAGTGCCACATTATTAAATGTCCTGTTCAGGTTGCAGAAACTTCTAGCTTGCAGTAAGCAAATCTTCTAGAGCAGTGTACTACTGGATACTCAGCAGGGCTCAGCAGCCAATGACATTGATTGTATTTTCTCATCATCTACTATTCTTCAATACCCACTGGCTGCATACATTTCCATCCCTCTCAAGCTGCTAGACAGTAGGGGTGTACGAAACAGGCTGTATTCATTTCAGATTTGGATTTGGTCCAAATTAGGGACAGTGATTCACTTTGTTGATTTGGATCACTGCCCCCAATTTGATTTGGCTGAATCTGAATCTGAAGATTCGCTGCTGATTCAAAGTATCAGCAATTCAGCCATAGACATAATTCTAAATGTATTTTCTACATACCCTGAGGTACCACACCTGGCTCATGAATGCTCCGATGGTGGGGCAGATGGTGTGTCCCACAGGAGCATGGGGTGGGGGCTGCCACTTTAAGGCAGAGTCAGACAGCTAGCAGGTGCCTGATGGCAGCAGCCATTTTGAGAACCTAGTATATAGAAGCTTCAGTTTGCTGCTGCCAGGCCAGGCAGAAACATTGCCTAGCTGAACTGCAGTAGGAACACATGGAGGTAAGGGAAAGAGATTATGGGGATGGCTAAGAGGCTCTTGATCCTGGGCATAACCTAAAATTGCCGGGAATGGGTGGCCTGGTGGGCTCCTGGTGGTGCAGGAGACCCCAGGAAATCCCAGGCCAGTTACCACTGAACTTGGTGAGTATGAGGGCCAGTCATGGCTACGGCCACCTGAGTCTAGGGCTGTGTGAGACCCCAGTAGAGGAGTGGTACCAGGCATAGCTGTGGCCACCTGAGCTCACAGGGGAGGAAGACCCTGGAGGCCCCTGGTTGGGCATAGTCATGTGGCCCTGTTGAGTGAGGTGGGGGCATTGAGTAGCACAAGAGAGAGAGCAGTTGTGAAGACCCTGAGAGAGCACAATGAACTGCTGCTCCAGGGAGGGAGTTAGAATCAGTCATGGTGTGAGGGAGCATCATTTGTGTGCTTGTCATCTGCGAGGCTTGGGATGCAGTACAGGAGTGGTTGGAGTTGCATACATAAGCCCAGGAGAACAGGGATGAAAAAAGGGCAGCCTCCAACTGAATTAAGACATCAATTATTAAACAACAAGGTGTGGCAGGAAAGAGAGGTTGGTGGTTAGCCCAGAAATAGGTGGGCAGGTCAACTTCTGACTGGCCCTGGGAAGGCCCCTTTTAAAGCAGCAAACCCATTAGTGGACTGGAAGTACTTCTAGTCCACTTCTGGATCCACCTCCAAGCATGCTGGAGAGTCCCCCCATGCCCCTATAGCTCAGCAATAGGCCAATGGGGGACCCTGGGTGCCCCCCAAACCCAGAGGTTATCAGTTGCTAAGCCAAGGGGGCATGGGGGGGTGCTGGCAGACCCAGAAGTGGACTGGAAGTGCTTCTGATCAAGGTCTGCTTCCAAGCACACTGAGGACCACCCCCCTATGCTCCTTGAGGCATGTAAAAAAAAAAATTTACAGCTCTGTTTATGTCCAAATAGTTGAATCTTTCCGAATCAATTCAGAGGGTTCCAATTTGATTCAGAGAGATTAAAGGGGCTCCTGATTCAATTCAGATTTTGATATTTGGCCATTGAATTGGTCTGACTCTCCACCAAATTTAATCAACGAGTGATGCTTTACATAGCCCTACTAGACAGTTATATAAATGGCGTATGTTTCTTAATAGACACAAAAAAGAACCATAATATTCTTTTTAACTTGATCAACTTATCAACTTTTCTTATATACAACATCCTCCGAATAAAACATGCATCTTGTTTTCTGGAAGGCAGAATATAGAAAAAAAGATTTTTTTCTAAAACCATGGCCAACTGCATGACATAGAGTAAGTCTTACTATGAACACAAAGTGTCCAGGAATATCACAAAAGGAATATTGCATTAAGTTAGGTTCCAGACTTCTGCAAGAACTGCTAGTTCTTTACTCAGTAGTTCTTTCTATAAGTTCCTGTAAATAAAGGGTTTCCACCTCACAAACCTCACCAAGATACCATTAGCAGCTGTTTCAGACATAAGCTACAGTGCCAATAGCTATGATGGTGAGAGGGTTAATACAGGATTCCACCATCTTGCCAACTGCCTGGCATGCACAGTCTCCAGGTTTGCTTCTTTTCCAGCAAAGAAAATAGCTACCATGCTTAAAATATACACTCTGATTTTGGGGGAGTGATTTAGAGGGTGAAAGTGCATGGGTACATGAGAAGACGTGGTAGTTTTCATTCATATATTGAAATTAATACCCACTGCCTCAAATGTATACCTCAAACTGGAATACTCAGTGCTTTCCAATGTAGGCACTGTGTTCATTTAAATAGTTCATAGTGACACAGTAGTTCAAATACTGGGGGGAAAAGAAGGGAAGAACCCCAAAAATTTACCTTTACTCATTAAGGTAAAAACTATATATATGTTTTGGGGTGGGTGGAGGGTTGTATTATTACTTGCAAGGAAAACTCACGAAGCTAAAGATCTAATACTGCTGCCCACAGTTCAATGCCAATGAATTCTGAGAAAGTACAAGTGCTACTCTCTCTTAAGGTAACAGAGTTTATACTACTCTTTTTAAAAAATAGTAAATAGATTTATGGGTAAGAAAATTACTATTTTCTTGGTTAAATTAGCTCCCCGTACAATAGAGCTTCATTCTGTTCCTTCTCTTTGTAGAGGCTCAAATGATCATTATTCTGAAAAGTCTTTTCTCTAACTCTCAGAAACAGTTCCTTTATTTTGCAGGTAAATAAAAGCCCTTTATCATACCATCATTTTTTATGCTGAACTCCAATTTCCGTCAAAGGCAACTGCTTCTCAAAAACTGATAGCATAATATGCAATCCTAAATCAGGTCCCATATAACTGAAAAAAACCTTAATATTTTAAATTACACTGTATGTATTATTTTGCCTAAAATTTCTGCACATTTTATGGCAGCAAATTTTGCACACTTGTTAGAAAACAAAATAAAATATCTGGAAGTCATAGATACACCATTTGTGATATCCAGTGTGACTGTCTCCAAGATAATCCTACAAATCTCCTCAACTTCTAAAGTATTTCATGCCATTTTTATAGTGGACTATAAGATGGTGGCAATTACAATGAATGGCAGTGACATTTTATATGTTATTGTGCTACCTAACAAGTAAAAAATGAAGGCACAAAAATTACTGATTTGTTAACCTGACATTTTGACTTGGAATTCTAAGGCCAAAAATAGGCCATTTCTGAAGGTCAGTAACGTTTTATGTGACAACTTAAACAACGCAGCTTATCCACACCTAGGCAAACCCATTATTATTACATAGATGGTACAGTTGTCTGCCTTCTTTGGGACACAGGCAGTGTGGACACATCATTATCTTGTACCTACTCTTATTGAAATCCACAGAAATTTTGCATTAAATTTACTGGAAACAGGATGGCAATTTTGAAGTCTGAAGAATGACCCTCACCTTATCTTTCTCAACCGTGGTGAAAACTATTCACAATCATGCTTTCATTGGCAACCAATAATAAAATTGTACCAGGTTAAGACAAGCAAAAATTGTGCGTATAACCTATGAATCAGCAGGCTTTCTTTCACAACTTTGGGAATTTTGTAAGTTGTTGACTCAAAATGAACACATAATACATCCTCTTTAGGTTTTGAGTCCTTTCCTTTAGAGAAAATATGCAATCCACTAGCTTGGGTTAATGGGCAGAGTATTTTGAGGTCCCCAGGATAGGGGTCAGAACTTCATTTAGGTTGAAACTGCTCTTTCCCACACATCCAAAGTGGTTACCCAAAAATTCCTTTTATATATGAGGATCCCCAACTGGCTCTAAAACACAGTAGCAACTCTAATACTAATACTCTTCCCGGAATGCTGTATGTCAAACAGTGAAGTGGTCATGTGTATAAAAAAATTTCAGGTCTTCACCAGATATAAGACAGATTTACAAATATGCCTGGGGGTGAATTTTTGGCACAACCACCTTTTTTCAGGAGAGTGTGCCATGTGTGAGTACAAAAAGTTAATTTCCATTGTTTTAAAATGCTTACATATAAAAAAACTTACAATTTTCTATATACATGAATTCAGGAAACTTTAACATGAGGTGAAGGGTGACTTTGCTTTGTTAATTTTTTTTTTTTTTTTTTTTTGCAGATTTAAGGATGAAATAGCAAAAATTTGCTTGTCAGAGAAAATTGAAGGTACAGTAGGGAATACAAATACAAATCTTTATTTGTTGTTAGGATGTGTGTCAATACCTTCTATATACATTTTGAAAAGCAACCCTCCAGGTATTTTAAATCGTTGCTAAACCAACATACTAGTTTGGAGACTCCTTGGCAATGGCTGATTTATAGTCAAGTGGACCACTGGTTTTACAGGATTCTCTTCCAAATGTTGGTATGAAACATGTTTTGAGTACTAAATAGTTATACACAAGGAGGGCTTTTTTTCCCGTCTCGGTGGTTAAGCACAAGGGCTTAGTGAATTTGTTTTAGTTTTAAAAATTCAGCAAGAAGGGGCTGAGAGGAAAGCTGAACATAGGGAATCATCATCTAAATAAAAAGGGAAGAATTTTTTTTAACATAAAATGGATTTCAATTGGATTTTGGTCAACCAACAAAAGTATCCTAGGAGAACATCCCCATGTCATGTAAGTATTTCACCATAACTTGCCTGGTTTAGTTTTATACAAAATATATCAGAGAAATTGCTCCAAAAGCCTTCCATTTTTTCCTAGGAACTCCACGTATCAGAGGTAAATTTAAAAATTGTGAATTCTCATAAATGTGTCAATTAATACATGACTAAATTGCCTTTTAGAATTGATGTAGAAGTAATGCATTGTTTAAAAAGAGAAAAGACATTATGATGAACACCTTTGCTCACTCTTTCCTTTAGCTTTTACTTCTTCAAGAACTTCTGAGGACACACACAGTGGAAAACATCTTTTCCAAAGTAGACAAATATGGTATAGGCCTGATCTCACATACCCCATGGGGAGGAGGCAGGGGAAGGGCCTCACCCACTCAGGGGCTGCTCAAGCATTGGCTATGCTCATGGCCAAGTTCCCCTGAAGAGAGACACACTCAGATGCTCACACACACACACACGCATGCACACATATATGCGAGCCAAACTCTTACAGAGCCACAGCCAGCAGCACAAGGCTCCCAGTGGCCAACTTCACCTCCAACAGGACCATCCCAGCAAAGTCTTAGTAGCTGCCTGAGCCGCTGCCGAAGGAACAGTGTATAGGCGGCAGAGCCACAGCTTTCCTCACCCTGTCTAAAAATTTAAACTAATAAAAATCAAAATAAAAGCTTAAAAATAATAATTGATTTTAGCCATTGATTTTTTTTTTTAGAAAAAACAGAATTCTGCCAAGCCTACATATATTTTATCAAACCAAATTGAAACTTTCTTTTGGCTTTATTCAACAATGAACAGCATTAATTGTTGTAACACATCATGAAAGTGGTAGTTTAGATATCTCATGATTCTAGTCCTCTGCTGCAGTTTACCTTAGTGACCAGATATATCTCCCATAATGCCCTCATCATCATTACTGTTACATTTTCAAATGTCAAGATATACATCTCTAATAGGGTACTCACCAGAAACTTCTGTACAGCTATAGGTATAGAGCAAGAATGAGACCAACTTGTTCTAGAAAATATTCTCCTCAAACTATGGAGAGAGAGAGAAAGAATAAAACAACCCTGTCTGTAGGAATTATTCAAAGTGGAAAGGAGGGAATTGTTTAAATAAGCTTCTGCCTTAATTCCTATCCCTTTTTATGTCCCCGGTATCCATGTTGGAAACTCACAAGCAGCAGAAGATATAGTTAAATTTTCTAATACTGCTACTGAACAGCCCCTAAAGAAAGGAGAAAAATATGTAGTCCATAAGCCTGGCAACCTTGGAAAAACTGAGTTGGAGACTCAACAAGAGCTGGCTAGAAACCAAATTTCATTCAGACAAAAGTTTGTATTTCCAGAAAACAAACAAAACAAAAATCTAAATTGGGAAGAAAAATGAACTCAAAAAATACTGTTTAACTGAAATACTCAAATACAATATTCCTGAAAGTAAATGTGTTCTCCAATATACCTGACAGTTGTTGATTGAAACTTATATGATTCTTGTCATTTTCAGTGCTCCTATTAAGCGGTGGACAGTGAAACCAGCAAAATTGGTATCAATTTGAGCCAGCAGCTACCAGAGCTTTCAATAACTGCAACTTCAGGACAGCCCTGTCAGAGGCAGGAACCGTCAGCTGCAAGAAATCTGGCAATGCAAGGAACCAGCTGGGAGTCTGAAAATTTGGGAATCTCCAATGCTTAGACAGTTGGAATGGGAGGGATGCTCCGGAGCTACTGAACCTAAAAGCCCTGGGGTCTTGGCTTCTTCAAACTATTGCCAAGAAGCCAGATTGGAGTGCTGGCAGGAAATCAAGCAACTTTTTAAATCTGCCCAGTAGGCAGGTTTCTGTCAGAATTCTATCAGTATTCTATCAAAAGGTTTGTCAAACTAATCAGTGCTCTAGGAATTATTTGCTTTGGCATTTTCTGATGGAAAAACATTTGCCAGAGATTTCTGGCCAGGTCTGCTGCTTCTTATACAACCAGAGGTAAAATGAACGAAGTGTGCATGGTTCAGATTAAGTAATATACATTAGCTCATAAATAACATACTGTTTTGTTAATGCTTTAATAAATAGGCAGCAAAAAGTGAAAAAGATGATATGACTAGCTGTTAAAGTATAAGCAAAGTTCCTCTTTGTGTATTGTTCCCTAATAAAATAGGGAACTTTAGCACCAGGATATCTATCTTGCCTTCCTATATCCATCTTGAGCTAGTTCAGTTGGCTTTTGCAATGTTTGGACATTTAGTCTTGTGACTGCAGTTGTAATCTTGGATTCCTAATTCAACATTTGTTATTAGTTATTTGTATCCCCTTCCCGATAATCCTTACGTTAATATGCATTAATATGTGGGGAAAATTAATAATTTTCATTTTTGATTTTTGGGTGCATGATGAATGCGAAATAAAATAAAAAGATTGATAATTAATATAAAGCATAACAATGTCTTATCTTTTGTAATGTAAGACATTTGATATCTGCTTTTGTTGTTGTTATTGTTGTTGTTGTTAAACTCCTGTTCCTCATTGGACATTTTACAGTCAACCTGCTCATTTCTTTTCATCTCCATCCAAATTTCAGTACTTATATGAGCCTGGCATGAATATATACTATTTTTAAAGGATCACTCACATGCTTCTTCTTGAATACACTTTAACTCATGTGAATCAAAATAAATAAATAATCCTGTCATTGAAGTTTAATTTTCCCATCTTCATTCATTTAAATTAAGACTCCTAGCTAATGTGCTTCAACATGGCATTGATTAGGGTTTAGCAGCTTTTTAAACATTGCCCTTAATTTATGATGCTTCATTACCCCAGAGAAAGAAATACATGCAAAGTGACTTAAAATATAGCAGGCAGATTAAGTGAACATTGATCTGAATACTGAAACAAGACCTAGGCATTACACTTCTATTCCCTGGGTGTGGCTACATGTACATTTGATGCAGGACCAGTTTACTTGTGAGTCAACTATTCATGAGTAAATGATTGGGCAGGCATCTACACCTGCAGGGAAGTGGAAACAAATTAGCTATTCATGTCAGCAAACTGCTCCCACTTCCTGGGGCCTTGCAATGTGCCTCTGCCACCACCAGGGGAGCTGGAGGCTCCAGCCACAGCTGCCTCCAGCCAGAGCACCACTCCCTGATAGCTGCATTTTTGACCAAGAGCAGCATGCAGAGCATGGAGACAGCACACAGCAGCTCTCTTCTTACTGCCTCTGCCTCCCCGCACCATGGCTGCTCCAGTCCCTGCCCCCGGCACCAATGCCCAGCACCTGTCTCCTGCTCACCACCATGCTGACCCAACTGGCCTGCCATGACAACTGCTAGCTGGCGCATGGCCATCTAGGCCCTGCCAGCTCCCCCACATGCAATGACCATCTGCCTGGCCACACCATGCCATTCTACCACCACACAGCTGCTGCCTGGACCCTGTCCTGCCTAGACAGCCACCCATGGACCCCCGCCCCCCTGCTGACCCCAGCACCATGTTCCCTGCATACAGTTCTCAGAAAAACACTTTATTACCCTCACAAGAAACAGAACCCCCTCTCCATCCCTCCTCAACAAGAGAGCCTGTCCCCCCCCCCAACTTACCTAGCCAACAATAAAATACCCTCTTCCCCAGGTGGGCTATTTACAATGTGGTTTGTGTGTGTTCCTCCTGGGGTAGGGGACAATGGGAGTCAGATCCTGGAGACAGGCAGCCAGCACTTCAGCCTCTGGCTGTTACCCTGCAAGTGCACACAGTGCAGTGATTCCAGCAGGTGGTGGGGCTAACCCAGGGATGACAGCAGCTGCTGATTCTCCAGTGGTGGCAGCTCCTTCTCCAGCAGCTGGTGGCCAGGGGCATCTGGGCCAGCATACAGTACTGGCCCACACTGCAGGCAGCTCTGGCTTCACACCCACATGGAGCTGGAGTGAGCAATGGTGCTGGGCCCACATGGTGCAGGGTGCTGGGTGGTGGGGGACCCAGAGTGGGAACCAGGGTAAGGGCTCCTGGCTGGTTGAGCTGGCCTGCTGCTGGATGGCTGGTGCCCGTCAGGGGCCAGGTAGGGCTAGGGTTGGGGGCAGGGTAGTGGGCAGCACAAATCAACCACCAGGGTGAGGATGGTGTCCAGCCCCTAGCAGTCATCCTCCATGGCCTGCATTGCTGCATGCTGAACTCCTGGTAGGCATGGTCCTGCACCTTGTTGCACCAATCCCATGCTGTCTTGTGCTGGTCCGACGTATCCTTGCAGGCAACCTCCTCTGCCTGCCATGTCCACACATCTGCCTGAAAGTCAGCCATCACCAGCCAGTCCAGAAGGTTGGTCTGATCCTGGATCCTCCTCCTGCAGAACTGGCATATACACAGGGCCCCAGCTGTGGGTGGTGGTGACCCTGAAGCCACATCCCAGACGCCAACTGTGGCCTCTCCCCCACATGCAATTGCAGGGCCTTCAGAGCCATGAGAAAGAAGCATTTTGTGAGAGTTGTCAACACTTCTGAAATGAGATGCTCTGTACCAGGGCAGCCTTTCTCCCCCACAACCTTTCCAAACTGGGACATGCCAAGCTTCTGGCAGTACCTGCTGCCATGGCTCCACACCCCACTGCCCCCCTTATGCCACCACCTGGGGTCCCAACTGGCCACAGGAGGAGACTGGTGACCTCATGTTGCTGTGTGGTGATCAGTCACATGTTCAGGCCAGCAGGGGTCTGGAGGACTGAAAGGTAAGAATCCCCCCGACTCCCATTCTGGGCTTCCCCCTACTACCTGGGGTTCCCTGCTCCCTGCCCCCACTCCCACAACATTACTTATTTGTGGCTGCCTGCATTCTCTATCCAAAAGAAGCAGGCATGAAAAGGTTAACCTGCCTGCTCAGCCACTGCTGCTGCTAGGCTGCTGCTCTTCTGGCCCAAAGCTCAGCAGCAGTGGTGCCTGGGCAAGCAATTTAAACTTTATGTGCCTGCTCCCCCAGGACAGACAGTGCAGGCAGCCACAATTAAATGGTGGAGGGGGTTACGAGCAGGGATCTGGGGTGCTGGGCAGCAGAGAGGCAGGAGGCTC
Organism: Crocodylus siamensis; assembly: GCF_052110815.1. Taxonomy (NCBI): domain Eukaryota; kingdom Metazoa; phylum Chordata; order Crocodylia; family Crocodylidae; genus Crocodylus; species Crocodylus siamensis. The sequence continues at coordinate 252,092,847 of NC_143395.1, forward strand.
AATCTAAGCTGAGGGAAGGGGGTAAGTGGAATGTTTGCACTAAGGTGCAGCCTAGAGTGCCTGCACCTTAGAGTAACATGAGCTAGATAACATGGATCAGACATAAACCTCCCCTGAGGTGGCACAGCATTGAGCCACACAACAAGTGCTTAAAACTAATTCCAGGTGTTAATGTGTGAACAATCCAGGTGTTAACAGCTCCACAAGACTCCCAAAATCACCATATAACAAGGCCCTTAGCCAGTCTGTTTTCCATCATTATAATCCCACAACTGAGTGGGATTTCTTTCCTCCCAAATACATACTATATGCCATCTAGTGCTTAGCTTTCTGGCAAGAGAACAATTGCTGTATTAATGGTAGATCAGAAGCCTGATGCAAGAGTCAAGTGGTTAAAAATGTCTGGAGCAAGATGCCATTGCGATTAAAAATTCTGCTAGTTCACCTCTACTAGACTGCTGTACTGCAGGTTAATAAATTTGTGCCACCTTATGGCTAGCAGCACACACCAATTAGGCTGCAGCTCAACAACTAAACCTGTAGGATTTTGAATTACTTTAACATCTTCCCCCAGCATGTGTTCAGTCATGGGGATCCTGCATTTGACCTATATATAGAAATCCAATGACTCTAAGCTTTTCCTCAGAAACCTTTGACAGGAGAGTTCCTACTGAAAAGTGCCCAAGACAGACCAACCTCAAAAGAAGTTTGTGGAATAAGGCAAATCTGTATTTTCTCATTGTGTATGGATACCACACTGCTGCTGTAAAAACAACAGCTGGGGCAGGCTGGCCACCTGGTGGAAATGGTAGCAGCACTGGCCAGGGAATTTTGGAGTCCCAGCATAAATAAAACTCCTGAGTCCCTCACCTTGCCTCCCTGCAGACTTGCAATCCCTTCTCTAGTGGTACTCAACAGCACCTCCTACCCTCCACTCTACCACAGGGTTTGCCCAGGTCATAAACCCTGCTCATTATGCCTTTGCCATCCAGATCTCCTTCATGTAGGAAGGAGGTCCATAGGAATGTAGGGCCTTGATTATGGAGGATGAATCTGAAGATATAGGAAGATCTTGGGAATCCTAATAGAACTGTGGAAGACTCCCTCCTGTAATGAAACTGAAACCAATAAAGCCTTAGAGAAATAACAGTGACATTAATATGTGAGGAAAAATGCCACACAAAAAGCCAAGCATATAGACTGGATGAATGCTGGGCTGAGTAAACATATAGGGCCACTATGTCTGCTCTCAAGTAGTATGAGCTGGTATACATTAACACATAGATGTTAACTGAATGCAATGAAATGACACTGATACTGATACTGAGCAGACAATGTATGAAGATTAGAACATTGTATAAACAACTATATCCTCTAAATATAAGTGCAGGGCAAAAGAATATATTGCATTTTGTATAAACGTACCACCAGTCATTTTAGCAACACCGGCCATGTCTAGAAGAGATACTAACTGCACAGTAGCTTGTGACTACTGCACAATAGCATTGCATGGCAGCAAGCGTGATGCAATGCTACAGCGCAGTAGTCTCGGGCTACTGTGCAGCTGGTATCATGGAAAGTCTGTTCAGCAATGCTTCTGTCATCTAAGTGCTTGTTTATAGAAGTACTAAATAACTATGCAGTCAGCATCTTGTGTAGACATGGCCAGTAACACATATTTCTGTGCTTTACAGAGACACTAGTCAATCAAAGGAGCTCAATTTGCCTTTAATCAGTTCTTCAGTACTTTTTCCCTGGTGCAAGACCATGCAGACAGTTACAATGTAATTAATACTAACTGATTTAAATGTCTGTAAGTTTATACTGTGAAGCACTGGAGTGAGCAGCCTAGAGCAGGACAATATTTAGGTTTGATGAGTAAGAAAGACTTGGAGATTTTTTCATTAAAGTTAAGGGGAGGAATATTTTGTTTAAAAAAAAAAAAAAGGAAGAAAGAAAAAGAATTACGGCAATAGATGTGGCAGGCAGTTAGGCCCTGATCCAAAGCCTATTGGAGTCTTTCCAGTTACTTCAGCAGGCATTAGATCAGCTCCTTAAAGCTGGAAGTGTTAAATATAGTTTTTCTCCTTCTTTGATTCTGCAAGGAACACCTTTAAACACTGTAAACCACTCCCAAACACATCAAAGAAGAATTGGGTTGTATGTTCTTACAGCACAATGTTTTCACCTGTAACATAATGAGACATTTGTAACTGGGACTCCTAGAAGCCACTGTACTATCAAGAAAACACCAATAACTTATTTATGGCAGGCAGAGAGTGCTATTCATAGTAGCTTCCAATGCAGCGGATGTTTCCTTTAGCCACAGTTAAGTGACACAAAGGAAATCATTCTGAGCCTTCAAAAAACCACTGTTTTTAGGAGCTGATGTTAGAAACCCTGAATGAGGTGTTCTGTTGCACAGCCTCTGAAAGCTTAAAGTATGAAAGAGAAGGCGCTACAATACAATATCCTTCTCTATTTAATTAAATAACATGGGGCAGTCACCAGCCAGTATAAAAATCAGGGTTGCACTGTTGAAATCAACCAAGTTATGTTGCTCTACACCAGCTGAAATTTTGGTGTCTGAACCAAAATTCACACATGCTTATTTTTCAGGGATAATTTACGGGTGTCTTTAAGCTTATAGCACCAGATATTCTAATATGGCATTTTCTTTAGGCCTGATCTTGTGAGAACTCCCACTAATCAACATCTCAGCACCTTGGGATCTGAGCATTGCCAATTGTTATCCTTTTTGCAATGAACTGTAGACTGTATTAGGATATCTTTACTCATGCAAGGGGGCAGAAACAGATCCTTTAGCAGCTGAGAAATGGTTTCATCTTTCTGAATAAAAATATATATAATTCACTTTCTTTTTGCGATATGTTCTTTTTAAGGTAAATGTTCCATAAATAAAATATTAGCTACATTTAATGGAAACCAAAGCCTGCTTAATTTATTTTATTTCCGCATGTAGCTCAAATCCTTTTAAGCATCTATTGCTAACTCCAGGCAATATTACAATTAAAATATATATATTGTCTGCATTGAAATGCCTGCATAATACCACAATGTGTCCTGTTTGGGAGGGAGAGCATTTGCCTTCTAGAGACCCTTTGAGTACACCCCTCTGCCATGCTGCATCTATAAAGGCACTGGAGCATCCAGTAGGACATTCAACCCACTCAACCCAAGACTGTGCTGGGGAGATTTTAAAATTAAATACCAATAGGAGGTTTCAGATTCAATTTATAGAAGAATTATCAGGTTCTGGCTACACTAGAGAATTAATACATTGGTAAATATAATAGTTCATATACCAACAATGCAATATGTGCACACTATCTGTCCTGTTTCAGATACAATTCTGCCTGGAGACCGCAGTTAGGGTCTCTTACTTTGTTGTAGATGGAGTGCATATATTGTAATTCCTGGCATTTTGGCTGTGGGGTTTTTGGGGGGATGGGGAGACTCATTTGTTAATTTGTAATCGTGGCTTGTGGGACACCCAGAGAGATGTGGGGAAAAACTCTTGACATTCACTGACAAATGTCCATGAATCCCTGCACACAAGTGCTATTGATTAATCCTTTTCTCAAAGTGGGGATGAGGGTGAATGTTCAGGTCTTGCTCCATGAGGAAAGTTTCCACCAACACTTTTGAAAAGCAGTCACAAGATATATATGTTATCACTTCATAACCCCGGGCTAATTAAGACCAAGTTTTTCTCAAGATGAACACTGGTGACTGCATATCAAAATGTGGAAGAATTCTTTTCTGTATTTGTGAAGGCTGCTAGCACTGCAGCATCAAAAGGCAAGAACTTGACACATCATGTTGTGAGTTAGTGGGGAAAGGGTAGAAGTAACATCCTACTATGGTCTTATCACTTGCATAGCCTACGTGATAAAGAATCACAGTATCCTTTGGTGATTTCATCACCATTTACAGCTGTATTTGTTTGAGGTTCCTTAACTGCCATAGTGTAATTAAAGTGCCCACCTATACTGATGAGTGGTCATACTTCTGGACTGCAATACAGGCTTTAAATTATACAAAGGCACTATCCTATTGATGCATCCATATACATTTTGTAACAATGCAAATGTAAGACAGACTCACCCAACTGCTGTGAGAATCAGAGAACACACACATATAAATATTAATATTACTGTTTTCCCTTGACTGACTGTTGTTAAAAAGGGAAATTAATGTCACTTCTAAAAATTTGCTGATGTCAAGGGCTTTTTTTTTATAACATTGCTGTAAAACTGTGGAAGACAGACAGCACATTAAATATTAGTGTGCTCAGCAGCACTGACTTCAGCCTATAGTAAAAGCTGCACCAGTATATTCACATCCAATTTTTCACCACTCCAAAACTACAATAGCGTACCCATGATAGGCTTATTATTGAACATACCTTATGAATAATACAACTAGAGCATGAATACCTTTCATTTTTGTTTAGTACTCTCTGGAATGGAGCTACCAGCAATACAGCATGAAAGAAAAAAATGTTATTGGATGCATTATATTCTTGTTCATAGTATGTGGACATACAAAAGGAATTAACAGATTTACCTCATGAAAGGGAGTGTATTCTTTCAAACATATAGAATACTTCATTTAAAAATATAAGACATTTTAATGTCAAAATATTTTAATACACTTATGGTATCTAAATTCTTTTCTAGATTTTCAAAAGAAATGTCATGAAATCCATGTTAACTAGCTTACCTGAAGGGAATTATAAAGAAATGGAGGTTTTTGTTCATTTTAAAGACCATAACACATATACAAAATACTCCCAGTTGTTATCTATCGCAGTGTTTGCAGCATGAGTGCATTAGTGACTCAACATCAGGTATTAAAACCAGGTTCTGATATATCACAGAATGTGGTGGCAATTGATAGAGGCTTTATCTATAATGGATGCAATTGATTCCTCACTGAATTCAATTGAAATTTTTTCCAGTGATTTTAATAGATAATCATATCTTTCAATCTACCCTATCGAATGTCAACACTTTGAGTTTTCATATCTACCAACCCATGGGAATTTTTCTGCCCTGACATCAGTGTGATTTTGGAGCTGCTAGGAAGAGGATCTGAGATCCCTAGCCAAGTGCCCAACCTAGCTCAAACGTAAGTTGTTCAGCAATCACTCTGAAATATCACAGAAGAGGAGAGTGAATTCCATCAGGAATGAGAAAAATAAGGTGGGTTTATATGTGTTAATATTATTTAACAGTGGTTCAACATTTGGCCTCTCTTGCAGAGTTACACAGTGGTGTTTAGTTGGCTAGGGTCAACCCCTACCATATTCTAGGAGCTAGCAGTACTTAATAGGATATTTGTTAACACCTCGCCTTTGCTGAACGCTGTTTTCTCAGCACAGACACGATAAATAGGAAAAAAAATCCTGAGAGAAACAGATCTTGAACCATGGGTTGGTTTTTGTACTATAAAATAATCCAGCACAGTTTTCCTCCTGTCAGCTTCCTAAGACAGCCTAAACAACTCATTTATTTCTTGCCCTTTGGTGACCCCTTAAGTCAAGTCTCCACTTAGCTAATTTCCAAAAAGCAGAAAAGAAGACATAAATATTTTCATACATGTCGCCTTTTCCATGGGCCTGCATTTAATTTTGTTCCCTAGCTCCCCTGGAAACAGCGGTCACTGCTGTCAAGCTCCCTATAGCACTTGATCAGTTTCCCCTCTCTTTTCTTTATTTTTCATTTTAAAAAGCTCGGTAGCTTATCCCTACATTTGCTAGAAAAAAAACAGTGTCATGAAAAATAATATTAAACTTGTTTCAAAGTAAACAGGGAAAGAGAAGTTATTATCTCTTCATTTATTTCCTATATTTAAAATCTAGGTATTAAAATAAGGAGATTACAGTGTTATTTAAGGATGTGCATTTTGCAATCAAAATGTCCTCAATCCTCTTTCACTATTCTGAACCCTACTCCTAGAAATGCTTTTGAATTTTTCCATATGACTATCATGATAATTATATATTTGCATATGGTTTACCAGCTCCATTAAATAAATACAGGATTTATACAGGAACTTTAAATGGGATAAAGCTTTCTGAACACTACAGAGGAAGATTTTCAGGACTAAATGTTATTCCACTTCTAAATTAGGAATGCAAATGCACAAAGTCAAAGCCCAGCAGAAATGTCCTAAGAGAACATGCCAAGACTACTAAGTTGTTGCTGAAACACATCTCAACAATTATTCACTGAGATTTGACTGGTAAACATAAACACGCTTATCAGTCTTTTAATTACTGTAACAAAATGTCTAGACCAAATTTCATTAATATCTCAGCAAAATAGCTCTCCAGTAAATGCTGCAGATCAACAATGTCAAAATCCACAGGGTTCAAATTTGGTCCTCTCCATACTGCTGTAAATCAGGAGCAGCTTCAGTGACAGCTGGCAGGGGGTAGAGCTTGGGAGTGAGGCCGCTCCAGCAGCTTCCTGCCCTCCCAGGACTGCTGACCTTGGCCAGTACAGACACACTCTGAACCACCCCACCTCCCAACCACCAAACAGTAAATGTCTGTTCTGTTTGTCCTGCTTTAACTTGTAATGCTTTAAGTAAAGCACAATAATTAGAGTGCTTCCACCAGGGGCTTTTTGAGCATCTATACTTAACCAAAATTGGAAGACTTAGCAAGTTCCTATCATTGTTGACAATGATGTCCCTTCATTTAGCTCTTCCCCTGTCTCCAAAATACTACCAAAGGTTATTGTTATTCTGCTCCCTCACCCATGAGTTTTGATGTGATAGGATATCTCGTCTCAAACTTTTCCTCAACTGTAAACAAGACAAGGAACAAATGTACATTTTTACTTTACCAGTAAACCTAACAGAAAGTTTTGAAAGTTAAATTCAACTCATACAGTTAGTATCTCACATATCCTAAAAATAAGTTCACTTTCCATTACTGCAGTGCCTCTAACAATCAGATGATGAGCTCTTTAAATGCTACTGCATTTTGTCTGAGGGTAGGTAGGCATTGTAAAGCTCTCATCTTATTTTCCTCCTCTTCAGAATATGAAATGTATTTTCTCAAATTCAATTCAGAGTACTTCAACTTTTGATAAATATTCTTCATTCCCAAATGCTTCACTGTACCAATATCTATTGGTGATTTTTATAACTTACAGGAAAAGGCTTCTGATTTAGATCCATTTTTTTTACTTAACTATGAATAAAACAAACTTTAACTCTGATGCCATTTAAAAGTAGATAAACTTCAGCCGACTTGCAGAAAACCCACTTAGTTTAACATGACAGACAACTGAGCTAGTTTTGTTCACTATCAAACCTCTGGAATTTCTACTAAGAGCTGAGGAAAGGAACATAAATTCTAATAACTCTAATGTATCATCAACTATTTAGGCCATTTTTTGCGGAAAGCAAAACAAAACAAAAATATGTGTTGTCACTGAAGCATAGGTGTCAATACTTGTATATAACTGTTTCACAGGATAGGTTCTGGCCTACAAGGTAATGGAAATCATCAGCTCTTATTGACTTCAATTTTATTAATCTCCTAAGAACTTTCCCATTAAGCTCAGTGTGACTATGGTAATCAACATACTACTACAAAATGAGTACATTAACACATATAACTGTTTTATTTCTATCTCCGTATTTCTGGTATTCTGTATCAAGCCCTATGCTATTAGCCAACTTTCATAAAAACAATCTCAGCCAATTAACTTCAGCAAGCATGTGCTTAGGTGCTCTTTTAAATGGGCATGCTTTCCTGAATGGGGTTTTTTCATCACAGAATAATGAAAACACTGATGAAATATAATTTAGTTATTTAAAACAAGTAGATTACTTTTAAGCTCAGTCAAATTTAAAAGTATTCTTTAAAGAAAAGTAATCAGTAATTAGCAGAACAGCCACAGACATTTTGCCTCATATATAAGATAAATAGAGCTAAGTATAAGGTAAATATACATATTCCCTGGTAATAAAGTCCTTCTTTAAATGTCATCAATAACTCAAGAAAATAAATAATGTATAACCACATTCAACCCACTTGCTATCCTTTGTACATTACATGGTTGCTGATCTCTCTGATGACATTTATCTTCACTCTTGAGGAGAGATAGAATAACTCAGGAGTAATGTTGATACTTGAGAGTTATTTCTCTGTCCCTTCCCAGCCTAGGTAAATGTCATCACAGACCCACTATTATGTATTCTAGTAGGGCACTGGAAGGAGAAAGCTATCTGTATCTATTTTGCATTTTAAAGGAGAACCACATTAATATGGATGGCACTTATTATCCCCCTTTCTCCTGCTTAAAATATTTTTCTGACCTGAGTTTTTCAAACTCATGCCATATAGCAAAGCAAGAATAATAATAAAACCCAGAACTTGGGTATGTTTTTTGGTGCAACCTTGCATCTCTGTTCTAAAACTCATTTTATCTGGTGCTATACCCAAAAGCTCTGTAACTGATTCTCTAGCTAGGTTTCCTTGCTCCTTTGTCTGTTTGCTTGTATGATGTGTCAATTCCTTCTCAGCCACCTACACATAACTCCTACAAATGTCACCCAACTTAACAGGGTGATCTAGCCATATAAGGGAGGCAGACAGCTTATGGTAGAGGCCCAGCTGCAGAGCAAGGTGGAAGTAGTCCACAAGCAGGAGGTGGACTGCAACCCAGAGAGGATTGCCACCAAGAAGGGGCCAGATGAAAATACCTTTCCTGCAGCAGAGAATAGCTGCAAGTTTAAATTGCTTGTTTGTGGGAGCAAGGACTAAGTTTACATTCAAAGAACCAGCTGATCAGACCCCTCAGGGAAAATGCAGACTAGGGGCATAAGGCTCCCCAGCTCATAGAAAGACTGAGGGTGCATACACAAGGGACATTTTTCACATGATGGGGCCCCCTAAAGCACTCTACAGCTGTGATGTAACACACATGTACCATTGCAGAATGCTTTTAGAAGGGCCAGTCATGAGAAAATGTAACCCTGGTCAAATGAGGTATTACATTAAGATAGTCTAAGGCAGAGCACCTTAGGGAACTTATGTTCCCTCCAGGGTTCATTTTTCATGTGGGGGGTGGCACCGACCCAGCTCTGCCTCTGCCCCCAGGCTGTCAGGGTGGAAGGGAAGGGGAAGTAGAAGAAGCTCCTCTCTGCTTTGAATGGCCAGAGCCCCTCCAGCCAGAGGTGGGGGAGGGGAGAAATGGAGCCCCCTCACTTTGCTCCCTCAGTACCCCAAACAGAGTAGCTGGGGTAGCCCACCAGATGAGGGGGCTCTGTGCCCCCCCCTCCAATTCTCTGGCTGTCCAGCAGCTGGCAGCTGTGCTAGCTGCTCCCCCTCCTATCCCCTCCCACCACTGCTGATGGCCCTGGAGCTGGGGTGGGGGCTGGGGAGAGAAGAGGTTCAGCACCACAGCCGGCACCATGGCCAATGCATGTTGGCTTCAGCCCCCCCCCCAACCCAACAAGTAAAGTGGGGGTGGGGAGAAGAGGGCTAGAGTGGGGTTTTAATATCTGTAGGCCCTGAGTTTGCATTTAAGGGACCGGCTCAGGAATGCCACCCTTCTCACTGAGACAAAGCTAGCCTCCAAAAAAAAAGGCAGCTTCACTATTTCTCTTTCATCGACTTTGCCCGTTTACTTTGACTCATCAATGAAACCCAACAAAGCACAGATACCAGACTGTCACATATTCTGTGTACAGCTGGGCACAACATAGAAGAATCTTTGGGTTGCTTTAAACTGTGCTAAGGATCAAAGTCTAAGAGGATAATTAAAGGGCAAAGGGAATGTGAAGCCATCTTGGCTTTTTGGATCCCTCGGCAAAGATATTAAAACTTTATGACAAAGAACATAGTCAAAGACAGCCCTGGAGTTTAAAGGTCACTTTAAAGAAAAAGTGGTTGCTAACTTTACAACTGAGGGGTTAATGTATGGTATCTGTTTGCAAGTAATGAGCACTATAATTCCACTGAATTCAGTGGAGTTACACCAAGAATGAATTATGGAGACAATTTGCAATTCAATGTACCATGTAATTCACAATTTTCAAGACTGATTTAGGGAGTTCAAATAATCCAGAAAAGGATTCCACATTACATAAAATCTCTTATTATTTTCCTGGAGTCTAAAAATACCTCTAAATAGTGTACAGCTGCATCCATTTAGGCAGTGGGCTATTCTTTTAGCATAAGTACAGATCAATCTTTAATGCCAAAGCATAATTATTAGACTGATTATTAAGCATGACTTAATTATTTTAACCCATTTTTAAAGTATGCTGATAAGTTGTATAAGTTGTCAGGCACTCAAAGAGCACAGAGATATAATCATATTGAATATGAACCTTTATTTACTCCCTACTTTACTGCAAAATGTTCTTGGCTACTTTAAAAAATGTTCAGCAATGGGGCTGTGTTGGGTCTTGTCTTAAATTGATTATGGGTTCTGAACTTGAATTAAACAGCTGTGAATGTGACTTCCTAAAAATGTAAAGGGTTTATATGAACATGAAAGACTTCACAGAGCTTAGTAGGTTAAGCAAATACAACTTTGGGGGCTATAGAAAATACTGCTACAACACAGTTTCCTATAATTCAACTAATTTCAATTCTTGCCTTTACATCCTTTTTGTTATCTCTAATGAGCACCTTCTTCCAAGAGATCCTTGAAGATCTAACTGGCATGATCTTCAATGGCCTCTGATTCAGGGCTTAGATGTGCTTCTGACTGCAAGAAAAGTGGTTTATATTTATGCATTCTCCTTCCTTCTCATGAGGGCAGCAAAAATTATGACTTTGTCCCAATTTTCTTGAGTAAAGCTGATTAATGCTGAACAAATACACTCTACAAAATATTTTCCCTGACCAAAAATGCTTATAAGCGGTGCCATAAAATAACAGTCAAAATCAATATTTATGATAATTCTAACTGCAAACCAGGGCTGCCGTTGATCATTTTTATGTGTGATAAGTAAAATAGAAATCTCTTAAAAGTGATCCAAACACATTTATAACTAACTGATTTGTAAATAAAAAAAAACTGTCCAACCTATAAAAAACAAACCTCTAAGTCATCATCAACTGCAAAAGAAACCTAACAACAGGAGAAGCCAAAAGCTAAAACAAGAACAAATAAAAAACAAATGATGAAAGATGTGTGAGAAAGAATACATTAATTTTTTGTGGTGGGAAACTTATTTTCAAGTTGAGACTGACTATACAAAGCAGAATCAACATATTTTCATACTCAAATCTTTACTTTCTTCACAGTGATTATAAGGGTAATGCTTTTTTCTATATGGGGTGAATAGTCCAGTTTCGTTAGTCTATCTCCAAAAGTCAATGGGCCCAGTAGCATTCTAGAATTACCTAAGGGAATATTAAGATTTTCAGACAACCCTGTTATTATCCCTGATGGTCATAACTGGTGCATACAAGTGTTACATTTCTATCAGTAGAATTGTGTTTAGTCTGGCAGAGCATTTACAACACTTAGTGTGGTCTAAAAATGCCATGCACAGTGAAAATGTAAACCTCATCTAATAAGATTTAAGTTAGTTTGATTGGGTAAAGTTAGACTGGTTTAACAAAGATTTGTACAGGTCCCCTACTGATAGACGTTCACCTGCTGTCCTCTGACAGCCCTGCCCTTCCCATTACAACCACTTTCAATGGTAGATGCACTTGGGCCCATTTTACTATTCAAGCTGAATGCAGAGCAAAGTCCATTTCTTGGCTGCCTCAGGGGCCAAGAAATCTCAAACTCTCTCCCCAGCCCTTCCTTGTGCTCTGAGCTTCAGCAAGATGCAGAGTAATGAGACAGCTGTGTTCAGAACACCAGAAACCCCAAACCCTCATGCCCCCAAGAGGGAACCTACCCTCCCACCACTGCTGCTGCCACTATCCCCAGCTGAACCCATCCCCCATGCAGCCTGGATAGGACAGGCAGGGATAGCTTTAGATCTTCCCCCAACCCCCAGAAAGCAGGAAAAGCGGCAACTGCAGGTGGGAGAGGAGGCAAAGGGTAGGGGAGAGGATGTACCTCTGAACATGGAGGGGAAGGGGGTTGCTTAAAAAAGTCCCCAACTGCTACATGGTCTTGTCTGAAAGGGCAGTGCAACCATGCTATTGCAGCACCACTAAATCCATTCCTGGGCTACGCTATCAAAGCATGCAGCATCCTGCTGGGGCTCAAGTGATCATCTTCCGTAGAAGGAGTAGGGCATAGAGGCAGCCCCTGCCAACACAGTAATCAACGTCCCACCTCCAGCGCTGAGAGACTTTCACCATGGAGGTACAGAAGATTTACCATTTCCAGTTCCTGCAACTGTGACAGTGCCTGTCTGAGATACAGCAAGGGCAAAACTTCTTCAGTTATATCCCATGTCATCAAAATCAAAAAATCCCAAAAACCCCCAAACTGGTACATTTCACAAAGCTACAGGGACAACACCTTCATGCAGGAGGAGAGCCCATGACAGTAGCACAAAGACAAGCCACTGCACAGCTGTGAGGTGCATGAGAGATATGTGCAGGGGACATGGCAATGAAGCAGAGATGAGATGCTAAAAGCCCTAGCAGCCACTTCTGAGTCACTACTGCACCCACTGCAAACTCTTGGCGTTACTCACGAGAAAAGATTGCAGATGTGTAGGCTGGGGAATGCCTATGCCTGGTCTGCAAGATTCAGAAACAGGGACTTGAGATAGCCACTTGATGCTTCAAGGAGGCCACCTACACCTGGGCAGAACTGGGAGGGTCCCAGCAGCAGGAGAGGGAGTTCACAGACAGGGCCTTGTGTCACCTTCTGACTCATGACATTCCTGGCTGGAATCAATGCTGTTTCTCCAGAACACATGGCAGCATCCTCCACCCTCCATTCCCTGCATGGCATGAGAGCCTTCACACCAGCCCTGGTTGCTATGGTGTGCCCCACTCCAGGGACTCTTCCCTGGGCTGTGGGAAATGGGGCTCATACCTGTGGCATAGTACAAAGGGCAGGAGGTAGACCAAGGACAGGAGGGGAGGACCCAGGAATTCAGTGATCGTGGCTGTTGGGGCAACAAGACATGCCTTCTCTGGAGGATGGATGGCATGACTGGGACTGGAGCAGCACAATCCTCCCTGGTTCAGCCCCCCTGCCTCCCCCTGCAACAGCCCTGACATTCCCTCTGTGTACACAGGCCTCGTAAACAGAAGTGGGTCAATTCCAGTGAGGTGCCAGACAGACACTGTCAAGCAGATGGCTGCAGCCTGTCAACCCACCCTGCCAGACTGTCACTGGGACAGAGCCTAGAGATGTAGCATGGGGCCCTGATCTTCTCCCTCTGCCATGTCTGGAACCTGTCCAGGAGTATGCCTGAGCCCTAGAACCTTAGTCCTGTTGCATAAGAGCCTCCCCTGGTGCCTCTGCTTTCCAGAGAAGCATGGAGCCCCATTGGCAAGTCCCAGATTTCCAATTCTACCAACCCTTGAAGTTTATCTCCTCCTTTCTCCACCTTCCTGTTCTCTGATTTTGCACAAAGAGAAGAGGAACCAATTTCTAACATGGTTAACATTCAACAGTTATTATTACAATAAGGCAAACTGAGGCACATCTCTTTCCTGTGCTGTATCCCCCTGCATCCATGTTTCCACATGCTGAAGCTGTGGTCCATCTGGCTGAGGTTCTCTTCAACCCCAACAACATTGTGAAGGCTTGCAGAAAAGAGTGGCTCTATGATCTATACATGTGAGGAAACTGAGGCAGGAACCACATGACAGACAGACCCCCCACACAGGGCTATGGTTCAGCTGCTCAGAGCTTCCAGCCTCCTAAGGCCTTCAGGCATATACCTTTTTGGAACCTCCCCCCTGTCCTGGCAGTCCAGGAAATAATCTGTCAGGGCTTCCTCAACCAGGACTCCCTGCTCATTAGCCTGTCCTAGGTGCACATGTTCTGGCAAAGACATGCTGTGGCTTGCCTCCAAGTACTGTACTTTCCCAGTGTGTTGCACTTTGTCAGAAACACCACACCTTCTCCACCTACTCCTCACTGAAGACTTCCCTCTGACCTTGCAGACTGCAGCAAATACTCCTTAACTGAATTGGGGCACATGCCCAGAGCTGTCCCATGCACCCTAACATGTCAAAAGGCACACTTGGTGGTTATGCAGCACCTACTGAGTTGGAGGCTGAAGTGTTCTTTCCTGCAAGTTCTTCATGAGGCAGGAGAGGACAGGATAGGTCAGGTTCCCAGTTATGAGGGATGATGAATCCACTGACCATGATACTAGGAGCCCCAAGGGTATTGACTACATTCTCCACCAACTGGGGAGGGTGGAGTTGCAGAAGACCTAGGCACCATGCATACTACCTGCCCAGCTGGCAAGGATGTAGGTGAAATGACTACGGTGTTCAAAAATGCCCTGCAGCACAACAAAGAAGAAGCCTCTTCTTCTCTGTTGTGGCAGAAGCTGAGGAAGCTGTGGGTTCACAAGATAGGTGAAGTGGTTCACCAACACATCGTGTGTGACCCTACGCCCCTTGTAGACCACCACTCTGGCCATGGACTTGCCAAAGCCAGACTGGTTGGTGATGGAATGGAGGCTGTTGGGGATAGCAAGCTTTCAGATGGTGATGATGACTCACTTCTGCAGTCACAGATTGCTTTATACTGATGTTCTGCCACTTGATATGGGACCTAGTTAGGTGATGATGTCAGTGAAGGTGGCCCAGCACATGCATCATTTCTGCAGCTACTGTTCGTCATCCCAGGTTCACAGGACAATATGCTCTCACCAGTTGCTGTTAGCCTTGTGGCTCCTGAACCACTGCTTGATGGTCTCAAAGTGCTCCCAGAGCACCCCAGAGTCAATGACTTCCAAGAGGACCTTGGCTTCATCAGTCAGATAGTAGTCAGCTGATTCCAGGATATTTGGTTGCTGTAGGGTATTAGCCTCTCATGGGAATTCAGGCTGCTGGATCCTAGGTTGGAAGAAGCAGGACACTGTGATTATCTGTGGGGCCACCTTCAAATGGGCATGTGTAATCCCCCACAGCCTCTAGTGAGAGAGGTATGGGGTGACAAGAAGGATGTGCCTGTGCTCCTGGGTTCATAGGCTTGTGTGCAAGGGACAGGAATCCATGGCAGGATGAGTGCAAGGAAACTGATACGCTTGCAGTGAACAAGAACGGAGCATGCTCAGGGTATTTCTCTGAGAGCCTCAGAGCAGGGAGGGATCGGGGAGGGGTTACTATACCTGGGAGTCCCCCCCAAGTCAGACATTTAGGGCTGCCCTGTGTGCCCAGTTGCTTTTGGCAATCTCTGGCAGCCCAGGATTGCAATTTACTGCCAATGCAGGCTGCCTTCACACTTCCTCCCCACGTCCCAAATGCTTTTATGGTGATCTGTTGATGAGGGTTTAGGCCACTCAAACTAAATCCCACAGCTTGGACTGCTTCACTATGAGCTACAGGTGGCTACAGGTAGCACAGGCCTCCTGGTGTGGCATGGAGCAGACTGGGGAGGGGGCAGAGAGCAGAAAACAATGCAGAAGTTTGATCCCCTTCCCTTGGCCTGAGTGGAACTCAGGGAAGGTGTGAGCTTTAATTAGTGGCATGCCTGCTGAAAAGGTTGACCCCTACTGATCCACGACAATAGATTTAACAGCTTGCTCCATCCTCACAAGACACTTTAATATATGCGCTTCTGAATTGGGACAAGCTGAGCAGTTGAGGTGGAGGCAAACACTGGAAGATAACCCGTGTCTGTGTATGCCCCATTGTGAAATAGGTACTAGAGTTCTTGCAAAGGAGGCTAACAGGACATTTTCCTTCACTGCAATGCCTGAAGAGTTGGACCAACTTTGCTCCTGAGGAAAGTTGGCAGTTTTTTGTTATGAAGATAATTCTACCTCATTAATGCACTGATGTACAATCCCTCTGGGCTTCAGAAAGTTATGTAGTAGAGTCTGGATGATCCATTGGTCCATTTCTTAACAAGGGTAAATCAGCATAACACTGAGGAAGCTATATTTCAATCAATACCGTCTGAGAATCCATTAAATGAACCCTTGTCTTTTGGGATAGAGGAAAAATAACGGGGGGTGGGGGGGAGGAATAAGCAGAGAGGGAAGAGGAGAAGAAACATTTTTAGAAATAGTTTCCCTACAGACAGTCATCAATGCTCTGGATCACAACAGAATCAAAGGTATGTGGGGGGAGGAGGGCAAGGAAGTAGTTTTGCTTTGATTTTTGTCTACTGCTGCATTGCCAGTGATGACTGAAGGCAATCAATAGCTGCTTAAAATGCGAAAGGTGTTTGTCTGCCCAAGGCTACAGATTTCACACCACCAACCTTTATTTTCCCAGAATTTCTAAAATTACTTTACAACTGCCTCTCTCTTCAGAAGTAGTACTTTTTGGCATTAATTTATATGGAAATCACTTGGCCCTTTGTAGATGCCTTATGTTAACAAGTAATTAGAGAATGCATGAACTGGTTTAGAGACCTCTGAACATGATGTTAACTGCTTCTAAATGGGCTTTTTGGAGACCTTTCAATTACTGTAAGAGACTGAGGTCCCTCAATAGTGACTGTGCACAATATGTAGTTCTATCCTTGAAACCTTCTGTTCCCCTCAGCTAGGAGGAAAGCAAAACAGAATAAGAATAATAGAGAAACAAGATACCACAACAGGTACAATAAAAGAACCTCAGATCTAAAACTTGCTCCCTCATTTCTTCAGAAATTGTGTTAACTTCCCAGACTGCCATGCTTTTTTGGTGCAACTTCTTTTTTTTCTGGCAGGTCCATATCAAAACCCTACTAACTTTTCAGCAAATAGTTATATAGAAAGCCATCTCTCTGAACAACATTCATGTCTGTTGAAGACTTGCAATCTCACTGGACAAAATTATTCAATATAGCAGTTACTTGTGAGACTGTGGCTAGGGACTGAAATTAAGGGCAAGCCAGTATAAGTGTTTGGAAATCAATCTAAACCTGTAACAGAACAGAAGTGCACATAGACCAGTTTCAAAATGGTTGAATCTGGTTTAAGATAGATCTAGGTTAAGGAAGTATCAGATATAATCAGTTTTGGTTAGACTGCTCTATCAAACCTCTGTCCCAATCCCTTCCCAACTCAAGTTCCCTTGCAGTCCCCCAGCCTCCCAGGGTGCTGTGTGGTCCCAACTAATGCCCCTTCTCAGAACAGGCAGGCTGGCCTCTGCCAGTGCTCCTCTGCTTCTGCCAAGCTGGGCTGGCCCTGGCAAGGAGCCCCACACTATTCACCAGTGCTATAATCCAGTGCTAAGGGATTTTTAAAACACAATTAACTCTTATAATGGAATGTGAAATATGAATACTGACAACTCAGTGTCCTAAAATCAAAGTCTAACTTTATTAGTACAACAAATATTACCTTAACAGTTTCTGTTTTCTGAGACAGAAAAACATTTAGTACAATAATCTCACCCAACAATCCAGATGATACACTGCCCTGCAGAAACGATAGCCCATCATTTCCTGAACGCAGTGGGTGGCATCAGTGGATAATCTTTATGGCTGTCACAGACAGATGTTTTCCTGAATTTATGACAACACACACTTAAATTTCTCGCCATTTCCTTTTATGCTTTTCTTTAACTTCACTCCTCTGATGTCTCTGCTTTTGGACTGGTCTCTCCGCAGTCAGCATACTGTCCATATTTTATCCAGTCAGCATATTTCTTTGTTTAACAAACCCATTACATGTGCACCTCTTAATTTGGTCTTTTTCCATGTCTTACTTTGGTATTGTCCATTGGTCTCCCTCATCACCTTTCATTAGCAAATCTAATCATTTCATCCCTCTGATTCAGCTAGTTAGTGCCAAATTCAGTTAATTTAAGCTGGTAAGAAGATTATTACTGTGTCACGTTAAAAGAACTTCTCACATTGGTATAAAAGAAATGATACAATATATAAATGAGCACTACGAGATGTGCAAAAACAACTCAAGGCCAGCTGATAAGGAAAATGAAGAGTTCAGATAATAATGAGGCTATACAGAACTTAAGCAACAATTAAATAAGGCTGAAAACAAAACAAAAAAAAGTTTAAACAATATTGTAATTCACCACTCTGTAAACAGGTGCAACCTTAAGCATAAAATATGGCAAGCTACCCTAACAACACCATGGGGCAGCCAACACTAGGATGAGGGACTTCTTCTTCTCTCACTAATGTGGGCCAGAGACTAGTAGGGGGCAGGGATGAGAAACCCAAGCATACAGCAGGGAAGCCACCATTGGTGCAGGACACCACATAGCTAAGCAGACCAGAGCTTAGGAGGAGCCCAGGCTAGTCTGGGGCTCCCCCCACATGGACAAATGCCTGACTCAAGGGAGTTGGCAATGGTATGGGACTCAGGCATGGCTGATGAACTTAGACAGGTGGGGCGGGTGGAGCATCACACTGTATTATCCAGTTTCAAAACTTTTTTTATTTTATTTTTTCAATTTTTGTTTGTTTATGAAAACAATTCTATAAAACATGATGTATTTTTTTATGTTTATCAAAACTAAACCCCACAGGTCCCCAGCTGGAAACTCCCAGCTCCCCAGCTGCAAGCCCCCACTCCCAGGCGGGGTGCCTAGTGGGCTGCAAACCTCCCCACTCTCTCGCCCCTCAGCCAGTTCCCACCCACCACCACAACCCCCTAGCTCTCTGCAAACTCCACTTACCTCACAGGGTCCAGAAGAGAGTGAGCCTTAGCCAAGCTTTGGGTGACGACAGCATCAGGCTTTGCCCTTTCCCCTCTCCCTCCTGCTCCCCTTGCTGTTCCAGGCAGGGTTGGGGGGTTTCCGTGGCTTCCTATGTAACGGGTCTTTACCCAGGCTGGGACATCAGTACAGGTACCCTGCTACTGGCTTAAACAAATGATGATTGCCATCCATTCAAATTGTTCAGGTGTTTTTACTGCTCATGCACCACTTGGGCAGTAAGAGGATCACCCCAAGGTGCTTACTGCATATACTCAACTTTTTGTTGTGTATGGATAGTGGACAAGAATAATCATTGATTATGTTACTAGCAGACATAGGCAAGAAAAAATTATTACTTTTGTTTACATTGTTAATTCAACTGATGCTGTTTCCAATTAACAATACTATTATTTATTTACTTAGTGGACGCAGGTTTTTGTTGCATTTTGAAACTGGAGGGCCAGTGCCCAAGCACCTCCTGTTGACCAGCCACTACTGATGAGCTGGGATCCTGGTTTTTCCTGATAAAAAACCACAAATTCTCTGATAAAAAAATTGCAGATCCTCTGATAAAAACTCCAGAATCCATGATGAAAATTAAAGGCCCACAGCCTTGCTAGTTCTCCTCACTTCCCCCATAACTGCCCCCAAGCCCCACAAACACAGGCACAAACACACAGGCACAGACACTCCAGCAGGTACGTGTATGCAGTTGAGGGGAAAGAGACTTAACATTAGGGGTTTACTACAGACCTCCCAACCAAGGGGAAGAGCTCAACCAGGAATTCTTAGGTCAGCTCACGGAGGTAGCAAAGTCTAAGGATGTGGTAGTCATGGGGGACCTGAACTTCCCGGACATTTGCTGGGAAGAGCAGTCAGCCAGAACTGACCGCTCACATAGGTTCTTAGCCAGAATGCAGGACCCCCATCTAACCCAGGAGGTGCAAAGCCCCACCAGGGGAGACATCTTGTTGGACTTTGTGCTGGCCATGGGAGAGGACCTGGTGAGGGGGCTGTGAGTGCTCGACCACCTGAGTGACTGTGATCATTGCCTGCTGGGATTCACCATCTAGTGTAAGGTCGCAAAGGCCTGCAGCAAGGCAGCAGCCCTAGATTTCAGGAGGGCACACTTCAATGAGCTAAGGAAAATACTCAGGGAACCACTGAGGTCCCAGAGGGGAGGGGAGCCAGGTGTCCAAGGAGAGAGGTCACTCCTTAAGGAGACAATCCTCCAAGCCCAAAGGGAGGTAATCCCAACACAGATCAAAGGGAGCAGGAGGGCACGCAAGCCCCCATGGCTCACCAAAAGAATGTCTCCTAGCTAAAAGGGAGGTGTACACCCAATGCAAAGGAGGGGACATCACCAGGGATGACAATACTGCAGTTGCTTGGGGATGTAGGGGGGCAGTCAGGAAGGCCAAGGCAGAGATGGAACTGGGACTAGCTTCCCAGATTAAGGACAATAAGAATTCCTTCTCTAAATACATAGGGGGTAAAAAGAAGGTTCTGGGTAATGTGGGGCCCCTGCAGGACACGTTAGAAAATTTGGTCATCACACCAGACGACAAAGCCAACATGTTTAACAATTTCTTTGCCTCCATTTTCCTAAGCAGGGACCGGAACAGTCACGCCCTCGCTGGGCCCCCCTCAGGCCCCAGGGGAGGCACACCTAGGTCAAGAGTTAGTGAGGAACTAGTTAGGGAACTTCTGTAGGGACTGGATGTATTCAAGCCAGCTGGTCCAGACGATCTCCACCCTAGAGTACTAAAGGAATTGGCTGAGGTCATTGCAGTTGCCCTGGCATGGCTTTATGAGCACTCATGGTGCTCTGGTGTGGTGCCAGAGGACTGGAAGAGGACCAACATGGTTCCCATCTTCAAAAAGGGGAAGAAGGAGGACCCGGGAAACTATAGGCCAGTTAGTCTTACCTCAATCCTAGGCAAGCTGTTTGAGAAAATTATTCTGGCACATAACCACAAGGGACCAGCAGGGGTGGTCATGCTTAGGGGCAACCAACATGGGTTCATTACTGGCAGGTCCTGTCAGACCAACCTGGTGGCCTTCTATGACCAGATCACCAAATCCTTAGATGCAGGGGTAGCAGTGGACATAGTCTTCCTGGACTTTCGGAAGGCCTTCAACACTGTCTCTCACCCTGTTCTCATTAAGAAACTGGGGGAGTGTGGTGTTGACACCCACACAGTCAATTTGGTCCCCAACTGGCTGGAGGGCCACACCCAGAGAATGGTGGTGGATGGGTCATTTTCAACCTGGAGGGATGTGGGCAGTGGGGTTCCACAGGGCTCGGTCCTCGGGCCTGCACTGTTCAACATCTTCATCAGTGACTTGGACGAGGGGGTAAAAAGCACCCTGTTCAAATTTGCTGATGACACTAAGATGAGGGGGGATGTGGGCATGCTAGAAGGGATGAATAGGCTCCAATCAGACCTAGACAGGTTACAGGGGTGGGCAGATGAGAATGGGATGGGATTCAACACCAACAAGTGCAAAGTGATGCACCTGGGGAGGAACAACCAGTACCATACCTACAGGCTGGGGAACTCCCTTCTTGTCAGTACAGAGGTCGAAAAGGATCTTGGAATCATCATTGACTCCAAGATGAACATGGGCCAGCAGTGTGGGGAAGCAGTCAGGAAGGCCAACCGCACCTTGTCATGCATCCACAGATGCATCTCGAGCAGGTCCAAGGAGGTGATACTCCCCCTCTATGTGGCACTGGTTAGGCCGTAGCTGGAGTACTGCGTCCAGTTCTGGGCGCCGCACTTCAAGAGGGATGTGGACAGCATGGAGAGGGTCCAGAGGAGGGCCACTCGCATGATCAGAGGGCAGCAGGGCAGGCCCTACGAGGAGAGGCTACAGGACCCGAACCTGTTCAGCCTCCACAGGAGAAGGCTGAGGGGGGATCTAGTGGCCTGTTACAAACTAGTCAGGGGGGATCAGCAGGCACTGGGGAAGTCTCTGTTCTCCCGAGCACTGCCAGGAGTGACCAGGAATAATGGTCACAAGCTGGCAGAGGGTAGATTTAGGCTAGATATCAGGAGGCGCTACTTCACGGTCAGGGCTGCTAGGATCTGGAACCAACTTCCAAGAGAAGTGGTGCTGGCTCCTACCCTGGGGGTGTTTAAGAAGAGGTTAGATGACCACCTTGCCGGGGTCATTTGACCCTAGTACTCTTTCCTGCCATGGCAGGGGGTCAGCCTAGATGATCTACTCAGGTCCCTTCCGACCCTAGAAACTATGAAACTATGTGAGGGGAAGAGGCGGTGCAGGGGAAAGGGAAAGGGCTGGGGGGACAGATCAAGAATAGTGGGGGGAACAATGTGGGGGTATGCACGGGTGGGAAGGTGGGAAGGGACAGACTTCACCCTGTGGCACAGAAGCAGCATCTCCCTTGGCACCTTCCCATACTTTCCTTCTTTCCCAGAGAAGGGGGGGCACGCCAGGTGCCTCCAGCCCCATGTACCACACCACAGTGCCTCCACACCCCACACCTCAGCTTGCTCTCTGTGCCCATTCCCAGGAGCAGGATTGGGGAGGTGAAAGCAGCAGCACCTCTCTGTGGGCCACACATGCACTGCTCAGCTGGATCCTCAGGGGCTTCATAAGTAGCAGCCACCACTGCCCCCACACCACTGTCATCACTGCTGTGCTGCTTTCCTTCAGCCCCCATCCACCACTGGCTGGCAGGCACTCCTTCAGGAAGCTGAGGTTTGCACATGGCAGCTGCCACTGCACCACCACTGCTGCTGCTATGCCTCATGCTGCCTTCCTGTAGAGTTGGACATGTGACTGGCCACAGGAATGCAGCACAGGGGGCAGTAGTAGCAGTGCAGTGGCAGCCACCATGTGCAAACCCCAGCTCCATGCAGGAGTGCCCGCCCACCCGGCCAGCAGTAGATGGGGGCTGAGAAAAAGCAGTGCAGAGTGCAGCATCAGTGGTACTGGCCACCACATGCAAACCACCCCCCCACCGCCACACCTGGGGTCATAAATGTGTGTGTAGACAAATGACACCTGATAAGCTAACTATCTGGATATTAACTTCCAGTAGCAGCCTGACCAGAACTGGGCCTGAAGTATAATTTCTTCTCACATGCACCTCAAATGAGTGTAATATTCAATAGAAATAAGGTAACTCATAATTTTGGAAACTTTTTTTTTTTTAGGGAGAAATGGAGAATTGGAGTCAATGAACAGAGCTAATATTTACTTTTTGGTAGTGATTTGCATAGTGTTTGAGATATATATACATACAAATTGCAATGAATATAGAATAGAATTTTAGTGAAACAAGTTATAGGTAAAATCTGTGAAAATAATTATTTTTCCATTAAAAAATGATGAAATTTTGCAACTAGAATAAGTCTGTAGTCTCTAGTAAACACTACAGACAATATTCCGTACCTTATTATCAGCATCTAAATGTATGCAAGAGGTAAAATATAACTTGCTCTCCATTAGAAATTTATAAAACTAAAATCATATTCAGTTTGGATTCTTCTGTAGACAGTCATCTTTTTTAGGATCCTCAGGATTCCTCCCCCCACACTTCCACCACCCTATTTACAGGGAATTACTAGACTGATTTTTTTGTGATTGCCACCGAAGGGACTTTCATTTTTATTCCATTTTCATGTCATGTCCCAACAATAGGTCTTGAGTTTTGTACAATATATCCTAAATCTGAAAATGGCATTTTATCACATACCCAGTTACAGGCAGCAGCCAATAAATAAAGTTATATGTAAGTTTTGTAATAAATGTAAGTCTTCTTTGACAAGAAATGTGAGTCGTTACAACTTTGCAGGAGATACTAATATGAAACCTGCTTCAGAGTAAACAAAGCAGAAATTCAGATGATATTTGAATACTGATTTTTCTTAGTAAATCAGCAAAAACACATGTAGATTTCTGGATTTTTTCTTACATTTTAATGGAAGTAGCGTTTTTGGATCTGATCTGTATACTTCTGCACTTATATCACTTGAAAATGACATGTTCTAAGAGTAGCTTCTGACTCAATCCTACAGCTCCCTATTTCCAGTATAAAGCTTATTACTGGGCATAATATAAGTAAAGGTAATGGGGCCTTGGCTGCCTATACACATGCTCATTCATGTCCTAATTAGATTGCATCAAATCAAATGCCACTAATTGAGTTTGCACTATATTTTAATGAGAACACTCCAGCATCACCTTGCCATCATGTGCATTAAGCCCCCACACATCGTAAAATGTTTATGGGGGTGCTTTAGTTAAACCCTCATCAAATGAGGTTTAGATAAAGCATCCTGAAGCCATTTTTAAGTGTGCAGGGGCTTCATACATGTGATAGTGTGCTGTTCTAATTAGAGTCACTGTCCAGGAACAGCTCTAATTAAAATGCCCCCCCCCCCGCTCCCAATCTCAGAGCATGTGTATAGGCAGCCTTTCTGTTTTTGATCAATCTTTTCCTCACAGCTAACAGTACTATAGCTGCAATTAAACACTCTGACTGTTCATATTTCAGGGATCAGATGTTTAGTTTTGGGAAGTATATCTTTCATGTCATATAATCACTTACAGCATTAATGTACCAGTGGAAAAAAAATGGAAGAGCTAAAATGTAACTGTGATACAAACTACAAAGTATCTTTTATAGTTATTTCTTTATTAGCTTTGTAACTTTAAAAGACATTTGAAGATAGCTAAACTGGTCTGGAATATTTTTTTGCTGTATGTTTGTTTATTTTCCAGGGGTGTAACAATGCAGCTGGGACAGCAATGATGGTACAGAAGCAGCAGCAATTTCTGACAGCTAGCAGCATGGCAACAACAGCAGCTGTTATTTTTCCACCTACTTCCTTAGCTAGCACTAAGGGCTGCTTCTCTATGGATGTGTCTACACATTCATTAATGCACTGTAGTAACTGCACATTAAGTTTAGTACTTGGTTAACCAAGTACTAAATTAATGCTCAGTAACTCACACTACTGTGTAGTAGCACCAGCACATGGCTATTCGGTGACACTTATTGCATAGTAGCCTAATACTACTTTGCAGTAACTTATTAGCTCAGGTTTTGCCCAGCACGCTGTGAAGTGTTACTATGCTACTGCTCAGTTAACGTCTTGTGTAGATGTGCACTGTCTCTCCCATCTTGGTTACACTACTGACATTGCCTGGGACAATGGGGAATTAGGTGTCTCATGATAATGGAATATAAAAGAAGTGCAAATTCCTTTCACTACAGATGAGAATCATTGGTTCATAAGATAATTGCACATGGTACATGTGATACAAAGATAGATTTCTCCTGTTCCCAAGAATATACACCTAACACTGTACCTTAACTTATATAACAAAGGAAATGCTGGTCATTATATTCATTTTTGCATTTAAATCGATATCATTTTCATCATTAAAGTACAATTCAAATGTACTAGAATGCTACCATTCTTTCCTGTCCTTCATGTTTGCAAAAGGAAAGATAATAATATTAACAGATTAGCTGTTCAGGATGAGACTGGAAAGCCAACACTTAAGAAGTAGAAACCTGCTATACAGATAACTGCAGGAATAGTTTTTAATGGCCACTAAATTGTTTCCCACCTTATGCTGGTAACTAGAATCCCTACCTTAAATAAAGACCACTTTTATATTTATAGATACAGCGATCACATTTTTTAATAATATGTAAAATAGTATTTGAATAATCATAAAGTACTTTGAGATTTACAAAAAAGAAAAAACAGACATTTTGGCCCCTGTGGACACATCCAGATGAGCATGCATCCCTGCACACGTGCTTTGGCATGCAGCACATTGCCCTGGGTGGGGTAGGGAAGGATGGAGTCAGCACCTGTAGTCCTGGGGGCCTGCTGGGGTGATCCAGGAAGGCAGAGCCTGTCCGGCAGCCAGAGCATAGCTCTGGAAGACTAAGCTCCAGTTTCAGCTGGTACACACTGCCATGATGTGCACTGCTGCATTTTTTCTTCCACATTTTTTTTTTTTTTGACACCAGGATGTCCCATTGTCATAAAAAACCTGCCACACTGACAATTAGCAGTGCAATGAACACACAGACATTTCTGCAGCACTGCAAACTACATGAAGAGTATTTGAACCCGAAAGCCTACAAAGAAGTATTTTTCCAACTATATGAGTTGGTCTAATAGAAGATATCAAATTTACCCAAAAAAACCTTGTCTAGTCATCTGGAGACACCCTGTCGGTTTAAATTCTAAATTAGAGAGCAAGAGGGAGAGAGAGAGAGAGAGAGAGATGATCTACTGAATGACAGACCAGGCTGGTGTAAATGCATAGAGTCCATGAAAAAAGTGTGTGTTTTAAATGGAATTTGCATATAGGAAGTGGGAAGGTAAATTCATATAATGCAAAGAAGTGAATTACAAGAAAAAAAGGAATTCTCCAAGAGATGACTGTGTAAGAACAAGATAAAACATGTAAACCATTATGGCTGTACATAGGGCCCCATTCCATAGTACGGTAGAATGCTAATGTACATTTCCAGTGTAATGTAAAGTAAATGTGTGTTTAATTGAATACTGAAATAATGTAGCAGGGAAAGAATATTTCTGCAGATGGAGTGCAGTCAGCTGGCATTAACAGAAGCACACTACAGATTTCAGCATAGTGATAGGTCACTGATTTTCTCCCCTTCTAGACACATCTTCTTTATTTCAGGCATCTATCTTCCTTTTCATTTACTGTTTGATGATAATTGACTTCTTAGTGCAAGAGTTGAATAGCAAATTATTCCTGGAATATAGAAAGAGAATCTATACTGAAAAAAATAAATAAAAAAAGAATCCGGATTAGAGTCCTTCCTCAGTTGTTGTGCTTCCAGAGTAACATAATAAGTATTCCTCATAACAAATACTTTTGAAACATAGTGAAAGAAACATCCTAAAGCATAATTGCCTGAGGGCAGCAAAAACTAGTGAACAGGCAAAAATCATTGCAACCACATCTTCTGATCATGGCACTGGAGAGTCATGCTACTTGCATCCCTGAGAAGATTCTAGGAACAATTTGCAGGTGTAGTCCAGGCCAAATTCAGTCCTGATATCTACCATCTCCTTGTAAGTGAACCCAGAATTCCTCCACCAGTATTAATTGAGAGCTAACAAGAAACTGAGACCTGATCTAAAACAGTTTTCATAGATTTCATAGACATCAGGGCTGGAAGGGACCTCGGGAGATCATCGAGTCCAGCCCCCTGCCCAAAGGGCAGAAAGTCAGCTGGGGTTATAGGATCCCAGCAAGATAAGCATCCAATTTACTCTGGAAGGTGTTCAATGTAGGTGCTTGAACCACCTCCGCTGGCAGGCTGTTCCAGACCTTGGGGGCTCGGACAGTAAAGAAATTCTTCCTTATGTCCAGCCTGAAACGGTCTTGCAGGAGTTTGTGACGATTCGACCTAGTCATCCCTTGGGGTGCTCTGGTGAACAAATGTTCCCCCAGATACTGGTGGTCACCCCTGATAAACTTATAGGTGGCCATCAGATCACCCCTGAGCCTACGCTTTTCCAGGCTAAAGAGTCCCATATCTCTCAGCCTATCATCATAAGATCTGTTTTCCTGACCTCTGATCATGTGCGGGGCTCTCCTCTGGACTCCACATACTTTTTGAATTGTGGAGCCCAAAACTGGACGCAGTACTCCAGCTGTGGCCTCACCAAGGCCGAGTACAAGGGGAGAATGACGTCCCAGGATTTGCTCGAGAAGCATCTATGGATGCAAGCCAACATTTTGGTCGCTTTACTAGCCGCAGCATCACATTGCAGGCTCATGTTCATCTTGTGGTCAATGATGACCCCCAAGTCTCTTTCTTCTGTAGTGACATCCAACGTAGCGCTGCCAAGCCTATAAGGATGCTGCAGGTTTTTCCTCCCAAGGTGGAGAACCTTGCATTTTTCGGTGTTAAACACCATGAGGTTCTCATCTGCCCATTTGCTGAGCTTGTCCAGGTCAGCCTGGATCACCTGCCTATCTTCTGGCGTGGATGCTTTGCCCCAAAGTTTGGTGTCATCGGCGAACTTGGCCAGTCCACTCCTGACTCCTATGTCCACATCATTAATGAAGATGTTGAACAGTATGGGTCCAAGGACAGAGCCTTGAGGGACCCCACTGGTCACAGGGCACCACGATGAGTGAGTGCCATCAATTACAACCCTCTGGGTCTGACCACGGAGCCAATTTCCCAGCCAGTGGATCGTGGTGGAGCCAAGGCCACAACTGGCCAGTTTAGCCAAGAGGTGATCATGGGATACCAGATCAAAAGTGTCACAGGATCAAGGAGATGTCCTGTGACTAATATGGGGTTAAGGAGCTGCCAATCACTAGGGGCAGCTCAGGTGCCGGTTGCCGCAGCAACTAGACAGGTCAGGTGACCAGAAGGGGGCAGGGCCAGGCCTTTATAAACTGCCCAGGCCAGAGCCAGAGTAGCAGTTCCCCTCTGGCAGTTGCAGGAGCTGGAGCTCTGTGGGAGAGCTGAGCAGCAGAGTCAATGGAGGTAGTTTGGCTGGCTGCAATGATGTGAGGGGAGAGAGAGAGTCCAGACAGCAGTATGACTGAGAGTCAGCATTGTGTGGAGTTTGGATTATAAGCCGATAGGCCTTTTGGTTATGTTGTAGCCGGCTGGCTGACTGTTTGGTTTATTTATGGCTAGAACCAGAGGACCGGGTGAGGCTCTAGGGACGTGAGGAGGCCTCACAGGAGCACCCCAGTGGCTTGGGGGCTCCTGGTGCCCAGCAGGGGGCACGGAGTGTGTGATGCAGTCGGCACAGCAGACGAGCGTCGGAGAGGCGCTCAGCGAGTGGGGGTTGTAGCTCCAGCATGGGAAGCGCGGCAAAGGCCCCGGAAGGGGGCAGCAGGGCGCGTGAGGCACGGCACAGGCCCTAGAGAGGGCAAGAGGCGCGGCACAGGCCCCAGATATGGGCAGCAGGGTGCATGAAGCATGGCTTAGGCCCCGGAAGGGGGTAGTGGCTGCGAAGAGAGCGGCATAGGCCCCAGAGTGGGGCAGTGGGCTGAGTGGTAGCTCAAGGGTGCAACAGACCCAGGGGCGCCAGTAACAGGGCGGCGGCTATGTGCCAGGCCCAGGGGCACCAGTAACAACAGAAGTTCTAGAGAAAGGAGCCAGGGCGGGACAGCCTCGGGGCGCCAAGAGTGTGGTAAGCCCGGGGTGCCAGAGAGGGGCACCAGGGTGTGATAGGCCCCAGGGGCACCAGAGAGGGCACCAGAGGGCAAGGGAGCAAACAACGTCCAGAGAACAGCTGCGAGGCTTGGGGCGTGCTAAAGGGGAGGTAGGAGGCATGCATTGCCCATAAGGCTGGGGGCGTTGGGGCACCCCACGTGGAACGGAGGTAATACCAGTGAGGTGTCAAGGTGGAAGTAGGCAGTCTCCCATAACTGAACTTAAGAACAAAGACGTGGCGGGTGAATAGAGGGTGCTGGACCACCTAAATTGACACAGCAGGGGGCACTAGCGGGCTCACGGCTGCTTGCAGGCCCCACTCCGTGACAAAAAGCTTTTTTTGAAGTCAAGATACATGACATCAATCTCTTCTCCCTGGTCCAGGTGATAGGTCACCTGGTCGTAGAAGTAAATGAGATTGGTCAAACAAGACCTACCCGCAACAAACCCATGCTGGCTATCCCTTAGGATGTTAGCCTGGGCCAGTCCATCAAGGATGGCCTCTTTAATAACCTTTTCTAAGATTTTCCCCAGTATAGAAGTCAGGCTAATGGGCCTGTAGTTAGCCGGATCCACTCTCCTCCCTTTCTTGAAAAATCGGCACCACAGTGGCCTTCTTCCAGTCTTTGGGCACTACACCAGAGCACCAGGAGTTTTCAAAGACCCATGCCAGGGGCTGGGCTATGACACTCGCCAGCTCTTTGAGTACCCTGGGGTGCAGACTGTCAGGGCCGGCTGACTTGAAGGTATCCAGCTTCTCAAGGTGTTCCTTCACGAGGTCAGCATTTATGGAGGGTAGGGGATCCCTATCACCCGGATCTCCCTGTCCCCTAGCAGGCATGGGTGTCCCGTGGGACTTATGAAAGACTGACGCAAAGTACCTATTTAATAGGTTGGCTTTTTCCTGGGCGTCAGTTGTCAGTTGCCCCATCTGGTTTATCAGGGGTCCAGCGTTGCCCTTGCTTTTCCTCCGGCTCCCCACATATCTGAAAAAGGACTTTTTGTTGTCCTTGATGCTTGAAGCTAGTTGGAGTTCAGTTGCAGACTTGGCTTTCCTGGTTTGCTCCCTGCAGGACTGGACCAGTGCAGAATAATCCTCCTTGGAGGTGAATCCCGTCCTCCATCCTTTGTAGGCTTTCCTTTTTAGCCATAGGAGGTCTGCTAGGTCCCTGGAGACCCAGGGGGGCTGCTGTGCCTTCTTGCTGCCTTTCCTCTGTGTTGGAATAGTTTTAGCTTGTGCATTGAGGATCACTTCCTTGAGAAGCAACCACTCTTCTTGAACTCCCATCTCCCTGGGGTCATGGTCCCTAAGGGCCTGACCAACAAGCCTCTTGAGCTTATCAAAGTCAGCTTTTCTGAAGTGAAGGATTTCTGTGTTGCTGACTGACTTGCCAGCTTTATGGCAGATGGTGAAGATGATCAGCTCGTGATCGCTGTCACCCAGCTTCCCATCCATCACTAGGTCACCGATTAGGTGCTAACAAGGAATCAGTTCCTCCCACCCATGATACTGAATGATTATCCTGAGTGTTTGATTTATGCAGATGATGCATTAAAATGTCAAAAAAATCTCAGACAGGCCTCCAGAGATTATTAGATATTTTTTACAACAATATTGTACCTCAAATAGCTTGGAAATAAACACAAGGTATTGTTTCTTGGGAATGAAAGGAGGAAAGGAGTTCAGTTTTTATAAAGAAAGAAAGTAGAGTCTTCTTTTAAATGCCTTGGAATCTATTTTAGAAAATATCTAAACTGGAATAAGCACATTGAAAATGTAAACACTAAGAACTCTACCCAAAGTCTGGCTTGCTTATCCTTCTATAATAAGAAGGGCAGCAGAGTGGCTCTGGTGGCACTAAAAATTTATATATCTATGGCAGGGTCCATTTTATTGTATGGAGCAGAACTTAAAGGCACTGGCCCTGCAGTCCACCCAAAGCTCATAAAAATATTTCCAATTATTTTTAACTGACTTTTATCTCTGCCCAATTCTATGATGACTTCACATACCCTGAAATTGGTCTGATAAATGTGAGCACACTTGCTCAATGAAGCACTCTTAGGCACTGGATGAAAGTTAAATCTTTTACATCTATCAGATACTGTAAGAAATGAATTCTAGAAGCCCTTCCTTTTCCAAATAAACCCCTTTTTGGATGGTTAAATAATTTCTGCCATATTTGCCCAAATCAAAGACAACTTTGAATTTATTATGCATATTATCTAATTATTGGAGGGTTGCCTTAAATTCACTCCCTTACACACACCACAACTGCATCTGAGAAAACAGCAGCACAGAGGCAAAAAGCAGCAAGGGGGCTGGTAGTCTGACCCGCTACTTCTTGCCCCGCTACTTCTTGCCCCTTGCCTCCTGTCCCCTCTGCCAGCTATGTCCCCCCATTCTCCCCACAGGGCTAGTGCCATCTGCCACCTATCCTCACCCCCCTCCATGCCAACCCCTCCCACCCCATGCTGGCACTCCCTGAAGCCTGCACTCCTGATGCCTGTGCCCCACCTCACTTGGTGCCTGACCCTCCCCATCACAGCTTACCCTCCTGGGGTATGGCTCAGGTTCCAACACCTACATGGCGAAGGAGAAGTGGTTTTGGTAGCCCTGGCCCCAGAACTGGTCATAGTTGGACCCAGACCTGAGTAAGAGCTGCTTCCGCCACCAGTAGTGACAGTGCCACTGCTGGGCTGGAGCTGCAACAAGGGTAAGCCAGTGAAGAGGGCTGGGGGCAAACATAGCTGAGGGTGCAGAATGAAAGAGGCACAGGGCAACAGTGGCAGTAGGGCAACAGAGGTAGTGGCTGCAGCTCTGACTAACCCAAAGCCCCCCGAGCCTAAGCCCAGGCTGGGGCTTTCTCCTGTCACTCTTGCTCCTATCCAAATCCCATCAAATCCAAGATGAGGGATTTTTCCCCTCTACCATGTTGAATGCGGGACGGTGGAGGGGAAGGGGGAACCCTGATCTTTGATTTGAGGAAATAAGTTATATTCTCCTCCAGACAAATGGCTTGAGAAATTCACTGACAGTCACTGACCCAGTGTTTCCCCTATATTTAAAACAAAACTTATATTTAAAAATTGATGATGCCAGCCTGCAGACAGTCTCACTGAAAGCATATCCGTCTCAGACTTCCCTTTTTTAAAATTAAAAAAAGTACTCCTTTGGCTACAAACCTACCTGTCTGTGGTGCAAAACTGCAAACAAGAGGCCAAAAATAGATTGAGATTTTTTCCAATGAGATCTGCAGTTGTCATGAGCAGGTGGCATCAAACCCCATATTCAGACAGAATCTGTTCTCATGGGAAGAATGAGATAGATAAGTCACCATTTATGATCTTGTTTCTTCTTTGGAGAAATAAGTGGAAATTGGTTCCAAGATAATGACGATCCGGCTTCTTGCTAACAATTCAGTTTGTCTTATATTCCTTAGGTGCATTTGCACTACTTGCACAAAGAATAAAGGTCAAAATCAAGTAGAATTCTGCTGTTTTGTTTTATTGCCCACTTCTTTATTTTATCCCTTTTTATACCTTCATATTCTACGTTCTGTTTTAATTTAGTATAAGGTGGCAGAAAATATAATTTTATTACATGTTTTTAGCAAAAATTATAAACTATACAACTACTATTATACATAAGATTTATTTCTCATTATATCATATTATTGTGGTGAACATTGTAAGTAAACTACAACTACTGATCCTAGCACTGGATAATCATACTACTTGTGCCCCTTAGAAATCTCCAGAAGCCAGTTGCAGGTATATTCTAGGCCTAATTCATTCCCTAATATTTATCTCCCCCTTTGAAGTGAACCCAGAATTATTCTGTGAAGCTCTACATTAAGAACCCAATCCATATCCTATGAAATTAGTTTAAAGACATCCATGGCTTTGCCTCAACTGGAAGAAACCTCATCGCAACAAATCAGTGGATATCAACTGGTATGCAAGTGTTAAATACAGGAAAATTCACTATATTAACATCCATAAATCAGTAAGAAAAGATAAGAAAGACCAATACTGTTTAATGTTAAAAAAAAATCAAGACAAATAATTTGCAATGACCTTACGCTTGGGAAAGATAATTCATAGGTTTTTTTGTACTTAAGGCAGGGTAGATATGCACCTTTATAGACTAACTAAATAAAAATTATAGAGAGCACAAGCTTTCTTGAATTTGAGTTCACTTCATCAGATGCTTTGAAAAGATGTGCAGAAAGCAGATTATAAGGAGAGAAGAATTAGAATACAAAAGACAAGTGGATGGGGGAGGGAGGAAGACAGAGACAGGGTGAAGGTGGCAGTGCTGAGAAAGGAAGAATAGCAGTAAACCCATAGGAGCAAGAGGGTCACAAAAGCTAATCCAGGTAATAAGATAAGAATTATTCTATTTAGTCAGAGATGTATTATCATAATAAAGGAATGAAGTTGAGGAAATCTAAATGTTAAACGGAATAGGGATTGCAACGGTAACCAAATCCTAATCTGCAGTGCAGGGACAAATCAGATGCATAAATAACAAACTGCAAGGCAGGAAACAAGAACTCATGTTCAGTCCTAAAGGCACAACTTGCTCTTGATCTAGAAATGGAACACAACTTTTACTAGTGCTTTTATATGGCAGTGGAAATGTGCAGAATCAGTTACAAATGGCAAAAGTTGGGAGACTGCATCCAAAGCAAGTAAAAACATGATTCTTAATAAAAATATTTTTTTGAGTTCTTGTGTCGGACAAGTTAGTAAGGAGTACATCAAACATTTGTTTTTTAAAAAACATTGCATTTATCATTTTCTGAATTGAACTAAAAATATACAGCTGTCAACTGTATCTCCTGCCACTGACCCATGGGGTCTGACATATTCTAATTAAAATGTGTCAGAGCAGACTTGTTTAATTAGAATGCATTAGCTTGCTGTAGCGTCACGTGTATTCAGCACCCCACACTTCAAAATGGTGATGGAGTCACTTTAACCAAAACTTGTTGAATGAGCTTTAGTTAAAGTGTTCCTATGGCCATTTTGAAATGCTGAATACTGAATACACATGACACTGAAGCATTTTAATTAGAGCGGCTGTCCAGGAGCTGTTCTAATTAAAACACCCCCCGACCCACCCATGTTTATAGACACCCATACAGACTAGTTCTATTTGTGTTTGATAATGGGTTATGGCCTCTATAATGGCTTTTAAATAATATGTGTTTTTTGTTTAATTGCATAGGTATCACATATAGGTAGTAGGTTCACATGTAAGAAATTATTCTAGTGAGAAATAAATGGGGGAGGGGGGAGGGAATTCACCAGTGTCAGGCAATAGTCTCTAAAAACCTGCAAACCTAAAATTAGCATTTAGCAAAATCCAACTGCCTATACTCTGAAACAGATTTTGTTTACACTAGATGTAGGAACACCACCTGGTGTTTCCCAAAAGTCTTAAACTTAACTCACCATCAACACTGATAAAAAGATCAAGCAAGAAAACAATTTTATGAAACATTTTCAGTTGGCTTCGGCTGTGTAATTTACCCAAATTTGTAATCCCAGGGGTGTCTTTGCTAAAAATGGGTTACCATCCGGACTGGGGTCTTTATGCTTCCTTTCCTTCTACATGGATCAGTGATGAATTAAGCTGTTTTACAAGTCAAAACAAAAGGCTTGCAGGTGCCCTTCAAGAAGGAAAATGCCTAACCAGTATGTTCTCCAGTATGTTCTAAACCTTCTGCAGATTTAGGCAGCACTGCCTTACTGTTATTGCCTTATGAAAGATGGCTATCATGCAGCCATCTCTCGTAGAGTATATCATAGTTGGTGAGGAAATGGAAACCTTTCCCTTCCATATTACAAAGTTCCAGGTCCTTCAGTTGCACCTTTTCCCTAGAACTGTTTCCTCAATCCCAGCAGTCCCCTCTACCCTTTCCTAGGTCTTTGTCTAATCCAGAACTTCAGGAACTTTTTAGGACCATACCACAGAAAAGAGTTTCACTGGGTCTTAGACCTTACTTTTAGCTGGGTCTTAGACCTTACTATTGTTACAGAGATCTACTCAGCCCTCAACATCTTCCTATTTTTCGTGGTTTTAAGGCCTATTTACATTCAGAAATTTAACTAATAATTTCAGTCCCCTGGCCAGAGATGCTATTGAACCCTTGCTCTCTAATGTTTAAAGTGCTTCAGGATGCTGGACACCTTCTAAATTCCAATTTAGAGCCTATGGTGATGTCCCTATTCTAGAGTTTCGTGGGCGCCATCTCGTTCGGCTTGAACTAGCAAGTTTAGCAAATTCCTAGTGTTTTTCTTTAAAAAAACAAAAAAAAACTGAACATTACCTCAGGATCTCCATGCCTTATGTAACCTATGAGGTGAATGTAGCCTCTACAGTATTGGTCATATCATTTACCATATTCTAAATATCAAGAATGTATCTTCCAGCCTCTTGATTATTTAATTTGGCTTTTATCCAGTTTAAACTGGATCAGAATTCTTGACAGAGTCACTTACCAAAGGCCATCATTTAAAAAATTCTGGGATCAAGAAAGTTTTGTCCATGTCATAAGGTCAGTGAAATATTTCAGCAAATATTACTCATTTCCATTTCAAGACCTCTCTTTTTGTTTCAAAACTTTATTTCATAAACAAATGGTTTATTGATCATCCTAGATCTGTAGTCTTTTTAGATAATCTAAAAGATTGAGAGATCTATAAGCAAATGTAAAAAACATTTGAAAAACGCTAGCAAAAATGCACGTCTATATTATATAGAAAAAACTAGAACTTTTGGTTCCAAATTATACCTTTTATTAGACCAACTGGGAAATTGCAAAAAACTGTCCTTTTCTGCAAGTTTTCAGGATCAAAGTCCCTTCATCAGGCTCTGAGAAAAGTATAAATAATATATGCATAATTACAAACATATGCATGTAATACACATGCAGGCAAATAGTATTGGATTGTTGCAAAAGGAATTGAAAGCTTATTTTTCATGCAGCACTTTACATTAGCTATTTTCATGAAAATCTTAGCATCCAAAGAGATATTTTAAAATGTATCTTAGTCTGTTATTGAAGTTGTTTAAATCCACAAGGAAAATTGCCTTTGTTTTTACTTTGATTTTGCTGAAGATGATAGAAAAGATCTAAAAAAGACAAGTGAACAAACTATCCCCCATCATCTGCTTTTTACCTGTGGGAGGAGGAAAAGAACAAGAAAGTCTGAAACTACTGCTGTATAAAAATGGCAATAGAATAGTAATTGTTATAAATTAAGCTGCAAGTAATGTCAGCTTCATAACATAGAGGGAATAGCATAAAGAAAAAGCCAAGAACAGTGAGGAATCATATTAAAGTTATCAGTTCTCCTTTTCATAGATATAACATTCTTAATATTGCAAATAAACAGTTTTTTCTTCAGTTCCAGAAAAATCTTTAAGTCTTTCGATAACTTTTAAAATTTTCACAGCAGAACAGAAGCTCAGCTGGAGATATAGAATGTTAAGTATTGTTACTGAACATCAATTTGATAGTATCATAGGAAAGTAGGGCTGGAAGGGACCTCAGGAGGTCATCTAGTCCACCCCTCTACAGATAGCTGAATTGGCTCTGATTAAACCATGCCAGTCAAGTGTTTGTTTGATTGCTCTTAAAAACTTCCAAGGATGAAGACCCCACAACTTCTCTGAGAAGCCTGTTCCAATACTTAACCGCACTAATAGTAAGAAAGGTCTTCTTAATATCCACCCTAAATTTCCCTTGCTGTAATTTAAAGACAGTTGCTCATTGTGCTTCAGCACAAAGAATATTCTATTACCAGCCTCCATGTAACCACCCTTCAGTTATTTGAAGATTGATCAAATACTTCCTCAATTTTCTCTTCTTCAGACCAAATAATCCAAGTTTGTTCAGCCTCTCTCATAAGTCATGTTTCCCAGACCTCTCATTTTTATGGTTCTCCACTGTTGAACTCTCTTCATTTTTTCCTAATCTTCCTTGAAGTGTGGAGCCCCAAATTAAACACATTAGTACTCCAGCTTATTCCACTTCCCTGTATTTGCAAATGATGCTTTTATTAATACAACCCACTATGCTATTTCCAGTTTTTGCAACAAAAGCAAAATCTTCACTCCTACTCAGTTTATGTTCCACTGTATCCCCCCAAACCAAAAGATTCCCAATTCCAATGGTATAAAAACAGTAATAAAAAACAGGTGCTATTCATAGATATAGTTACAGTTCATAAACTATTAATTCCAATGTAAAACAGTTTTAGCATTTTAATTCAACTGGAGTGTGAAAAAAAACCCTAACATTTCAATTTCTATCAGGTCATGTAGATTATAGATTTCATAGACATGAGGCTGGAAGGGACCTTGGAAGATCATAGAGTTCAGCCCCCAGCCCGAAGGGCAGGAAGTCAGCTGGGGTCATAGGATCCCAGCAAGATAAGCAACCAATTTGCTCTTGAAGGTGTTCAATGTAGGTGCTTGAACAACCTCCGCTGGCAGGCTGTTCCAGACCTCGGGGGCTCAGACAGTAAAGAAATTCTTCATTATGTCCAGCCTGAAATGGTCTTGCAGGAGTTTATGACCATTCAACCTCATCCCTTGTGGCGCTCTGGTGAACAAACGTTCCCCCAGGTGCTGGTGGTCACCCCTGATAAACTTATATGTGGCCATCAGGTCACCCCTGAGCCTGCGCTTTTCGAGACTAAAAAGCCCCGTGGCTCTCAGCCTGTCGTCATAAGGTCTGGTTTCCTAACCTCTGATCATGCGCATGGCTCTCCTCTGGACTCTCTCAAGCTTCTCCACATCCTTTTTGAATTGTGGAGCCCAAAACTAGACGCAATACTCCAGCCTCACCATGGCTGAGTCCAAGGGGAGAATGACGTCCTGGGATCTGCCTGAGAAGCATCTATGGATGCAAGCCAGTGTTTTGGTTGCTTTACTAGCCACAGCATCACATTACAGGCTCATGTTCATCTTGTGGTCAGTGATGATCCCCAAGTCTCTTTCTTCCGTAGTGCTAGCCAGCGTAGCATTGCTGAGCCTATAAGGATGCTGCAGGTTTTTCTTCCCAAGTTAGAGAACTTTGCATTTTTCAGTGTTAAACACCATCAGGTTCTCATCTGCCCATTTGTTGAGCCTGTCCAGGTCAGCCTGGATCACCCACCTGTCTTCTCGTGTGGACGCCCTGCCCCAAAGTTTGGTGTCATTGGCGAACTTGGCCAGTTCGCTTCTAACTCCAATGTCCACACCATTAATTAAGATGTTGAACAATATGGGTCCAAGGACAGTGGGGGACCCCACTGGTCACAGGACACCAGGATGAGTGACTTCCATCAATTACTACCCTCTGGGTCTGACCACGAAGCCAATTTCCCAGCCAGTGGATCGTGGTGAACCCAAGGCCACAATTGGCCAGTTTCACCAAGAGGTGATCATGAGATACCAGATCAAAGGCTTTTTTGATGTCAAGATATGACATCAATTTCTTCTCCCTTGTTCAGGTGATAGGTCACCTGGTCGTAGAAGGAAATGAGATTCGTCAAGCAAGACCTACCCGCAACAAACCCGTGCTGGCTATCCCTTAGGATGTTGGCATTGGCCAGTCCCTTAAGGATGGCCTCTTTAATAAACTTTTCTAAGATCTTACCCAGGATAGAAGTCAGCCTGATGGGCCTATAGTTAGCTGGATCCACTTTTATCCCTTTCTTGAAGATAGGCACCACATTGGCCTTCTTCCAGTCTTTGGACACTACACCAGAGCACCAGGAGTTTTCAAAGATCCGTGCCAGGGGCTGGGCTATGATGCTCACCAGCTCCTTGAGTACCCTGGGGTGTAGATTGTCAGTGCCGGCTGACTTGAAGGTATCCAGCTTGTCAAGGTGTTCCTTCACGAGGTCAGCATTAATTGAGAGCAGGGGCTCTCCCTCACCTGGACCTCCCTGTCCCATAGTGGGCATGGGTGTCCCATGGGACTGACGAAAGACCGATGCAAAGTTCCCATTTAATAGGTTGGCTTTTTCCTGGGTGTCAGTTGTCAGTTGCCCCATCTGGTTCAGCAGGGGTCCAATGTTGCCCTTGCTTTTCCTCTGGCTCCCCACATATCTGAAAAAGGACTTTTTATTGTCCTTGATGCTCAAAGATAGTTGGAGTTCAGTTGCAGCCTTGGCTTTCCTGGTTTGCTCCCTGCAGGACTGGACCAGTGCAGAATAATCCTCCTTGGAGGTGAATCCCATCCTCCATAGGCCTTTCTTTTTAGCCTCAAGAGGTCTGCTAGATCCCTGGAGGGCCAGG
Source organism: Crocodylus siamensis (assembly GCF_052110815.1). NCBI lineage: Eukaryota > Metazoa > Chordata > Crocodylia > Crocodylidae > Crocodylus > Crocodylus siamensis. The sequence goes on from NC_143395.1 coordinate 252,132,135, forward strand.
GGGGCTGCTGTGCCCTCTTGCTGCCTTTCCTCCGAGATGGAATCGAATTAGGTTGTGCATTGAGTATCATTCCCTTGAGAAGCAACCACTCTTCTTGAACTCCCCTCTCCCTGGAGTCGTGGTTCCTTAGACCCTCACTGACAAGCCTCCTGAGCTTGTCAAAGTCAGCTTTCCTGAAGTCAAGGACTTCCGTGTTGCTGACTGACTTTACAGCGGATGGTAAAGGTGATCAGCTCATGGTCACTGTCACCCAGCTTCCCATTGATCACTAGGTCACCGATTAGGTTATCCCCAGTAGCCAGTACCTTCTTGAGTCAGGTAGAGGTCATCCACGCATGAGAGGAAGCTTTGCGACTGCTCAGATTTTGCTGAGTGTTCCTCCCATGAGATGTCTGGGTAATTGAAGTCATCCATGACAACCATGGTCCTGGAGCATGTGGCCTCAGCCAGTTCCCAGGTGAACTCCTGGTCAAGCTCTTGAATTTGGGTGGGAGGTCTGTAGTAGACACCCACCGTTGTGTCCCCTGTGCCATGGTCCCCATGGATTTTAACCCAGAGGGTCTCCAGTCATCCACCCTGTTCCCAACATCAGCTTGCAGGGACATGTAGCTTTCCTTAACATAGAGAGCTACACCCCTGCCCCTTTTATCCACATGATACCTCCTGTACAGGGTATAGCCATCTATACCTGTGGTCCAGTCATGGGTGGAGTCTCACCAGATCTCTGTTATCCCTATGACATCATAATTATTTGCGTTGAGCAGGAGGACGAGCTCCTCCTGCTTGTTCCCCAAGCTTCTGGCATTTGTGTACAGGCAGGCAAGTGTCCCCTTGGGGGCTCTTACCTTGCCCACAGATTGTAACCAGGGCTGGGGCAGGGGTGGGCTCCCTTAAGTGCCTTGGCCTGCTGGCTTTGCAAGGGATGTTTAGTGGGCCAGTAGTGGTGGTAGTCCCCCCATCCCCCAGCAGGTTTAGTTTAAAGCCCCGGTGGAGCAGGTCAGCCAGTATGGCTGAGAAGTGCTTCCTCCACAGGGGAGAGGTGTGGAGGCCACCTCTTCCCAGCAGCTCTCTGCCTCGCTCGCCAAAGAGTGGGCTGTGGTCATGTACTTCTGTTCAACATTTAGTCAGCTCCCATCATGTATATCTTTATAGTTTCATAGTTAGTAGGGTCAGAAGGGACCTGAGCAGTTCATCAAGTCCGACCCCCCGCCATGGCAGGAAAGAGTACTGGGGTCAAACAACCCCAGTAAGGTGATTGTCTAGCCTTGTCTTTAAGACCCCCAAGGTAGGAGCCAGCACCACTTGGAAGTTGGTTTCAGATCCTAGCCACCCTGATGATGAAGTAGGTTGGAAAAACCAGTCAAATCATTCATGCAACTACGAATTCCATCCAAAATCCTGTGAAGTTAGTTGAGGCCTTTCCATTCACTTGAAGTAGAACTGAAAACCCTAATAGCAGCCACAAATCGCAATCACAGCTCAAACACACATTCCTAACTTTTAGCAACACAGCTGAATTCAGAATTTCCTCAGTTATTATGCTGTGGTGCACATGGCATTTGTTTTCCAGTTATTCTTTTCAAATAATAAAGTAATGGTGCATCCCAGATATTGTGCCATGCTAATCGATAGTAAACATTGTAAAGCTAAATAGGTTCACTTGCACAGCCAGCCCCTCTAAAACTTGTGGCTGCTGTTTACTTACAGTACTTGAGCTATTCACAGTACTTTGAATAGGGAATGAATGATCATAAACACCACTTAAGGCATGGACAAATGTTCACTTGGAGCAGTTTCAAAAAGGGAGGAGGAATTGCTGCTGCTCTGAACCACGCAGCTGCTGCTAACACCAACACCTGTTGCATGTGAAGGAGCCTGTGGCAGTACAAATATAGCAAAAGTGTCTGATATTGAACTCTGCTTCATCTAAGGTTAAAATGAGGATGATTTAACTGACTTGTATCACTGCAGGCTCATGTACACATAGCAGCTGGAGCATACAGCTGCTGCATGCTCCTGAGCAGCAGCTCCCCTTCTCCCTCTAACTCCAAGCAAATATTTGTCCATGACCTTGATGAGTATATTGATAAATGGCAGATTTTAAAGGAAGCCTGCTGTGCATCAGAAATGATAGTCTTCTTTAGCCTGCAAGCTCCATGGAGGTAGGCTGCTGGGTGAGTCAAGAGACCTAGTTTCAAAGTTCTCAGATCTGCCACCTGCTTACTATATGAATTTTGGCATGACACTTCACTTTGCTTGTGTGCATGTGCATTCCCATCTGTAAGCGGGGGATAAGATGCTTAATGCTGTCAGTACAGCACAGTGATCTAACTAATGCAAACTCCTGGAGATACACAAAATATTACCATGCCTTTTCCCAGCATCATTAACCCATTGGGCAATGGCATTATCCCTTTGTTGAGCACATATGTAGATTTGCAGGTCATGTTCTCTACTGCAGAATGCAGTCATGACATGGAGTCTGGATATAGTCAATTGTAATTTATTTTATTTGCACATACACATTAGAAGCATGGGCAAACTGAATGCTTTTTAATACCTTCTGTTAGGAACTGGGACATGGGCAGGAATATCCCAATTTCCTTGCTGCCAGGGCAACCACACTCACCCAAGGACTCTGCCCTCCCTTGCACTAAAGGGGAAGAACCACAGCATAGTTGGCACTGCCAACGGCTTATCTATTTTACTTACAGCCTGCAATAGATCCCTGCCACCTCTGCACTTCTTGGCGCCTGATTCAGAAGTACCAGCAGGTCCAGGGTGTGCCATACTTCTCCCAGCAAAGTCAAGGCCTTCTACCACTTCCTCAGAAAGTGCTCTCAGCTCCTCTGAGGAATTGTACATAGCACCATGTACAACTATGCAGACACCGCAAAGCCCTTGCCAAGCAGTCTCCAGTATAGGTAAGTCTATAGTGAGAGAGACAGTGTGGGAGGTGTTTCTGGTTATCCAAGTATGTGCTGACACTGTGATTTGCCTGCTTTGAAAACCCACTAGAGCAGTGGTTTCCAATCTGTGGTACATCCACCACCGGTGGTATGCAGACAACCCGTCACTGGTATGTGTTAACTGATTCATTATAATTACTTTTTATGACAAAAATCTGCTGGTGGTACTTAAGGTTGAATGGAAAAAAATGCTGGTGGTAAAGTTGTATTGTAGCAAAACCCCCAGGTTTTTCTTTTTTTAACTTAAAAATGCATTCCCTCCCCTTCCCCAACCATTTCTTTCTTTCTGCCCTCTCTATCCCTTATAAGTGATTACAAGTAGTGCTAGGTATGATAAGTTCTTATACTCTCTTATAGTAACAAGCTGCTTTTATATTGTAAATAGTGTTCTATTATGTTTTGTGTTGATTTTTACTGTTTTATATTGAATTTATATGATTTAGGCCTGTGTCTGTAAAGTAATGTCAAGTAATGTCAAATTTCCAATTTCTATGTCAAGCCCCCATCTTGTATCCTCTGCCGGGGTGTAACCTATGTTGTAACTATGACTTATGTCTTACCAGTCTCATGTAAACTGGTTCCTAAATGAATGGGAATGAATGAGGGTGCTTGAGGTACAATGGTAGCAGGCCTCTACTGAATGATCAACTCAATGACAGGCCATTGCCTTGCATTGACTCACCCAGAAACCGTGGACCTTACCCAGTAACAGAACAGAAACCCAGCATTTGAAAGACAAAGAACCTACAAAAACCAGCAACCCCACCACTGTGTCCTACCAGATGATGAGGACACCTGGATCTGCACATATGCATGTGAGCAGGACTGTCCTTGCCTGGACATGTCCCTCCCACAGGAGACACTGGTAGCCCATCCCTCTTCTGTTGCCTTCAGTCCCAGCTCCACTACTCCTTTCAACCTGTCTCATCTCCTGGCTTACTGCTCTACTGCCTCTGGTCTCCCAGCCAACTTTCTCTCCCGACCCCAGCTTCCTCCATCACCTTCTGCCCCGGCTTCCCAGCTCATTCTTTCTCTTGCTCTCTCTTCTTGGTTTACTCTCCTGGGGCACCATGACCCCAAGTAACCCCAGGGCACCAGGTTACCCAAGCACCCCCTCGTGTCAACACACAGCCATGAAAGTGCATGTATGCATATGTGTGAACTCATAGTAGTGCTTGTATGTTTACATAATTTTGTATCATGCCCTTCTGTCTAACAGTGCAATATTGCAATGGGATCCTGAGTGTTGATCTGGTGTTTCAAGTCAATAGTATCATTTTAAATTGATGGTGCGCAATCTTTCAGAGTTTGGGAACCACTGCAGTAGAGGTTGGCAGTTGCGGGAGGGTATTCTGGGCCTCACATATGTTTTGCCACCCAAGGATGCTAGGTTTGTGTACTGTGGCAACCCCTGAGGCTCAGAACTTATAGTAACATGCCTCTCTCTACCCCAGGCATCACTTGATGGAGTGGAGCTGCATAAGGCACAGACATACCTCACACCTCATAGCTGACACTTCCCTGCAGGATTCTGACATTCCCTCTGCTTCAGGAGAGGGGCCAGAGAATCTCCCTTTTGCAGCAGCTCTGGCCTTTGCCAATTACAGCAGCTGGTTACTACACAAAGCCTGTATACATGACCTGGCCCTTGGCTGGCACCACCTTACAAGGTTCTGATGCCAATTCAGCTTCAGAAGAAAGGATGATGGGTGTCCCATTTGCCCTAGATGTAGCTTGTCAGAATTACAAAGTCAATTACCATGCAAAGCTCACATGCATTTCCTGATCTGATGCTCCCTCCATTTCAGAAGTGCTGAAGAATCTCCCCTTTGCCCCAGCCATAGCATTTACAAGTCATAAAAGCTTTGATTCAACTTTGAATAACCCCCATGTGTACAGGTGTTACATGTGGTACTAGAAAACTTCACACTGCCTAGAAGTTGATGTTGGAAAGGGTTCACATTTTGTCATGAAATTGTCTTTCCCCCTTCCACCCCACCCCACCCACAACAGATTGCTTAAATGCATGTACACTTCTGTTTTTCTTCTTCTTTTTTTTTTTGCAGTGCTAAAAGGGAATATTTCTTGCCAAATATGTAAGACCTGTACGTGGCCTATTTCCAAAAAAAGCAACTTTGCCTCAAAAATGGACTCTTATGAGATATCAAAATAGTTCATTCGGTGTAAAGATGTTCTGAACCTGCCTGTACATGAAAGCCTTGCATTGCACATGAGCATGTGCACATGCACGCATACATAAAAACCTTCATAGTATATCTGCCTAAGATGACATTTGTTTCCTTGTGGACAAATGGAAAATGGCATGCCATAACAACACTTAGTGACACCTTCCACAAAAAGCATTGATGTTGGAGCAGGTTACCACATATATTTTTAGAGCATTCAGTTTTTTAAAAGTGTCAGTGGGTTAGAATAAGTAGCTATGGTAAAATAGTTGTGGAACATCCCAGAATTTCCAAACTTGCTTAATTCTACTTTTAACTATTGATAAGTTTATGTGAAACTCCTAGGTTCTGTGGTACTGTTTTAGCTAACCAGAGGCATGTAAAGTTTATTCAAATTACAGAGAGAAAAAAAAAAGTCACAGTGCAACTGGTTGTACATTCTCTTTGGTATTGGTACCAAGTGATTTTTTGGGGGGTGGGAAATAACATAAGGAAAAAGAATGAAACATGAGAACTGATTAACATTTTTGGATGGAACAATTTTCTTCCCCACAGAAAATGAAGTTTTGCTGAAACTTACAATTTATTATGATTTAATTTTTAACTCAAACTCCAAATGAAGCAACTCAACCTTTTCGATTCATTTCAATAACATCAAAACATTTCATTTTATCTCATTCAGAAATCTATAATTACATTATCAGTTACATTTATATGTATGTGTTACATTTACTATTTTATGCAATTAAAGTCTCAACATAATCAAAGCAAAGTGTTTATATGTTTCAACATTGAATTTATGCTCCACAGAAAATTTTGGTGTTGAATTTTCCTCAGAATGAAGACAGAATGGGGAAAGGGGTTGTTTGTTTGTTTTACAACCAGATTTTAATAACATATCAGAAGGTGGACTTGTAGTCAGCTAAATGCATGACTGTATATTTCCATGTGTGTGCGCGCACACACACACACACACACACACACACACACAAATATTTGGAAGCTAAGAAGCAGCCCTTGTGCTGCAAAACCTTTGCCCCAATCCCTTTTAAGCTAGGGCAGACATTACACAGACTGGCTTTAGTGATCAGAAACTGGTTTAAACCTGTACCAGAACAGATGTTCAGTGCTCATAAAGCAGTTTGAAAATGGCTTAAACCAGTTTGAAATAAACCTGGTTGAATATAGTATCAGATTTAACTGATTTAAGTCAAACTGGTTTATGCAGTGTCTGTACCATACCCCTTCCTGGTTTAACTTAAACCAGAGTCCCCCAGCATCCTAGATGCCTTTCAGCCCTGGGTGGGCCTCAGCTCCAAAGAACAGGCTGTTCCCATTCCTCTGCTCATTGGCTAGAGTTCCTGCGGAGACTACAGGTAGAGCAGCATCTGCCTAGTTTCTCCCTGGTCCATCCCCTACCATTCCCTGCTCAAGCAAGAATGCCTCCCCATACCCTCTCCCACAGCATGGGCTGTATCAACATGTCGTATGGTAGCTAATGACAAGAGGTGTTTGTGTAAGGCAGGCAAGACAAAGGCAGATAGGATAGTCTGCTTAGGGCTTTTTGGAGCTAATCAACAGGTCAGCTGGTAATGTCCCTCCATTCCTTCCTTGGAAAAGGTTGTTTAAGAAGTGCATGGACTGATGGGAGGCTTTTGTTTTCTTGATGGGGTGCTAAACATTGTGTTATCAACTCTCTGCCAAGGCCTGGCCATGCCCCGCCCTCAGCTCAGCACTGTGGAAGGGAAGCAAGGGCTGCTCTAGCAACCCCCGGCTTGCAACCTGAGCCACTATAGGCATGTGCCTGCATTTTCTCAATCCAGAGGTAATTTCTGTGCATTTGCAAACAAGTTCAGCCTGTTCAGGTGTGACAGGGGGCCTTCCTGGGGCTAGATCTCATGTTAGCCCTCCCACATGCCTAGGGCAGCCTGCCCTAACTCACTTGCCAGGACTTGGGCAGCCTCCTGCTTAATGTATCAGAGTAATGTTCATTCACTACCCCAATGCCAGGGAGCACTATCCACGCCTCTGAACCATCCCTACATTATGGCCCATGCCTCACAGATGGCATCCAGATTAGTATTGCTCCCCGTTCTGAGGTTGGAGCAAACTCAGTCCTTTTTTGGCCTCTTTTACCAAACTCACTCATGCTGTCCCCCTCTCACAGGGGCCTCTTGCACTCCACCCATTACTGGGCCACACTCTACTGCCCTTGGACCCATTGAGTGACCCCCTTGGGTTTTCAGGCCCTGCTACTGATACTCCAGTACCACCACACAGCAACTTCAGATCTCACAAGTTCACTTACTCTACGTGGCATCACCTTGTGCCAATACTGGGCTGCCCTAAGCCACTTACCAGGCAACTAGTTTATACTCATACACTTGGGATTGGCCCACGCAGTGCCTTTCAAGCCACCCCTGCAGCCTTACTCAATACACCCCTGGTGCAGCCCTTCAGGCTGCCCTCTGCATCCCTACACTGCACCCCACTAGCACAGTCCTTCAGGTGCCCCACTTGCACCATACTCTGCGCAGGCCCTCAGACTTCTCACAACAAAAGTCCCTGTAAGGGGCTTCCGGGATCTCACACCCCTGTTGGACTCAGGTACTTCCCTATAAGCATGCCTAGCCCTTGCTACAACTCTCTATGCTACCCACCAGGTGGTGGGGGCCAGAGTTAAAGGGCCCCTAACCTTCTTTCACTGGGTGGTGCACCTGGTCTGATATTTCTTGGGAGCTGTCCCACCATAGACAGTTCTGCCAGAACCTCTTTCCCTGGCAGGGTGCAGTTTCAGGTCATGCCCAGGACCAGGAGCCTCCAGCCATCACCATAGCTCCTGCCCCTACCTCCAGGTTGTTCTGTGAGTAGCAGCTCTGCCTGATGTTACCTCCTTGCCTGTTAGCAGCAAACTTCTGCCTAGCCTTGAGAGCTGGGTTTTAAAATGGCTGCCTTCATCAAACACCAGCCAGCTGCTTGCTCCCAGCCCTTAAAGTGGCAGGCACCAAAGGTGCACTGCTACACCAGGTTAAACCAATCTGCAAAAATTGAATCAATTCAGGCTCAGGCTTTTGGAATGGCTGTCCCTAGCCCTAAGAAAGTAGAAGGATCTAAAAGTCCCATTTTGTTTCCTCTAGATTGTGGCTGAGGAAAAGGAAAGCAATTGCCAGAGAGATCTGGACCTTTTTCTGGGCTGACTGCCGACATGGTGTGGGGATCCAACAAACATAATAGGACAAGTCTTCCTCTTATGAAAAGGAGGTACCCATGAGATACTCAGTCCTTCCTATTCCATCAGGTATTGGTACTGCTCTGATCACGGGATAAACTGTTTGTAACTTTATAAAAGTCCATATAAAACCATATAGAAGTTGCTCTGCAGATACTAGGTTCCATGGTGGACCAGTTCTGATTCTCTTGCCTTATAAATATACATCATCAGGCAGAAAAGAGATGCAGCTCAAGTGTAGGAAAAGAGAATCAAGAGAAAATACTCGTCTGGGTTTAGGAAAGAAGAGTAAGCTGGGCTCCCCTTTTTAATAAGTCCTGGTAGCAGTAATGGGATATGGTGTATTAATTAAAGAGAAAATTGTTTTCTGGTTTCAATTAAATGTGACAATAAGCAGCTTATTGGGCTGTTTTTATTTAAAATGTCATTTGTCTTTTCATAAATACTCCAAAAATACTCTTCAATCTAATAAAGAACATGGGGTAGGGGGAGGAGGCAAATGAGATTTAAAACTGATAATGAATATTATAAACCTGCAAGGTCTGTTTTTAAGTGTTAGGAATTGTTGATTTCTATGTTGACATTCCTAAGTAAATATTTTGCTGAGGGTGCTGGTCTAACCACGCGGAACCACTATATTTGCATGTATTATGTAGATTAGATTGTAACACTTCTAGATCACATTTTTCTCTATTGAAAATTGGTATTTTACAGACATTATGTAAATAAGATGTTGCAGGGAAAGTCCATTTCTTTTTTCCTCTAGAGAAATATATAAAACTTTTTCACAAACCTGGAAGGCGCTTTCAAACAGAGTTATATTTGAACAATTCACTATGAGGAAAATATTAAAGATACTGGTTTTCTTTTTCTCATAATATTTTAACTGGTTTCTGACACTGCAGGAGACATAGCTACAAAATACTCCTCACAACCATTTCCTCTTAAAGCTAAATCCTGAATCCAGGGTAATTGAAAACAATTGTGTTGAAATGGTTTCTTTTTTAAATTAACAATATTCAGGTAGTAAAACCCTATTCCTAAATGCATGCACAGATGCACAGCCTGAGCATGCACCCAGAGTCCTTCATGGTCTTTTCCAGCCTTAACTGAAGCCTGGGATGCTGCATCTTCTCTGTTATCATTGCCCAAGCTAGCAAGATTACAAATAGTGTAAGCACGTGTGCTGCAATGATACCTCCCCGTACAGCATAGAGGTACTTCCAGTTGCATCCCCTAGAGTCCCTGGTAATGAAAACGATATAAGATATAATATTGGTTAATTAATTATGCAGTTTAAATAAATGTTGTAAACCAGTAACCTTTTTATTAAAACTTAAGACTATTCAATTTACGCTTATGGAAGATTCTGAGGAAGGCAAACAGAAAATACTTCTACCCTGAAACTTACAGACCTGAGTGTGTACAGACATGGTGGGGAACTTACTACTTGAGTGCGTACAGACATGGGGGGTGAGAAAGAAGTGCTTTACTTTCAACTCGGTGCGCCCCAGTTCCAAGCTCAGTGCATGCCCATCAGCTATTTGATTAAAGTGCCAAAAAGCCTCACTAAAGTGCTCAAGCTATACAGACATTAGGGAGCTGGGTCAAACTGATTCCTCTTCTGGTAAAGCCCAGGGGTTTTTTTATTATTTTTCCATGTCTTGTCAGCAGCCTCAGTTAATTATAAAATTATACCTCTTTCCACTCCAACATATAGCAGAATCAAACAGCTTTTCTCCTCAGATTACAGCATTTAATGCAAGCAGCTGATCAGTGTGTTGTAGAATACAGTCACATTTCTACACATTTTCAAAGCAGCATTATCAAAGTGCTTAAAAGCTGCCTTTACATTATGATAGGGTTTTTTCTCTTTTTAGTTATATAGCAAATGAGTCAATGTTTTCTGAGGGATAAGAAAGCTTTCAAGTTTTGGCAGGTAGATGTAGCAGCAACAGCAACAATGGTAGAGAAAGTATACGCTCTTTGAAGGTAGTTATGTTACATCTCTAGCTGTTCCTATTGTTTCAGATCTAATTCAAATATTTCAGATATTAAAAATCAACCTTGGCTGAGTTATCTCTATATTTGTGACTCAGCAACCAGTTGCTCAAATTTGGTTTATGTCTGCAGACTTATTTTTATAAAAAAAATCTAGATGCAACTAGACAAATTCAAATGAGAAATTAAGCAGTCATGTCCAACAGTGAAAGTAATTAAATATTGGAACAAAACTATGAAGGCAGGCAGTAGCATCACCATCTCTTGAAGTACTGTATTCAAATCAAGTTTAGATGCCTTATTTTGTAAATACTTCAGTATTACAAACCGTTTGATTTATTTGGTATGTATGTCATCACGGCTGAGTGCTTTCCCAGTCTTCAGTCCATTAATACCAGCATTCAGCTCCATCATTAGGTAGGGGTTTGTAAAGCCCAGGTCTCTGGGGTACTTGTACCTTTCCAGTCTGAGGTTTTGTTGTGTTTGTTTGTTTTGGGGTTTGGGGATTTTTCTATTGACAGCATTGGGTGAGCAATTTGGTTAGCCATGACATTATGATGTTGATATATAGTATAACCTCATAAATCCAGCATGCTCAGGACCCAGCACCTGCTGGAAATTTGAAAATTCTGGATTTTTGAAACCAGAGAAGCAGCCCGCCATGGGGGAAAGGGGGGAAGTGGGGTAGCGGCAGCCAGTCCCCAGGGCAGCAGCTTCATGCGGAGCAGCAGCACAGGGTGGTGGATGGCAGCTGCAGCCTCCATGTGCAAGCTTCCCCTTCCACTGTTCTGGAACCAGACACTGCTACTCCCAGATGTAATGTATTTTTAAAAAGTGCCAGATTTTCAAGAATTCCAGATTTTTTATATTGGGATTTATGAGGTTGTACTATACCTTGTATAGGTTGTCACTTAGCTTATGTATTTTCACCCATTCTTTTTTACTATTATGCATTAGATTAATTAACTCAATACGTGCCTGCCAGGATTTCCTGTGTTCTTCTGTGATAGCTAACATGAGCTCCTCACCTTTAATGATAGCATTTGCAGAGAAAGGGTCTAATTAGTACTGTCACCTGTACTCTTTGTATAAGCCAGTGCTTTGTGGAGTGAGGCCTGGGATGTAATTTATGCAGCAGCCCTGTGAGGTGTTCTTCTTTGTAGATTTCTGTACAGCTTTAATGAACTGGTGATAGTTCTCAGGCAATGTTTTGATGATTCTGACTGTGGGAACTGCAGTAGAACAAGAGACTTATTTCTTGTCTGCTGTGCTACTTGGGACATCAGTAAACTGTCCCTCCCCTCTTTTTCTTTGAAGAAGAAAACAACCCCTTTCCTGGAGGTGACCAAAAAGAAGTACCCTCTGAAATAAGGGTGCAACAGATTGCAGGGAAAATCTAACATGGAGAGTAAATACTTGCTGAAAGTACTAAATGACTGTGCAGTAACAACAGCACCACTGGGCACACATGTAGACACACCCACTAAGATTGTCTGAGTGAAATAAGAAAGTTGAAATGAAATAGTTCCATTTTGATGCCAAATCGTTTTGAAGCTGAAGGGGCTACTACCTGGTGTTAGACCAGTTTATGCCTGTCCACCGTTTTTACATGGCCCTCATTCTCTTCCATGACCAACAGGAGTTTTCTGCAAAACAAAATAAAGAAAAAAACTGTATTTGTACACTTCCCTCATATTCCAAATTACACAATGTATCTGCATTTGTTCTAGAAAGGAGGTCTGCTATACAGCAATGCAAAATAAAGATGTTTTAACCCCAAATCTTTTCCCACTGTAGTAATCAAGATTTGTGACTAAAGGCTCTTGGAATAATACTTTTTTAACTCAGATGAAAATAAGTGAAAACATAAACTAAGATGCTGCTTAATGTGAATACATGTCTTTAACATTTTAAGTATCCAGAATGAGGTCTATTCTGTTTTGCATTTAAAATGGCTACTTAAATACTGCTTACTAATACAGTTTACCTCTCTTAGAATTTACAGTTTATGTATTCCCTATTAGGTTATGAAAGAGATTTTTTTTGTCTTTTACATTTCCTACATATTTCAAAAATCAGTGGGGGGGGAGGAAATGTAGTTTCTAATCACATTATAAAAATTAGCTTTGCTACTTCTTATTTAAATTCACCCATCACTGAAAAAATATGAATATATTCCTTTCTGACGTAACTTTGATGAAGCCAATTCAGATACTCTTGGAAGGAATTTGCCATATCATTTGTATGTTTCCCTAATTTATTTAGGTTTTTATTATAAAGAGAAAGCTAGTCTTTTTTTGTATGCTATTGTTCGGTGATCTTATTGGGCAATTGTAGCTTAGAGGTTATGGATCCACATGTATAAGATAAAGTTCAAATAACTACAAACACTTCTTCCATGGCAATTAAATATTACAGATACAGTTTTCAAAGTGCAGAAGGTGCTCAATCTCACTGCTGTTACACTTGCCAGCTGTTCTTCACCTTGTAGGAACAAGTCCAGTTTAACCAGACAAGTTAGATGCACTGAGAGCCTCATCCATAGCTCACTGAAATGACTGACAATCTTCCAATGAACTACAGTAAACTTTGCGTTGGGCCCTTATGCCCTGATCCAACAGTTCACCCATTTTCAATAGTGCACTTAAACATGTGCTTTAGTGCTTTACTGACTAAAAAGAGCTTCAGTATATGTTTAACGCTTTCTGGAACTGCAGACTTAAACAATAGCTGAATTGGATCTCAGGATTAATTTGCTGTGACTGTCAATCCGCTGTGGTAAATTTTAAAGGTACTCTTATTTGTGCATGTCAATGGAGATGAATGTTATAATAACTAGTAAAGATAATGAATCTCCTCTGATGTATTGCATAATTTGACACATGCTATTTTCTTTTCAGAAGTTAATTTTTTGAGCACAACACTATAAAGCTTAATGGCCAAGAACACCATACTAACAGTTCCAATATTTTAAAAAAATTCTTCCTGTTTTCTATCAATGAATTCAACAAGGTAAGCCATTACAATAAAACATCTTTAATTGCAGCAATGGGTAATAAGCCATAGCTAATTAGCCTTAACTATATAAACCTGCCCTCATTAATGCTTTTATATGCAAAGCATAAAAGCTACACTACAGCAGTATCTTTAAAGGACTCAAACTAAAATACCAAAAGGACATCAATGCAACACTCAGTGTATCTTCCATAATCTAACCTCCCCCTAGACAGTCTCCAATATTTTAAATATTTTAATATTTCTTGTGGTATAATTGAAAAGTTCTAAAGTTGGCAACAAATATGCCAGCATCTGGCCATTTGAAAGAAAAAAAGACTATCTGGGTATTTAAAATGTGTTCTACCAAAGAGTTAGATACTGTGCAGTTTTACTTGTCATGCATTTTAATACTATTCAGGTATTAAGGTCTTCTCTACCTTGTTTATTCTGAAATATCTACTGTTGAGCTCATGAGCTGAGTAGTAGGTAAAACATGACTTATTTTTGTTTCACAGCAGCATTTACTAGTCTCAGTTAGAGACAAGGATCCCATTGTGCTATCTAAGGGTGCATACAAGGTTAGGCTGATCTAAATGGCCAGTTGTGCAGCATCCACAAGGCTTAAATCTCCCGAAAAATGACATACCTGACCTAAAAGTTAGTTCAACTTAGGAAGTGAACTAACTCTAGATTGACCTGGGTTAACCCAATATAAAATGGGTTAACCCTGTCTAGTGAATGCCTGTATGCATACAGCACAGCCCCAGGGTTCCTACCCACCCAATCCTGACTGGGCTATTTTCAGCCCTCTTTCTCAACCTCCCCTCCCCCCCTTGCAGACCACCAACCCCTCCTGGACCTATCAGTCCCAACTTACTTACCTTGGTCTACCCATACTGCTTATAGCAGCAGTAAATGCCTGCAGACTCCTCTCCCAGCTTAGGTTTAGGCCTCTTAAAAGCAAGCTCCCTAAACCTAAAGTAGGTCCTGCAAACACTTGTTCACACCCAAAGTAAAGAACACCAGCTACAAAGATGTAACACTGAACAGCTAATTTCAATACTCCACATAAGTTCAGGCAAAGAAAGGATTTCTTGCCTATAAGGTGCCACCCTACCCTTACTCTTGCTTATACAAAAACCAACAGAGAAACTGTTATTGTGTGAAGAACCACGTGCTCTGACTTGAGAGGGAGGACAAGTCTAAAGCATAGTTTCATAGTTTGTAGGGTCGGAAGGGACCTGAGCAGATCATCTAGTCCGACCCCCTGCCATGGCAGGAAAGAATACTGGGGTCAAATGACCCCAGCAAGATGTTCATCTAACTTCCTCTTAAACACCCCTAGGGTAGGGGCCAGCACCACTTCTCTTGGAAGCTGGTTCCAGACCCTAGCCGCCCGGGCTGTGAAGTAGCGCCTCCTGATATCTAACCTAAACCTACCCTCTGCCAGCTTGTGACCGTTATTCCTGGTCACTCCTGGCAGTGCTTGGGGAAACAGTGACTTCCCCAATGCCTGCTGATCCCCCCTGACTAGTTTATAACAGGCCACAAGATCCCCCCTCAGCCTTCTCTTTTGGAGGCTGAACAGGTTCAGGTCCTGCAGCCTCTCCTCGTAGGGCCTGTCCTGTTGTCCCCTGATCATACGAGTGGCCCTCCTCTGGACCCTCCCCATGCTGTCCACATCCCTCTTGAAGTGTGGCGCCCAGAACTGGATGCAATATTCCAGCTGAGGCCTGACCAGTGCCACATAGAGGGGGAGGATCACCTCCCTGGACCTCCTCGAGATGCATCTGTGGATGCATGCCAAGGTGCGGTTGGCCTTCCTGACTGCCTCCCCACACTGCCGGCCCATGTTCATCTTGGAGTCAATGATGACCCCCAGATCCCTTTTCGCCTCCGTGCTGACAAGGGGGGAGTTCCCTAACCTGTAGGTATGGTGCCGGTTGTTCCTCCCGAGGTGCATCACCTTGCACTTGTCTGTGTTGAAACCCATCCTATTCTCGTCCGTCCACCCTTGTAACCTGTCGAGGTCTGATTGTAGCTTGTTGCATCCTTCCAATGTACCCACGTCCCCCCACATCTTAGTGTCATCAGCAAATTTGAACAGGGTGCTTTTTACCCCCTCATCCAAATCGCTGATGAAGATGTTGAACAGTGCAGGTCCGAGGACTGAGCCCTGCTGAACCCCACTGCCCACGTCCTTCCAGGTTGAGAAGGACCCATCCACTACCACCCTCTGGGTGTGGCCCTCCAGCCAGTCTGCAACCTATTTGACTGTGTGGGTGTCTACACCACAGCCCCCCAGTTTCTTAATGAAAACAGGGTGAAAGACGGTGTCAAAAGCCTTCCAGAAGTCCAGGAAGACTATATCCACTGCTACCCCTGCGTCTAATGATCTGGTGATCTGATCGTAAAAGGCCACCAGGTTGGTCTGACAGGACCTGCTGATGAACTGATGAACCCATGTTGGTTGCCCCTAAGCATGCAGTCCCCTGCTGGCCTCTCCTGGTTGTGTGCCAGCATAATTTTCTTGAACAGCTTGCCTAGGATCGAGGTGAGACTAACCAGCCTATAGTTTCCCGGGTCCTCCTTCCTGCCTTTTTTGAAGATGGGGACCACATTGGCCCTCTTCCAGTCCTCCGGTACCTCACCAGAGCACCACGAGTGCTCATAAAGTTGTGCCAGCGGACTTGCAATGACCTTGGCCAGTTCCTTTAGAACTCTAGGGTGGAGATCATCTGGGCCGGCTGACTTGAATATGTCCAGTCCCTCCAGAAGCTCCTCCTCGCTAACCCATGGCCCACGTGTGCCTCCCCCAGGGCCCGAGGGGGGCCCAGCAGGGAGGTGGGTGTTCTGGTCCCTACTTAGGAAGACGGAGGCAAAGAAATCGTTAAATATGTTTGCTTTGCCGTCTGGTGTGACGACCAAGTTTCCCATGTCGTCCTGCAAGGGCCCCACATTACCCGGGACCTTCTTTTTACCCCCTACATATTTAAAAAAAGACTTCTTATTGTCCTTAATCTGGGAAGCTAGTCCCAGTTCCATCTCTGCCTTGGCCTTCCTAACTGCCCCCCTACATCCCCGAGCAACTCCAGAATAGCCCTCCCTGGTGATGACCCCTTCTTTCCACTGGGTATAAGCCTCCTTTTTAGCAAGGAGACATTCCCGGATTCTTTTGGTGAGCCACAGAGGCTTGTGTGCTCTCCTGCTCCCTTTGATCCTCGTTGGGATTACCTTCCTTTGGGCTTGGAGGATTGTCTCCTTAAGGAGCGACCACTCTCCTTGGACACCTGGCTCCCCTCCCCCCCGGGACCTCAGCGCTTCTCCAACTATCCTCCTTAGCTCGTTGAAGTCTGCCCTCCTAAAATCTAGGGCTGCTGCCTTCCTGCATGCCTTTGCCACCTTGCACTGGATGGTGAATTCCAGCAGGCGATGTTCGCTGTTGCCCAGGTGGTCGAGCTCCCGCAGCCCCCTCACCAGGTCATCACCTGCATGTTTGCACCTGGACTCAAAATGGCATCATTCACTTAAACACACTCTTTTCATATATTGGAGATTGGATTTTTTTTACAGTGAATGGTTTTGAGGACAATAATGTTAAGTGTTGCTTAAAGTTTGTATGCAATGACTGAGATGCAACTCTACCCTGGCAATTATTTTTATATATGAGGCAAGTTTCCTTTCTTCCAGGTCAGCCCTGTCACAGAATTTTAGGGCTTTATGACTTTTTCTGGGCCAGATCCAGTTTATGGTTATGTATATATCTAAGGAAATTCCATTGACTACATTGGAGTGACTGTTGATTTATAAAAGCATAAGGTAGAGAGCCAAATGTTTCCCTACCTTTTTAAATATATTGCTGTATTGAGTATTATTCTGCTGCAAACAATCTTCTGTTTTTGAAGAAAACTGTGCATGTGTAGCAATTTAATGTTTTATTTTCCAGTAAGTGGTAGCGAAACGGTTCGCAAGATGGTGTTAAGCCCAATAAAGAAACAGGAAAAAAAGTAATAAAAGTTTACTATGTGTAGGTACTACAGTTGCACTTCCATTACAACAACTACTTTTCCTGACATTTTCTGCTTCACATAGCATTTTATGAAGCCATTACAATACTTGTAAGTGGATTCCATGGAAACCATGTTTAAACTGGAAGGAAAAAGACGCTTTTGTTTTTACTAAATTACAGGAGCACTGACAGGGAATTGACCTACTGCATGTTCATAGCAGTATTAAAAGAATCCTGGATGCCACTCATGATTTATGTGATTGCTAATCCATCTTGTCAGCGCACATACATCAGAAAATTAATTTCTTGTCTCTCTTTCCTTTTTGGATGAACTTTAGCAGTGCTGATGCATACAACTTAATGTTCTTTTCTGATATTCCATGATTGTTTAAGGCAAACTTTAATTAACTGAAATTTCTGCATCTCCACACTGTCATATGAAATTTTCTCCTGTAGTTGAAATGCTTCAATAATTTACTGTTGCACTTGCTTCATGACAGGAAGCTTTTAAAGTGTGTGTGTGTGTACGTGTGTGCCTGTGTGTGCGCGTGCGCATTTCATGCGCGAAAACGCAGAACAAACTGAAGAAGGTACAGAGAAAAAGAGATCCAACCAAGAAAGAGCAGAGAACATGAGAGTCAAAAGTGGAAAAAAAAAGAAGATAGAAAAAGGCCAGGTAATCTTGTTATCATTTTTACTTTTGTGGTAACTTAGCAAACTGACTTTTCTAGGATTAGAGGCCCTTTTTCTTTTTCACTCATTTCAGTTTCCTCCCTCCTTTTCTCCCTCACACTCCTTTGGATACTGGGATCAGCAGCTTGGCTAATCTGTTTTAGGGCAATTTTCTCACATTCTGCAGTTGTTGATGAAGACTAATTCCTTCAGATCAAAGGCTGCATACAATTTGCAGTTGCTGCTCTAATTATTCGTTCTGAAAATTATTCCCTCCTTATTCCACGCCTGCATAACAAATATGTAGTAAGCAATGAGAAGGGGTAAACGCAACAAGAATAACAGAAAAGGTATAGAGAAACATATTTCTCCTCTGCTAAAGCTAATCTACCCTATATTAGGAAGCTGAAGATCAATGGGCTGCAAGAACTCACTCTTGATATTGCACTTTCTTGGCCATACAAGGGGTGTGTCCATTAGTGTGCATGTGCCTCTTGCAGCATTTCGAACCCCTTTGAGATGTTGCAAAACACACGTGCGGTAACAAAAGAAAATATTTTCCGTGCTGCAACTTTGAAGCGCAGGGGTAAAATTAGACCCCTGGATATTCAGGGGTGAAAAAAAACATGCTGCGAAACAGCAGAGCAAGGCACAGTCCCAGACCATGTCCTGAGGCAACCAGATGCCTGGGTCCTCCACAGAGACACTCTGGTAACCACCCAGAAGGTCCCTATGGCTGGCCCTTGCCCTGATGCTGAAGCATGCTGCCTGCCAGTGCCAGGCAAGTAGCATGCCAGCTACAGGGATCTGGACCCAGGCTCCATGAGGGGTAAGCAGGGCCGTCTCTAGGGGGGAACAATCGGGGTGGTGACCGCCCTGGACCCCACACTTTGGGGGGTCCTGTGGAGTGGACTGGACCAGCGGTGGTGCGGAGCTGGTTGGAGCAGTGGCTCCACAACCAGTCGCTCACTACTGCCTGCCTTCCCCATGCCGCCAATGGTGGCAGCAGATTTTTCAGGTCTGGGGAAATTGGAGCTGGGGTGAGGCCCCTTGTCAGCTGTTTTGCTCTGAGCCTTGTACCGTGCTCGGGTCAGCTCTGGGGGTAAGGGGTGGGGGGGGGCACAGGGGGTACTGGAGGAGGGGGATGAAGCCATGGGGGGACCCCTGCCCAGCCCCTATTGCTGCCCTGCCTGGCCCCATCCCCTGCTCATCCCCCAGCCTTCCTAATCATTCCCCCACCTGGTCCCAGCCCCCAATCACTGCCCCACATAGCTCCAGCATCCCAGCACTCAAAAAACAAAACCCCACACTCACTGGCTATAGCAGAGGCTGTCACAGCTGCTAGGGCCTCATGGCAGAGCCCCACTGCATAGTGGAGGGCAGTGGGGAGCGATCAGGGGAGTGATAGGGGGAGCTGAGGCAGGGGGCAGGCAGGGGACCTACCCCTCCCGAGATGACCCCCATGATCTCTCCCACTCCTCCAGCCCCACCCACCTCCTGCTTACCTGTCATGGAACCTGCATCCAGTTCCCTGCAGCCTGCACTATTACTTGTCATGCACAGGCAGGCAGATGCTCTGGATGGCTACCAGAGTGACTCTGTGCAGGACTGGAGCCTCCAGTTGCCCTGCTTTTTCCCCCAGGGTATTTTTTGATACCTGGAAATGTTTCTTTTGTTCTCAGCATGCATCTTACAGGATCTCAATGGAGTTCTGTCCATGGCTCTGGGAAGAAAGTATGGTCTTATGGCCTTTCCTTATCTTACATCATTTTGCATGTCCATCTATATGTGTGGATGCCATGCTCTAGTCAGATATAACTAGTGTGGGAATCCTGATGCCTTTTTATTCACCTGAAGATCCAATAATCTACTGAATTGACAAATGCTGTGGTTGCATTTCTAATCCTTGTCCAAGTTGTGCTAGCTTCTGAAAACATATGCTTTATTTAGGATGACTAAGAGAGTAATCCATTTCTCTTCACCAGAACTCTACTTTAGGAGTGACTCTTATAGGTACAAATGGCCATTAGCAGTTAAACAAAGCCTTTGCTATAGACCATACAGTTATCTACATCCTTCCTTTTCTGTCAGCTGAAGATGGATGTATATACTTATTAAGAACCTAATAAATACTAGAGTCTATTTCATTTGACATCTGAAGTGTACACAGAAGTATATAGGGTATCGTACTTTAAGCTGTATATTTGCCAAGCACATAAACCGTATAGTCACTGAATGGGATTTCTGTATGGCAATACAAAGACTGCCCCAGCAGATGAGTTAGACTTAGGGGTGCACTGTTAAAGATTTTTTGGACCAATACCAATGGCTGATTATTAATGAGCCATATCAGCTGATACCAATCTGATTGCCAATATGTAGTTCAGCAGCTTGGAGAGCAACATCTGGCTGGTAAGTCTGTTGGGAGGGAAAGGAGTAGAGGAAGGGAAGGGGTGTGGCGGGGGGTGGCAGATAGAGGCATCTGTGGTGAGGGAGGGAGTAGGGCTGTGGCTGAGGCAGGGACAGGTGCTACATAGCTGGGGTGGGTCGGGGGATGGAGTCACAAATGGTTCATCTGGGGGTCACAGGGAGGTGAAGGGTAGATCCTGCCACTACGTGCACTGCCAGGGGGGCAATGGGGGTTGTGTGCACATGGGGTGAGGGCAGGCTGCTGATGTGGGCTAGCACCAGAGGCAGTGCCAGGCTCTTCCCAGAAGGAAGTTTGAGCCATGGCTGCGCTCAGGGCAGGCAGAAGTGGTGCCAGGATTGTGGGGGGGGGGCCCTAGGATGGGCTACAGCCAGCCCAGAATTCACCATAGCTCCCCTCTCCTCCTCACAGTGCCAACGCCACCCACCCCAAATGTAGCACTGGTCCAAGCTCGTGGCTTCATCTTGTGCTCCACCCCAGCTTGGCAGTATTTCCTCCTGCCTTAGCCACGCTCCCTTCCTCACAGCAGGGTCATCGATCTAACTCCCCCTACCCCTTCCCTCTCCCCTGCCTCTTTCCCCCACAGCAGACTTACCAGCCGGGCACTACTTTGCAAGCTGCCCAGCTGGTTGCATGCATGTTGCAGCTGAGCACAGGCACACGGCATTTATTGGCAACACTATCAGCTACATCAGGCAAAAAAAGCCAATTGCTAATAATGTCAATTTTTCTTTTATCGATGCTGACACAATACAGACCAATGTATCAGTGCATCTCTAGTGAGAATGGAAACTCTGAGAAACAGGTAGAGATGATCTGTCAGGATGCTATCTATCAAAATATTGATGTAACCACTGAAACAAATTTTCATGTATATTATGAGGGCAAGGCATTATTACAAGGTTTGGTTTTCTTGTGCCTGGTGGCTCCCTCAGCTGAGAAACACAGCTATTTTTCCCCTGCTAAAATTACAGAAGAACATGGAACCATAAACTAGTATGGCTTGAAAGGACCTCCAGAGGCCATCTAATCCAATCCCCTCTGTCTAACATAGAATCCTACCTATCCAAACCATCCTATACAATCTATAATCAAATCTTTGTAAATTTACCATCATCCCTGACACAACTCAAGACACACCTCCCAAGCCTGCCATAGATAAAGCAGGTAGCCAGAGTCCTGCTTCTATAAAAGGTTATGAATGTAGGCTCCAGAGATCCTTAGTAGAGGGCCATATCTACTTGCCCCCCTCCCACTACAGAGGAAGAGGAAAAACCTCCAGAGTTCATACTAATCTGACCATGGGGTAAAATTCCTTCCTGACTTCAAATATGACAATCAGTCTGACCCAAAATGGAGGGGCAAGATCCTTTAGCCAGGAACCTCCAGCCTTGATCCCAGCAGGAGCATTGGCATATCCCAGTCAAAATCCCCAGCCAACACCCAATGTCTCTGTGGAAAGCATAAAAAACACCCTGATGTGGGCAGGTGGAATGCAACCAGAAGCACGGAAATTACCCATTGTAGGCATAGTAGGGCATATAGGCATAACTCCTAAATCATCCCCATTCAGTGGCTGTCCAATCTCTTCTTGAATACCTCTAGTTATGGAGAATCCACAACTTCCCTAGGTAATCTATTCCACTGCCTTATGCTTCGAACAGTGAAGAAATTTTTAATGATATCCAGCCTAAAACTAGTTTGCTACAATTTCTACCTATTGATCTGCATCCTACTTTCTGCAGCAAAAGAGAAAAGATGCTTTCCCTCTTCTTTATGGCAGGCCTTCAAGTATTTGAAGACTTCTATCATGTCCTTTCTAAAGCAACTTTTCTCTAAGTTGAACATGCCTAGCTCCTTCAGCCTCCCCTCATATGATTTGCTTTCTAATCCCTTCATCACTCACCTCCAGAACATCTCTAACTTCTCCACATCCCTTTTAAAATGCAGAGCGCAGAACTGAACACAGTACTGTAGAAGAGGATTAACCATTGCTGAATAGAGAGGCACTATCACATCTTGCAGTATGTTCACAATGTTTCCCAGTTTTGTGTTGTTTGCAAACTTGCTCAATAAACTTTCTGTGCCAGCATCTAAATCATTAATAAACATTTTGCTTCTTCTTAAAGAGGGGCACTATTTTGGCCTTTTTCCAGTCCTGTGGCACTTGGCCCATTTCCCATGACTTCATGAAAATCATTGTCAAGGGCTCTGAGATCTCCTCTTCTAGTACCTTCAGTACCCTGGGATGAAGTTCATTGGCCCTTGCTGACCTGAATTCATTCAAACCCATCAAAAGGTCTCTGACTGTCTCTTTTGTTATCTCGTCCCTTGGCTTGCCCCCTTATTAGATACCTGGCTGCAGCTTAATTTTTTTGTGAAGATTGAAACAAAGTTGCTGTTGAGTAGCTCCACCTTCTTTGCATCTTTTGTTAAGATTTCACCCAACCGAGTTCACAATGGATCTACAGCTTCCTTGATCCTTCTTTTCTGACGAACATATTTATAGAACCTCTTTTTGTTGCCCTTAGCCTCCCTTACCAGGTGTAGTTCATTCATTATCTTTGCCTTCCTGATTTTGTCCTTGCAGGTTCTTTCCATTTCCAGGAATGCCTCCTTGGTACACTTCCTCTGACCATTCTTCCATTTGCCTGTATGCTTTCTTTTTGTATTAGAGGCATCCTAGAAGCTCCTTGTACAGAACTCTTGCCATTGTTCTCATGCTTCCATCATGTCAGGACATTTTCTTCTTGGGCTTCCAATATTGTGCCCTTAAGAAGCTCCCAGCCCTCCTGTGTGCCTTTAGACTGTTTTTCTTCATATGAATTATTTTCATAATGCAAAGGATTTTTTGTGTGATATCTTTAACTGGACCAACCTCTGGTTGGTGGAGTTTTAGACAAAATTTGAATACAAGACATTAGTCCTTACACTGTGAGCAACTTTATTGTGAAGTATTTGAAAAAGGCCAGGCACACTGTGAGTGTTATGGCAAATTAATAAAATCAATATAAAGCCAAAAAATATGTAGGACTTGCAGTACTGCTGACACAAATATGGCCCCAGAAAGATTTTTTTTAAGTAGATAAGAACATAATATAGGTAGTTCCTGGCTCACAGGGAATCAAAATTACCTTGGTTCACCCACTATTGAAGATGTTTTCCCTCTAGCCATGCAGAATCATGTCCATTTTCAAAATGAAACTTATAATGTCAGTTTTTCTGTCAAGCAGCTATGACACCTTAGGAGCAAACTAATGCGCTGAGGGCAGGGCATCTCAGCTCTCTTTCCAAAGTCATCATGGAGGATCTGATTACTGGTAAACTTAAACATCCACCTCTAATTTCATGCACAGCTACCTTGAATAATCTAGTAGAAAACATCTCTGTTTGTAAAGCTGGCCAGCTGACTGTGTTTCAGGCATGCAGATTAGTATCTGTAAAAATATACATATGGAAATAATGATTTATCATACATTAATATTTAATGTGGATATTTAATTATATTTATTAATGAGAGAGATGTGAAAGCACAACACAGCCAGCAATGTAGGCCCAGATTTTTTAAGAAGGTTTCAAATTAATGCATATGCCTAAATCCTATTTTTTTACTGCAACCCACACCATTACATATGCAAATACTTAAGTAATTTAATTTTTGCACACATAATAGCTTTTGCAAGAATGCAAATCAAGGACTTTTTAAGATGTGCTCCATGAGTTTATCCCAAAAATAAATACAGCTTTGTGCTGTAGTTTCCTGAAATAAGGAGAGACAGGCCAGATACACTATAAATAATAATAAACGTAACAAGCCATTTGTCTGTGAGCAACAAGCATTTTCATCTCTTGGCACTCACATTTGCCAATAAGCGCTAACTATTTTACAGTTCAACTGACTACTGAGGACATCAATCTGTCTCTTGACTCCCTACAGTATTTGCCCATTTGAAGCCTCTTCCTGAGGCCAGTATTAATCCTGGCTTCATAGGTTGAAGGACAGATCCTATGGGGCCTGATCGTTCTCCTACTGAACTCATTCATCTTCATTTCAATGGGAATAGGGCCCTGCCCTTAGATTTTTTACAAGAAATCCCATTTTAGGGGGAAACCAAGTACTTTTCCTGTGCATTTTACTCAACATGGTATATTCATGAAGGACCTTGCTTTGGCAGCATTGACTATGGTGTTGGGCTCAGTCCCCTGACACCTTTAGGCATAGTAGAAGTGAGACGGTTCCAAAATAGCTATATGTGACTGTTGTGGAAAAGGCTGGGGATGATTTAGCAGCAGCCTAGCTTATAGCACCCTCAGGATTGTTGCAGCTGTACCCTGGCTGCAACAGCCATCTGAAAGCAGTTTCATGGTATCATAGAATCGTAGGTTTGGAAAGGACCTCAAAGCTCGTCTGGTCCAACCCCCTGTACAGATGCTATAACTAAATCAGCTCTGTCTTATGCTTATCTGGGCACAACGTGCCAGCTGCCTGATTAAATATCTCCAGTCCTGATTTCCAGGAATCCTGGTTTCCTTTGATAAAATATCGCAAATTCTCTAATAAAAAAACCCTCAAAATCTGTGGTTAAAATGAAACACCGCTATATACAGGGGTACCAGTTAAACACAATATTTTATTGATATATTTACAATTTTAAAGGAATTTGGAAGCCTACTGGTGCCTCAATCACTATAGTGAAGTAAATTCCAAATACAGTAAAAGCTGTGTTATCCAGCACATTAGTAACCAGCATGCTCTATTAACCAGCATGCTGACTGATGCAGCGAAAGTGAAACTGGAAGTCGCACCATGGCACTTCCGGTTTTGCCAAGTCCCAATTTGCCAACTTTGGACCATGGCCTGGGGCAAAGCAGTCTACATGGGGTCCCCCTCCCTGTCCCCCAGCAAGGAGCGAAAGCCCTAGTGCACCAGATGTGGTGGGAGGCGCGGCGGCCTGAACAGGCAAAGGTGCCTCTCAGATAATCGGCATATTTGATTAACCGGCACTCCCCATAGATGACGGATAACACAGCTTTTACTGTACCTATAAATTGGGGTATTTAATTTTGGGGTTTTTTTATCATGGAAAATTAGAGTTCCCTCTGCCGCCTTGGCTCACCAGGATGCAGGTCCAGGACCCTCACTCCCAAGCCACAGCCATGCAGCCCTCCTGGCACCCCTTACCCCCCATCTATAGCTCCTTGGTCCTGCTGGTGCCCCTCACTCTCCACCCACAGCCCTGCTGCTGCCCCTCACACCCCCCAACATTATCTCTCAGCCCTGCTGGTGCCCATCACACCCCACCTACAGTCCCCCACGCTCCCAGCTGCCAGGGCTATGGAGTCACAGACTCAGGTCCACAGACCCCTTCCCCCTAAAGCAGCAGCTAAGCCCACAGGAGTCAGTGGCTGCTGCAGCCTGAGTGGGCAGCCCAGCTCCCCATGCATCATGGGCAGCATGGCTGGAGTGGAGCCCGTCAGGGGAGCAGGTGCAGGCTGCCTGCTGTGGGCTCAGGTGAGGCATAGGGCTGGCTCCCAACCATTTCACATACTTCCAGAGGGGCAGAGAGGGAAGGTACGGGCTGCCTGCTGCAGGCTCAGGCTTCCCACCTGCTGCCTTCCCACAAGGCCTTTGCATCCCTGTGAGTGGGATGCAGCAGGGCAGGGCCAGGTGGGGAAACTCATTGCAGCTGCTGTGAGCCCCATGCTGCCCTAGCAGCATACCCCCTACCTGCCCCAAAGTAGCAAGGGGTACTACCCCATGCCACTTCCCCTGCTGCTCCAGGACAGGCAGGAGATGAATTGCCAGGGTAGCACAGGCCTCACAATAGCCACAACAAGCTTCTCCACCTGGCCCACTGCACCAGGTCCTGCCCACTGGGCTGGGGAGGCCTTGGGGAGGGCAGTAGGGCAGGGAGCCTGAGCCTGCAGTGGGCAAACCTTACCTGCCCTGCATAGAGATCTGGGGGGCATGTGCTCCCCCTGCCTCCCCCCCAGGAGCACACACAGCAGCAGGGAGCCAGCCCTGCCCCCTCCCCACCCCATGGATGAGCTGCCTGCAGCTCTGTCTTGCTCTCCACTGGGGCCCTATAGTATTTGCCCATTTGAAGCCTCTTCCTGAGGCCAGTATTAATCCTTTCTTCATATGTAGAAGGACTGATCCTTTGGGGCCATGCTTCGAGGCCCCAAGCCCCATGCATCACCTGGCTGGTCAGCAGCCCCAACCCTAGCCCTGCCCAACTCCCTCTGCCACCCTAACCTGCTGTGGGAACTGCTCTCTAGGCTGCTTGGTTGTATGTTTCTCTGTTAAAATGAAACATACACATTTTTCCTGGGTAAAAGGGAAAATCCATGTGGTTTTTTTTTTCCATGGGAAATGGAAAACCCAGATCCCTGCTGATTTCCAACTGTCTCTAGTTCCGAAGCAGCATAATATGTTATACAGGGCCTAACAACTGTTTGCCCCACATTTCAGTATGGTAGCTTTTATCCATTCAGATTTTCTTCAAAATATCATTGTGTACACTTCTAACATATTCTTACAGCTTTATATACTTAATCATTATATATATATTACACACTCTCTCTCCCTCTTTCTCTTTCTGTCTTATTAATTACCTTTACATATATTGTTTTTCCAAAAAAATTCTAGAGACACATGCTCATTTAAATTCAAAAGTAAAAACACTAAATCTGAGGAAATAAAAAAAACAAGTAATAAATTCTTTATTGCTGTTGTTAAAATGCTCTCTTACTAGCAGTACAAAGCCTGTGCCTTATTTCTAAGATGTAAATAAAGAGCAGTCTCTTAACTAGCAATTTCCATAGAGTACTATGGCTGTAAAATGAGGTCCAAGCCTGAGAGAATCCATTTAATTGACCCACAACTACCCAAAGGCAATTATTGCTGAATATTTATAGTCTTAAAGGCATACATCATGGAAAGTACCACCAAGGAGTTTCCTTCCAATCTTTGATGTGATATTTGGAGGAGCAAGTAAATTATGTGAATTTTAACTGACTGATATATTCAATCAGACCAAGTCCACAGGACACATCATTTAACTTTAAAAATATGAAGAAAACACAGGGAATTAATATTCAAGAAGAATACAAAAAATTAGATAAATAATTATCAAAATAATGATACCCTGAACATTTATGGCTACCAAAGTAATTCTTGAGCAGGGTTCCACAAAATCCTTTCATGGGTGTTGTGATGCCTATGCCCAGGAGTAAGCAATCACTCCTCTTCCTACTAAGCACCAAAGCATCGCACAGACCTGCAACATCCACAACTGCTGCCCACCTGCTATCAGTCCCAGCACCACACTCTTCCATGCCTGTGCCATAAATTCTAAGAAGTTATGGAGGGTTGCCTTGAAGCTAAAAAGGTTGAGAACTATTGGTCTAAAGCAAGCAGAGTGAAAAGATAAATATTTAAAAACTAAGATGCATGCTGCTAATATTATACTCACAGAGTAAGGGAATAATAAATCATATAGAATGATGCAGCCAAATGGAAAATAACACAAATGTCTAAATCTACAACTGAATAAAATATTTTTGGATAAAATGGGAGTAGCACCTGCCACATGTCCCCTGAGTATTCTTGTAATGTGTACTTCAAACCTTTTTTTGTCAACATCAAACCAGGGGAACTTCACAAATATCAAGACTGTTTAAGCATCACTAAAATTTGACAATACAAGATAAAACCAGATGTGTTAAAATAACAGAGTAAAAATCCGACATGCTGTGAGTATAACAAGTATATCAGGCAGTACAGGCAGTATAATCCATACTGATATTACCTGTTATATGATTTAGGATCCATGGTTGGTAAATCTGTTTTAAAAAAAGTCAAAGAACAGTTCTTTGCCAGAAAATACTTTTTTCTCAATTTTTTTACTGGAATGTCCTGGTTTTGATAAAATTTTGGACCAAAAAAAGGGTTCAAAGTATTTAAAATAGTAAAAAGATATTGTGTCATTTGTCCTGTAGTCATTATAGTTGAACACACACCTCTTTCTGATGTTCATAAAACAAAATCTAGCCTTTATGAGTGCCTTGACAGTCTATCCTGTACTTCACTGTCAGTTGTACACCTGAGTAAATAATACCACACCTGAGTTAAGGTCTTCAACTACAGCTAAAAACAGGCTGCGGGACTGTGAAATAAAGAGAGACATTACTATGAGTAGCTAACAGATAGCAAAATTGCAGAAGAAAGGACAGTTTGAAGAGTGGAACATCAAGATCATACAAAAGGAAAGGAGGTCATTAACATCTGTGGCTTGGAGAGAGATTAGCAGGAATCAGGAGGTGATAATAAGCCATGAAGTCAATTCACTCGCTTATCACTGCTCAAATGGAAATGCCACTGCCCCACCCAGGCAATTGGTTTTAAAGTTTGGGAGGAGAGGGAATCAAAGGGGGGGTGCAACTGTACCACTGTGTCCCATTCTCTGCAATGTCTGAAAACTAAAATACCTTATAGTTATACTAATTTGATGAATGAACATTCCCATTCTCACTCAGATTCCTGAGTAACCTAATCAATGGCTCTGAGATTGCTCAATTATTTTAGGTATTATGATAGTTCCCCAGAATCCCAGTTCTAGACCAGGATCCCATGGTACAAAACAAAAAGACAACAGTCTGGGCCCCAAATGGCTTATGATCTGAGCATAAAATGGAAACAGAAAATTGCAGAGAGTACAAGAATTTAGATTCAGTATTGTTCAGCATGATAAGAGGTGGTCCCAGCACATCAATTACTTTTGTGTTAACTAAAAGTTGTTGTCACAACAAAGTAGAGTTTTAAGAAGTAGCTTTGAAGATGTTTTAAAGAGTTTTGCTCAAGCATAAGGGGACTGTGTTGTTCTCAAAAGATAAAGGAGCTGTACCCTTCTCCAACCCCGGAGCATATGCAACAATTTATACATAACATTCTTAAAGGTATCCACACAGGGATCATGGGGGGAAAAAAGCCCTAAGCTACATGTAGAAAATTTAACCAGTGAATGTTGCCAGAGGCTGGTATTCTGTATCAGTCAGCAGTGGGATTGATCTCTTGACAACAGGAAATAATGAGTAGGGACAGGTCATGAAGAGCCTTGAAATGAAAGCTGGTAGCTCATGTTCAGTGTAACAGAGAGAAGGAAGATAAGTGCAGGGATGACAAGTAAAGGTTGATATGTTCAATGTTATAAACATTATATTTGTAGTAGCAATCTAACTGGATAGAGTGGATTTTTTTTTACACAGATTACGTGGATAATCAGCAATAACTTAGCTACTTAATCATTAGTCAAAGTATTATAATGCACATAGTTCCTACCTGCACTGCATTGAAGCCAAGTCAACAGAACCACCTTTCTTTTTAAACTTAATTCTAGCTACCATTTCTTTAACAAAAGCATGTGGAGCATTAAGAAAAATAAAGGTCAAATAAATATCTTTAGGGAGGAAATAAATTCCATTTCATAAGGGAAAACAAGTATTACTAATTCAATTTCTGTTTTTAAAATCCAGATCAATAGTTGTTTTTTTGGTGTTGTTTTATTTTAATCAGCATGCTACAGAATTGCAAAATGTAATCATACTAGTGGCATACTGCAATAGCAAAGGAACCACAGTCTGACATTTGTAGTGAAACACTTAGAGATTCTATGAAAATAAAGTGAAAGATATTTTAATTTTAAAAAGTGAATGATCTAATCCTGCAGTCTTTCACATGAATCAAAACTACTCTCCAGTATAATGATCATGACATATGCTCATGGTAATCAGAAGATTTGCTTCCAAGTCTGAATATTAAACATATAGTTTATAATTTCAGTATCTTATAATGGCATGACTATTTTGTTCATAATTATACTGTGTCAGGAGTTCCATTAGGTCAGTCACTTATGATGTGGTATTTGTCATGATTGTGACAGGAAAGAAAAGGCTCAGAACCGCTGATATATACATTTAAGGCCCAAATGTACCTGCAACTCAGGAACTTTAGACATTTAAATGATTTTAGCAGTGCTTGTCACTTACCTTAAAAATGGTTGTCAAGCACCACAGCCTCTCCTACTGCATGTTATTCAATGTCCATCACAATACTTATTATCAACTCTACAATAGCAGTTCTTCTGACTTCACAAGGAAAATGACAGTCTCCTAAAAATAAAATTACAGTATTCATGAATGATCAGTCAAGCTAATATCCCTTACCTAAGTGCTTTCATGATGTAGAACTAATTAATCTCACAATATAATAAACATTATAACTGCTGAACTATTGCATATGAAGCTTGCAGTGAGGTAGGGACCAAAGTATATTAATTTTAATATAATCAAAACAATTTAAATATGTTTTTGTTTAGCAGTACATTGCTGCAGTATAAAACACTACAATATTTTCAGCATATCTGTCTTCTTTAAAGTAATACTCCAGTCACTACAGGGAAGCACTATCCTGAGAATTCAATACACACACACAATGCTATATACAATCACTGGACTGCTTTTACAGAGATTTTTAGAATGTGAGACGATCATTTACTTCAAGTGAAATTATGAGTTCATAACTTCTTTAAAAATTAGGCTTAGTACATACAAGTGCACATTTATTTTGTACATACACTGTCATATGAACATTTCTGAAAAACTGACACACAGTGTCCAGGATAGAACTAGCTAGTTATATAATGTCAAATCTTAAAATACCATTTAATTTTATATGCTGCAGGACCCAAAGCTTGCATTGCCCTATCTGTCCAATATAATCCTATATAAGGTTTGAATAATCTTTGTAATAAACTTTTCTTGATTGCTTAATTCCTAGAATGTTCTTCTTTACACTAATTGCAGGAGCCTCTTGATAATAAATTACCCAAAGATAGATATTTAAGGGCAGATTCTAATCATACTTCTTTGGAGTGAAAAGGGTACTGCATTTATAATCAAATACACTGCAATCATTGGACCAGATTCTGATGTCCCTTGAACCATATAAATCCAAAGTAATCCAAGGAGGCAACAGGGTGTTAAAACTTTCAAAGTAGCTCCAGTTTCTAGAAAGCAGCCAGAGTCATGGTTTTGATTGATCTGCCTTCTCACATGGTGCGGCTTTCACAAGGAAAGAGGCACTGTTCTTCTATTACACAGTTTTGCAGCGTTATTCAGGCTGAGTTACAGACAGTCAAAAAGGCCGAGGCTAGATCAATTCAATCTTTGCAGGTTAGTCTAAACTGCGTAGACTGAACTGATAAGCAAATGAATAAACTTTCATTTTATATTCCAAAAATGCAGTGGCCCAGGCCAGAATCTGGGGGGTGCTAGAGCATATCCCCCTGCTCAGCTGGAGCAGACAGCTTGGGCGAAGGCTAGCCCACCCACCTTCTGAGGGGAGATTCATGGGGGAGATGCAAAACATCCTGGGATGTGGGGGCACTGTGAGTTAATTTGAATCTGGAGGGGATCTGGGACAAAAGTTCAATAAACCGATTTAATCTAAATCAGTTCAGTCTGATCCCACATCCATCCAACTTTATCTTAAACCAGCTTCATCCATGTTGAAAGTGGTTTGTGCGCATTGAACTTCTGTTGTGTTTATAGATTTGAACCAGTTTTCGATCACTTAGAGCAGTTTATGTGTAACTATTGTCCTTAGCCTCAGAGGGCATCTCCTTGTTTACTTTCTCTATAAAAAGGGTCTGCAAACTCCTGTTTAAATAATACTAATCTTCAGAGGAAGGGCAGGGTGGGGGAACACACCTCCCACCATAACCACTGCTGCTGCTGTCCTTGTTCCCAGCTGAGTCCTGCCCCATGCAGCCTAGCTGGAGTGGGCAGAAGAATTGAAGCTTCCCTTGCCCTGGGACAGTGAGGAAAGCAGAAGAGACATATGGGGGGAGGGAGAAATGGAAGGGAAAGGACATTCCTGTAAGCACGGAAATGGGGGAAAGATTTTTACATGCTTTGGGGATTTTTTTAAAAATAGCCATAGGCTCCCATAGCATGGTCCAGACCAAATTGGGCATCTGCATCACTGCACCCCCTTTGAAATCTGCTCCTGGAGAGGCAGTTAATCACATTTATCTGAAATCAGGCAGAAGGAAAAAGTTGTACCTTATATATTAACTAAATCAGAGATGCATAAACTATCATAAGCAGTGACTTGCTTTATCAATTGCTAGGAACAGACTGTAGGAAGCAAAGCTTTTAAATAGAAAAAAGTGATTACTATACAAAGGGTAGGGAAGGAGGGAGGAAAGAGGAGAGAACACTGCTGGGAGAGGCAAGGTAGGTAGAAAAGAAAAACAAAGCAGTTAACCCTTTGAGGGACATAATGTTTTTAAAAGCTAGTCCAGATAACGGGATCAGAAAAGATATGGCTGTAACATAAAGCTTGGCTGTAGACAATGGATCTAGTTATGTGCTTAGGATGGGAGTCAGCTGTGCTTGGACAACGAAAACCATTCGTTCAGTACAGTCACAGGTTGGCCCTAAGGGCCTGATCCTTACTCCAGAAATGTCAATGGAAATGTTTTCATTAACATCAAAGGATTTTGGATGAGGCTTTATATCTAGTTAAAAAACAACACTGCAGACCACTCCAGTTGAGGTCAGCTCAAGGTATTAACACTGATTCTTAAATGTATACTTGGTCTCCTTGTCATCCATATAGAACATTCATTTTGGTTCATTTTTTTACTTCAGATATTCAGTAAGATAGGTTTCAAAGGCTGTTTTGTTGACTGTGGCAATTTTTTGTTGGTTGATATATTGTACATATACACGTCTTTTCAGGCTATCTAAGAAGAAAATGAATTATTTCGTACAATGGCAAAAAATGAAGAGGAAGAGGAGGAAGGGAGGGTATAGATTTAATTGTAGATCATTTAGGACTGATTTTTTTTCCCCTGCAGAAATAAACACCACAAGCCAGATGTTAAATCTTTACAGAGGCTTTCTTCCAGATGGGCTTTTTATAGAGCCCTAGATCATTTTTATAGAACAGTTTTGTATGGTTAGTGCCTAGGAAGCCACATGTTAAAAGTAAACAACCAGGGTAAGGGCAAGGAGGAGCGAATAATTGGGTAAGGACAAGGAGCCAGATGAAAAGTAATGATAATTCATAATCCTTTAGATTGAAAATTATAACTCAGATGCAAAACAATAGCCAGAGAAAACAGATTAAAATGGCAGGCTATGCTATGAAGTGCCATGAATAAAAAAGCTCCAGCATCTTTTCTATTCAGGGCACTAGGTAAATGGCACTAGGCTTCATGAACTTCAGATTTGAGAGATATTTTTAGTGTATCTTTTTTAGTGTTTCACTAACTTAAGGTAAAAAAATTGTAGTTGAGCCCAGGCTAAGTTAACAGAGAACAAACTTCCTTTCTAATTTACATTGGGGAGAGACTAATTATAGATATGATCAAATCATAGTAGTAGTCACAGCTGGGAAGAGAATAAACATTGTATTTCATAGAGATTTTAAAATTTGATTTTCCAACTTGGAAAAAAAGCCAAAACAGCCCATGAGTCTGAAATTTATTCTGAAAATATTGCTTGGTTTCAACCTTTTCAAAACACTTCTGAGGCCACTCAAGCCCACAGCTGGATGGCTCAGAGATGCTAGTTCACAACGTTTCCAAACTGCAGAGAAGTAGGGAACCCTGGAACCCCCAGCTGTCTCCTGGTTTGGCATACTTAAATGAAAGTAGGTGGATGGAGCATGCTTGAAACTAAGAAGCATTGTGGATGTGTTGTAGACATATACCAAAACAACATATGCATACAAAGAGAAGCTGTACTTACCCTGAAAAAGTTACCTTTTTGACAAACCATTAAAAGGGACTTTTATTTCATGCCAAGAATGCAAGATTGGTTCTTATGTGCTTAAGCATCAAACACTGTAATTCTCCTGACTTCCCTGTGGCACTTATCTAAAATAAAGAATGAATGAGGGAAGGCAGGTGTTACAACTTCCAGGGACACTTCTCCCAGTCCCAGTGTTGCAGGTTCATGAGTAAGTAAAAAACAGATCGCGTTTATTTCCTGTTAGTTAGCTGGTCAGTGCAACTGACAACCAAAGTACATGAATTCAGAGCCTTTCTAAAAACATACATCTTACATATACATTATTCTTTGACCAATCCACGCACATACATACACGCAACTAAATACCATTCTTCTCTCTTGCATATCAGTGCATTTCTATTTCAATCCTTTTTCCACTTTCCTTGACTGTCTTGTCATCTTTCAGGTCATTTGGAAGCCATACTCTGACTGAAGAGATGCTCAGAGACTTAAGTGTTGACACCTTCCAGTCCTCCTAGGATAGTCACGCTATATTCTTGTTACATTCCAAGGTGGGTCTCACCATCCAACAGTCCCAAGGGGGCATTCCTATCATCCTAAAGCAGTCAACAAAAGGAAGATCATAATCACCTGCACAGAAAAATTAAAAGCAGGGATGAAACCAGGTTCATCCCTGATGAAGCCAAGGATGAAACGTTGTTTCTTATTTTGGTCTCTCATTTAGATAGAAAAACAATCTTTCTAATAAAAATGGGTCAATGTTAAAAGAAGATTGGAAATGGCCTGATATGCCAATACAAAAATCCAACTTAAAAATCAAATCATCCTTTTTCAAATCTGGCTGTAAAATATGAAAAGGAACATTTCAATGATATTTTGGTCTATTTAATCATTTCCTGATGGTGTTGTAAACATCTGCCTAGTTCAAGCCTGACTAGAATATGCCAGAATCACTGGGCATTTTGAAGGTTTAGGGTTCTATCAATCAGTGTTCTCCTAAGGAAGACAGACATTTAATATCTTGATATTTAAACATTGAAGAAGTTTTTCATCCAGAACAAAGAAAGAAGATCAAACAGAGAGGAGACAAGATCAAAAGAGCATTAAGCAGGAGTAATACAGATTAGGAAAACCTTCCCAAATTTTGTAAGTAACCTAATGGGTTATTCTACAGAACTGTATGAAATTATTATAATAATTTTGCTTGTTTTGAAGTTCAAAAAGGCTGCAAAATAAGCCTAGCCTGCTATATACTATGTTCTGCATGATTAGTCTTTTACAAACCCACAATTACTACAGAGTTCCTCAGGCACTGTACAGAACCAAATCTTCAACTGGCAAAATCAGCACAGTCCTAAGTTCTGATAAAATATTTTTCCCATGCAAAAATGGCTCTGGATTCCAAACCATATTTATTGGGAGACACTTCAATTTTCTAACATGCCAGAAATAGCTCCACAATTACAGAAATTACTCCACATGCCAGAAATAACTCCACAATTACAACTGCTTTGAAATTAAATGTAGCCCTTTCAACTGGCTCCTATGCATTTGGTGATAATCATTAAAATTATCACCAAATGCATAGGACTATTGATTAATCAGTTTTCCAGTTTGATAGACAACTCTTTCTACAGTAGAGAAGGATGATGTTTCTACTGAGATGCGCACAGCAAGATTAGGTGCTGTGGATTTCTTCCTTTGCTTGCCTAATTTTGTATGTGTGAAGGATACAGGACTGTCAGAAAAATGCAGTATTGCCGAATTGTGGGAAGAATCAGTTATTCATTTGTATTGGATTGTAAACTTTTTACCCCTCTTAACATATTTCTGTTGACAAAAAATATAAATATTGTACACAACATAAGATAACTTAGCTCAATGCTGCAGTCATTAGTGCTGCATAATCTGATTCATCTGATGTTTTAATAATGCAAAACATGGCTTCTGTTTTATTACACTGCTTTAAATGCACAAATGACATGCTTACAAAAGATTTACTATATTACTATTTGCATACAGGCTTCCTTAATAAATGGGAATATTCACTGCTCCTGTAACATGAAATATTCAGTCTAAATGCTCTATCCTGAACAGAGACTGCCATCTTCTGCCATGAGTGCAAGAAACATCAGTCCCCAAGGTAGTTAAAATGGTTATATATGGGGGTTGTCCCTTTATTTTAGAGTAGCCTGTCCCCTGTTTTCTATTTCACAGAAGAAAATGAAGGTGTAAGAACTAGGCAGTAGTATGTTTCAATAGAGGATTGCAAAAATACTGTTTTTCATCCAAGATGATGCCTTTTATAGTTCAGCATGCTGTTATTCTTTCAATATTTTTAAAGTGCAAGCATGTGAGATATTGAAACAGGATACCATAAGACTTCAAATATATCTATCTAGCACATTAACCCAAGTGGAATTATAATGCATTAGAGCATTATACCTCCAACCCGTAGCCCAACACTGCATAACAGACTCCTTTTATCTAACGCACTGTTGCTATTGATTACTTAGAAAAAGCAAGTTACTTTTTAAGGTTGAATTTGTGGTAACTTAGCAACTAGGAAAAAGTTACATTCAATGCCTGCAAAATTAATGGGAGATCTGAGTTAGTGTTCTGAAATCCCACTAACCCATGGAATGGCATGCTGAAAGAATATTTTGAGTGCTAATGAAAGAAAACCGCATTTGTAGAGCTATGAAAAACTTCACTTATTTCAATACCCATGGACGGGACCTACGTTGAGATTTGGAACTCTGAATCACAGACTGAATTAGACTGTGAAAAAATTCCCATGAATTAGTAACCATTTGGTCTGAAATATATTGTGTGTCCAATATTTCTGAGGCCCAAAAGGTTTCTGAATAACATATACCTTTTAATTAGTTGGGTCAAGTCTTGAATGAACGTAAGAAACAAGCAAATTCATCACTGTGGACACATTTCACCCCCTAAACAGAATTTTGTAAAAGGCAATCAAGACTAGACCTGCTGTACGATTTTCTATCTAAACATTTTTTGGACAGAAAAAAACATTTTCCTGAAATATATTGGTTTGGCCAATTTTACTGAGACAGTTTCCTTCAAAAAACAAGCCAGGTTTCCTGGCAGATCACCTTGTAGGTGGTTGGGGATTCCAGGATTACAGCAAGGAAACTGACCTGAGGAATGTGGTACTCAAAAGCTTGTCTATCATCCACAAATATCCTTCCCTCACATTTTTCCTGGACCATCATAGCCACAACATCATCCGTACACTTAGTCCAACCTGTAATTCAGGGTTCCTAGTCTCTCTGCATTCTGGGAACCGCCCCAGGATTCTCGCAGATGCTCATTGCAAATGCCAGATGCTCATTTCAGAAAAAAAAGAAAGAAGCTATTTCAATTTTCCAAATTTTTTTTTTCCAAATTTTCTTCCTGCAGGAAGGTTCAACATTTTATAGTTTTTTTTCCATTCTAAATCAAAATAAATATTACAAGAAAAGTGTATCAGAAAGTCCTAAATCATAGAATTTCCAAGGTTTGACCAGTTCTAATCAAACCAAGAAAACAAGCAGGATGCTTTCTACTTATAGCATCTAAATTATGTGTTTATTAGCATTATTAACTCTGCTCTGCTAGACCAAATGTAGGGGTTTAACTTGTGTATATTTAGCTCAGGTGCTTGAACTGTGATGCCAAGGTCACAGATTGAATCCCTGGTTGACCTACATGCTCCCTTGCAGCCTTACTTCTCTATATAATTTACAATATTGTTAAAGAACCCACGACTATACTGATAATCCTGTGCAAAGTAGAATCCCTCAGTATTTTTGATCCTTTAACACAGGATTCTAACAAAACGCTCTCTGAGACTGGTATGTAAAATATCCAGCAGAGTAAGGATTTTTATTAGAAATCTAAAAAATCTCTAAAATCTAAAATCTCTTCCAGTATCCCAGGTATACCAGCACATGCAGTCAAATAATGGGAAACCTCAGGGGACACTGGTTCTATATAATAAGGCTTGCAAAGCAGGTATTTTCCCCAGATTGTTTCCCATTGGCCAAGCTGAATCTCCAAAGTGACATGAGATTCTAGAAGATAAACTGTAAGGCAAAGCAGAATTTGTGGGCTCAATGCAGAAAGTATTGGATGAAGTTCTATGGCTTGTGTAATGTAAGAGGTCAGACTAGATGATCATAATGATTCCCTCTGGCCTTAAAATATTTGAGCTTTTGATGCCAGGAGTATGGGTTATGTTCTGCTTCATTCACTATGAGAACAAAAG
This sequence comes from Crocodylus siamensis, assembly GCF_052110815.1. NCBI lineage: Eukaryota > Metazoa > Chordata > Crocodylia > Crocodylidae > Crocodylus > Crocodylus siamensis. The sequence goes on from NC_143395.1 coordinate 252,170,720, forward strand.
AAAACAGAAAGGGTTTGGATACAGTAAAAGATATTCTTAAAGATCAAATCAGCCTAGAATTCAGGCATTCTGATGCATCTCTTTTTATGCATGGTGACATCAATGAAAAACATTTCCATTAGCGTTAGTCAGGAACTTTCAGATGAAAAACTACTCAGACGTTATGTCTACACAAGGCGCTGACTGCTCAGTAACGATTGTGTAGTCATTTAGTACTTATTTATACTGAGCAGTCACGCTGAGGAAAGGCTTTTTCATGATGCTGACTGTGCAGTAGCTTGTGACTACTGCGCAGTAGCATCACATCACATTTCCTGCCAGGCAATGCTATGGAGCAGTAGTCATGGGCTGCTGTGCAGTCAGCGTCTCGCAGACACAGCCAGAATGTCCATTCTCTTTCAACTAGGATGGAATCTCTCTTAAAACCAAAGAGAACTCTGCCCATCTCAGAACAACCAATAACCCAAAGATTATGACAATCATTTATTCAGAGAAGGTCTCAAAACTCTCATCTAAGTGCTCTACCCGAGAGACTATAGATTCTCTCATTTTCTTTTCTCTCTATGAAAATGAAAATGTAATTATTTTTTCTTACCAAGTGGAACAGCTCCAGCAGAAGTTAGTCCCCAAAAGGACCATTTACCTAATAGCCAGTGAGACACAACTGGAGCAGGTTCCTGCTATGAATCAGGTAAAAACAAGGATTTGAATCAATGCCTCCCATATCCTACTTTAGTGCCTGATGACCAGGTTACCAGCTATTGGCTGTTCTGGGGACAGATGGACTTGAAATCATCCTACTGGAGAAAAGGAGCATTTTTGCTAATGCATTCAAGGTGCAGGAGACAGGGCAGGGTGACAATTTACAGAGCAGTAATTCTCAACCAGAGTGCCACAGCACTCTGCAGTGCCATGGGATGTTGCACAATATTAGACCTGTTAGAGATGCAAACATGTACACACAATTCATATGATAAACACAGAGGCTTCAAAAGGGAATCCATTATGTTAGAAATATTCTGGCCTCTTTTGTGTAGGGTTTTGGGGGTTTTGCTTGTTTTTGAGATAGTTTCTTTTTTAATTCTTTGCAACATAAGAATTGATCTATTATTTTTCTGTCGTCAAAAAGAGTGAAAACTAATAGTTAGCATTTCATGAGGGGTGAGTCTGAAAAAGGTTTGAGAACCACTTTTATAAAATAATAGGTTCATAAGGATATGCACTTTCATAGACTGTAGACTACTTTGTCAGCTGCTATGAATGGACTTGCAGAGAAGAAAGGAAAAAACAGGTATTTCAGTGGGCTATAACTTCAGTGGGTTTTGGATCAAGCCTTCATACAAGTGGCAAAGACAAAATCAAGAATGGGGAGACAGAGGGTACCTATATGTGTGTAAGTTGACTGCTAATTAGAATCCTACAGCAGCTTCACTGTCACATGTATTCAGTGCTTCTGCCGCCAGTTTGAAGCTCAGGACCCTGAATACTCAAGATGCTGTGGGTGTTTTAATTAGAGAGGTTCCCAAGTGTCACTCTAATTAAAATGCCCCTGCCACCGCCATGAAGCACGTGTATAGATGCCCAGAGAAAACAGCTAAGTAAAAAAAGGAGGAGAGTGGACAACCACAGAAAGAGAGAAAATAATTCCCATTAGGGAGGCAGAGATGCCAGGGAATAAGAAAAAGGCAAAGTACATAAAGCAACCATCTTTCAGCCAAGGCAGAGGACAAATAGACCTATAGATGCTCTAACTTAGACATTTGTGGGTGCATCTACACATGCAGTTAGCATGTAGCAATAAACTCCAGCACAGTTCACACCGAAGTTTATTGCTCCTGGGCTCAGTATTTACACAGGTGCCCAGGGCTGCAGCATGTTGAGCCAGAATGGAGCAGACCTGGCTGGCAGGGGGCCCTGGAGGTCAGCCTGCCAGCCCAGGGCTGCTCTACCCTGGCTCTACATGCCACAGAGGGGTTGGCTTGTGCACAAGGGTGTGACAGTGTGGGGTTAGCCAGCACGCAGCCCCTGCACTGTAGCACCCTCGTGCCCCAGACAGTCCTGTTACTGTCTACACATGCATTTCACCACACATAACTACACCACTGTGGGCAGCACTATCCTACAGATCAATTAGTTTGTTTACTATGCCCTGAATATGTAGGCAGTGATGCTCTACTGCGGAGCTAATTAGTCAGCTCTGCAATAAGGCTTCTTGGGTAGACATGCCCAGTATGGCATAAACTTAGGGTGTTACATCAGCTTTTTTTTCTCGCTTGCCTGATCACTAAAAATAAGCAAATTGGACAGGTAGAGAACAAAGAGAGCAGGCCAAACTTTGAACTGTACAAGGCAAGCTAGGAATATGAAACAAGATTACTTCCCAGTTTCCTGCTGACACTCCTTAAGCAATCTCTTTTCTTATTTAGGAGCTTAACTAGTTTTTCTTCCCAAAGCATTGTGCAATAAAAACTGTAGTTCAAGAGTTCATTATCTGCTATGGGCCAGGATCCCATTGTGCATCTGAACTAACTAAGGCAGTGCGTCATTAGAGTCACAAGACTGAGTGATCGTTCCAGATTCAGTCTAGCTCATGTACCTAGCTCGGGTGAGAGAATTGGAGCATCAGGTACCCAGATGCCAAATCTTGTGCACAACACTGGGGAAAATGTCATTTAAATTCTGCTAACTTAAAAGATTTGGGGTCACTTCAGGAAAACAGAATGTTTGACAAGTTCAAAGTTAAATATTTTGAGAATTTCCCTTAAAATTATTTTGAATTCAACCTAAGATGTAAAATACATGTCAGAATGTTCCATTTCTCGCTTGCTTCTACTACGGTGGTTCACAACCATTTCAGACCTGAGGATACCCTGTTTGACTCAAGAAGCCCATCCTTAACTTTTGTGAATTGAACAGTACCTCATTTTGAAAATTTATGTTTTATAGTTCTTACTCCTTGCATAGGGGCTAGGCATTGGGAGCAGGACAGCAGCCAGGCAGGGACAAGCCTGATCCTGCACTTTTCTACTCACACTTGTTTGCCTTCTCACATTTCACAGAACTCTTCAAAAGATCTTGTGACACCCTGGTTGAGAATCGCTATTCTAGCATACATGCATGTCTCTTGCTTTAAATACAGGTGTAGTGAAGCCAAATGGGATTCCTATTTTCTAAAGTTACTTAAGTATCTTGTTGAACTGTAGCCAAAAGAAAGGGACTTTAATTTCTCAGATCTGGCAAGGTGGCATCTTTAAAAAAAGAGGGGGCAGGGAAGAGTAATATAAATAACTGCTTTTTGTTAAGCACTCCTAATTATAAAGTCAAAATGCACAGAATGAGTAAATAATAAATATATCATACATTAGATTTTGAGCTTTACAGTATGAAATAATGCTTTAATAAGCCTAGCAGAGTGTGCAAATATTGTAAGTAACCAGAATAAGTCTTTTTTTCCCAGCATCTACTGACTACATGCAGTGAGTTTTCAATCATTCATTAAAAGTTACCTTGCATTGACTGAGCTCCTTCAGGGTTGTCAGGCAGTGATAAAGAAGAATGTGATGTCAAAGCCAGTAGTGATTTAACAGAACTGCTGGATTTCAAGATTCACTTTTGTATTAATATTCTGGTGAATTTCTACTGTGGCATTGTCAACACAGATCTTCAAGGTCAAAAATATGGCATCTTTATCTTTGGGGAACTATGATAAATTGTCTGCAGGAACTCTGAAACATGTTAGGGGTTAGCAGTGGAATGAAGAGCAAAAGCAAAAAGAACAGGTGCCCTCATCCTTGACGCTTAAAAGTTGTTGAATAACGGGGTCATTAACAAGTCCAGTGCATCAGTGGAGCTGCATGGGGAAATTTCAACAAATCCAGTCTATAATAGAGTTGAACTTATGCTCCATTTAAAGTTCATGGGAGTTTTTTCATTGATTTCAGTCATGCTAGGATTTCACCCTGTCTTTGTCTTCAGCCAGTGTTTTCATGCATCTTTTTGTACAGGAACATGAATATATTTGCCACTCATCATTCAAGTAACTCCTTTAATTCATTGGAAAAAAATATAGGGACAGCCTGATGGACATTATTTTATACTATGGTATACTATTGTGTACTATGCACAAGTCTCAGCATATTTCAAAAACTTGTACAAGTTTCCTTGTGTAAGGAGGAGCTGGAAGCTCCTGTTACAAAACAGGAGCAGACACATTGTAACAACTGTGGGGCAAGTAAAAAAAACAGGTAAAATAGGATATGCTAGCTAAAGAGCAGGCAGTAGGGAGGAAGAAATATGCTAACTTTTCCATAATCTAAAGACTATCACCTGGGGCTGGAGATAAATTGTCCACAAGTGATAATGGGAAGAAGGAGATAAGAGCTGGCTCGGAAACAGGGGAGGTGGCGGAGAAACAGCAAGCAGAATGATGTACAGCCGTGGGAGGAAGCCCTGTGGAAAAACAGAGCCCTCTGACAAGGCAGGGGAAATAGTGAGACAGTGTGCTGAGGAACCCCAGTAGGTAATTGGACTTTTGGGAGCCTGGCATTGAGAAGCTGGTGTAAATTGCCTGCACAGACTTAATTTTCCCTATTAGACTTGCTAGTTCTGTTGGCTGGAGAACTGCCTGACCCCGAGGAGGTGGGAGCTGGATTTTTAGTGTGTTTTCTACCTGGTGGTTTGGGTTTGGGACTATCAGGGGTTGGCAAAGGTCCCAATAGTTCCTAAGGGCACAAGAAGTTCTGGAGCCCTACTTGGGGATGAGGAGATCAAGACACAGGAACTTACAGCAGACCTAGCCAGAGGAATGGAGCTTAGTAAAAGAGGCTGAAGCCATGCCAGAGCAAAAGCCAGATGGAGCCAGGGGTCCAGCAGCTGAGGAGAAGCAAAGATAAGGGCCAGGGGGCCAGCAGCCTGAGGACAGCAGATACCAGTGCCAGAGGCCCAGTAGCCCAGGAGGGGCAGAGACCAGGGCCATGGGCCCAGAGTAAAAGATACAGGGGCCAGAGGCCCAGAGAGATTTATGAGTAGGGGCTGAGGCTAAGACAGCCACACCCAACTCAGTGAGCCAGGGCTTGAGGCTGAAAAGGGAACCAAAGAAAAGGGACAGAGGCTGAAAGAACCAAGGCCCAAACAAAGGAATGATTATTCAGTGACATCTGTGAGGCATGGGCATGGTATAAGGGATAGTTGGAACAACACAATAGGCTCTGAGTAATGAGGCCAAAGCTCAGGAGTAGATGAGATCTTGTTCAGGGATCCCAAAGGTATCCTCCCTTCCTAATCACTTATTGCCATCAAGGCAAGGCAGGAGAGGAGGAGAAGACAGTGCTTAAAGAACTGAAGGTACAACAAGAGAAGGGTGACCACCAGGGGGCATCCTGGTCACTCTTGTGGTCTTTTCCTGTTATACTTTGTAAATATTACAGTTGTTGTTCCTTGAAATGCATGAAAAATGTAAGAACAAATGAACAGTAAACCAATTACTTGTAACATTTGTCATGTGGCTCATTCTTTGATGAAAAGCTAAACTGTATCATGTCTGTAATTTCTTTCCTTTTCTTCTTCCCTTCTACTGTGTTTTATAGAGTTTGTCATTGATCAATGGTATGCAGGAAACCCATTTAGACTCAGGAAAGTTTGTTATAAACAATCAAGACTTCCTTGAAAATGGATTCCCTTTCAGAATGAAAAAAGAGAGTACAGTTACTCTAAATAATATTAACATTTTAATCAAGTGCATATCCTGGAAGAGGCTTTACAGGCAGTTATGAATCATGCTCATTTCCCTGCAGAGGTTACAGGCTTAGAAATGTAAAGAGAGAAAAAAAGACTACAGGAAGAAAGCTGAGGTCAGATGTATAGGATGGTTTAAACTGATTTTTGCCTATTAATGATAAATCAAAACTTTAAAAAACATAGGAAGGACATTTTTTTGGTTACTCCACTCTTTTTAACTTATTAATGAAATATATATATAAAAAGAAAGGAAACTTCCTGATTCTCCCCAGCTAAAGATACACATAGTATGTGGGGGAGGATTCCCGCCAAATTTGGAGCCAGTTACTACTTCTCCCTCTTCACCACCAATACAAGGAACTAGGGAGGATACAGGTGGTATGAGGAGCATGTGTCCCTTAGAAGAGCATACCCATCTTGTTCAGTTCAGAGCAGACCTGCATCATTCAAATTACACCAGCTGAACATCTTCTCTGTAGCGTGCACCTCCATAGAGATATTCTAAAAACTTTAAAAAGTATGTATGTAACCTAAAACTACACTTTATATAATCCAGTTGCAGGAAGAGATATTCATGTGTACTGGAAGTCAAAGGCTTTCTACTAAAACTGAATGATGGTGGTAATGTACAACTGAAATTACAAAATAGTTTTTTAAAATCTCTAGTACCGAACCTAGACTAATTCAGCATCTTTTTTTTCTCTTGGCTAAAATGTAAGTTCATGCTGATAAGAAAATGAAACAAACAAAGAGTTTGTTGGCTATTCATAGATGAGTTTACTGTCAAAGTGTCTCAGTGATTATTCAGTTATCTAGCAGGTGGAGGATCTGAGTTACATCACATTTCTGGTAAGGATATGATTAAAATGCCATGAAACCTTCATTTAACATCTATTTTTTAAAAATTAAGCTTCCTATCAGTATGGGTTAATTGTGGAAATACAAGAAGACAAAATTATATTAACCTGTATTTTCCTTTTTATTATATTTTAAACATCTTAGTCTTCCTTGAAAGGTAAACCTTATCTGATTAGATGTTCCTGTTTTCCACCCCATTCATACAATCATAAGCATTGTGAAAATGTCCTTCTTCACTAAATGCATTTCAGAGCTATTTTGTAGTTCAACAAAGTGTCGTCATTACCACAGCACAGTAGGAGATTGCTGACAATTCTGTTGACTAAGGAACACTTTAATAAAACACCATTTGCAACTAAAGGAACCTAAGGCAATACAAATGTTAAACTTGCATTAGGGTAATACATTGTAGATAAAAGCTCAGCCTTGTTTTAAGTCAATGGAAAAACTCCTATCAACTTCAAAAAGTTCAGAATTACACCCTAGGAATGTGAAGGTTACATATGTATTAGAAACCTCTACAGTTTCAGGTACCTTGTGTGGAGGTAGGAATTGCTATAATGCACCATCCATACTGGCTAGTTTGTGTCTGCCTATAGAACAACCTTTTCTACAGGCATGTTCCAAATTAGCTCCACACCTTCCCTGAGTGCCACTCCAATCCCTGTGCCCTACCCAAGGGCTTTCTTCTCCTTGCCTTCTTTTCCCTATCTGATCTGATGCTGTTTTCTGTTCCTTGCACTCCTGTGTTGCCTGCCCCTTTCCCAATCAGCTGTGCCCCTTATGCTGTCCTGCAAGTTGATTACAGCTGCTGCAAAAGATAGTACGAGACATCCGCTATGGTCATGTATTTGGAATAATCTAATTTCCATAAAACTTTGGTCCTCAATAATTAGATATTAAGTTAAACCTGACACCCAGTTGATTTAGAACTGTTAGTGAATCATAGTTATTTACATGTAGAGAATGTAGGATCCTTGTATGATAACTAGCAGTGTCTATAGTTGGCATATGTGAATGCAATCTAGAACATGCAGTTAGTCATGCATCCTGCATTAAACTAGAGTATATGGGTTTAAAAGTTTTAAAGCCATGGTATAATAGGGAGACAGGTAAGGCCCCATACCTGGTAACTTCATTTACATCCAGCTATAAAGTGGTAAGACATTCTTAGACAATGGTTTTAGTATGTTGTGTACATTTGCTGGGGTGAGAAAAGTCAAAGGCATTACAAATCTTTGTCAGTTAATAGCATGTGTGGGAGGGATTCAGTCCATTCTTTCACCTTGATTCTGGCTGTCTTAGATGTCTGTCTTACTATTGGCCATGGCCCATCATGTGCTCAATATAGATGTCTCTTGACCATTGGATAGCATTGGATACCAAGAGGTCTTTCACTGGTTTCATGTAATGGCAGAGTAATCTGCAGCAGAGTCCTGCATTGGGTTGGGTGCTCAGAGGTGTCCATGGGTGACCTGCAAAGCAGGTCAGGTTCAGGTGGAATGTGAACTAGTTCACATTTTGCAGTTCAAATGCAGGTCAGAAAAAATATTTTTGAGTTAGACTCAGGTCAGAATAAGCCTTACTATGCTTTGTGTCCAATTTGCAAGTAGGGAAACTCTATGCAAATAGATGGCCAGCCAGGAGGCAAGCCAGTTAATTAATATCTTCTTCAACTAAGTGGATGTTAAAAGCCACTAATGAAGATCAGCATGGTCAACAGCATACCAGTATCACTGGCAACAGCTAGGTTTGGCTACATTTCCCCCTGGCCTCTCTCTTCTCCCTCCTCCCCTCCACCCCCACCCCCACCTTAATGATCAGCATCCCATGCTTTTTTCAGTCCCAGATAAGCATTTTTTTCCTTGATTCCAGCCAAACCCCAAAGACAAGATTCTCCTACCCCCACAACCCTGCACCCCCCCCCCCCGATAAGGCAGCACAGCTCCAATGAGCAGCTTCCCACACTTTTTATCCCCTGAGGAAGCATTTTTTTACTTGTCTCTGGGCTAACTCTGGAGATTTCTCCCCCCACCCCCCACCACCAAGGCAGCACACCCAAAATGAGAAGCTTCCTGCACTTATTGGTGCCTGAGGGAGCATTTTTAATGTGGTATCTGGGCTGACCTCAGAGACTGAACCCCTACCTCCCCCTCCCCCACCCCACAAGGCAGGTCATGTTGCCAGTTTGCTTAAAATAGGTTGGGGTCGGTCCATGGGTAAGAAGTCTTGCTTATGTTAGTTGTGGGTTCAAGTCCAATTCTATAATGTTGGGTGTGGGTCAAAAGCAGGCCTTTAAAATCAGATCCACTCAGGTATCTAATCTGCAGACTCACAAGTTGCTCTTGTTGCTTGGGTCCCATACTCCAAATGTTTCAGTGATCAATGCCTGCAACATTACATTGTACCATTTCTCTCTTTCAGGGTAATAACCAATGCATTTGGTCAGCATTTGCTCCTGGGCTTTGGTGAAGGCCTGCCACCAATTCTACAATAGAATGGTCATTGTCCTCATCCATTACACAGTGTCAGGACTTAGCTGGCTGTCACAGTCTAGAATGGCATGGTTCATGGCTACCATCCCAGTTGATAGTGAGATAGTTTTCACCAGCTGGTTGGTCCTGGACAGTGTTTTGGCAGAGTTCTCAGGCTCTCATATGGAGCTTGCAGCCACACAAAATGTTGGCCAGGGTCTTGCTTTCATACCCACACCTCTTGTCTTAGTGTCAATAGCAGATGGTGCTAATAAGTGGGAGGCAGTTGAGACAGGCCTAGTGGATGAAGCACTGATCTGCAAAGTGCATCAAGTTCCCATGGGTCATGGTGTGATTTCTGGCATTCCACTTCGAGGTAACCTCAAAAGTTTTGTCCTGGTCAGGTTTTGCCTTTAAGTGTACTTGGTGTACTTGGCTCACATAGCATCCTTCAGGAACCTCTGCAGGGAGTTCCTGAAACAGGGAGTGACAATGTTGCAACTGGTGGTTGGGACAGGGAGTAGCAACAACCCAGCAGAAGCTCCCACAGTTTTTTGCACAATGTCCAGCAGAAGCTGATGTGCTTAAGCATATATTGTTTCCAAAAACATTAACACAACCTATGTATAATGCCTCTGGAGATCTACTCACTCATGTGATTGTCCTATCCTTTTTGAATTCTTACTAAATTCTGGATCCATTTAATTGAAGTTCCCTTTGTTGTTATTAGTTAGGAATAATAGATACTTTCTATATTCTTCCTGTAGGAAGAATTCTACAAAAGAAATGCATACAAAACTGGCATTAGTCCAGTGGTTAGGGCCCTCACCAGGAATGTAGACTACTGACCACATAAGCTGCATTTCACAAGGATCAGACAACCCCTTAGTTACTGTCTGTCACAGCCATATTCTTTGCACAACTAGGCCCATTCAGGTGTCTCGGTTTTGATTACTTTGTTGGTAACACTTTCCTTATGTTGTTATACATAAGGAGTCACCAGTTTAAAAAAATAGATATTGCAAATGTAATATACAAGGCAAACAGTTTTAATCTGAACTATTTTGAGGCTTTTGTATTGCCCTTAATGACATACAGCATTGTCATTTGCAACAGAAAATGGTTCTTAGATACCTTGCTGGGAGTTCAGAGTATTCCCTTCCAAAATCTCTGCCCCTTATGCAATTTGGAGCTTTCTTTGTCTCTCTGCCAATTTTACCTACAGCTGCCTATCTCCTGACAGGAGTCTCTATAAACCAAAGCCAGTCTTTCTTTCTTCCAGCCAGTTACTTTATAACGCATACTTGCAAAAATCTTTGAAGTCTACTTTTGATAAAACTTCAAAGCAGCTACCCCCATGCCTAGAGGGGTAGACAGGAGGATGATGTAAAAGCAATATGTTATAACAATGAGGTTTGCCTGTAGCTATAAGCACAAGGAGAACATACTCTGGCTAAATATAGTCTTACTAATTTCTTGACTGCACATTTCTTAGAGGTACTATTCACAGAAGACAAAACAAAATAAATACATTAGTGTTTGTATGTATAGAGAAGCCACTAAATACATTATTTTCTAGGACTATTTCACATACCTTCATTTTCAGAATATAATTTCATCAATAAAAAGACTGAATTTTGTATTTTAAATGAATGTTTTTAAATTCAAAGATTTTTGTATCCATTATCACAAACCTGTCCACAGGGTACCCCCTAGAACCTCAAGTTTCTCCCTGATGATTCCCTTTTTGTCCCAAGGAAGAGAACAAGGTTTTTCCTGAGATAATACCTTACTCCACAAGCCACAGCTCCATTGCCTTATATTGGATATCACAAATCCAGCAGGGGAATCTCTGCCAGCCCTGGGAAGAAATTTTAGGTCCTTCACAGTCAATCAGTATGGATATTAAACAAAAGGATGTAGAAGAAAATAATACAAGCAAAAATGACCATAAGTTTGAAGGTAGAACAAAAAGACAAATTAAATTTATGACCCTCTCATCCAGTACCAGCTAGCCCCAAGAGTACTAACGAAGTTTCCAGGGATCGGCCTTCCTGTTGATCCTGCCAGCCCTGGCTGCAGGGGACCTGAATTCCTCCACAGCCTGAGAAAGTCCAAGACACCAGCCCCCTCACAGATAGCTACTAAATTACCTCCACGCCAGTACCCTGCCATCTCCCTACCCATTTGCATTGTCCTGATTGTCTCATTATCCTCTAGAAATGTTTCACCTGGGAACACCTGGCATTTCTCTGGTTAATGAGCCTTTTCACTCAGATGCCTTTTCTAATAAGCAATATTATGTTTTTTCTATTACAATCAGACAATGACTTCGATGCCCATCTTACCAGTGGCTCCTTCTCTCTGCAATTGGGAGTGGCAGTTGTCTTTGCCCTAGAAGTTTCACCTATTACCTTTTCCTTTGATTAAAGCATGTCCAAAATCCTAATGCTATATGCAGATAGCATTATATAATCTATACAGCGACAAAGATGACAAAGGAATACAGCAAAACACTGGCTTTTCACCAAGACCTCACATACCATATCAGTGCAACAAACTAAAGAAAATAAGTATGACACCTCATCACTCCTTGCCCCTGCAAGATTTGGTCAGGTTCGTCACTCCTACGGTAAGACTGTGAAAGTCCATTAAGGAGTGACCTTGTGCTATCAAAGTTATTTATTTCTAGTGTTATTACTAGTTATTAAAATTAAAATGCACCCCTTCTGCAGGGATGTGCTCAGGGCTTATGTGACTTATGCACAACCTAATAAGGTTAAAGGACTTAAAAATAATCTTTATTAAGCCAAACACAGCAAACTGTCCTGACATGTAGGAAAGATAGGAAGCATAGTAAAAGACCACTATAACTAGCAGGGAACCTACTACAAATGTAAGACAATGACAAAGGAGAGGAAACAGCCATAACTTAACAAGAAGGCAAATCAGTATTTGATACCAAGAAGCTGGAAGCATTCAATCTTTTCTTTAATTTTGTCTTAGCACAAATTGTAATTGCAATCAAATGCTTCAAATAATTAACTTTAGCAAGTGGATTGGAACATGGGTCAGATTGGGGAAAGTTGAGTTGAATATATTCAGGGCAGCAGAACCAATACAACTCACGCAAGGATGTGTAATAAATAGCTGAAACAATCTCTGAATAATGCTTATTTTTGAGGCTACACAGGAGAGGCAATAGAGGAGTGGAGAAAGGATACCTAGCACCTACGTTTAGAAAGGGGAAAAAGGAGAAGTTAGTGGATTATAGTAACTTCAATACCTGGAAACACATAAGAGCAATCTGACAAGTAATTTATAAGCACCTGAAGAATAAGCTGATAATCAACATGGATTAAAAAAAACTAAATAGGTTAACTGGATTAGTAAATAAGAGAAAAAGAATAAGGTGTGGCATGTATAGACTTTAGTAAAGATCTACCCCAAATTACTTTGTTGTATACAAGTAAGATCTAGATCACGGCTATACAACTGGTGGCCCATTGGCCAAACCCAACCCTCAAGGTGCTAATATATGACCTTTGGGCTCCTGCTACTGTGGTGGGAAACAATTCCAGGGGGGCCTTAATAAGCTTGCTGCTTATGCAAAAGTCTCAGATGGGTAAGTGTGCATGGGGAGGTGAGCTTATATTGCTTTTGGGGTTGGAGGCTTATCCACACAGCAACAGAGGGGAGTTCATGCTGTTAATTCAGCAGCTGGGGTGGGGGCGTGGGGTTCTCCCAAGTGACAGTGGCAGCAGAAGGATCACATAGCAAGGGGCTGAAAACCTTCAGGGGCATGTGGCCCACACATGTGCAGCCCAGGGCCCATGACTAGTGTGACATGCGGCCCCTGGATACTCTGAAGTTGGCTAACCCTGGTTTAGATTAACTTGTAGGTTCATTTCACAACTATTTAAAACAATGCATTCAAAGTTAATAGATTTGTCATGAAGACTGGAAACCATGTGGAAAGGGAGAGAAATAGAGAAAAAACTCATTTAGGGATATGTTCTGGGCTTAGTTGCAAGCAGTTAGGAGGCCAGGGTCAGAAATCAATATGACCATCTCCAAAAAAATCAATAAGGTAGTTATTCAGTATTTGTGAGCCTTTAGATTGTAGCACAGCATTTTTTTTAAGCTATAGCTAAACTGCAGGGCAATCCTGAAAACATGCAAGGAAAGAGTGAAAAATCTGAAACGGCTTAATCTGGAGAAGAGAAGGGCAATGATTATAGTCTTCAAATACATAAACTGTTGCCATAAACAAAAAAGTCAAACTATTCTGGATGTTCACTGGGCACAGGAAAAGAAATAATTTACTTAAATTGCAACAAGGAAAATTTAGACTAGAAATGAAGAAGAACTTTCTAAGTACTGTACTGGGAAAGTGAAGCACAGGTAGATTACCTATGGAAGCTGTAGGATTTTGTTTATTGGATTTTTTAAAGATTATGTTAAAAAAACATCTGTCTAAAATGAAATAGGCATATCTGATCCTGCCTTATATTAGGAAGATAGTGTAGGTGATCCTTAGGCCCTGTGAACCCCTCCAAGTAAATGGTTCTGCCTCCGTTCAGATAAGAGTGATTTATTCTAAACATAACCTCTTTAAAATAGTAAAGAGACAAATGTAGCCACCTCAGCTGGTCATGGGTGGATACAGATTCTTGATTCCAAAATATAATTGATCACTCTGAGCAAAAAATAAATAAATAAAATAATCAACTGATCAGTGAACTAGATGCTAAAAGGAAAGGCAATACAGATGTTGCAGATGTTGCTCAAGGGCAAGAAAATATTAGGAGCCATGAGCTTATTTCTGATGCTGGACAAAAGTAGGAGTACAGTATTTACAGACAATACAGTCAGGTACATGGACCTATCACATTCATCCTTCAAAAATATGTGATTCTGTATGAGAGTCAGATGGAGTTTGATTCCCAGCTGTGGTAGAAGTGATTTGTGTAGTCTCTACCTAAAAACATTTGTCTACCTCCAAAAGTAGAGGAGCATGAAGCCCATCCCAGCAATGAGAGCAATGAATAATTATATAGAAACTGGTCAATTTGTCACTCCAACAGGTTTGGTAATGACAACTTTATCCATAAGAGACTAAGCATCAGTAGTTCTCCATTTTCAACATGTTGCCAGTTGTATGTTATATGCCCTACCCACTGTAAATATTGCTTTTTTACACTTATAATGAAGCAAAATATAAAAATTCCAAATGCGAATGGCACAGACTCTTGCTCATTACAGAAAATTTTGCAGTTACACAGATAAATGCTTATTGTACAATTTCTGGTTGTAAAAAATTCTAACTGCTCACTATTTAAGAATTACATAATTATGATGATATAAATTAATATTCAGATGTTTTCTCTTTGCTGTCTTCCATGAACTTATTACCATAACAGAAAATAGTTCTAGGAAATGGAACAGACGCATCTGTATCTTGGCAAGCTAAAACAACTGAAGAGTATCCGATGTTTTGTGAACATCAGCTGTATTGACAGGTGCTATAAAGGGAATAGGTTAGTACCTTTTAAAGCAGCTAATTTATCGGGAGCAAATTCCATTGTGATTTACTTTATGTGCATATTTGGAAATGACTAATTATGCTTTAACAGATAACTAATTAGCTCAAATGCTTTGTATATAAGTCAACAGGAACTGACGAGTTTTCAATGAACTGAGTGATAAGAATATAGTACCAAGTTAGCCAGATTTCACTGTAGAACTATATAGAACTTCTCATGCATAAATTTTAAAAAATTACCAAAGAAATCATTGTTATTATTCCTGTTTTAAAGGCTGGGAAGTTGAGCTATACATAGGGCAAATAATTTGCCAAAGATCTCCTGAGGCAATCAATTATAAGCAACAGAAGACAAGAGTTTATAATAGGAAGTTTAATGCAACCTCAACTACAAGTTGTCACTAAAAGCTCTGACTTTAATACAGCTCTTTTAGTACTTGGGGTAAAACAAAGAAAAAAATATTGTTGCATTAGAAAGGGGGAAAGAAGAAGCAGGTGTATTATAGACCAATCGAGCAAGCTTCAATGCCTGGAAAGAAATAAAAACAAACTGAATAAATTGATAAACATTTATAGATAATCAACATGAATACATCAAGAACAAATAAAACAAATTGGCTTTGTGAATAAGAGAAAAGCAGAAGGTGTGATATATTTTGACTTCAGGAAATATTTCCTCCATGTTACATACTATGACACCACCTTCTAAAATATTAAGACCCCAAACCGTACAGCTAACCAAATATAAGAAATGTAGGAATCTAACCGTTTACATGTGGCCATAACATCTGTTTTGCCTCACGATTTAAGTTTGGCCAATTTTGTGCAATTTTCTACTCTACATCAGAGAATACAATTAGAGCTGGCCACAATACAGGAGTTCCAGCCAGTTTATAGGGATTTTTTTTAAATGTGGTTTCTGTCCAAATCAAACAGAAGCTGTTTCTAAAAAATATCCAAGGAAATGGAAGACTCCCAGATCATGTCTTGTCTAAACATCAGCAATTTAAATGACAGGAATGTCAAGCCATTACAAAGGATTAGTAAATAGAGAGCAGACTTTCAAAGTGATATTGTCCTGGGTTCATGGACAATACAGCTTCCTGGGACCCCAGGCTTGGACCCTAAGAATCCAAGTAAGACGCTTTCAGAATCCTGCCTTGAATTAAGCACACATTCAGAACATAAGATATTTCTAATGAAATAGTCTAAATGAACTGCCATTTTCTGATAATGCCAGCTGACTTCCAGGATGTTCCACTGTATCTTAGATTTGTTTCTGTTCCTTACTTGATATCATTTCTGCAGATAATTCAAGACAGAAATTCATGACCAATCATTTCCTAAACCCAAAACCTAAAGAGCAAATAACAACCTAAGAAACTTTAATATCTCTAGTTAAAGGCACATGAAAAACTGTCCTTTATTCTATAATATAAGAATTTATATTGTGTGCGTCTATGGGCACACCAAGTAGATACTGTGATAATATGCATATATGCTATATCTAACTAATTACAATAGAATCCTCAGAAGATTAACCAATCTATGTTACATCTCATTTTAAAAGTTTACATTTAAATTATGCTAGTGATTCCTTAATAAACTAGAAAGGTGTTAAAAATGACATATTTTAAAAGTAATTTTTTTACAAAGGTGAAATCCCTAAATGGAAAAATAGCAGTAAGTGTTGATTAAGAATTCTATTAATGCAGATTAAAATAAAGTATTCTGATTTAGTTGATTAGAAATTTGATATCACTAGAAGGGAGGCGTTTCTGATTTGTCAATAATCCCTAAATTGATTAAGCATTTTGAAAAGTCTAATAGTTAATCTCAGAACAAACTCTCAGCTAGTCTAAGTCATAGTTTTTTGGGTCTCAGATGAACAATTGCTGGTAAGAGATCCAGAAGTGTTAGGAAATGTCAACGTTATGGACCTAGAAATGTTATGAGACAAAATTTCTAATCAAACTGACAAGGCACCTACATCAGAACAGAAAGCTGCTAATACACTTTCTTTTGAAAGCAAGACTTTACAAAAAGTTACACAGAATTACTTGCCATTGTATTATTTTCCTGTTCAGAAATGAGCCAGGTTTTAATGATTGGATGACTTATTCTGGTTGCAATAAGAACCCTACAGTTCAAATGATAATTTGTATTTTTATATTTATTAGAAGTGTCTTTAAGATTACGCCTCTCAAATCCATAATAAATTCTTGCAGATAGGCCAAAAATCTGGTCTCACTCTTTGTCTTTTTTCTTTTTTCCTATACATAACCTTTCACTATTATATGCAAGTGCTGTGTAGGAGGAACACACATTTAAGAGAAACAATTGAAAAGCTCTCCATGAACACAGGAAAATGGCCATTCCCCAAAAGTGTTTGTAGAACATTTTGGAATTTTACACTTTAGAAATTAACTTTCTGATAGTGATCAAAACACTAAAAGCACAAATCAAGCTAATGTCTAAGGTAGTAAATTGGGACTGTGGATATCTGGAGGGATCAGAAGAATGTCTTCCTTTTAAAAACCTGTCTAACTTTACTCCAGCCATGCAGTTGTTCCAATAAAAGATAATCAGCCGTCTCCCCATCCTTGTAATCCTTGCCTCTTTTCTCTAGGGCCACTTTTGTGTGATCTTGGATAAGTCACTTAGGTCCATAAGGTACTTAGGTACCTAACCTCCACTGAAAAAAAATGGTATTTTGTATTTGTAGATTTGGTTTTTCTGTATTTGAGTCCCTAACTGTTAAATAGGAATACTGCTGCCCTAATTTACAGGCTTGGTGAGACAATAAAGACATTAAAAATCATTGAGTTTTCAGATACTATGTTGACAAGGTCTATATAAGCACTTAGGATATATTTATTTTTAAATTATACTATTAATATTTTAAAATAAAATATCAAGGAGTTCATGTAACCAATGGGTAATTTTCCATTTACTTAGCGGGTATGGTGGAGTCCCTGAGATTTTTCAAACTCCAAAAACAGCTGTATTTTGACACTCAGACTGAAATTTCTTATTACTTTGGTGACACTCTTTACTGTTCTTTGGCCACACTCTTTAAAAGAAAAAAAAATTAACTGTTGAAATTTTACCCATTTGATCTCTCTTAAATGTTCTTTTCGGAAGACTACAGCTTCATTCTATGCTATGTTCTATTGATATAGGTCAATCATGTCATATTACAAGGATGTAACAAGATGTACCCAAAAAGTGAATCATCAAGGGATGCGTGAAGAGACACAACATGTTGCACTGGATAAGCAAAACAAGACAAAATTTAAATTTCCACTTAAATTAAATATACTTAAGGAAAAATTAGCCTCTAAATTAATTATAACGAGGTCTTTTAGTTTGTTGAAAAGAATCCAGACATGTTTCTACTCCCTATTTTTTTTTAATTAGGCAAAATGTGAAGAATTCTCACAAATCAAAACCATGGACCTATACTAGAGGTGTGTGAAGCTTCAGTCACCAATTTGATTTGGAGAAGATTCAGCCCAATTCAGAGGCTGAATCACTGAATCTGAATCAAATCAAGAGACCAAAAAACTCCTCCAAATTGATTCCAAGCCTCTGAATCAATATGGAAGAGATTCAGAAAAAGATTCAGAGATCTAGAGATTTGGAAGGCAGTCTTTCAGGGGAACAGAAATTGAGAAGAGGGAGGGGGAATGGGGGGGGGAACGAGGGGACAGACTAACATCTGTAGCTGGCCAGTGACTGTGATTTTTCCCTGAGTCCTCTTCCAATCACAGTGCTCTGGGGGTGGGGACATAGAACCAGCACATAAGCTTGTGTCTGTAGCCTTTCTGTGCCTTTTGTGAGCTGTTTCTGCCTGAGCACCAGGAAGACACCCTGTTACAGGCTACCATCCCTGACAAGGGGCGTATTGGGTAACTTGGTGCTCGGGGTTACTTAAGATCAAGTAGCCCCGGAGTTACTCGGGGTCACCTGGATTTGTTCCCTACCATCTAGTGTGTTAATTTTACCCCATAATTTGGTATCAACTGTGAATTTGGACCAAGTGCTTTCCACACCCTCATCCAAGACACTGATGAAGACATTGAACAGCACAGGTCCAAGGACAGAGCCTTGTGGGACTCCACTGCCCACATCTTTCCAAGTCAATATCGACCCATCCACCACCGTTCTCTGGGTGCAACCCATAAGCCAATTTGCTGACCTGACTGTGTAATCATCTACATCACAGCCACTCAGTTTATTTATGACAATAGGATGAGATACTGTATCAAAGTCCTTCTTAAAATCCAAGTAAGTGACACCTACTTGTATATGCGTCTATCTCCTTCACTGGTAGAGATGATGAAGGATCTTTTTTATGTTATATTAGTGATAAAGGCCACCATTTTCCTATCCGGAATCATCTTTAGTTTGTATTCTATTCCTTTCAGCCATACAGTATCATATGCAGCTGTTAGATCTACCAGCACAGTATCTACTTTTCCCCTCCTTTGAAAAGCATCTTCAATGGCTTAAGTAAGCCTTACTACCTAGTCAGTGGTGCATCTATTTTTGTGGAACCCTGTCTGTTCCGGTGGTAACTATGAATCAGTTATGTCAATGATCAATGATCCTATTTGTGATCAGTGTTTTCAGCAGTTTGTAGGCAACTGATAGCAAAGATATAGGCCTGTAACTAACAGGGTTGTCAATATTATTGCCAGGTTTAGGTTATCCAATCACTTCAGCATGTCTCCAGAATTTGGCTATTTTGTTTCTTCACATACATGATGACAGGAACTCCATCAACCAGTCTCTTAGGCAGGGCACCATATTCATTAGGAAGGACCCTGTTTTTCTCTCATAAAAAATCACAAATTCTCTGATAAAAACCCATGGACTCTTTGATAAAAACACCAAAATCTGTGATTAGAATGAAATTTTCTGTGTATATATGTATATGTGTATATATATATACATGTATGTATCAATTGAACACAATGTTGTATTGATATAATCACAATTTTAAAGCAGTTTGAAAGCCTACCAGTGCCTCAATTGCTGTAATAAAATACATTCTAAATATGTAAATATGTATACATTTTGGTATTTGATTTTGGGTTTTTTATCAGAAAAAAATTAGAGCTCCCCCTGTCCCCTTAGTTCACAGAAGGCATGTCCAGGCTCCTCATTCCCCCTCCATGGCTCCCCAGCCTTGCTGGTGCCCCTCACTCCCTCTCTACAGACCCCCAGCACTGCTGGTACCCCACACTCTCCCCTAGAGCCCCCTCTCCCTGCTGGTGCTTCTTGCCTCCCACTCACAGCCCCTCAGCCCTGCTGCAGAGGCCCCCCAGCTGCCAAGAATATGGTCTGGCCCCAGTGGGAGATGACAGCTCCTGCAATGTAGTGGAGCACTGAACCCAGCTCCCTCTGCTCCCAGGGTGGCCTGGCTAGCACAGGTATATGTGTGGGCTGCTTTCTATTTGCTTGAGGTGGGGGCACTCCCCACTGCTGCATGCAGTCCCTTGTGCCCCCCAGATCTATGTGCAGAGTGGAGGCAGGTGCAGGCTGCCCGCTATGGACTCAGGCTTCCTGCTGTGCCACGTTCCCCCTGGGGCCTCTGCATCCCAGTGGATGGGACTCAACATGGCAGTCAGATTGGGGCTGGGCTGGGAAAGCTCCTTGCCAATGCAAGCTCCACACTGCCCTAGTGATGTGCCCCCCTGTCTGCTCCACAGCACTGAGGGGTGAAACCCCATGTTGCTGCTCCCTGCTGCTACCAGATGAGCATGGGACACCTCACCAAGGGGATGAAGAGCTCTCAGTGGCAAGGATCTTCCCTGCCTGGTCCTGCTCTGCCCTGCCATGCTGGGTCCTGTCTGCTGGGCTGCAGAATCCCTGGAGGAGGGCAGCAGGGTGGAGAGCCTGAGCCCACAATGGGCAGCCCACACATACACCTGCCTCATGCACAGATCCGGAGGTCATGGGATGCTCCTGGTCCCCCCAGAAGCACACACCGTAATGGGGAGCCAAGCCCACTCCTCCCATCCCCCAAATGAGCCACCCATATCCCCATCCTGTGCCCTGCTGAAGAACTACATCTTCACATTCCAGCCCCAGGCCCCAAACCCCATGCACTGTTCAGCTGGGCAGCAGCCCCTGCCCCAGCCTAAGCCCTGATTAACTCCCTTCCTCCCTCCCTATGGGGACCTCAATTTCCCACCCCCACAACAGACTTATCTGCAGAAGCTGTTCTCCAGTCTGCCTGGTGGCCATGTGCATATATATGCACATGGTGCTCCCTGGCTGACCGCCCTCCTTCCACTCCCCTCAGTCCCTTGCAGGCTGTAACTCTGCTAGCCTAAAGAAAAGTCTTTCCAAAAGTGGAAAATTTCAGTGTTTCTTCATTAAAATGAAAAATCTGCCTTTTTCTTGGGTAAAAGGGGAAATCCATATTTTTCTCCAGTTTCCATGGGAACTGGAAAACCTAGAAACCTTTTCATCAGAAATTCAACCTACCTAACATGAGAGCTGTCTTCAAATAATGGACTCATCTACATTAGAAGCAGAATCTACTCATCTGCATTAGAAGCAGAACTCATTTCTTATAGATTGCCACATAGCTGTCAGATGGTAACACATTTGGAGCTCAACCAAAATATTCACTTTGGATTCAATAATTAGGAAATACTTAATAGAAAAGTGTGGGTGCAGAAGGCCCACATAAATAGAGAAATTGAATGGCTGGCTTGGCATATGACTGTGTTCTTGACAGTTCTTTGGCATTGTCAAGATCAAATAAAATCAAAATATTCAAGTAAAAATCAAGAATGTTATCTGGTAAACTAAACCTTCCAGTTTTGTCTGTCTAAAAAGACAGACTAGCATTAAACAAAATGTGATAACAACCCACCTCTCAACTGGTGCTATATTAAAAATGGGTATCTATATTTGGACAGTTGTTTTTCATTACTAATTTGTGATTTAGCAGTGACACCAATACAGAAAATTTTAAGCACAGACTTGCAGGTTATATATAAAATACCAAGTGTGTAATATTTCTAATCTCTAGGATCAGGAATATATCTGTACTTTTGCAGTACTTGATAACATAATGTAAACAGCTGGAAAGACACATTGTATAAAGTCAGTTAGGAATATTCAACAAAATGATTTTTCAATGGGCTTTTTCATTGGAACATGAAATATGTTTGAACATATTTCATTGGAACATATTAAAAGTGATACTTTCTACAGGAACTCACCATTTTTGATAAAGCCACTTTCATTGGGAAAGGTTGCTGAGATCCAAGATTGTGCGTTTGATCAAAACCAGAAAGCATGCACAAATCACAGTGAAGTGTGATGCTGGAGTCACTGACAGGCATGTCCGGCCCCCTTGGGTCACATCGCACCTGGGTCTATTTTCCTGCCACCACTTGTTGTTCATTCAGGATGTACTTTTGCTTGCCTGGAGGTGCTGATCAGTAGTTCTCTGAGGGTCTAAATGAGACTATTGGCATGCCTTGTGTGGGGCTCCTCCTCCACTATACCCTACCCTTTTCTACTCTGGTGTTACAATAAGCTCTAGCAGCATCCTGGCACGATGAGGCGTTTCTTCCTGTGCTGGATGCCCAATGAGAGTGGAGACCATGAGGATCCTTGGATACCTTGGCAGCAGGCTGTGTGTGTGCCACTCCCCCAGGCTTGGTGGCCCTGGTGGAAGTTGCTGAGTCCCTTCTGGCAGTGGGGAGAGTGTTCAACTTCATTTCCAGGAATCTAGCGTACTCTTCCCCTACTTCTACCTCTAGGCCTGCTTTTAGCCCATTGCCTCCAGGACACAAGCCAATCTGTAGTGCTTCATTGGCTGGAACAGTGCCAGCTGACTTGATCTTGGCTTAGCCACTTTGACTGTAGTGTCGAGGTGAGTCAGGCAGGGGTCTATCACACACAGAAAATCCAAGGGCCTAAGATTCTGCCATTGCTCTATCCAAATCAGATCAGGGACATGTATTGGGTCCCTGTGTACCTGGAGACTTCCTAGGCTACTAGCTATTCTTTGCTAACAAATGATTTCTCCATCTTTTTCTACAGTACATTTGAGAGAAACTTGTTTTTATTCCAATATGAAATTTTTAAAAAGTCAAAATTTCAACATTTTCAGGAAAATTTTCCCACCCTCCTCTTTTATTATATCATCAATCCACATTGCTTTAAATAGTTTTACAGAACACTGACATCTTCCTTGAAGGCAAAATCTAAGGAGTGCTCTCAGGAAAATAAATTACAATATAATATGTTTCTTTAATACTTACATAATATCTCTGAACCCTTTAAATGCACTCAAGGTACCCTGGATGACCCTGGATCATTCTTACCTATGTGGTTTGCAATCCACTTAATTTTCAACAAGTTACTGAATTAAGGTGACGCTCTCTTGCTTGCTGTGGCTTTTACTTCAAGGACGCTGCTTTTCCATTCAGCAGAAGCTCAGTGGTCCTGGACAGTTCACCAGAGAAGCAGAGCCCTTTGACATAAAAGATACAGCAAATGCCTCAATTGGACTCAGTGGTCCTGTACAGCTGTTAGCTGTAGATTTGCATGTCTCCAGATACTTCACAAACCCTTCGTGGTGGGTTTATAAATCTAGCATTGCAAAAAGCCTGGGTTCTAACTGGGTAAAATGGACCATGTGTAAACAAAATGTGATGGTGTATTGTATTTACTAGACTGATTGGTAGTTTCCCCAAGTCCTCTTTTGTAACCTTGGCAGAGAAGAAATAGATACTGCTTTTAAGTCAATGGGAGTTAGTATGTAAACCTATGCTCTGTTGAATTAAAACTTCGCTCTAAAATTCCTCATCCAGGAGACATGAAAAAATGAACATTTCTTAAAATCTCAGGATTTGACAAGACAATTCTGTATGCCAGATTTCAGACTGACACAGTTTGCATCATTCATAAATGGAGCAGAGACTATAAATCACCTCTAAGCAAGCAAGACTGTTTTTCTATTATATTGTACATATTCAATTTCTGTATATCCTGAATACAAGGGGATATATGTGCACGTTGATTGGCGGGGGGGGGGGAAGGCAGGGTAGGTAGGCATAGCGAAAGAGAGTTCAACCATTCTACTGAACATATAGCTATCCTTTGCCTGGCTTAACTTTTTTAAATGTGATAGGTGGGATGTGACTTGGAAGAAAACTATGTTCATATCTGGTGATTATACTCAGCACTTTTGGGAAACAATTTATTCTGAACCAGTTAGGTAGTTTAAAGTTATATTCCCCACTGACTTAGTTATATCTTTGCTAGGTCTAGTCTTCAAGGATTTTTGATGGATGAACTACTGATTTACCCAGCAGCACATTTCCAGCATTCCCTTGACAGGAATATTGTTCACAGATCTGAACTGAGAAACCCACACTGCTTTTAGAAAATGAAGTTGAGTACTCTGGCCACACGTTAAGGCGTCTGATTGTCACTATGGTTCAGGAAGACTGCAAGAAATTCATTGCCACATTCCCATGGGCCCTTTTATGCTCTGCTTTTTGTTCCTGAATTTGAATTAACAAACCTTACTGATGTTTTTTATAGATTTTTTTCCTGAGGTATTGTTCATATAGTTTGTCTTTGTGGCTTTGTTCTCGTCAATGTCTTCTTAACTTTGAGCCAGATTCTGTTACCCTTACCCATACCAAGGGGCACCTTACATTAGTTGGTATCACTGGCATCAGTAGAAGTACTCAACAGAGATGTAACTAGCAAGTTTTGTATCCCAGGCAGAGATACCAGACAACATTGAGAGCAGGGGGAGGGAGGAACAGTTGCCAAGCCCCAGATGTGGGGAGGTGTGTGTTTGTCAGTCTTGCCTCTGGCTGCTGTTGCTAAGGTACATCTTTCCAAGGCTGCCATTTGGTGTCCCTATCCTCCTCTCCTTGTTCTGCCCAATATCAGGGCCTGCCATTAGTGCCTTACTCTCTCCCCCATAGTTACACTACTGCTACATAACATACTGCAACAATGGAGCATGATATTGCTGTACTCAGTAAGAATAAAGATAGTAGAATTTGGTATAAAATTTGTGAGTGCTGTATAAGGTGTTTATTCCAATACTCTTAGGACATGTCTATAGTTATTGCACCAAGCAGTAACCATGCTTCATGTGTACAGCTTCCTGGACCCCAGAAGCAGTATAGCCATGTTTACACAGTGCTGTACTGGCACAAATTATCTCTGCCTCTCACCACTACACTAAAGTAACCACTACTTCTAGTTCAAGAGGTACCAGGCACAGTGTTTCAGCACAGTACTGCCTGCTGCTATAAGCAAGTGGTACGGAGATGCCTTTATTCATTTTGAATTGTCCCTTACTCTACAAGTAGTCACACTGTAATCAGTGACACTATGTATATCAGACCCAGGAAGAGTATCTGAATATGACCCAATGCATTCATATATATTGTATTAATTTAGATTCATTCTCTTTAAGCATGTGTTACTTGTCAACCATATTAGATTTAATATATACATGCATTTTCTGGTTCTAAGACTGTATCAGAAACCATCAATGGAAGGTAAAAGGCCTGGGAGCTATCACCATACACTCCTGCAGCTGGGAGCCCCTTCAGCTAATTCAGGATCCCAGCTGCAGGTATACATGGTGCAACTTTACAGCTAGGAGATCAGAGCAGCTGCCAGGGCTCCCAGCTGCAGGAGTTTTCTACCTTCTGGTTCAAGGGGAGCTTGGGATTGTGATCCCAGGTTGCCCCTGCACCATCAGTAAGGTGTAATGGGGTCTGATGTTCAATTCCACAATTGTGTCTCCTACCATGCACATGTGGCATGGCAGGAAACACAGTTGTGGGAATCACGCATCGGGTCCCATGGCATACTTACACATCTGCCAGGTGCCTTAGGTCCATTCAAAACCAAAAGTTTGTACTAAAATAAATCAGTTTTTACTCCCTTTGAAGTACAAACAGCTTCCTATGGAAAACTACTCCCATTTTCTTTCAGCCCGTCTTTTGGGATCCAGCTGATAGGAAGCTGGGAATCTAGAAAGCGTAGGAGTTGCAGTTGAGCCAAAGTACATGCAGTCTGGGCTGCCTGACTCAATTTGCTTTCAAAGTATAAAAATGAAATATTTTAGTTATTTCAAAATTTTAAACATTCAACTTTTTGTTCCAAAACCAAACTTTATTTTGTTAGATTTATATTTTTAGAGTTTCCTGTGGAACAAAAATATCAACTTCTGAGCAGCTCTAAGGACAAGTAAATTATTTGCCTTCTTGATTGAGAGCGAAGTGTAGCAAGATGGGGAATCTTTTATAGAAGTGTAAAGAGAATTGGCCTCCCTATCTAAGGGTTGAGATCATTACAGAGTGTGAGCACTGGAGGTAGCTCAGGTAGCAGTAGCACAAGAACATATGCATTTCAAGTGCAAACACAGACAAGGAGGAAATATTTAACTGTACTTCAGATAAAAAATGAACCATAAGTGTTTCCTGATTTGATTCATTTGAATATGAATTAAAAGTTCAGCTCAATGTTAAGTGTTACAAGAAAATAAGCAATGAGTTCTCTAAAATTGAAAATAAACTTTGCCAGAAGACCGAAGTGGCTATTCCCCATACAACTTCCGTGATATTCTTAGACTACCCTTGAGTTCAGGGTTGAATAATATTCAGGTACAACCATGCTTTTCCTTGAAATGCCTCCATATTTAAAAACATGGTTGTCATGTTTATGGTTCTTTCCAAGTACCAGGATAGACTGTAGGTATAGACTTGGTCTTGAACAGGCTGTGCCACCCCAACAAACACTGTTCCACAAGAGCTTGTCCGGTGACACAGTTGCCCCTCTCATGCTTTATCTTATTCCCTGGAGGAAATAGTTTACTGAACTCCTTGACAAGGTGGCTCTTACATCTGACAGCATGTTCAGACTAGTAAATTGGACTCAAACCCCTCTCTACCATGTTAAATGATTTAGCTGCCTAGGAAACATGACTTACAAGAAAAGGTTGGAAGGACTGGGATTATTTAGTCCAGAGAAAAGAAGGCTAAGGTGGGATTTGATAACTGTCTTCATATTCCTGAATGGGGGCTATTTGAAATATAGAGGCAGTCTATTCTGTAGAGGTCACAAGGGGCAGGACAAGAAGTAACTATCTTAAACTGGAACAAAGGAAATTTATGTTGAATGACATGAAGAATTCTCTCACTTTGGGTGCATATGGATATTTGAGTCAACTGATTGAAGGTCAACTTTAAGCCATTTGAAAATTCAACCAGTTGAAACAGGTATGGAAGTACAAATGGCTGTGTATGCTCTGCAGACAACCTGCAGTACTAAGGGGGACCCAAAGCACACATCCCAGCCTGCTTTGCAGGCTCCCCTGCCTGTGTGGTGACAGAAGCCAAGGGCACAGGTCAGCACTGATTGGCTGGTGCCCCACAGAATCATACCACCCTCCTCACCTATACCTCCTCCCGCTCTTACAGCTGTCAGACAGCAGATCCAAAGTGGGTTTGCTGTATTTCAAGCCTGTTAATTTCTCCTCCAACATCCTAGTGGCTAAGACTGTATCCCTGTGGTACCAGCTGAAGCATTGGACCCAATTACCTAGAAAGGTGGTGGAACCTCTATCCTTAAAATATTTCAGATCTGGTCAGACCATATGGATGGTTTCAGACAGGCATGAGGGTTGAACGAGATGAGGTTTTGAGGTCCCTTCCAGCCCTATGTTTCTAGGGAATTCTAACCCAGAGAAGAAGAGGTTGAGCTCCACAGCAGCCTAGGACTGGACTGTACAAAGCAAAGGATAGAAGGATCCTTTTCTCTGTCCCTTGGGCAAATTAAGCAAAATTAAACTGCTTTTGTATTTTTGGAAGGAGACTTTTCCCTCCTACTCCTACTCCTCTCACTCCTTTTAAATGAATAAGATCCTTGATTCTGACATGTTATTCTGCTACTAACTTTCCTCAGGACTGAAAAGCGTACAGCCCTGTGCCACATGCATCTTTATGAGTGAAAATGCCTGCTGTGTAAAGGTTTAGTGTTACAGCATGCGTATCTATAAATTAACATAAATTGCCATGTGGAAAGTCACTAAAGCAGTTGTTCTGCTTTGTTAAGATTGATAATTGGACTCCAAGCTATTCAGTAATTCATGGGATAAATTGAGCTACAGCCCAAATACTGTACTTGTATTGAAAATACAAAATTGACTTTTATCATGTTAACCATTGATGCAGTTTTTAGAGTTAAACTATGTCAGTTAGCTTCACTGTACTGAGTAATGTACTGAAGAAAATTTAAGGTTAGCTAGCCTTACCAGTGAAAATATTAGTAAGTGCCTGGCATGATAAACAATATAATCAACCTATTCATTCCAGGATTGCCCTTTCCAGTCAAGGAAAGCTAAACTGTCCTATCAGCATAGGGGAAAAGGGAACACTCTGACTGTCTCAATAGAAACAGAATTATCCCCAAAAAGATTTCTATTCAAAAGCATCTTTGGTTTGTAAGATTATATAAATAAAAACAAAACAAAAAATAAAAAGAAAGATATACCTCTCCACAGCAAAAATAACCAGCTGCCATGTGGGAGGACCTTCATCTTTACCCTACACAATATTCCAAAAATTATTTGTCTCTGCTGGGAAAAATCAATTCAGTTACCAGAGACTCTGTTAGTATTATTCTTTTGCGTCAAAACCTCATGTGCATTGTCTAAGAGTTGGAAGCCTTTCACCTGAACTTGAGGTCAGATTTTAATTTAGGAGTCAAAATGCTGTTGTAATAAGAAAGATCTTATAAATAAGTTTTGGAGAGATTCTGGATGCTGATGTCCACTTATTGAGTTAGCCCTTTTGAATGTCTGGTGGAGTCCCCAGACAACCTATGACATCCAATACTTGCTTAGCCTTTCTTCTCTACTTTCTTTCCAATTTTATTCTTAGAGGTTCATATTTAGAGATTTTTTCTGCCAAAGATTCAACCCATTAGGAAAAAGTATTCCATATTTTAGAATGTTTAATATTATTTAAATGGGAGTGGTACTTAGAAGTGCTAGACCTAGACTGAAATTCAGAAACCAAATCCTCAGAACCAATCTAAAATTCGTTTTACACACAAATCTTATCAGTTTGTTTTAGTCTCTATAATCCCAACACCACGTTTTACTTTCCTGCAGCATGCCACAGATCAAGGACAGATAAACTGCATGCACTAACACTTCTCATTGTTTATGTTGTTTAGTAGAGAAGGAGTTTTAAGCACTCACACCCACACCCAGAAAAGAACAGATTTGTGACTGCTGTTTCTTTGCACTTGATCTTCCACTGGCTTATTTCTTTTTCAATTAGTCAAGTGCTTCGAGAGGAAGAGTTTCTCTCACTCCTCTTCTGCCTCCATCCCTGCAAAAGTTGTGGGAGGTTTAAAAGCAGGCAGCAGAGTTTCACCAAGGAACAGAACTCATATGAGGGCCAGCACAGTTATAGGGCCAAGGGATGCTCAGATGTGAGGTCAGAAAGGGAAACAAAGAATAATAAATAGGGCCACAACAATAAAGATTTTCATGGCCGATACCTATAGCCAATGATTAATTAACCATATTAGCCAATGGTGATCCGATAACCGATATTTAGTAAAAATGCAAAATATTTTAAACTGCTGATATAGGTAAACCTTTTGTTTGGTTTTTTTCATTTAACACACATGCATGCACATGCACACATGCACATGCACACATGCAAATGCACACCTCCTCCTTGCTCCAGCCCTCAATGAGGAAGGCAGTGACCGCCTTATTCCCATGCGCATCGCCCCCTTGCCCACAGTTCCTACCCACAGCCCCACTCCCCACATACCCTGTGCTGCTGTCCCAAGCAAGCAGGGCAGACCCTCTCACAGAAAGCAGCCTTTCCCAGCTTGTAGTTTCCTGGGAGTCCATTTATTAAAGCATTTTTGTAATTTAAATAAAATTTGACTTGGTAGGCACTGAAAGAGAATTCAAGTGGGAGATATATCCTCTCATCTCTCATAAGCACACATTCTCCCTACAATGTAAGAATTATTTTACAAATAGAATGACACATTACTCAAAAGGTACTTCCTATTACTTCTAGCACATAGCTGCATGCAGCTTCAATTCCTCCTCTGCACACCTGTCAAAAGGGTAATTCTGCCTTGGAATAAACTTAAGTATTGGGAAAAGCATACTGGGAAAAGCAGACGCTATAGTTTATTCACTTCAGACTTCAAAATAAGGTTTGATTTACAATACTGAGGCTTTTAAGACTTTTCACTTAAGAATATGACCCCTTCTGCTCTGACAGTCTGCCAAATGCAGAGCTGAAATGGGGGAGGGGGGGTGATATATTTGAAAATGACAAATTTAAAAAAATTTTCAGGGGTATCAATAAAACCTCAATTTTCAGAACAGGGTACAAACCATGTACTATTTCTTACAACATGCCAGCACTGAGTGTAGTACAGTGGAGTTTTAGAGTTAATATTTTTTCAATATTTTGCCCTAATTCCAGTGGCTTCTCTATTACTGCAACAAAGGTCCAATAAAAGGGCCAATAACAAACTAAAAGACAATTAAAGGTCAATAGGGAGAGAAACTTTATTAGACTGCATATACTCAGCCATGGACCTCATAGTGATGATCAGTCAATTGCAGCAGATATGTGGCTATATACTTTTATGATTATTGACATTTGCATCCATCCAAGTGAAAAGAGCATTGAAACATGCACCTCATGTCAGAACACAAGTTGGTATCTTGCCCCTTTTCCAGAATCCTAACACCCTCCTAAATCCAATCTTTTCCCCAAAATACATCGAGAAAATACCATCATCATAGTTTTGTGTGAATACTCTTGCCAATATATATTTGTGCCAATATCTATAATACTTGTGTTAAAAATAAAGTTAATTAAATGGGTGGGGATAGAGAGCTGATTTTAAGAAATAATTACTTACTAAAAATGCAGATTTAGGAAATCTACTTGTGAATTCAGGTTAAATTCAGAGAAACATTTTAGAGAAAATATTTTTTAGAATTCTGAGATGTTAAAAGTTTGTTTCACCATTTCTGAATACTGAAATGTTTCTACTTTGGGACGATATTCACCAAGGAACAAGCTTACAATTCACAAAATGGGAGTTGCCTACCTCTTTAAGAGAATGAGAAGGAGCTCATCTTGTACCTTGGAGCCTAGGTTCAAATCCTCTCTTTGCCAGGTTCAGACTAGGGACATGAACTTGGCTTTCCCCATCTCCAGAGTTGTCCTTTGCGGGGGGGGGTGAATCAGGTGGACCACCCCAGGCCCCATGCTTTGAGGGGCCTCATGGCATGTACCAAGGGTGCCACCAGTCTGAACAACCACCACATGCCAGTGGCTTCCCGCTCCAGCTGCTCTCACCTTCCCCGCCACTCCATATCTCTTTATCTCATAATGCTTTAACCACTGGGTTACAGAATATTCTGTGGTGGACTTCTCTTGGTAACTTCTCCTATGACTGTTCCATTTTTGTCCAATTTATATACAAATATTTTACACAAACTGTTATGGGATGGGAACAGAGCAATAGAGAATACTGCTAGAGCCTCATGAGGATGGCACTTGGGAAGGAGGACTTCTTATTTTTTCTATTTTCTTTAATTTCAAACATTGTTTGATCCATTACCCCTCTATTTTTTTTCCAGTAGAAAAAATAATATATTCCTACCAAGTTTTTTTTTTTTTGGGGGGGGGGGGTTAGTTTTTCATAGATTTCATAGATTTCATACTCTTCAGGGCTGGAAGGAATCTCCGGAGATCATCGAGTCCAGCCCCCCGCCCAAAGGGCAGGAAGTCAGCTGGGGTCATAGGATCCCAGCAAGAGAAGCATCCAATTTACTCTTGAAGGTGTTCAATGTAGGTGCTTGAACCACCTCCGCTGGCAGACTGTTCCAGACCTTGGGGGCTTGGACAGTAAAGAAATTCTTCCTTATGTCCAGCCTGAAACGGTCTTGCAGGAGTTTGTGACCATTTGACCTCGTCATCCCTTGGGGCGCTCTGGTGAACAAACGTTCCCCCAGATCCTGGGGTTCACCCCTGATAAACTTATAGGTGGCCATCAGATCACCCCTGAGCCTGCGCTTTTCCAGGCTAAAGAGTCCCATGGCTCTCAGCCTGTCATCGTAAGATCTGCTTTCCTGACCTCTGATCATGCGCGTGGCTCTCCTCTGGACTCTCTCAAGCTTCTCCACATCCTTTTTGAATTGTGGAGCCCAAAACTGGATGCAGTACTCCAGTACTTTGTTGTTGTTGTTGGGTGTTTTTGGTTTTTTACCCCTTTGGGCCACCAAATGAACAAGAAATCTATTTCCACAGTTCCAGTTATGAATTTCCTCCCTTTCCTGTTTACCTCTGTTGTACCACAGGCAATTTCCAATAACTGTGATATTTTATAAATATACATATGAATTCTCAAGGCTTGGAACAGCTGACAGAACATAGATGAGCATTCATAAGTTTCATAGGGTGCAGACAGAAGTTATATTTGTCACACAATCAGCCCCTTCGAAGTGTTCTACAGCTGTGCCCTAAAAGAAGTGTATGGCTGCAGAGCACTTTCAAAGTCCCTGATCACATACAAATTAACCCTTATTATATGAGGGTTTAAATGAAGGCACTCCAAAGCAAGCACTTTCATTAACTTGTGTCTGATTGAGTGGCTGGGCCGATGCACATTGGGGTGGAGTGGAGAGGGGGAAAGAAAGGGGAGCTAGATGGGGGGTTGGTGGACAGGAGGCCTTCCACCCGCAGGCAGGGGCTCCAATCCACCCACTCCCACTCCAGCACAGGCAGAGCAAAGAACACCCTGATCTCCCTCCCATGCTTTCTCCCCCACTCGCATCATCCAGACAGCACTGGCACTGGGAATGAGGGGGTGGAGCTGGGGGAGAGAATCTGTATATCTGCAGCTCTTCGGCTAGTTCGTCTCCAAATTGGAACTTGATCCCCATCCTGACCCAACAGTGAACGTCTGTAAAGCACCATAAATTTAACTGGAGAGCTGCACATCTGTCAGCACCTGTAGTTCCCTCTTCTGAACCTGATCTCTTCCTTTTTTAGGCATCCTACAGGAAGCAAAAAAGGAGTTTTCTTTATGTATGTATCTGTGTTCAAAACCTGAGTTGCTTTGACTCCATTGACTTGGATTTTTCTTATTCTGTTTATATTATGTTTTATGAAGGTTTTAAAGGCACAAAGAGAAGGTGGATGCCCAAACTCTATTGGCTTATGCCTTCAAAAAAAATATCTGCCTGTATTATTGTAAAACATCATTGGAACAATTTATTCCCTATCAGCCACACCAGAATCTAGCCCCTGCTCCAGCCCCTTGGCACCACACTCCAGCAGCCCCAAAGATTGAAACACTACAAGAATGATAAGGGGGTCTAGGCTATAACTGCCTCAACCCGCTTGGTCCTCACACTGCATACATCATATCCAAAGCAAAACCACCGCTACCAAATACCACTCTATATACTGTAAATACTAGAATACTAGGTATATAGTGCTATCTAGGAAGAGAAAAGGGGAACTAAAAAACAAAACAAAACTCTGTCATTCCTTTTTTTCTCTTCAGAGAGTAAAATTCTATGCCTGGAATTCCATATTTGGATCACTTCATGAGACTTCGAAAAATAACTATAGGATTTAGGTAAATCTTCCCTCAAAACTAAATAAAAACCCCTAAAAATTCCTATTTAATCCACTAAACAGCTCTACAATCTCAACTATTAAATTACTCTAAAGAACTTGAAGATGAAAGAAAACCTAGTTTAAAGAATTTGAAACTAAATTTGACATAAGTTTATGAAACAGAATACTTAGAGTAAAGAGTCTTTTGGCAGCTGATGTATTTTTTAAAAATTAAAAGATTCATCCATTTCTGCAAAGGACACCATTTACTTGGCTTGAAGACTACATCAAGGTTAGCTGTTTTTCCCTAATATATTAAGCATAAAGAACAAATGTAAAGCAATACACACACACACACACACACACACACACACACACACACACACACACACACACACACAGCCTCATATAAATAAATATTTACCAAACAAACTGGGAATATTCAAGATCAAGTCTGAAAGAATCATGACTGACATCCACAGGGCAAAGCTGATGAAAAGCTTACTTTGCTGCCAGATGATTTACTCAGTATCTTCATCAAAGAGACAGAACCGGGGAGAAACTCAGCTGTATCTCAGCACTCTGAGTGCTGGGGATGTGCAAGGTCAGACAAGAACAGGTTCCCACTAGCACTTGTTACTTTCTCCAGTCTTTTATCTTTATGAAAGGAGTTTAAATGTACAGAGAAGCAAAAGGTTAGCACTCCAAAAATGTTTCAAATATAAAAGATACAAAAAGACTAAAATGATCAATTTGAAATGCACATGAATACAGTTTTTCATGTAAAATTTACCGTATTTTTTGTAGGCACTGAAAATAAAATATATACTGATATTTAAGTGCAGTCTCAGGCATGCCCAAGTGGCTAGTAATGTAACTTCCTGATGTATTCAGGATAGCTAAAAAGAATTCACAAGCAATTGCAGACCAACCATTAATATCAGTCAGCAGGACACGGTGACGTGGCCAGTCCCTACAGACTCCATGTAGGTCCTATGACAACAATGTCAACAAGATTGCTCAACCTAAATATAAGCCTAACTACATTGCAGAACAGTAGTTCTGCTGTTCTATGGTGCCACAGAACCCATGCTTCCTGGATGGTAGGGTTTATCAAGAAGGAAAACTCTCACTTTTAACTGACAACATAAGGCCTAGATCACTGATCTTGAAGCTCTTTCAACATATAAATATACTAATGTTCATGTCAAGTGCATCACAGGAAGAGGACTAAGGGAGCAGGTGGGGGTAGATCAGAGATGCAATATATTTCCATGGCTCACCTATGTATCTGTGCTTCTCTGGGACAACGCAATTTCCCAAATTCTAAATGAAGAGAGAGTGTGAAAACCAAAGATGGCGGTGATTTGGTTCAGGTTACTTAGCTGTGCAAGAAGTTTCCATGGTTATATAACATAGTTACATGACCATATTTACTTGAATCCAATACGAGGTTCATTTCCTCATTTCACATGTTGTGGGGAGGAAGAATCTCTCATCTTGGATTTGAGTACAAACCAGTGTGGGGGGTGTGAGAGGAGGGAGCAGCTGCTGCTCCAATTGCAGCCCCTACCCTCAGAACAACAGCTGCTTCACCTTCCTGCCCCCTACTCCCTCTGCTCCTCACCACTGCCTCTGCCCCGCTCCATCCCACTGCAATTTACTCTGGACAGCTCCAGCCTTGCTACAGCCCAGAGCAGAGTATGTGGTCATTCTAGCCCTGGCCCAGACATGTAAGCAGCCCTTGCAGTGGAGACAACTCTCACCCTGGTCACGGAGCCAGGCTGGAGCTACTTTCATGGCAGGGCCAAGGCCAGAACAACTATGTGTTCTGTGCCCCAGGATGAAGTGGGCCTCGAGTTGGCCAGCCAGAGCCAGAGCTAGACATTGGCCAGGAGTAGGGGGTGGCAGAGATGGCCAAGGGGAAGTAGTAGGGGAGGGAGGTGCCAGGGGATCCTGGCAATTCAAGAAAGGGGCAAGTACCAGGTGGGGTAGGTGATGCAGTGTGGGAGAAATGAGCACTGACTTAGAGGGGACGCAAAAAAGGCAGTCACTTTTGTTCCTGGCTTGGCCACTGCAACTGGTACTGACATCTCTGCTGCTCTGAGCATTGAACTTCCTTGTTTATGTCTCTGTATTCCACTGTCAGAATGGTGGATACTACATGACAAGATACTGAAGTAGAGGCAATGTTTTCTGAATAAAATATAGTAAAGTTAAAAGTCTCCTTAATAACTATGCTAAATCATCAAGAACATCATAGGGTGCATACAAACATTACATTTCTACCGGTAGAATCACAGTTCCACCAGTAGAAGTCTTTAGTGTACAAGCATTCAAGCAATTTCTACCAGACCAAGAATGAAAGGTTCAGTAGAAACTTCTACCACCTCCAACAAGGTAGAAGTTACCTCTGGGAAAGCCTGTATCAAATGAAGTGATGAAGTACTGAGTCCAGTTCTGGGTGCCGCACTTCAGGACAGTTATGGAGAAGCTTGAGAGAGTACAAAGAAGGGCCATATGTATGATTAGAGGTATGAAGAGCAGGTCATAGAAGGAGAGGCTGAAAGACATGGGCCTGTTCAGCCTGGAGCAAAGAAGACTTAGTAAGTATATAAGGGGCAAACATCAGGGCCTGGGTGAGCATCTGTTCACCAAGGGACCCCAGGGGAAGGCAAAAAATAATGGACACAACCACTTGAAGATCACTTCAGATTGGACATAAAGAGAAACTTCTTCATGATTCTGGTCCAGACCCTAGGCACTTGACTCCCCCCAGAAGTGGTACAATCACCTACTTAAAAAAATTGTCTTTAAAAAATGACTTGATGCACACCTTGCTGGGGTCTTCTGACTCCAGCAGTCTTTCTTGCCCAAGTGCAGGGAGGGCTGGACCAGATGATCTCATGAGGTCTCTTCTAGCCCCTAATATCTATTATGAATCTATGAATAATTACTTGTACACTTACTTCTCTGACCAAAACCCCTACACTTTCCTCCAGCATTCCCAGCATGCCTTGCTTTGGCCCTTCCCTCCACAGAGGCAGTCTGACTCAAGCTGCATCGTTTGCTGTAGCCACTGCAGCAAACCATTCCCCTTTATGGCTGAGAAACCAAGACCAGGCTCCTCTCCACGGCCCAGGGCTACAGAGCTGTCAACCCCATCACCCTGAGCAAACAAGAGGAACCAACCCACAAGCCTCTCTTCCCAACCCCCTAAACCTCCACCCTCCCCCATGCATGTACCCAAAAGGTATAGAAAGGGCCTCTGCCAGAAATGTAGCCCAGTGATATCTAACCTCCGCCCTGGCCCCACACCACCATGGACCAGCTCAACCCAGATCCCGCTGGGAGTGGAGCTCTCTGACCCACTCACTCCATGATAGAGCCCAATCCCAAACTGTTAGCACTTGACCAGCCAGCAACTGACCTTGACCAAAATCACCCAGCCTGCACCAGAACTAGATCTGTCAGCTAGTACTTGGGGAGTAGGCTGCTGGAAGAAAACTGACAAGCCTGAAAAGACAGCAAACTCCCTCTGCTCTACAAAAGCCTGACAGCTGGGAGGGAGAGAGGACCAGGGCATTACCCGGCATGCTTCCCGGAAGCAGACAGCCAATCTGCCTTAACCTGTGCCCTTGGATGCTGTCAGTTGTTTTCAGGCAGAAAAGGGTGCCTGCAAAGCTCACTGGGATGCATGCACTGGGGACCTTTGGCCCACTGCCATCAGCAAGATAGGCTGCCTGCAGAGCATACAGCTGGACCCTATAATGTTTGTACAGTTCTCTCAGTAGGGTTTCCAATCACTCAAAGCAAACTGCTAAACTGCAACTAGTTCGTTTGAATGCTTGTATGCACCATAAAACAGGAGAGAAGAGCACTTCACTATTAGAAAAAAAAATCATGTAAAGCATTCCAGTTAAGCTTGGAGTCAGAATAATGAAGCAACACTGTAGACTTGGTTTGATATTACTTTTCCTAGTGGGGATAGCATGGTAGAAGTTAGAGATGATGATCTAAAAACATTAACAAGTGTGGAAATGTCACTGCACAATTCAAAGTCTGAATGATCTGGTCTCAAGAGTGGATGCAGCAACACTTGCATTTTCACTGATATTTTTTACTTATCTTCCTGTTTCTATTATCTCATCTCAGTAATTTGTGCTGATTTTGTCATCTTGCAAGAAGTTAAAATAGATCCTGAATCACAAACAGAATGAATCAGCAAAGTAGTTTGTGTACTGTACAACACAACCTTTCCAGTCTCTGAGTTCAGTACATATTTGCATGCTATACAGTCACTTTTTACAAAAGGCTAGTTTAATGAGTGTTTTTTAATTAGTTGTGTGCTCGCATAGACATTTTTAACTTATTAAAACTTGTCTCATTTGTTGATATGATAGATAGATTGATAGATCGATAGATCTATCTATATCTATATCTATATTGATAGCTAGATAAGATTATTAAAACCTTTAACTTCCTAACTACTGATTGTCTTGATGTATCACTTCATATCATCATGCAAAGGTCATCAATAATGTAAGAAAGTAATAAATGTGCACACTTATAGTTACTTTATTGCATTAACAAGATGACAGAACAAGATTGATAATGCAAATTCAAATCAACCCTCTTTTCCACTTCTCTGAATGTTGTCAAATATTTAAGTGCAGCCTTTCAGGCTGACATTTTTCATGCTTGTTGTTAGTCCTGAAAGGATACACTTTCCAAAAAAAATGTGTGTTTGAACAAAAATGTGTATGTCTGGTTTTGATGTATGCATATGTAAATAAAGACACATCTTCCATGAATTTGTATTAGAATGCATGCATAATTCAATAGCAACTGAACAAATACTGTTCAAAACTTGACTTGTTCTCTAGATCCCATTAACATCTATGAAATGAGTTTTCCATGTATACATACACACATGAGTACAACATATATTAGCAGGGAAAAATATACAGCTAAAGCATTTTTTTGCATTATTTCTTAAACTGTTCTAAGTACATGTCTAAAGACATTCTGCACATTTCCTCTCTGTTTTGAAACAGCTATAACACTGTGTGAGTCAGCTTTTATTTTCACAATGTGGTTATAAATTCCCCAATTCAGCCAGTCAATTGTACTTGTCTTTTGGTACTGGTAAATTAGACAGCCCTTTCAGCTTCATAACAAAAGGTGGACAACGCAACAACTCAAGCAAATTATGAACAGCCATAAAAGAAAATCATAAATGGTCACTGTCTTTATATAACCCTTATATTAGTAAAAATGCAAATGTAAGGCATTAAACAACATAAATTCCACTGAACAAAAGGCATTGTAGACTCTCTCAATAGAAGTGAATGCTAACAGTTCTTTGGACCCAAACTGTTTTAATATTTGCATAAATATATACTATATATTTTTAGGTACATTCTGGATGCACTTCAGAGCTTAACTGAGCAGTATGTTCTGCCTTCTGTGCAAATGCCAGCATTGTATTCATTATTGTTGTATACAGATTAACTCACAGAATAATTCTGATTAACAAAGATGCTATCTTTTTATCTAGAACTTGCATGGATGGGAGGTGAAATCATATTAGTGAAGATTCAGAAAGCATATTCACACTGAGAAAAAGAGATGTACTGAGCTCACAGCAAGTGAATCTCAATAAACATTCCCCTGATCCTGCTTTTATTCAAGTAAGCAGGAGTTTTGTTATTGACTTTACCGTGAGTCTTGGCAGGACTTAATGGAATGGTTTTGAATATCCAGGAGTTATAGTAGATGATGAAAGACACCTTTTTCAGCTTCCCAGAAGAAGTCTTCTCTCAAGCACACCCCACTAGTCCATGTTCAGCCACACACACACACACACAAAACCAAGGAATGAGGCAGTGAAGCTGCTCCACAAATGTTTCCCACCCTCATTCTTGATCTCTGTCTCCAGCATGCTTGAGTGTTGGGCCAGGGGTTGCCCTCAACAACTTCATTTGCTCATTATCAGTTTGGCTTATGGGACCAGGAGGAAGGAGTGGGGCATACTTGAGAAAGGGCCACCCAGGAGCTCCAGGGATGAGATATGAGTTAGACATTCCATCACTAGCTCTTCCATTCCCTAAAGATGTCTAAATAAGCATCAGCAGGGTCCTTTCCTTTTTCATGCCCTTGTAACAAGGTATTTAGTGGAATTTTCAGATTTGTGTGTGCTTCTGCTGTGGTCTCAAAGTTGCAATCTCTAGGCTGTCAACCATGCACCTTAGCACCTATGTCACCCCAGCCCATATCATCAGGGTTTTCAAATGGAAGACTCTCTTTCCATAGACTCAGTGGAGGTATGTCATGTCCATTGATATCACCCATGGATCTTGTCAGAGAAGTAGAAAATGTAATTCAGTACATCACATTCACTCTTTAATTGAGTACGGTTAAACACAGCTACATGTATTTTTTTCAGTTGAGATATTTTAAAACAGTAGTTTTAAACTATGTCCTGCAGAACCCCGGGGTTCTGCAATTGGTCATCTGGGGATAATGACCCACCATACATGCAAAGACAAGCATCTGTGTGTGTGTATATCTAACAGATACCTGTGCAACCGCAGAGATCGGGGTTAATGGCAAAGCAGACTGGGAGGTCTGGCTCTACATCAGACCTTTAGCACTGGGGCAGGGGATTCATGGGGAAAGTAGAAGTATGAAATGTTTCCATGACTTTAAGAACTATGAAAACTACAGTTTTAAGATATACCTACTGTATTTGAGTAGGCTTGCAACATTAAGGGTATCCTGTCAAAAAGCTCTAAAATCAAGTGCAAATGAAGAATTTTTTTTAGTTCAGTTGAATGCTTAACAAGTCATTTTTATACCTTTATTATTGCAGCTATAAAGCACAAGTAAATATTATGTTTGCATCTATTTTAAAAAATAGTCATGTAAATTAACTTTAAAATTGGGCACAGTCCTCAGATTTTTTAAAGTTACTTCCTCATTTTCACAATATCTATGAATGTCTACTGTAAATGCTAAGAAATATCTCATTTGACTATGAAATAAAGATATCTCTTTGTGCACGTATGCTAGATCTACTAACAGATGCCACCTTTGCACCACCTTAAAAATTTTATGGTAGCACAAAACCAGTGTGAGCAGATGTCCTTGCCCCCTGTCAGACCACAAATGCCTACAATGATGAGCACACTGATTCCTAGGAATATCTTGTGCTACATTTTCACTGTGGACATAAGTGCCCATAGAAAGCCCACCAGTGCTCCTGGGGTTTCAGGGGCCAAATTCTTCAGTACAATGGTCCCAGCCCAGGGCATGCATCCCACCTCCCCATTATGGGCATTCAGAGGCACACCCCAGGATGCCCCTATAGGGGACTTCTTAGGGCACACATCCACAAGTACAGACTGGTGAAACCCAGAGGCAGATGCACACCAAAGGAGTGGCAGGGGCCAGATCTTGTAGGACGATAGTTTTGCATGATGTCCTTCTCTGCCCATCTCTCAGATCAGCTGTGCTGGAATATGTCACATCCCAGCATAGCTACTCCTACCACAAAGATAACATCTCTTTGGGCACGTATACACAAGACACGTTACTGTGTATTAGCCTAGTTTACTGCATAGTACAGGCATGCATCTGCACATGCATGCACATACTGTACAGTAAAAATGGCTAATAGCACCTAAATTTGATACCTGAAAATGCAGGAATCAAATTTAGGTACAATTAGTTAATGGACAGTAATGCACATGCAGACATGACCCAACACTAAGTTTAGTGCCAGGTATGCCCTGCCTCTAGGGGGCTGGCCTGAGCCCAGCCCCAGGGGTCCTGGGAGCTTCTGCTGCTCTAAGGCTGGGCTGCCTCTGTGGCAGCCCCTAGCTGCAGGCTTTAAAAGCCACCAGCCACTTAGTGCCCTGGAGCACACATACTAGGAGCCTGAAGGAGCCTGTATGCACCCCTGGACAGGACACAGGCTGCCTTTGTCTGGGAGCCAGAGCAGCTGCTTGGCCACTGCAGAGCCACACAGATGCCAGGGCACCCCCGTCGAGCTAGGTGGGTGCTGAAAAGGGCTGCAGCCTGCTGCACCCCATGGCCAGCCCTAATAGCTCCACAGGGCTGCTTGCTGGCTGCCTCTGGCAGCAGGACCAACACCAGCCCCCTGCTGCTCATTCCCAGCAGCTTTCCCTGCACCTGCAGGTGCTGTTGGGCAAAGCCCTGCAGCTCCGAGTCCCTTGCTGTGCCCCTGTGCTAGGCACTGCTGGCAGCTTCCCAGGGCTGGCAACAGCAAGACATTTCATGCAGGGGCTCAGAGAGCTGATGCAGGGTACACCAGGTCATCTACATCCTTCCCATTGAGGCCCAGCTTCACCCACATGTGCACACCTGTGCCATCCACCCAAGACCCCAGCTGGAGCCAGGATGAGATTGGGAATTTTGTGACACTGGGGCAATGCAGGGGTCCAGAGGCAGTTCAAGTGGGGCAGGAGCTTGAACACCCACATTTATTAGGCTTTGTTGGGCAGGATGCAGGTGTGAAGGGACTCCTTGTTGGCACAGCAGTGCTGCATAAAGATCAAAGCCTTGCAAGCACAGTTGGTGGCGATGACCAGTCACAATTGTTGGTCTAGTCACGCCTTCAAGACCATGCTCTTTATGAAGCAGCTGACCAGGATTTTGGTGCTCTGGGACCCAGGCCACAACCCTTAAGATTTTGCCAGCAGGGGCAGCCTGCCCAAGACCCTACCCCACCCAGAACCCTCTGGTAGGGCCCTTGGGTGCTCAGCACCCCACCCCACGTAGCTCCCTGGCTGCTATACCCACTAGCACTTTGGGGAGCCCTGGCCAGCAGCTGCCTTAGCCCCAAACCCTACCTTGAGGCCATGTCACCACTGGCTGTCACCAGCGCCAGCTCCACCCCAGGAGGTGGCCCCTAGTCGGGCTATAGACACTGGGCATAGCTGAATGCTGTCACCAATGTGGGAGGCCCATGCTGAGCCACCAGCCATTCTAGCCCCAGCTATGTAGTAGATTCTACACTGGGGGGGAGGGCCCTCCCACCCCAGTCACCACCCCTACCCCTTCCACTGCTGGCCCAACCCTGACCCTGGCCCTGGCCCTGGCCCTAGCCCTACCCCTAGCCCTGACCCCTGTCCCCCCACCCCGCTTGGCCTACCCACATATCTCTGGCCCTAGGTTTCCCCCTCCTCCCCCCACAGCACACAGAAAGGTGGGACAGAGTTAAAAACTTTGGTCAGCAGCCTGTGTCCACACAGCTGGGTGGGCACGGACCTCTCACCCCTGAGGAAGATGTTGATATGTGGCAATGTCCTCCCCAGTAGTGGGGAGCAGGGACCACAGATAGCACTGCCACAGGAAGTCCTCCAGGCAGTGGTGGAGATTGTGGGGCAGCCCATGCTTGCCCCCCACACTATCATAGCTCAGGGTCCCAAAGCAAGAGCACAGGTCTGCCCAGGGCACCAGGAGGATCAACATCAG
Source organism: Crocodylus siamensis (assembly GCF_052110815.1). NCBI lineage: Eukaryota > Metazoa > Chordata > Crocodylia > Crocodylidae > Crocodylus > Crocodylus siamensis. The sequence goes on from NC_143395.1 coordinate 252,213,529, forward strand.
CAAGGTGTAGTGGCTGGGACACCTCTCAGCCTGCACAAACAGCTCATCACACACCGCCACTAGGAAACATGCAGGAGGGACACCCTTGGGGTGCAGCAGTGGCACGGAGAAGACCAACCTGGGGTGCCTTCCTGGAGAGGCCCCCAGAAAAGAGGGCGGGGACATGGCCAGCGTGTCACTTAGGTGTCCAGGAGCCCCATGCACCCCAAACCTGGGTACCATGGTCTGAGCAGCAGCACAGCAGAGCAGTTGGCCAGCAAGTGGGGGTGGAGGGAGTGGGGTCTGGAGCTGCAGCAGCCTGGCCTGCCCCACCCTGGGAAGGAGGCAGGCTACCTGCCACCAGCATCCATTGGGCCACCGTCCCTAAGGGAGCAAGCAGGGATGTGAGGACTCGGCCAGACTTACCATGGTCCCTGGAAACCTATGCATGGCCAATCCCCCTATCAGAGGCCAGGCAGCACATGGCCTCTGATGCAGAGCATCTTATCTCTGAAATACTGTAAATTCTCACAAAAGGCTTTTCTCTCTTGCCTCTGCTGGCGCAGCATTTGGATATGGGGGAGAGGCCACCAGGCCCAGTGGGAATGCCGGCTCTGGATCACTGCCACCCAGTGCTGGAGCCCTCCACATGCGCCGACTATGCCAGTGGCACACATAAGGTTGTCCTGCTCTAGTGGCTGGTGGAGGTGGCAGAGGAGTTGGAGGATGCACAGGGCCAGGTAGAGCAGGAGTTCCAGGACAAGCTCCTGGCCCTGAAGCAGGAGTGCCTCCAGCTGCTCAGGCACCAAATTGCCACCCAGACTCAAGCAGTGGAAGCCATGGCTGATGACTGCCAGACCCTGGACATCATCCTGGACCTGGCTGTCACATGCATGTCCCCCACTGCCCAGCCCCCAGCCATGGCTCCTGGTACATGCCCATCACCCTGAACAGGTCCCAACCTGGGCCTGGGAGGAGGTACCCAGGTGCCCAGCCCCCACCCCACGTCCACTGCCACCCACCTGGGCCCAGGCCTGCTGCTCACCCTGGCTCCAAACAGGAATGGAGCTGGAGGTGCCAGGAGCAACACAACAAAAAGATGACACTGGCCCTGATGGCCTTGCACTCTGGCAGCCAGATTGAGAGCTGGTAACCCCGGAAGAGCCCCAGCCACCATCACCCAGGAATGAGCCCCCCACATGCCATGGCCCCTGAACCCACAAGGGAACAGCAAGAGGCCAGGGTGCAGGGTGCCTACCCTTGGGGTCTTCCCCCTAGTTGGTCCCATCCCAGTGACCCCCACTCCAGGCCTCACAAACAGAGACTGAGACTGTTGAACACAATTTTGACAATGGGAATCAGGTTTTTTTATTGTTGGTGGGTGGGGAGGGCTCTGTGTATTGGGGAAGGAGCAGGGAGGTGGCTCTGTGTGTTGAGCGGGGAGAATGGAGGGATGAGGGTTGGCTGTTGTGAGGGGAATAAGGCTTTTTTCTTGCAACATATGCCTGGTTTGAGAGTGGTGCTGAGGGTAAGCAGGGGGTAGGAGACCTGTGGGTGGCAAGGCAGGCAGGTTAGAGGAGGGAGCACTTTAGAATAGAAATTGGGCTGCCAGAGGCTCCCATACACAGTGCCATGCCCCCTGCTAGCGGGTCCACAACTCTCCTGGGGCCTAGTCAAGGGGACCCACCATTGCCACTGTTGTGTGCTGTCTCTGTGTGTGTGTCACACTACTCATGTGAACACAGAAACTGGCTACCCACATAGCACAGCATGGGATTATGTTTTAAAGATGACAGCCAAATGCTGACATCTGGGTTTTGGCTTCTGACATGGCTTCCAGCATGTGGGAAGAAATTTGGCTGGCATCTGGGGCCGAAGGCTGGAGCTCCTCCTGGTGGCCACAGAGGCACACAGCAGGGCTGGAGGGACCTAACACTAAATTTAATGCTAGGTCCCTGCATGTATAGACACCTACCCAAAACCATTTTCTGTGCATTAGCTTAATGCCCAGTAAATCTAGTCATGCCTAATTGCACATGTAGACATGCCTCTTGTAGCATAAGTATAAGAGGTCCAACTGACATTGCCAGGGGGCAAAGTTGTGCAGATATTCTGAGACAGATGGTCTGCTCTGATTTAAAGGAATTTGTCCTGCTGGTTTTTTTAAACTAGCATAAGGAAAGTAATTATAATTTAAATTTAACTATAATGTCATTTTATATTTGTTTCTTAAGAACCTGTTTAAATGCTTTAACATATGATGAAAAGTTTTCAAAAATTTTTTAAATTATATGGATAAAGCAAAAGAACAAGCACACTTTTCCCCCATGCTACATGAGGTAGTGGAAAGAGGCAGCTGAAGGTACTTTTAGAAAAGGGTGCAGAAATATTTGACAGCTAGGATTAAAGGGAATGGGAGTGGGGTGGGGTAGGGGGGAGGAAGGCAGGGGGGAAAAGTCAATTAATGTACTTTCTCCTTATAAGACGTTATGAAATTTGTAAAGCATAGAGTTGCATTGCATTGTAGGGGAATTTAGCAGGTGGAATGTATTTTAAAAAGAGGTAAGAGATGGGTTGAATCCTTTCAAATTACGTGGTTGCCTAAATCTTTCTGCATCCACATCTTAAGTACTTCTCTGGAGAGAAAGAGTAGCAGTCTCTCATCCTCACCACAAGTTTGACTTCAGCCCATTCTTGGAGGAAGGAAATTTTGTTTTGTTTTGTTTCATTTTTAACCTGTCCCCTTCTGATTCTCTTGTTTTTGTGTTGCCAAACCATTCAGGACACTCTTTATGTTCCTCCAGTTCCTCTATACATACCAAACATCAGCAAGGTATGGAATGCAGTGATTTCTTTTAATGACTCTAACTCAAGCCATCTGGGAAAGAGGGTCATAGTACTTGTAAGCTGCCACATGCTCCACCTCTGAATGACCACACAGCCAGATAATTAGCTTGAAAATAAAAGGTTGTGATTATTTTTAATATAATTACTAAGTTTTCATAATTTAATTAAATAACCCACAACATTAATTTTCTTAAACAATAAATTAGCCTTGCCAATCCTCTCAACGGTGATCATGTGGTTTCATTCTAGTTTTAAGTTACCAAACTATTTCATGTATACATACCTAAAAAGTTCAATGCTAAGTCATAAATTCAAATTTATTACAACAAATCCCCAATAGGTCAGGGAGAAAAGTTTACCAAGGGCTACATTTAGATCAACTTAAAACAGGTTAGGTCAATCTAAGTGGCCAGTTGTGCAGGTAGTCACATGGGCTTAAATCGCTGCCCCTTCCCCTCCCTCCCCCCAGTAGCATTCTGGATCTGAATTAGTTCAACTTGGGAGGTGAACTATCTTTAAACTGACCTGGGTTAAACTGAGCTAAAATGGGTTAATCCAGTCCAACAAATGCCTGCATTCATTCACAGCACATCTCTAGGGCTGAGAAAGGCCAACTACAGCTTGACAAGAGTGCTGTTCCTACTTCTCACCCAGACACTGACCAGGTTATTTTTAGGCTCACAACTACTCCTCCCATGGACCCACCAACCTCCCCACAGACCACCAACCCTCCCATGATCCCACCAGCCCCTTACTTACCTTGGGCTGCCCATGACATTTCTAGCAGTGGTGAACGCCAGCAAGCTCTGTTTCCTAAAACGGGGCTAGTCAATTTAATGCATCATAAATAATGAAAAAATGGTTCCTGCTTTGGGATTGATCAAACTGGAGGCCTGTTATGAAGCTGTACTTTATCAAGAGTCCCTCTCACATCAGAAGACCTTCATCTCCTTTCTCTTACCATCTTTCTGCATTAATTTTGCCTCCCACTACACAAATGGCCAAATATTTTAAGAGAATGGAATTCTACTACGTTTCATTTCCCATTTGTTTTCACACTTTAAGACAGTCTAGTGTTGAACCAAACCAACTTTCCCCCACTTCAATCTAAAAGGCCTTTAATTTGTCATCATAAATTATAGTGCTTGTGATACATGAGACACTTAATATTGAGGATAACCTTGAGAACCTATTTTAATGTGAAGTTTCCTATATTAAGGACCTCAAGGCAGGTCTCCAGAACAATTAGCACCCAACTTGTGTTAATCATACAAGGCATTCTGTTCACTTTAGTGGCATTATTTAGATGCATCATGTTGTGATCAAAAGATGACCGAATATACACATCACGATGTAAACACAAATCATAAACACTATAATTTCTGCTGGCAAATTAGATGAAGGCCTATTAAGCTGAAGTGTGTAATCTTGGTTTGGTTCAAGAAGATAAAGTGGAATGTGAACACAAATGAACTATTTTTCAAGTCAGTACAGATTAGGATTCCTAAACTGAAACAATTATAAAAAGGTCTGATTTTCAGAAAAAGATGAATAACATACATCAAAATTAGGCTCATCCCAAATTCATTCTAAATTGCCCATTCCCTTTGAAAAAAATTATAATGCGTATTTTTAAAATACTAGATTTCAAAAAGAACTAGTAAAATAGAGCCAAAGATTTGTTTTATTATTTTTTTCCCTACAGTACACAGCAGTAGAGAGTAAGGGCCCCTCTAGATGTTCAAGTAAAGGCATGATCTGATGTGTTATCCAAATAATCACTCCAGCTGTCATGCCACACATTAATGGCAAGAAATGTAATTGTAGGATGCAGCATTAGATCCTATCATGCCTTATTGCTGGTATAGGGGGGGCCCAGGATGACCAGCTATGGAATTGGGGGGTCCATTGTGCTAGACCAGGGGCAGGAAATTATTTTGGCTGGAGGGCTGCTTAATGAGTTTTGGTGAGATGTCAAAGGTTGGAAGGGTAGCCCCACCCCTTCACAGGTGCCCCGCCCCCTGGCTGCCATCATGGGACTGGAATTCCTACCCCCTAGCCCTTGACCTTTGCCACTGGAAGTTCTTTGCCTTGCCCCTGGAAGTACTTCTTTTGGGAAGGGAGTTTGCTATCTTGAGAGAGTCCAGAGGAGATCCACATGAATGATTGCAAGGGCCTCTGCAAGATTCTCTGGGCAATCTTGTGGTTGCCCCAGAGGAGAAAGCAGACCTCTTTAACCAATTCTTCACCTCCATTTTCTTGTGCAGGGACCGGGACTTCCCCACTGTGATGCAAGACAGATTTGAGGGGAACGCCTTCAGACCTCAGGTTTGGGAGGACCAGGTTAGAGAGCTTCTGGAGGGGCTGGACGTATTCATATCAGTGGATCCAGATGCTCTCCACCCCAGGGTGTTGAGGGAGCTAGCAGGGGTTATTTCAGGGCCCTTGGCACGGCTCTACGAGTGCTCATGCTGCTCGGGCCAGGTGATTGGAAGATAGCCAATGTGATCCCCGTTTTTAAAAAAGGGAGGAGGGAGGACCCAGGCAACTATAGGCCCGTCAGTCTTACTTCAATCCTAGGGAAACTCTTTGAGAAGATCATCATGGAGCACATCTGCGATGGGCTGGCTTCAGGGATGATGCTCAAGGGCAACCAGCATGGTTTCATTAGGGGCAGGTCATGTCAGACCAATCTGATTGCCTTTTATGATCAGGTCACAAAAGCACTGGATGCAGGTGTTGCCATGGACGTAGTCTTCCTGGACTTCAGCAAGGCCTTTGACACCGTCTCCCACCCCATCCTCATTAAAAAACTAGGTGACTGTGGCATTGATGACTACACAGTCAGATGGATTGCAGATTGGCTGAAGGGTCACACTCAGAGGGTAGTGGTGGATGGGTCATATTCAACCTGGCGGGAAGGGGACAGCGGAGTCCCCCAGGGCTCGGTCCTTGGGCCTGTGCTGTTCAATCTCTTTATCAGCAATTTGGACAATGGGGTGAAAAGCAATCTGTTTAAATTCACTGATGATACCAAAATTTGGAGTGAGGTGAGCACGCTAGTATGGGGGGAAAGACTGCAGCAAGACCTGGATAGGTTACAGGGGTGGCTAACAAAAACAGGATGTGTTTCAATACTGACAAGTGCAGGGTGCTGCACTTGGGCAGTAGTAACCAGCAGCACACTTATAAGATGGGAAACTCCCTTCTTGAGAGCATGGAGGTAGAAAGGGATCTTGGAGTCATTATTGACTCCAAAATGAACACAAGCTGACAATGCGAGGTCACGGTTGGCAGGGCTAACCGGACCTTGTCGTGTATCCACAGGTGCATCTCAAGTAGGGCCAAGGAGGTGATCCTCCCCCTCTACACAACACTGGTCAGGCCACAGCTGGAGTACTGTGTCCAGTTCTGTGCGTCCCACTTCAGGAGGGATGTGGATAACATTGAGAGGGTCCAGAGGAGGGCCACTCGCATGATCCGAGGACTACAGGGCAGATCCTACAATGAGAGATGGGGGACCTGAACCTGTTAAGCCCTCACAAGAGAAGGCTGAGGGGTGACCTGGTGACCATCTATAAACTCACTAGGGGGGACCAGAAAGGTTTGGGAGAGACCTTGTTTCCCCTAGCTCCCCTTGGCATGACAAGGAATAATGGCCACAAGTTGTTGGAGAGTAGGTTTAGATTAGACATCTGTAAGAACTACTTCACAGTCAGGGCGGCTAGGATCTGGAACCAACTTCCAAGGGAAGTGGTGCTGGCTCCTACCCTGGGGGTCTTTACAAAGAGGCTTGATGCCTACCTGGCTGGAGTCATTTGAGCCCAGTTTTTCTCCTGCCCAGGCAGTGGGTCGGACTTGAAGATCTACAAGGTCCCTTCCAATCTGACTTCTGTGATTCTATGAGTCTATGACCCCATCATAGCTATGGACCCCGTCACAGAGGTGGCCACACATTCAATTAATGGCATGATAAGAGCAAGCCACATTCTTTTTTTTTTCTCTTTTTTTTTATGGAATAGCATTGTAGTTTATTTCTTGTTTTATAACACCATTAATTGTTTGAATATGTGATTAGGTCACAACCTAAGATGTGATTAACTGGCTAATCACACCTCAATGTGTAATGTCAAGAGGGGGCCTAAGACACTGAAACATACTTTACAGCACCATTAAATACAGAACATTAAGAAAAATGTTGTTGTTGACATGAACAAAAAACACTTTTCGGTACCATTTTTACAAAACACATATTCTGCCAAACACTCCTGTAATTAAGTGAGCAGTCCCAAGGACTTTTCTGTTTCTGAGTTTATACTGAATATGTAATTTCTAAGTATGGTTTCGTTAACATCCCTCACAACACACTGATATAGTAGCAGTGTTTTGTGTTTTGTAGATGTAACTTATTGCTTCTCAAAACTTAAGAAAAATACCAGTATATAATTTTGAACAGAACTAACCAGGGTACCCAAGATGGAAGCAATTCTTACATCATTCAAGGTGACAGCTAAACCTAAGTGGGAATAAAATCATGTCTGTGTATTAACACAGAAAAAGCCAATAGAAGAAAAAAAGGATCTTAAAACTTAATAGAAAGCCTTTTTTCCTATTTTACCTACTATACAATCAGCAAATAAAGTAACCCCTAAAGTACAAAGACATTAGCAAGATTTAAAAGGCAGACACTATGTACTCAAAGTCTATACAATACCTCATAGACAACTTAGAAATATCATAGATTGAATAATAGAAAGTTTGGGTTGTAAGGGACCTCAGAAGGTTATCTAAGTAACACCCTGCTGAAAGCAGGGCAACCCCCAACTATCGTCCCAGCTAGGACTTTGTCTATGCAAATAAAAAAAAAGCATGCTCTGCTATCAAACCAAATATAACAGCATCTCTAATTGAACTCAGATAAAGCATAACAATCCTCATACTTAGAGAAATAAGCAAACATTTGCTGAACTATAAGGGATAAGCAGGACAAGCTGGATGTCTTTGTACATGTGCAAAATTGTGATCCAACAGGGATAACAGATTTGGTAGGATACTTCACATGTCTGCTTCCTTCCCACACTGCACTCCTCCTTCTCTTCCTCAGGGTGGGTTCCTTGTCATGGTACTGCTGCCTCCAACTTTGCAGCCCTGGGTCTCTTCCCAGGCTCTGAGAGCCCCTGGCCCAGTCTTGCAGCCACTGGCCAACCAACCCTCCAACACCGCCTGTCTGCTATCTTAGTTTGTCTGTCTGTCTCCCCCTCATTCTCTCATTTCCCACTTTCTCCCACTGAGTTCTCAGCTCTCAGTTCCCATTCTCTGGCTCTTTTCCCAAGAGCCTAACTCCCCTCTGTTTGTGCCTTTAGCTATGTCCCCGTGGAAGACTCCTAGCTCCCTTCCCTGGAAACCTTTTAGCTTCCTGTGGCCAGCCAATTATTCACATCTGCTGGCCCAGTCCTCCTAGGCAGCCTGCAATCAGTACCTACTGCCTGCCGCTGGGCTGTAGTCCTTGCAAGTCTGCAGAGTGCTACAACCAAATGTGTACAGGCTGCTGCAATCCTTTGTCAAACAGCCTACTACCGGGACAAAATCAGAAAGGCCAAGGCACAATCTGAGATACAGCTATCAAGGGACATAAAGACAACAAGAGGTATAAAATATAAGAGGTAAAAAATATAAATGCATTAGAAGAGGAAGACCACTTTGTGACTAAAAGGTTGTCTAACATCCCACACAGCTATTCAGTTGGTCCTAAAGATATATATTACCAGAAAAAAAATCCTTACTTTTGACTTTTTTGTATGAATTATCCAGGGATGAGTACAGCTAACAAAGATCAGGGCTAGATAATCAGCCTTCAGTAGGGGAAAGTTATTAACTGTTACTTAGCTAACTAGATGATCATGAACTAGATGAATCATGTAACACTGCTAACATTTCAGGCACCTTACAGTGCCCTTGAAAGGATCCCAGAGCAGTTCAGGGTACTACAGCACCCTGGTGAAAAAATAATTGGTATAGATGAAATTATTATATGATGCTTTCATTAACAAATGGGAAAAATCAGTGTCAAAACCAGGAAGTGGTACCAAATGGGATTCTCCACAGATCAGCCCCCGGAAATTACTTGCGGGATGGAACTGAATATGCATTTAGTAAATTTGAGAATCACACTAGCTGCTGTATATCTCCCTTTGAACTGCAAAGACATTATTTCTGGGGAACTGACACTGGACAAGATGAACCATAAATATGATCCAGAGCTTAACTCATTGTTTTCCATGCTCTGCACAGGGTTAAGTAAACTCTTTGTATTAATCAAAATAATTAGAATCATTTAAGAAATGTATTAATAGAGCATTATTTTAAAATAAGGAATGAAAAAGTATAGAGCAAAAGGAAACACAGTCATATCTAGCTTTTCTTCAAATCCATAAATTACAGTGTGGATTAAAGATGCCAAAGTGATAAAATGGTACTATTCAACTGGCACTTATGCTTCACATATTTATAGTGATTTTTTATGGCTAGAGTACTCTATTGCACAGAATTAATATGCTATAATGAAAGCTGTATATCATAACTGCCCTGAAGCAAACTTTTTTTAAATACAATACATGAACTAATTTAATTATTCTGTACAACTAAATTAATTTTCAAAGCAAAGAGTTTACATATCCATGATGAAAAAGTCTGTCAATGTCTTATCAATTAATATTAAATAATATGCATCTCTCACAAATTGTTTTCATGGTCATAAGATGATGTTTGAAGCTCGTGGTATGAATATTAAAAGTAATGTCTACTTGCTGTCTTTTGAAAACAGTGAAATAAACTAGGTATACCCAGTCACAAAGGCTTTACTCAGACAAAACTGTTATTAACACCATTACAGTTTTTCTTCAGTAAAGGCTTCAAGAATAGATGTCTAGTGCATTAAGTGTACTTTGAAAGAAAGCGAGTTGACTATTTTAATACTTTATTGTACTTTTAAAGCTATTTTCTTTGTTTTCTGCTTTTGAGACAAAATGTACATGTGCCAATCACCCCACAAATTGTTTTCTGTGCATTTAATAGATTTCAAAATATATACCATTAATGAGCCTGCTGTTTTTTACAATCTTCATGTATCATAGACATTGATAAATTTATCTTCAAGAGATCCCCCAAAAAGAAATTAAATACGTGAATACTTTTTTAGACATGAGATTTCTAGAGGCTTCAAAGACATATATGCAGCAACTAACCCAACCACTTACAATATCACTGAGATACCTCATCTGTCAGGAACTACACATCCTTGCAGAATGTATTTCATCTGTACATCTCAAGCCACAATTTTCTCAGATGTGAAAAACAAAACCCTTAATTGCTAATGCCGTTTACATCTTTATTTTTTTTAACCAACTTCTAGATTTAGAATAAGTGTGTTAGTAATCTTTAATATATCACTCTCATAAAACAATTGAAGTCAAATAGAATAATGAGTGACATTACAAGGGATGCAAGTAACACACACTGGGATTTACTTAATCATTCCGTATGTTGTATAATTATACTTAACCAGTAATTTGTCATGTGATCAGTTTAGGAAAGAGGTTTAACTCTATGATGCCAGAAGCTGGAATTTCCTGATATGATATATTATTGCAAATTACATGATTGTTAATGAACTCCCACCTGCACCTGCCACAAGCTGTTAAGAAAGAAGAGATTAACTCTACCACCAGAACCACGGCTGTGTATAAAGGTGTCGTCCCATCTGTAATTATCCTGCAGGTGGTTGCCTTATAATGAACAGGACTAGAAGGGACCTCTTGCATCATCAAATCCAGTTTGCCTATAATTGCAGAATATGTGCTCTATCTTTTTCAATCTCCATTTTCATAACTCCTCTTTTGGAAGGCTGATGTCAGATAGCATTTTAAAACAGTCTGTTTGCCTTGGAATTGGGCTATCAGCTCATCAGTTATGAAGACGGTGCATTAATATAAAGAAATAAAGCAAAATAAACAAAGTCAATTTGGAAACTCATCTGTGCATCAGTCGGCATTCCTTTATGCGTACCATAGTTACACTAAATTTCAAAATCAAAGAAATGAGAAATTAATCAGAATTACTACTACTTATTTTTACATCGAAGCAGTATCTAACAGACTTAGCCCTATTGAAATGGTTGGTGCACATACAGGAGAAAAAGAAGGTCCTTTCTCCCAAACAGGAGCTCATCCATATGTGGGGGTGGATGTGCAAAATAACAGTGAGATACTTATGATCAGTCTTACTAATAAAATTCAAGCCATCTTATGGCATGTATCCAATTCCTCCACTCAGACACAGGACTCATCTACTACTAGCACTTCTAAAATAACCAGCATGTAAAGAGGTTCCAAAAAACAAAAACACTTAAGAAAAAGTCCCATATATGTATATATGTACAATATGAATTAAGGATCAAATGTAGCATCTTAAAAACAGAAATATAAGATGAACAACTAGATTAGTCATGAAAACATATACATGTGGAAGAAAATTGGAGCATAAGGTGGAAAGGACACATACGCTTTTTGTTTGGTTAAAATCAGACTAAGCCAATCAGTCAAACTTAGATCATGATAATTAAATGTAAATATATGGTATTTTTTATTAGAAGGCATCCATACATATTAAGTAATATTTTTCTAATTTATCCACAAAATATTGCAAACTTATTTCTCAGAACATCCACTGGTATAAACCAGCATTCTCCATACCTTTGTTAGCATATCTATGTCACTTTTTATCAGGTCATACCTGATCCTTGCAAAGGTGTCTACCATTGCAATCTCAAAACAATTGTCAGCACGGTTTATGGGGTGGCTTATATTATGCAATACTGGTTTCTTTGAATTGCTCCAAATGTGGCATCTGAAACATTTGCTGCTACAAAAAACATATTGTAGAAAGTCCTTACCTACTGAAAAATATTGATGATTATCTCATCTCACCAATATAATCCTTACATTGCAGACAGCTTTTATCTCAATACTGACTAGTTTCCCCACCACATTCAGAACCAAAAATTTAAATATATTAAAAAAGCTTTGTCTTCAGCAAAGATGCTTTCAGAATGGAAATACTCAAATAAACGATAATAGGATTTTTTTTCCATCAACCTGTTCGTGTATCCATGCCACTATTTTTATTGATGCATTTTTCTTTCTAAACAAGGCTGAGTAGAAATCTACATTCTAATTAACATTTATGATATGACTGTGCTCTGATTAAAACTAAATGGCAACACATAAGAAATTTGCACTGATCATTCAAAATGAAGGTCTAATTGCTCCATGGTGATTAAGAATGGTTTTCAGTTGGGTTTCTTTTGCAATTAGTATATCCATTTGATAACCCTGTGCTTCATTTGAGAAAGGGAATTCCTTTTAAACTTTTTGATGAGATGACAACTTAGGAACACATTTACTATGCACTGCGTGTCAGTCACAATACTGTGTATTGACCCATTATTCTCCATTAATTATCAAAATATGGACTGTAGATCAGATCCTGCCCTCTAAGGCATACATTGGCTTTTAGCATCCTTGGGTAATGCACACATGCAGCTGAAAACAGAATCTGGCTGCCTTAGCCATACCAATTTAAAAGTATAAATCACCAATGGTTGATATTTGTCTGGTGAGAAAGCCTTCCAAGGTGAGTTTAGTGAAGGCTGCCAGCCCTGACAAATCCAATAGGGTCAGATCAGAACTGGTCCAGTAAATTAGCTATATACACACATATATATAGTAAAATGATAGAAGTTTCAATTATCTCCCATTCAGAATTAAATATGGTCTCCAGAATTGTGCTGAGATCATAGTGCACATTAGTACAAAATATTTTGTTGAAGACTAGGACAGCCTACATGAATTCCTTAAAGCAAGGACAGTCTTGAAGCAAGGACAATTCCACAATACTAGGACAGTCTACATCAATTCCTTTTGCATGTTCCTGTACTGTTGGGGTATTAGAAAAGGGCTCGATATACTGTAAATCAAAGGACTACTTGGGCTTAATTGTAGTTTACATAATTAGTCCGCATCAGAGCTCTTGGCCCAGTCAGTGCCAATCATTATCAGGGCAAGTCTGGATTAGTGCTTTAAAGGCTGGGCCCATCCTGCAGTACTTTGTGTAAGTACCTCTTCCTGACCCTCGTGTGCTTCCTTGCTTCCCCTATTGGATCTCTGGTTTGACTTGTGACTCCTGGCATATTCTGGTTTTGACTTCTGGCATATTCTGGACTCCTGGCATAGAACTTGGTTTTGATGCTGACTTCAGGCAAATCCTGACACTGGCTTCTGACTTCTGATTCTAGCATATGCTGATGCTGGTTTTTGCTCCAGATTCTGGTCACAGCTCCTGGCATATCCTGACTCTGGTTTGGCTCCGAATGCTGGTTTTGATGTCTGACACCTCTGGATCCCCAGTTTCCCAAACCTAAACAACCCTGCTGAATGGTCTTCAGTTATTGTCCCAGTTTAGTACCACTTAAATTGAAATCATATATCGAGGTCTCCTTCTTTAACCATATTATGGTGACTGTCTCATTGCTTTCAAGTCCACATCAACAGGTATTTGCACATTGCTTAGAACATCAAGAACCTGTTCACTGTTTGAGCATAAACTGCAATCAATTCCTGAAAATATCAAAGCCAGAAAATCCATCTCTGGGTGTGTACACATATTCAAATGTTCTTCCAGTTTTATTTTTCTGGTACAAAAAACTTAACCAGAGACACCTAAACAAACATTTGAATGCTGAGTTCTTGAAGAGTAGAGAGCTTATAGTCCTGATGTTGCACAGCCTGGGGGGCCCTGTACACATGCTCTCCAGGCTCTCTTAGTCTGCCCAGAGACAGATGGCAGAAGTGTACAGAGCAACCATGATTGGCAGACCCAGACTGCTCAGGGTCAGGCTAGGTCTCCCTGAATTACAATGTGAAGGCGGGGTGTTCTAGTCCCGGCTTGACTGGAGCAGTAGAGTTTAGCTCACCGGGGCAGTGTGGGAGAAGGGAGCAAGACACCGTGGGATGTTGCAATACCGTGCTGTGGCTTCTCTCAGCAGACAATGCGTATGGACATTTGCTCTCCTAGGAAAAACTTTCCTGGAAGGGATTAACCTGGTTGTTCCCAGGTTATTTTTCTTCCAGAACCCTTGCTCTGGGAGAAAAATCTTGAACACCTGTACACATGTGATTTCTCATGGCAAAGCAACAATTTCTCCTATGAGAAGCAGCATGTCTGTACACAGCTGCTGTCAAAATACTATATTATCTCACATACAACACACTTCAAACAAAAGACATGCCTTGTTTTCGAAAGATTGAATGCAGAAAGAAAATTTGCCTCTGAGATCCTCTGCCGGGAAGAGGAAGGGAGGTGAAGTGTCCCCAGGCAACAGCTAGGGAACCCTGCAGGCAGCTTTGCTTTCAGTTTTCCCTGAGGGAGGCTTAAGCCGCAGAAACTGTTATTGTGCATCCTCAGTTATAATGCTCATCCATATTCCCAACAACTGAATTTGGGGTGGGGAGAGGTGCATATGCAGGGGCAGATCCAGGGTTTAGCAAAGCAGGGAGAGGGAGCAGGCACCCACACAGCTGAACCCCTACCTCCAGCCTCCTCCCTGCCCTGCTCACCAGTGTGGGCAGAATGCGCGGTGGGGGCCTCTGAGGACTTTTCTGAATCCCCAGAGCACATAAGAATCTCATCTTTCCCCCCCCCTGCTCAAAAGCATGCCTCATTCCCTCCCATTCAGCCCCACCCATGCCTGCTGCTGCCTTTCACTGTAGCCATCCAAGCTGCTCCTGTCCTCTCCAGCCAGGCTGCATGAGGGCTGGGCTCAGCTGGGAACAGCTACAGTGAGAGCAGCAGCAATGGCTGGAGGCAGATCTCCCTCCCTGCACCTGCTCCTGGGGGAAATAGGCAGCATGGGGGAACCTATCCCCCCGACCCATTACCTCTGCCACTTCTGCTGTCCCAGCTGTGCCTAGCCCCCATGCAGCTGGCTGGAATAGGCAGGGACAGCTTTGAAGTGGGGAAAGCAGTAGTGGCAGGCAGGGAAGCAAGGGGAAGGGGACAGAAGGAGCACTGTGGGGAAATGGGTGGAGGGTTGGGAATTCATATAGGCTTCAGGGATTTAAAAAAAGTCCCCCAAGGCATGGTTCAGTCAGAAAAGTTCTTTTCAGGTTGATTATGTCCCTTGTGATTCTGAAAGCATAAAGCAAGACCCATTTTAAAAAGTAGTGACTTGCATTAGACATAGCTGTTAAATATATTTCAATTAAGTTGCATGAAGTGTTGAAGGAGACCGAAAACAGGAAAATAATTGAGTTTCCAGTTTAATCTCACTCACCAGTGAACGGCATATGGTATTTTTCTGCATGTAATTATAGTGGGTTCCCTGAACAATCATTTACATGTTTTTAAATGCCATATCTATGATAATTCTCCATTTGAAGTATAAGAAAGACTAGAATATGTAATTAAAATGGTAGAAGTGATAAATGACTTTTTTAAAGGTTAATATTTTTAACGGGTAGGAGAGGACACAAATCTTTTCTTTCCTTACAAACATGTTCTTAGTTAGCAATGTTAAAACCTATAGCATAGTGACTAGGTGATGCAGAAGAAACAGGCACAAGTAAATTTACTGGAGAGCAGAGAAGTTACTAAAATAACATTAATATTTTTCTCATTTTAGTGACATCATCTTAAAGCCCTTTAAAGAGTGGTCTCTCACACCTCCACTCCCAAATGGCATTCATCAGAAGCAAGGCTACGCTAAGATATAAGCTAATGATTTTAAAAGCAGCACTCCAAACAAAGCAAAGGGAAAGAAATAGATGCACATTAGAGTCTGTTCTTGCAAATAACATAAGAGGAAAAATAGTTCTTCGAAGTGTAACATTAGATAAAATCCCGCAATATGTGAAAGGATTTTGAAGAGCATGGGGTTCTTCCCAGGTACACCCCATCACAGGACTGAGTCCCTTATACAGAAGTTCTTATAAACTGAATGTGCCCTGATGTGGATGTTTATAAGCAATTAGAGCCATGCAGCATTTTCCCTACATACATAATTGTCATGGCAGCATTTGCTACATTTACAAAATGATTTTAGAGGATGGTTTATTCTTCTAAACATTCAGAGTTCTGTTAGTTATTTGAGCTTAGATTTTAACCAAAGAAAATTTAATCCGCCTTTCTATTAAAACTTATGAAGGCCCAAGAGCAGTGTGGTGATTGGCACTTTGCTGCTAAGGCTTTTTGATATTTGTTATGCAGAAAGGATACTGGAACACTTTTGTCATAGACAGCACTGAGCTGCCAAACAAAGATTAGCAATCATGGCAAAATATTACATTTCCCAGAAGTCATGGACATTGTGACTTCAGTGACAAATGGGATTTATTTCATTTCTAAATGACACTGAAACATTGAAAAGTTTTAAGCTTTGATTGCATATCTTAATGCAGAAAAGAGCAGAAAGTTCTTTTATCTTATTGTAATGAACTTCAATTCATAATTCATAATTTTTAATATTTTAATAGATAAGCTGAACCATGCAAACTGCAAAACCACAGGGCAAGGAATTGCCCTCATTGCCACTTAGCACAATTGAATAAGATTTCATAGCTCCCTGAGCAATGAAAGTTCACTTCAGTAAATTTTGATGTACCCTTTGCCTTCAGACATTAGGGAATTTTTATCAAGGAAACTATGTCACATATGCAGAATATATACTCATTCCATTCTCCTTTTGGTTTTACTTTAAAAAATTCCACCTTGGTGAAAGTTCCTCAATTTCAGCCATGGGTATTAAAAAGTTTTCATAACAAGAAGTCATCAGACAGTACACAGAAGGCACAACAAGCTTATCAGGTCCCAGGCCTTCTGTTACAGCTCATCAGGAATTTTTTGGACAAGCTTGTGTCAGAAAATGTGGGCACATCTAAAAATCATTGCAATAGGTGTGTCCCCAGAAATTCACTCAGAAAAAAGCTTTGTAACCTCCATAAAGAAAACTTGGTCTAAATCAGACCCTCTTCCCAGAATGGCCAGTGAGCTGGTGATTAAAGTGGTTGCTTCAGATATTGATGAATGACACAGCTGAGAGTTTAAACTGAGTCCCTCTTATCTCAGGTAAGCATATTAACTATGAAAGCTATATTAGACTTGATTTATCTCTTTCTAGAATTTATATGAAAACCTTTCTAATTTCTTGGTTTCATCTTGAGTTTAAAAAGGAAATGTTTTGAAATCCCAAAACGGCTTTGAGGACCATGGTAAACCTCTGTCACCCAGCTATATGTCATGCACTTAAATACTTTCTCTTGTAATCCACATCTTTTCCTACAGACTGTCTGTTACAAGGATTTTGTCTACAGATTATTTAGTGTTTTCTCATCTTATACATAATAAGAATTTCCCAGTCCTATCTTATTCCCAAGTGGTAAAAGTGGACGGAAGGAGAATGAGCAGTGAAAGGAGGAAAGTAGACAAAGAAAAATGCTGTTTACATAGGTGAGAAAAAAGGTAAAGAACCATTTCTGCTTACAGCAGATCTGTGCTCCCACCACTAGCAATTATAAAAACCCAAGTTTAGTCCAGTGAAAGATAATAGATTCAATTAGTGCAGAGGTGTTTTGTCTGTCCCTCTATACTGCTACAATTACACAGTTATTTAAAAATAATTTACAAACATCCACAATTACTCTTATTGGTGCAGCATTCCAAATACATACCAGGGCTCATGTTTTACAAATGGGGACTGAAGTAAAGTACTTGATTTGCTCAGGATCAAATTGCAAATTGATTTTTATTTACAAATTGAGTCCAACTCACTAAGGTGCAACCAAACCCTAGACCTGTTATTGCAGCATCTGTGTTTCTGTTTTCTTATCTTTAAAATAAGCCTTCTCAGAATAAGGAGCAGCTAAATGGAATTTTCCCTGCTTATGTCAAAAAAGTTTTGTAAATCACTTCCTCCCCCCCGCCTTAATTTACAAATTCAGAAAGATGAGCCAATAGGAACTATAAAGGAAAGGGGAACTATCTGAAAGGCAAATTATCAACTTGGAAGGGAGGTAACTAGTGGTTATTATCCTCAAGCATCAACACAACCCTATTTCTGTCTTGTATTCATCATCTTGGCACAAATAGGTGGGAGCATGCCAATGAAATTTGCTGATGACAAAGCTGGAAAGCATCATCAGTGCAGAGAACTGGAATATCAACATGAAGATAGGGATTTTTGTGGCTGATATCTATCTTTTATTGGATTGGCTGCATGGTTGGGATAGGCTTAGACAAAATTTCAGATGCAAAGCATTTTTCATTAAGTCTGAAGGAAGAAGTAGGCACAGCAATGATTAAAAAAAAGCAGTGTGCAGGGCTCTGAAATTGGAGAAGAGAGACATTCCTGGGGTAGCAGACAAAAAATAATAGAAGAAAATATAGTTTGATTGGTGGGATATCAAGACCAATGTCATTAACTTATCACAACACTCCCTACCCATTCTTAAGTATCTGTACTCTCCAAAAGCCTAAACTTCTTCCCTGAAAAATAACCTGACAAGATACAAATGTGTAGAGAATTAGAATTATTCTGCAGATTTCACCTGAAAGAATACTTCTACAACCAAGGCAAAACCATTTCTGACAACCTTCCTGACATAACAGATAAAGCAAACAGCAATAAAACATCAGACTGCAAACCTCCCAGTGGATGGAATTCATTGAACTATTACATAGATTGTTTCAGGAAGAATGCTAACAGTGAAATTCTCAACAAAAGTAGGAGCACAACTTCTCTCCCTTTGAGTGAAAAGCCATGCAGCCCTTAAGATCCAACAATGAAACAGTATTTGAACCAGAGGACACAGGTAGAGCTACACTATCTTTAACTACCAAGACTACATCAGTGAGGCCAAAAACGTTACAGCTGCCAAACTTTTCATGTGTTTAATAAAGAAAACCTATTGAATATTGCCTGTATCTCAGCTTGGTCCCACCTCCCAATTAACACAAACCAGCAAACCTTTGGAGGGGAAGGGGGATTGAGAAGGGGACAAGAACCTGGAAGGGGTGATTAGGATGGGAAGGAGAGGAGGGGGGTGGGTCAGGAAGAATGCCACAGGGGTTGAGCTCAACCTCAGAGTGGAGGCATGGGATGGGGGCTTTTGACCTGCCACCCTACTTTCAAGGTTTGTGGGTGAAGACCAGGGACCTCACTATGTAGGAGCTGAACAGGTATGTGATCTTGGAACCACTATTTGTCTGAGAGAGCTGTGATGTGGGAGGCAGCTTCTGGGTCAGGGGTAGGGGGGCTGTGGGGCAGGAGGCATTGCCCCAGCAGGCACCATGAGCTCTATCACAGGCTCTCCCACATGGGACCTGTGACCCCTCAGCCCAAGGTTCTGGGATCCAGTCTCCCCCTTTGAGGATCCCGGACTTACCATCACATCTGGGCTGGCCCGAACCTGAGGGCTGCCTATCCCCACCAAGGCAGCACTGCTCCACCCCAATGGGACCCAGCCCAAGAGTGGAGCCACAGAGAGTGGAAGAGCTCCCCCACAGGCCCCATGGCAGTTGGGTGGATGAGCTGGGGCCAGCGGGCTCTGTTTCCACTCGCTCTCCCAGAAACAGCCTGGCAAAGTGAGCTGATAGGCTGCACACTCACCCGCCTATTCTGAGCACTTCCGCACTCCTTTGAGACTGTCCTGGAACCACTTGGGGAGCCTGTCATATGGGGCAACCACTAGTGGTGTCGGACCTGGAAGGTGGGCAGTGTCACTGATGGCCCTGGAATTGGGTCTTAGGCAGCCCAGTCCATCTCCCTTCACTCACTGCTAATCCCCAAGTGGGCCCTGCCAGACATCTTCCTGACTATTTGGCCCATGGGTCATTGCCTCCCACGTGCCACATCTTCTATCCTAGCATCCCTTCCCCCCCCAGCATTTCCCAATCAGGGCACAGTGAGGAGCATTCCCCCTCAGCTGCCATCCAGGGGTCCCCCTATGGTACCCTCCTTCCTGTCACCCCAGGTGACCTGGTATGGCACCTCACTACTCCTGTCCAGAAGGGCTACAGGCTCTCCACAGAGGACAGCACTGATCAGTCAGGAGTGTCATAGGTGGACCCCAAGCAGTCTATGACCCTGTGCATAAACTCCTTGTCCTGGAGCTATAACTCTCTCATCTCTGCAGTGGCCTGGGGCTATCTCCTCCAAACAGTGGGTGGCCATCTGGCAACCCCATTCATGGGCCTCAGTAGTCCACTCCTGGACCTGGATAGCCCATTTCTGTGCCTTGGCAGCCCAGGTGTAAACATCCCCCAGCCCGTCCATTTCTCCTCTCCACATCTCAATTAGTTCCTTTGCTGGTCCCACTGTGCATGGGAGTCCAAAGTGCATGCCCTTAGCTCAGAAGCTGTGACCAAAATTTATACCATTTCTTCTTTATTTCACCAGCACCTCCTACACATCTCTCTAATGTGCTCTACAGATACCTGTAGAGCACATGATCAAGTGATCATCTTTGAACCACCATCCTGGCTGCTGTGAGCTGGCCTCCCTTACACAAATACAGAGTCTGCAGAGAAAGGAGATACAGAGCCTCTGTGCAAGGTTGCAATTTTTAGGGAGGTTTTGTCACCTCCCTGCCTGCCATCTGATACCTCCAGGGAAGGAATTCTACCTGATGAACACATCAAGGAACTACTCAACACAGCTTACAAAAACATTCTCATGGACCCAGAGGGACAGCCTTCCATCTTCAGCTCCCTCGGTGCAAAAATGAAGTTTATTTCCTACCTGTGGGGACTTTTTACCATCTTGTACCATCTACACTTTTCCCAGAGCCTGGCAAAGGGACTTTGATCCCGAAAGCTTGCAGAAAAGGACATTTTTCTTGCCATTTTCCAGTTGGTCTAATAAAAGGTATCATTTTGGAACCAAGAGTTCTACTTTTTTGTGTCTTTTTGTTTCAGACCAACACAGCTAGCAAGTACACCCCTGAAGTATAAAAAGAACCATTTTGGACCCTCTCACCGGAGCACTCATACAGTCACACTAAGGGAGCTATGGTGAGACCCCTCTCTGGACCCTTCACCCACCTGTGTGTCCTGGCTGTGCTGCAGGTGGGCAGCACCTGCAGTGGGGCAGAGAAGGGTTGACAGGGAGGTAGGGCCTGGTCCCATCTATAGGCACTGAAGTGAGCAATTGCTCCACTCCCAAACTAGGGTCCAGGGATCCTGGTTTCTGCAGGGACTCCAACCATCTCTGGACTGGGCAGGGACTGACCATGCCATGGAATGCCAGTGGGGATCCTCCATCTTCCCTTGCAGAAGAGATGTTTCAGTGCTGGATCCCTACGGGACGGACACTTAGATGAGGCATTTCAGGTCTGCATCCCTAATGACTTGGATCTATACTCCCAACATTCCCCCGGTGAGAGCCAGCCAGGCCCAGAAGAATGAGTTTTCTGGTTCTCCCAGGGGTGTCCCAGCCAGTGCATCATGTTCCAGGCTGGACATGGTCCTCTGGGAGCATCTAGATATAGCTGGAGAGGGGCCATCTGATTTGACAGAATACCAGAGAACCCCAAGTTGCCATTCAATGAGAATCCACCTCAAGTTATACCTGTGCCTGTGCTACAACAAGCTGACACCCCACAGAAGAGTTTCCAAATACCACTGCTATTGACATGATGCTCAGCCCTGACCTGACCCAGACCCCAACTGCCTAAAAGGAGTCCTGCCATGCACTGACCTTGGCTTTCCATCACCATTTCCAATAAGAACACTCTTGCAGGGGATAAGGGGAGGGGTGGCTTTGCAGCCAGGGGTTGCGGGGGGGGGGGGCAGTCTGGGGCCAGGATGAGGCCTTAATTGTAGGAGGAGAGTTTGGGGGTTCACCTAAGCAGTTGGTACAGTGACTGCCTGTGCTGTGAGAATACAAATCAGCTGGTACCCAATGGACTTTATCTATGGATTGGATCAGAGAAGAGGGGGAAACATGCTGGCATCCTTACTTGGGACTTTAATCATCAGAAGTTGGGGGAGGGCTGTGCATGGCTTATGCAGGTCATGCTGACACAGTAGTTGCTACACTAGCAGGAGGCTGGTAAGCACTCCATGCCTCTGGGAGGGGTGCTGTGACATGTCAGAAGAATGGTCCAGCAGCTGTACTCTTGCCCTGTAGCACCTGTTGACCTGCTCCTGGGCACCCAGTTGTCCCATTGTCCCAGGGCCTCCCTCCTCTTCTGGAGGGGGCTCCTCTAGGTCCCCAGTGCTGCTATAAGCGTGCCAGGTATCAATGAAGCTCCTCATAAAAAGGCACTGTCTACCTTTGGCCTCTGGACATTTTGTTGAAGTCAAGCATGTGGTGATACTAACTCCTCTTCACCTTGATCTTGGCACAGCACTGTGGCCAGCCCCTGCTGTGGCCTCACAATTGCATCTGCTGGGTGATGTGTTTGAAGACATCTTTTCTGAGGTGCCCTTTCTAGAACTGGTGCTGGATTTCATCCTCTCCCCAGGTAGCTATGAGATCTCTCCTCTGCCTGTACTCCCAGTTGTGTTCCCAGGTTTGGCTGGTGACAGAGGACAGGGCAGGGTCATCCCTGTTCCATGGCAATGCCTTTGGGTCTCAGCGCCCATCAGTGGATGAAGGTCTGGCTGCGAGGGGGTGGCAGGAAGGCTAGAAGGGTGGCAGGAAGTTTGGAAGAGTGAATGGCTGAAAAAGGCAGGGGACCTGCAGAGGTGTGAGTCCCGTCTCCCTCTCACTTCAGCTGGGTGTGGCCCCTGCTCCAGAGTGACTGGTGTCCTGATGATCAAGCCACCCTTACAACTTCAAACTTTCCAGGAGCTTAAAGCAGATACCACATGATTCTGACAATGCCCTTCAGCCCTGTGCCAAAAAGGCTTTGTGGTACAGCAAGTGCTCATGGGCCAGGTATTTGCCAGAAGTGCCCAAGCTGCAGAGGCCACAAGGTTGCTTCTTTGCAGGCCCAGTGCTGATTTTTTGGCCTCTGCCACTCTGACACAGCAGAAGCGAGGCACCTGGGGAAGGGGAGCCATGACAGGGTCCAGCTGACAGGGGGCCTGGCCCTGAGGCTGCCTGGAAGGGTATGCTGGTGCCAGGGCTGGGATCCCATGAGGCTGTGAAGGGTGATTCATGATGAGATGCAGGGAGGGCACAGCCTGGGGACATGGGTTCCCAAGTGCCGGGGCTGGTAGAGAGACACAGATCCCTTCCCCCTCCCCACTCCCAGCTGGCTGTGGCTCACAGCTGGCCAGTAGGAGGACACAAGGCTGGGGGCAGAGGCTTTGCTGAGTCTAGGAGTGGGGCTGGCCCAGTGCTCAGGTACAGCAGACAAACTCTAACTGAGCAGATGAGCTCTGACTAAGGCTAGAGTGCCACCCTGTGAGGGGGGAAGTTTGCGGAGTGCCAGAAAGCCCCATGGGATGCCGGAAGAATTCAACCTACCTTAACTCACATGGGATTCAGCACAGACATTCGATAAAGCATAAAGCAGTTTAGTCTGATAAATTAATCCATCCAGGGTTAACTTAAAGTGGGACCTGCCACTTTTAAAGCACTCTGTGTGTCAAGACTGGCTGCTTGGTTATGGCTGTAGGGCACTTTCTGTGCAATAAGTGTAACATCTGCACTTAGCTAGTGTTTCTACTGGTTTCTGTGATTCCACTGATAGAATCGTAACAGTTGTATATACCCACAAACTTTCAGAATATGTGGAGATAGTCACTGACTATGTGACTAAGATATTATTAACTGATCATCTTTATTTTATGATCCATTTCCCTAGCAAGTTTAACAAGTCACATTATAGGTTATTTACTATTAGTCTCAAAACTTCATAATTCAAACCATCCTCAGTCACTAGTCACTCAGTCTTTATATCATTAACAATGAAGTGCTGGGTCCCTGCTTTTCTGCAGCTTTATACACAGGTTTTAATAAATGCCTTGTCGTACAGCTTTTGGGTGAAAGGAGATTATCTTCTTTATTTTATAATACCTCAAACACTTTTGATCATTAATGACTTCAAATGTATTAATTTATCAAGACTTTTTTCCCCCTTTTAGATGTATGCTGCTACTGGCTGAAGGTAGACCAGATTTTCTTAACATGAGTATCTGAGATGGGATTTTTTTAAACTTGAAATGACCAAAAAAAAATGGATTATAATCAGAGGCATAACAAATCAGATGGGCAACAGTGGCAGTATGATGAATGGAGGCAGGGACAACTTCTGGCTGTTGCTGTGCTACAAGTGCAAATGTGCAATTCTTGCAGCAGCTGCTTTTTTTTTTGTGCCCCTCCTTCCACAAGTCAGTGCCCAGGACTACTGCCCTATTCAACTTACCACACTTTATGCTAATGGATCATTTTATCATTTCTTCTTCTGAAACAACATATGTACATATTTTCTCATCCAAATGGCTTATATATTTTCTTGAATCAAAATCAAGGAGCATTAATGCATAATGCAAGAAGACTGCAGAATGCATTACTTTGAGAAAATTAGCATCTTTGCAAATCGCACTTAATCAGATATACAATTAATAGCCTAAACTACACTTTTGACATTTTAAACAATGAAGAGAGAAAGCAGAGGCTGTAATGGAGCCCTGGGGACCAAATCTCACTAGGGGGTCTATTCTGGAGACTTATAAGCAGGCCCAATCTCTTCAGGGCCTCTTTCAAAGGTGCATGGAGCATATCAGGGAGCAAGGCCATTCTTTATCTATCTTATATACAGCACTGAGTAAAATGGCTTCCACTTTGCAGATCATTTTTCCCGCTTCCCCTCGTACTAGCCCTTAAAGTAGTCTGAGGGCTGTAGTTAAACACAGCTCATTAGGTCTGATTTTTATGGGTTTGGAGTGACCCCAGCCCTTGCAACACAGGGACATTGATTAGAAAATATTTAAGACATCCAAAAGAAAAATTTTGCAGTGTATGTACATCACAGAAAGGCTATTATGTGACAGCTTATTTGATGGAGTCTAATCATAGACTCATTACTTTGAAAAAAACAAGATTGAAAACTACAGTTGAACCAGTGCACATCTTAGTCATAGTTTCATCTTATGAAAATTAACCAACTGAAGTCCTTCCAATCAACCATTAAATCAATAATTATTTTAAAAGATTCCAGATTAACTCATTTTTGCAGTCCAGATTCTGAATCGAGAACAATAGTTTTAAAAATAACACTGTGTCAGCAAAACACCAGATGCTGCAGTGCAGAGTATTAATTCTAGTGCCAGTACCTGGGTGATGATATTGTACTGATGCAGACTCTGATAATTGTAGGATTTTGATTCAAGATACCATAAACTTTGCTTTGAATTTGTAAGAATCAGGCTGTGCCGTAAAAGCTAATCTGCACAGTATAGCCTACAAGTCACATTAGCACAAATTGTTTTATCTGTTCTCCTTTTATTTCAGAAACCTGAATAATTCATAACTGAAATATTTTAATCAGTTCTGACTTCTACACATCACTAACACCCGCCTTGAATAAAGGTATAGTATTCTAAAGTAATTGCTCAACATTAGTACAGCCAGTGATACTGCAGTATTTGTCAAGTCATTCCAGGCAAGGCTTCAATTCATGGCAGGATATAGCACAAGAAACCAGTCATAAGGGCCACAAGCAAAATAATATTGCAAAAGGCTTTAAATAATAGTCAATCAAATAGTAATTAATGCCTGCATCAGTCTCATGGAGCACCCTCCAGGGGCAGAGGGTGATTGCTTGGGACTACTTGTCTGATCTACAAAACTGTTCCCCAAAGCCAGGCGATATGGCAAGGAGCCTACTCTAGAATCCACTCTGAGAACTTGGACTTTCAGTACCTCATACTCCCTGGCTCTCCATGCCCTGACTGAAGGAGCCAGAATCCAGTTGTGCTCCCAAAAGAGAGACTTTACCTATTATTGCGGAGACCTAGTGCAACCCAAAGTTGTAAGCAGCAACCAGACAGGTCTGTTTCAATAAAGGATTTATCAAGGCAAAGACCACCCAGCCACAGATTCTCTTCCCCCTCTGCCAGGTTAAATACTTCACCTGGCTCCAATTCAGCCCACACAGCTCATAGGACCCACAATGATTGCTCTACTGTTCTCTTCCCATTTTTTCCAGGTTCTGAGCCTCAAATATCCATTGGTGTTCACTGGTCTCCATCTCCAGACCCTCGCCCCAGGAGCTGACAAGGTGCCTGTTCAGTCTGCTTTCTCATTGACATGTTTATCTCAGTCTCCCCTGGACACCTCCTAGGTTTTACCTGCAATCCCCATCTTTTGGTGACCTGTGAACAAAGTTATTTAAATGTCTGTTAATGCTAAAGGTCCATTTTGTCTTGTCCTGTACCTGGCCAGTCCTGGCACTTAACCCTTCATTCTCTATGCACAGGCCAATGAGATAAATTGAGTCAGCCAACATTATAACAACATGAACATGCTGGAAATATTGCAATCACACACACAGTTTGTCATTCAATATGTACACACAAGAAGATGGAATTAAATTGACATGGATGGCCTTAATTTTGGCATTCAAATCTTGAGTGTTCAGCTTTGCCTCCTGAATAATGTTTTTGCACGTAAGAGCTTGTAAAAATTTTAGTTGAAGGTCACACTAAAAATATAAAATCCAGTTTAAACATTTAAGTAGCTATGATATTAATATTGTATATTCTTAACATTACTCTACACTGGTGGTTTTAGAAGAGTCAAAGTTATTCTTTAAGCTATGATCATGCAACTAGGTCCATGCAGGCAGACCTTTGTGCCTATCCAGAGACCTCATTAACATCAGGAGGCTTCCAAATAGATATGAGAGGTGCCTAGCCCAAACCAGCTGCTCCTGATTTTGGTCAGTAAAACTAAATATTTCTGTCCTTCCTAAATCCCTTTTTAATTTCCTCATACACCTTTGATATAACTGAAGTAACAGAGAATTGAGTACCAATATGACATCACGAACAGATGAAAACATACCCCAGTGTGATTTACACTGGCTTTGCATACAGATAGAAAGTACAATTGGATCAGAAATGAACAGACATGCACCTATTCCAGGGTAGCTGCTTGCAGTAGGCAGCTATTACTGAATCTCATCACCAGATGAAAGAGCAGGAAGTAATAGACTGCTTCCCTTCAAACATGTACCCCAGAATGCACAGGGATGGATGACATTGACCTAATTTACACCTTCAGGCATTTTACTTCATTCTTTCAAGAAGAATCCCTGCTGAACAAAACAAGCTGGCATTACACCAATTTTAACTGTGTAGGTGTTCCAATTCTCTGGGACCTACACTTACACGTGTAGTCAAATAAAGGCAAGAAGACCAAAGCTGCTGAGAAACTTATCCACTTTAGGTTGTTAACAGTATCTCTGAAAGCCAAGGTGAATTTGAGAACAAATGAAATTTGAAAATAGGTCAGGGTTTGAAGCTTTAAATAATCAGATACAAAGGAAGTTATGCAAGTTAAAATGGTGTGTGGTAGGCCACTTTCAAGGCAATAGCAAGTATTGATACAGATCATTTTCTTAGTGGACCATCACAAATCTTTCTACCAAAACCCCACAGGAATTCCACTGATACACAGAATCTTGGATAGTTATAGGGTCATTAACAAATCAAACTTGTCCCCATTACTTTCATTCTTTTCGTAGAAGCACATATAATGCAGAACATGAATGTTAGAATAGAATGTTAATCCTTCTATAAAGACATCAGAGAATGCTTTATTTCTTTTTAAGAGCTTCAGGGATACAAAGCAGCTCAAACCATGTTGAGTAATATTGAGTACAACCAGGAAGTAGTACTCTTTTTTGTCATGGTAGTAGTGAAAGGGTATTGTTCCCCTTGTGCATTTAAGAAACAAAATAACTCATTTATAGTGGTTTGAACTGAAGTCTCTCTGTACAGCCAGAACTAATGCTGTTAGGAAACTTTTGGCAGGAGTAAAGTACTTTTGGAAGAGATATTAAAAAAAAAGATTTTCTTTCCATTTGTACTCATTAGAGATCCTGTGGCACACTTCAGGAGAACTGGGATGTGAATGCAGTGCCTGGGCCAAACTTTTAACTGTAGTAATTACATTCTATTACTTAAAATTGCAATTCAGTTGCATGTATCCACCATT
Source organism: Crocodylus siamensis (assembly GCF_052110815.1). Lineage (NCBI taxonomy): Eukaryota > Metazoa > Chordata > Crocodylia > Crocodylidae > Crocodylus > Crocodylus siamensis. The sequence continues at coordinate 252,241,577 of NC_143395.1, forward strand.
TTCACTTTAACAAGTGTCCCTGGTTGCCATTCAAGAATTGCTAAGCTCCATGCCAACATATCTGAATTTCAGCAGGAGGTGAATTTGTTCCTGTGTTGCTCTTTCCCACTGAAGATTACACTGTGTTGCATAATTAGGCATTAGAACACTTTGGGGTTTTTAGCCATTTAAAGTGATAGAAAGCCAAAGAACAGGGAGGGTACATGCTGTTTAAAACATCCAGTGACTTCCCAAGGGAAAAGTTTAAGTAAAAGTAAAAAATTCTTTAATGCCTTGGGGGTGGGGAGGGTACTTCATCCTATTAGGAAGAGAAGAGATTTTAAAAGAAAACACTTTGCTAAATATGGACAAGCTTTTACTTCAACATCCAGAAATTGGGATTTACCTAAGAATTTATTACTTTTCTTTAGACAAAGTAAACTGTAAGATCAGTCAGTAAAACATAGCTTTTCACAATGAAAACCAACAATGCTGCCTTGCAAAAACATTTACGTTTGAAAAAAATTTTTGTTTATACTAACATCAAGGATATTAACATCATTTCAGAAGTTTGTCATGACCTGATAACAAGAGACTTGAGTAATATTTTAAAGGCTTACAGCACACAAGATACAGAATTCCAGTGTAGTCTAAGAGCCGTAGTGGTAGGTGAGCATCAAAATAGTCTGCATTATTTGTATGGAGACAAGTTGTGAGGAAAAGGGTGTACAGTGGTTACCTTGAATTAGTTATACACAAGCACCAAAAAATGATGTATATTAGGGTCTGTCCAACTGCTGTGCTCATACCATGTGTGGCCCATTAGGCATTAACGTGCAGCCCCCAGGCTCTCACACAGCTGCCATTTCCCCCATTGCTCTAGTTGCAATAGTAGCTGAAGACTCCAGGCCGCCCCTCACTCCTCCAGCTACCATTTTCTACCTCCGCCCCAAGAAGTGGGATAGCATAGTGGTGCAGAGAGCTGATGGTGAGTCCAAGACCATGCCCAGGGAGGAGGTGGGAGAGTGACCATGCCCATTCAGGTCAACAATGGCAGGGCATGAGTTGTAGAGTGGTGATCATGTTTGTGTGCTTCTGCAATGCAGAGATGGGGGGTGGTGCCTGTGTGGGTGCCTGACACAGAGGTGTAGGAAGCAAGGGGGCATGCATCTGCACAGTACACCTGCCTGATGCAGCCTGTGTGACATATGAGTCCCAGGACAAGTGGTCCCCAGAGGCTTAGAAATTGACAGCCCTGATCTATATGATTCAGAACAGCTATGTCAGAGGGAAAGCACCTAAAAAAGAGCATTCAAAATGCACATTAACTTTCATTTTAAATACAAGTCACTGTCTTTGAAAGGAGTCATTAGCTATTTTTCTGCAACCAGGTCATGGCTGGGTTACAACAAGGTTCAGACCAGTTTACTGTGATGATGTGTATGCTGTGTGAAGACGTACATAAAAGCAAGTGTGGGAGTTCTTTGCAGATGGTTTTATTATAATAACAGGGATGATAAAAAAGTTGCAAAAGAGATACAGAGTTTAGCAGAAAGGCTGAGAGAGGTCAAGTTTAGGAATGAATAGGAAAAATTAAAAGGTACTTGACCAACCTGAGATGAAGCTGCTAAGATGGGTATTGGGAATTTCACTGGGAGACAGAAACAGAAATGGAACACCAGCTCATTCACTGACGTTGAGAACTTTCTTTAAAAGCCCAGGAAAGCTTGATAAAGATGTCCAAAATATGTTCTTCATAGTGAAGAATAAAATACAATCAAAAGATGGTTGGATATAAAAGGGGGAAAAGGGGAAAGCAAAAGAGGGAAAATAGGGCTAACATTGTGATAGGAAGGAAAATTTTAGACAAGTTACAAATGTCATTGTTTCATAGATTCATAAATTCATTCAAAGATAGATTCATAGACTGTGAGTCTGGAAGGGACCTCAGAAGATCATCAAGTCCACCCCCTGCACCAGGCAGGAAAGATAACTGGGATCAGGTGACCCGAGCAAGGTGACTGTCCAGTCTCCTCTTGAAGATTTCCAGGGTAGGTGATTGCACCACCTCTAGAAGCAACTTAGTCCACAGCCTGGACACCTTGGCTGTGAAGAAGTTTTTTTCCTAATGCCTGAAAGGGTCTTCTAGGAGTTTATGGCCATTACTCCTGGTTATCCCCAAGGGTGCCCTGGCAAGCAGGTTTTTTTGCCAAGCCCTTGATGTATGCCCTTGATGTAGTGGTAAGCTGCTATCAAGCCCCCTCTCAGCCTTCTCTTTTTCAGGCTGAAGAGTCCCAGGTCCCTCAGCCTTTCCTTGTCTGGCCGCATGCAAGTCTCTGATCATACGAGTGGCCCTTCTTTGTACTTTCCTGAGCTTTACCTCATCCTTCCTGAAGTAGATTTCATAGATTTCATAGACATTAGGGCTGGAAGGGACCTCAGGAGATCATCGAGTCCAGCCCCCTGCCCAAAGGGCAGGAAGTCAGCTCGGGTCATAGGATCCCAGCAAGATAAGCATCCAATTTACTCTTGAAGGTGTTCAATGTAGGTGCTTGAACCACCTCCGCTGGCAGACTGTACCAGACCTTGGGGGCTCGGACAGTAAAGAAATTCTTCCTTATGTCCAGCCTGAAACGGTCTTGCAGCAGTTTGTGACCATGTGACCTCATCATCCCTTGGGGCGCTCTGGTGAACAGACGTTCCCCCAGATCCTGGTGGTCACCCCGATAAACTTATAGGTGACCATCAGATCACCCCTGAACCTGCGCTTTTCCAGGCTAAAGAGTCCCATGGCTCTCAGCCTGTCATCGTAACATCTGTTTTCTTGACCTCTGATCATGCGCGTGGCTCTCCTCTGGACTCTCTCAAGCTTCTCCACATCTTTTTTGAATTGTGGAGCCCAAAACTGGACGCAGTACTCCAGCTGCGGCCTCACCAAGGCCGAGTACAAGGGGAGAATGACGTCCCAGGATTTGCTCGAGAAGCATCTATGGATGCATGCCAGCATTTTGGTCGCTTTATTAGCCGCAGCATCGCATTGGAGGCTCATGTTCATTTTGTGGTCAATGATGACCCCCAAGTCTTTTTCTTCTGTAGTGCTAACCAACGTAGCACTGCCGAGCCTACAAGGGTGCTGCAGGTTTTTCCTCCCAAGGTGGAGAATCTTGCATTTTTCGGTATTAAACACCATGAGGTTCTTGTCTGCCCATTTGCTGAGCTTGTCAAGGTCAGCCTGGATCACCCGCCTATCTTCTGGCGTGGATGCTTTGCCCCAAAGTTTGGTGTCATCGGCGAACTTGGCCAGTCCACTCCTGACTCCAATGTCAACATCATTAAAGAAGATGTTGAACAGTATGGGTCCCAGGACAGAGCCTTGAGGGACCCCACTGGTCACAGGGCACCATGATGAGTGACTGCCATCAATCACAACCCTCTGGGTCTGACCACGAAGCCAATTTCCCAGCCAGCGGATCGTGGTGGAGCCAAGGCCACAACTGGCCAGTTTGGCCAAGAGGTGATCATGGGATACCAGATCAAAAGCTTTTTTGAAGTCAAGATATATGACATCAATCTCTTCTCCCTTGTCCAGGTGATAGGTCACCTGGTCATAGAAGGAGATAAGATTGGTCAAACAAGACCTACCCGCAACAAACTCGTGCTGGCTGTCCCTTAGAATGTTAGCCTGGGCCAGTCCCTTAAGGATGGCCTCCTTAATAATCTTTTCTAAGATCTTCCCCAGGATAGAAGTCGGGCTAATGGGCCTGTAGTTAGCCGGATCCACTCTCCTCCCTTTCTTGAAGATCGGCACCACATTGGCCTTCTTCCAGTCTTCGGGCACTACACCAGAGCGCCAGGAGTTTTCAAAGATCTGTGCCAGGGGCTGGGCTATGACGCTCGCCAGCTCCTTGAGTATCCTGGGGTGCAGGTTGTCAGGGCCAGCTGACTTGAAGGTATCCAGCTTCTCAAGGTATTCCTTCACGAGGTCAGCATTGATGGAGGGTAGGGGATTCCCCTCACCCAGATTTCCCTGTCCCATAGCAGGCATGGGCATCCCGTGTCACTGATAAAAGACTGACGCAAAGTACCTATTTAATACGTTGGCTTTTTTCCTGGGCATCAGTTGTCAGTTGCCCCATCTGGTTTAGCAGGGGTCCAACATTGCCCTTGCTTTTCCTCCGGCTCCCCACATATCTGAAAAAGGACTTTTTGTTTGTCCTTGATGCCTGAAGCTAGTTGGAGTTCAGTTGCAGCCTTGGCTTTCCTGGCTTGGTCCCTGCAGGACCGGACCAGCGCGGAGTAATCCTCCTTGGAGGTGAACCCCGTCCTCCATCCTTTGTAGGCTTTCCTTTTTAGCCATAGGAGGTCCGCTAGGTCTCTGGAGAGCCAGGGGGGCTGCTGTGCCTTCTTGCTGCCTTTCCTCCGTGTTGGAATAGATTTAGCTTGTGCACTGAGGATCGCTTCCTTGAGAAGCAACCACTCTTCTTGAACTCCCATCTCCCTGGGGTCATGGTCCCTGAGGGCCTGACCGACTAGCCTCTTGAGCTTGTCAAAGTCAGCTTTTCAGAAGTCAAGGACTTCTGTGTTGCTGACTGACTTGCCAGCTTTACGGCGGATGGTGAAGGTAATCAGCTCGTGGTCGCTGTCACCCAACTTCCCATCAATCACTAGGTCGCCGATTAGGTCATCCCCCGTAGCCAGTACCAGGTCAAGCAGTGCTTTGCCTCTTGTTGGCCTATAGACTTCTTGAGTCAGGTAGAGGTCATCCACGCACGAGAGAAAGCTTTGCGACCACTCAGATTTAGCTGAGTGATTTTCCCACGAGATGTCCGGGTAATTGAAGTCACCCATGACAACCAAGGTCCTGGAGCAAGCGGCCTCAGTCAGTTCCCGGACGAACTCCTGGTTAAACACGGGACTTTGAGTGGGAGGTCTGTAGTAGACTCCCACCGTTGTGTCCCCTGTGCCAAATTCCCCACACATTTTTACCCAGAGGGTCTCTAGCTGTCCATGCCGGTCGCCAACATCAGCTTGCAGGGACATGTAGCTTTCCTTCACATAGAGAGCTATACCCCCGCCCCTTTTGTCAACACGATCCCTCTTGTACAGGGTATAGCCCTCTATACCTGTGGTCCAGTCATGGGTGGAGTCCCACCAGGTCTCCGTTATCCCAATGACATCATATTTCTTTGCACTGAGCAGGAGGACGAGCTCGTCCTGCTTGTTGCCCAGGCTCCTGGCATTAGTGTACAGGCAGGCAAGTGTGCCCTTGGGGAATCTTGCCTTGCCCACAGATTGTGCCAGGGCTGGGGCAGGGGTGGGCTCCCTTAAGTGCCCCCTTAAGTGCCTTGGTCCACTGGCTTTGCAAGGGTCGTTCAGCAGGTCAGCAGTGGCAGTAGTCCCCCCATCCGCCAGCGGGCTTAGTTTAAAGCCCAGTGGAGCAGGTCAGCCAGCCTGGCTGAGAAGAGCCTCCTCCCCAGGGGAGAGAGGTGGAGGCCATCTCTTCCCAGCAGCTCACTGCCTCTCTCTCCAAAGAGCGGGCTGTGGTCATGGAAGCCAAAGCCTTCCCAATAACACCAGCGCCGCAGTCTTTGGTTCACCGCGTGGATCCTCCTCCCCCTCCTCAGCCCATAGCCTGAGACTGGGAGGATCGACGAAAACACCACCTGAGCTCCCAGACCCCTAAGCCCCACTCCCAACTCCCTGTAGTGCCTCATGACCTGGCTGGGGGTGCTCCGAGCCGTGTCATTGGTGCCCACATGAATAAGGAGCATGGGGTAGTGGTCTGTGGGCCAGAGGAGCTGCGGGATCCTCTCTGCAATGTCTCGGATGCGGGCCCCCGGGAAGCAGCAGACTTCCCGGGCTAAGGGGTCGGGGCGGCAGATTGCCCCCTCAGTGCCCCGCAGGATGGAGTCTCCCACAACAAACACCTTACGCTTTGTCTTGGGGAGAGTGGGGCCAGTAGCTGCGGTCAAGCCTGGGTTGCCTGCAGGAGCTGGCAACTGCGTGGGCTCTGCTGGGGCTGCAAGAGGTGCGACCCTGTTGCTAAGCTCCGGCGGGGGAGGGGCCTTGGTGCGGCGGGCCTTGGGGCCCTTGACTACCTTGGTCCATGCCCCTGACTGGGCAGAGCGGGAGGTCCCAGAGTCCTCCTTAGTTGTGGAGGGAGATGGTGCTCTCCCCTGCGGCTCCCGGGGGAGAAGGGCCTGGCAGTAGGAGTCTATCTCCTGCTCACAGTCCCTGATGCCACGCAGTCTCTGGACTGTGGCCTGGAGCTCCTCTAGCTGGCGTGCCAGAGACCCCAGTAGGGAGCAGACCCCGCAAAGGGAAGTGGCCATGCTCCCGGGCCCCAGAGCCTGAAAAAGGGACAGGCAGCCCCCGCAGCCAAGAGCCAGGGGCTCCGTCTGCATGGAGCCTGGAACCATGGGCTCCGTCTGGGCGGCCGTCTCTGAGGTGCCCAGTGGAGGGGCCGCAGAGCCCGAGGGGACCCCCGGGGTGCGGCGCGTGCCCATCCGTGTCATGCCTCTGGTAGGCTGGCTACGGCTGGGGCTGGCTATGGCGGGGGGTGGTCACAGGCAGGGTCTCGTGCCCTCCTGCGCCCTCCCCTGCGCGAACTCCGCGCTAACTCAAGTGCCTGTTTACGCAGCCTGGTCGCGGGGCTCCCTGCGGGGCTGGGCCAAGTAGGGGCCTGGGCGGGGGCTTGACCCGGCCCGGCACCAGGCAGCAGCCTCCTCCCAGCAAGCGAGGAGTTAACCCCTTCCCACCACGAGCCCGCTTACGTCCAGCTGTGCTGGGGGTCGGCTGGGGGCTCGGCGGCTGCTGAGGGGGTGTCTGGGGGGCTTCGGGGGAGTGGGGGCGCAGCGGGCTTCACACGCGCATCTCTCACCGCTCCAGAGCCTACCTGAGTGTGGTTTTTTTTTTTTTTTTTTTTTTTAATCCCCCTGGCTGGCAGGCCCTTTTAAACTACGCGCATGCGCAGTGGGCCTGCCATCGGGGAACGCTGGCTTCTCAGGCCAGGGGGGCCCTGCCCGGGATTTGGGGAGCCCTGCCCTACAGGAGGGGGACTGGTGAGTACCCCCTCCTTCACTCCTCTCTCCCTGGGGGCTGGGCCAAGTAGGGGCCTGGGCGGGGGCTTGACCCGGCCCGGCACCAGGCAGCAGCCTCCTCCCAGCAAGCGAGGAGTTAACCCCTTCCCACCACGAGCCCACTTACGTCCGGCTGTGCTGGGGGTCGGCAGGGGGCTCGGCGGCTGCTGAGGGGGTGTCTGGGGGGCTTCGGGGGAGTGAGGGCGCAGCGGGCTTCACCCACACGTCTCTCACCGCTCCAGAGCCTACCTGAATGTGCACAGTACTGGATGCAGTACTCCAGCTGCAGTTGCACCAATGCCGGGTAGAGTAGAAGAATCACTTCCCTAGTTTTGCTAGAGATGCATTGATTGATGCATGCCAGGGCATTATCTTCCCTTTTGCCAGTGGCATCATACTGCCAGCTCATATTCATACTGTGATCTATTATTACCTCCAGCTCCCTTTCATTCATGGTGCTGGTCAGTTTGGCATTGCCAAGCCTGTAGGTGTGTAGGCAGTTATTTGTCGCCAGATGGAGTACCTTACATTTCTCAACATTGAACTTCACTTGATTCCAATCTGCCCAACTTGCTAGCCAACCTAGGTCCACCTGTATCTGTAGCCTATCCTCAAGTGTGGCTATGCTTCCCCATAACTTGGTGTCATCCGCAAACTAGTAGCTTCCCTGGGAGTATTCTACATATATCTGTCTTAGTTATCTATTCATCATCTTTCGTAAATCAAAGTCCTATGATCCACTGTCTCCAAATAAAGTTTTAGGCAGCAGATTCCTGCAATACATCTTGAGAACCTTAGCCTGTTTTATTTTAGTTCAGCACCAGCAGTCATTGTTTGCTATGGGGCAACCAACCTAGTAATCAATGTGGCTATACTGAGGCCCCCTCTCCACATTACAGGATTATTCAATTCACTGGTCAGTTTGGTTTCATGCACAATTACCTTAAGACCAGATACTCATACAAAAAGTAGCTATCACATCATGAAATCTCCAACCAGCTATAAAGTTAGAACTCAAAAATTCATACTAACTTTATAGCTGGTTGCTATCAAGCTTTAATCTGCATGTATAGCAGGGTCTCCACTGTGGCTGGGAGCCTCCACAGCTGACAGGGATGCAATATACCCAGTGTAAAATCTCCAGACCTATAGGATCGCAGCAGTTGTGATTCCCCAGGGTGTGGGTGTGTGAAACCCCTGGACTTGGGGGATGGCGGCTGCTTGGGGGTGCACGAAACCCCCAGGTGTGGGAGATGGTAGCAGCTGAACTCCCCCAAAGTTCAGGGGTGTGTGAAACCTCTGAGCCTTGGGGATCATGGCAGCCACCATCCCCCAGACCTAGGAGTTTCACACTCCCCAAATCCTGAAGGATCACAGCTGCTGCAATCCCTCAGGCCCAGGGGTGCATGGTGCACTGCTGTGGCTGGCAGCCCCTTAACTGAGAGTGCTCCCAGCTGCAGAAACTTGCTTCTTGTCAGTGCGGGGGAGGGAAGGGGTGGGGACTGTACCAGCAATAAGGCATGATGGGATCGAATGCACAATCCCACAAACACGCATGTGTGACATGGCAGGAGGCACAATTTTGCAAATCCCATTGTGCCTTTACCTCCACATGTAGAGGGGGTCCAAATTACACCCCAATGAAGAAATTGCCTTTTGTGTTGTTTATGCATGTACACATGTTTGTGCATTTTAGTTGGGAAGAAAACACACTGAGTGTGGGAGTAAAGGCACCAGAGTCTCTTACCTCACCATGGAGACTTGAAGACTGCAGCCACTGCTTCTGCCAAAGCATGTGTTCCCCAGGGCCTGCCATTTGGATCTTCCTCTTAATCATTGCCTGAGGTGTATCCGCCATCACCCACCCAGAAGTATGCTACTGCTTTACTCTACCTATTAAAGCTATGCCATTAAGGAGAAAAGGATTCAAGGACCACAAAGTGTGAAGAGGCAAACGTAACTCCATAGCCCAGTGGAGGCCTACTTTTCAGTCCCTGCTCCTAGGGACTGTTCTTCATGGCCTACATTAAACAGTCACTAGAGAAAAACAAAAACACAGTCTCCTAACCATGCAGATAGCCCCATAAAAGATATCAGCCTCCCAAATCCTTATCTGTCTTTGGAACAGTCATTTAGTCTTTGCAGTTTATACAGCACATTTGTTATTGTTGAATTTCCTTTTGATTACAAACAGTTGATGGGATAAGTCATATGATATTATTCCTGCTCACCAATTGACTGTTCTTGTTCTCAGTGGGCACATCTACACAGTATGCTAAAATTGCAGTAAAGTAATTCTACTGCACATTAGCATGGCTGGCAAAAACCATGCTATATGTGCTAATGCACAGTAGAATTAATCTACTGTGCATTTGCATTGAATAAAAACCATTCATCTGCACTAATGCACAGTAGCACTGATTATGGCACATTAATATGACAATGCATTAATGAACGTGTAGATGTGTACAAACCCTTCAGAGAGAAATCTTGCATTTTCAAGTTTAAGATTTATACTCAGGGGTGGCTTTGAAAATTCATAAAAATTACAAACCTTTGTACCAGTAAGATGTTTTTGCTCTAATATAAAACATTGGCTATTTGGTTAAAAGACAGTTGCCAGATAGATTACTGCTTTATGCACAAACAATATTATCCATAGAGTGCAACTTCATGGACAAATGGAGGTATGATTGCAGCAGAGGTATGTACAGTCATGCTAGCTTTAAACTACCTAATGTAGGTTATAATTGTAGTAAAGTTGTGGTGGCTCATGTGTCAGCAGCAGATAGCAAACCAAATGCATATCCACTAAGTCCCAAGTGCACTTTTACAGAACATGCTGAATTTGATGCAACTGTGTCTTAATTGCTATTGTTACCTGTGTTAGGAAGACTGAAATTAGCTCAGGCTTCCCTACCTGTACTGCAATCACAAGTTCACTTTACTATGCAGACATTCTCCAGGGACTAGTAATATGCTGCTGGCCTATACCAAAAATGAGTTGTGCCACCAATATATCTCTGTTCAGCAGAACCTGTGTTACAAAGCAGAAAACCAAGGTTATGCCTACTGCATAGCCACTTGCCATGAGCAGCTGAGGGAGATGGGATCTACCTATCTACTAACCTCTGGGCACATGGGTCTAAGAGCACACAGGTTTTACTGCTTTGCCTGGACAAACACAGCAAGTCATTATCTAACCTCAAGAGGAAAGAACCAGATTCTAGTTTCACTTAATACTTCTGCTACCATCAAAGGGGTTGCACGGATTTAAAGACAGTGAAAATTAAGTCAAAATTTGGAACAGGGTTTCAAAACTCATAAAACTGGTCATTTCTTCCATTCTAACCCATGTTTTAACATACATTTCCATTGCTCTGTGCAATAAATGCTAGCCACAAAAAATGCACTTATTTTACATAGAAAATGCAAAGGATACACCTTCACAAATTATTGATAGATATGCCCTGAGTTAGATCGTACCAGACGGATAACTCTATTTCCTAGATATACTTATGTTTTCTGACCTTTTATGGGCATAAAAGGTCACTAGGATTTTAACCCTCTCACAATTCTTGTCTGTGATCGCAAATAACTCAAGTTACAACTTGTGATTTACTTCCACTAATTTTAAGGTACATACTTACAATTCATACATCAGATTAATCACATCTTCCTTTGATTTATATATTTTAAATTCAAAATGTCACATACTTTCAGGTTTCAGAATGGATACTTGCTAAAACATACTGCAGGAACAATTAATTATAAGCTGAAACTTTACAGTATAGATGCATCTTTCACAGATACTCAATTAGTATTCAGCAGTGTATACATGCACACCTTAATAACTCACATAATACAGAAATCTCTGAGGTCTCAAGCAAGACCATGATTACTCATGTGGACAGTTTTACTGGATATAAAGTGAAAATCTACCCTGCCTACTGCATGACTTCAGACCATCATGGCTAATGACTTGGATTCAGGTAATACAGACAACCCTAACTGTAAGACAACCTTCCCTTCCAATAAATTAGATTCTATACATGGAAAAATTATATTTTTGTTATACTTTTCTATGTATAGAATCTAGTCATTGGAGTATTGTCTTAAGTTTGTTCTCACTGTAGCAGGGAAAGCAGTGGCATGGGGGCAGGCAGTGGGGGAAGCAATAAAGGGGCAGGCTGTATGCAGAATCAGTAAGAAGAGGCAATGAAGGATAAGTGCAGGGCAGTGTAAGGGGGCAGGCAGCTTGCCCCAGGTGGTAACAGGGATGGAGCCTACCAGTGGGGCAGAGCAGAGGGAGACAGGGAAGAAGTGGGCAGCAGAAAGGAAAAGGCAGGGAAAAGGCAGCAGCTGCAGCTTCAGCCTGACCCAAGGTCAGGCCAGAGCCACAGCAGCTTCCTGGCCCCTCACCACCTTGTACTCAATTCTAAGAAAAGCACCCCTATTTCCCCCTCTCCCTCCACCCACCCACCCATGTTAAATGGGGAAATAACTTTATTATTAAAGAGATGAACCATATTTGCTCGATTCTATGAAATAACAGATTACTATAAATAACCATTATTTAAATCATTTCACTCATGGGTCTATTCATTGTGCTTGAAAATGTTTACAGAGTAGGTCCCTTTATTTTCTATTGCAAGGCTTTGAAGCTGAGTCACTCTGAGCTCATGTGCCAGGATCAGCACAGAATTGTAATGTAATTACTGCCTTATCAAACTAGCGATAATGACAACAGGATTCAACTTCAGCAGAATGTAATTGGGCTGGATGTACATTCCTGGAAAGGTGGAGCTAGAGTCTGAGACAACCTGTGATGAAAGTCCTAGGACTAGTCAGTTAGTTTGAGGTTTACATTTTATTAAATTAAATAAAACAAACTCTAGGAAGTAAGTTTTGTGGACTAGTGCATGTACACATTAGGGCTGTGCAAAACGCACCATTCCACTTCGACTACTGATTCAACATTTCAGTGGAACAGTGTTTCATTTCAAGTTTAGTTTAGTTTCAAAAGCACTGTTCCATTTTGCTTTGTTGAAAGTTTCACTGTTTCGACACTGTTTTGATGTTTCGCCCACAGGCTAGAACGGGGAAGCACAAGACTGGAGGAGGAGCCGCCTCTTGTGATCACAGGGAGATCAGGGGCCTGCACCCCTGGGAGGAGTCCGGCAGAGCCCCACAGCCCTCCCGGATGTGCAGGCAGGAGTCTGCTGCTGCCACCTGACCGGCGCTGGGTGCTGAGCCCAGTGGAGGGAGGTGGAGCACAGCCCTGGCACTGTGCCCTGGCTCCCTCCTCCGGGCTCAGCTCCCAGTGGCTGGGCTCTGCTTCCCCCTACTGGGTTGCAAACCACTGGGTGCTGAGCCCAATGGAGGGAGGTGGAGCACAGCCCTGGCACTGTGCCCTGACTCCCTCCACCAGGCTCAGCTCCCAGTGGCTTGTGTCCCCATGGAACTCAGTATAGAGATGGGAGCCGGAGTGCAGTGCTGGCTCTGCCCACCTCCCACCACCGGGCTGAGTGCCATGGGGCTGGCAAAGCCAATCAAAGTGCAGCCCGGCAACAGGAGGCAGGCAGAGCCAGTGCTGTACTCTGATTGGCTCTGCCAAACCCACAAAGCACAGCCCAGTGGCACAAGGCAGGGAGAGCCAGGGCTGCACTCCCCGCCGGGCTGAGCTACATGGGGCTGCAGAGCCACTCGGAGTGCAGCCCTGGTTCTCCCCTACCTCCCACCACCTGGCTGCCTCTTCAAAATGATTGAAAACTTTTGAAACTTTTAAAATGTTTCAACTGTCCTCATTTCATTTTGAGGCTGTTTTGAAGACCTATGTCGCGTTTCAATTTCACTGTTTCAATGCTTAAAATAAGCCAAAACAGCATCAAAACAAAACAGCCAGCAAAGCTTTGCACAAACCTCATGGATAGTATTGTGCTGAGGGAAACAGGAGGGGCACTCTCTGTTCCTAGTAATTAGTTCAAAAGATTTAATATATTTTACACTCTCAGCCCTGTAACACTCCTGGAAATAGACAGCCTATGTAAGGACAATATAATATGATCAGGGCATTCCAGCCTTATGAATTCTTAACTATTCGTTGAAATTTTTATGGAAAAGTTGGATCTAACATCTTTATTGATAGTCTAACACATAACTTGCTGCAGATAAGGTGAAAATTATTTCTACCGCCTTTCGCTTAAAAACAACCTAGAGATTAGAGTCTGCACACTGATCTGTTATTCGTAAGTAAAAGTCATGTTGTTAATGAGTCTCAGCAATTGATTATGTTCTTTCCAAAGTTTCCAAGTCTTTGTCTGAAAATTTTCTTTATCTGGTCCAGAAAGTTCTCTCTTCTCAGCACCCTTGAATTTATCTTTGCAATGTTATCAGAGAAAACAAGCTTGAAGAAACATTTAAAACTGTGCCTTTAACCCACGGGAATTCATAGATATTGCATTTAATAGGACACATGAAATGAAGTTATGCTCAACAAACTATGCTCTTGTGGTATATTTTCCCATTATATATATATATATTAGGTTTATATCCCACCCTTTCCAAAAGGCTCAGAGAAGTTTGCAACAAGCACGGCCCTGAAATTACAAAATGAAACAGGGCGGCAGGTTACAATTTTTTGTTGCCCTGTGGGGTCAGGCCAACTCTCAGGAGCTCAATATTGCACTGTTAGACAGGAAGGTGTGACACAATTGCACATATACAAACACACAAATCAGTTAGGTGCATGCACACACAGACTACCAGCTCAGACACAGACACATCCAAACCAGCCTAGGCACATGCATACCTATCACCAATTCAAGCACATACACACTACACAATAAAAATTAGACAAAAATAATTGTCAATACATACAGGTAAGTTCCTAACTTGGATGGTACAGCGTGTATGTGTGTGCTTAGGGTACCTGGGATACTTGAGGGAACGTTCAGGTAAGAGAGAGAGTTAAAGTGTAGGGAGGGAAAGCTGCCAGAACTGAGATTAGAACCAGTGGACTAGAGAGAAGCTGGGTGAGGAATTGAGGCTTGGGTTTACTTAAGATCAAGGGTTACTCAAGGTCACTGGTGCAAGGGAAAGACAAGAGAAAAAAAAAAGCCTGATGGCAAGGAGGAGATGGCCAGGAAAGAGAGAGAGACAGAAACCTGGGAGCTTGGGTTTGAAAACTGAGGCAGACAGATGAGATATTGGTGGAGGGGGAGATAAGTGGTGGCAAGGAGGAGACAGCCAGGAAAGAAACTCAGGCAGAAACCTGGTTGCTCAGGGGAAAAGGAAAAGGCAGTGGGGATAAGACAATGGCAAAGAAACAGGGGGCTTAGAGGCAGAGAGGAGCTCAGGACAGGTGTTGGAGGCGGCAGTGAGCCAGAAGCAGGAGAGGAAGAAATGAGACAGAAGTTAGAGGGGCAAGGAGCAGAGATTGGAGCAGGGCCAAACCATAGTAAAGCAAAACCCAACTCAGGGGTCCAAATGACAGTTTTATTAAACAGACAACATGCTGCATAGCCCCATGAAGTTATTGGTTCACATAGACACACACACACGGACACACACACATACAAACACTCACAATGACAGCAGGAGAAAGAGACTCAGTGGAAGGGCTGGAGTCCAGGTAGCGAAGAGAAGCAGAGTCCATGTTCTTGGTTGAAGAGAGGTTGGGCGTGATAGCTACCTATCCAGGCTGGAAAGAGGTCCTTGTCCACCAAGGGGTTATCCAGAGGGGGTTGCTGGCAGGGCCTCTGGGAGGATACGTGGTGTGGCATGGTGCTAGTCCAGATGGAGAGGACATCCCAAGGAGTCAGTCTTCACAACCCCTTCTATGGGGCAGACTACTTCTGATCTCCTATGGGGAGGGCCTGTCCAGGCAAGGTCAGTCCTATTCCAGAGGGCACCAGGTGTTCGTACTGAGCATGTGCAGCCTGGCACAATGGTGGGTTGCCAAATCTTTTGTTTCTTGAATGCTGAAGATGGTTCCAAGGGCTAGGTTGTTGGTCCACGTATTGATGTTGATGGTTCGGTCATTCAGAGGGAGCTATTTTTAGAGCTATTGCCATTGTCTCTTAAGCACCCTCATTCATCCCCATTCATTCCGGAACCAAGTTACATAGGAGGGGTAGGTGCGAGTCATGGGTTACACAACCAGGCCTGGGGATAAGATGGGGGATTGACATTACAAGATGGAAACTTGACATGACTTATGCTAACTTACATATATAGGCCTAAAACAGTAATCACACAATATAAAAGCAGTAAAAAAAACACAAAACATAATAATTATCACTTATAAAACAGTGGATATCTATATCAAAATAGCAGGGCACTTATCTGCAAAGAGGAGAGAGAAAAATAAAACTTACTACCTAAAATAAAATGTTAAAGCTTATCCTACGTCTTAGCTTACTTATACTTGTCTATAGGGAGTAGAGAGGGAGAGAAAAAGTCAGAAATAGTTGGGGAAGGGGAGGGAATGCATTTTAAAATAAACTGAAAAAAACTGGGGGTTTTGCTACATGTTGATGCCTCACATACTAGGACCTGCTTTTTCATGCTGTAAATTGGTGGAAACTGTAGTTTATTTTATCTGAAATTCTGAGCCATAAATACATTGAGGAGAACTTGGAGGCAATAAAATAATATGAGAAAAGTATAAGTACCTACATGTTCAACAGACTTAACAAAAAACACGTAAATATTATGAAGACGATAACTGATGATAAATGACTCAGAACTTGAAAGGTAAAGAAGACAGTGTAGAGTGGCACTTTATAAACTAGTTAATTGTCTATATGGTACCATTCTGCTCTGCCTTCTATCTGACATCAGACTAACATTGCTAACTACCTCTCTTGCACCGCTGTCAACTATGCAGTTAAAGGTGTAATAGGATCTGATTCATGATCCCAACAGTTGCACTTCCTGGCATGCCCCACATGCATAACAAGAGATGCAACTGAGGGAGCCAGCATCAGATCCCAATCATTCAATATTGCCAGTGCAGGGAGAGCCCAGAATCATGACCTGAATTCTCCCTGCACAAACAGGTTGGTGCCTGATCGTTGGCTACTAGCTAGCTCTTTAGATCCACCAGGCCATCCTCCTTGTGGTTCCCAGAGTCAGGTAACAATCAGATGATTGTTGGCAGATTGGAATTGTCCCAAGGCAGTCCTAATTTGCAGTTGCCTGGCAGGGATCTCCGCAGAGTTCCAGCCCTGGGGCAGTACCTACTAGCTGACAATCAGTTGATAGTTATGAAACTGGAGTTCAAGCCCCAGGACTGTCCCAATCTCCAATCACTTGGGAGGGACTGGAATCCCAAGCATTTCCTGCCAGCCAATGTTCAACTAATCCGGACAGCTCCAGATTTTGAGCTGTAGGGCTGCCCCAGTCTCTTCTTTGCTGGCAGGAACTGCCCCAGGATTTGAATCCCAGGGCACCCCTTTCCAGATGACTGGGACTGCTCTGGGGCTTTAGCCTCACATAACATGCAGCAAGTTCAAGTTATGGCGTCATATAGAGAACTACACATTTTTCAAGTAATACCTTTGTGACTGGTTCATGATTTTATGGCATCATACATTCTTTGAATGTGTGCCCAGTTGCTCCTTCTGGCACAATTAGATACCTAATCAAACCAGAAAAATAGCATGTGCCAGAGGCCCTAGAAAAGAAAAGTTAGCCATTGGTAATTGTTTAGAAATTAATGACATTTCATTTTGGGGATGCAAATCATACACACACACACTACAAATGATTTGTTCTATTATTCTTTCTTTTATTTTTCTATATGATATTTTGTCCACAGGATTCCTAAGATCTTACAAATTAAAAGGCTTACTCATTCCAAGTGGGACTGGCAGATTATCAGAATCTGGCCTTTAACCAGTATACAATCTTTGTACAGAGATCATTTAACCCAGAATCAACATTCAACAAACTTAGCATTTAAACATAAAACTTATCTTCTCAGTAAATCGATAAATACAAGTTAGATAATAAGCTTTGAAAATAACTGCATCTTGTCAAAGTTTCAGGGGGAATTTATACATACAGGTAGGAAAGTAACTCTACATCATGTCCTCCTCCTTCATGGAAGAAGGAGGAGAAAAGCCAGGATAGGCACTAGATCCTGCCCAAGGAAGGTAAGTGATCTAGTTGCCTGTACGTTTGGTTTAGCTGTTTCTTTGTTTGGTGGGGTGTGTGCTAGGAGAAGCTGGGAGTGACTGCTGACTGCTGAGTGAGTGCTGATTGTTGATTGTTGTTGATTGTTCTGGAATTGCTGCCTGGGCCTGAGTCAGCTCAGGCCCAAAAGGGTATAAAAGGAGACTCCTCAGGTGACCAGGGAGCCTCTGACCAGGGAGTCAGTGAACAGATACTGCCAACAGGGGAAGCAGTTTGCAGGGCAGTTCATGGGTAGGGTTGGCTCACAAGATAAGTCAGAGCAGAAGAGGAGGAGCCTTCAGTCTTCATCCATGGTAAGGACATGATACACAGCAAGGTGACACTACCTTGGTGATGTCTCCCACCCAGGGCTCCTCTGAGGCCTCCACCCAGATGGAGCCATCAGGAGCGTTGGCGGCACCCTGGTGTATGATGACTGACCTTGGAGGTGACCTTCTTCCATTCTGTGGGGGTTGCCTGGTGGTGCCCCTGAGGCCCGGGGGAAGTGGGGGTCCAGCTTGAGGCCCTGGAGAGGCAGGTGAGGGAACTCTAGGCAAAGGTTAGCAGGCTGCAGGGGATCAGGGCTGCAGAGGATGAGATTGATGGGTGCTTTCATTCTCTGCAGGATCAGACACCTAGTGGAGAGACAACATGGGAGGGACTCAATGCCTCTGAATGGAAGAAGGTCACCTCCAAGGTCAGTCATCATACTGCTGAGATGACTGGCTGAGGGACAACTGGGCAGCCGGAGGAAGAGTCAAGTCATCGTGGTGGGCAACTCCCTCCTAAGAGGAACAGAGGGACCCATCTGTTGCCTGGATCCCATGGTGTGGGAGTTATGCTGCCTGCCCAGAGCCTGAACCCAGGACATCACTGTGAGAATTCCTGACCTTATCCGGCCCTCCGACTACTATCCCATGGTCCTCATCCATGTGGACACAAATGATGCAGCCAGGAGTCTGAGCTGTATCATGAGTGACTACAGCGCTCTGGGAGCCAGGCTTAGGAAGTCAGGGCTGCAGGTGCTCTCGTCAATCCTTCCGGTCAGCGGTTGCTATCAGCTTCAAGACGCCTGCATCAAAGAAGTCAAACTGCAGCTCCTGGTGTTGAGTTGGTGTCATCATGTGGGTTTTAACTTCTTTGACCACAATTCACACTTCCATGAAAGGGGTATTCTGGGACATGATGGTCTTCAGCTCTCTTCAGAAGGTAAGAATCTGTTCTCTTACAGGTTGGCTTATCTGGTTGGCTTATCTGTTGTAGGGCTTTAATCTAGGTTTTCTGGGGATGGGGATGCAGAGGACAAAGAGATCCTAGGATCAGTGAGCCATGAGCCATGTGCTGGATCAGTCCAGGTAAGTACTAAGAGGCCCAATAGGCATCAAGACAGGGGGGTACCAAGGGCACCCACTGGGGGCCTTAAATGTCTCTAATGCTAGGAGCATCAGGAACAAGCAGGAAGAACTCGCACTCCTGCTTGCAAGCAATGACTTTGACCTGGCTGGGCTAACTGAAACCTATAGGTTGTACAGATGTTAAGAAGCAATACACATCTTTTATAAT
This sequence comes from Crocodylus siamensis, assembly GCF_052110815.1. Lineage (NCBI taxonomy): Eukaryota > Metazoa > Chordata > Crocodylia > Crocodylidae > Crocodylus > Crocodylus siamensis. Next base: position 252,260,377 of record NC_143395.1, read on the forward strand.
CAAGATGGGATCAGAGAAGGGGCAAATTGAGGTATTGTGGGTTAGAATACAAGGGGATTGGGGGAAAGGGAATTGGTAGGTAGTGGACAAGGTTCCCCCTAAGGTGCACACATGCGCGGCCGTGCACAAGTAAAAGTGTGGCTGCGCACAGCCTTTTCAAGCCCGCGCACCAGGTGAGGTGCCTCAGGGCTGGGCAGTGGAGCACTTCCCCAGAGCCAGCAGAACCTTTGGCAGCTCCTCACCCCAGCCTCCATCCCTGTCTTGCTTCACCTCGGGGAGAAGTCACTGCCTGTCCTGAGTGAGGTTCTGTCAGCTCTGGGATACTGCTCTGCTCCCCAACATGGCCTTGAGGGGCATGTCCTGCAGCTGGCAGACCCTCACTCAGGGCAGGCAGCAGGTCCCCCCCATGGTGAAGGTGGGGCGGGGGGGCTGGCATGGGCTCAGCCGGCTCTGGGTAAGTGCTCCACTGCCCAGCCCTGATGTGGAGGAGTGGAGCACTTCCCCGGAGTCAGCAGAGCCTGCACCAGCCCCTGGCTTTGGCCCCCGGCTCCTGGCTCTGGTCCCCAGCCCCAAAGCCCTGGCCCCAGCCTCCAGCCTCCAGCTCCCAGCTCCAGTCCCCAGCCCCCAGTTCCAGGCTCTGGCCACAGCTCCCAGCTCCAGGCTCCAGCCTCAGCCCCCAGCCCCAGCCTCTGGCCCCTGGCCTCTTGGGTCCAGCTCCACCCTCTGGCCCCCAGCCCCCAGCTTCCTTTGATAAATGTCCCATGCCAGACCGAAGCAGCATGCTCACGAACTGAGGTGGCGTGCTCACAGACCGCTACTCCTTAGAGGGAACATTGGTAGTGGGGGTCTACTACAGACCACCAAACCAGGAGGATGAGCTAGACCTGGAATTCTCAAGGCAGCTCTCAGAGGCCATATGGTCAAGGGACTTGGTTGTCATGGGTGACCTAAACTACCCTGACATTTCCTGGAAGAAGCAGTCAGCCAGATCTAACTGCATACATAGGTTATTAACCTGCATAGAGGACCTTCACCTAACACAGGAGGTATATGGTCTCACTGGGGAAAACACCTTGCTGGACTTGGTGCTAGCTACAGGGGATGACCTGGTGAGGTATCTGTGGGTACAAGGTAATCTAGTGACCATCAGTTGATTGAATTCACTATCCAACGTAGCGTGGGAAAAGTAACCAGCAGGGCAGAAGTACCAGAGTTCAGAAAGGCTAACTTCAGTGTGCTCAGGAGATTAGTTAGTAAGGCACTGAAGATCAAGAGCATTGGCAAAATGGGAGTTCAGGAGGACGGTCATTCCTAAAGGGAACAATCTTTCGGGTGCAGGAGACAATCCCTTTGACAAGAAAGGGGGCAAAGGGACAAAGCAACTCTCTTGGCTGAACAGAGAAATCCAGGAAAGCCTAGTCAGCCTTTCTGAAAGAGACATACAAGCTGTGGAAGCAGGGAGTAGCTACCAAGGAGAAGTAAACCTCCTTGGCTTGCACTTGCAGGCAGTCAGTTAGGAAGGCCAAAGCAGCAATGGAACTCAGGCTGGTGACAAAAATTAAAGACAACAAAAAGTCCTTCAGGTATATAGGTGTCAGAACCAAATGAAGGCCTCAAGGTCACGGTGGGCTGGGCGGTGGCTTGGAACAAAACAGGCGGGATTATTGGCGAGGAGTTCTGAGGCACAAGACTCATATGGTTTCAAGTAAAGATGGATTTATTAACTTATGCTTGTGAAGCGTAGGTGATGATGCTTTCTTCAGTTACAGTTAAACAATAAACAACAAAAGGGGTCTGTTGGCCCACGGGGTTCACTAGCGAGCCCTTGCTTTCTGTCCCCTAAGGGATAGGGGAGGCTGCCCACTAGCTAGTCCCAGGGCTGGTCAACAGCTCATGAGTGGAATACAAACAAACAAAACTGTAACTGTAGAAATGATGAACGGTATCGTGATGCCAGTCCAGTGATGGACAACGGATGGTCGAAAGGCAAAGCTGAGGTCGAAAGCCGAGATGTGGAGAAGCGAAGATGCAATCGAGGTAAGTAAGGATGATCCGAGTCGTGGTCAGTAGTCGGTGCCAATGTTAGTCGAAAGCCAGAATATCAGTATGATAAGGACGAGACGAAGTCGAAGATGAAGCAAAAATCCAAGTGGGAGGAGACCAATAGGCCGAGGGGCCTTACTGAGGAACAGTCCCTGATTATCAGCCTCAGTTCTCAGTCAAGCAGGTCTCCCCCCCTAAGGTGGGGTCTCACCAGTCTTTTATACAAATTTAGTAGCCAATCAAAATGCTTTCTCAATGGAAATTTCTGGTCAGATTACCTCATGCAGTCTGTAGACTGAGCATGCGTCTGATAAGGTTCTTTACGTGACTGAGCATGCGCAAACTGAAAAGTAGGTCATACGTGATTGACAGGCCCAAGGGTCGAGCAGGGGGCAAGCTCTGACTGCACTATGGAATTTTCCATTCACTTGGGCTGTCTGCGCATATGTCAAACTTAACTCCTTGTATTGGCAGCTTAAAATTTATCTTTGACAATAGGGAGCAAAAAGAAGGCACAGGGTAACATAGGACCCCTACAAGACAGGCTAGGGCAATTGGTGATGGATAGAAGGGACAAGGCTGAAGTCTTCAATTAAATTTTGGCCTCTGTATTCCTCAACACGGATCAAGACAAGTCTCCCTATTGCATTATAGATAGGCACAGGAGGAACACCAGTCCACCAGTGGTTAACACTGACCTAGTAAAAGGATACTTGGAGGGTCTGGATGTGTTTAAGTCAGCAGGCCTGGATGATCTTCATCCAAGGATGCTGAAGGAATTGACCAGTGTCATAGAAGAGCCACTGGCATGGCTGTTTGAGCACTCATGGTGCTCCAGTCAGGTCCCAGAGGACTGGAAAGGGGCCAATGCGGTCCCTATTTTCAAGACGGGGAGGAAGGAGGATCCAGGTAATTGTAGGCAGGTTAGTCTCACCTCTATCCTTGGTAAAACCTTTGAAATAATTATCAAGGATCATGTTTGTGGAAGCCTAGCAGGAAAAATAATACTGAAGGGGAACCAGCATGGGTTCATAGCAGGTAGATCCTGCCTAACTAACCTTGTTTCTTTTTTATGATCAGGTCACAAAATGCTTCAATGCAGGAGTCGAGGTAGATGTCATCTACTTGGATTCTAAGAAGGCCCTTGATAGGGTAGCTCATTGTATTCTCATTAAAAAACTGAGCAGCTGTGACATAGATGATTACATGATCAAGTGGGTGGCAAATTGGCTTAAGGGTCACACCCAGAGAGTGGTCATGGATGAGTCGGTATCCCAGTCGGTATCCCAGGGGTCAGACTCAATGATCTACTAAGGACCCTTCCAAGCCTAACTATGAAACTATGTTTCCAATGTTCTACAGGTTACAGGTATCACAAAATTAACTGGTTAATTGTGCAGTTAACTGGAAAGATCTCCAAAGGCTTGGTCCTTGGACTGGTGCTATTCAATGTCTTCATCATCGACTTGACAGGTTACAGGTATCACAAAATTAACTGGTTAATTGTGCAGTTAACTGGAAAGATCTCCAAAGGCTTGGTCCTTGGACTGGTGCTATTCAATGTCTTCATCATCGACTTGAATGAGGACATAGAGAGCACTCTGTCCAAATTCACGGATGACATGAAATTATGGGGTAAAATAAACACACTAGTGGAAAGGGATCAAATCCAGGTGGACCTGGACAGGTTGGAAAAGTGGAGAGAAAAGAATAGGATGCAGTTCAACAAAGACAAGTGCGAAGTGCTGCATCTAGGGAGAAGGAATCACCAACACACCCTAACAACTATGAATCTATGTCTCTAATGCTCTACAGGTTACAGGTATTACACAATGAACTGGTTAATTGTGCAATTACCTTAAGATCAGCTACAAATACAAAGTATTTATCACATGATAAAAACCTCTGGCCAGCTATAAAAGTAGACCTTGAAAATGTGTGCTAACTTTATAGCTAGTTGCTATTAAGCTTTAATTTGCACTTGTGGCAGGGTCTCCCCATCAGCTGACAGAGTTTGAGCTATCAGTGTGAAACCTCCAAGTCCTGGTGATCACAGCAGCTGCCATCCCCAAAGGTCAGGGGTATGTGAAACTCCTGGGCCCACATATGCAGCTGGGACCAAGTGTCCTCACACATGATAGGGTTCAGGACCTGGCTGCACCACACATCAGGTGCAGGGACTCTTAATAACAGCTGTCCATGTGGTGTGGGAATCTCAGTCCCAGCTGTGTGTGGCCATGGCTGGGAGCCCCCTCAGAAATGGGTTCCCAGCTGTAAGATCCTGATTCTTGCCAATGCAGAGGAAACCCAGGATTGGGCTACACCAGCAATAAAGTGTAGTTGGATCTAATCCACAATCCCACAGTCACACCTCCTACAATGCATGTGTGACACAATTGTGTGGGTCATGTACTAGATCCAACTGCACCTTTACCTGTATGTGGGGGGGAGGGGGTGGGTCTAGGACTATCAGGAGCACCCACTATTCAGCATGCTATACCAAAGCCAGAAATGAGACAGTGAAACCAGTCTACACATGCCCCTTCCCCAATCTCCCGCCCCTTTATCCTCTCTCAAGGAAAAAGAGGCCTGCAGAAGTGTCCCTCAAGCAGTTGTATCATCACATTTCCAAACTGGGTACATCAGTAGGAGAAAGTGCCTATGGCAGCACTGGTAATATTGTACCAACATACCCTGACTTTCCCCAGACACTTCTAAGAGAAACTTGAAAGGATTCCAAACCAGTTCATAAAAAAAATTAAGGCTTTAATTACTAGACTGTCACATTTGCAGAGCTTGTGATAAGATCCTGAGATCAGTCTGATTCTTCAGTCTGTTTTCCATAGCCACTTCACTGTTTTGACATTATTTTCCACTAACTCATAGGCCTGAGGATAATGGAGTCTGCAAGTTACACGTCTAATGAAAAACTTCCCTGCAAACTGGTTGAACACATGCCCATTCAACTGTGACCCATTGTCATACATTCCTGTGACAGGTATACCATGTCTAGTAAAAAATAGACTTGAAATATTCAATCACTTGTTTAGCAGTAATACCTTCTAGAAGAGCGTGTCAATGAAGAAAGAATAATAGTGAAGAACAAATGCATGGCAAGAAAGGAAAAATAACTAAATATATCTAAGCATATTTTGCTTCAGGGGTTAAATTTGTCCTGTACAATCTGTGTGTACTTTGTCACTTGATGTGCCCTCTATTTTTTTGGCATATGTAACATGACAAATGGTTTCCTCTGTGGCACTGCTAATCTGAGGCCAATGTAATATATCCTTGACCCATCTCTTATCAATTTATGTCTCTGTTTTAACATCTTTCTGTAATGCCTTAGGCATCACCACCCTGAGGCCTTTAAAGAAAGCATCATCTAGTACTGACAGCTCTCCCTCAATGTGATAAAAACACTAAAATATACTGTTTTGAGATAATAGCTTTAATTATATTTTCCAGGTTCTGGCATCCACAGTCTATATTTTACCATAGATAGGGCAGGGTTTGCTTATTGTTTGTTTGTTTTCATTTTTTAAAGTTTGACATGTATGTAAACTAGCTCTGGATTTGTTCCACTATACTTTTGCCAAATCATCTACAGCTGCATGTGTAAAGGGGGTCTAGGACTACCAGAAGCACCCACTATTGAGCATACTATACCAAAGCCAGACATGAGACAGTGAAACCCATGTTTGCATTCAATCTTGAAATAACATTTTTTAGATAAAAAGGAGTGTCTATACTCAAGGCATGAGGAGAGGTGGGATTGTCCATACGCCTTAAGCAATGGTAATAAGTGATTTATGGTAAATTATAGGTAATATCAGTTTCCCGTAAATGAAGACTTAAATTTTCTGTCTCATAAACCAACATCAGATCTGTTTCAACTTAGTGACATTCAGTTTTTCTTAGATCAAATAATACATTGGATAGCAGTTTGCATTTTTTGACCACACTATATTCATCAGAGTACTATACTAGTATATGCTTTGGAGGCACCCTGGATAAACAGATTTGCATTAACTGTCATATAAAATAAGTTCAAATCTTACTTTTGGCCTTACTGGCATACAAACATACAGGCCTAAGGGTTCCTTAATTTATTCCTTTGGTTTCTCAAATTATTTATGGAATGCAATTCTTAATATCCACAAGCCATCTGTTCATAGGAATGCTCTCAGACTGCTCATTTAGACAGCTAGATTCAGCACAAATTTCTATATACTCACTCCATTTATCGTCTGCTTTCTGTACATTCTTTCACAGCATCTGGCTCATGAAAGCTTGTGCTCTACACACACACACATGCATACACGCGCACACACGCACCTTATTTAGTTAACCCATAAGGGTACATATCTACCTTGCCTATATATTATCATCATAGTACCATCATACTACCATCATGCTATAGAATCCTTATATTGATTACTTTGTTGGGTAATCAGGCAGGTAACCAATGGGCCCAACTTTCCTGTAATTCAACAGTACCCTTTGCTACATTAACATACGTAGCAGGGCACTGAGGTGCCTGCTACTTGTGGAGCAATCAGTAAGGATTCCAGCTGCAGGTTGCCAGGGTAACCAGTGGGAGTCAGCTGTCCAGAAGAGGCACGGCCTGGCTGCCATATAACCACAGGCCAAGCCCAGGCAGGGAGTTCCCCACCGGCAGTCAAGGGAGAAGGAGCTCTGCCAGAGCAAACAGCGAGGAGAAGCCTGACTGCACGAGCAGCTCCTGATTGCTGTCGTGGGGTGGAGAATTCCCTGGTAAGGATTGAATGTTGTTTAGCCGGACGGTATAGATTTTATGTTATAGCCCAGGGGCTTGTGTTTTTGTGTTCGCTGTTTAGACTGGAGGACCGGATGAGGCTATTAGGGGTTGGAGGAGGCCTCATAGGGGCTCCATGGTAGTGTGGGGACCCCAGCGCCGGAGAGGGCACAGAGTTTTGAGTGCACTGACCCTGGCGCCAGAGAGGGTGCAACATTTTTGGGTACATGGACACTGGCACCAAGGAAGGAGCCAGGCACAGCTACAGCCCCCTAAGCCCTGAGGCTGAGAGAAGCCCAAGAGCAGAGGGAGTGATGATTGATGAGCCCCAGAGAGGGCGCAGTTGTGAGACAAGGCTACGAAAAGCCTGAGCACCAGGGGGCGCAGAGAGTGAGACTGACCGAACAATGTCCAGTACATCAATAAGGTGTGGGCTGTGGTATAAGGGAAGGAAAGGAGCCACAGATAGTGCCCCCTGGCATCGGGGCAGAAAATGGGCAGCCTCCTGCTTAACTAACATCTTCTAATTAAGCAAGAAACAACAAGGCGTGGCAGAAGAGAAGGCGGGTGGTTGGCCCATAACAGGTGGGCGGGGCCACTAGTGGACAGACCCCGAAGAGACACACCTGTCACAACATATCAATAAGAGAATTTATTTCCATGACCTGGATAAATATATTTGCTCATTTCATTTTAGCGTAGCAACTCTTGCTTTTTCCAAAACTGTTTAGCACGTTTGGACATTCTGCCCTATTGTTGTTTAGCTGTGGGGAAAACCATCTATGCAAATCTTATATATCATAAAAATATTGTTGCGTTTCCCCTTGAAACATTTCCAGTGTCACAGACAATCCAAATGGTTGTCTCAGTCAAAGGGGATACTGAATATCAACAAATGTTTTCTGATGCATTCAACATTTTAAAAAATTAGAATCAGCCTTATTTCCCAGTATTTTTCTCCTTGAAGACAGTGGAATGTCTTCTCTTTATATGATTTCAAGTTATTCTAGATCAAGATAAACCTTTATCTTATTCTTCCAATGACCAATGACATCTGATGAAGGGAGCTCATGCTTACAAAAACTTATGCTATACATCTCTGATTTAGTCAGTCTATAAGGTGCAAATCTATCCTGCTTTCTCAATGACACTGAGTCGTCATTTTGCTTTAGGATTCCAGATCCTCTTTAAACCTGTTTTCTGAAAGTTTCTCTCACTCTAGAATTGTTAATTGTGGAGGCATTTGACTTTTTTAGATCCATTTTGTAGGCCTGTGTGAAGCGGCTAGTATTCACTTCAAATTCAGATTTGGCCGATTCAGGGGACAGTGATTCAATTCGGTGAATCATTGTCCCGAAACAATTCGGCCAAATCTAGTTTGGTAAAGAACTTAGTCAGACTACTATAGTAGACCAAAAGAGAGGTGTAACAGCAGGAAATGGAAAGTAAATTGGGTGTTTGCCTTCCAGATATTTCTGTCTATGACACACATAAAGGACACGTCCAGATGAGCACACACATGCATCTTGCAGCATCTCAAACCCCTTTGAGAAACTTCAAGATGCACATGTGGGAACAAAAAAAAGGTTCCCCACACTGCATGTTATCAGCACAGGGGCAAAATTAGACCCCTGGATACCCAGGGGTAAAAAAAAAATGCATCGCAGAACAGCAGGACAAAATACAGTCACAGACCATACCTGGAGGCAACCTGGGAGTCAGTCCTCCAGGAAAGATGCTCTGGTTTCTGATCAGAGCATCTCTCTGGTGCTTCTGCTGCCTCCCAGCAATGTCAAAGGTAAGCTAGGGATGTGAGATGGGGAGTTTATGGGTATAGGTGTGCATCAGTGGGTGTGAGGAGTGGCAAAGGGATGTCAGTGGGTGTCAGGAGTGGAGGGGGATGTCAGGGGCTATGAGAAGTGGCGCAGGAAGTTGGGGAGGTGTCGGGAGTGGAGGGAGATGTCGGGGGCTATGAGTGGCAAGGGATGTCAGGGGGTGTTGGAGTGGAGGGGGTTGTTGGGAGCTATGGGAAGTGGCAGGGGAATGCTGGGGGTGTTGGAGGCTAAGGGGAGCAGCAGGGGGATGCTCAGGGGATTTGGGCATGATGGGGAGTGGCAGGGGGAAGTCAGGAAGTGTCGGGAGTGAGGGGGGTTGTTGGGGGCTATAAGGAGTAGTGGGGGATGTTGCGGGGGTGTTCGGAGTGGAGAGGGTTGTCAGGGGCTATAGGGAGTTGAGAGGGTTGTCAGAGGCTATAGGGAGTGGAGAGGGATGTCAAGGGGTGTGTGGAGCAGTGGGAGGGATGTCCTAGTGGGTGGGTACATGGAGGGGCTCAAGTGCGGGGGCTGACACATCCCTGCCCCCCCACCTGGCCCCTGTGACACAGGCAGCACCAGGCAAGTGGGGCTGTGTGGAGCTGTGGTTCTGCTTCAGGAGCAGCAGGCAGTGATATGGTGCTCTGAGCCCCAGGCTCCATACTTGCTGAACAGACCCAGCCTGGCCACTAGTGCATGGCCTTGGAGAGGCCAGGTCAGATCCATTCAGCACGTGTGGAGCCCAGGTTACACAGAGCTGTATTGCTAGCCACTATACATGCAACAGAGCCAGAGCCCCACACACCTCCACTTGCCTGCTGCCACCAGTGCTACAGCTGCTGGGTGGAGGGGCAGGCATGTGGCAGCCCCAGAACCTTCCCCAGGGGTGGGCAAGGCTGGGGGGTGGCAAGTGGGAGGGGTGGGGGTGGTGAGCGTGGAGCCAGTGGTGCATTGCAGCCACAGCAGAGATGTCGGCATGCAGCAGGATCCAACCCAGCTCAGCCTGGCACAGCTTGCTAACCCAGCTTTGCACCAAAGTGGGACGCACAGCTCCAGGAGGCATGGCTCCTGTGCAAAGCATGCTAGCTGCACATCCTGGGCTGGACTGGGCGAGCAGGGCATGTTTTCCATAAGGCTCAGATGCACCTGAGCCTCATGGAAAATGCACCTCACTGGTTCGACCCAACCTGATTCAGCCCAGGCTGTGCAGCTAGTGTGCATTTGCACAGAAGCCGCGCCTTCTGGAGCCATGAATCCCACTCCAGTGCAAAGTCCAGCTAGCGAGCCATGCCGGGTCATGTCCCACCATGCACATTCTCTCTGCAGGCACCACAGGTCAGGCAGTACTGTAACTGGTGGTAGGAAATGGCACAGCACACAGGGGCAGCATGCTGAGCCAAGCTAAGTCCTGCCACACTGGGGCAGCTCATGCTGCCTGGTCAGGCCAGTTCCATGGTGGCATGCATCCAGCGCAGCCTGGCCTGGCGGTGTGAGTGGCCCTAGTGCCAGTAGGGCCCGGCTCGGTGCAACACACATTCCTCACAATTGGCACTGGACCCTGTGTGACACCTGTGAGTGGTGCTGGTCCCCAATCTGCTCAGGGCCATGGGCTCTGAGTGGCTCAGGGCCATGCCACACCATGGTGGTGGGCTGGCAGCACTGGGCTCTGAGCGCCCCACTCCTGCTGCTGCTGCTGCTGCTGCAGGGGGTAAGTTGTGGGCCCTGCATGGGGAGGCTGTGGCCCTGCAGGGTGCCTGGGACCCTGTGGGGGGCTGTGGCCCTGCAGGGTGCCTGAGATCCTGCAGGGGGGAAAGTCTGTGACCCTCCAGGGTGGTTCATGGTTCCCTGCAGGGGGGACAATCCATATGCTGTGTGGAGGGGCTGCATCCTGTGGGGGCCAAGGGACACAACCCCCTTTGCTCTCCCCCTACAAGGTCCCCCTACACCCATAGTCCCCCCACAATCACCCCACACCTAGCCACACACAAACCCGCACCCCCATCCCTCCAAACTCACCCACACTCCCACCCGCCTTCCCCCACACCCCTTGCCACCCCCATCCTGCAAATCCCACATCCACTCATCACACACCCATCACGTAAGAAGACAACCAAAAGCACACATCAACACATACATTTAGAATTTATTTTATCATTATGATAGAGACACTGGTAAGCTTCTAAATTGCTTTAACATTGTAAATATATCAATAAATCATTGCCCAACTGATCTCTCTCTCTCTCTTTCTTCATATTATATATATATATACACACACACACACACATATGTATGTTTGTGTGTATATGTGTGTGTGTGTGTTCGGATGTGCATGTGTATTATATAGTGGTCTTTTGTTCTAATTGTGGAAGAACATAGATTTTGGGGTATTTTTAAAAATGGATTTGGGATGCTGATGCAGCAGTCCAGTAGACACAAGGGGCTAGTGTCCTCAGATACCAAATGGCTGGGCCCCAGAAGCTCCTAAGAAGGAGTAGCCCTGAGCTGCTTGCTAGGGCAGGTTTTTTTGCATTGCTGGGGCCAGCACAGGTGCTGGCCCCAGGCTTTAGGTCCCCCTGGCTGCAGATCCGGTAGGAGCCAGTCAGGGTTATTTTGCCCCAAGTGGCACAATTTGCCCCACACCAAAGTGCATGCCTGGACACATGCACTGAGGCAAAAAGCCCCAGCTCAAATTTGCACTTCTATTTGAGCTGCTGAAAGTGCATGTGCTTGCATGTGTGCACATCCCCAAGTTGGCTAAACACTAATAAAGTTTGCCAGGTACTAGCCTCAACCAAAGCCAGACACAAACACTTACCAAAACTATCATCAGAGGATACAAAGAACATTAAAATAACATTTTTCCTGTTATATCCTTTTAGCTTTTTTAATAGAGGTTAGAATTTTGGTGCTTTATAATTTAATTAATCCAAGTAATAATAAACAACTTCCTATCGTGTTACAAAAATGTCCATTTAAAATATTTTTTTCAAAATAAATATTGAGAACGGAAGTTCTGATATGACCCACATACTCACCTTAATTTGACAGCTATTTCTTTTTGTACTGAGGAGAACCCCAAAGGCATTTAAACAATGTGTTTTTTTCCACACATATAACTAAACATTCTGTCTGCAAAGTGCTTCTCCAGTTAGCTTTCACCTTTGACTTGAATACATATCAGCCATTCCACTCGTATACCAAATGCATCTCTTGAGGTGAACCTTTTAAATCCCGTAGCTGTGGTCTTTAAAGCTATATTAATTTTTATAACTGATTTTCCTATATTTTTCTATTATCTCTGAGGGCCCAATCTTCAGTCCCACAATTAGAGCTACTGACTTCAAACATGATTAAGGGTTTTGCAGTACTAAATCCTACATGAGGATACCTTTTGTTTCTCTTTAAAAGAAAACATAATTTAATTTTGTTCAATAAAGAGATCAAACTTGCAAGATATTAAGTGCCCCAAACACCTTGGCTGTGATTCAACAAAATCTTAAGCATTTGGTCAAGCGTATTTAATCTTAGAACAAAATGGAGTCCTAGGGAATCCTAGAGCAAAATGATGACCCAGTGTCATTAAGTAGATGCCAAACAGCATCGCTCTTCAGCTTAATTCTGAGCACGTGCCAAAGTGTCAGTCAAGCCAGTGGTAAATGAAGCCCAAACCATGGGGAAGAACCAAGAACTTAAACACAATGGCAAACCAGATCAACTAGTAACATACAAGCTTTATTTGACTGAAACCAAGTTGTTTTGCCTTGTTATTTAAATAATAACTGACCTGTAGTGTGTATGGAGGAACAGACAACTCCCATGGTGCAAATAATGGTGTGGCTTCACCTAGGTGTTTCAGAGTTGTAGGAGAGATATTATATGAAAGGAATTCCTGCTCCCCTACTTTTTTCAGTCCCTAGTATGATGAAGCACTTCGAGCTGTTCAGCTATCTCCCTCTAATTCATTCTTTTGTTGTTGCTGCTGCTGGTGCTGCTGCCGCCTACAATCTTGGATTTTGGCTGTCTGATATATTTTTTTTTAATACAAAAATGGTCAGAAATATATCTGTGTGATTTATTTGTTGTTAGACTCCAGATGCTTTTATTGACTACTTATTGCACTGAATAAGTAAAGCAATGACTTTTTAATGTCTATTTAATAATACCTGGTCTTACATGTAATGCTTTGTTATTTCTGGATTTAAAGTATTTTATGAAAGCTAACATCATCCAAATTTCCCAGGCACAGAGAGATGAAGTAATTTGTCCAATTCCTTTATCACACAAGGAATCAGTAACAGAATATTACCCAAATCTCCCAATTCCCATTCTGATATGGTCTCTTAGACCATACTGCCCATGCTTAGGCACCTTATTATTGATGGATCTCCCTCCCCCTTTATTAACTGCATGATTAGGGGACCGGGGATCGGATCCCAATCTTTTTACTTGCCAGGACAGGATAAGCCTGGGATCATGACTGTCAGCCCCAGCTCTGACCTGCTGAATGTTCTATTTAAGCTGCCACACACATCTAAAACATTTGTATGGTTTCTTTGTCATTTTATGGCACCTTTAATTGGGTACACGTATAGCACCCTTGGTATTCATGCCAAGATTAACATGTTAATGACATAAAAATAATGTGTTGAGGGGGCCTTTATTTCTTGCATCAATATTTTCAAAACATTTATATTGATTCTTTGTTCTCTAGAAATTTCACAGTTAAGTCACTAAGAAGGGAGGATATGAGATGAGGAAGAGAGGACTTTCCAAATATCTGTTTATGTTAAGTTAAATTTCAAGTTTTTGTAATATTCTATTCCATTACATGTTTTAATTAGAAATATAAGTCTGCCATATTCCAGACAAAAAGGAATAGATATATGTTTCTGGCAATTTATTCTCCAGATGTTGACAGTAGGACCAATTCCGATCCTTCTTGAATATTTAGAAAAAACCTGATAGAAGCATTAGTTATGTCAGTGTAACAGTGTAACATATATTCCTGTGGGAACATTAAATCAGGCCCAATATATTAATTCTACTCTCATCTCACTGACAGTAACACCACTGACATCAGCTTGGCCCAATACTTCTGTCTCTTCCCCTGTTCACTTATTAAAATCAGTTAGTTAATGCTGATGTAAGTATCTTGTGCAAGTGAGATAAGAATCAGACATTTACTGTAAATACACTGTAATTTTAGCTTTAAATTCCATATTTTGTGTTCAAAGTTTATAATGGTTCCCTAATGAACTCATAAACTCCTGATATTTACTGCATTACCTGCTGTGAAGGAAAAATTTGCATGATACTAATAATGATTTATATTATAGCTCTGTATAGAATAGAGGTTCCCTTAGAAAGTCTAATGGGTAAAGATACACGTTTTGCTGAAATCAGTAGTATCACCTTCTTTGTGTATTATACCAACTAATGGTATCTAAAGTAGTTTTGCTTTCACTGCAATTTTGTTCTATTAACTTTCCAAAACTTAGTGTGACACATAATGAATGCTGAGGGTGACAGTCACTACATATAACCACCAACGAGTGTTTGTATCACCTATCTTCTTTGCACCCAACACTTTGCTCCCTCAAATCTCAGTGTCAAAAATTTTTGTTTACCAATAATATCTTTGTATTCTGGACTCCTTCAGGTAAGTATTGTAAGCTGTAAAAATACTACGAGTGTGCTGTAGACAGTTTTGTCATGCCTTCAATGGCATAAAAATATCATACCCCTTTGGCACACCTATATAAATGAACCTTACTTATATTGGGAAAGACCTTTGTAACATGGTAGAGGCAAGGCAAACTCATCAAGAGTTGGGTTCCACCTTGCCACACAGGACAGCAAAAGCCTGTTTGCCTTAATTTAATTCTCTATACAGCCCCAAAAACCCTACCTAGAATGCGAGTCCAAGTGAAGTATTAAAACATAGAAAGAGTGTGACGCATAGAAGGGACGAAATAGATAAAGCTTCCTGTCCATTGTTAGGCAAGTACTCAACTGCCTAATATATAAGGTAACAATGCTAGTTAGACTTTAGGTAGAAGCGAGGGTAGAATATGTGTTTGTAATGAACATGTATGCAGCATCATCCACCTTACACAGATACTCAAAATATTGTGACTAGAGGAATCAGAAGAAAAATGAATCACAATTACTTTCTGGCACTTCACTGTCCCTGAATTCTCAGGGCCGACATGTTTACACTGGTATAACACATTACACCAGTATAAAAAGTAGTAAAAAGATTATGAGCCCTACACTACAACAATTTCACTCAATTTGATGTAGAATTACCCTTGAAAGAATCAAAGATAAAACTCCACCAGCCTAATTTCTGGTGATTTAAATGTTATCTGTCTATGTTCATCCAGACCACTGCTTGGCAGATGCAAAAAAGCTTTTACTTGCACCTTTGCCACTTACCGACAAAATGCACCATGATCTGCTATCACATACAAGTACTCCAGGATAGCTCCATGTCCATCTATTCTCAGTGGGCACATCTATACATTCAGTCATGTGCAGTGCCTACTGCACATTAAATTTAGTACTTGTATAATCAAGCACTAAATAATTGCACAGTAGGCTATCGTACTGAGCTTTAGTGTAATCACACGCTTTTTGTATGACACTTAATGTGCAGTAGACTAATACTACTGTGCATTAGCGTATTAGCACAGTTTTTGCCATGCATGCTAAGATGCATTAGAATTAATCTACTGTGCATTAAGCATCTCATGTAGACATGCCCAGTGTTATTTACTCTATCATACACAACTAATACAAATAGCACTGGGGTTTGTGTTCATCTTGAGATATATGTTCATCACGTTCCAGTTTAGCCTAAAAGTAGTAAGTGTGATCAAGTGTTAGACAGTTGGATAATCATAAATTGTTCAAATTTATCTATTAAATTCCTTTTGTGTGCTATTTTTCACCTAACTCACAAAGCTTTGTTTGAATTTCTAGATGTTGATCAGGACAGCAGACAACATACCTGCATCATGATTATTCATAGCATTCTATGTTCCAAGTCATGGAACATTCAGAATTTTCAAACATTTTCAAATGTATATGAAGACCAACAGAATAGGTGTGATCAGTGAATGATAGGACTCTATAAACCTAACTAACGCTTTTTTTTAAAGAAACTGGTTGATAGTTATTTTTAATATTTGATTAGTCCTTCAAAATGATAGCATCTGCTGGTTATATACACTTTAAAATAAGAAATCTATTTTTGTCTATTCTTTGTATAACACTGTACCCCTACTCATTACCCCTGTCTTTTGCTTGCTGTACCAAATTTAATGCAAGGTTGACAACCTATTGTCTGTCACATATACACACTGAGCCATAGATCTTGTCCTTTTTATTAGAATTATTTGGCTGCCTATTTTAGTTTTCCATTCAAAACAGTCAGCTTCAGCTTTTTTTATATAAAGCTTTCTTAATCCTTACACAGAGACATTCATCTCAGAAGCAAGTAAACAAGAAAAAGACAGATTTCTTTTTAAACCTACAGACTATATGGGGTCTGTTCAGACTGTACCTCTGTTTTTTTTGGTTCTCTAATCCTTTATTCTACTTTTAATATAATATGAATTCACAGACACAGTTGGCAGAGATTTTGTTATATTTGTTTTTCTTTAATGCATTATCCTAAAAGACTGGATGTGTCAAAGATTGGCAATGGGATGAAGAATTTTCTCTTTCTCTCTATTTCACTGATAGATAGATAGATAGATAGATAGATAGATAGATAGATAGATAGATAGATAGATAGATAGATAGATAGTGGGGGGAGTGAAATGGGCCATATTCGATTCAGATTCAGGCCAAATTGGGGACAGTAATTCAATTCCTTTGGGTTACTGTCCCCGATTTGATTTGGCCAAATGCAGACTGGAAGATTCAATGTTGATTCAGAGAATCAATGATTCAGCTATAGACACAGCTTTAAATGCTCTTTCTACATGCCTCCAGGTACCAGCCGTGGCTCATGAACACTGTGATGCTGCGGTGGATGGAGCATCTCACACGAATGCGGGGGGACCCCCACGTGCTCAGCAGTGAACTCAGAAGTGGACAGGAAGTACTTCCAGTCCACTTCTAGGTCTGCCGCCCAATGCGCTGGGGCACCCCCTCCTCCCCACCCCCCCACACCCAGCTCAGTGATCAGCCATGGGGGAACCATGGGTGCCCCCCGAGACCCAGGAGGCATCAGTCACTGAGCCACAAGCGTGCAGAGAGGCCCCCTCCGCACACTCCCTGGAGGACTTGGAAGTGGACCAGAAGTGCTTCTGGTCCACTTCCATGTCTGCTGGCGAGTGCACTGGAAAGCCCCAGTGCTCCTGTGGGATTTCATAGACATCAGGGATGGAAGGGACCTCGGGAGATCATCGAGTCCAGCCCCCTGCCCAAAGGGCAGGAAGTCAGCTAGGGTCATAGGATCCCAGAAAAAAGCATCCAATTTACTCTTGAAGGTGTTCAATGTAGGTGCTTGAACCACCTCCACTGGCAGACTGTTCCAGACCTTGGGGGCTCGGACAGTAAAGAAATTCTTCCTTATGTCCAGCCTGAAAAGGTCTTGCAGGAGTTTCTGATCGTTCGACCTAGTCATCGCTTGCGGCGCTCTGGTGAACAAACGTTCCCCCAGATCCTGGTGGTCACCCTTGATAAACTTATAGGTGGCCATCAGATCACCCCTGAGCCTACGCTTTTCCAGGCTAAAGAGTCCCATGTCTCTCAGCCTATCATTGTAAGATCTGTTTTCCTGACCTCTGATCATGCGCGTGGCTCTCCTCTGGACTCTCTCAAGCTTCTCCACATCCTTTTTGAATTGTGGAGCCCAAAACTGGACACAGTACTCCAGCTGTGGCCTCACCAAGGCCGAGTACAAGAGGAGAATGACGTCCCGGGATTTGCTCGAGAAGCATCTATGGATGCAAGCCACCGTTTTGGTCGCTTTACTAGCCGCAGCATCGCATTGCAGGCACGTGTTCATCTTGTGGTCAATGATGACCCCCAAGTCTTTCTTCTGTAGTGCTATCCAACGTAGCACTGCCGAGCCTATAAGGATGCTGCAGGTTTTTCCTCCCAAGGTGGAGAACCTTGCATTTTTCGGTGTTAAACACCATCAGGTTCTCGTCCGCCCATTTGCTGAGCTTGTCCAGGTCAGCCTGGATCACTCGCCTATCTTCTGGCATGGATGCTTTGCCCCAAAATTTGGTGTCATCGGCGAACTTGGCCAGTCCACTCCTGACTCCAATGTCCACATCATTAATGAAGATGTTGAACAGTATGGGTCCAAGGACAGAGCCTTGAGGGACCCCACTGGTCACAGGGCACCATGATGAGTGACTGCCATCAATTACAACCCTCTGGGTCTGACCACGGAGCCAATTTCCCAGCCAGCGGATCCAACTGGGCAGTTTGGCCAAGAGGTGATCATGGGATACCAGATCAAAAGCTTTTTTGAAGTCAAGATATATGACATCAATCTCTTCTCCCTTGTCCAGGTGATAGGTCACCAGGTCATAGAAGGAAATGAGATTGGTCAAACAAAACCTACCCGCAACAAACCCGTGCTGGCTATCCCTTAGGATATTAGCCTGGGCCAGTCCATCAAGGATGGCCTCCTTAATAAACTTTTCTAAGATCTTCCCCAGGATAGAAGTCAGGCTAATGGGCCTGTAGTTAGCCAGATCCACTCTCCTCCCTTTCTTGAAGATCGGCACCACATTGGCCTTCTTCCAGTCTTCGGGCACTACACCAAAGCGCCAGGAGTTTTCAAAGATCTGTGCCGGGGGCTGGGCTATGACGCTCGCCATCTCCTTGAGTATCCTGGGGTGCAGATTGTCAGGGCCAGCTGACTTGAAGGTATCCAGCCTTCTCAAGGTGTTCCTTCACGAGGTCAGCATTTATGGAGGGTAGGGGATCCCCATCACCTGGATCTCGCATGGGCGTCCCATGAGACTGATGAAAGACTGATGCAAAGTACCTATTTAATAAGGTAGCTTTTTCCTGGGCATCAGTTGTCAGTTGCCCCATCTGGTTTAGCAGGGGTCCAACGTTGCCCTTGCTTTTCCTCCGGCTCCCCACATATCTGAAAAAGGACTTTTTGTTGTCTTTGATGCTTGAAGCTAGTTGGAGTTCAGCTGCATCCTTGGCTTTCCTGGTTTGCTCCCTGCAGGACCGGACCAGTGCAGAATAATCCTCCTTGGAGGTGAATCCCGTCCTCCATCCTTTGTAGGCTTTCCTTTTTAGCTGTAGGAGGTCCACTAGGTCTCTGGAGAGCCAGGGGGGCTGCTGTGCCTTCTTGCTGCCTTTCCTCCATGTTGGAATAGATTTAGCTTGTGCACTGAGGATCGCTTCCTTGAGAAGCAACCACTCTTCTTGAACTCCCATCTCCCTGGGGTCATGGTCCCTAAGGGCCTGACCGACTAGCCTCTTGAGCTTGTCAAAGTCGGCTTTTCTGAAGTCAAGGACTTCGGTGTTGCTGACTGACTTGCCAGCTTTACGGCGGATGGTGAAGGTAATCAGCTCGTGGTCGCTGTCACCCAGCTTCCCATCGATCACTAGGTCGCCGATTAGGTCGTCCCCCGTAGCCAGTACCAGGTCGAGCAGCGCTTTGCCTCTTGTTGGCCCATAGACTTCTTGAGTCAGGTAGAGGTTATCCACACACGAGAGAAAGCTTTGCGACCACTCAGATTTTGCTGAGTGATCTTCCCACGAGATTTCTGGGTAATTGAAGTCACCCATGACAACCAAGGTCCTGGAGCAAGCGGCCTCAGTCAGTTCCCGGGCGAACTCCTGGTCAAGCTCAGGACTTTGAGTGGGAGGTCTGTAGGAGATTCCCACTGTTGTGTCCCCTGTGCTATATTCCCTACAAATTTTTACCCAGAGGGTCTCTAGCTGTCCATGCCGGTCGCCAACATCAGCTTGCAGGGACATGTAGCTTTCCTTCACATAGAGAGCTACACCCCCGCCCCTTTTGTCAACACGATCCCTCCTGTACAGGGTATAGCCCTGTATACCCGTGGTCCAGTCATGGGTGGAGTCCCACCAGGTCTCCGTTATCCCAATGACGTCATAATTCTTTGCACTGAGCAGGAGGATGAGCTCCTCCTGCTTGTTGCCCAGGCTCCTGGCATTAGTGTACAGGCAGGCAAGTGTGCCCTTGGGGGATCTTGCCTTGCCCACAGATTGTGCCAGGGCTGGGGCAGGGGTGGGCTCCCTTAAGTGCCTTGGTCCACTGGCTTTGCAAGGGTCGCTCAGCGGACCAGCAGTGGCAGTAGTCCCCCCATCCACCAGCGGGTTTAGTTTAAAGCCCGGTGGAGCAGGTCAGCCAGCCTGGCTGAGAAGAGCCTCCTTCCCAGGGGGAAGAGGTAGAGGCCATCTCTTCCCAGCAGCTCGCTGCCTCTCTCTCCAAAGAGCGGGCTGTGGTCATGGAACCCAAAGCTTTCCCGATGACACCAGGTCCTGAGTCTTTGGTTCACTGTGTGGATCCTCTTCTCCCTCCTCAGCCCATAGCCTGAGACTGGGAGGATCAACGAAAACACCACCTGAGCTCCCAGACCCCTAAGGCCCAGTCCCAACTCCCTGTACCGCCTCATGACCTGGCTGGGGGTGCTCTGAGTCGTGTCATTGGTGCCCACATGAATAAGGAGCATGGGATAGTGGTCTGTCGCCAGTGGAGCTGTGGGATCCTCTCTGCAATGTCTCGGATGCGGGCCCCCGGGAAGCAGCAGACTTCCCGGGCTAAGGGGTCGGGGCGGCAGATTGCCCCCTCAGTCCCCCTCAGGGTGGAGTCTCCCACAACAAACACCTTTCGTTTTGTCTTGGGGAGAGCGGGGGCAGTAGCTGTGGTTGAGCCTGGGTTGCCTGCGGGAGCTGGCAACTGAGCAGGCTCTGCTGGGGCTGCAAGAGGTGCGAACCTGTTGCTAAGCTCCGGCAAGGGAGGGGCCTTGGTGCGGCGGGCCTTTGGGCCCTTGACCACCTTGGTCCATGCCCCTGACTGGGCAGAGCGGGAGGTCCCAGAGTCCTCCTTAGTCATGGAGGGAAACGGTGCTCTACCCTGTGGCTCCCGGGGGAGAAGGGCCTGGCAGTAGGAGTCTATCTCCTGCTCACAGTCCCTGATGCCACGCAGTCTCTGGACTGTGGCCTGGAGCTCCTCCAGCTGGCGCGCCAGAGACCCCAGTAGGGAGCAGACCCCGCAAGGGGAGGTGGCCATGCTCCCAGGCCCCAGAGCCTGAAAAAGGGACAGGCAGCCCCTGCAGCCAAGAGCCAGGGGCTCCGTCTGCGTGGAGCCCGGAACCATGGGCTCCATCTGGGTGGCCATCTCTGAGGTGCCCAGTGTGGGGGCCGCAGAGCCCGAGGGGACCCTCGGGATGCGGCCTGTGCCCATCCGTGTCATGCCTCTGGTAGGCTGGCTACGGCTGGG
This sequence comes from Crocodylus siamensis, assembly GCF_052110815.1. Lineage (NCBI taxonomy): Eukaryota > Metazoa > Chordata > Crocodylia > Crocodylidae > Crocodylus > Crocodylus siamensis. The sequence continues at coordinate 252,281,468 of NC_143395.1, forward strand.
GCTAACTAGTCTGGGGGTTCACAGGCAGGGTCTCATGCCCTCCCACGCCCTCTCCCGTTGAACTCCACGCTAACTCGGGCGCCTGTTTACGCAGCCTGTTCGCTGGGCCAAGTAGGGGCCTGGGCGGGGGCTTGACCCAGCCCAGCTCCACGCAGCCGCCTCCTCCCAGAGAGCGAGGAGTTAATCCCTTCCCACCACGAGCCCGCTTACTTCCGGCTGTGCTGGGAGTCGGCGGGGGCTCTGCGGCTGCTGAGGGGCTGTCTGCGGGGCTTCGGGGGAGCGGGGGTGCAGCGGGCTTCACCTGCACATCTCTCACCGCTCCGGAGCCTAACTGGATGCTCCATATGCCCCACCATTGCAGCATTCATGAGCCACCTGGTACCTTGAGGTATGTAGAAAAAATATTTAAAGCTGTGTCTATATTTGAATCGCCGAATCTTTCCAAATCTCTCCAAATCAATTCAGAGGGTTCCAATTTGATTTGGAGGGCTCCTGGTTCAATCAGATTTGGAGATTCAGCCACCAAATCAGACGAAATCTCCACCAAATCAAATCAGGGACCGAAGTTTTGTGCAGCCCTAATAGATAGATATATCTATCTATAGTTATAAATTTATAGATATAGATAGATATAGATAGTTAGATATCTATATAGATATCCCCTAGGTTTTTTTTTTTTTTTTAATTTCATATGCCTGGTAGCAACCAAAAACTTATCAGGTTATAGTTGGCGAATGATTTACTTCAGACTGATCCTACAGAACTAAGTGGTAGTGTTCTATTTAGGGACAACAAAACACTGTTAATGCAAGAACGAATTTTCACCCTCAGCATAGTGGGCTTGCTGGACCACTTGGCACAAATATTTTTCTTCTGTTAATAGTGGCAACACACATTAGAGTAGTTTATTAGCTTCTCTAACTTGCACCAGTGGCCAGTGTTGTCCCCCTATCCAACTTTGATGGTTCCACAAGTAGACTAATTACTAAAGAGATTTTTCCTCACTAGAAACCATTGCATAAAGTATGCTATCATGCTTGTGCATGCATACAACCTTAAGATACTCTGTTTAAAAACAGTGTTGGAAAGAAAGGAGAAGTGGTCAATAGTTCTAACCATTTTTTAACTTACTTACAGACCATACTTTATGTAGGACAAAGCAACATGATAGGTTACTTTAGTCTTTTGTGAATTTCTATGTACTATTCCTTAGATAGTATCATTTTTCACCTGGATTTGCACTGCCCTAGCCTTGAGATAGAAGGGCATTATTTCCAATTTATTTACTTGGTAAATGTATTTCTCAAATAGTTGGAGGTCAACCTTAGTTTGTGCTAGTTCTCAGGTTAAATAACCTATTCATTGCAACTATCAGCACCTTTGACCACTGCAGAGGTCTCTGCAGAATTCATTTGCATGATGCTTTCAACCAGAGAGAGAAGCTCCAAGATTACTTTTGTCACAAATAAATATGTATTGCACATGAGAGCCAAAAAAAAAAGCAGTAAAGAGAGGGAATAGCTAAAAAATAACACTTGTAATTTAGGTAGGTAAGTGATACTATTGAAGGATTTTAAGCGTTATGTCCAAATGAACCAGGGATCACTGAAATATTTGTATGTCTTTATGTTTTATCTGTTTTTAACAGCATGCCCATTCACAGCTGGGTTTTCCTAGAGCAAGAACATACACATTTTTAAGTAAATCAGAGCTACAGTTTGGACTGAAGATGTCAAAGTTTGATCCTATGGAAATTTTTCCACCTATAAGCATGAGCTGTGCTACTGAAGGGAAGGAAGTGCCCTATCTGAGTCACTCTGCTTAAAAGCTGTTATTAGTAACCTTTAAGCCAACTAAGAACCATTCCACATACATCAATGTGCCTTGGAGTAGGCCTTAAAGTCTTTGAATAACAGAGATCTGATGGGAGCGATTGCAGGGTTGCAACCAATTTAGCCAAAGTTCAGGAGGCATACCTGGGCACGTCACATCCTGGGGAGACAGCCCCAGTGACTGGGTTGATGGTGTTAGTTATTCCAATAGCAGTACCACCAGATATTTTGCTCCCTCACCCAAGTTGGCAACTGGCGTTGGTTCCCTGGTTGTCCCCCCTCCAAGCTTTGTCATGCCAATAGTGCTATCCTGTGCACAGGGAACAGAAAAATGGTAATGAGTGGAGAGAGAAACCATGCTCTTATGCAATTATAAAAAGAAGCAACCCTTCACACAGCCATCCCATCTTCTCCCCCTGCTTTTGGAGAACAAGTATTACTGCCCTAAATGCTTGTATGGGTACATAAACATTGTGAGAATGTTACAGGTTCCCCTTCTGTGCCCAACCCACTAAGAATGAGTCTGTTAAAGTCCTAAAACATAATTCTTTGGTTCTTCAACAAAAGCTATAGAAGGTTATGCTTTTTGTCCTGGAAGCTTCCAGCTCAGTTCCCACAGGCAGAAAGGTACCTATACATAAGCAGCAAGGTTGCTCCAATGTGCTGTAATTATTCAGTTAATTGAGTCTCCTGGAGCATGTTAATTACCATGTTCTAGCAGTCTCCAGTATCACATGTATCAGCATTTCCACACTTAAAAATGAAGGCAGGGGCACTTGATCTAAAGCTCAGGGACAATGACACACAAAATGCTCCAGGTGCTTTAATTAGAACAGCTCTTGGAGCTGTTCTAATTAAAGTGTCCCCCACCTCCACCCCACTCCCAGAGCACATATATAAAAGCCCAAAGGTGGCAACCGTAATAGGTGAATGGCAGGCAGGTGTGAGAAAACCTTCTCCTATACTTCTGATGGGTAAAGGAGCTTTACACACCCCATGTACATGTTTCCCTTGTATGTAGCACTGAAATCTTGTTTTGCTACCCTAATTCTAAGTGACAAACACAAGAAACTTGTCTATTGTAACAAATCAGCCTTCCCCCTTGTGGTAAAATCATAATGCTCTGGAGAGATATATAATAAAATCAAAGCCACCCCCTCTAATGTGCAGCTTCTTACAATTTGGGGAACCAGTGATACAGAGATAGATTAAGGAAAAACCTAAACAAATAAAACCAGCAAATGGGTTTCCATGTTTAACAAATGAATGGCCACAAAAGTGGCAACCTTCTTACACAGAAGTTAAGACAAGTTTCACAATACAGTATATTAATCTAAGAAGTAGGATAAGTGAGAGGACTGCAAAATGATGTTGAGTTATGAACAAGTGAAAACTCCTGTACCACCAAGATATTCCTGACAAATGCATTCATTCATTAATCATCATTCCCAGGGGAGGGGAGTTTTGGTGGGGGGGTTGGCAGAATAGTCTTGCTTCATAAAACATTTTTAAAGGAGCATATTCTGGCCATTATACTATAGTCCATCATGATGAAATCAAGCATGATGTTAAAAGTCAAGCTAGGTTAATATCCTAAAGAAAAACTTTTGGCTTAGTCACTCAGGGATGCCTGACAAATACAATATGTCTATAGCAAACCTTCCTGTTTTAAAACTCAAATATGTTCCATAAAAATTACACTGATATTTTTACAAGCTTCCAGAAAAAGTATTGCTCAACTTCAAATGAATTTTCAGCAATGCAAATATTTCACAGAGGCTCTACAGACTTACAAGAGGGCACATTTTTAACTATTTTCGAAGCTTGCAACAAAATACTTTGAATGGCTCTGCAGATGAACAATTAGCTGCTCTCCAAAGTAAGAAAATACAGTTTGTTTCCTGTTCTGAGCAAAAAAAAAAGTAAAAAAGTATAGGGCATTTTCTAGTTTGGTGATTTTTTTTAATAATGAGATTTTGGTAGGACAGTTTTCACTTATGTTAATAAAAAGTTTAGTAGCATTTCAAATAGAAAATGTAATTCAAACTTACGTCTGCTCTTCATTTCCTATCCTGCCCCAAATCCTTTGTTTACATGGCTTTAACAGCTCTACTCTCAGGGGAAAGGCCAGCTGGATTTAATGATAGCCAAAAGGAGCTTGTCCTCAAAGCTTAGATTTTCTAAAGAGAGAGTAAAATAAATCAACACAAACAGAAAGTTAACAGCAAAAGTTCACAGCTTGAAACTTCTCTTTTCCATCAGCTGTGTGTGAAAGGGCCAGGACAAACTAAAGAAATTTAACCCCAGGTATGCTCAAGTGGGCGTCCTCTCATCTAATTTGTTGCATCATAAATTATTGCTCATGATTCAGATGCAACAGTAATAGTATATTTAATTACAGTGTCTATTGTTTACTTAAAACAAAAGCTTCACAAACAGCTAACATATCATTCTGATTCACAGAAAGAATCTATGATTCCCGCTTCAACAATATCTGTGTTATTGTTGCTTAAACTAATGAGTTTTTACTGGTTGCAGATTGAAAATACTATGCAAAATCTGACCTCTATTTCTGCAAACACTTTTGCACCCATAATATAATTGAGGCTTGTAAGTATTTCCACTGCAGTCAATAGGCCTGTTCACGTGCTCAATGTGAAACTTGCACTAGGGCTTACAGGGTCAGGAGACCCATTGAGAATCTCCCAAGCTTGACCCTATTGAATTCAAAGTAATTATTTTTCTCAAAAATCCCTGGATTATCATGTAACTGTTATTAAAGACCTATCTGTTGCATTTTCCAGTAAGTATACTCTCATAGTCATTTTTGCATCACAGAAACATGTTTAATTAAAACATACATTTCTCCCTCTCCAGTGCTTTGCCTCAGAATGCTGCATTGTATGTCCTGATCTTGCAAAGGTTTTCACATATGCTCTGAACAGTGACACTATAATGCCTCCAGTTCATTCTAATATAATTCATTGCAGCATTGAGGCCTTAACAAGTATGTTTCCTGGCTCAGCAGAAAATGTATATTTACCATAAAATGTTAACACCTTCATTTTCTATGTTTTCCCAGTATAGTGGTATTTTTTCCTCTTAGAGTACATGGAAATAAATGTGCTTTTTAGAACAATGAATAAACAGTGCCATCTTCAGTCTGTGTTGTTGTAAAAGACAGAGATGTGGTATAGGCTTAAGTGACATGACTATGATGTACCCAGGCTGAGAAACTATATGGGCAGTCACATGGTGTGTTTACTATCTGTGTATAATACTCTATTGTGAGGGCAGCTTCAGGGATTGGAAGCCTTTTCAAGGCAACTATATCTTTAAAACACTGCTGTATGAGTAACTATCTAGAACATTTAATTATTCCACTTATCATAGAACTATATGTCAAATCACAGTTTATTGCCTAGGTTTGTATGTATTGACTATTTAATGATACCATTCAAAGGAACAAATGCTTTCACCCTTCCTGTATGTTCCTTATTATCTTTCTTCAAGTCATTTTCATCATACTCTGCTTTTGCCGAAATGTTCGGCAGTCTAAACAGTATTTAGCATTTCTTCCATTTATAGGAAAACAAAAAAATATATACATGCACACACACAGCCCCCCTCCCCTTTTGAACAGGAATAACCCCCTGTAGATTATGGGAGTCAGCAAGGTGCCATTGCTCAATATAGAAACATAGAGGTACATGTTCATTGCTGTTTTTTCAGCTATGAAATTTTGTGTGCACACACATTTGTCTCTTCACATCAAACTGCGGGAGAAAAACTCATTTAGTCTGAAAAATAATCACATAACTACTGAACTAATGAAATCTTGTGGCAATCTTCATTACACCTGTCATTATCTACATAAAATATCCAATTACATTACTACTATTACACATTTATGAAATACTTGTCTAAAGGGCTAACCTTAAATGATGCCTGCTGCTCTCCATAGATCACAGTTTGATTCTTATGGACATTACACGCTCTAGGAATAATAAAGGTTTATGATTTTTAGTATGCCAAGCATGAAGTCTCCTTAAGGAGCTCTTCGGAGTAGTTGTTAAGAAGAAAAAATTAAACATCTTTAAGTATCGTGAGGTCAACACATATTGCAGCCTCATATCACCGTCTGAAGACGTGGAACTGTTGAAAGGTGAGAATTGCTGAGGTAAATAATGTGCTATGGAAAGGGGAATCAACTTTGGACATTAAAAGAAGCTAGTTATGTGGTTATAGTATTGACTATGCATGTGTACACATGCACAATTACTGTGCAATATGTGAAATTACAGCACAGTACGGGTGTGCGTCTACACGAGCACACCTGCACTACACAGTAAATATGGCAACTTATGCCACCTTTCATGCAGGTATCAAATTTACATCTGACTACTTACTGCACAGTAACACATGTGTAGATGCCTTACTGTGCAGTAACACTGTGTGTGGACTGACTTGGGACTAACTTCAGTCACAAGTCAGTCCACACACAGCATTAATGCACTTTAATGCCTGCATGTGTAGATCCCAGCCTAATCTCCTGCACAGTAAATTTAAGCAAGCTTAAATGCATGTGTAGACATGCCCACTGGGTACATCTACACAAGACATTTACTGCAGAGCTGCCTAATTAACTCCACAGTAAAGTCTCCATGTCTAGACACGCAGTAAATATAAGTACTATCCTAGTGGTGTTATTTACTGCACAGCAACACATGTGTAGACACTGATGGTACAGGTTGGGGAATATGGGTGTTTCAGTGCAAGGGCTGCCCACTGGCTAGTCTCACACTGGACTACCCTCATGCCTCAGCCAGCTCTTCTGCAGCATGTTGAGCCTAATCAGAGCAGCCCCAGGCTTACAGGCTGACTCCCTATGTCCCCTGCCAGCTGGGGCTGTTCCAACGTGGCTCACCATGCCATGGTCCTGGGCACACATTCAAATGGCATGCCCAGGAGCAATAAACTTTGGTGCAATATGCACTGCAGTCTATTGCTTCCAATTAATTGCACGTGTAGACATGCCCACTGAAATTCAAGTAATCTGAGTTCAGTTTTCAACCATACCACAGACATTCTCAATGACACAGATAAGTCATTTGAGTATATTGTACCATAGTTCCCCATTTGTAAAACTGAGGTTAAAAAAAAAATTATTATACTTAGACTATAAGCCCCTATGGCTTGTACTCTGCAATACTTTTCACACTGCTTACAGCAATGGTTTCCTGACTTTGCCTGGGTTTTCCAGGCACTACCATAATTAATAGCATATGCAAAGAAAAAACATTTCACAAGAGTATTCCTAGGTAGCAAAGCAAGAACTTAAAAGGTAGGTAATACCAGAATTGAGATTTTTCTGAGCAACCTTAATTTAGACCCTTGGTACATAAACTTTATGATGCAGTCTTTAATTACATGATTAATTTTTACACAGCACTGTTACCTGTTCGACAGCAAAATGATGACACTCAAGGATCTTGAGTTCCATTTCAAACTCTAAAGGGGAATGTGCTCCTATAGGCACAGATTTCTCTGGACATTCCCCACAAGCGATATGAACTTTGTCCATCCCCTCTAATCTGTCTCTTTTGTACTTAAGCCTCGATTCCCAGTCTCAATCTGTACTCCTATAACTTTTCCAGCCAGCCTACCTTTTCCCAATTCCCATTTAAGTTTGCCTTTTCCTTCACAGCCTCTTCCACCAATGGAGTCCCAATCCAATCCTCCTTGTCTTGGGTCCTCATCTAACTTTAGTCTCCCTTAATCCCCTCCCGAAGTCCTTGCCCTAATTTTTCACTGCTCTAGATCCTTGCTGTGGTTTCTTTGCCAAGCCGGTAACAGTTTTAATAGCATACTCTGCAGTGAGAAAATTTATAATTTAGAGATGCTCCCTCATTCAAAATATTTGGGAATTGGAAGAGGGCCCCTCAGTAAGGTAGTAGCCATTTAAAGATAGAATAGGGGTTCACAGAGGCTTGACTACATTCAGGCATGAATGAAAACTAGTTGTTGTTTAGTTCTTCTTATTCATGCCTGACTGTCTTGTTGAACCTAGTGATGACAATGATGATGATGATAATGATGAAGCAAGTGTTACCACACTTGTATGTTGGACCCAGAAGGGCCAGAAAGCCAACAACATATACAATGGTCAATGTCAGTAAGACTTTGGGCACTTGAAGAAGGGCCATAAGAGCATTTATAGATGATGTGATTGGCTGTCTGAGCTTGAGCACCACAGCTGCAGCTAGTGTTGTTGGAGAGGCCCTAAGAGTATATGCTTTCTTAAACTATCCAATGCCCATTCTAAAATATTTAAGAGCAGTCCAGACTCTTGAGGGCAGCTGTCATCCTGAGGGGCAGAATCTGGTGTTGGGAAGGAAGTTATTTAGCTGCAGTTCTTGTGTAGCATACTTCCTGCTCCACTGATGTTTGGTCCATGCAGTAGTTGACATACCATCTTCAGATTTGATGAGCTTATTGGCCTGAGTGGACAATGAGTTCTGAGACTTCAGTAGGGGGTTTTCTGGCTTGTGGCTACCAGGCTGGAGTGCAAAAAATTGTCTGGATCTTTGTAGAGCCAGGGTAGCAGCTTGTCTCATGATGTTGGGAAAGGGAGAGAGAGAAATGCCTGAGACAACTGGTAAGCTGTCAAGTGGGATTGGCAGAAGGTATCCGGTAATGGTCCTCATGATGCTGTTAAGGCTGGAAGCCACTAACTTAGTGTGCATGCTTCAGCCCCACACTGGTGTACAGTACTCAGCAGGAGCTTACACAAGTGCCAAAGTGGAGGTGCAAAATGTTTAGAAACTTGCACCCCAGGTGGTACCAGCAGGGTGACAGATAAGAGCTCCTCTGCTGTTAACCTTACTGTGGACCTCTTCTAGATGCTGGCAGTAGGTTAGGACCTGGTCCAACTTGACTCCTAAATACATAACAGTGTAACAAAGTTCAACTGTCTGGTCACCAATCTTGACTTTTATTTCTTTCTTCACTTGGTTGTTACTTAGGTGCCATTTATGGAAGTAGTCGGCAAGGGTGCTCATGTCTGATATCAAAGTGGATTCAATGGCTTCCCACTGCTTGCATGACTTGAAGCTAGTGATTATTGCACACCCTACCTCAGATTTGTCTCCCCTTCCCCCGTTCTCTCCTATATTAGCTCCTAGTCCCAATTTCCATGTCTAGGCAGTCACTCTCCCCTCCAGCTGCTTTTCCAGTATCGATACATTTCTTTTCTCATTTCCCAGTTCTGTTGCCCAATCAGTTCCAGCCTCCCTATGGCTCCCTTCTACTCACTTTTACCCACCCAGCTCCTAACACTTGTTTCCATAACCAGATAGTCCTAGTTTCATTCAGACCTCTTATCCTAACCTTTTAAAATCTCCATCCCTAAAGCAGCTGTTATTTTGTCTGCATTTAAATCAGGCAACTTTCTTCTCATAAGGCCTGGTTGTCAACAGGTAGATCATTGTGAGTACAAGAGAGACAGAATCTCTCCTCTCAGTTCCAGTGCCTGGCCAGGAGCCAGAAACCAATGGGGAAAGTTTAGCTTCATAACTGAGTCCTTAGAATGGGAGGAATATGATTAGCTAATCTGTGGATCTGGCACATAAACAATCCTATTGTGGGTACTAGGTGAAATAAGTACATTCAATAACTCTGTATGAGTCTCAAGCATGCTCCATTAGAATAAAATTTTCACTGATTTTAGTGCTAAATCAAAAATGTCTATATAGTGCATGTGTGAACTGGAATTTTTTTCCTTTGTCTCTCAGATCCACAGCTTTTATAGGAAGGAGGTTGTCAATTGTTGACCATGACCAAGGTTGTTTTATTGTATTTTATTTTATGTTATACTGAACAAGGTGGTATGGTACAAAACACTCAAAATCCAACCTGCAATATGGCTGTTTTACTTTAGCGCAGAGAAATTATTTTATAATGTGTATCTGAAATACTATGCTACACTTCCTGAACAGCATGACCAGAATTCTACTGCACCCTGTCAATTTGTATCAAATGTAGTAGTTCCTTAGGGTCAGTGACAACTGGAGTGAATTAAAGCAGCCCTTAAGGTGCTGTAGGTTATGTGAGGAGACCAGAGTGGAATACAGGCAACCCTAGAGATTTCAAGGCTGTTTTAAGTCCTTTTGCTCCCAATTTGCTCTATGTATTTGAGATCATGGGACATAGCTCTCAGTGGTGCCATTTATGGTAAGGTAACTTACAATTTCTCCATCTTAGGGCATCTTTCAAAGTATAGCTAAAGCTGCTTTAATTAAAATATCAAAACCTTGTATTTATCACAACAATTTATTAAATTTAAAAGTAGATATATAACAGTTAAGAGCAAATTAATTTGAAAAAAAACCATTCGCCTACTACCCTGTGATGAATCTGGCTGATTGTTAGAAAACAGTCACGTTTTCTTAGTGGAGAAATTTTAGCACTAGTTTAAATATTATGGAAGTTGGCCTTTACTCAGGCCTGTCAATAAGGCAAACTAGGGACCTGATTCAGTAAAAGAATGCTTGTCTCCAGGCACCTTTGATGCTTCTTTAATACAAAAGCAAAGCAACAAACTCCTTTTTATTTCCCAAGCTATGCTTGAATAAAGTAATTATGATTTGCAACTTCATTTTACCAAGAAGAGCTTCAATATGAACGAATTATAGCCTTCCTCACTGATAAAAGTATAACCCTCTTTAAATATTCAGCAGAGTCAACATTTCATTATTTCATTGTGCCAGGTGGTCATTATGGAATATTATGGGAAATGATGACATGATGGGAAGAATTATAAAATGATGGCTCCCTGCTGGAAATGTAAAAAGATATATACTTATTTTCCACTTCGAAGCCTGCATTACTTCATATAGTGCCTTTTTTCTCTCTTTTTTTGAAACAACGGCTTTATGTAAGGACAGCTCATTATGTCCATGAAGCAATTATGTGAAAAAAGCAGCAACTAAGTCAATCTTTCCCTTTATTTTGAAGACTATTATTCAAAATAATACTGTATACAGTTATATAAACCAAATGATAGACCAGCTCTGTGCAGCAGGAATTTACCACTTTGTCTACTGCATATCAGCAAAAAGTGAAATAGATTCCACAGGCGTCTTAGCAAACATGTGTGAGCTTCTAATGACTAAAAACTTCTTAGAACATTAGCAGCAGCACAAGCAGAATTCCTTCCCTTCCCAGGTCATAAGAAACTGTCAAAATACATCATTGTACATATTGAGGAGCATATTTTTCCTCCTACAATGTAGGAGCCTCAAAGTTCTTTTAATTTTTTTATTTTATTTTTTGTCCTGGCTTATCAAGCATGTAGAAAGGATGGAGTTGACAATTTTCTATCAGAAAGATTTTCTTTTGGGAGAACTGACATGGCAGCTTCCCAGCTGCCCACCTGGAAGGCCTTTGTCAACTTGATTTTTAAAACAAATGTACAAAAGCCTTTAAGGTAGGCTTCCACACAGCTGATGCAAGGGTAGGAGAGTGAGGCAGGGAGGCTTAATGCCTTTGAGATGGAGAAGCAGATTCTCAGCAGAACAACCTGGAAAATGTCTCAAAAACCTTCCAGGCACAAACCCAAAAGACAAAACATTCTGTTCTGGTTGTCCCCATGACTGAAATTTTCACAAATTGTAGCTTAGGAAAACTATAGTTTTATTGTTTGAATCAAGATGATTTTCCCCCTACTTGCAAAGAGTTTCTATGGTAGTAATTCTGTATTTCAGCCAGCTCATTCTTTCTCCACATACCCAACTGTATGTGTGCTTACATTCAGAGATAGGTAAAAGGTGAGCTTGTGGGATCTTCCTGTAGAATTGATTGTCAATGTCTTAGTCATGACAATGGTTTAATTGGATACATCTGAATAATTTTCTTCTTGTTTAGCTATGGTTGAAATTGTTTAGAACATTTTATCTCTGCACCACTTTAACACAGCACTAAAATATATTACTCACCTTGCTTAAAAGCAATGAATAAACCAGAGATGAGGATCCTTGAGGAACTTCATGAGCATAACATAGGTATTGACATAAAAAAAATAAGATGTTAAATTAGGAGATCCCCATATATCATAATGGTAATATTTGTATATTACATAACAAAACAATGACATATTTAGGCAACTTGGAAAAGTTTTGCTTGCCTTTGAGTTCCTTTTGTTATTATACAAAGGAATGTATTGATTAGAATAACTATGATCATTCCCCTTATCATCTTTTCTGAATACCCCACGTTCACTCTCACAAGATGACCTCAGAATTCATAGGGCTTCCCTAAAGGCAGAATTTGTCTATCTACATTACTTTACACACTGTGCAGTGTTTACATTGATTCCTTTTGTGAATTCCTATTAAAATTGAGAGAAGTAAAATTTGACTAAGGTTTGAGAGAGCTCTAGGGATCTTGTCCTACATTTCTAAGCCATTTAGTATCAAAAGGAATGTAGGATTAAGAACTTGAAACTCTGGTCCTGCAATTGATAGTGTGAAGGTGGACTGGCACCTCAACACTGATTTCATTATCTTCATGTGTGGGTCCTGCAGTCTGCCCACATGCTGTCAACTGCAGAAGTGATGTCTTGTTATACAGGAGCTATTTAAACATTGAGTAGCATATGTCATTTTAAAGATTCAACTCATTAATTTGTCCCTCATTATCTCAGAATACTGTTAACATTGTTGGTTCACTATTTTGGATAGCTATATTCCAAAATATTGCCAGAGTATGTATTTTAATCCTAAGGAAGTCACTACACCCACTTGTTCCAGGATCTAACACTGGAACAGCATGAACTCTGTTTACAAAAATGAGGAATGTAATTCCCTTTTGCATCCAGAATATTGCTATTGCCTTTCTGGCATTCAAGGATATCTTGAGAGTCTCAAGGAAGTGACAGCTAGGAACCTCCGTAAGAACTATAATAGCTTTATATGCAGGACATTTCATCTCAGAGGTCTTACAAATTATCCCTCAAGAGCCTTAAAAGAAGTTTTCCTATAATAATTATAGATTTGCTTTGTACAAAAATTGATAACGATTTTCTTTCCTATTACAACTCCTTTCCTGCCAAGGTATGAAAGGGAAACAAAGGGAAGGAGTCGTGAGTCTTGGTCTCCTGCTGAACTGAAAATAAAAGCTAAAGAACCTCATATCTCACACATTCAGCATTTTTATGTGGCAGGTGAATTGTCATATAGTCTTGACAGTTTTACTATTTAATGACTTTTTAAAATGTAGACAGATCCTTGTAGTGCTCCTGCGTAAGCGCTTCATAATCAGGCTTGAATGGGGATTTAGTTTCTTGTTACCTACATTTTTTGAGTAAAGGCCCAACCCCAAGACTAAGCACGTTCTAAGTTGTTAAGGGACTGCTAAGAAACTGAAGACACACTCTTGTAACAAGTGTTTTATTGAAAAACATATATACACATAGCCTCAAAATGCAGGCCTGGGATTCACATGTGATTGTTACAAGTGCTATGAGTTAACACAGGAAGAAACTAGTAAAGCACCATTATGGTGAAACATCACTGGTTTGGGAACAGCTAACTGCTGCTGCCATAAAAGTGCCTCAAAGTAGTGTGGGGGAGAAATAAATTCAAGACTTCCAGGAACCTGACTTACATTGCTTACATATCCTTCACAGGATTTGTGATGTACATCTCCACTCAAAATATCAAGTCAAAGGTAAGAGTGTTCTGATATGGGCTTTGCTTTGAAACCAACCCCAAACTACATGATTCAGCAGGAAACTATATTGATCTTGTCTTTCAATACATGCATGGAAGTGTATATTTTGCATACTCATATGCCACATAAATACAGAGTCAGGTAACCATTGTAACCAATATGCATTAAAGATTCTCCTTGACTACTGCCATTCATTTATAAAAGTATTAATTCTGGTACAAGGTATCTATAGCTTAAAGCTAAATATGAGTGGGTTCCTTCCTGTTCCTTCCTATGGTCAAAAGCTGACACATAATTTGAGGCAAGGGGACTTACAAAACACAGAGCCAGATATTATGGCTAGTACATGCGTTGACCCAGATTCTCCAGAGTACACAAAATAACAGTGAATCCTAGAGGGAGCCAACTGTCTGGGGAGCTCTGCTCCATGTCCCCAGCTAATGCACTTCTTTAGACCCTGTGGCCCATGCACACACCCTTTTGCTTTTGTTGCCCGCCAGAATCTGTTGCTTCCTACCCCAATGTCTAATATGTGATTTGGTGGGCTAATCCAATGGTTGAAGGGACCAAATAGGCCTACAGGGAGCCAACTTGCAGCTTTCTGCTGTTCAGCTCCAGCAGAGGTCAGACCATTGGAGGACCTTCTCTAATTTCCACTTGGGCTACCTCGAACCTCATGCCAAAGGAGATCATCACTAACGGAGCTTCACTCCACCATTCCTTATCTCTTGACTGAAATGCTTCCAGTGTACTACCTTTCCCTGCTTTGGAACAAGACGGCAATTGGCATAAGAAGTTGTGATGGTGGACCTTGCCTCTCTGTATCCTTTTATAATCTCCCAAAGAGCTGTAAGTACCCCGACTTTCCCGCCTGCCATGTCTTAGATGTTATTATATGTCCTGCTTTATGATGTCACTTGTTGGGAGGGTTGTTATATATATATATATTTGTTGTTTTATTTTGTTCTTTGGGTGTCTTTATGAGGAATCTCAGTATTATAGAGGAAAACTTCACTCAATTATTCCCACACACTCACCAATATATATATATTCACAATCAGATGCAGTTTAACACAAGTCTTTATCTTTATTCTTTATAACACTATACAAACTTTTGTTATCTTTAAACAGAAGTGGTCCTTTTTTCTCTCTTTTTTTTTTAAATAGCAATTATATCAGCTTCGTAATTCTATCTACATACTGTTCTTATTTAACCTTTATCAGTTTGGTTGGACTGAACTTGGTAAACAAAGTCCCTTTAACTCTGGGTTGTCTGTTTATTTCCTTTTTTTTCCCTTTCTTTTTAGAGCAGGGTTTTCTCTTCAAGCCTTGTTATTTCTCTCTCTTTACTTTTGTTATCCTGAGTGTGTACCTTTCATCTGGTGCGTGCCTGAAGCCTTGAATCCTTGTGGTCAGCACTCAGCTGCTTTCACTAAGCTTGTGGGAGTGAGTCAATTCACTCTTCTCTTTTTTGTTTGTTTGTTTACTTCTCAGCATGGCTGCCAGCCGCGTCTCCGGCGCCTCTTCAGGGATCCACCCCCCTTTCTCAGAGCTTCGCTCTCTCCAGCAGCAAGAAAAATCCTGAGGTAAGTATCTTATCTCCTGGAGAGCTTCTTTCTCCCTCACTTTCTCCTTCAGACGCTCTTATTTTCTTCTCCTTTCCCGAGACTCCCTTCTCTTTTTCCGGAGCTTCTATCCTAATATGGTAATAGCTCCGGAAGCGGCGTTCTCCGGCTCTTTTGGCCGCGTCGCTGTTTACTCTTTCACAGGAGGACATAAGAGTACCAGATTTCCACTCATAGAAAACTCCCTTATGGTATGGAATCCAATCTCCGGCCCCCATTTGCACATGACGTACAAAGAATCCTTCACATGACAAAGAATTCAGCCCGCTGAGCAGTAGCTACACTCACTGTACAAGAGAATGAGATGGAGGTTGCTCTCAGAGACCATAAAAGTTATTAACGTCAGGTAAGTATTAACTTGTCCCAGTCACCTCTCTGTTGCACCTGTAGAACCATCCTTAAAAGTGCAGTGCTAAGAGAAAGTATCTTTTTTTTTTTTAAACATTTTATTAGAAAAACTGACACTATGAAACACATTAAGAAAAACTACAAATAAACGAAACCCACCTGAGGTTTCACAAAGTAATACAAACTCACTTTCACAAAATTTCCTAACATTCACAGAAGAAATAATATCACTTGTGACTTGCTGAAAACCCATTTAGAAATCATTTAACTTGTTTCTTATATAATTCCCAAGTTCCCTCACCCAGTCTTGGAGCCCCTTATCCATTTTATCAGAGGGGAAAAACAAAAACAGGCACTGTTAAACACATTGTGGAACCAGAATCCCACCTTATTACATAATATTCACATATTTAATGTCACCTTCGACCTGCTAAAAGCCCCCCCCCCCACCCTTGCTGGCAAATATGCTGTCCCTTAAACTATCCTATGCCTACGCGGGGCTGAAACAACCCTCTGAAGTCCAGCCCTTCCCAGGGCGTTGTATCCCCTTCTTGCGTTCTCTGCTTTCCTCTACCGCTATAGAAATACAACTCGTGCATAGCTAATTGCAGACACTCTACCGTTGAAAAGCACGAGCCCTTTAGTGCTAGGAGGGAACGCACTTTCCAAATTGCTACTTTATTTGCTAAGAGAAAGTATCACATCTTTCCCTAGCTGGAGCAGTAAGGGCTGGCTGAAAAGGAAGTGGGGACAAGCCCAGTCTGCAAGGGGGTGAGAGGACTTCCCCCTACCCAGGCAAACTCTGACTGGGAGCTGGGGCCAGGGAGCAGAGTTAAACACCCCTTCCCCTGCTCAAACTTACTGCTCACTGCAACTGTGGACTACAAAACCCATAGGTACCTGGAAAAGGAATTGCTGAGCAACTCTGCAGTCCTGCTGCTGTGTTTCTGGACTGCAAATTCCAGGGACCTCGGGGCAGCAGGAAGAGGAAGTGAACACACAGCCCCTGCTGGCTACATGCCAGAGAATCATGCCCTAGTGCTCCCAGCCTTCTGACCTGAGCCACTGCAGGCATGTGCTTGAATTTCCTGAATTAAAAGTAAATGTCTGTCCAGTTGTTTCTCAATTTATTCTCTGCAGCTTAAACAAAACTGCAAAGCCTGAATCAATTCAGCCTCGGGCTTTTTCACTGTTTTTACTTAGCCCTTTTCTTCTTGTATTGCTCTTTTTTCTGACGAGAAGAGTTCCACCATAGAAAGGTGTCATATAAAGCTTTGAGGCAATCATGACCTATTGTATTTGACTCTTAAAAGGAAAAATCAGACCTAGTTCAGTCCTTGTACGTAAAACTATTCTTCTGTTTAATTCTATTACTTCTAGTTCCACCCATGTAGTTCCTTCAAATTTGGCCTCATTTGTATTTGTATTTTTATTTCCTTCCCAAATTATTTTTTATCTCAGGTCTGTAGATACCAGGTATTGAAACAAGAATCAGTTTGTCAAATGATGGTTCCAGATGCAGTTCTATAAATTGTATGTTCTCCTTGAAAGTGGAAGTTCCACTTGCAAGCCCCACTGATCCCACTAATTCTCCTCAAGCAGAGTTCAAAATATGGGGGAGGGGGGGAAGAAGGGCACTCGGGGGGGGGCTATGCCCCCCCATAAAACATGAGAGCGCCCCATAAGAGATGAGAGCCCACAGCCCACCTTTCTAAGCCACTCAGGTGATAGTGTTGGCAGCAGTGGCTCCTTCTGGCTTCCAGCTGCCAGTGCCACAGACTTTCACAAGAGTCGGAGTGTAATTCAAACCCTACCCCCAAGGACCAACTAGCCTCTTACAAGAGGAACGTACAATTTATAGAACTGCATCTGGAACCATCATTTAACAAACTGTTTCCTGTTTCAATACCTGGTACCTATGTGTCTGAGGTGAAAAATAATGTGGGAACAAAATAAAGTAAAATACAAAAAAGACAATCTTAGAGATTAAAAATAGCAAGATAATGTATATTTGAACTTCAGAATAAATTCCTACCTACACTTTGATTTGCAGTTCCCTGACTGAAAGAACTAAGAAATAAATAACAGACTCCATGACCTTGAGGAAAATTATATTGTACTAGAGCATTTATTAAAAGCATATAGCACACTCTTAACTTGCAAATTTATAAATAATAAATTAGACACATTTTTTATGATTTATTTTACACTACAGTAGAGTTTGGCTTTGAAGCTGGAGTGTACAGATACCTCCCAAAGAGGAGAGAGAGTATGGCATTAATTAAGAATAATAGACTGAAGGCCTGAGTCTCTATTATCTAGCCCCTTACATGATTGTTTACAGCACTGGGCATATTATTTGTGTACAAAACACTACCATATAAGAATACTTCATTAAGCTAGGATTTCACCTGAGCTCCTCTCAATTTGAGGGCAAAGCCATGCCAGCAGTGCCTGGCTTATTCCTTACTGTAAAGATTATTCCCATGAAAAGTAAATTTCTGGGATTATGATCATGAAATGTACAAAGTATATATAGACATTAAACATAGATCAATCAAACTGGAGTTAGGTCAACCTCAGTGCTAAACTGTGCACAAGTTAGAGGAGGTTAGATCAGGCAAAAAAATGTCTGATCTAATTTAGTTCACCCACGTACTGCTCTTACACTTAGGTTGACTTAAGTAGGGTTAGGCTGACCTGAGTGCTGATCTGTATAGACATTCAGAAAGGTTAGATCAGGCAAAAAATATTCAGTGCAATCTAAATATAATTCACCAAGGAGATGAGCTACATAGATTGGGCTAGCCCATGACCAATCTAACCCTTACATGTGTACCAGGGCAGCCTCAGACACCCCCCTTCCCCTCCCCCGTGGACCCATAAACCCCCTCATGACACAGCCAGCTCCTCCCACCACCAGTCAACTAATGCCCCCCCACCCTGACATGCTTAGATCACATTCCCTTTATGACTCCTGCCAACAGCAAATGTGTACATATGGGACATAATCAACCATCACACAATTTAAAGTGAGCCATGTGATTGTAGATCAGGTCCTGGGAATGTAAGTACACATCTGAAGCACTGCCCTGAGGTGGGGCTAGCCTAGCTACTCAAACCAACCCCAGGCCTGCACTTTTCTTTTCCACCCCCTCCACCCTTAGAGGGTTATCTTTAGGCTGCTGACCGGCCCCCTCCTTCTGGACCCAACAAACCCTCCCCCATTGACCCTCCTGATTCCACCAATCCCCGCCACAAGGACTCAGTAATTTTGTGAATCCCACTAACCCCACCACGGACCTGCCAGCTGCACTGATCCCACTAATCCCCATCAGGGACCCACTCTTCTCTACAACCCTGCCAACTCCTCCATCCACTCCCCCATCCCCCCATATCCCACCACTCCCTCTGATCCTACCAACTCCGCCCTGTGGACCCACTAGACCCACCCAGATCCTGCCTGCCCCCCTCTCCCTACCCCATCTTACTTGAGTTCCAAGGACCAGCAAATATCCCAACAGCCAGCACCCAATATTAAAGTAATCCACATGATTATAGGTGGGATCCCAGGAGCATCGGTGTATGGCCACCAACGTGCAAGTTACTTACCATGGGGCAAGGGTGAGATGCTTATTAGTAAATGTTTAGGATTGGGAATCCAAAAAAAGATAAAGCTGGTAGGGAAATACAGATCGCCCGAGCGAGGGACTAACAATAGAGGGATGGCGTGAGAAGGGAAATGCAACTAGGTTACAGGAGATACAATGTTAGCCAACTAAGCCTGGGGGTGGGGGTAAGGGGGAAGAGGAGGGAGGGGGTTTGCAAAGCTGAGAGAGAAAGTAGATATGCACAAACCCATTACAATGGTCCTCAGTGGTGGAGGAAGTGGTTTGAAGCAAGTGTCTCAGTCCATATAGATTCTCATCACAGGGGTCTTCTTCAGGTGGAGCTGGATCATCCATTGTTGAAGAATCCTCTCAAAAGTGAAGGATTGTGAAGCATGACAATGCTCAACAAAAACTGCCCATGTGCCACTCTTATCCTGTGATAGGCTCCAGGCAGACATTCTATATGATCTTGTGCAAATCATTTAGGCTTGTAAGTGCCTAAATCTGTCACTGAAATCAACAAATTGATTTGAAACCAAACCAGTACAACTAGAGTACCTGATGTTAAACACTTAAATCCAAATTTAGGATGTTAAATAACTGGCCTAGGTTTCAGATGCTGATTACCCATATTTCTCCATGGAACTGTGATTGATCAGCATCTCTGGGTATAGACAAACTTTAACCCAGCTTCATTCAAGTTCAAAGGTTACCTGTACACATGATGGGGATTTAGTCCACTAAGTTGAAATGGTGGATTTTTAATTGTGATGAATAAAAACCCACCATTTCTATTTAAGGAGCTTCCAATGAGCATTATGGGGGGGGCGGCCTGATCCTTTTTTTTTCCCCCTGCAGAGCCTGCACACATCTTCTGCAGCTGGAGGGAAAGCTGCCAGCAGCCCAAGTGGTCCCTAAGCTATGGGGGGCTCCCAGTCCTTCCCCTCCTTGGCAGGGTGCCCCCTCGGGTTGCCTCGGTGGACTTCTAGCAGGTGGGTGCTACCCAGGGGTGCTGCAGCCATGGAGGGAACCCCACAGCTCAGAGAACAATGGCAGTTCACCCCCCAGCTGTGAGAGATGTAGGCAGGCTCTGCAGGGGGAAAAAAAAAGGATCAGGCCCCTTGCTGCTTTGTTTTTTCCTCAGAGGAGCCTGCCTGTGTGAGCTGCCACCAGGCCATGCAGCCCCTGAGCCTCTGCAGCTGTGGTGCCACCTGGGGCCACACAAGTTGGGTGCTAGCTGCACAAGTGCTGCCCCAGCTCACAAGCAGCACCCACCAGATCCAACTCTTCCCTGAGCCCTCGCGCTGGAAGCCTGCTGGGCACTGCTGCCCACACGGGCTCAGGGAAGAGTTGGATCTGGTGGGTGCTGCCTGCAAGCTGGGGTAGCACCCATGCAGCTAGCGCCCCTCCCAGGTGGCCCCAGGAGCTGCCACCACCATGGAATTAAGGACCAGGTCCCCCTACATGGACTGGTGGCAGTTAGACCAGCCCCCCTTGCATAGGCTGGGGCTGCATGGGCTGGTGGCAGTTAGCACAGGCAGATGAGGAAGGGAAAAAAAATGTGTTGAGGGGGATGATCTTTTTCTTTTTTTCCCCGTGAAGCCTGCCTACCTCTCCCACGGCCAGGTCATGTGTACAAGCACTCAAAGTAGGACAATTTAGCTAATTTGTATCACTACAGTATGGTGAAGATATAACTGTTAGATTGTTACAGCTGATGTGCCCACCTAAGAAGCAGTTCTCCCTACTTTTTTAAAAGAGGGTAAAAATGTAACTCTGTGAAAAATCTGGCTTTTTCTTTAATCCAATTTAGGCAAGTACAGAACTGATCCAACTTCATTCAAGTCACTGGCTTTTATGGTCTCTGGACTAAATCTTCATTCTTAATTATAAGGAACCAAACCTTACTCTCACCTGAAAAAATGGAGTCTTGTGAAGTTTTATTTCATATGAATATTTGAAGTGTCTTGAGTTCATTAAATTTCAGTTTTCCACACAGAAGTGCAAAGTATGAGTATTATTTAATTACTGTCATTTTTCAGCATGTAAAAATTAAAAAAAAACAGAAAATGCATACAGCTTATTGTCAAACTACTCAGGGAGAAAATTTACTCTCGATTTAATCTCTAAATCCTACCTAGTGCTATTGGCATAATTAAACATTGGGAATAACTGCAAGCATACTGCATCCATACAATTTAAATACTAATTTTGTTTTCTGTTTGGAAAGATATTGTAAAATATGTATACTGCATGTAACTACATGCAATTATGCTAAAGGTGAAAGAAAAATGTAAGGACCAAATCAGAAATATTATTCACCGTTGCCTGGAAATTCCATATTCTTAGAAAAGCCGTGGACTTTTTGGGGCCATCATGGAACATGACCAGGCAGTTAGTCCCATTAAAGTTAGAATATCTTGCACTTGACAGCTTGTCTAACTTTATCCCAACCATGCAGTTGATCCAATAAAAGATATCACCCACAAACATCCTTGCCTCTAACATAATTCCTGGGCCATCATGGAACATCACTCTAACACTACCATATTCTTGGAAGTCATTTTTAAAAAGTAACAGATTGGCAATATGCCATTTTGCAAAATGTCTGCAGATAGGAGGCCTTAAAAGAGGTTCAATTACTAAGCAATTGTTAAAGACTGACATCCTACTCAAAGGAGGAGGACTGAACAGATGGGGTAGTGTTTAATAGAATAAAGAAATACAGCAAACTGCATCAAGACACAGCAGTGTGAATGGTTAAATGAAGCTCAAAAGCAGTCACATGAGAACCAGTCAGTATAGGGTAATCCAGAGGTCACAGTGAGAATACACTAGGATAAAAATGTCTCTCTCCTTGGTGTGCATACAGCCTATTGACTGAGGAACACCTTTTCCCATATGTGGATACCTCACATGACAGATGTAGACAATAGTCTCTGTGCTTAAAGGCAACACAGACTACTCATTCAGAACACAAATATTACTTCATAGTCAGGAAAGGTTAAAAAAGTTAAAAAAGGAAGAAAAGGCATAGTGTCTACCCATAATTAGCTCAAGGAACTAAGCAGCCTAGCACAATGAATGTGCCATGAATTAGTACTGGGTTGGAATCAGTTACCTCTTTAGTAAGTATTCACATAGGCAGTATAACAGGTAGCCAGGGGAGTAGATGCAGGGAGCCTTAAGTGCAGGACTACTGCTCTTTATGGACTGCAGATGTGTAAGCAGCAAGAACTCATAGGCTGTGAGTGCTTATTGCAGGGCTAGCAGCTCAACAATAGGACAGACCCCTGCTTGAACAACAACAATACTACGACAGAGAAGCAGCTGTAAGGTTCCCTGGAGGCTGTTAGGCCTAAGTGGAAACTCCTTGGAAACAGGGGAGTTTCCTGACATGAAGGGGCAGGGCTTGTAGATTGACCAGGCTCATGAGACCAGGTGGTCAGTCTGGCCCTGCAAACCAAGGAAACAGCATTAAGCCACCTGCATTTGGATTCTAAGGGAATTTCAGGTGTTTGTATTATTTAGCATCAGGTGGATCCAGGAGGGTGCACTCACAACCCCTTTTGTTTCCTGATCAATCCAAAATGTAAAGATAACTGCGTAGCAGGGGCAGCAGCAGCAGCATTTCTATTCAGGCACCAGTAAGGGAGTCAATTGACTTAATGGCTCATTAGAATTTGTTTCATTCCTTCTAAACTCCTAATTCCACAGGTGTTAATAACCCTTGTTCCTTTGAAATGGTCTTTAATGGTTCCACTACTCCAGTTATCCCTGCTTCTGCAATGCTGCTCTCTGTTAGCTGCTCCTAGTAACGTAGCCCTGCAGACTGTTTTTAAATCTATCTAAAAACATTAACTCACATGTGGAAATATTAACTCAGGTCAGCATTAGCTCAGCTGTGGAAATCACTTTCTATGAAGCACTGGGGGCACTGTCCAAATGGTCAAGAAGGCTTGATTTTGTTTTATGAATTAGAAAAAGAGACATACATTTAACTATAATGACTTGAGGCTAATGAAAGGTCCTTTATATTATTTTTGCCTAATCTGTTGTGTTTTACACACATGCACACAATATAACAAATTAATGAATAATTGAATAAAGGATTTTTTTTTCTTTTGCTTCAATATTAAATGGAATAATATGGCTCTAGGCCCCTACTTATTCATGAAGCTTCTAGTTCCTTGTTCACTGGAAAAAATGTGTTGCTTTATATGTAATGCTGTACTATATTATCTGCATCCCCCTTTTCAAAAATCTTAGATCTGCCTGTGGTAATTGACATAAACACAAACTCAAACTAAAACATAATAGCATTGCTAATGATCTGTCCTTTAGACTTCAGGACTAGTTCCAACAATTCTTATTTGTCTTGAGAGACTGCCTACAAGCTTAAGACTTTAATCAGAAGCAGATGGTGCTAGGTGTTGTATAAGCATAGAACAAAAGGATAGTCCCTGCCCTGTGATGGCCTTTATGCTTTGCACAGGTATCAAATACTGTCCAAACAGCAATCTTCTGTTCCACATTTATGTGTCACCAACTATTCTTGTTTGATACTGACTCTTCATTCAGCTATCACCCAATCTCCAACCTTCCCTTTTTAGGGAAGATCACTGAAAAGGTAGTTACACAACAGTTCTAACTACATCTAGACACTATAGTCTTCTCAGACTTTTGTCAGTCAGGCCTTCATCCCAGACACAGCACAGTGATATCAGGCAGAGATTTGAAGTAAGGTGCCATAAGAATGCTCATGACACCCAGTTTCATTTCTTTTTTCTCATCTGACCCATGTCCCACAGTCTCGGTCCTTTTCCAGTACCTGGCTGCAGCTGGGAACTGGATGCAAGTTACTAGAAACTAGAGCATGGGTAGTAAGGACAGGTCACCTAGTGGTCAGGCAAAGCCCAGGAACTGGGTTTAGAGGGAGCCAGGAGTCAAGGCCAAGGTCACAGTAAGCCAGAGTCTAGACAAGATTTCCAGGTAAACCAGGAATCAAACCTAGATAATCAAGTCAAGGAATTGCAGAGGGATCACGAAAGAGCACCAGAGACTTTACTCGGATGGTGAATTACTGTCTAGGACAAGTTTTTAAAGGCTGGAATGGGCGGGGTCTATTTCCTGCGGCCTCAAGGGGTTAGTTGCTCTCATCGCCTACTTAGGACTGATTGGGTCCAGGGCACTGAACAAAGCTTGTTGCAGGTGAAACCTGTTTCCCTTCCGCCTCAGGTGACGAACTGCCCTAATCATTCATCTGGGACCAGCTGAGCCCTGATCTGAGCTTATTATAAAAGTGAACCAGTTGAAGTTGAATTCAGACATAGAAGATGTTGGCAGGCATACTGCTTAACCTGGGGAAAATAGGGAAACCTATCACTTAAGGAATTCAGATTCCCTTGTCAGTCCGATTTATAGCCTTGGGACACTCTTGGACCTTCACATAATGGAAGTGGCTAAAAGTGTCCTTCGCCAACTCCAGCTGTTGAGAAGTCTTTGATATCTTCCTTCAAATTCATACTTGGATACTATCTTCTATACTTTTATAACCTTAGGACCACACTATTGCAATATGCTCTATATAGGGCTGTCCTTGATGACCATCCAGAAGTTGCAGCTGGTGCAGAACACAGAGGCACATCTTCTGATAGGGACAAGTCTAGAGCCTATACTGGTTTCCACTATTTTCCAGATGCAATTTAAAGTGCTGTTTTTGACATAAACATTCCTAAACAGTCTTGGCCCTATGTACCTAAGACCTCACCTTATACTTCATCATGATCCCTAAAGTCAGTCAAAAGAAACCTCCTCCAAGACCTATCAATGCACCAAGCTCTCATAGCAAAAAAACAATGGGAGGTTGATAATGGTAGTTGCTCTAAAACAGAGGGACTCCTTTCCCCTAAGGCCCACCAAAGCCTAAGCCTGGACTTCTTCCAGAAATGCTGCAAGACTTTCTTATTTGGGCAGGTGTTTAGCAAGCAAGGCTATGCTAGGATATGTTGGCGGGGAGGGGGGAGTAATTTTTAATATTATATTTTCTTTTTTAAATGGTTTTGTATTCTTCTTTTGTTCTCTTACTGTAAGCTACCCTGAGTCTTTGTTTTACTTATCAATCAAATAAATAAACAATATCTTTAAGCTTGTCTTAGGTGATTAAGCACTTCACTGAAATGGGGGCCATCATTCTGAGACCAAACTAATACTTCTTAAATTTCCTGGTGTACCTTATTTTGTGTAGCTTGCTAATCATGTAACTGTTCCTCCCTTAAAAAAACAGTGAGATGCCTGGAAAACTATTTGTTTTCTGTCTTTAGATTGTTTCTGCAAGTAGTTTTTGGGTGGCACATTGAACTCACATAGTAGATTTACTCTTAAGAAATGGAACCTCAGAACAGAGTCTGGTAGCTCTAATAACTACATATTCAATCTACCAAGCAATTTATTTTTTATTTCGTCTCAGTTGATCCTGATTCCTTTTCACTTATGCAAGCCATACACTAGTGAGACTCCATTGACATATAGGAGTTATCCCTGATTTACACTGGTAGCAAAGGGAAAAAATATCAGGCTCAGTCCATCTTTGTCAGTCATCCAATCCATCTGCCATTGCCCATG
The DNA here is from genome assembly GCF_052110815.1 of Crocodylus siamensis. Lineage (NCBI taxonomy): Eukaryota > Metazoa > Chordata > Crocodylia > Crocodylidae > Crocodylus > Crocodylus siamensis. The sequence goes on from NC_143395.1 coordinate 252,307,238, forward strand.
GGGAAAGTTTCTAAATCAAGCTTTGGGCCCTTTTCATTTCCATTTTGCTGTTCTTGGGTATTTCAAATTGAGATCTACAGTATTTTGCACATGAAAGGAACACTTGGTAACAGATAACCTCGAAAAAGGATGCTAGCAGTAGGATGGCAAATTGTATAGCCATGTAATCTCTGGTGTCTTGTGTTGAGAGTAAAGGAGTTATGTATAATGGTATTTTGTCTTGATTTGTTTTTTTATAAGAAACATATGCCCTACATGTTAACTTAATGATATAAACCTGACTGACTGTTAAATGAAAGACAGCTGTTTAGGGAAAGTGCAACAGAAACCAAAATAATGACAAAAATAACACTCCCAGTAAACACAATTTTGAGGGAGTTAACAATGGATGGACCATCATTTTAAAAATAGTAACCCCTCTGGCAGCTTCCATGTAGAATGGTTTACTCTTCAGAGAACAGGATGAAGAAAATCCTAAATAGAGATAGGACACCATTTTTTAGCAAATTCACTAAAAAAATTGTAGCATCAAGGCAACCAAACTATTCATAATTTGAGGTTGGGTTTTATGCTGAAAAAATATGGAGAAAATTTGACATTTTCAAATAACTTTTTTGACTTATTTGTAACAATATATGTATTTCAAAACTAACAATTAGAAACCTGAAAACAAAATGAAATGTGTTTGTTTTGGCTGATGGTATGCTGACACCCCTCCCCCAAAAATGTTTATTTTTAAATGTGTTTTGGTTCATCAGCAAAGCAAAAAATCCATTCATTCTCCTCCTAAATCTTAAAGACACTGGCTACAACAAGAGAGAGGGGTACAGATCTACATACATATTAATGTACCTTTTCTAATGCATATTAAATTTAGTACCTTCAATGTGAGGTACTAATTGAAAGTGAGGTTGTGCTAAAGTGCAGTAGTGCATTTGCATGTTTTTTTGTGATGCTTAATGTGCAGTAGCCTATTTTACTGCACATTAGTGTAATGCCACAATTCTTTACATGATGCTTTAATGTGCAGTAAAATAGTCTACTGCACATTAAAGTGCACATGTAGGCACACCCACTGGGTAGTAAGCAGATTGAGGTTGACATTGGGTTCAACTGAGGTTAGGAGTATGGATGTACAAACAATACACAGTGATATAAAAAAAGTAAAGGGGCTTTACCACATGTCAGTTCTTCCATTGTAACCATCTGTGTGCTTTTACCCCATGGAAAGCACAAACAAAGTGCAGTAGGCAGAGATGTAGCTGATATGGTTACACCTTGTCAATAACATTCTGCTACTGAAAATAGCTGCTGCTCTGGGGTATCAGCACAGCCAGTACCTGGGGATTTAGCACAGCAGCTAGTAGGTATATAGACCCTCTCAGACCCCCTACTGCAGCTGCCACCGCCACTTGCCCTCATCATCAAGTGTCACCAATTCTTGTTGCCAGCAAGAGTGGGGAAAAGGAGTGGGGTGCAAGAACTACCTCTAGCAGTTACTACTTTAAACCACTGCATGCTGGCTACACTGACACCTCCCTTTGCAACAGCAACTATTCCCAAAAGCAGGGCACCTTCCCCTGCAGAACACTATTGGCAAATGTCAGAGCCTTGAGCCTGTTTCTCCAGAGAAAGGTTCCCCAGGCTCTCTGTTCTGCACCTCTAAGTCTACATGAGAGGTTCATGCCTCACTTACCATGCATAGTTACAGTACTGGCAGTGGCTTACTTCTCTTCCAGTGGGAGCTAATCTACCATGATTGTGTGAAATACCATGTAGGTATTTGTGGCAGTGCACTGGTTGTGCCTGCCACTTTTAAGACCACCAAGCAGGCTGTGGAGCAGCAGGCAGGTGGGTTCAGGCCAAATTAGGTAGTCACCTTACTGCAAGGGTCCACCTGATCGGAGTAGGGCTGGGTAGGGAGAGTTTAAGCCCAGACCCTAGGAGCAGGGCCAGCAGTTACAGCTGGAGAGCTGGAGAAATAACATTGTACAGTCTGAAAACTGCAGCTCCTAGAACACTTGGAGGTTAGGGTAGGAACTATGGGGACGTAGGAGGTTCCTCATAGTCCTGGGTGAGACTTGAAACTGTACCCTGCTGGGATTGGATGGTGTGGTGGGGCTGCCTGTGGTGGGGCAGCCCCCAGGAAATGCCACATTTGTACTACTCCAGTGAAAGGCAGGGATAAGGCACTGGAAAACCTCAGCCACCACTGCCTTGTGAGTCACCCACAGAGGAGAAAGGCTTGGGGCCAAGGTCCACTGGCAGCACAGGCGACTGGTAGAGGTGTATGGGGGGGAGCACATGCCCCCCCCGACATTGGCCCCCAAAAGTGCTGGGGGGCATGTTGAGGATGGCACTGCTCAGGATGGGGCCAGGCAGGGAGGAAATCCCCAGTGGCCCAACTGTATGGCTGGGGACTGTGCTCTGCTTCTCTCCCCAGCCCCACCTTCCCTGACAGTGCTTTGGATCCCAGAGCATCAGAGAGCACTCTGGCCAACCAGAGTGCTGCCCCGCGTCCCTCCCTCACATGGTCCCTCCCTCCCCCTCCCTACCTGTAAAGAGCATGCTCCGATCCCCCAGTAGAGGTGCTGTTCCTGCTGCTGAAAGAAAAGCATGCCTGGGGCTCTTGTGAGGGGGGGGTGGCCCAGAGAAAGGCAGCAGGCCCTTGGGGTACTCTTGCACATATAGCAGTGGATATGGGGCTTTGGGCCCGCTCACAAATTGTGCCCCACCAGACTCAGGAGACATCAGTTGCCCATGATCGGGAGGGACCTACGGCCTACAGAGTGTGAAATGATGGCCCATTACAGTATTCCACAGAGAATAACCTTGTGATTAAAAAAAAAAGTATCATGATCAAGCTCAACCTGAAACTTTTTTGGTTCAGTGAACGACAGGTAAGAAAAGTATAGCTATGTATTACATATGGCCCAATCCTGGAAGGAGCTGAGGACCACCAAATTACGTTGATTTCTTTGTGAGCTGATAACATCTTACCAGGGTGGGAAATGGTTTATCAGACATTCATAGATTCATAGATGCTAGGGTCGGAAGGGACCTCTACAGATCATCAAATCCGACACCCTGCCTAGGCAGGAAAGAGTGCTGGGGTCAGATGACCCTAGCCAGATGCCTATCCAGCCTTCTCTTAAAGACCCCAAAGGTAGGGGAGAGCACCACCTCCCTTGAAAGCCCATTCCAAATTTTGCACACCCTTACCATGAAGAAGGTTTTCCTGACATCTAGCCTAAATCTGTTCTGTCAGTTGTAACCATTGTTCCTTGTTACCCCAAGAGGCGCTGTGGTAAACAGAGCATCTCTGATTTCTTGCTGTGTCCCCCTAATGAATTTGTAGGCAGCCACAAGATCACCTCAGGCTTATCTTCATCCTTATTCAGGAACACTGAGGCAAAACACTTGTTGAATATCTCAGCCTTGTCCCCTCTGTCTGTCACTAATTGCTCCGTCTTGTTCAGTAGGGGTCCTATGCTGCCCCACTCCTTCCTTTTACTTCCTACATACCTAAAAAAACCTCTTTGTTGTCTTTACTCAGTGTTGCCAGCCTCAGCTCTGTAGTTGCTTTGGCTTTTCTAGCTGCATCCCTGCAAGCGTGGGCCAAGTAGGTATACTACTCCTTGGTAGCTTCCCCCTGCTTCCACCACCTATATACCTTCTTTTTTGCCCTTACAATCCCCTGGATTTCCCTGTTTAGCCAAAGAAGTTTTTTGGCTCCTTTTCCCTCATACTGGGATAGTCTCCCTCTATGCCTGAAGGATTGCTTCCTTCAGAAACAGCCACCCTTCCAGGACTCCCATTTCACCAATACTCTGATCCTGCAGTGCATCATTGACTAGACTCCTAAGTACACCGAAGTTAACCTTCCTAAATTCAAGCACTTCCACCCTACTAGTTATCTTACCCACACTACACTGTATGGTGAATTCGATTGATTGGTGGTCACTGTCCTCAAGGTGACCATGAATCTGCAGCTCCCCTACCAGTTCCTCTCCCATAGCCAACACCAAGTCCAGTAAGACATTCCCCCTAGTGAGACTGTATACCTCCTGCATTAGGTGAAGGTCCTGCATGCAGGTTAAGAACCTACGTGAAAGGGTGGATTTGGCTGACTGCTCCTCTCAGCATGTCAGCGTAGTTTAGGTCCCCCATGACAACCATGTCTTTAGACTGTACCGCCTCTGAAAGCTGCCTCAAGAATTCCAAGTCTAGCTTTTCCTCTTGATGTAGTGGTCTGTAGCAGATCCCCCACCACCAAGTCCCTTTCCCGTCAACCTCCTAACCCACAATGACTCAACTTTCTCCTCCTCTGATCCCATTTGCATTAGGGTAGATGTATAATGCTCCTTTACATAAGAGCAACTCCACCCCCTTTGCTCCCTACTCTGCCCCTTCTGTAAAACCTGTAGCCTTTAATGTGTACCACCCAGTCATGGGTAGGGTCCCACCAGGCTTCTGTTAGCCCCACTAAATCAAAGTTATTATCTGCAAGCAGAAGTGTGAGTTTGTCCTAATTGTTCCTAGCATTAGCATAGAGGCACTTGAGCCCTCTGAATGGTGCCTTTGGTGCTCTCCCCCCGACCCCATTCTGATGCCCAAAGGGCCCCTTGGTACTTACCTGGGATGCACTGCTGCATGTCTCACAGTTTGTAGGTTCTAGACCCTCTCCATCTCCTGCCTCCCCATCCTCTGTCATACTTAGTTTAAAGCCCCACGTAGGAGGTCAGCCAACCTGTAAGAGACTCTTACCTTTTGTAGACAGATGAAGCCCATCACATCCAAGGAGGTCCCTTGCACGGAAGGGCAGATCATGGTCCAGGAAGCCAAAACCCGCACAATGGCACCAACTCCGGAACCACGGGTTGACTTTCCTGACACAGGTGACATGATACCTACTGCAACCGCTGACCAGGAGGACTGACAAGAAGACCACCTGTGCCCCTATCTTCCTAAGCCTGGTCCCCAGATCCCTATAGTCACTCATGATATGGTCTGGACTACTCTATCATTTGTTCCCACGTGGATGAGGACCATGGGATAGTTGTCAGAGGGTCAGATGAGGTCAGGAATTCTCATTGTGATGTCCCTGATGCTGGCTTCAGGCAGGCAGCAGACCGCCATGGGATCCGGATGACAGATGGGTCCCTCTGCTCCTCTAAGGAAGGAGTCGCCCACAACAATGACATGGTGTCTCTTCTTCTGCTTACCTGGCCAGCCTTCAGCTCGCACTTTGCCCTACCGCACACTCTTCCAGTGTAGCCAGGGCTTCATATTTGTTCCCCAAGTGTACCAAGGGAGCTGTCTCTGTGGCAAGAGGTCTGGTCCCTGAGGTGACCATCCTCCACTCACCAGCATGTGCTTCAGGGCATTTCCTCACAGCTTTTTCTCCAGGAGTCTTGTCCTGCAGAGAATGCAAATAGCCATCAATCTCTTCTTCAATTGCCCTGATACCCTGCAGCCTGCTCACGTGTGCCTGGAATTCCCTCACCTGCCCCACTAGGGCCTCAGTCTGGGCACATGTGGGACAGACAAGGGAACCCCCAGTCCCCACACTACCCCCAGACCTCAGAGGTCTTGCCAGGCAAACCCTACAGACAGGGGGACAGGGCACTGCCGACCCATCCAAGCGGCCTGTCTGGGTTAAAGCCTCACAGGAGCTCCGGGCCAGAGGCAGCAGCAGGGCAGGGGCCCTGGTTGCACTCCATGTCACCACCCCTGTAGTAGCTGCCCTCCTCATTCACTTACCTGAAGTCTGTCAGAAGCTCCTGTGTACTCCTGCCCATGACTGGCCTGTGAACTGCCTGCAAACTGCTCCCTTGTTGGCAGTCCCTGTTTGCTGTCTGACATATTTCATTTTTTTTTCAGTTGATGCTGCTACTGGGAAATGATTCTCTGCTTTACCAGGCATTGCAGTTCTTGAATGCTCCTATGTAGTCTTTCAAAGGGCATGCCATGAAGGGGTATGCATAGTTTTTTGTTCTTATTTTTTGTTTTAAATAAGGAAATGTTGTGTATTTTGAGAGAAGAGAACCTTGAAATTGAAAAAAGACAAAAAAAAGAACACCCACTAGATTAACTGGCTTGTTGCCTGTGTCTTCATATCGTGTGCATTGGCAGCCTATGAAGCCAGAGCAAGTAGTTAAAGGAGGCTTTACAAAATTAAACATTCTTGAATAGAATAAACATTGCAATGGCTCAGTTTAAACTTATTGGCCTTAAACTTCTCTTAATTAAATTTTAAAATCTTTACTTCCCCAGTTGTTAATTTGTTCTGACTGTGGTGGTAAAGTATTTGAAAAGTATGGGAAATACTTTGTTGATCATCAGCACATCTGTTTTAAAGTGCAGAGTCTTAACAGGAAACACTAAGCAGAATTAATTAATTGTCTTCAAACAATTGCCCATGAAGGAGGAAGCTGACAGACTGTGGACAAAAGTAACAGGCCTTGCATGGCTTTAAAAATTTACAAGCTGGTACATGTTTAATAGATAAATTTATGAAGTGTTGGATGATTTCAAAAGTAATCCCAGAGAACAACTATATCAAGTTCATTTTATGTGTATGAGGTTATGCCTATATAACCCTTCAATTCAGCATGTCGCAAAGATTATTATGCACAAGGAATAAACATTCACTCCTTTCAAACAGATCAGTGCTAGTCTTATGTACCACTTAAATCCTAATTAGACCTATTTGGAAAGTTAGATATCTATGTAATATTGGCATAAATGTTTAGGCGATAGAAGTGGACCTTTCCTCCAGAAAAAAACTACTGGTGCACCTAGTCAATATGAATCAGAGCTCACTTGTAATTTGGAATCTCAAATTTCATAATAGAAATTTCTAGAGATTATTTTTGCATAAAATAATTCTTCCTAATAGAACTGAATGTAAATCTAAGTCTGTGGCCAGAATAAAATAAAAGTTCTGAGTAGACCTGGGCAGAAATTATCTTCTTGTTCTAAAAGTGTTTTTAAGATTTCAAATTTTACATCCCAAATCAAAGACAAAAAAGTTAAAACATGAAAATTATTGTAAAACAATAATTTGAGAAAACCAGTTCAAACTGGTTGAATATATTTTCTTTCTCTTGCTTTGAACATTTCATTTTGCATTAACTTTTTAACTTCTTTTAAAGGGAAGTTTAGGTTAGACGTTAGAAAGAATTTTCTCACTAGGGGGCCTAATAAAGTGCTGGAGCAGGTTACCGAGAGCAGTTGTAGAATCTCTATCCTTGGAAGTATTTAAGACCTGGGATAAAGCCTTGGTTAGGAGAATATAGTTGGAAACTGTCCTCCTTTGGTTGGACTACATGACCTCCTGAGGTCCCTTTCAACTCTAATTTACTATCATTCTATGAAACAATTGATATTAACCAAACTTTCAATAATTAGTTTGCTATTCATTTATTCTTTCCTTTTCTCGTGGGCTGTAAGCCTATCCCGTGTGTATCCATCCCCCACCCAATAAGACCAGGCAGATAAGGAGAAGTATAGGATATAAGCCTCTCCTCTCCCATTCACCCTTCATGCTCCAGCGTGCCATGTCTCACATTTGTCTACCAAATCTCCCTCTATCCCCTACACATCACATTCTCACTTTGTTGCCCTTCCTCAGTTTTTTTCTGATGGCTCACATTCTCTTAACTTACCTCCTACTGTGCCTCTTATTCCCCACATCACTGAGTCCTAATATTTCCTTTTGCATTTTCCTCACACTTTCTCCTTCCCTCCTGCCCTAAATATCTTTTCTTACTACACCAAATTTTCTTGACCATCACATGAAGCCTAGTCATACATATCTGGACCAAATGTGTGGTGGCTGGCATTTTCCCTAAAGGGAACATGTTTTCAATCCTACTACAAACAACAGGAGATAAAGGTTATCTTTTCTTTAGCAGCTCTTTCAGCATTTTTTCATTGACATCAGTGTAGTCTGTATATGGTATACCTTATACCAATGTCACACAAAGATACCTTAGCTAGCTCTGAACCAGATACCAGAGGTAATATAGCTTTCCTTTGCTGTGGCATTCTGTCCAGGCTAGCTAAGGTATTAGCTATCCTGGACTAGATGCTTTCCTGAGGTCCCTTTCAACCTTCATTTTCTATGATTCTTAAACAATTCATATTAACAAAACTGCTTCTTCAGTCAGGTTTATGCAATTCTGTTACACAAGCCAGCCATGTAAATGTATTCTAAATGCTACAGGGAAATGACATCCAGTTTGTGTAGATTTAAAACAGAAACAGGAAAACATAAAATGCTTTAAACCCCCCAAATTTTGCAAGGTTTATATAGCTCTACCCCATCAATGGATTCTGCTACCAGAGAAATCTCTAAATAACAGCTGGCAAAATTACCTTTAACACAGCCTTATGTTCAGTATCCTTTATTAGGAAAGAATAGTTCAAAGCTTATAAAGAGGTAGAAGAGCTGTTTACCAAGAAATTTTTCAGAATATGGAAGCAAAATTAATATAGTTTCACTTCAAGGAAAGAAGAATAACAAGTGCCTTTTAAAGAGCTGTATTTCTTTTTCCCAGACGCACCCCAGTTTTTTACTATTTCAGTAAAACACATTTTTAAATGACATCTGGTTTTCCTCTTGGGCATTTAGCAACTGAATCCTGCCAGTAAAAGGAAATGATTTAGCTCTGTATACTCCCTATAGAAATCAAGCGGCAGCAGCCTTCACAGCTAGAAGAGCTCACTTTGGAATGTAAATAGATTTTACGCTTTTTTCTCATATTGTGTTGCAAATATATTAACTATTTTAAAGCCACTGTGCTTTAAAATATTACATATCATTATTAAATTAGGATGATCTTCTGCTCCTAATAAGCCTGGCTAAATGAAGATGAAGGATTAACAAATATTCCTTGCATTTGACTCAGAAATGACAAGTATTTAATTTGCTGCATTTTCTTTCTACTGATAATCCAGATCCAGTATTTGCAATCTTGACATTGAACAAAATATTATGTGACTTGACTGACATTTATTAGCTCCTGGACTCTCAAACTAATGCAAAGAAAACTTTCACTTTGGCATTAGAAATGTATAGTCTGCAGGTAAATTGATACATGTGTGATGTGCTAGAGTGTTTAATTTTTTAGTGGCTTCATTTTTATAGACATTGGCAAGGATTTCATCGAGGACTTTATCAGCCCACTGCTTGATTTATTTATTAAACTGAACATGCTGAGATAGCCATCATACTGTTTGTAATGACACTGCTACCCCAAATGATTATATAACTATAAACCTACAGGGTTGGAGGTGATAGATTAGCCAGTGTGTATAGCAATCAAAAATTGTTAGTTCTACCTCCTGAAGTACACAAAATGTAGGTTGTGTGCAGATGTTTATTGCTACCAGTGGAAATTTGTGAGAAATTTCCATGGGTAAATATCCTTCTGGGACAGATGTTTAGTCTGCAGCTTCTCCTTTCCCCTGCGTTCTGTGTCTTCCTGAGCCTGGGGTGATCCCAACCCAGGGAAGATGAGAGGAGCAGTGTCTGCTGCTTTCTTCCCAGTCCCCAGGGGGAGCAAAACAGCTGGGAGTCCCCACACCTCCCTCACAACAAATTCTGGGGAACTTTGAGGGGCAGCATCATCCACTCTACTTCTGGTCTCCAGGAGCAGAGAAGAGGGAGCACTGTGGCAAAAGCCTCAGCCCCTACTGTAAATGGGGTAGTTCCAGCTTGGGGAAGAAGCACATCAACCAATCACATAAATAACTGCAGAACCAGCTGGTTGCATTTCTCTCAAATGTCCAAACCTTCAATTCCTGTCTCTGATAACTTCTATATTATTTTAACATGTTAACAGTTCTCTTGATTTGAATTACTAAAGGCAGCAAATGCAGAATTCATATACAACAGTTTCAGGCTTGGACTAAAGTGGGGGGTCCTTTCAAATTTTGATCTGTTCAATTAATTGCTGATGACAGCTAAGCCAAATCCATAAATATGAAGGCTGGTAAATGTAATTAGTTATATCATTCTTTAAATAATGTGAAAATCAGAGTTGAATAGTCTGGAAGCCTTTTGGCTGACAACATAGGACAAGTATTTATATAACAGAATTCACTTGAATGAATTACTTAAGTGAAGCACAGCTCCTACTAAAAAGTGGGCTGTAAGTCCCAAAGGATATTGCAAGTGAAAAAATGTCTACCTCCATGTTAATGTTAACTTTTCTTTGAAAAATCAAAACCCAACAACTTTGGAATGAAAACTGAATATCTGATTCAGAAATACAAGCCCAGTGCCTCATGTTCCTTTTCTTCTCTATAAATTCCCTGGCTGGACTTTGGCCATGTCTGTATAGCCACAGCAGCAGCATGTCCTGGTAGGAAACCCTCCTACACCTATACTCAAATGCTTGCATGCACCAAACCTGGAAATATGCCAGGTAGGCTGACTTGGGGCTGGTCCCAATCTCTCAAGCACATCAGAATTGCCAGGGTTGGTGCAAGTGAACTGGAACAAAAAGTTAGAGACATGATGCAGGGATGTCTCTATGCTTTATGTCCCATAATGCACTACAGTCCTTTCCCTTTATTAAGTTTGTGCAGTGCCCTTTGGAGGTCCCTAGATACAGCCCACCACTATGTTGTACAGCTGGTGCACACCTCACAAACGATAACTCCACAGAAGTTTGATAGTGGCTTATCAAATTGAAATTGTTTTTGCTTTAATGTGAAATCTGATTTTAATCTTAGAGCTAAAAAACAACAGTAATGCTTTTAAACAAAGAAAAAAAAATTCAAATTTTCCATGAGAAATGGATATTTTTGCTGGGATGGGGAGCGGGGAACAGAATATTTCAGACTATTTCCAACCAAAATGCGTATATCGGTGGTTATTCACTCTACTTCTATGGAAACTTGACATTGTTTGTGTAACCCTAGTTAGAGGGCGGGTTGGTCACATGACCCACTAATTTGGATACCCTCATTAGGTATGCAAAGGAGGAGACTCTGGACATTTGGGTGACAGTTGCGTGACAGTTAGAAGAGGGAGGGACCCTGAAGAGCCAAAAAAAGTTTCAGGGCTCTGACTGAGGAGCCCAGACAGGCTCCAGACCTGCCTCACCCACTGAGGCCAGTAAAGCCTCATTAATGAGGGACAGCTGAGCCTAGAGAGTTGAACCCCAGAGGGGCTCACACACTGCTGACCCCAAGTTTTGAGAGAGTGGCATTTCCCAGGGGCAACTCCCGGAGGTGCTCTCTATGGTACACTGGCCAACCAGACAGTAGTGAGTGGCAGCAATGGCAGGTGGTGTCAGCAATGAGAGCAGTACACAGTGACAGTGCTCTCCACACCATTTTCCAAAGCTGGTGACAGGTGGAGCCCTAGATGGTGCTCCATTAAAATGGTAGCATCAGATGGCACTCTTTAAAGTGGCTGTTACCAACACAAAGCTAGCAGCAAGTAACAGCCCACAGGGGTAGAGATTATAAGCGACAACAATTTTTTTTTTCCCAGAGGACTTGGAAAGCAACCAGGCTTTTGTCCCAGGCTGGCCTGGGCAAGGTGCAACTTCCTGGAAGGAATGGAGCATGGCCACTCAAACCTCTAGCCGCAGAGGCTAGATAACGTATAGATTAAGTGTTATTCAGTTTATTCTTGAATATTTTAAAGTGTCTAATATTTTAAGTAGCTGACATTTTAGGCCTATTAATATCAAGGCTATTTGATATTCAGGTAATTAATATCTAAGAGGCAAATATTTTGTGGGGTTGGACATATTGGGATTGTTATTTGGGGAGTGTTAGGTATTTGGGGTATTTCTTTTTGGGATTATAATACCTGGGTGGTTTAAGGATGAATTATTTTATTTTTTCTACATTTTAATAAGCCATTCACTTTGATAAAGTTGATTGCAAGTAGGGAAGTTGTTCCTTTCAGATCTCAGTAGCATACGTTTTCTCCTGGTTTCAAAGTGGGAACTTTAGCCAAAACCCCTTGTACAGCTGAAGGCTTACATTAAGTGGAGTTTTATTCAACTATAACTGAGCACCAGTGTGTTAATTAATTCACTATTAAAGTAAAGAGCTCTATTTTAAATGGGTTATTGCTCCTACTCTTCTGTTTTGTTAAATAAGAGGAGGAAAAATGGGGGGAAATGATGTAGACAAACCCATTTTAACTACTGCAAAATGTTATCACGTAAGACATCATTTCACTTAAAAAGGTTCCACTGTAGTGAGTGCCTCAGAACAGATGACCTAAAAAACCTATAATGTTTCTATAGCTCTAGCCAAATAAAAAGGAAGAGAAAATAACATTTCAGTTTAAATGGTACCTCCGTTAATACTGTAAAGTTCACTAGAAGCTTGTATTTGAGTCTTGGTACTTAAGTCCTGTCTAAAGTGCACTGTGATCCATTATCATTTTCCCTAAATAGAACTCAATAGATATCCTCAGAGTATAGATAACCCACACTGTCAAAACTAAATCCAGCCCAAAATAACCAGTGTTCATGTCCATTTGTAGTAGACTAGCTTATGGTTAGATTTTTTTTTATCTTTGACTCAGTTCTTTTAATTGAACTGAAAAGCAAAAAGCAACAAAATGGCAAGGCTGGACTGGCCACTGGCTACAGAACACCCCAGCTCCCACCTGGATTGACCACTGTCTACCCAAGGCTTGGTGGGTATCTCTGATCCAGTGACTGGCCTGGAAAAAGCTGCTTGGGACCTCCCCAGCACCATCTACACTGTTCTACCAGCTGCAATGAGGCCTGGAGGTCAGGGGCACCATTACATGGATACGGACATTGGCGGGGAAGGGCACGAGCCACACTGAAGAGCCAGATGTGGCACCAGAGTTACCAGCAGGCACTACTGATCCCACATCATGCCAGCCCAAGGGGGGATGGCAAGATGCACCACAAGCTGGACAGCACCTGAGCCAGGCAGGACTGAGAGACCCACTGCCTCCATGGGCTGCATCCAGCCTGCAAGCCATATTTTGCACACCCCTCCAGTTACAGAACCCAATGATAGTGGTGCACTGAGCCAGTTTCCAATATTAGTTTTGTCCCCTCTTTGTTCTCAGTATAAAGAGATCAAACCAGAGAACAGAGCCAGGTTAATACTATGAAACACTGGGGCAGCCTCCTTAAAGGATTGAGCCCACTGATAGCAACTTCAGTAAAGTAATTGTTCTTCCACTGTCAATAAGTTAACAAAGGACACATTTTACTAGTGGCCGTGAATATCACTTTCTCCTGGTACTGTAGGTGGAACATGGAAGCAGGCTGAGATTTTGCTTTTCTGCTATTTGCCAGGTCAAATATCTAATCCACTTGCACATTTTATTATGAAATTAGGTATTGGATCATGAATGTAGTAGGATCCAAGTACAGATCAACTCTTACCAAAACCTACAGACTATCTTTGTTAAAATGGAAGAGAAGCCATAATCTTCCTCTCACAGGGTTTCTGAGATACAGGCTTTTCAGGAGGCATCAGCAATTCCAAGCATTTCACTGAACAGCCAATTCAAGTTGGTGCACTAACACCCTTGGGCAACAGTGAGCAAAGTTATATCCACACAGGATCTAGAATTTTTCCTTTACCTTTTTAAATCTGTCTGAATAGAGATCCCTTGCTGCAAGCCAGGTTTTAAAGGGCAAAAGACATGTAACTTGACAGCAGTCTGCAGGGTTTGGGCCCAAGTCCTTGAAAGGCATTCAGGTGCTTGGGTTTATGCACCAGTGACTAGGGAAGGAATACTGAGCAGATTTACACTAAGGGGGCATAGAGATGTTACATGGCTCTGGTTCTTCTCAGTTACTTTTTATGTAGAGCAAGTAAGGAGGGAAGCAGTCTTCCAAGAGCCGCTGGGACAGGTGAAGGAAGTTGCTCTAATTAAATACTTGGGCCATGTCCAGAAGAGCATGGATCTTTTGTTTCCCAGGGACAAGTAGCAGCAGCACGCGTTGCGGTGCAGCTACTTGTTCCTGGATAATGCCTGTGTCATGCGTGCTTTCATTACCCGAGCAGTGGTAGGGAAGGCTGGGGCCAGCACTGAGCTGGTCCCAGCAACCTTCCCTGGGTTCCTGGGGGACTCCTGGGGCTGCAGCAGCAGCGATCCTTCACTTTTTAGCAGCACGCACTGCCCATGCATGCACTGCTCCATTTTTTTCCCCACGGGTTTTTTTTTGACTCCCTGAATATCTAGGGTTCAAAAATACCTGTGGAGAAAAAAAACAGAGCAGTGCATCCATGGACAGCGCACCTTCGCAGTGCAGAGAACATCTGACTGTGCAGTGCGTGGCACCGCAGATGTGTTTGTGGTGCCACATACTGCATGGCTGTGCTCATCTGGATGTGCCCTTAGAGTGCAGACAAAAGTACAGCTCCCAGCTGTAACTCAGAACAATGTTTGCAAGGCATTCTGAATTACAGCATTACCCCCACACCAAGTGTTCTGAGTTGCATCCTTACCACAGAACAAGCAGAAGTTCACTGTTGGTTCCAGGGGGGAGTGATATCTAGCTGGAGCTGGGAGCCTGCAGTCAGGATCCCATAGCAATGGCCAGGGCTCTCTGTCAGTGCTCCCTGTTGTCAGAATGGGAGGGGGAATTGCCACTCTGCCAGTGTTTCCTGGTTTCAGAAGGGAAAGGCAACAGAGGGAGCTCATTTGTGGGCCTCCCCAGCTGGTGTTGAAGGGTGGGTGAATTTGAGCCCCTCCACCTTGGGAGCAGGGGCCTCCAATACACCAGTTCTACCCTCCAGACTGAATTTCTGTGGCTCCCTTTCCCCCCTCCCATTCTGAAAACAGCATCAGGCTCAGAGCTTCATAGATAAAAGTTACGGAAGACGCTACATTTTGAAATGTCTTTACCTGATACCTCATGCAATAAGGAGTCAGATTTTCACCTGATCAGCCATTTTCACCTGATCAGCTGTTTGCAGCTGTGTGTTTATGTTTAGTCACAGCTATAAACTGTTTCCTGTGGCCAGATGAGGCAAAAATTATCACTTCTGTCTGCACCTTAAGGTATTAAGACTTTTTTGGGCAAAATTTGTCTCCCTAAGGGGATGTTGTATATCTCTCTCAAAGAGACATTTTGTCTAGGGGATGGGGTTTGGAAAGAAGCTGGGGGGAGGGGCGGGGAGCAGAGCAGCTGCCCCTACTTTCCAGACAGTTGTTCATAGAGCTTGGGCACATAGGCACATGAGCAGTGAGACTGCTTCGATGTGCTGTAATCACTGTGCATTGGGCACTGCTGAAGCATGGTAATTACAGCAGACTCGATTACTCAGTTAATTGAGTCTGCTGAAGCATGGTAATTACAGAGCTCCAGCAGACTCCAGCATTTCATGTAGCAGTGTCCCTGAACTTAAATGGCCATGGGGCACTGTAGCTAAAGCTCATTTAATGAGCTTTAGCTAAAGCGCCCCGCCACCATTTTTAAGTGTGGGGAGACTGATACACGAGATGCTCTGGATGCTTTAATTAGAGTGTCCCCCTCCCCCCCGACTCCTGAAGCATGCGTATAAATGCCCATAGTCATCACATTCTGCCTGGTAGGACATGCCTGCCACTGGAACTCCCAGCTTGTACTTGTTGCAAAATAAGGCCACTTGGAATTTTCCACAATAGTCATCAGATTGATGAGATAAGATGAGCTTATCACAGCTTAGCTACTGCAGCTGCTCATAAATTAGCAACCCATTGGCGAAGACCTGCTTCTTTGGGAACTCTGGAGCCAATATAGTCAGATAGGACTTGTCCACTTTTGATGCCATTTCTTTTCATTTTGGTCACCAGGAAACATCAGGTCTCTCAGAGCATCTGGGTCAGTAAGAACCAAGATGTAGAGTTTCTACAGATCGCAGCCATCCCACTCAATGCTGGTTGGGCAGTTCTGAACCCGTGTGGGCCCAGCTCGTCAATCTCCATGATGCATGCTTGACATGGCACTGTATCTTGGGAAGGCCACTGAGACCCTCTTAAGCATGCGTTGTGAGAATGAAACAGACTGTCCTTTTAAAAAACACTATCTGATCAGGGCTGAGTGAGCTCTGTCTTCTGCTGGCAGAAGCATAACAAATTTAGGAACTGAAAGTTAAGGGGGATTTAAATAACTTCTCTCAACCAGAGAACTATGCACCCAGCTCTAACCACCTGCTGGGAGGAAGAAATATAATATGTGTGTTGGATCCATCCAGAGGAGGTGAATTCAATCTGCTCTGAGAACAGCTCTAAGAGGTATGAATAGCCCAAGTAAGAGGGTGATGAATCCTGCGTAAGCAAGAGTTTCAGGTGTGAACACAAAGAACTGAGCATTAAGACCAGAAGCAAAGTGGAGTTTTCAGGGACAGTGCAGCTGGCTTGTAGTTTATTCATCACAAGAAAACAATAGGGGGGGTGTTGTTTCTTTTTCTCCAGTTTTCATTTATTGTTTGTTAGCCATTTGCTGTTGTCGTAAAAAAAAAATTTTGATAATTTTGGACAGGTTTTTTTTTTTGTTTTATTAGTCACTGAAGCAACTTTAATGCCATGTACCCCACATGGTGTCCTACTGATATATAGTGAACTCAGAGGGGCTGTCCATTTAATTGTGCAAAAGCCTTACACAAGCTTGCTTGCCTGGCACCTAACTTACAACAAGCTAGATGGATTGTGCCCAAAACTAAGCCTTTAGCCTAGTGGCTAAGGCATTCACAAGAGAAGTGGGTTTCCATCTCTCAGGATGAGCATAGCCTAGAACCCACTCCTAGGGATAGCTCCAAACACTAGACTATTAAGGAGAAAGTGGGCATCACCACCAGCCAGTAAAGTACCTAAGCTTCAGAGATTGATGAGAATTCAGGCAAAACCCAGTGGCTTAGCCTTTCTTATTAACCACCTAAGGCGCCTCTGGGATTTCTGGACTAACTACCCTGTGGGCATACCAACTTCTCACCCTTCTCTATAAAGAGCACTGGACACCTAAATTCAGTCCAATTGGATCATTCTGCTGGGCTGATATGTTTAGGTTTTAAGTTTTGGGAGACATGAATAATATATGCACCTCCAAGATGAGGCTGAATAAAGTCTCAATTTACTAACTTTATGAAAGACCCAAGTGAGTTAAAGCTCTTTTTTTTCTCCCTTGTGTTCCAGACACTACTAGAAATCTTCAATATATTCTCAGCATGCTGTATGTACTGATCATTATTTTAATTCCATTATTCTTCTACTTAGAGTTGAAGCCTTTGGTGAGCCCAGTATACAACTATTGGATTATTTCAGCAGTGCAGGAGGTATAACCCATTCAGCCTCAGAGAAGGAAAGATCAATAAAGACCATAAAGTTCCTCAAAGGTACTCACTGTGCACTTGAGAGCTGTGATTTGAGAATCTGCCAAACCCAAAATATAACTAAATGTAGCAAAAATGTAGGGGGAGAAAAATCAGAGACATGTTGATTTGGTATCACATAAGCAGTTTTCAGAACCTGCAACAGAGCTTCCACTGAAGTCTAGACTTTGCAGTGGGGGGGGAAATGGTTGCATCCATTTGCTGTGATGACCACAGCAACCCAGATAAGTATTTGTCACCACCTCAGGAAAAATAATACATTCAGGGTTCAACATCAAACTGAGGTCAGCAGTCAGTGTTTTGAACTTGCCATTTCCATCAACAGACAATGAGGTATTACCATAAATGAGAGAGAGAGATGCAATGGACACACTATGGAAAACCAGCTCTACAACTGCCACAGAGATACAGTACTTGATGAAAACCTTTGCATGATCACTGAATAGATCCTAAGTTAAGATCTATTACTGAACCATCAACCTATGACAGCATTAAATAAAACAGGAATATATTCTGTGAGCTCCACAGGGGTAGATGGACACCTGCTTTTCCAGGTCAGCAGCAGAACCAAAAAAAGGCGGGAAAACTCTCTTTGCTTTACCTCTGAGGGGTGATTTGTTTGTATTTTTCATTTTTTTTCTCTGCATCATATGACAAACAGGACAAACAACTTATATTCTGCTATTAGCACAAGAACAAAAAATATATATAATTTCTCACCAAAAAAAGCAAGAAACATCACAACAGGCTTTGGTAAAATGGTTTCAGTTCCACAGATTTTACTTAGAGCTTTTCTCCTTTGTTGACTCTACAAACAGACAGTAATCCCTAACAGGCAAAACTTCTGGTTTTCCCATTTGATGTTAACCTATCACAGTAAGTGTGACTTTACATCCATTTCTTGCTTGAAGGCAAAAATAGGTCATTTAATCTTGTTGTGAGGATGAGGTTTGGATGTTCACAGGAAATACTATAAATGTAGAAAGTGGAGCAATGTATATGTTATCGATTTATCAGACTACTATATTGAAACAATTTTGGATACTGACATTTTGCAATTGTCCACTGATTCAGCAGGCATTCATAATATGCAGTAATACACTAATCCATTCTAGCCTAGCTTTACCTTTAACAAAATGTCTCATAAGAATGATCTGTAAATAATGTCTGAGAAATTGTGAGAGACACTACAAAGTTCCAGCAAAGACTTCTGTGAGCATCATGTCTTTGCTGATAGGATATTGGGTCTATATTTTATCCAGCTGTGACTTCAAAGGAAAATAACATGCCACAAATAACCCTAAGATTAATTCTGTTGTAGCTGCTTGAATTTGGCAGGCATGCAGAGAGAAAAAGTAATGCTGAAGAATGATCCACCATTAAATCTTTTTAGGGGGGAAAAAGCAGCTTTTCTTTATCAGAGTGAATGAATATACGTCTCCATTCATTTATGACATTTGTTTTAGTTTCAGGTGTGTTATATTACCTACACTGTAACTGTTAAGGTGACAATATTTGGATCTTAGGAAGCACTGGATTTGCAGCTGAATACAAGGCATGACCTGTGGCCTAGCAAAGCTGCTGACCACAAGGCACAGTGATAGCTAAGCCAGCCATTTGCTTATGCTAAGTAACCATCTTAACTGTGTCAACTCTTTTCTGAGGAAAAGGCAGCAAGTAAATCTGTGCGAGTCTGTGTGCTGTGAATGAGGTGATGTTTTAGGAATGTGGAAGATAGTACAACATGAGACAGAAAAACAGATTGAAATGTGGAAAACAACACTTAATTAGTAACAGAATCCAAGATGAACATATGCAAAAATGTGAATGGTGATTGGTAAAGAAGCCTCCAGAAGCTTCCAGGTTTGGATCAAAGTCCACCAATTAACCAAAGAAAAGGAGCCAAAGTCTTAGACATGCGCTCATAGCAAAAATGAATGACATGCATAGGCAACTCCATGCTAATGAAGCAAACAGTAAACAGAGGCTGTTTGAGATAGGAGGAGAAATGGGTGAAACATAGGAGGGACAAGAGTAGAATGAATGTTAATGAGTATAAACCAAAGAGTATGAATGTGGGAAAAAACTATTGTTTAGTGCAGGTCCCCTGTTCGTTGGTTTTTTGGGACCTGCCCAAAGCTGTCTCCATTCTGAATAAACCTGTTGCAAGCAATATGTGCTGGTGTTTGTTCCCTGCTTGCTCTAGCTAATGAATAACAGGACCCATGCAACTGGACCATCATCTCCCTAGTTGTTGGGCACCACATGGAGTCAGGGTCTAACAGTGACTTTATAATACATCACTTAAATACAATAAAACACACAAATGCACATAAATCATACCTTGTATTCTAGTCATTCATTTATCATTCAGAGGTGTACCAACTGACTTCACAGCTAAGCAGTGAATGCAGAAAACCCTCTTATTAGATACTCCTTCAGATCAAGTTCAATTGATGAGGACCTACATACTAAAAAGTACCATTTAGATAGATGTAAGAATAAAATCTGAACCTGTTAGATTAAGATACCATACAAAATGAAACCATTAAAACAAAAAAGCCTACAACAACAAACTACGTGTGTCAGCAAATCATAATTCCCCCAAATAGTCTTTACACACCAAAACACTTGGTTCACTACTGCAAATGAGTGTTTATATAGATTTAAATGGGGCTCACCAAAGTGTATCTGGGAGATTTTTTTCCTATAACCTTGTTTTTTAGCTCTGGAGACTACATGGCTCAATCCAGATTCATTTTCACATTTAAGGTACAGACAGAAGTGACAATTTTCACCCAGTCTAGCCACAGAAAGAAGTTTATAGTCATGACCAAACAAGTGCACAGCTGCAGGCCACATAAAAAATGGCTGATCAGATGAAAATCTGAACCCATGTTGCATGAGGGGTCAGATGAAGACATTTCTAAACAGAACTTCTTCTGTAATTGCTTACTTCACTGCCTCCCAGCCTCAAGCTATTTTCAGAATGGGAAGGGGGGAATGGAGCAGATAGAGTTTGGTCTGGGGTTTTTTCAGCCCATGCTGGAAGGTGGGGAGGGTGTATTGGAGCCCCCCGGTGTATTGGAGCCCACCCACCAGTGCTGGCTGGGGAACCCCTAGAATGAGCTCCTCTGGTCCCTTTCCCCCCTCCCATTCTGAAATAGGGACAGGTTGGGATGACAGAGGGGCCATTGCAGGCTCTGAGCCAGCAGCTAGATTCCTTCCCCCCCTGGAACCAGTGAACTTCTGTTTTGTCCATAGAATCATTATAACTCAGAACACTTCGTGCAAAACATTCTCAGTTACAGCAGGGAGCTGCACTTCTGTCTGCACCCTTAATGGCATCACAAGAACCCCTCAATAAATGGTCAAGACCTGTAAGTGGTTGTTTCTCTTTGCTTAGTATTATATTTTTTGGATTGCTCTTCCTCTTTCTATTATACCAACTGATACATTCCCTAATTGAAAAAGTGCATAGTTTTACAAAGTAGCCAACAAGTTTCCTGCCGCTACTGAGCCCTCCATGACGTCAGAAATCTAATTTTAAATTCCAAAATCTAGCTAGATTCCAAAATTCCTCACATGACATTGACTTAATTCCTCTGTATCTGAGCAAATATCTACTGTGTCATACCAACCAAAATAGATGTACTTATTGTCAAAGCAGAACTCTGTTATTAAAAGTGTTCCAGCATGGGACAATCTAGAAAAAATGCTAATCTTTATATAAAACACAAAATGTACATAATAGTCAATCTTTATAGTAAAGTGGTTTAGATGATATACTTTTATTTGAAAAAATATTTTTATCTGTTTTCACATCATCTATCATTGTTGGTTTGTACAAATATATTTCCCCCTCAGTTCCAGGCTTTTCTGTTTACCATCAAGATTAGAGTCAAGATTAGAATCAGATTAACATTTAATGATACGTATTGCTTAAAATTGTACCTTTCTTTCTCACTGTGTCCTCCTGAATTCCAGTGAGAACTCACTTGATGGAGGGCAACTAGCAAAACTACAATTTCCCTTTTTGAATTTTTCCAAGAGGGCAATTCATAGTTCCCCCAGAAACCCTGAAGGAAGCACAAACCCTTAGCACATGTTGAAAATGGGATATAATTATTCCCAGCCTCACCAAACTGTCCTAGCCATGGATTTCTTTGGGCAACTTGGGTGCGTCCACACATGCAAGCATGTGCGCTTTAAGCAGCTCAGATAGAAACAGTGCAAATTTGAATCACGGCTTTTTGCCTCAGCACACATGCTTGGACATGCACTTCATTGTGGAGCACGTTGTGCCACTTGGGGTAAAATAATCCTAGCTGGCTCCTGCTAGATCTGCAGCCATGGGGAGCTAGAGCCCAGGGCCAGCACCTGTGCTGTGCCCAGCACTATAAAAAGCTGCCCTGTCCTGGCCCCAGCAGTACAAAAAGCTGCCCTAGCATGTAGCTCAGGGCTACTCATTCTCAGGAGCTTCTGGGGTCCAGTCAATTGGTACCTGGGGACACTATCCCTTGTGCCAGCTGGACTGCTGAAGCAGACCTGAGAGTTCCCTTCACCCCTTTACCCACTGCAGCAGTCTGGCAGTGGGGACTGCTGCCTGGCTGTGACCTGCTGCACATCTGCCAGACTTGGATGATGCATCTGCACCTCTGGGCCAGCTCCCAGGGGGCTGTGGCTGCAGAGTTGGCCTTTGTCTGGCTGGGCCCCAGAATTTCACAGATTTCATAGACATCAGGGCTGGAAGGGACCTCGGCAGATCATTGAGTCCAGCCCCCTGCCCAAAGGGCAGGAAGTCAGCTGGGGTCATAGGATCCCAGCAAGAGAAGCATCCAATTTACTCTTGAAGGTGTTCAATGTAGGTGCTTGAACCACCTCCGCTGGCAGACTGTTCCAGACCTTGGGGGCTTGGACAGTAAAGAAATTCTTCCTTACGTCCAGCCTGAAACGGTCTTGCAGGAGTTTGTGACCGTTCAACCTCGTCATCCCATGGGGCGCGCTGGTGAACAGATGTTCCCCCAGATCCTGGTGGTCACCCCTGATAAACTTATAGGTGGCCATCAGATCACCCCTGAGCCTACGCTTTTCCAGGCTAAAGAGTCCCATGGCTCTCAGCCTGTCATCGTAAGGTCTGTTTTCCTGACCTCTGATCATGCGCGTGACTCTCCTCTGGACTCTCTCAAGCTTCTCCACATCCTTTTTGAATTGTGGAGCCCAAAACTGGATGCAGTACTCCAGCTGTGGCCTCACCAAGGCCAAGTACAAGGGGAGAATGACATCCCGGGATTTGCTCGAGAAGCATCTACGGATGCAAGCCAGCGTTTTGGTCGCTTTATTAGCCGCAGCATCGCATTGCAGACTCATGTTCATTTTGTGGTCAATGATGACCCCCAAGTCTCTTTCTTCTGAAGTGCTATCCAATGTAGCACTGCCGAGCCTATAAGGAAGCTGCAGGTTTTTCCTTCCAAGGTGGAGAACCTTGCATTTTTCAGTGTTAAACACCATCAGGGTAAATAACCCATTTGCTGAGCTTGTCCAGGTCAGCCTGGATCACCCGCCTATCTTCTGGCATGGATGCTTTGCCCCAAAGTTTGGTGTCATCGGCGAACTTGGCCAGTCCACTCCTGACTCCAATGTCCACACCATTAATGAAGATGTTGAACAGGATGGGTCCCAGGACAGAGCCTTGAGGGGACCCCCTAGTCACAGGGCACCACGATTAGTGACTGCCATCAATTGCAACCCTCTGGGTCCGACCACAGAGCCAGTTTCCCAGCCAGCGGATCGTGGTGGAGCCAAGGCCACAACTGGCCAGTTTGGCCAAGAGGTGATCATGGGTTACCAGATCAAAAGCTTTTTTGAAGTCAAGATATATGACATCAATCTCTTCTCCCTTGTCCAGGTGATAGGTCACCTGGTCATAGAAGGAAATGAGATTGGTCAAACAAGACCAATTGGACCATCATCTCCCTAGTCATTGGGCACCACATGGAATCAGGGTCTAGCAGTAACTTTACAATACATCACTTAAATACAATAAAACACACAAATGCACATAAGTCATACCTTGTATTCTAGTCACTCATTTATCATTCAGAGGTGTGCCAACTGACTTCACAGCTAAGCAGTGAATGCAAAATCCTAATTCTATATACATGTTTCTCTTAATTCTAAATGCATGTTTCATAAACTCATGAATACATAAACATACGTTTTGCTGCCCCCCACAAGGGCTACAGCCCCCCAACATAAGCCATGCCCCCCAACAGGGGTTACAGCCTCCCACAGGGGTTACATCTCCCCCACAGGGGATACCTCCCTTGCAGGGCCCACATGCCCTGCCTCACCCCCACTTGCTCCCCCAGCCCCCTAGATTGCTGCCCCACCCAGCCCCACTCCTGCCTGTTCCCCCAGACCTCCCAATGGCTGCCCCACCAAGCCTCATCCCCCACATGCACCCCCAGCCCCCAACGGCTGCCCTCCCACACTTAAAAAAAAAAAAAGCCTGTAGTTACCAAGCAGGGGCTGTGGGGGTCTGGGGACTCCTGGCAGAGCCCACCCCTCTGGGCAACACAGAGCAGCAGGGGGAAGCAGGGTTGGAGCCACTGGGGCTGTCACTCTGCCCTGCGCTGTGGGAGAGGGGGCCCAGTGACACACATGGCAGCTCAAACTGCCGATAAGTGCCGGGATTTGTTTTGAGGGGGAGGGTTCTCCCTGGATGCTGAGGTGGGCGGGGCAGGGATCTGGAGAATCAGGGGCCTAGGGAGGAATGGGGCCAAGTGGGGAAGGGATCAGGAGGGCCCAGGGGGCAGGTGGGGGATGAGGCCAAGCAGGGAAATTTTCCATTGGGAAAAGCAAATATGGACCCTAAGTATTGTCCCAAAATTATTAAAGAGAATGCAAACACTTTCCTGTTTACCGGAACATTATTTCCTCTTTGGAAAAGAAGTATTTTAGAAATCATGGTTTGGGGCAATGAGCACAATCAAGGGAAAGTTTTAAAAAAGAGCTATTTCATATTCCACATTTAAAATATATACATCTTGAAGGTATGACACTCAAAAAGGGAAGCAGGATAATATGAGAAAACTACTTAGGTTTTAGTACTAAGCTAACACTGGGGAGAAATGCAAGAAAAAATTCATAAATTATTCACTAGAAATGCATTTATAAGGAATTCTGCTTCCAAAAACTAAAACATATCAAGAGAATATGAAGATATTGTTTTAGGCCTACAGCACTGAGTAAATGGAACTCTTAACAGAAAAGGCTACAATACCCTACAGAGTATTAGAAATGAACACTGTGTTGCAAATACCACTCCAAAGAGAAAAATCTTGCAGTTGAGCATGAAGTAAGTGTCTGAAAATTACATTTATCTCAGCATTTCTATAGTATATGCTAGTACCGTAATGTTTTTACAGAGAGTGCTAAGTTGTACTGAATTTGAGACCAGATATGGCTATCCTGGAATGATGGAATCATTGTAAAAAATATTTTGTGATATACAAAAGTTATCCACCCATACTACAAGCCAATCCTTAAAATAAATGCTGAGTGTTAACTCAATAAGTCTTATGTAGACCACACAAATTAAATCAAAAGACAATACCTTTGTGGTATTGTGGTACACAGGTAAGAATTTGCTAGGCTGAATTCCTAGACCCCTTATTGTGCAAACATTTATGCACGTACTTAAATGTAAGCACTCAGGAGTCCCATTGACCTCAACAGAACTATTTGCACCCATGCATAGTGTTTTCCAGGATGAGGGCCATTTTTGTAAGAAGTAGAAACTGGGCAAACTCACTACCTGGGGTCCAAAATGTATTAGTTCCTTATTAGTATCTTAGCGGTATAGGGCTGTCCAATTAGCAGCTTACAGGCTGCGTGTAGCCTGCAAAGGGCTAAAATGTAGTCTGCAGACTCCTGCTGTTGGCCAGTGTTCCACCCCTTATTTTTGCTGCCATAGCAGCTAGGGTCTTTAGGCTCCTGGGCTAGGAACAAACATTAAAAAAGCCTGACCCTGAACTGATTCAACCTTTGCAGGTTAGTCTAACCTGGCTAGGCCGAATCAGTTGGAAACTGGACAGACATTCTCTCTGGACTTAGGAAATTCAGATACATGCTTGCAGTGGCTCAGGCTAGAAGCTGGGGGCACTAGAGTGGCCCTCCCTTCCCTTCTGCAGGCAGCTCTGCTGAGGGGGGTATGGCCAGGCCCTGGCAGGACTTTCTCATTAGGGAGGTCTGCGCATCATCCCAGGCTTTTCCCCACTGGCTGCTCAAGGGGTGAGAGACTTGTCAGCACCCAGACCCTTGCTAGCACTCTGAGGCAAGGGGGGAGGAGGGTGTGCTGTTGATGATATGGAGCTTTTCAATCTCCCTCCCTGCTTGTCAGACTGTCTGCAGCAAACTGACAGGTGAGCAAGGTAGCCCAGAGCTGATAAAAGTCTTTATCACCCAGTTAGGCTCCGGAGCAGTGATAGACGCGCGGGTGAAGCCCGCTGTGCCCCCACTCCCCTGAAACCCCCCAGACACCCCCTCAGCAGCCGCAGAGCCCCCTGCTGACCCCCAGCACAGCCGGAGGTAAGCGGGCTTGTGGTGGGAAGGGGTTAACTCCTCGCTCCCTGGGAGGAGGCCACTGCCTGGTGCTGGGCTGGGTCAAGCCCCCGCCCAGGCCCCTACTTGGCCCAGCCCCTCAGGGAGCCCCGCGACCGGAGCCGCACGAACAGCCTGCGTAAATAGGCGCTCGAGTTAGCGCGGAGTTCGCACAGGGGAGGGCGTGGGAAGGCACGAGACCCTGCCTGCGACCCCCCAGAGTAATCAGCCCCAGCCGTAGCCAGCCTACCAGAGGCATGACATGGATGGGCACGCGGCACACCCCAAGGGTCCCCTCAGGCTCTGCAGCCCCGCCATTAGGCACCTCAGAGACTGCCACCCAGACAGAGCCCATGGTTCTGGGCTCCACGCAGACGGAGCCCCTGGCTCTTGGCTGCAGGGGCTGCCTGTCACTTTTTCAGGCTTTGGGGGCCGGGAGCATGGCCACCTCCCCTTCCAGGGTCTGCTCCCTACTGGGGTCTCTGGCGCGCCAGCTGGAGGAGCTCCAGGCCACAGTCTAGAGACTGCATGCCATCAGCAACTGCGAGCAGGAGATAGGCTCCTACTGCCAGGCCCTTCTCCCCCGGGAGCCGCAGGGGAGAGCACCGTCTCCCTCCACAACTAAGGAGGACTCTGGGACCTCCCGCTCTGCCCAGTCAGGAGCATGGACCAAGGTGGTCAAGGGCCCGAAGGCCCGCCGCACCAAGGCCCCTCCCTTGCCGGAGCATAGCAACAGGTTCGCACCTCTTGCAGCCCCAGCAGAGCCCACGCAGTTGCCAGCTCCCGCAGGCAACCCAGGCTCAACCACAACTACTGGCCCTGCTCTCCCCAAGTCAAAGCAAAAGGTATTTGTTGTGGGAGACTCCATCCTGTGGTGCACTGAGGGGGCAATCTGCCGCCCCGACCCCTTAGCCCAGGAAGTCTGCTGCTTCCCGAGGGCCCTCATCCGAGACATTGCGGAGAGCATCCCGCAGCTCCTCCAGCCCACAGACCACTATCCCATGCTCCTTATTTATGTGGGTACCAATGACACGGCTCAGAGCACCCCCAGCCAGGTCATGAGGCGCTACAGGGAGTTGGGAGCGGGGCTTAGGGGTCTGGGAGCTCAGGTGGTGTTTTCGTCGATCCTCCCAGTCTTGGGCTATGGGCTGAGGAGGGAGAGGGGGATCCACGCAGTGAACCAAAGACTGCAGAGCTGGTGTCATCAGGAAGGCTTTGGCTTCCATGACCAAAGCCCGCTCTTTGGTGAGAGAGGCAGCGAGCTGCTGGGAAGAGATGGCCTCCACCTCTCTCCCCTGGGGAGGAGGCTCTTCTCAGCCAGGCTGGCTGACCTGCTCCACCGGGCTTTAAACTAAGCCCGCTGGGGGATGGGGGGACTACTGCCACTGCTGGCCCACTGAGCGACCCTTGCAAAGCCAGCAGACCAAGGCACTTAAGAGAGCCCACCCCTGCCCCAGCCCTGGCACAATCTGTGGGCAAGGCAAGAGCCCCTAAGGGCACACTTGCCTGCCTGTACACTAATGCCAGAAGCCTGGGTAACAAGCAGGAAGAGCCTGTCCTCCTGCTCAGTGCAAACAATTATGATGTCATTGGGATAACGGAGACCTGGTGGGACTCCACCCATGACTGGACCATGGGTATACAGGGCTATACCCTGTACAGGAGGGATCGTGTTGACAAAAGGGGCGGGGGTGTAGCTCTCTATGTGAAGGAAAGCTACATGTCCCTGCAAGCTGATGTTGGCGACCGGCATGGACAGCTAGAGACCCTCTCGGTAAAAATTCATGGGAAAAACGGCACAGGGGACACAACGGTGGGAGTCTACTACAGACCTCCCACTCAAAGTCCTGAGCTTGACCAGGAGTTCGCCCGGGAACTGACTGAGGCCGCTTGCTTCAGGACCTTGGTTGTCATGGGTGACTTCAATTACCCGGAAATCTCATGGGAAGATCAATCAGCAAAATCCGAGTGGTCGCAAAGCTTTCTCTTGTGCGTGGATGACCTCTACCTGACTCAAGAAGTCTATGGGCCAACGAGAGGCAAAGCACTGCTCGACCTGGTACTGGCTATGGGGGACGACCTAATTGGCGACCTAGTGATCGATAGGAAGCTGGGTGACAGCGACCATGAGCTGATCATCTTCACCATCCGCCGTAAAGCTGGCAAGTCAGTCAGCAACACAGAAGTCCTTGACTTCAGAAAAGCCGACTTTGACAAGTTCAAGAGGCTTGTCAGTCAGGCCTTCAGGGACCCCAGAGAGATGGGAGTTCAAGAAGAGTGGTTGCTTCTCAAGGAAGCGATCCTCAATGCACAAGCTAAATCTATTCCAAAATGGAGGAAAGGCAGCAAGAAGGCACAGCAGCCCTCCTGGCTCTCTAGGGACCTAGCAGACCTCCTGCGGCTAAAAAGGAAAGCCTACAAAGGATGGAGGACGGGATTCACCTCCAAGGAGGATTATTCTGCACTGGGCTGGTCCTGCAGGGAGCAAACCAGGAAACCAAGGCTGCAACTGAACTCCAACTAGCTTCAAGCATCAAGGACAACAAAGAGTCCTTTTTTGGATATGTGGGGAGCCGGAGAAAAAGCAAGGGCAATGTTGGACCCCTGCTAAACCAGATGGGGCAACTGACAACTGACGCCCAGGAAAAAGCCAACCTATTAAATAGGTTCTTTGCGTCAGTCTTTCATCAGTCCCATTGGACGCCCATGCCTGCTATGGGACAGGGAGATCCGGGTGATGGGGATCCCCTACCCTCCATAAATGCTGACCTCGTGAAGGAACAGCTTGAGAAGCTGGATACCTTCAAGTCAGCTGGCCCTGACAATCTGCACCCCAGGATACTCAAGGAGCTGGCGAGCGTCATAGCCCAGCCCCTGGCATGGATCTTTGAAAACTCCTGGTGCTCTGGTGTAGTGCCCGAAGACTGGAAGAAGGCCAATGTGGTGCCGATCTTCAAGAAAGGGAGGAGAGTGGATCCGGCTAACTACAGGCCCATTAGCCTGACTTCTATCCTGGGGAAGATCTTAGAAAAGTTTATTAAGGAGGCCATCCTTGATGGACTGGCCCAGCCTAACATTCTAAGGGATAGCCAGCACGGGTTTGTTGTGGGTAGGTCTTGTTTGACCAATCTCATTTCCTTCTATGACCAGGTGACCTATCACCTGGACAAGGGAGAAGAGATTGAGGTCATATATCTTGACTTCAAAAAAGCCTATGATCTGGTATCCCATGATCACCTCTTGGCCAAACTGCCCAGTTGTGGCCTTGTCTCCACCACTATCCACTGGCTGGGAAACTGGCTCCGTGGTCAGACCCAGAGGGTTGTAATCGATGGCAGTCACTCATTGTGATGCCCTGTGACCAGTGGGGTCCCTCAAGGCTCTGTCCTGTGACCCATCCTGTTCAACATCTTCATTAATGATGTGGACATTGGAGTCAGGAGAGGACTGGCCAAGTTCGCTGATGACACCAAACTCTGGGGCAAAGCATCCACGCCAGAAGATAGGCGGGTGATCCAGGCTGACCTGGACAAGCTCAGCAAATGGGCGGACGAGAACCTGATGGTGTTTAACACCAAAAAATGCAAGGTTCTCCACCTTGGGAGGAAAAACCTGCAGCATCCTTATAGGCTCGGCAGTGCTACGTTGGATAGCACTTCAGAAGAAAGAGACTTGGGGGTCATCATTGACTACAAGATGAACATGAGCCTGCAATGCGATGCTGCGGCTAATAAAGCGACCAAAATGCTGGCGTGCATCCATAGATGCTTCTCGAGCAAATCCCGGGACGTCATTCTCCCCTTGTACTCGACCTTGGTGAGGCCGCAGCTGGAGTACTGCGTCCAGTTTTGGGCTCCACAATTCAAAAAGGATGTGGAGAAGCTTGAGAGAGTCCAGAGGAGAGCCACACGCATGATCAGAGGTCAGGAAAACAGACCTTACGATGACAGGCTGAGAGCCATGGGACTCTTTAGCCTGGAAAAGCGTAGGCTCAGGGGTGATCTGATGGCCACCTATAAGTTTATCAGGGGTGACCACCAGGATCTGGGGGAACGTTTGTTCACCAAAGCGCCCCAAGGGATGACTAGGTCGAACGGTCACAAACTCCTGCAAGACCGTTTCAGGCTGGACATAAGGAAGAATTTCTTTACTGTCCGAGCCCCCAAGGTCTGAAACAGTCTGCCAGCGGAGGTGGTTCAAGCACCTACATTGAACACCTTCAAGAGTAAATTGGATGCTTCTCTTGCTGGGATCCTATGACCCCAGCTGACTTCCTGCCCTTTGGGCAGGGGGCTGGACTTGATGATCTCCGAGGTCCCTTCCAGCCCTAATGTCTATGAAATCTATGAAATTAGCAAAACAATAGTTTCTCTCCCATTACTTCAGACTCTTCTTAAACAGCTTACCAGGGTGACCTGTTGATTAGTTCCAGAAGCCCTTCTTTGTCTGCCTGCCTGTCCCAGTGAAATTGGAGACACACACACACACCTCTCTCAGTATTACCTAGCATACCACATGCCTAGGGTCTGTGAGGATGGGGTCTGTGCTGTGGGAGATGGAATGAAGGGAGAGGGGGATTTCCTGCTTGAGCAGCGAGGAGAGGTAGGGTAGAGGAAAGCCAGAAGATCCTACTGTGTCTGCAGTCTCTGCTGGAGCCTTATACAGCACTAGCTAGCATACCACATGCTGGCCACGGTGCTGTGGGAAGAGGGGAGAAAGGGATCCCTGCTGAAACAGCAAGTAGTGAGAGGGGAAGGAGGAGGGTGGCAGGGAGAAGCCAGCAGACCCTGCTGTGCCTGCAAGTGTCTGCTGGAGGAGCTGTACCCTGGGAGCAGTGAGAGGCCAGCCCTGCTGTGGAACAGAGAGTCCTTCCCAGCCCAGAGAGCATGCTGGGATGCTGGGGGGCGGGGGTTTATCTTAAAGCAGCAAAGGGTCTGGGACAGACATTGCATAAAACAGTTAGACCCAAATCAGTTAAGTCTGATGATGACATTCAACCAGTTTCAGCCATTTTCAAACTGGTTTATCTGCACTGAACATCTGTTCTGTTACAGGCTTAACCAGTTTCTGATCACTTAAACCAATTTATATGTAATGTCTGTCCCTATCCCTGGACTCTCTTCCAGCTTCTGCTTCCTGCCCTGCTCCTGGGGGCAGGGTGGCAAGGTGGGAGGGGATCACAGGGAGTGGTCTACATGCAGCCAGGCTGCACTCATGACCAAGAGTGCTAGGCCACGAATACAGCCATATGTGGAGCCAGGCTGCAAGCAGCAAAGGGAGAAGCAGGCTGCCTGTGTGATGGGAAGGGACCCAGGAGAGCTGTCTCTATGTTGTGCACCCATTGCCATGTGCAGTCTAGGGGTTTTCAGCCTCCCACTGCCCACACATTGAAGAGACCGATTAATAGGTCTTGGGAAGAAAATGCAATAAATATTTCATTTGTCCCACAAGAAATATTGAGTTTTGTTGCCCAAACTATGGCACAGTTACAAAAGTCTCTGGCCCTCTAACTACAGCCAATAGCAGGGGGCTACATTTACATTTCAAAGTGAGACCTGTGAAAGCCAGAAACCAACAGACAAGCATCCTGAGATGTGGGAGACATGGAATACATGAAAAACATGCCATTGTCAAGGCATCCAAAAGGGAGAAGGGGGTACAGACTCCTTACAAGAACCCAGGCAAAGATGAAGCCTGTGGGACTGCCCTTAGTAGTTAAGACCTGCAGATGCCCCAGAAAAGCTTCTGAACACCTGGCCACAGACTCTGTCCTCAAGATTACATAAGACTTATGCAAAGTTTCTGTTCTGTCATGACTTAAGATATAGTAACAACACATAACATAGCTTATGTAGCTGCATCTTAGCTTAGGCTATTTTTTTCTTTTGTCTCTTTGTCTTATGTTTGACATAGCAAAGTGAATAACATTTCCAAATTACTGTGCTCAATAAACACTTTCTTCAGAAAATGGACTATTCTTGTCCAAGCATTTGATAACTTCATTGCCACTGCCTGAAGTCTAATATTATGTCCAGTAACTATTTGAAACTACTTGCAAAATCAGGTGAAGCGTGCCATGTTTTCATGAACAGACACTGAGAATGTGTACTCAAAAGGTCAAGATTAAATGTTTCAGGGTTTTGTTTTGGGAGAAAAACTGCAGATTTACTAAACAAGTTAAAGATGAAAATTATAAAGCTTATTCTCACACTTTTCTCATATGAAAAACAAAATGAAAAAAAATATCATTTTAGAATTACCCCAATTATTGGCGGGGGGGATTGGTACATACAGAAAAAACGAAACAAAAATTAATTTTGTAGTTCTAGGGTATGGAGATGGTCAAATCCATGTAAGAGTTTATGCAGCTATGACTCTCACTGATTTGAATAAAGGTTTGAATGAGTAAGCCTATTATTGTTATTTCTGAAGTGCCACTGTGATATACAAGTCTTTATAAACCAATAAAGGAATAAAGTCTCAGCAGGAGGTATTTGTCATCTCATTCAGACAGCAAAACACCAGAAATAAAAACAAAGACTTAGGAACAACTGTAAGAAGCAAAGGGACTGTTTTGAAAAAAGGGAGGCTATCTGATGTATAGGAAAGGAATGACTTTTTCATGGGTAAAGTATAAGATTAAGAAAGTGTGAAGTTAAGGATAGGGGAGAAGGAAGTAAAGCAGTAAGAAGACCTCTGGGCTAGGCAAGGTCAAGAAGTGCTTTTACTCGATTAAAATATTTTTAAACTATAAAAACATGATGTTTTACCATGATTTTGTATAATGTCCAATGCAAAGGAACCCAAACACTGTATTATGCTATGTTACTGTACCACAAATAATTAATCCAGTAGTATTCATGGCTGAGTACAGAGGTTCAAAAACCTAGGGAGGAAATTATCTAAGTTACGCAGTTTTCTGTAAGCAACTTGTTTCAGATCAATAGTGAATTGTATACATGTGTGCCCTTTAGGGGTGGAGGAAGGGGGGCACACAGGCTGCCTCCACTGGCCAAGGCCTGCAGGTTTGGGGTGCTCCTACATGCCTCCCAATATGCCCTGTAGGCTCCCTGGGCCACCAGAAACTACCAACCAAAGCACTTGGGCCACCCCTGATTTGCTGAGCGGCATGGGCAAGCACACCCCCAAGACCCTGACATGTCATCATGGACCCTCCCCCAGCTGTAGGCTTCCAGAAGACCTCAGAGTGAGCACCCTCCATCATAAATTGCATGTGCCTCCATATCCCAGCCTGCTTACACTCTGACATGGTGTCCTGCCACTCCTGCTCAAATAGGGAGACCCAGGAGCTGTGGTGTGTCCGGCCTGACTCTCACTTGAAGCTGTGAGACAGCATGCATGCCCACCTAGAAATTATGGGACAGATGGTCATCATGGGATATGGCTTTGTGCCCCATAGGAAGAGGTTCAGCACAGAGCCACCTACCATACACTGCTCCAGCCAAGCATTCCAGACTGGGCAGTGGCTTCCAAGTGGCCAATAAGTACAAGGCCACACAGGACTTCATAGACACTGAGGTGCTCTGGCACTAGCTTTGGGCCCACGCCACCAGCAGCAACTGGTGGTAGTGGATCATCCTGGACATCTAGGATAATGAACAGTGGGTCCAGACCTTCTGCATTCACTGGGTGATCTTCATGGGCATTCTTGCCCAGATGACCTTCCCATATTGCACACCAGCATGCAGCCACCCATTACTCTGGAGAAGTGGGTAGCCATCAGCATCATGAAGCAATCCCCTCCCAGCAGTCTTCATTACATTGCTAACCAGTTTGGCATGGGCAGGTCCATGGCCAGAGAGGCCAGTTGGGACATGTGTATGGTCATTCAGAGCATCCTGGCCAACTTTTTCATCTGCCTCATCAACCCCCAGGAGATGCTCACTGTCTTCCACTGCATGGGCTTCCCCAACTGCATGAGGGCTATGGAAAGCACCTACATCCCCATTTTCTACCTGCCCAAAGGTGCTCGTGAGTTCGTCAACCACAAGGACTGTTTCACCATCATCCTGCAGGGCCTCACTGACCACTAGGGCTGCTTCACCCACATCTTCACTGAATGGGTGAGTAATGCCATGATGCCCACAACTCACTTCCCAAGATGATGAAGTGTGGTAGATAACAATACACTCCTGGGGTACCCAATTTCATCCTCTATACCATCATCATCCATCCACTCATCATCAGGGACCCACCCCCTCCTGCCTTGGCTGATGAAGCCCTTAGAGTAGGGTGACCATACGTCCCATTTTGGATGGGTCATTCCCAGCTGGCTGGTCAAAAGTCCCAGACTGGAGATCTGGCAGAGCAGCAAAGTGCAGTAAGCAGATGGGCAGGTAGGCATCACTGCCAATATGCAGGAACAAGATGGGAGGATATATGGTAGTCCTAAGATGCTATATACAAAGTCCCTACATTCCTGCTTGCCTGCCCACCTGCCTGGTGCACCATACCACTTCTCCCCACCAGACTCTAGCTTTGGACTTTTGACTAACCAGCTGGGTCCAGTCTCCAGAATCTAGGACCATCCTAGTCAAAGTGGGACATATCACCCTATCTATAGAAAGAAGCTGGACTGCTGAAAGAAGACTTCAACTATTGCCTGAGCAGGTGCTATGCAATGGTGGAATGCACCTTTATCCACCCTCTTCACAGGACTCCATCATCCCTGTACCCTGCCCTTACCACACCAGATGTTTCAGTGCAGATATTTATTTCATATTTTTTCTGTCTCATTAGTTCCCCCGGTGGGGATCATTCATTTATGCCCCTCTATTCATGAGTCCAAGAAACAGGTCCTCCACCCTGGGGCTTCCTATTAAGTCTCCACCCCATAAGTCACAAGTATGAAGTCACACAAAACCCCTTAAGAAAGGAATATCACAGGCTGGAGGCAAGAGTCTCTGAAACTCACTCTCTCAGTCACTGTTTTCTTCTCTTTCCAGATACCAGGAACAAAGATTGCACACTCACCGGCCTTGAGCACTCTAGGCTTCCGTGCAGCAATTCCTCTTCATCCCTGTTCTCAGGTAAATTGATCTAAGACATGTAATTCTCTGCTGATCTCCAGTCAATCCAGCTAATTACTATGCCCCCATGAAATTCCACAATCTCCTACTTGTGCCACTCCCCTCTCTGGGGAACTAGCTGTTAGACCATCCTGGCTTTAACTTCCAGGAGGATCAGATGGGTGTCCCAACATGGCTCCCAATTCACTGCCCCACTGACTCCTTTAGCTGGTTGTTTTAATTATTATCCAGGAACCCCTGCCCAGCTCAATCTCCATCCAGTCTCACCGCTGTAGTAAATTTCTCTTCCTCTGCTGCTCTTCGTGCTTCTCGTGACAAAGTGTACTTGCTGCCCTGTCACACCAGCTCATGGCACCAACAGATGCCACAGCCAAAACCACCACCTGCCCACAGGCCAAATAGAATCAATTTGTGGGCCATGGGCAGTGGCTCCAACTCTAGCCTCAGCTGGCATAGTGTAGGATGCTAGGCAGAAGCAGCCCTGCCCACCCACCCAGTACAACACAGCAGTCCAGGAGACAGAGTCCAACCCCATGGTGATGGGTGGGTGGGCAGGGCTGCTTCCACCCACCATCCCCCATTGTGCCAGCAGAGGCCAGAGCCCCACCCACCTGCCAAGCACCATTGTGGAGCTTACCATGTGGATGGTACTGGCATGCCTGGTGGCTCTGGTCAGTCCCAGCTGGTGGCGATGGTGTGCAGCTCCCAGCAAACTCATCAAGTGACAGGGTGCAGCATACACATGCGTAGGCCAGACCTCCCCCGGGGAGCAGCTGTTGTTGCTGGCTACTGGAGGTGACATGGCCAGCTGTGCCTCATGGCTGAGCCTGAGGCTGTAGAGCTGTCAGGGCAAGTACTGGCCCAGGCTCTCCAAGCTGCTGGTGGAGGCTGGGGGTGGGAAGCTTGGTGGCATGGGCTGCTGGTGCTCAAGGGGTCCTCCCCCAGTGACATGTCACTGTGGGTGTCAGGCCAGGGCTGGGACTTTGGCAGGTCACCTGTGCTGCTGTACACAGCACAGCTTCAGCCTGGATCCCAGGGTGCAAGGATTGCATCCAGTTGCTACATAAAGGTCATGGACTTGCAGGGCACTCCCTTACCAGCCCACTGTGCCCATAAGGCCATGACCTTTACATAGCACTACCACACAGACCAGTTGTACCTGTGCTCCTGCATCTGGCCTGACATCCCCTCATGGATTTGGATGTTGGAGTGCCTGCCCCACCCAAACTGCAACTGCACTTCCACCTCACCCCACAGCACCATGAGGTCACCAGTCTCCTCCTGCAACCAGTTGGGGCCCTAGGTGGCAGGTAGCCCATGACCTGTGCAGGGGCAACAGGGGCCAAGAGTCCCCACAGGCTCCCTGCTGTTGTACCTCAGGGCTCAAAATGCCTGAAGGCTTTTAAAGGGCCTGGGGTTGGGGTAGGAGAGGGTTCTGAGGTTGAGCTGAAGCTGATCCCCTAGTGGCAGAGCTGACTGGGAACAAATTTGCTCCAGGTTAGCATCTACACATGTGTTCCTGTGCAATAAGTACTCACAAATAAATTTTCTATTTGCATTTGCAGGTAGAAAATTTACTTTAGAGTACAGAAGTTTACTGCATGGTAAGCTTATACATGTGTAGAAGCACATGCTTACTGAGCAGTAAACTATGCTACTGCACAGTGAAGCATCTTATGTAGATGCACCATGTGTGAGTGAGTTAGTGAATGAATGAGTGCGAGAGTGTGTGAAAGTGAGTGTGAGTGTGTGAATGTGTGTGTGTGGCTCTTCAACATATCAGCAAAACTTGTTAAATGGTCATTCAGCCCAAATAAAAAGCAAACTGCCTGCATGATGAGAAAGGACCCAGGAGAGCCCTCTCCATGATGTGCACCTTGCCATGGGCAAATTGTCCACCCCTGTGCTATAACATTTCCATTTAAGAGTTAATATACCCTAACACTGTGTATTAGAGCTACATTACATATTTTGTGCTCCATTTTAAGGTTTTGAATTGCGCATTAGAATGAAACCACAATTTTTTTGTGAAACCAGAACCCCGTCAAAACATCCTTTTTAAAACTGAAACTCAGGGAATTAGAATCAGTCGCATGCTGTTTGGGGACTGGGGCGCAGGCCTGAGATTAAGAAAAACCAGGTTCAAGTGTCTTCTCTGAGAAATGCATAACAAGAGTTTTCATTCCACCTCACTCTGAATCAGGCCTAATGGGCATTTGAACATATTCCTCCCTCAAAGTTATTCACCAGAACATCAAGTATACAAGAGACTCTTTCATCGGCCTGGAAAATTGCTGCAACGTGTGAACATTTCAGCTTCAGTGGGACAAGAAGCCATAGAATGTTTTGAAAATTCAAATGTATAATTCTTCAGCCAGGTTTCTCCACTGTGGAGACTAGACTAAACCTAAGCTAGCTTAGCTGTATCACCACCATGCAGTTCAATGCAAACTATTTAATTCCTGTCAAGAAACAGTTTGCTATGTAGGTATCTCTTTGTTTCTTTGCATAAAGTGGACAGTGATACCTCTTTGATAAAATGTTTTGTGATCTACAGATCAAAAAAGCTATACTGTAAGTAGGTATTATTTATTCCTGTGGAGTAAAGGAAAAGTGTTTTCCTAGGATCAACCCCAAAGTCCCTACATTGAGAACTTATTCAAATAAGGAATTATATCTAGACTCTGTTATATAATCTAAATACCTTGGGAAGTTATTTTCAATTTCAGGAATATAAATTAGTTTAACAGAAATACTGTGCTAGACAGACAAATTTCCTGGCCAGACCTGAGGAATGAGATAGTAGCCATGAATTTCACAAATATGTAAATTCTGACCATCGACCAGATTTAGAATATAATCTTCCTCTGCCTATCTTTGTAGTACCTAGTATGATATACTGGTTTTATATGCAATATAATTCCAAAAAACAGTACACTTTGTCCATACTGCTTTGGAGTTTGACAGCATATAAAACCATATTGCATAGACATTTTATTATGTAGATATTATATCATATATTACTCTGTTATAGATCAATGTACCTTGGGCAACAAAATCAAATCCCTTACTCTTAGTGTTGAAAAAAATAATGTCAGACTATATGCATATAAATGATCCTTTTGTATCTTCAACTCTACTAAGTTTTTTGTTGTTTTGTTCTGCCTTTCAGAGCTAATAAATTATCCTTTTCTCCCTTCTGATGTTCTAAAGCTATTTTCCTTGAAGAACACCTAGTTTTTGTTCTATTTCTCCAATTATTGCTTTCATTTGATTTCATTAGGGTGGAAATCACTAATGGCTAGCTTTACAAAAATCTAAATTCTAGGAATTGGCAAATAATAAAAATTTACTTCTTTTAAATCCTGATGGCTAATAATCAAAACAATACTTATTCTATTCTCAGCACTTATCAATCACAAATGTATTGAATCCAGTGTACTGAAATGGCAAGAAGCACTTCAAGCATTTTTTTAAAATCTAAAGCTATATTTAATATGTCATCACTGCACTGATTTAAATACCAATGTAAATCCTGCTATACAAACTGTTACTTTTCTCACTTCGTATTCCTTATTTTTATTCATATTTCTATGCAATATATTTTCTCCTATCTATAAGACTCTGTATTGTGCTTGCCATTCAGAAATGCAGCATTTGTACAGTATTTTCCTATTATAAAGGACTTATCAAATCGTGCTCATTCATTAGAGGACTAGTCAAAAACTTTGCAGTGTCCAGTTAGCTAATAGTGCCCTGTGCCTGCCTTCTACTCCAACTTACTGAATAGCCTTACTCAGCAATGACATATAACTGTAGTTAGAAATATAGATAAGAGTGCAGATACTAGAAGTGTCATACCAACCTTCACGTTCAAGGCTGTGCCACTAGTTTTAATATCCATAAATCTGACAGATCAAATATAAATATAACAGCTAATCAAAAAGATTCTAAGGAAACCTTCCTCCCCCATGAGATTTTACTTATTCATTACAAACAACGTGTTCTGTGAATACTCTTCAGTTTCAATGAAGTTGTGATAGAGGCCTCATCATCATACTCAAAGGGTATGTCTACACGTGCCCCTAATTGTGCATTTGGTACTGTACAGTCCTAGCGGCACAGTTATTTTTAGACTCTACTTTGTTTATCACTATGGTGATGTCCAGTTCGCATCATGGTTTGTGCCTGCCAATCCTAATCATCATAGCAACAAGCCACATTACTATAGTTCACCACTACAGCAACGCAGCATCTCTTGTAAATGCACCCAATGTGTAGTCCTCAATGGCTTAGGTTGCAACAGACTGTGTATGATTTTGAGACAGAAAATCAGAAAGCATTTGGGAAATCACTAATTGTGTGAGCACTTTTTAAATAAATATGCCACAAAAATATTTCTAAAGGTCCCCAAAAATTATAATGAAAATCTGGTTTTCAAACATTGAAATCATCAAAACGTTTTTTTTTAACTCTTCCTTTGGGTGGGAGGGGAGTTGTTTCTTTATTTTGTGAGGAACACAAATTTGGAATTTTCACCAAGAAGAGCCATTTCTGTCCAAAAAACACGAAGAATTTCCAACCTTTTTCCTTTTCAGAGGATGCCATTGATTTTCTGTGAGGACTTGACTTCTCAGTTTTCCTATCAGTTAAACAAGGAAAAATAATACTTACCTACCTTTTCAAAATGGCTAGGGTAAATGGCATTTATCCTGCAAAGCTACATAAGCACTTCATTTTTTTTCCATGTGTGATTTTCAGAAGTGTGAATGAAGTCAAAAAAGGTGAAACTCTAATACACAAATAATAAGAGCTGATTGAATTGGCTGTTACAAGAAAATTATCCAAAAATAATTGCCATTTTTTCTGTTTGCGGTTATTTGCCAAATAATTTACATGCACAACTCATGAGGTGGTAGGAAACCATGCATTACATGTAATTGTTTTTCATTATCTGCTATCTGAGGCTGATCACCTAAGTCACAAAGGAATATATCTTCACCCTGATAACGGAAATATAATAGCAAGTAATAAATGATGATGAGAGCTGAAAAGTTAACACTTACAATGGATATTTTGTCTCCTGCCCCCCTCATCTTTTCTCATTCCTATGCCAATATGGAATTCAAATATACATTCAATATCTGTGCAAAGAAAAATAAATGTTGCATACATATGCATATAATTAATATAATGATTAATATGGTTAAATCAAATAGTTCTTGGTTATCAAAGAAATGTCTATAAATACCATTTTGAGAGATTCATTCAGCTCTTGTTCATATTCATTGACAATATTTAAGTGCAACAAAAAACAAGCATTTTATTGAGAGCCATATACTAACCAAAATATCAATAGAGACTCAAAATAAGAAATCTGTACAGATACCTACAAAAATAAATTATACTATCAGGCCAAATCAAACTGGGAGTGAAAAGCTGGCCCCATTGACATCAATAACATGGCCACTGACTTCAGTGGGCCCAGAATTTTACCTCACGTCTTTATAGCAAAAAGGAGAATTATACACAGTAGGAGAAAAGGAGGAATTTCTATCAATAAAATGATGAGAAAGTGAAGTTTGTGCAGCTGTAAAATCAAATGAAAATAATAAATAATGCAAAGACCCTCAGTAACCTTAATCCTATAAACAGCCTGAAGAATAAAATACTCCATTTGAAGTCTGAATTCCCTTAAACTTTGAATAGATTAAAGAACTACACAAATATACCATACCTCTAAAACATATAATTCCTCTCTAGATGATGTTTCAGTATGGTAAAGCAGCTAAATAAACTGCAAAGTCTTCTGAGCAAAGCTGTTTTTGGAGAACAATACAGTTTAGGCATTTGTCCAGATTCAAACCACTAAATTTTCAGTGATAAAGCCATTAATACATGATTTTTTTTAACTTTAAAGCTTATAATATTTTTATTTAAAATCGACCAGGTTGATCAGTGGAAGTGGAAGTGAAAGTTCTTATCTTTTAATGAAGTACATAAATACACCGATATGTCTCAGTGCTTTCCCTTCTTCTGTACTTGACAATCTTATTAGGATAAGCAAGAAACCTTTTCTTTTTTGTTCATTTGTTTCTTGTGCACTATTTCCATGGCAAGGGTGCTGTTTTCAGCTCTGGAAA
Organism: Crocodylus siamensis; assembly: GCF_052110815.1. Classification (NCBI taxonomy): domain Eukaryota; kingdom Metazoa; phylum Chordata; order Crocodylia; family Crocodylidae; genus Crocodylus; species Crocodylus siamensis. The sequence continues at coordinate 252,348,381 of NC_143395.1, forward strand.
CACATATTCAAATCCCCTTTTGACCAGAAATGAAAATACATTTTGTATTTCCATCTGAATCGTTTGTGCATACCACAGCTCAGTTTGACTCACAGATCTGAACAATGCTGGAAGCAGAGGTTGTGACTCAACTACCTAATGAGCCCATTCACTGATGTCAAATCAAACCAACTATTTGTGTAGTAAGACACACAACACCAAAGCAGTCAGTCACTTTCACAGGTAAATGTACTTCAACAGTTCTTGGACCCTACACATTCTTTCAATACAGAGCTGCCCTTTTACAGGATTTTTTTTTCCCCATGGCACATGCTTTGGAGGGCCAAAAAACAACAGCCTTGTCATAACCGTCCTGGGACTGAGTGCTTCTTTCTCTATTCAAACCATGGTGCTGTCTTCTGGCTTTCTCCATTCTTACAATCATTTAGAAATCCCATTCTCACAGTAATGAAATTATTTGGTTTAACTTAACCTGTGAGTTGCCTCAAACTCCTATTCAACTGCAAGTGGATTTGTGGGGTAAGTATTGTAATGGGCTTCAATGCAAAGTTTTTATGATAATAATCTTTTGAAGATTTTTCATAACATTCAAGAACACAGTATGTCCAAGAGCAATTATAGCCAGAGAAACACTAGATTGAGTTTTTAAAAATAGTTAGAAGAATCATGTTTCTCCTTTTCAGTAAGAAAAAATTCTACACAATATTAATAAAGACTGCAGCTTAACACTTCCAATGCTATTCATAAAAATAAAGACAGCACCACATATTGTAGCAAAATATGCAACAGTATTCTTTGTTTCCTGATATTACAGGAATATGTCATACTTATTTGGCAGTCATTGTTAAAAAGCTGAGGATTATAGAGAAAGGATTGTGTCACTTAAATCTAATTAAGCTTTTAATACATTCAATTTTTCTTTGCTAACCGTGATGCATTCCTTGTATAATCCAAATTCATTGCCAATTTCCCAATAAAGAAAAATGTTTAGAGAGAGAAAATTGAAAGCATGACACCAGATAAATTAGGTATGTCACAGATATAAGACAAACTGCTGCAAAAGTAGTACATGTCTGGAATATGTTTTTTCACAAATATTGACCCAAGGAAAGTATAAAATTTTGTGTCTAGCTGTTCATGTTTTTTGTGCATTGATCACTACAGATAGGAAATTTCATATTTACCTCTATTTTGCCTTTCCCAATATAGGAAAAAGGTGATTGCTCTATACATATCACCAAAACACGTAACGAAGTATTTATATGAAAATCACCCCTATTAGGTCTCTTTAATGTTAAACATTTTGTTTAATGTCACAAATGTATTAGACAATTAGTATGAACTAAAGCTAGTTATTAAGGCCTGCTGGTTAATATCATAATGAAGACACTCTAAATATGTGCAAATTTAAGCTAGGCCAGGGGATAATCATCTCATTTTCATTTTCATTCAAGCTTAGGACAGAATAGGAACAACAGCCTTCCTATCACAATCACCCATGTCCAGTGTTGCACAGCAGAGGTTGCTGTATTATATGTGTTTTTAATCCTCTAATATAAATACTAATCCCCGGTAGTGTCAATAATTTTCACAGAATCAAGATTCTGAAAGATGATTTCCCTGGTAATAAAGTAGAAAAGCAATGAAGTTAAAGATTAGGAGGAAGAACCGGAAGCCAGAAAGATTGAGTTCCATTCATTCATCTGCTTTACCCATCTTTATTAACTTGTGCTGTACAGCTCAGAGCTGTACAGAACAAAAAGGAGGCAATATCCCCTCTCTCAGAGAGAATGAGATTAGATTTTCTAAGGAATATAGGTGCCTAAAGATTCAGGAAGGCACTAAGCAGAATTTGAGAAACACTGGAATCCAGACACCTCAGCAATTTCTTGAATCTTTAGGCAAATAGCTTTAAAACTCTCTACAGGCCTTTGACCTCTAGAATAGACCCACTGATTTCTTGGGAACTAAGCAACTGAGAAAGCTGTTTTAGTGACTACACATTCTTAGGGGTGATCCTCTGTGCTTACACTCCCAAGATAAGTGCTTTGAAATATAATTAAATAAAATGTATAAAAGCCTTTGAGTTGCTTGGATTATTAATAACATGGAAAGAAAAAATATTAACATAGCTAACAATGTATGTAGATGTTTACGTCCATAGCTCTCACAGCCCAATTCAAAGTGTTGCTATCCCCAATTTACTGAAAAAATGACTGAGTTTAAAGGAGGTAAAGTGCCTTACTCATGGTCATGAACCAGATTTCTGTTTTCATCCTTGCCATTTCTTATATCCAATGAATTCTGGTCATGTGTCCCATAAAATGACTCACACTACCCCTTATAGCTTGAATGGATGAGCTAAACGTGATGTGATAAATAATAGCATGAAAATGAATGTGCTACGTATGTTAGGATCAGTAGTACACTTACCATTTAAGATGTTATCTAAGTCCAAGTATGCCAAGAAACATGAAGGACTTTTTTCTAGTACTGTCACCTTTAATTTGATTGGCAATTTAACATTGCAAATAAAAAGGTAAGCCTTAATTTACTGGCACATTATGCTTTGTTGGAAAATTAAATCATTTGGGAGTCTGCATCTGCATAACAAAATTTATTATCTGTAATTAACTAACCTTTAGAAAAGCCCTTTTTTAATTTCCTCCTGTCAACATATCTGGAAAACGAGACCTTAACCAGCATTAGCATAGGAGCAACTATATTAGAGTAGGAGCTACTGCAAATATTAGATGGATGATGCAGTCAAGCCTTAAATTAATGAAAATTTTGCCATTATATTGCCTGTTTATTTATTTGGATAAATAGGCATCTATTTATTTGGATGCCTACAAATCATTTTTACATATCAATTACATCTGATAAAATTAATCAAACTCATAGCCACCTCATGATTGGCTAAGAGAATTCAGTGTAGGATCCAGCTGTGCTAAAAACCATTTGAAGCATTTTCTCAATCTTTATTTAAAATATAGGACAGAAAAAAAGACATCTAGTGCTCCCCAATCTAATAATAAAAGTCTCTAGGTTTTGTACTTTTAGTCTGAGCCTTTCAATGAGAACAACTGGGGATTGGTAAAGAACTCAAATAATAAAATATCCTCTATCAATCCCTGTTCTAAATTTCTCTATTTACAGAGGTAGCATGAGGCCTTCTAAAAATGTCAAATCACTTGAGAGGTTTTAAAAACATGTAACGTGGACTCTTTTCAAACTGGGCCTGAGGTCTGTGAAATCATTTTTCTAAATGATTGTTTTTCCAACGAGTGGACTTTATGACATACCAACTTCTAACACAAGTCCAGAGAGTACCACTGACTTTTTTTAAAAGCAGAACTCCCTTCAGGAATGATAGGACCAACTAATTTATTTAGTTAGGGCCTTACACATTAGATCATCTCACTTATGCTTTCTTTTTTAAAGTATTTTTAAACACTTATTTTTGTCAAACTATTTTAATTAAAAAAATAGACCACAAAATGAAAGAGCACCAACACATTTCTAACCTTAAGTAAACATATATTTTGAGGACAGCGGTTTGAAATAAACACTGATTTTGCCCTAAGATTAGCATTGCCCTAGCTATTCTGACCTTGGGCTTTTCCCAGAACAGCACTGCCTAAACCACAGGCATCAGCCAATGGTCTCCAGGGTTACTAGAGGCCCTCCTCCAGCATCCCTGATTACACAGTCATCTCCATGGATGTAGGCACTCAGAAACAGACCCTGCTGGGACTTTTACCAGATTAAAAATTTCCCCCAAGTCCTGGGTGGTGTAGATGGCAAATATGTCAGCATCAGGAAACCAATGCAGGACTCTCACATGTTCAGGAACAGACACCACAGTTACACCAGGAGTACAAAAGTTGTCAGCAACACCTACCTCAGTGTCACTAATGTCATAACTAAGTTCCCTGGCTCCAGTCATGACTCCTCCATCAGTTCGTAGTTAGGTCTCCTAAGGCAATTCCACAATGAACAGTTTGTCCCTGGATTGCTGCTAGGTAAGGTCATCTCCCTGTCCCCTTCAGTACCTGATTGACCTTTGCAGCTTCTGACAGCTGCACCCCCTTCCTCTAGAGTGTTTTCTAGGATGACCTGCAGCAAGAGTGGTTTCTCTGTAAGTTCAGCCTGAATGCCTGGGCACTATTTCATTGCTGACTCTGTTATCTTCGCACAGGTGATCAAAGACCCCCTTAAACATGCTGCCTCACCGCTCTGCTGCATTCTGAACTGACGATAGTACAGCCTGAAGCTGCAGTACAATCATGTTTTCCAGGACTGTGGAGAGGTCAGCAGCCTTCTCAAAATGTGCTAGCAATGGCTCCATCCATCAGGTGGCCTATTATGAAAAGGTCAAAAGGATGGTAATGGTATCTTTCATTCAGCACAATATAGAATTTCTCTGCTTGGTGCACTGGACATGGAGAAGCTGGCCCTGAAGAAGTATTTGGCAGCAAAGGAGGGAAATGTAGAACCCACAATATCTGGGACTGCAATCTTTCTGGACTTGGAGGAGGTTAACCAAGAGATAGAGGCTACTGTACTGCTCAGGTTGCTCAAGCAGAAATGGCTCACAGCAATGGTCAAGATCAACTCTGTCCAGGACATAGTCCAATATAGTGGCAGTCCAGACATGTAGGCATGCATAAAGACAAAAATAACTAGTACTTTCAGGAAAAGGTACAGTAACACCTTGCAGTGTTGGGAGAAAAATTCTTCATAGTCAACCAAGAGCCAGACAAATATATTTATATGAATGGACACCTTCAAAGACCTAAGTTTCCACAGGGACTTGTGGTGTTCTGGATCAGCATCTGTGCAGCTCTGTCTGCTCTCATGCTGCAAGGAGCATTGAAGTCTTCCCAGATGGGGCAAGGATGTTCCTGTGAGTTCTTACCTAATAGTCAATGGAACAGTGTATAGCAACAGCTCTATGCATCTTCTGGGAACTGCCTATGAGTGAGTACTTGGAGCTTTAATCAGCTGTGCAAAGACAACAGAAAGGCAGCAAAGAAAGCAGTAATTTTTGTTCATCAATTTGTGGAAGTGTCCTATGACTGTACTTTTCCCAGAGATTAGGCTTCTTCACATTACCACCAGAATCTAGGCAGGATGCTGGATTTTGAATTGTTCTGTGCAGCCACCCAGTTTTTTTATGAGACAAGCTTGGGTGAAATAGGATCTATCCATAGATATGCACAAATCCTGCTGTATTCCTTAAACAGTTGAGATTATGTAGGTACGCAGATGAAACAGGTTTAGTCCCTGACCCTGATCACGTAAATCAGAGAGTGGCTAGCAGTGGGTAACATGGGATTTGCCCATTCTAGTTCACTGCCTGCAGGGCACTTCTGTTGTTCTACTGAAGTCACCACTGGGTACCAATTGATTTACATAAGTAAAGGGTGATATATTCAGAGCTATGAATCAAGCAGGTAACTGTAGCTGTGGCATCCTGAATGGACCAGAGAGGGTTAGGTTGGAGGCATTTACACCAGCGTGGAGATTACATTAATCAAGGAACAAGATGATGATGAGGGCTTGGAGAAGAATTATAGCAGCTTGACAGAATAGAAAAGCCAGATCTTGGAGATGTTATAAGGAAGTGACTCATACTGTTAAAAAATTCATGGTGTTAAAAGCGTTCTGACCTATTGTGGTCTTTCTGAGTTCTCTGAAAAATTGCTATGTAATTTTTCTGTACTCAAATATTGGGTGAAAACTAAGAGCTTGAATGACTTTACTGTGTCAAGGGATGCCTTGAGTCTAAAAAGTTTGTATGTCAAAGATTCTCAACAAGACGGTGTATAAAAATCTGGGACACTACCTCCCACCCCCAAAGCCCCACTCTCCCAGATCTCCTAGGCAGGACACAGCCAACCACAGTCCCCCGCAACTCTTCTAGTCCCCACCAGTCTCTGCCCACCTGGTGCATTATGCATGCTGCTTCCTGTCTCTCCGCCCTCCTTCTTCCTTCTAGCTTCAGCCTCTGTCCTGTTTCCTAGTCGCCTCAAAGCCTGTTGGGGGACTGAAATCCATAGCTGTGGAAGGCAGCTGCACTTGGAGCATGGGGCAGGTGCCCTGCATAGGGAAAGCCCTAGAAAACCACCTCTGCCTGACCACCAGGCTGCATATGGCAGAAGGATGTTGTTGCAGGGGTCCACACTGCTGCCAGGACCAGGATGAGAATACCAAGTTTCCAGGACTCCAACACAGGCCCCTGAGGGTACCACTGGGCAGTGTTCATTGCATAGCTGAGTCATGTGGGGCTGAGGACAGAGTAGACCAGTTTTATGCATAGTCTGAGCCTGTGAGACCCCATGAAGATGACATATATCCAGGTAGGATGGACAGAGGTCAGGTCTGCCACAGGGGGTAGGAAAGCTGGACACTTTGGAAAGTGAGCTGGGGGCAGCCAGGGCTGCCTGGGCAGGATCTCAGCCTGGACCCATCCCCCTGGGGGGCAGAAGGGTGCAGCACCAGCTCCCATAGCCCCCAGCCCTGCTCTGAGCAAACCAGTAGAGACAGGGACTGGAGTGGAGCCCAGAGCCATACCGCCAAACATGGGTGCCCAGTAGCCAGGTGGACAGGAGCAGGGGAGGAATATCTGCTCCCTTTATGGCAGGGGTCCAAGCACTTCCCCTGGCCACCAGGGAAGCCCCATCCTCACCTGGGCTTCAGGCAGTGGTGGCTGTTTGCTGAGGTTTGAGCCCAGACTCACCCACACAATAGGGTCAGTCAGGAGTCAGGTGCATGCAGGCGGGTTCATGCCAATTTGGGATTTCTGCTTCAGTTTTCTCCAGGAATCCCAGCCAGTGGGCTGCTCCTTGGTCTGGACTCTGCTGGGCTGTGAGTGGAGTCAGCTGCACAGTAGAAGCAGTTGGGAGCCAGGTACATGCCAGTCACTTGAACAGTAGTGTCTGTCAAGAGCCAGGTTCACACTAATCTGGGACTTTTGCTTCAATTGTCTCCAATGCCTAGGATGCTAAGACAGCCTCCAAAATCCAGGACAGTCATGGCCAACCTGAGATATATTGTCACCCTAGGTATACAGAAAGATTTAAATATAGCCTTAGGGTAGGGGACAAGGAGAAGACCGCGTCACAGGTAAGGACAACCTTATATGCTTTACCCACAGGGAGGGTAATTCCACAGAAATAGAAAAAGATAGAACAAGCTTTGAGGGAAAGATTTATGAGTATGAGTATATCTTGTACATTTTTTGTTAATATACAGTATGGACAATGTATTAATATAAAAAGGAAATTAATTTAAGGGGAAAAAAATTCCCTAGCATGTTTAAATTCCTCACTTTTATTAAATAAGAAGCACTTAGTGGTGTCTTATAATTGACAATCTAAAGATAACAAAGTACAGAAATCTATGCTTTTAGGTTCCCATTAGTGTACACTTATTCAGTCAACCCAGCAGGTTGAGTGTATGAATATTTCTAACCCTATGATTGTGTTTATACTTTAAATAATCTGGAGGTGTACAAGTACTGAGCTGCTTCAGTGTTAATTTACAGTCAAATGCAGTAAATAAAACTTGTATTTTGTTATTTCCTTTTTAAAGTTTGATAATAAATTTGTTTTTTCCTCTTTAGTGTATCTCTTTGTCAGTATAACTTAATTATGAACATTGTGTTTCTCTTCATACCCTCATCATCCGATAGAGAACCGTTCATGGGACACCATCTATAACATATACGAGTATCCTCCAGGTACCATGTACATTTTAAATTTCCTGCACTTCAGAAGAATCCCAGTACTTCACGAAGACTAAGAAGGCTGACTAAAAAAGCTGTACACTTTCTGTTTGAAACTAACTGTACTTAAAGGCATTTTGCATTTCTTTATTCTCTGTAGCCATAGGAGACAAAACAAGGAACAATGGCCTCAAGCTTCAGCAGAGGAAATCTAGGGTGAGATGAGGAGGAACTTTCTGACCATGAGAATGGTCAAACATTGGAACAGATTACCTAAAGAAGTTTGTGGATGACCTTGCGAGGCGTCTTCCAATCTATTTTCCTGTGATCTCATGTTCACCTACCCTGTAAAAAGCACTAGAATTGCAATATGTGAAACATTAAAATCTGTCAAACAATGATGAAGCATGGCATGCACTGCACATGAAAACCTTGTTAAAGCAGATCATGTAGGTCCATACCTACAGCATATACATAATTAAGGACACCCACTCTAGAAACTGTTACAGACCAGGACATTGGCAGCTGGGGAGGTCACCTGGTAATCAGGCCAAATCCAGGAATTGGGTCACAGGAAGCCAAGAGTCAAGATCAGTAAGTCAAGCCAAAATTAAGGTGCACCAGGATTCAAGGCTCAAGTCAGATGTGCCTGAAATCAAATAAAGTACCCAATAAGCAAGTCAAGGAACCTCAGAGGGGGTCAAGAGCAAGCACCAGAGTCTGCTGGGACAGTGTATTGTTGTCTGGGGCAAGCTCAAGGATGAATCCAGGGAGGGGTTCAATGGTGCACTTGCACCCAATTTCAATTCCTTGTCTCCCCAAAGTTAAATCCAGCTGCCTGGAAGTAACAACATCATTTCTTTCCTCCTGAGAGAGTTGTTGATGAGAAAGTCACTCAACTTCAAGCCTTATTATATTCTACCTCATCCCCTCTAACCTTTTCATTCCACAGATGTTAACAAGATAATGATCCCCTCTTCTTTTTAACATTCTTGATGTTCCACCAATCAAATTATCCATTGTTTTGCAATTCTGCTCTCTGTTAGCTGTTCCTGGCAATGAAGCTCCTATTTCACAGCCCTGCAGACTGCTTTAAAGTAATTCCAATGAAGTTATATACGTTTTTGCGTCAGTCTTAAACTGAGTAGTATAGCCCTAGGCTCCAGTGTATTAGTAAAGTTTCTAGTTTATTTTTAACTGGAGAAAAATATGTGCTGTTTTATATATGATGGTGCACCTGGCTATCTGAAACCCTCTTTACAAAATTCTAAATCCAGCTGTGGACACACTTTTAAGGGTTGGAGTGTGTGTAACCTGTTTCCTGTAGCCTCAGGAGACTGGTTGCCCTGATTGTTCAGTTTTGACCAGCTAGGACCAAGGCACTCATCCAACATTACTGGAGATGGGGCCTGTTTCCCTACAGCTTCAGGGCATGTACAGATATTACACTTGAACCAATCTAAGTGAATGTAGATTGATATAAACCCATAATTGTCCAAAAGTTCAGAGCACACAAACATGTCTAAAAATAGTGCAAGCAGTCTAAGATAGACCTGGTGTGACATTCTCTCAATTCAGATTGGTTTAGGTTAGACTGATGAATCTAACTTCTGTATTCTTTCCCTATCGATTCAAGTTAAATCACTGTCCTCTGGCATCCCAGCCTGTTTTAAGTCCCTGCTACCCCTCCCTCACAGGGCACTTGGCCCACAGTCAGCTGTTTTGGCCAAGCACCCAGCAGGCCCCACCCCCCAATTCTCCCAGAGCTGAGCAAGCACAGCCCTTCTCCTCAGGCTCACCTCCTGCCTCCAGCCATTTGCCAACTTCAGGCAGGCAGTGGAGAGAAAGGAGGCATCAGTGTCTGATGAATGAAACCTGGGATCTGGGCACCCAAGTGCCTGGGCTGTGCCCCCACACCCCCAACACCCAGTCATCAAACATCCCAAGACATGCATACAAATGCCAACACTGAGCCCAGGAGAACCCCTGCATTCAGAGCATAGGCCTATGGACCCCAGTCCTGGCACCTGTATACCTAGCCAGAGACCCTCACACACCCATTCTTGGGCACACCCCCTCAGACCATGATCCTGGCATCTGCACACCAAATCTCAGAGGCCATAGCCAGGCGCCCTGCTACCCAGACCCCAGCACAGATGCTCCACTGCTCCTAAGCAGGAACCAAGGTGGGTGGCTCACCTCTGGTGGGTCAGGGTGGTGAGGAGCAGAACATGGGAACTGGGCCTGCACATAGGTGACCTTGTGACCTCCACAGTGTGGCCATTGCTAACAGGTATCTAGGCCATGTACACCTTCTGTGTTGCAAGAGTTTTCTGGCCTGCAGCCTCAGAGGAATTGGGCTGGGGAAGGGGTGGGCACTGAACATCCAAGATGGGGCAAGTAGGTAGATACCCCTTGGAAACTTCAGGAGCAGGTGGTATGTGGCCAGCTGCCTCAGTGCTTTACCTACAGGACACTGGATGTGAAAGTGGGGTGTGAGATGGGGTATGAGATGTTGCTAGAATTATATGGCATCTGCTGGAAGCCCCTGGAAAGTTCAAGGGCATGGGGTGGACTGGCCAGTGGAGCCCCAGACACTTTGAACCAGCGGCTGCACCCAGGTGGAGTGGGAAGGAGAGCCATGTACGAGGACTCACACCTACATGTATACATCATTCCTTTTATCCATCCACTGACCCCCTCAAACCCAGGCCTTCACCCACACACTGATGCTGATGGTCCATGGGCACTGCCATGGACCATGGAAGATCGTGTCCAGTTCTCCACTACTCAACCCCAGTCACACAATTGGGACAATGGGGAGATGAGGAATATAGTTGCCATCTGGGGCAAGGAGGACACTTAGCACCAGCTCCACAAAGGGTACCAAAACAGAGACATGTTCAAGTGCATTGCCCAACAGATGCAAGCACAGGGCTATACCAGGGGCTGAGTGCAGTGCTGATCCAGGCATCTTGGAGTAAACAGAGGATGGGGCTGTGGGTGCTGTCCAAGGACCCTACAGTCAAGAAAGTCTATGTGGTGGAAGCCAGCAACCACCTCCTGTGGGTTGACAAAGCAGATGAAGCAGTTGGCCAGGACATTGTGGATTACAAAACGCAGTCCTGGATTTTCCTATGTAACCTGGGCAGTACTCCAAGAGGTACCCCCTCTCCAACAAAGGGATCAAAGCAGGTGCACAAGCGCTGTGGGAGGTGTAGGAACTCTCCTCCGCCTATAGAGCAGAGCCAGACCACCAATGGGGACTTAACCATATACCTTTTAATACTGGGAACATAACAGGCATAAATCAGAGGGTATAGTGGACACTACAATGCCCCAAGGGGGCAGGATTCAACAAAGGTTAGACACTTACAATCACTGACAAAAAGCAAGGTTAACAAAATATAAAACACGAACAGCAGAACAAACAATATGGGTTGGTGAAATATAAAAAGGCACAAAATGCAAAATGTCAAATGACAAGGAAATAGAGGGCCTTGGTACCTGGAGGGGGGAAAACACAATGGCCCCTTTCCACTGTGAGAAGATTTGTTTCTTATTATCTCACTCACCTCAGCTAGGACTTGAACCCAGCTCTCCCACATGGTAGGCAGAAACACTACCACACAGGTTGCTGCTCAGATCCTTCCTGGAACAGGGGAAGCTGCTCCTGCTGGCTGCAGCCTCTTGTAGGGGATCCTGGAGCCCAGTGGGAAGCCTCTCCTGCCAGCTGCACGCCACACTGCTGATGGTCCCACTGCTGCCTGCATGTCCTGCTCGTTCAGGCTCTTCCGGGGCACTGCTCCTGCTCCACTGGCTAAGCTCTTGCCAGCTCTGTGAAGCTCCTTCCTTGTTGTCCCTTGCTGGTCTCTCCCCCGAGTCAGCCCACACTGCCCCTTTTATCCCCCTTCAGGTGACCCAAGGGGCCAATTGGGACACGGGGGGGGGGAGGGGAGTCTCTGGGGCCTGTCTGATGCGGAAAGGGAATCCCAAGTCCTCCAACTATCTTTTGCCCTTTCAAAACCCCTGGGCTAGCCTGTCACACCTACACCAAACTGGCTGGTGACATAGCAGATACAGCTGTACATAGCCAGATTTATGACAGCGATGGCCACCCATTATTCTGCACTAAGGAGTATTGACATGCTGACATTCTGGCACACAATGTGGGTGGCCACCTGGGTAACAATTTTCATGAAGGTAGCCCAGCACATACTGAGTGTTTGGATTCACTTTTTGTCATCCCAGGTGTCCAGAACGATCCACTCCCACCGTTGTCTGCTGGTGGCATAGACCCAGAACCAGTGCTCAGTGGTCTGGAGGTGGTGCCAGGGCACCACAGCATCCTGGATAGCCTTGTCCTCATTGACCACTTGGAAGTCAATGGCCCAGTCCAAAACACTTGAAGGTGCAGTATATGGCCTTGTGCAGTATTGCCAGCTGCTGGCTTGGAGGCAGGAAGCTATGTCCCCTAGTGACCAGCTGCTGAATCATGTCCAGATGACCACGCATGATGCCCTGCAGCCTCCTCTGAGAGTCATGCAGGCTAACAAGCAGGACACACAGCAGCTCCTGTGTGATCATGCTCTGGCTCAGGTGGTGGGGCATCATGTGCAGGCAGTCTAGGACATGGAAACATGCAATTCATGAGGGAGGGCGCTCACTCTGGGGCTCTTCTAGAAGCCTCAGGGCAGGACATACAATAAGGTTCACGGTGATGTGATGGAGGGTTTGGGGCCATGCTTGATCACAGCAGCCAATCTGGTAGTATGAGCACTCAGCTGTTCTTGGCAGTCTCTGGCAGCCTAGAGACTTTTCAGGGCATGCAAGAGCACTTCCCACCTGCAGCCCTCTACCAGCACAAGTTGGCTGTATGCCCCCATCCCCAGGGTGAACATATATACTGTTTGCTTCTAGTCTAAACTAGGCTGCTTACAGAGAAAACTGTGTAACTTAGATAGATTCCTCCCCCAGCTTTTTTAATGTCTGTACATGGCCTCAGAGGCTGAATTGCCCTGATCAGTCCCATGATCTGATTTGAGCTCATTACAGAAGCAAACAAAAAACAAAGTGACCTGATGAAAGCTGAAGTGGCATATATTTAATTCTTTAGTAATCACACCAAATCAACACCTTTTCCATCTCAAGGAGTATTTCCAGCCCCCTTAAAGTCTGAGTTGAGCTGAACCCCATATTGTCATATCTTCTTTTTTCTTGGTTATTTTCTTGAGAATCCACTGCTGTATTTATTCAATCAAAAATGAAGGGTATGTCACTCCAGAAAGCAAGCAACTGTCAGATAGATACAAAATATTGTGGTGCACAATAATGAGCAGAGACTGAGCTATAGAGTCCCAGGAGCCCCTTCAGTCATTCCATTTAATAAACACCTCCTAAAAATAATAACTAAAGCTAAGCTATTCTTGGTCACTCAATATCCAAAATATGCAGAGGAACTAAATCCAACAGAACACACTAAATTCTTCAGTATAAATAGGAATCAATAGTGCATGCATGATTACTAAAGTTTATTAGCAGCACATCTGGCTTTGACCACTTCTCCAGAACAATATGGTTGTATTGTGCCATCAATTTATTGAGATCTGAACTTCATTTTTTGCATAGAATTTGGAGGCCTGGGTTTTACTGAGCTGTTTGCTATCTACTATTCAAGTTTTATTGCCATGGAACAAGCTGAAAAAGAGATTATGTTTCAAAACCTGATTTCAGTAGGGAGTTCTGTTTAAATATTGATGGGGTGATATGGTCCCCTTCTCAGACTATTATATCCATTAACTTCATGCAGCAGTTTCTGAAAAACGAGACAGCAAGTTCTCTCCCGCAATCTATTTCAGGGTAGTTTCAGGTTTGTGACAACCCTAATCACATCCCAGCACTTGAGCAATGTATTCCCATATCTTGCCTAATGAGAAGTAGTTTATGCAAAGTAGCTTACAGAAAAACCTGATTCCAAATTCAATGCCAAAACTAGAAGCCTCCTACTTGGACTGTTGCCATACCAACATCAGCATACATATAGTCCCAGGCAGAAGAGTCCCAAAAATATCTGCAGAAATGCAGAGATTAGACCAGGTGTGAGCAAATAATGGATCCAGATGGTAGCCAGACTTCATTTCCCAGCAACCTTTGGCCACGCCACCCCAGCCAGTCTCCAAGGAGACCCCAGCAGTGGAGTGTATGGTGACAGCACTGCACACTCTGGGTCTCAATACAGACCAGACCAAGCAGCACTGGCAAGGTGAGCATCTGGGTGGGGGGCTGCTCCAGATCCAGGGCTGAGATCTTGTGGTGGTGACAGTGTGGTCCAAAGCTGGGGCAAAACTGCAACCTGCTGCCTGCACAGCCCTGCCCACAGAACCTGTGCTCATCACAGGGGCATGCAGGCACCGGACTGTGGCTGTGCACTGGGTCTGGCCCTCGCTGCCATCACTGCAAGATCGTGGCCCCAGAAGAGCTCCACACTCAGCTGCATCCCCTGCCAGCACCGCTTGGGTCAATCTCCATAGAGACCCTGGGAGCTCAGGGCTGTGAAAATGCAACCCAGACTCTGCCCACCCCAGGTTACACTGTGCCATCAGTTTCAAAGCTCCATGGAAGAGGAATTTTGCTTTGTGAACTGGTGGTATTATATAACCGTAGGTATGCTGTCAGAGATCTATACTGTATTTATTTGAATAGAAGACAACCCTGATAAAGACAGACAGACAGATAGACAGACAGTTTCAAAGGCCAAATCCATTCCAGATTCAACTAGGCAAAGCCTAATAGTCAAGTTCCACAATTCAACGCAGCTGAGTTCAACTATCAAGTCTCTATGTGTGGCTCTACAATTGGGCAAGTATCCTCCCTCCAAGACCCATCAATCGGGTCTTTGGATACTCCCTGAGTCCATGGCAGGCACCCTACTTGCAAGTCAGAGGCCCAGATTCCTTGGGGACCAGATGCTCCCTAATATATACTATGCATGGTTTTAGTGCAAAACCAGAAGGTTCACGATTTACCACATAGTTCACTGGGCTGGGCCACTCCAGAGTCAACAGAATTTCAAGCCATGGAAAACTACAATATTGCATACAGTTCACCCAGAATCCCTCCATTGTGCCCCCTCTCAGCCTGGCAGATATGATTAATGTGACCTACCCTCCACAGTGACCTCACAGCTCAGTACTGCTCCACGTATGTGTGTATACTCCCTGCAAAAAATCCCTGTGCTAATTACCCCCACTCAAGGCTGGAACCAGATGTTTTTGTCACAAATCCTGGGATCCTCCAAAAATTTATGTGCAGATGAGGTGCAGTCCAGCTTCACCTTATGAAAGGCAGAGCCAGACTAATCAGATGTATCAGGCTTGGCTGACACAATCAAGAGGAACCAACAGAGGGATTCTGGGTATGCAATGTCATGGCTCACCATGACTTGAAAAAGAGTCAGCAGAGGAGGACTATGCTCAATAGCCACTACCACGTCTTATTTAAACAGGGTGTACTAACCTACCTTTGTGGTAGGTTTCCATCAGGCTACATTACATTTGCCTATTGTAAGTGTTTTATAGTCCTGCTCATTGTTGATTGCATTTAATCAACTTCATAGCTGGGGTCAGTTGCTGAGTACATGCTGCTTTTGGCAGCACTTTAATGATAATCAGTGTATTAAGTGATAGTTCCTTGTATGTGATTATAGGACAAGGAGCTTTTTTCCATGCCAATTGAGGGAAAAAACCTTGTTGTGTATTTGAGTAAGTATGGTAGTAGAAGACCATATGAAACCAAAGTGTCAAAAAGCTGTCTATAAATAGAGGTATGTTATTCCTCTAAGCAGCTATAACTTGCTATTTACAAGAACTTGCACATTAGTGAGAAAAATCTAAAACTTTTCTTGGGTGCTTAATCATACAAGAACCATACTTACAGAAGGCAGAAAGCTGTTATCTTTATCTCAGACTGCAAAATACTTGGATAAATTTGCTTCATATTTCCACAACCCACCATCCCAGATGCTGCCATATATATGGTAGTGCAATGCCAGGCACAGTCTCCAATGCACAGCCTGCAACTTTCGATCTCCTCAGTAAATAGTCCTGTCCAGAACTCCTGATGATTAGTATAATGTACCACCCCACTTTTTTTTTTCTTGATTTTTTTCATGTTTTTCATTTTTCATGTGACTGCAACAGCAAATGGGTCAATTTACATACCTCTGGTCTGTGGTAAGTTATTGAATACTTCATCATTTATCATACCACGAAAAAAAGGGGTTGGGAACAATATTCTTCTACCAACTAGGCTATATTTTTAACTATTTAAAATATCCCAAGCTGTCTTCAGGAAGATAGAACCACAGCAGAGAACTGAGCCTATGACCTATACAAAAGCAAGAGACCATGCAGTTCATTAGCTCCACCACAATCTTTCTGGAATTTTGCAGTCTGCGATAGTTACAGCAGGTGCCCCCCAAACCCTTGCAATATTATTATTTTTAAAAAATCAAACAGAAAAAAAAAAGTGGTAGTATTTAAAGCAGGCAGACTCACCCTTAACACTATACATTGGACTACTCTGATCCACCTGGAAAGAATAAAAATTATCGACTCACAGCTAGCAAAACCTGTTTCTTAAAACAGACATGCGGAAGAATGACAACATGAGGCTTATGTATAGTCCACTAGTCAGAGGCAACTGGAGCAGCATGCAGGGCCTGGGGTAAATCAGCCTGCATGGGGCCCTGCCCCCAGATGCAAGGAAGCCAGCAGCGGATTGAGCAGTGGGCAGGGGGAGTGCGGTGCTGAGCGGCCGGACATGAAGCCGGCAGCAGTGCATAGTCACCACAGATGCTCCACCTGGCTTCATGGGGCCTCCTAAAGTGCAGGGCCCAGGGCAGTCACCCTGATTCACAACCCCCCCAGGGATGGCCATGCCACTAGTTCTTTACAGGGAGCATTTTGAGTAGACCCGTTCATTCTCCTGGCCAGATCCTTAGTAAAAAACTCACAAAGAAGGATTCTTACATTTAAGGAAGTCCTTCAGTGGTCTTCATGGCACCCAGCTGGCTATTAATTTTTTCAAAGAAAAAAAGAACCTATTTTTCAGTTTCCATATGCTGAAGTCTTAAGAACCTTTGGAATATTCAAAACTATTATTACAAATAGGGTCAGGTCAGAGTAGTGCTGTAGCTGTGATGTTACAGTGAACATGCAAGAAATAGGTAGTTTTGGTCGTTTCTTTTATTGGGAAAGATATTACACAAGCTTTCAGGCAAAGAGGGTGTGTCTGTATATGTGCTTTACTGCACAGTAGACTAATTTACTGTGTGGTAAAGCCTCACCATCTACATATGCACAGCAATTAGGCCAGTGTAGACTAATTTACTGTGCCATCAGATAGTCCTGTCAGACACAAGTACTATCCATGGGTATAGTAAATGACTGTGCTTAAACACATCTGTAGATGGTGACAGGGCTGGCTGGGGCATTAGCATGCTAACCAGCAGATAGCCCCCACGCTGAAGCACTCTCCTGCTGCATCCAGCTATTCCACAGTACATGCAGCCCTAGAGCTGTGGGGCTTCACGTGCTGTAAAGGGGCTGCCTGAGGCACAAAGGTGCTTTGGTGCGGTGGCTGCTCATGCTTCAGCAAGCCTCTGCACAGCACATGGAGCCCTATCAGAGCAGCCACTGGCTGGGGAATGATGGTGCTTCAGCATGGGGGCTTCCTGCTGGCTAGCCCCACACTGATGCACCCTTGTGCCTCAGCCAGCCCCTGTGCAGCACGTGAAGGGTGGGAGCAGCCCTGCATGGTCAGACTTACCTCTTGGGTCTCCTACCAGCCTGGGTTACTCCCTCTATGTGCTGTGTAGGCACATGTTCAAAAGGCCTCCCTTTCTGTGTCCCTCCCTCCCCCCCAAAGCAAAATCTCCAGAGAAATAAGCTCTAGAGTTTACTTGTGTGCATTAATTGCACATGTAGATGCACCCAAAGTTCCCTTCCTCATAACTGGGAAAGTAGTAGTTAAAGCCTAAGCTAAATAATGACTTTTGTTTAAACCCATTATGTAAATGAAAATAGTCACTTAAAGATATGGAAGAAGGCTGTAAACCCGGAGCAAAGAGAAGTTATTAAAAGTAGCTGCAAAACAGGTAAACAACAGTTGAAATAGATAACTTCATTAAGTAAAGAGAATAAAATCAGAGAGGTTGGCCTCAAGCATGTAAATTGTAATGAACCATAAAGCCATTGTCTATGTTTACTGGTTTTTAGTGTCCAGGATTGTTATAAATTTTTGTTCCCAGGCCCATCTTTTAAACGTATTTTGGAGGTTTCCCTTGAGTTCAAGGATTGTAAGGTCAGATATGGAGCAGTCATTCTGTGAAAAGTGATCTTCCCCTGGAACTTGGGGGGGGGGTGGTTCTGGGAAAACTGGTGCTGAAGAGTAGTAGCTATTTATTTTCATTGATATACTTTCCATAACCATATTTGGCATAATAGACAGGAATATATCATAATATATAATAATAGAAACATGGATAGAAGATCAATAGATTTTGATAGTTTCATTGTAGGGTAGGGTAAGTGTTGTGTTGGAAACATGTTGACAGGTTTTCCATTTGCTATTTAGGTAGGGTCATGCTCTGCTTGCTGTTTGTTAAATCGGCAGGATGTTTGGTTCTGACAATTAGTTGGGCAAGTTTGGAAGTGGAAAGGCAAGAGGGAGGGATGGAAATATTTCTCTCAAGGTATGGGGGCTTTTTTCACTACAGAAGTTGTTTAATGATCTTTCTTACAGGTTCCAGTGTGGGGGAGCGGTATATGACATGTAAAGGTATGAAACTGTCATTTTGAATTATAGTAGGTTTGTGGGGGGTAGTCAAAGGGGCTCATTCTCTGTGTGTGTGTTCTTTCTGAGAAAGGCAGTTTCCAAGTTGGTGAGGTGGGCTTCATAAGTTTTTTCTGCAAGCAGATGTGTTGGTATCTGAGTGGTGCCTAAAAATAAATTACATATTTCTTTATGAATTTGGCATGATTACTACTTTTGTGGAGGTA
Organism: Crocodylus siamensis; assembly: GCF_052110815.1. Classification (NCBI taxonomy): domain Eukaryota; kingdom Metazoa; phylum Chordata; order Crocodylia; family Crocodylidae; genus Crocodylus; species Crocodylus siamensis. The sequence continues at coordinate 252,367,173 of NC_143395.1, forward strand.
AGTAAGGTGGATCATGGAATTTTTACAGTCTTTTGTCGAGTGCCTTCCTGGACGTGTGTTTTGGTATCTAGCTACTTGATTGTCTCATCAGCTACATATACAATGAAAAGGGATCCCAGTCTTTTTTCACCGAACAAGAAACGCCATATTGAAAGTTAATATTAAACTTTAAGTAGATAATTTAACATCTCAGAAGCATAAATATCCTGATAGCTCAATCCCTTCAGGCCTGGTAACGTAATTTCATTAGCACATGACTTTCGTTGTTGTATGGTATTAAGAACATTAAAATACTTTCATTAAGAGTAAATTTTCACGAAAGAGCTTCAACCACATATTTAATGCACAATTTGTTAGGCTCATTTAGTATCGTGGTTTCAGTAATTCGGTCATCAGCATATATACATATAATGCATAATTTAATTTAATTACTTTTGATTGCTTAATAAAAAATTCAATGGACATTTTGAATGTCAGAGCTATATAATGGAATTATTTGTACAGTTTTTATTAACCTTCATAGTTAAAGATGATTAGGTTTTCTATTGTATGCCTGCACCTAAAACAATAACTCTAAATTCAATTTCTCCTTCAGGCAGGAGAAAACCCAGGTATTTCAAATCTGTCATCTCCTTACAAGTAGTTCCTTGTATAAAATTGCAAAGAAAAAGTTGTAGGCATCTGCTGTCTTTTTACCAAATTATAACGCATTGCTTGTATGGATTATTTGTAGTGATACCCCTTTCAACTCTTGTCTTTTCTACCTAATAACTCATAGTGTGGTTCAAAAGGTACTGTTAAATCATCTATGCTGACTTCCTGCATGTCAAGGGCTATTACAGCTCACTTAATTGTCTCCGTACCAAATCTGATAACTAGCATTTGGCTAAGATGCATCTTCTAGAAAGGGATCTAATCTTGATTCAGAGATGTCAAAAACTGGAGAATCTATCCCTTCTCTTGGCCATTTTGTTCAGCAGTTAATCATACACAGTCAAAAAAATATGCCCAATTTCTAATTTGAATTTCCACAACTTTGTCTTCCAGCCACTTATTCTTGCTATCAGTAGCACAACTGATCAGGGGCAGGGGACCAGGGCCACCACCTCTGTCCAGGTGCACAAAAATGGATGCCACCACAGCAGTATCTCACCACGCCACAACCATTGGTACAACGGCAACTGGTCCTGTCCCATGCATCATGACTGTCCTGGGTGCAGAGCTGCTTTGCTACTCACTGCTGCTTGCTATGAATTTGATTAGATTATAATGCCCTGTATTTACCCTTACCTTCAGAATGGACACCTGGCCTCCTCTTAGACCACTTACCTTGGTTTCATAACTAGCAAATCTGGCCATTTTTCTAAATTAGTCTTTTTATCCCTACCTTCCCACACATGTACCTGACACTTGGAAATTATTGACTCAACAGCTGCAGAGTAGATTATCTCACACAGTTTGAGTTTGTACAAACAAGTTTAACATTTATGTTGTTTGAATATAAAAATGCTGCTACTTCAACAAATTAAAATTATTTAGTTTTACACTATGAAATCATCATTTGATCAATAGCATCCAGGTGTGTTTAGTTAAGGAAACAGCTTTTGGTTTTACACAAAAATTTTGAAAAGAAATTATAATCTGTCATCAAGTGACATAAACCTATTCCCTGACAGCTGGAGTATGTTTGACATTTTTAGCTTGTTTATTGTCATCATCATGCCTCAACAACTCAATAATGCAGTATGCCGGGACGTAGACAAGACACACATCAAGTCATTTGGCCAGCTCCTACCTATGATCTTGATCAGAAAGAAAAAAAAAAAGGTCAAGGTGGACCAGATAAACTGACTCTGGAGTCAAATGACACCAATTTTTTTGTAAGGGCAAGGCATTCTCCCATTGAAAGCACCATGCAAAAGAAATTGTTCCTTGCCTTGAGACACACAGGTTGTACTGCTCTCTGCCCCATGACAAGATACAATACCTAGGAAATTCCTATATGGCCATGTTAGTGATGAAGGAGATGGTTACTACTGTTGACACTGGATTTGGTACATATTTCTTTGGTTCCCAGGCTGTATGTCCTTGATGTGTTAGACAGCTGTGATCTCATGTTATGGCATGCGCCATGTGTTAGGGCATGTGTCCATCTGTTGGCCTTGTTGTGCTAGACAGCACATCTGCTTTCAGGGCCATGAGAAGCTGTGCGTGTGTTTCCCAAGCTCTTTAGAAATCCATTTAACCCCTGCTGCCCATCTTGACCCCTTATAATGCATATTAGGGCTGTATGAAACAGCGCCGTTTGGTTTCGACTTCCACTGTAATGTTTCAATGAGGTGGTGTTTTGTTTTGAGTTTCATTTTGTTTTGAAGCACTGTTCCATTTCATTTCGTCAAAACTGTTTTGCTGTTTTGACGCTGTTTCAACATTTCACCCATAGGCTATAATGGGGAATTACAAAACTGACTATAACTTTGTCATGTCTTGCCTGATTCGAATGAAAATCGGCAGGGAAGTTATCCCCCGCTAAGGTTACAAAGCCTGTCAAGTTTCAGGGAAATAGGTGCAGGGGGTTCTGGAAAACTGAACCTCCAGTTGTTCAAAACAAAACTCATGACATGTGTGTGTGTGTGTGTGTGTGTGTGTGTGTGTGTGTGTGTGTAAACAGCAGGCATGGTAGCCCCTTCTGAGGCCATCAAGAAAATAAGAGCAAAATACCTTACGTAAAATTATCAGAACTATGAACTTCATTATTACAGAGTATTTCAAAGAAAGCCTTAAAAATATACGCAGTTGCCTAAGTATCTTGACCTCTTAAGAAGTTATTTATTAGAGTACCTCTTCTACCAGGCCCTGGATGGCAGTAAAAGGGCCAGGTTTAAATTTGGAGATTATGGTTAGACCTCCATCCAGAAACCTGAGAAAAATAACCTTACTGGGGGTCTTAAATGAACAAGTTTCCCACCCACAAGTAATTTACTATCAAACAAAAAATAAAAGTTTATTAAAGGGAAATGAGAACAACAAAAACTTGTCAAAATTTCAGCTTTTTGGAATCTAATAACACAAGCTTCAACCTGACCTACTAAATATACTCACACTTCTCAGCTCTTTTAGAAAAACCTTGGTAACAGGTATCAACCTGAAACCCTTAAAATGATTTGTACATCATAGCTAGGTATAGACATTCAAAAGGCCTGAGGTTGGATTGATCTAAGTTATGGGTTTTCTGTAAGCAGCATACTTGAGATCAGAAGTGAACAGAACACCCATTCACACTTCAGTGGCGGGGAGAAAACCTTGGGGAAGGTTCCGACATTTTTAAAGCATTCTATGGGTGCCAAACTTCTGTTCTGTTACAGGTATAGACCAGTCTTGTCTGCCAAACTTCTTTTCTATACGGGTATAGATTGGTTTCCAACCACCTATACCAATAAAAATGTAATGTCTGTACCTTGTTTTACAGTACTAGCATTGACATCATGCTGTAAAGTCTAGTTTTGAAGACATCAGAGCTTCTTTTGGTTTAATTATTCAGCATTAGACAACTCTAATAGGATTACATGAATCAGGTATAGTAAGAACAAAATAAGAATGTGATACTGGAATATCTCCTAATTTATATGCAACTTTAATAGTGGTTTCCATCCTTAATATTTATTCCATCAACTGAAAATCTGGTGTTGTATGTGTAAAGAGCTGCTAAAATAGTAAAGTGGTGGATAGCACTAAGAATTGTCTTTTTAGTGTCTCTATGCACAGATAACAAACGGTGCATGTTTGTTGTTATTACTGTAGCAAATAATGACAACAATTAATTTAGGGAATGGGTTTGGAAGCATATGAATTATTTTCCACTTATGCTTACTTCTACCTTTCTTATCTACTATGACTGCATTGGTTTGTGGTATTTTTCTGTCAGGGAGGTTAAATATTCATTGAAGCAACACCAGTAAATTCAGCAGATAAAGGTGTTTACAATGTAATTACCTTGTCTGGAATAACATAAATTAAGTGCAATATTCAATATTACTCTTCTTGTTAATGTTTTATTTTATATCTTACAGAGATACTATTGACGGTTCCTAAATTTTCTAAAGAATTTGTTTAGGTTTATGTAGCCAAAGCCTCACATGTTATAAAGCTCCTTTTCTTTCTTTCTTCCCCACCCCTGCCCCTTATTCTTTACTTATTGAATTAGTGCTAGTAGAGAATGAAGTCTTTTTACATATATGGACAGCCTGGACACTATGATCAACTGTGCCGCAAACTTGATAAACCCTTACCTAGATTAAACCCTATTAGTTCTGCAACATTAATTAATACATAATTATAAAAAGTAATGATCTGAAGTGATCACATAAGCAGTGAGAGAATAGCATCCCATTTAATTCTTGACTTCTCTGAGACTAGAAACAAGCACCCTAAACATGGTATAACAGGTTACCATCCCCAGTTGCATTGTAGTGGCCTGTGAGGGGCACCCTTGAAGTCCTTTAATACTTCACTCCTGTATTTTGTCCTGTAGCCCACCTTTACTCACCTGCCACATCTTGATATAAAATATTGTTTAGTTGTTCTTACAAGTGGGAGACTGCCTATTTTACATCCTGATGACTAGGGCTGTCCTAGCATGCTCTTATCATCCCTATACATGCCCCATGCCTCGCAGATGTTATTTGTAATTCTGTATTGGGGTTCTCAGCCACCACCAGCTTTTCACCCTCATCTTTCTCTAGCTAGGCCTACCAGCCTACACCCACCAGACTCTGGTGGGTTTTTGACTCTGAGGCTCTAGCTCCTTAATACTCTCTGGGCCTGTGGCCCTCCTTTTGTGTTCACTATGGCACCAGTCCTTCTGACCCCCTTTCACATTGCACCCCTGGGCACAGAGTTGTTGGGTCTTCTGCCTCCCCAGGCTTGGCCCCTTTCTTATAGCAGTCAGCTCTGGGCCCTTGGCCCTGTACAGCTGCACCCACTAGTGTACTGGGCCCCTTTTGGCCTTTTATGACTGTGCCTCATGGCGCTAATGAGTCCTTCTCCTCCTCCCCTACAGCCTCAACCACAAACCACAAGATTACCAATCCAATCAAAATAAAATTAAGGAAGGCAGTTTGCCAGCTCACGTTTTCCATGGCTTTAAGCTTCTGCTTCCCACCTTATGTTGTGTTCTTTCTTGTGGGGCTGCCACAGTTTCTCTGGGAGTCATCAGGAATCCACCCTCTCTGCAGCTGAGCCCGCTTAGCTAGCTCAAGCCCAGGGTTTGTATAGTTCTGGTCTGCACCCTTCTGGTCACCTGACTAGCTGGCTGGTCCCAGCTTTTAACCCCTACTCTGCCAGCAGGTTGTGCCCAAAAAGTTCTGATCTTAAAGGAGCTAGCCTGATTTCTGGTAACAGGGCTAGGTTTCCCTGTTACAGGTGGTCATGGTCATTCTGGGGACTGAACATTGGTCCAGCAGGAAAGTGAATGGGGCACATCAATTAATAGCATCCTGGTAATAGAGCACCATCAGCTGCTAATAGTTTTCCATCATTAGTAACACACCAAGAATACTATAGAGAAATGAGAAATCTATAAAAGCTGGCATAAAAACAGATTTCTGAAGTCATTCATATATTACAATGCACCAGGTAATTCAACCTGCATAGACAATCCTTGGTGATCTCATCAAATTGATGTTCATCTCAGTAACCAGTAGCAAACTTTTCATAATGGGATTTCACAAGGCTTGGTTCTAGCCACATACTTTTTAAACTTTTATATAAATCACATACTAACTAAAATACACTGTGATTCTGCTTATAGAGATGATTTGGCTTTAGTAACACAAGCTCCAACACAAAAGGAGCAGAAATCTCCAGCAAGAAGGAATGATATTTTTAATATTTGTCTTTAAAACACAGCCCTGCCAAGACAGCAAGATCAGCATTTCATCTCTGTCTGGATGCTAAGATAACATTGGAAACATACTTCTTTGATATAAGACTCTCTCACAAAAACATATCCATCTTTTCCTTGTGTAAAACTTAATAGAGAAGTTTCACCTACCAACTGCATATTAGACTGGTGAGCAATAAAATGAGACCTTGAATGTGTCTTACTACTGAACCTTTGTAATCAACTCCTTTTTCATGGCTGCCAGTGCCAAAGGATATTCCTCCAGCTGACATCAGCTGAGAAATACCAGTGTCGTAGGAGTATACAAGCATTCTAGCTAAGCCTTTCCTTCCTATTCATCAATTTCTTGAACAACTACATCCAGTTTGTCTTAAGTTACATTGACCTTTTTACATTTAACTGAAACTGTAATGGTAACCAATATGACTACAAAAAGTTGGTGGAACTACTGGGCAGATGGGAAAGTAATAAATACAACTCTTAAGTTATGATTGAGAATCTAGGCAGTAGCCATGTTGGTCTGAGCACAAAAGGCAGGTGAAGTCTTTGGGTAGAGACGATATCTTTTAGTAGACCAACTAAATAGTTGCAAAAAAAAAAAAAAAGTTATTTGCAAGCTTTCATCCAAAAATTTGCAAATAAAAACTTTGGTTTTTGTTATGATCATACATTTGAACCTCCTACTTTCTCCCTTCCACAACAGCTATGGGTGAGCTCAATGGTGTCAGGACTTCACAAGACAGATGTGGCTACTTGGAGTTTTTTTAAGATGTTGTTTATGTGCTATTACCTGAATTTTGCAACCTACAAACAAATGATCATATACTGAATGACTTTTGAATGCAGTCCTTTCCTGGAGGAATAATATAATTTCACATGGCATGAATTTCTACTTGAAAGTTTCTGACCAGCTATCAAAAGTAAATCTCAGACAACAGTTGTTGCAATTCCCCAATATAATAAAGAGACTATCAGCATGCACTACACGTCAATCTGTAATCCAGAATCTCCAATTCATTGTGCCATCCAAGTACCCCAGGTCTTTTTTCTTGCTTTATTTTTCCTATGAATACAACATGGGTGGAGAGGTTGACAGAAAAATACACTACTACATAATTTCAGTAGTATCTGCCTTTTAAAGACATTTTTTCAAATAGTCACAAATAGCATCAATTACATCAAAATCTAATATGATTAAATCTGTCACCTAAGCCTTGGTTTTTTTGCTGACTTAAGGATTTTTTGTTTGTTTGTTTGTTTCTGTGAAAGGCAGATTACTTCAAAATGTAATAGTCTTCTATGCAAATATCAGCCTAAATTGGTATTTTTGCGAGTGAGTTCCACCCAAAGAAAAGTACATATAATCTGTTGTACTACGGCACATGCACACCTCTCAGTCCCTGTTAAGGCTTACATGATAGAAATCAAACTTCACTCAGAACAAGATCATCATTTTCATTTAACTAGTTACAGTATTAGTTTGGTACCGTAAGAACTCCCTCATTTCCTGCACTGGCAGTATTTCAAATAATCTTTGGTGTTTCTCTTTCTGTTTCTTGTGGTGGATATAACAAAAGGGAGATATCAGGAAAGCATATGCTCTTCAAAGCAATCTTGAAGAAAGCTTGACTCTGAGATCAACAGAATGAGTGACAGGTGAACCTCAGAAATTTGGCTTGGATAAGACCCCCTTTGGTTCTAGTAGCTTTTAATGATTGCACAGAGGTTTTGACAAAAATGCAGCAAATTCCATTTTATTTCTCTTTTCATTCCTCTATGACTAGATAGCTTTCCTGGACAGATTTCATGCATCATTTCTGCTTATGATATCTTACAATATGTACAATGTATAAATTAATCATCAGTGTCATGGGGCGGGGCCCAGGAGCGGCCGCGATCTCTCCTGCGCCCCTACCATGCCAAGTTGCCCTTCTGGCACCCTCATCTCACCCACCACGTCTTTGCTGTTTATATAATATTAGTGGGAGGCTGCCATTCCTGGGCTTCTTGGACCCAGTGCTCTTGCCCTCTACAGATATCTCTTGGTGCACTCCCCCTAGGGAGTTGCGTGGCTCCTTCTGCCCCCAATACCACGCCCAAGCCTCGCCGGTGTTCCGGACGTTCTCGTGTCTCTATGCCTCGTGCTTCTCGCGCCCTTTCGCACTCTCGCCCCCTCTGGGGCCTATGCCTCATGCTTCTCGTGCCCTCGCCCCCTCTGGGGCCTATGTCCACGCTTCTTGCACCCTTTCGCGCTCTCGCCCCCTCTGGGGCCTATGCCTCATGCTTCTCGCGCTTCCCGCACCCTTTCATGCTTTCGCCCCCTCTGGGGTCTATGTACGCACTTCTTGTGCTTCCTGCACCCTTTCACGCTCTTGCCCCCTCTGAGGTCTATGTCCGCGCTTCTCGCACTTGGGGCTCAGGTGGCCCGTAGCTGTGCCTGGCCCCCGACCCTTCTTCTGGGTCATCCGCCCCACTGGGCTTTACCAAATACCACCCTCACAGGGCTGGGGTCACAACACCCCAAACGCAGCACCACCCCGGTGCCAAACTGCCGTGCCTTGCCTCTGGCACCAATCACTGTGCCCTCCCTGGGCACACCCCAAAACACAGCACCCTCTGCACTGCCAGGAACCCCCCCCATTCTGCTGAGGTGCTCCCCTGAGGCCTCCTCCTTCCCCTACAGCCTCACCCAGTCCTCCAGTAACACAATCATCATCAAAACCAAACTGAAAGCTATGCCAACTGGCAGTAACCCAAAAGTCAGCCTACCAGCTATAACATCCCGTGCCACCCTGGCTCTCCATCAAGCCACCCTGCCATGAGCCTCCATCTCATCAGCACACAGGTGCTCAAGTGCCCAGGCAGCTCTGCCTTGCTCTGCTCTGCAGGAGAGCTCCTGCCTCTCAGAGGGGAACTGACTCCGGCCTCGGCCTGCCTGTTTATAAAGGCCAGGCCCTGCCCCCCTTTTGGTCAGCTGACCCACTCAGTTGCCTAAGCAACCTTCAGCTGTGCTGCCCTGCTGATTGGCAGCCAAACCCTATTACCAATGCCAGTAGCAGGCACCCTAGTGCCCTGCTACAATCAGCTTAAAAACCAAGATGCAATAATAAAGAGGAAACATGATCCATAGGCAAAATAGTACACATCCTGTACACACAAGTTGGGAAATAAGGGAGCACACAAAGCACCCCTCACTACCTGAACCCAAAAGCAAAAGTAGGCTCTGAAGCGGTATTATCTCTTCTTCCCAAGGGTGGTTTGGAGCCTTGGGTCTATCCCCTTGATGCATCAAATTGCACAACTGTGCAAAGTTTTTGAGGAAAAGATGCTACTCATGTCAGAATCAAACAAGAAATGTCTTCCTGGAGGAGGTGGAAGATAAAAGGTAAAACATGATTCTATAATGAAAAATTGCTTCCCTAATTTATCTTGGGTCAACACAATGAACTTTCCTCATACATGACTCATAATAAAACCACATGTAAGACCCTAAAGTTAAAAACCTTACTTATTTACTTGGTTACCATCAATATTTGGTTATTTCTCTTAATGTATCACTCACATGTTTTTTAAGTCAGCTATTAATAGTGGTTGTTTAACTACTGTTTATCAAATAGTAGTGTTTTATTACTATTATTCTAACCTTCCTCTTAACAGATGCTGTGATTAAACAACCCTGGCAGTAACCGGTTTTCTGGTTTCCTTGATATCTTTCCGCCTATGATTCACCTCTTAAATATATAAGTCACAAACCGCAGGACTCATGAGTAAGACTCACAATCACAGAAGAGCAGGACTGGAAGGGACTTCAGGAGGTCATCTAGTTCAACCCCCAGCTCAAGGCAAAATCATCCTTATCTGAACTATCATAGACAAGTATTTGTCTAACCTATTCTTACAACCTTGTGCACTACTACCTGACACTGGCCCAAAACATTAAAATACCCTTACATTTTCCACAAATAAAGCAGGTAGACAAAAGCAATGCCTTGCCACTGCAAAGACAGGAAACAGTTTGTTAAAATATGCTCAAGAGATTCAAGGAAGAAGACCATGCCTCCCCCCCCCCCCACACACACACACTGCTCTGCAAAGGAAGATAAAATTCCCCAGAATACATGCTGAGCTAACTGTGGGGTAAAATTCCTTCCTGGTTCTTAAAGTGGGATCTGACCATGACTCCAAGAGACTCACTTTTTTAAAGGAAAAAATGCGGGTGAGGGGGTTCAATTTCCCCCCCATTTAAAAAAAAATCTTCTTTATTCATACGGCATGAAATATCAACAGTTTACGAAAGGAATTATATGATGTGGTAGCTGCAATAGTTAAAGCCTGGATTCTAATCAAAGTCGTTCCTTCTAGTCCTGTTTCTAACAGGCACAGCAGAGACTTTAAAGGCCAGCTACCAGGATGGATTTCAGAGAACTACAGGTCTAGGAAGGGAATGGTATGCTTCAGAAAGCTTCTAGTTTTTGGTTGAGGTTCAACCAGATTCTTGTTTTTTTCCTAACAGAAGCTTTCTTTTGCTCGGACACATACCATAAAGATCTTAATTATGGCTAACAGCTTGATTTAGCTTGCAAATAAAGGATACAAAGGAACAAAAATCATACTTATAAAAAGATACCAGAACATATAAAAAGGAGAGGAGAGCCTTATTAAAATATTGTTCCTAGGCATTAGTAACAGTTCTGTAATTAATAACAAACAAATCACTGCAGTAAGCAGTACAAGCAAAATTAAATTGCCATTTACGTACAGCAATAATTAGCCATCATAAAAAGATTGAGGGTTGTGTTTTTTTATATTGTGTTTTTCACCCCCACAGAAGATTAATAATTGTCACAGGTTCATATTCAGAAATATAAACACATTTGGATCTGTGGAAAGATAATTCACTGGATTCACAAACAACCCTTTACCCAAGACTGCAATTAGAATATGAAATGGATGCAGTTTCCATTTTGCCATCCTACTAGTCAGAATACTTCAGACATTTCCCATCTAATTATGACCACTGAGGAAAGTAAAAACTTCCCTTTTCAAGAATAAAGTGCAATATAAACTGACAAAATAATTAAAGGTTGTATTTTTAAAAATGCAGCAGATTTCTTTCTTGGCAATAAAACAGCTCAATGTGTGGTTGTCATGGCAGTTGATGAGAGCAGAAGTACAAACAACAAAGACTATTCAGTGTTTTACTGTGCAAAATTGTTTAAGACAAACAGAGCAGTGGGGGTGAAGAAACAGCTTCCAGAAACCTTCCCAAGTGACTAAACCACAACTAGCTTTCCATACATTTTACAGTTATATTTGCCATGAACCCTATGTTCAATCTCATTGTCCTTATTTGCACTTTACATATTATTTCATATACACATACACACACATATACATACGTGTGTATATATATATATATACACACACACACACACGAATAAACTTATGCTACATACATACATGTGTGTGTATACACATACGTGCATGCACGCACACACATGTATACGTAGTGTAAGTTTCTGTGAGCCCAAGCTCACTTCATTAGATGCTGTGAAACAACATGCACAATGCAGTGTCCAAAATGCAGTGAGTGATTTGAATAAAAAAGACAGGAAGAGAGGAAGAACCTCCTGAAGAGAAGTAATCACTCATATGCAGCATCCAACATGGGTGTGCTAAATAGCCAAGCCTAGCCAAATAATCACTGATTTGAATTTTAAGAGAAACCGCTATTAAAATAACACCTGTCCACTCAGGTCATCTGGGGGAAGGCCATTTCTCACAGTGGGAAATAAACATGAGATAATATCTTTAAGGTATTAAATTAATAACATTCATGTCTGAAAGGATGCGAATAGTCTCCTGGTCTTAATTAGAGCAGGTAAACAAACACACTCCCCAAAAATCTAATGGATGACAGAGCAGGCCTTAGGGAAGTGGCACCCTGGGCAAAACTGCGTATTGGCACCACCCTTCCCCATACCCCCTCCCCACCAGCAACCTCCAAAGTCAGCAGCACTGCTGAAGACAGAGGCTGGCAGGCATGGACTCAGGGCACAGTCCGCCCAGGAAGTGGAGAGACATGGTCAGGGCTGTCCCTGGGGACTGCCCCAGCCCCCACACTGTTAGAAATATTATTAAAAATGCATTATCAATAGCTGTTAGCTCCCATCAATAGTGTTGTCCTCTGAATAAGCACGGCTGCCAGCCCTCCTTGTCTCCTTAATGAGAGAGGGAAGGGGGGGGTTGGAAACTGAAGGAAAAACTCCAAGAGCTCTTTGTACTAAGGTATCACTCTCTCTTTGTTCTGCAAATTTACTATCTCTTTGTTACACTAAATCACACTTTCTTTCATGGCTCCCACATTCTTAGGCTAAGATAAGAATAATTGCAATCTTAGCCTTGAAGTTAAACCCTCCATAACCTCGAGTGCTTTCTGGGCAAGCACAATAACCTAATACATATTAAGCCTATCCGCCCCGCATACTTAAGTAGTTAATTATAATACACATGGGATGCATGATCTGACGTATTCACATGCATGTTTGTATGAACCGGAAATGAGTTGTAAGAGTTCCTGCTTCTGTACACGTGCCAGAAGAGAGGGGATAAAAGCCTGCTAATGATTGTGCCCGGGGGCAGAGGGTTTTGATCTTTCATCTTCTCTCTCTGACCCTATTTGCAAATATATACCCTTTTGTATCACCAACAATGTGTGCCTGAAGGATCATTAATATTCATTGAGCCTCCAAAGAAATGAACCGAGAGAGAGTTTTTTTACCTCAACACTGTGGGGAGCTAGGTGGAGTGGCTGCAGCAACTTCGTGTCACTGCTACCAGCTTCGCATCCAGCTGCTCACTCTCCCCCGCCCCCCAACCCCCACCACCAATGATGGGGGCAGCAGCTTCTTTGGGTCCGGGGTGTGTAGGATCAGAGTGAGGGTGGGGCCATGCATGGGCTGATTTGCCCCAGGCCCCGCACCATGCTCAAGTGGGCTCTGGACATGGTGCACCAGGCAGCCAGACAGGTAAGTACCGTTGCTGCTTCCTCCACAGCTTGGCCAGCTCCTTCTGAGCATTGGTAGAAGCAAAGGCAAGGCTGGGCTAGGTAATGCTTCTCCTGCCTGGGTCAGAAATCAGCTGGGTTGGGGCAGGGTGAGGTCAGGGCAGGACAAGGGGGGAGTGTTGCTGTGAGCATGGGCTGCTCACACGTGTGTGCACCTGTCTGTGTGTATGCATGTTTGGCACCCCCCCGACCACAGCACCCTGGGTGGTTGCCTACATCATCCACCCTTCAGGCTGGCACTAAGGGGTGAAATATGTAAATGGCCAGATAAAGAAACCATACTTAAGCTTTATCTTGACAGCAAGTCTTGCTCTTTAGTTTGTTCCCAAGTCTGGGAAAGGCCTTTAAGCCCAACAGGCCCCAAGTAAAGTAGGCTGACCAGAAAACATGCAGGAGGGAGGCTGAAACAGAAAAAAGGCAAAAGCTGCTTTCTAACCTGTTAAGCTGAGTATGAGCTACATCCTTGAGTTTACGGTGCAGGGTAAAATCAGCTTGTTGACCTGATGTTTTCTTTTGTTTGTTTATTCTTATTATCTGTCTGTATCTCAGCATATGGTTACTGACTTCTTATGTGTTCTCCTGCGTTTATCAAAACTGTTTTTATCTCTAATAACTTACATACTGTCATTTCAAAATGGCATCCTTCATCTGAATGACTTTTTTTAAAAAGGAGAAAATGTCTAACCAGAGTAAAAAAACCCACAAATGCACCAAACTTTTTAGTTTGGTACAAATTGAGGTTTTTCAAGTTGCATTAATTTATTGATTTTTTTAAAAAATTCTGTTTGGGTTCCACATAAATCAAACATTTTTTGTTGCTGCTTTGGTTCACCCACATAAATTATTAAAGCAGTCTATGATTATTTGTAAACATTCTTTTAAATGATGGTGTCTATTCTTTTTCCCATGTATATTTATATATCCTAGCAACACGATGTATATTAAGGCACCAATTCAGCATAGCACTTACTGTTAAGTACCCAATTAAACATCTTCCTGAATCAGGAACTTAGAACAAATTAGGTAGAGAAATTACATGCATCATAGGTCTTTTATTCATATGTGAAAGTCATGAACTTCCAGCTATAATGTCAAGCGTATGTAATAATGCTGAACTCTGTCATATGTACATACTTGTGACACTTTTAGATTCCCCCCATAGAATGAAAAAAGGATAAATTGCATATAATAAAATTGCCACACATGAGAAAGACTAATAACTGCTCATTTTACACAATGCTACACACACACGTGCACACACACACACACGCACGCACACAAATGCACAGCATCGCCTCTTAGGAAAATACAGTTCAAATTTGAATTCCCATGGCAATAAGTTACATAGGTTTTCTTTATTTTCCACGTACATATCACAGAATTGAGAATCAAAATTACTATGATTCAGGAAAAGAAAGACAAATACGAAAAGATCAAACATAGAATAATCTCTGCGAGAGTCAAAGTACAATAGAATGGATGCCTTTCATAAAACAGCAGCAGGTTATATGGCTTTGCATTACCAGAAAGAAGTCAGCTTTTTACTATTTCTCTTCTCCACCACAGGAACACAACATTAGCTAAAGATATAATCAATTGAAATATCACAGAAGGGGACCCAAAACTGAGCTGCCATCCACTAGTCACTATGATATGAAATAACTAGTCCACAGGTACAGTAATTGAGCTAACTGTCTAGTCTTTTCAGAAACTTGGTTCAGAATTTTAGAATATTATTCCCCGATGTGAATTCTTGCTAATGCATTATGTGAACAAAACACATGCCCTGTAAGAAAAGGAAGAAGAAAATGCACTCCTATGACAAGGAAAATGAGGCCACAAAATGCTATGATCCAGTAGATATGGCACCAACTGGGATTAAGTTGATATCAGTTGTTTTCCTACTTAACCCTTATCTCCTATGTGATCTCAGATGAACTTCTCAGTGACTCAACTTCCCCATTAGTAAAATAGGGTAACAATGTTGCCTTCCTTTTGTAAAGTGGTTTGAGATCATATGAATGAAAAGTATTATATAAATATTAAGCACTAGTAGTACATGGAGAAAAAGCAATAAACAGAACAAATAATTACTCTTAATTATGCTGTGGGTTCACCCTACCTACAAGACTTACCTTTGCAAGTAGGACAACAATAACGTGGAAAAACTCTGCCAAAAGATTGCCAAAAGCAGGCAAGAGAACAACCCACAGATGTTACCTGTCAGCTCCATGTTCTTGGGGAACCCTGACACAGGACACAGACTGTCTGACTCACAAAGAATCGCACCCCCCCAAACAGAAGCTGATTAAGATGCAGTGAGAGACGCACCTAAAACCCTCCAGATAAGGGTGACAAAAGTGAAACAACTGCCCTAGGTCTCATTTGCATCTGAGATGGGAACAGATGACCATTCATTTACATGAGAGATGGAGAACAGAAAGCCTGAAGCAGAGACTGCAGTGAATTCTGGGATCAGCGAAGCAGGGGAGCACTGCAGGATGGGGAAGCTGTGTTCCAAATGCTGATCAACCCTCACACCCAGCTCGGCATTTATCAGACCAGTTCTAATCTGGATTTACAAAGGACTCTTCCCCCCCCACACACACACACCCACCTCTAAGCAAAAGTAAGTTTATTAGGCATCTTGGGCCGTACATTCCCCGGCCCCACTATGGGAGACCTATGTAAACTTAATTGACTAAAACTCGGTTGCCGGGTTAGGGAATGCTGAGGCAATAGACCGAGTCCGAGGGGGTATGGGCAACAATTGAACAATGGTACAGGGTTCATCACAGTGTCCAGCCCGTTGGAGCCCTGTCCACAAGTGTTGTCATACTTTTCCCGAGACGACTGGTGGAAGTCCTCTCCACAACAGGTTATGAACACTCCAAGAATTGCCTTAAGTCTGTTAAAAGACTATAGTAAGATCTGGAAAAGTCGTGCTAAGCTGAGGCTTGTTCACAGCAAGTAAAAATCCAAAACCCTGATGCTGCAATCTATTGTTTCTGAAGATACCAGGAGATACCCCATCAAGTATATAATGTCAAGCTGACTCCCAAGTAGATGTTTCCTGAGTATCAGTCAAGTTCCTGAGATGTTCCTCCCAGATAAACCCTTGTCAATAGAGAGGACAATTTGATTTACACTATTGAGAATGACTGAAAGAAGCTGAACTGGGGATATAAAAATCTGTAAAAGAAGCAGCAGTGTGTGTGCTGACACCACCCGCTTTCTTCTGGAGAGGCTGCAGGAGGAAGATCATCTCCCTTCAAGGATCGTGCTGAGAACTTTGACTGTCAGCTTTGCAACCCAACTGCCTTGGACTGGTGAGATCCCAGCTCTCTCTCTCTTTTGTCTTCTCTCCCTCTAAGCATAGATTTCTGAACTTGAACTGTATTAGTTAAGCTTGAGCTAAGTTTCCCCAAATACTTAGTGAAACCAGGGTATACTGTGACTGTTTGTGTTTCTTTTTCCTTTGCATGTCTATCACAACTAGTGTCAATATATATTTCATCTACTTAGCAATAAATAAGTTTTATAGTCAAACTGTTAGTAATTGGGTATATTTTGCCTTCTTTACTTCTCTTTTTCCCACTTGCTCTGTAGCAACACCCCTCTTACCTAAGCTAAAGATCCCTGTGAAGCCCAGAAATACTGTGGGGCCTGCTCATCATGAGGCTAAAAGATTGGGATGTGCTGAGTTTGAAACACATAAGGGGATCAGCTTGTACAGGCTGATTGACCCAGTTTGGCTCGGATGTGCCCTAATGAACTGAATGCTGGCCCATGCCGGTGTCATCTGGACACCCAGCTGGATTCAGAGGTATTCTGTTTAACTGTGTGCTTGTGTCTGACTGTAGTTATTGTTGCTCTGATGAACTGATTCTTGGCATATGAGGGTGTCAGCCTGTCCATGCTAATCAACCCGGCCAGGTCAGGTGTGTCACGTTAATCTGTGTGCGTTTGTGTGTATGACTGATTTGGGTACTGGAGGAAACCAGCCCCACTGAACTGAGTCCTGCAAGATCGCTCCACTGGGGGTGAGGGCTTGCAGAAGGGAGAGATACAGCTCCATATAGAAACACAAGTAACACAAGCAGCACATTGATAGAATTACGAAGACCCTAGCCCTAATAAATGAGCACACCCCAAAGTAGTGGGCAAATCTGGTAACACAGATTATGCACTAACATTCTCTGTAGCTGACTGTAACTGGTTTGGGCTGGAGTCACTTATGTATCACTGGCTGGCTGTTATATATAGGGTGACAATAAAGAACCATGGCAAATCCAGGACTCTACCTCCCCCACAATCCTCTCCAATGCTCTCCCACATCAATGATATTGCTGCAAGCAGAAACAGAGGCAGAGTGGCATGGTGAACCAGATAGCACCCTGCCACTTTGCCTCCCAACTGGACTGTGCCCTGTACCCCTTGAATTCCCCCCCACTCCAGCCCGGTGCACGCACCCTCTCACCTGGCATGGACTGGTGCACAGAGGGAGCCAGGGTCTACACAGACTTGGGCACATGGTACCCCCATAGCCAGCACAGCCAGGTGCATAGATCTGCCGCCCCCAACACCCATCCTGCACAGGCCGTGCATGAAAGCACCTGGCACACAATCACCTGCAGCCAGGAGGCCTCCTTCTCCTCCTGCTGCTGCTGCTGTAGCTGCCGTTTGACTTAGTCCAGCTGGGGTTGCGGTCCCAGGGCAGAGCCTAGAGCCAGGAGCCACTCCTCCAAACACCAGTCCCTGCCAGCAGCCAGGAAGGCAGGAGGGGAGGAGAGACTCCCACTCCCCTCAGGGCAGGCATCCAATCTGCACCCCAACCCCTCTGTACACACACACAAATACATATAAGCAGCCCATGTCCACAGCAGCACTCTCCCCACATCTTGGCCCGCCCTGGCAAATCCCTGCTAATCCAGGACTTCTGATTCAATTTTTATCAACTGGTCAGGATGCCAGGACAGCCTATGAAATCTGGGACTGTCCCAACCAAACTGGGACATATAATCACCCTAGTTATATATTTATTGATCTGATGTATATACTGCCTTTCCCAAAAACAGCGCAGGGAAGCTTACAATAAAAACAAAATGAATTATTTAAAAACACAGATACAATTTTAAAATAAATAAAAATAACTTCCCAAACAATGCATAAGAAGTTAACCCCACCTGCCCAAATATAAAGCTCTTATAGCACTTCTGGAAGATGCCTAGGCTAGGGCTCTGATGGTCCTCAATGGGGAGGGAATTCCAAAGCTAAGGTGTGACTACCAAGGACTCCCACATTTTTTTATTGAATTTTATTTCACTCCTATTATCGGTAGATCAGGTGATTAAATAAAAAGGAGTGGAGAAAGCAGGTTTGATGGCTTATTGCTGTCTAGAACCAGTACTATTTTGGGCAAGCAGAACAGTGATCTTCAATAGGTGGTGTTTGGAAGAGCCCCAGACAGATGTTTAGTTTAAAGTGTGATGGGATCTGATCCACAATCCCAACAATTGTGCCTCCTGCCCTACCACATGGACATGGCAGAATGCATAATTTCAGGATCATTTCAGTGATTTGATCCCAATCTCTCTCTACTTGCCAGTGCAGCAAGGCAAATTGCACCAGCAAATTGAAAGCCAACTGTCCACAGTCAGCTGACTGTCAGCTGGGGCTTGGGACCCAAGTGGACTCTAGAACTGGCTTTAGTTCAGTCCCTGAAGCCAGCTGAAAGTCATCTGATTGTCAAAACCCAAGTTTGACAACTGTACCCTTTACAGGGCAAAACCTCATCCTTCACCTCACATTTGGACTGGGTTACTAGGCTCCAGTGCCCTCTGCTCATTAACTGTATTACCAGGCAGGTGTGGCCCTTGCTTGTTTTATCAGACCCTTGTTGATAAAATAAATCTTATCCTAATAGGATTCATTCAATCTCTAGGAACATCACAAATAGAAACACCAAATGTAAAATAACAAATGACTTAACATATGTTAGCTTATCCATGTCTTGGTCTTTCCTTGCTCACTTCCTGACCCTCCCCAAAAGTGTATTTGTTTACCAGGGCAGAAGCCTTTCCTGATCTAACACCAGAAAAATGCTTGCATCCTTTCAGATAAAAATATTACTAATCTTCCTTGCCCATTTTAGGTAGTCTTACAGCACTGAGAGAGGCAAAGCAAACTGCACCCTCACAATCTCTACTTCTCAGTCCCACTCCAGGCCCTTTAACTCATAGATTGTCTTTTATCTCTTCCAAGGACTTTCTCCCGTATTTTAAAGTTCTCTTGCTGACAGGTGTCTGCACATGCTCTTATTCATGTCTCCATGTGGTGTCAACTTTAGTCTCCCAATTACAGAGTAAACTGAATTTAAGCACCAGACACTTAAAGTTATTATCTTGACTCTTGCAACCCAAAGCTAATTAGGGCCTATCTTGGCCCTTAACAAGCAGCCAAATCCATCAAGCCCACATAAAAAAATAATGCAAATAATTCCCACACACTTCATTGTCTTTCTCCTCTGCACTATTAATTATGATTCCTACAGGCATGAAGCCAAAAAATGTTTCATTCAGGTAGGCTATAATTGTGGACCTTGAAATGGAAGGGGGTTGATAATGCCAGTGAGCATAAATTAAACTAATTGCTGGGAAATGGTGGGTGTGAGCCTTTAAACACTAAACAACCATGCGTTTTTTAACCACACCCCGGTTTTCCTGCCATCTCCCAGAAGTCCACATATATCTCAGTCGTCTGCTCTGTGGAAGCAGAATTCTGAAAACTGAAATGTCCCAAACAGTGCCTACATCAACAGAGATATTTGCCTTACAGGTTGAGAATCCTTTACTATTTTCATTTGACTTTGACTGCAAGGACTAGGAATAACAATATGAAGTCCTTCGAGGGAAAGGCTGAAGCATTCAGTACAACACCAACACTGAATGCATTTGTTTTTCACTTCATTTACTATTGTTTTGGCGTTCTAATAACTTGTATCCATTATTTTTAGATTTTTCTTTTGAAACAACTCCAAATTGCTTCTATGTGCACAAAAGACATGCTTTAAAAACTAGCCTAAATAAGGGTAACATGGAATTATTTAAAAGGAGGCAAGTTCACTACCTAGCACTTGAGAACCTTGATAGTATAGAGTTTTATTTCATATTTCTGGTGTATAATTTGTCGGTTTGAACTTCTGGCAGAATTTTGGGATTAAACTTTAAATGCTTTTTATGTTGCAACATGAAATGTTCTAAAGATTTTATTGTAGTATTTCCTTAATCTTGAAGATGTTTAGCTACCACTAAAGTTGAAATTGATCCCCAAATGAGTGCTTCAATCCATTTTATTGGCAAAATGCGACAATATTTTTAACCTGTAGTTCAATTTCTAAAACAGAATTTTAAATTTAATATTTGGGATTTTTAATATTATTTTCAGTAACACTTTCCAGGGTAGGCAATTTTACATTGTGTTATATTTATATGTGGTGATGCAGTTTCTTTTCCTTTAATGGATTACACCATTTTGCGAAATTCATTGTATATAAAAAATGTTTGCGATGCTCATTTTTTCAGTCTTTAATAATTTCACAGCTATAACTGTAAACCAGATTAAAATTAACCATCTCCCAGTTTGTCCATGCTATATAAATGCTTGTTAGCTTTATTGATTATATAAAACAGAGTTTATATTGTTTTGGCAAACAGTTTTAAAAGATAGTAAACTAAGCCTTAGAATGGGCCATGAAAATGTTTCTCTAAGTCAAGCTTCATTGCCTTATACAGAATGCATTTGTAATGTGTGCTAAAAATACTCAAAAGATAGGAGTCCAATTTCTATAAACCTTGATAGTCTTTAATAAAAATATATATTCAAATGGAAGATGGATGTCATATCAAACTAATGGCCAATTCAGTTTCAGTCTTAAAGAGGCATCCAAAAATGATGGTCTGCCCATTTCTTTCATGTAGTAGTAATTTCGTACTATGCAGAATACTACTAATTTACTATTTGGTAATAAAAATTTACTGTTTCTATTCATTCATTGTCTTTTTTTATCCATTTCTGCATTGCCAGAAGTTTTGGAAAACTGTTTCTAAGATATCTGTCAACCTAGAAACATGTCTTTTCCAGCTTCAGATTGTTCCCATCCTGGGAACATACTTGATATTTCTAAAGAATAAAAAGGTTTCATATTTTAAATTATGAACTAATATGGGATACCAACTCGTGAAAATTAGGGTCTTACATTAATAGTAATGTAATTCAGCAGCATCACCACTTACTCCTTTGTCTCCTAACATGGCTTCCTCGCAGGTTTTTCTCCATTCTTCCTCCCATCTGGTCTGCAGAGCAGAAACATTTGAGAGTCAAAATACACATGGGTACCTGGATGATGACATGAAAACAAGGGAGTTTAAAGAAGTTTACATGGAGCACATGGAAGTTTAGGGTCCTCTAAACTGTAAACTGTGTGATCCCACTGGGGTACACAACCACCGAAGACCCTTGGTCTGTCTCTCACTAACAGAGGGACCATCTTCCAATTCCCAGCTTTTCTAGATTAAGAGATGTTTCCAAAATGTAAACTGTATCCCTACACACTTCTTTCATGACCTGATAGATTCAAGGCTTTATTCCATAAATGAGATAAAATGATTTTGCTACATTTCAGGTCATATTATATACCTCCATGTACTATATAAAAAACATATTACAGTTCTAGCATGACTGCATATCAAAGTAAAGACTATCCTATAATGATTGTATCAAATGTAAGTCTGAGTATCCCAATTGAGCAGGGAGCCCTTGAGAACAATGAGCTGGGGAAACCAGGTGAGGCCCCCACCCCCCGATATACTGTATACAGACAGCAAGAGGTCTATGACCTGCACAGTGATGTGGCTCAGGACAGAAGGCTGACAAAGCCCTCATGATCCTGGAGCCCCAGGGGTGCCGTGAAGTCCCCTAGTGCCCCCTACCATGCCAAATTGGTTTCAATGTACCCTCACTATCTCTCCTGCCATGGCTTTGATGTTAATATTGTTAAAGGGAGGCTGCCTTTTTATCTTCTTTGGCACAGTGCCCTGAGATGTCCCAGTCCGTACCCTGCCTTCAGTGATACGGTGCACTAAAATCTCAGGGGCTATGCGTGGCTCCTACCACCCCTATACCACTCCCCAAGCCTCACAGGTGTACCGGATGTTGTCTGGTCAATTCCTTGCCGCGCCCTTACAGGTCCCCGGGCTTGTCTCCATTGCCCGTACCCTCATGGACACTCTCTGGCTCATCTTACTATCTGCCTGTGCCCTCTCGCACTCATGGCCCGCCCTGGGGCCCCTCTCGCGCTCGTGGCCCACCCTGGGGCCCCTCTCACGCTCATCGCCCTGCTCTGGAGCCGGGGTCAATACACCCTTAAACGCTGTGCCCTCTCTGATGCTGGGTCTGCACGCTACCCTGGAGCCCCCATGGGGCCTCCTCCAACCCCTTATAGCCTCACCGTGTCCTCCGGTCTTATAAAACTACAAACAGAAAACTCCAGCTCCTGGGCTACAACATAAACTCTAAGCCAACTGGCTAACCATCATTCATATCCCCACCAGGGTTTCCTCTGCCCGGTATCGTCAAGCAGAAGCTACTCAGGTCATCAGGCTTCTCTGCTCTGCTTACTCTAGCAGAGCTCCCTCTTCCTCAGCTGCTAGCAGGGAACTTCATATAGGTCCTGGATCACCTTCATATAGGTCAGGCCCTATCCCCTTCCGGTCAGCTGACCAACTGTGGTTGCCCCAGCAACCGGCACCTGTACCTCTTTGTAGGAGCAGGGCACTGAAGTGTCCTGCGACAACTTCCTTCAGTATCATAGCTGTTGTAATCTTAGGTAACTGAGCATGGCTGAACGCCTTAGGATATTAACTGGTATCACAGCATATGGTTCAGTTATGCGCTATGCTTCGCATACAGGAACGAACTATGTCTTTATGTAATTGTGAAGTACTAGATACCATTGCTGCTCTAATTAATAATAGAATCATACCATATAGCTTGAAATGTAGGTGTCAAAGTCACGATGGTTAAACACAACTGTAATCAATTTTCTGTTGCCTGATGTGCCTGGAACATCAGGCAACCTGCCCCTCCACTGGTGCCCATAAACCCCAGCATGTCATACAATGTCACTTCAGTGGAATTCCAGTCTATTAAAAAGACATTCACCCAAAAACAGGAGCATGGTGCTCAGAACCAGCACTGATGCAGTTAATGAAAAATGCATGTGGAGGAAAAGGAGGGGAAAATGACTTGAGGTAGAAAGTAGTTTGAATTGGATTGAATTTGGCTGTAATCATTGTGCTGTTCTACTCTGTGTTAGGTTTCTAAAGACTCATTTTTCTTCTATGAGTGCTTTTGCCTCCTGTTCATATAAATCTCCCTCAATTGGCACTTATTTTTGTCATCCATTGTAGGTAGTGGTAGCCAGTCCTTCAGGTGATTACAGACAGCAGAGAACTAGCCATCATTACATTGCTGTACAACTAGAGAACCACATTCCTGGATCCTATCATGAGCCATTGCTTGCGGCACCTCCAATCACACAGTGGGTTGGAATGAAGGTACTTCAATTTTCTAAATTAAACTGCATTCTCTTTTTAAGCTCATTTGTTTATTTTTGCTGTTTACCAGATAATGTGCTAGCAAAGTGCTGCAATATTGAAATGTCAACGTTCATTTATGAGCCACACTGAGATTCCCTAAATGAACAAATGATTGTGCAAAATGATTTGCATGCAAAACATACATTGCCTAATCAGACTCATAAATTCAAGTGAACATTTAATCAATTAGGTATATTTGATTCACCAGCAGTTATAAAGTTTTCTTAATGTTATCAAAGGCAGAATAAACAATGGCTCATAGATTAGGCTTTTCCAAATTAAATAGATAGAATCAGAATAGTTTGTAGTTGAAATAATGAACAAGGAATTCATGTCAGAAAAACAAGGGCTCAGACAATGTTCTATTTTTCACTATAATTTGTTTTCTGAAGTAGATGTGGTATAAGACGCAAGAGAGAGACCCATTTGTCTTTTACATGGATCTCATTGAAGTAGAGTTTGCTTAACTGCTTTTAAACAAAGAGGAGAAAATTAGAGTTTAAATTCCTTTACTGTCAATGTAGTTACTCTGAAAAAACATGGAATTGCAAGCACTAAATCAGCCCACAGTAACTGGCAAAACTGCACAATAAGAACGGCACACAGCTTTTTAGTGACACTAACTACACAGTAGCCTAATACTACTGCACAGTAGTTTATTAGCATGTTTTTTGCCCTGCACACTACTGCGCAGTAGAGTTAGGCTACTGCACAGTTAGTGTCTCATGTAGACTCACCTACAAAGGTGGGAACATGGTGGAAAATATGCAGGAAAATTATAGAATATTTTGCTAAATAATGAATTATATACTGGTATTATAAGTATTTTGTTGTAGGCAAGCATTTAAAAAGCATGGAGAGTATTAGAGAAGAGCTATAGAAGTGTTATTTGAGATGTGGAAGACAACCTTGCAAAGAGAAACTTAAGGAGCTCAATCTAATTGCCTATTACCAAATCTAGATGCTCAGAGGACAGTGACAAAGTTACCTGTTCATTCACTACAGCTAAAACCTGGGACCAGTGACTTTGGTAGAGCTAGGATTTATATCACTCTTAGTATAACATATCAGCTGCTGGCACACTCTCTAGTCAAAGTCAATATCATAATGAAAGCTGATCATGGGACATTAAAACTAGAAACATTTAAATTGGAATAAGGTGACATTTTTTTCAAAGTGCATCAACCTACTAAGAGATATGTTGAATTCTCCTTTACTTAAAGACAGGATATAATTATAGACCAACTCCATGTTCATGGGACTCATATAGTAATTACCAAATAGAATTAAATATATGTTGTAAAGGAAGTTGAACTAAATGATCATAATATGTTTTCTACCTCTGAAATCAAGGATCATATGAATCAGCCACTGTATATCCAATCACTCATGCACAATCTTGAATGGTATCATCTGTTTTTTATAGAGGAATAGGATGTGAGCCAGAACACCTGAGTTATCATATACTCTTTCCAAATCATGGTCTGAGAGAGTAATTTTCTGCCAGAAACTATTTGAGACCATGAGGGCACATTTACATGAGACATTTATTACAGAGCTGACTAACTAGCTCTACAGTAAACGTCTCAGCATCTACACATGTGCCCCATTAGGGCACAAGAAACTAATAAACTCTGCAGCAGGGCAGTACTTGCATTTACAAATATAAATATTTACAAGTACTACCCTGCCACAGATTTTTTTCTTTTTCAGTAGCGCACATGTAGATGCTGACAGAGCTTGCTGGGGCATGAAGGTGCTTCAGTGTTGGTGCTGACTGCCAGCTAACCCCATGCTGAAGCACCCTTGTGCCCCAGCCAGCCCCTCTGCAGCACACAGAGCCCAGTTGGAGAAACCCTGGGTTAGCAGGATGATCCTCTGGGCTCCCTGCCATTCAAGGCTGCCCTGACCTAGCTCAGTATGCTGTGTAGCTCAGGTGCACATGTAAACAGTGCATCCAGAAGCTTCATGGGAGCAGTAAACTCCAGAGTTTATTGTTATGCATTAATGGCACATGTAGACATGCCCTGGTAGAGCTTTTATTTCTCTTAAATTTAGACTTATGACTCTACCCTAGGCAAAGTTCCTTCAAAGTACTTGATCAGCATGAATTCAAATAATTCTTTCTCTGATTCGCTCTAATATCCAAATATGTATAATATTCTCTGCTCTTTTCATCCTGTCTAAATTATACAACTGCTCATATCTTTCTTTTGTCTGTAGTCTCTAATATTTTTTGTACTCAAGTCTTGTTTTAATTAAGCCCATGAGGTCAAAATCACTTCTGAATAACTTTGTCTGTCCTCATTTATTTTTAGTAAATGATTGAGAATACTTCCAAAAATTCCTTTGACTAACTTTTTTCTTTGAAATTTAGCCATATGTCCTTATTTTTATCCCTCACAACAGCCTTCCTTTTTTCATTCCAAACACATTGTATTTTATCACATTTAATAGTGTCAAGACTTTTCACAGTAGGGTTTACATTTGGATTTGGCACAAAATAGACAATTCCTAAGGCAACCCATAATTCCAATCCATTAGGCTAATGCATTGCAGCTGCTGTGAACAGTGGGCATGTCATCTTTTGTATAATGAAGCCTGATACAGCATTGAATATAAAACTAAATAAATGGAAAAAATACTCTGCGTCTAACTGCATAGTGAGTAATTTTCTACCCCCTCCCCATAAAAGTTGGTTATATGAATGGTCAACAGATTTTGTTTTTAAAATGTTGCTTCTTAAAACTGATGAATATGTGTTTCATAAAATAGTCAATGCAAGTAGATGAAGCTTGTATATTTCCTAGTTAAATGACATATAGAACTTGCTTCCTTATAAACTAAAAATTATTTATCTTGTTCACTTACAATGATATTTGCTATTATGTGTTTTTAAAAAAGAAGGCATAAATATTGCTCTATCAGCTGGACCATAGTGGACCGGTGCCTTGCTATGGTTGGGCTGCTTGGAAGTCTCTATGACACAAAGAATTATAATGATCCCAGTAAGGACAGGCTGGAAGGTAGAGGCCAGAAAAAACCAGTGTCTTAGCCTACCAGTTTTTTGTATTTGGGCATCAGACAGACAACTCCACCTTGCAAAAATATATTTTTGCTATGGACACAGAGGAAATTTCTTGCCAGTCTCAATCTCAGATCCATGGATCAATGAGCAAGGCCCAAAGGAACCAAATCACAAGTATCAGCTTAGAAAGAAGCTGGTATTCTGAGGACTTGGCTGATCTAGTGAACTTCACAATGCTGCAAGGTAGAAAAGGAGATCAAGTGCAAAGAGAAATGAAAAGTTTTACTGACATTAGGAGAGGTCAGTCAAGA
The DNA here is from genome assembly GCF_052110815.1 of Crocodylus siamensis. Lineage (NCBI taxonomy): Eukaryota > Metazoa > Chordata > Crocodylia > Crocodylidae > Crocodylus > Crocodylus siamensis. Next base: position 252,394,138 of record NC_143395.1, read on the forward strand.
GGTGCCCTTTATGGAGTGATGTAGCAACTACACAGGCAAACCATTTAAGCAAATCAAGGAATCTGGCTCAGGATATAATTGGTGGGTGGCAATGAACGTTTGCTTTATGTACCTTAGGGAGAAACAAGGGATTGGGTGGGACTGAATTGCTGTTTTTTTCCGAAATAAGAAGTTGATTCAGAAAGCATGTAAGCATTTGCTTGACCTCAATGAAACTTCAGCATACATGCAACGTAAGTGTCTCGGGACTGGAGCATTAGAAAAATGTAACTTTAAATCAACATATGAAGTTGATGAGCCTCTTGCATTTTCTACATGTAGGCGATAGAAGGGGCCACCAACATGAAAACTCCTTGCAGCCCCCATACTCTGCAAAGCCCCTTCTCACTATACAACCATCCAGATCACCCACTCCTTCCATCCTCCCACCTACCTGCCTCTAGACATGATGGCTCCCTGTGAAACCTCTTACTAGACTTAAATAGTGACAAGGTTGTATGTTTGCAATAGAAAGGGTGAAAGGCAGAGTTAGTTTGTTTGAAAATAATAATCTGACACAAAACTTTTTTTTTCCTTTTTAGAATTTATAAGAAAAGCAAAGAAAATAAAAAAACTAGATTCACAAAACTGCTTGAGAAAAAGAAGACCAAACTTTTACTCAGTAGCTCAGGCCTCCAATACCATGGATGAATGCTCTATGTCCAATGTCTTCTTCTGCTTGAAGGGATTTGAACTTACATACCCCCCTCACAAAAGAATGCCCTAACCTGTAAACAGAAAAGAGATGTTCTCAGTCTTTCATTCATGCCGCTCCCCTCTGTATAAATACAGGGATTAAGTGAATCTGAGAAGAATAAAACTAAAAACGTAGACTGAATTTTAGGACACCAGAGAATACCTTGGCTCAGGTTTCTTCTCAGGGGAAGATTTAATTATTTATGAAAACTGGGAAGAGCATCAACAGGAGAGAACTGAGAGCAGCCAAGGCCAGAATACACCCTTTGGGCACATCCAGATCAGCATGCATGTGCAGTGTTTGGCACTGCAAACCCATCTGCGGCACCACAAACTGCACACATAACATGACCAGGCATTTGCCATGCTGCTCATTTGCAGGACGGCAGGGTTTTTTTACACTAGGAGATCCCAGTGTCAAAAAAACCTGCAGCAGAAAAAGGTAGGGCAGCACGTGTGGCTGCAGCATACACTATCCAAAACTGGATCCTGGCCACCTGGAGCCAGACTCTGCACAACCAGATCACCACTGCTGGAGCCCCTAGGCACTAGGTAAAGCTAGTGGGGCCAGCCCAGGTATGCATGGGTGTTCCCTGGGGACAAGCAGTACTGGCTAAGTATGTACTGCTGTTATTTGTCCCCAAGGAAATGCACATGCAACCTTGTCTGGACACGCTCTTTGTGCCACAGTTGTCAGGGAAGTATCCTATAAGGTGCAAGATATAGATTCAAATTCCATCAGATAGAGTTCTGCCATATCCTGAATGGGAACTCAAACTATGCTTGCTGAGGAAAAGTACCAGCATTTTTGGAAATCTAGACCACTCCCAAATATTTCCAGCTGAAACTAGTCAGAAACTTCCTTCCAAATTCACCAATGGTTCTAATATATTAACAAGTATATTGTTTGCTTAAGATTTGCCCAGGTCTTGTGGCAAAAGAGTTGTACCCACAAGGTCTTATTATGACTAATTGCATATATATATGTAACTGTCAAGGTAAATTCATTATACAGGTTAATGAATTGACTATTCCTATCTACAGACCTTAAGTTATATAATGTAGAATAAATTTAATATTTCAGTCTATGTTAACTGAGTTCAATACAGTCATGTCTAAAAAAGTGAAAGACAACAATATGTGGCAAAGACAGAGGACCAAATCATCAGCTGGGGTAAACTAGAGTAGCTTCATATGCCACTCCCCAAGTGGCCACTTTTACTCTGGGAGAAAAATTACAAACTTCTATATCCTCAAGGTTTCTCCAGAGACAGCAGGGTCTCCCTGGAGAAATGGCATATCTGTCCAAGCCCTTAGTCTCTCTGTTTGCTTAAGACATTCTTTTCTAAATTGAAGTAAGACAGTAATAAACTATACTATTAGGTGTGAGTAAGATTTAGAACCTGACCTTCAATGGCTGAGCTATTCTTCTTCTTACATGATTCTTGTGTTCACAGAAGAAATATTTTTGTCTCAACATCATTTAATTTAGTTTAGAAAAATACTAAGAATTAATCTAAAATAAGCATTATCTTTGGGCCACCCACTGCACAAAAGGCGTGGACAAATTCTCCAATGAAGGATGACAAAAATGTTTATAAAGACCTGTAACATGACTTACAAGGAAAAGCTGAAAGAGTGGAAAGAACTAGAATTATTTAGTCTTTAAAAGAGAAGTCTTGGTAGGGGGGAGGTGAGGTGAACAGTGTTCAAATACCTGAAGGGTGATTATGGAGAGGATAGACATAGACTTTTCTCCATGGCTGTAGGGCACAGGACATTGGCCTCAAGGTACAGCAGAGGAAATCTTTGCTGCAGATTAGGAATAACTTTCTGACTATGAAGGTGGTCAAGAATTGAGACAGGCAACCTAAACAAGTTATGGAAACTACATCCCTGGAAATGCTCATGATCAGGATAGATAGACACTTGGCTGAAATAATTTAGTCAGGGCTGCAAGCAAAGGGCAGGACTAGATGACTTCATGTGGTCCCATCAAACCCTACTTACGTATGATCTAATGATGACAGAAATATTGATAAAAACACAAATTTTTAGTTCAGTATTTTTGTACTAAATAGACATTTTATACACAAGGTAGACATTCACAAAACTCTGGCCCTCTAGCATATGGACTACTAATGGTTTGGAAACGGGTAGAGATGGTCCATTGAGAGCTGGCTGCTTTTGACCCTGACACCAGCTCCTAGATTAGAGTATAGCTCCCCCTTAGGTTTTAGTCAATTATGAAGCTACCATATCTCACCTCTTCTGTATCATTGCTCTTCCTGGAAAAGAAAATATAGTAGTTTTTCAATATAAACTCTCTCTACTTTAAAAAAACTAATTAAAGTGACCTCAAAATGAAAGTACATAAGAAGCAGTAAAACTGTGGGCACTAATACTACAAATCTTTTATAAATTAGTTTTTTGGAAAAGAGTCTTCAGGGACATATTTAATCAGATTGTAATATAACCTCATGTATTGCATCCCTAATTACACTGTATCGTTTAGTTAATTTGGTTTGTACTTCAATTATTAAAATTCATGATTTATCCTTATGAAATTAAAATGATCAAACATGCTTGATAAAGCTACTTTTAGAAATACATTAAGTAATTTTCTACCATTATGTAATTATGATACCACTCGGGTTCATTTTAATTATGACAGAGTGCCACAGAAAAGTTAGAATACTTTGAATTAAATGCAATATATGGAAATTGATAAAGTACCAAAAGAGTGCAACATCTCCTTCTTCTTAGTAAGGTACCTAAATGTATGCATTTCCTATGAGTGATCTTGATAGAATGAATATCAAAGAGATTTGAGCCAAAATATTTTTCATTTTCTGGGGGAAAAAAACCCCGAAGGAAACATTTAGCCACCATTTATCATATTTTCTTTTCTTTAAAGAAATGTATTTTAAGTGTCATTTCACATACAACAGGTTTCTTCTAGTTTAAAATATTTTTCCTTGTAACATATCTTGAGAATAGTCTGAAAAGAGAACCGATTAATCTTTTTTATAATAGATCCCGTTATATTTATGAGAAAAAGCACAGAATTTTTTTAGCTGCATAAGCACTTAGCTCTGAATCTTGTTAGCTTTCTGGAGACACCCAGTTCAGAAACTTGTGGGAAAGCCCTACAGTATTTAATACAAATCTCAATAGTTTGTGCAGACATTTAGAATCATGTTATGGGATTTAATGGAGAATTATATACCCACTATAGAATCCTATAAGATCTTTCAGCTAGAAGCTAGCAATTCATCACATGCTGACATTATAGCTATTCATCAAAAAGAAGTGTTACTTTTTGCAGTTTGTTGAACTAAGTAGGAAATTAGCCAGATATAAGTGACTTTTGAACAGCAAAACATTGTGGTACCAGCCCCACAAGTATGACACTTAACTTGTGTAAAATATGGAGCACACAGACACAGCTTTAAGAAACTTTACAATGATTGGGAGTGGGGGGAATAGGAAAAATGTTAGTAGTGGTGGCTACAATCCAAACATGTCCATATAGAGTTGCATAAATACATATCCTTAACCCATAATGTTTTCCCATTTAACTTCTATTTTTTAGTCATATTCTACAGAAAATATTCATACCATAAGTAAAATAGATTAGGATCCTGTATCACTGTAGCTACACAAGCAATTCCGGTTGGATGACACCCAGCGCATGAAATTGATGGAGCTTTGTGCTGGTACAGGAGCACATTCCTGCAATGCTACCTACAAGACAGGCTCTTTGTAAACAATTGTGGGACAAGACCATATCCAGCAGATGGAGAAAGCTGTGAAAAAAATTCTGGAGATGAGGTTTGCATGAAAAGAGAGACAGAGAGAGAGAGAGAGAGAGAGAGAAGGGTTGGCTGAGGTCCAAAGGCAGAGTCTAGGAGGAACTTCAAACCATACTAGTAGCAATTTTCGTCTAAACTCCCTTTTGTTACCTATGTAAAGCAAGATGGAGCTGTCTGTAAGATTTACTGCCCTGAATTCAGAAAGGAATCTAAAATAAGAGATTCAACAGGTATGAAATAGTTATTTGGAAGAGGGCTCAGAATGTCAATTGCACTGGGTAGTTTAATAACTATAAAGGAAACAAAAACTACACTTATCACTTGCCAATGCATGTCAATAGTTTATCCCTTACCAAATCAAGTGTGGGCCACACACTATCCTTTTCACACTGTATTGCTTCTATGGTAGGAAGCCAAAACTCAGTAGAGCATGTAATATCAGAAAGGACTTTGCTTTGTTCAATTGCTGGTCATTGCCAGATCGCTGATTTTAAATTGGCAGGCTCTGATTGTCCATTGCTTTTGATTGTGATTTCTCAGACACAAGTTGAGCTTGAGTGCTAGTCTCAACTGCCAAAGCAACTGATAGTAATTATATATCCCATACAGTTCTAGCAGATCTACACAACACATTTCAAACAATACGAAGGGAATCATTTAACAACATTAGATAATTTCAGGAGAAAAGCATTGTTCCTGAAGCTTATATGGTCCTCTCTATATTTTAGCTATATATTTATACTAAAATATAGAAGTTTCCATTGCCTTCTGTATTTTAAAACATGTGCCTAGAACTTTGTGCAGAATGACAACTTCTCCTTATGTTTACCAAGTAGAAAACATTGCTGCCTTCTTACTGCTAACATAGCACTAATGCTAAAAAATTGTCCTTATTGCTGCACTGTGCAATGAAATCCATCGCCTTTGTACCATCTAGGTACAATGTTATATAAATGAAAGCAATGCAAAAAGGAATGTTTCTTGGCTCTCTTTCCCCCCAGCCATTATTATATAGATAGGGGATTTATTCTGACCATGGTAGCAGGTGATTTATTATTTTGTTGCTGGAGAAACAGACAGCTGAAAAGGGGTTTTGAAATGGAAATTGTGACATTTACTGAGTAATAATCTCATACCACCATTTACAGGAAGCAGGTGGTGGCTGTTTACCATTGCAGACAGATGGAAGTCCTGCAGTGGAGTTATTTTTTCTGTTAGATAAATTAGCTTAAATAATTCAAGCTTCCCCCCCCCCCGCCTGATTTGTGCTTTGTGCAAATTTAAGTATTAAAAGACTGTTTTACTACAGAGCAAAATGTGGCACAGCACATATTGTTTTTCTTTTTAAGCCCATGTGAACCAGATTTATTTTTTTTAGGGCTAATAAATTATTTAAAAAATTAATCGCAATTAATTGCAAGATTAAAAGAAATAGTTGCAAAATTAATTGCCATTTTAATCACACAGTTAAACAACAGTCAGCACCTCCTGCCCCTGCCCCCTCCACCCAACAGCCTGTAGCTCCTCCCTACCACCACTAATGACACACAGTCCCAGCCCTCGCCCTGGCCTGCCCCATGCCCACTCTGGACTCACCCTAGCCAGAGCAGACCAGCCAAAACCTGTACAAACAGCCCTGACCCCAGCCCACCCCAGTACCCGCTCCAGACTTACCTGCCTATGCTGAGCAGTAGCAGAGGCCAGACAGAAGCTGCTGCTCAGCACAGAGGAAAAACAGCCCCTCCTTCATACCGCTGCCGGGCTCTTCTTGCTGCAGCTGCCCGGAACCTGTGCCCTGGCTGACCTGAGGTTCCTCTGCATTGCCAGTACTGCCCTGCTGGGTGGCCTGGAGGTGACAGTGATGGCAACAGAGAGGAGCTGCAGGGCAGCCCAGGTGCAGAGTCTGGTCAGCTGCAGCAAGAAGGGCCCAGCAACGGTGAAGGGGTGGAACTGCTTTTCCCCCCATGCTGAGTAGCAGCTTCTGCCTAGCATGGGTGGGTGAGTCTGGACCAGGCACAGGGTGGGCCAGGGTCAGGGCTGTGCATACAGGTTTTGACTGGTCTGGAGCTGGTCCATTCTGCTGGTCAAAACAATGTGAGCAATTAATGCAAATTTAAAAATTAATATATTAATTTGTTTTTGCATTAATCATTTAAGTAAACTGTGATTAACAGACAGACCTATTTTTTCTATAAAGGATGTAATGACTATTTAACATACCCAAGCAGAATAAGTGCCAAGGCAAGTAGTACTGTGAAGAATTTTTGCCTGCATTAATCACAAAAGAAACGCATTCCAATTGAATATGTTTCCACATAGCTGTAGTCTTAAAACCACAAATTATATGTGGTATAAACAAAGATGCACCAGTGATAGATACCCCGTGAGAAAGTGTCCTTTGTTTGTTGAACCCATATGCTTGATATACTCATTGTTCCAGAGATTCACTCAGTGTAGTGTTACTTCTTGAACCACCTTGATTAAACAAGCAGTTTTCCTGGACACAAATATAAAGCAAGCACAAATGAGAGCATTTTCTTTTTTTATGGTAAATGGTAACCATCTTTAAAATATACTTTATACCATGAAATGTTCTACAATCACCACCAAATTAAGGAAAGATATTTTGTTTTGTTTTTTTCATTTGTTTTATTGTTGTTGTTGTAGTGGTGTTTGGATGCTTTTTAGGGGTTGAGGAGGCAGATATCATCCTTATTAGAAATGCAGACAAACTTTTGCTTTTAACCCTTTGTATATTTTATTACCACTTTGTGCCCATCCATAATTCAACAATGGTGTGGTATGCAGAACTTAACATAAGTTGTTTTGTTACAACAGAGTAAGAACCATACATAGAAGCATTTATTATATTTGAGTTCAAGCTATTGAAGTGATTAAGATTCCTTAATGTTGAAAGTTCTGTGAGATTTCCCATGGGCATTAAAATATCATGAGATACTTGATAGACATTACAAATATAGCAAAGCACTTAGTAGATACTATAAATGTCTTCAGGCACTTGGCAGATACAAACATCATCAAATTCTTGTCAAGCGTGCAACAGAAAATATAAATATGAGCAATTACTTAACAGTTATAAATGTCATAGGTATTGGTGTGATAAGTAGTGTTGTCAGAAATTAAATTATTGCCAAGAAAAATCTAGGTAAATTATTGGTCTCCACCATATTAATAGCTGCTGTAGGAAAATTCTAGGCCCCATTGAAATCACTGGCATCAGGATGTTGCCTTGTAAGCCTAAAATAGTTTAGTTTGTGACATTTACTATCTTATCCTTTTCTTTACAAAGTATGTAATACCTGTGAGCCTAATGACAGCCTGTTATGAGCTCTGAATGGGACATGAAATCAATTGAGTTATTCCAGAGATTAATCCAATTCAGTACATTTGATACCTTGAACGGTGGAAAAATCCGTTAACATTACAAAAAGGAATAGGTACCTATAACTTGATAAAGAAAATTTAGACTGGCATTTTAAAAGGAGGGTGAGATATTCAATGGGAATTAATGCCTAAGTCATTTAAGCTATTAGAAAATCCCAGCATTAGTAGGTGAAGATCCCTTTCTTCTATACAGAAACATGGAAACTGTAGAGATAACACACAGGGAACCAAATTAAGACAGTAATTCAGGTCCTAAATGAAATCCATCATAAACAACCAAAGATTAGTTGCACTTCATTGTTGGGTGTTAAATTATTAGTAGATACGATGGCTAGAAAATGGTATTTAGAGCCATGTTTTTGGAAACTGGCTTGTAGGTAAAGTAGATATGCATTAGGACAATGGTCAAGGGCAATGGCAAAGGTTAAGTAATTTCTAAAAGCTTGTTTGTGACAGTCTCCTTCAACATCCACTGTGTCTAACACAGGCAAGCAGCAAGCAGACATGCAGGCTGGTAAATTGAAGACATAGATTCATAGATGTTAGGGTCGGAAGGGACCTCAGTAGATCATAGAATCATAGAAGTAGGGTCAGAAGGGACCTTGTAGATCTTCAAGTCTGAGTCCCTGCCTAGGCAGGAGAAAAACTGGGCTTAAATGACTCCAGCCAGGTAGGCATCAAGCCTTTTCTTAAAGACCCCCAGGGTAGGAGCCAGCACCACTTCCCTTGGAAGTTGGTTCCAGATCCTAGCCTCCCTAACTGTGAAGTAGTTCTTACGGATGTCTAATCCAAACCTACTCTCCAACTACTTATGGCCGTTATTCCTTGTTATGCCAGGGGGTGCTAGGGGAAACAAGGTCTCCCCCAAACCCTTTTGGATCCCCTAGTGAGTTTATAGATAGTCACCAGGTCCCCCCTCAGCCTTCTCTTGTGAAGGCTGAACAGGTTCAGGTCCTGCAGTCTCTCATTGTAGGGTCTGCCCTGTTGTTCCCAGATCACGCGGGTGGCCCTCCTCTGGACCCTCTCAATGTTGTCCACATCCCTCCTGAAATGGGGCACCCAGAACTGGACACAGTACTCCAGCTGTGGCCTTACCAGTGTCACGTAGAGGGGGAGCATCACCTCCTTGGCCCTACTTGAGATGCACCTGTGGATGCACGACAAGGTCCGATCATTGAGATCATCGAGTCCAACCCCCATGCATAGGCAAGAAAGAGTGCTGGGTTCAGATGACTATCTAACCTCCTCTTGAAGACCCCCTGGGTAGAGGAAAGCACCACCTCCCTTGGGAGCCCATTCCAGATTTTGGCCACTCTAACTGTAAAGAAGTTCTTCCTAATGTCCAGTCTAAATCTGCTCTCTGCTAGCTTATGGCCATTATTTCTTGTGACCCCCAGAGACACCTTGGTGAGCAGAGCCTCACGAATTCCGTTCTGTGCCCCCATGATGAATTTATAGTCAGCCACAAGGTTGCCTCTCAACCTTCTCTTGCGGAGGCTGAAGAGGTCCAGGTGCTCTAGTCTCTCCTCATAGGGCTTGGCCTGCAAGCCCTTAACCATACGAGTGGCTCTTCTCTGGACCCTCTCCAGGTTATTCACATCTCTCTTGAAGTATGGTGCCCAAAACTGCACTCAGTATCCCAACTGTGATCTGACCAGTGCCCAATAGAGGGGAAGTATCACCTCCTTGGTTCTGTTGGTCATGCATCTTCTGATGCATGATAAAGTGCCATTAGCTTTGCTGATGACTTCATCACACTGACGACTCATATTCATCTTGGAGTCCACTAGGATTCTGAGATCCCTTTCCGATTCCATGCTACCGAGCAGGTCATTTCCTAGGCAGTAGGTGTGCTGGACATTTTTCCTCCCTAGGTGCAACACTTTGCATTTCTCCATGTTAAATCTCATTCTATTGTTTTCTACCCATTTGTCCAACCTGTCCAGGCCTGCCTGTAGTTGTTCCCTGCCTCCGATGTGTCCATTTCTCCCCACAGTTTTGTGTCATCTGCAAACTTAGACAGAGTACACTTCACTCCCTCATCCAAATCACTGATAAAGACATTGAAGAATATCAGTCCAAGGACCGAGCCCTGCGGGACTCCACTGCCCACTGTCCTTCCAGGTCGATACCGACCCATCCACCACCACTCTCTGCGTACAACCCTGTAGCCAGCTTGCCACCCACTGGACTACGTAATCATCCAAGTCACAGCCTCTTAATTTGTTCACCAGTATGAGGTGGGATACTATATCAAAGGTCTTCCTGAAGTCTAAGTAAACAATATCTACCCCACTCCTGCATCCAGGTGCTTTGTAACCTGGTCATAAAAGAGGACTAGATTAGTCAAGCATGAGCTACCTGCTACGAACCTGTGCTGGTTTCCCCTCAGCATAATTTTTTCTGATGGACTCTCACATATATGAGCCTTAATAATCTTTTCAAAGACTTTACCAAGGATGGAGGTGAGACTGACTGGCCTGTATTTGCCTGGATCCTCCTTCCTCCCCTTCTTGAAAACAGGAATCACATTGGCCCTTTTCCAGTCCTTCGGGACCTGGCCCGTGTGCAATGAGTGCTCAAATATTCTTGCCAGTGGCTGTGCAATGACATCAGCCAGTGCCTTCAGTACCCTCAGATGGAGCTCATCTGGGCCTGCCGACTTAAACGCATCTAGTCCTTCCAAGTGACTCCGCACCATCTCAGGGTCAACACTTGGTAGTCTGGCGCCCAGCTGTTGTCTATGATCCCATTGTGATACTTGTTTTGCCCCTTGTTTAGGAACACTGAGGCAACAACTCATTGAGGAGTTCAGCCTTGCCCCCACCCCTCCGTCTGTCACCGATTGCTTTTGCCTGTTCAGTAATGGTCCTATACTGCCCTGGGCCTTCCTTTTCCTCCCTATATATCTGAAAAAACAATTTTTTGTTATCCTTAACCTGGGATGCCATCCTCAGCTCCATGGTAGCTTTGGCCTTTCTAACTGCCTCCCTACAACTGCAAGCTGAGGAGGCATACTCTTTAGTAATTTCTCCCTGTTTCCACTGCTTATATGTCCCCCTTTTTGCTCTTAGGCTGCTCTGAATTTCTCTGGTCAGCCAAGGAAGCCTCTTGGCCCCTTTCCCCTTTTTCCCTGCATCGGGATCGTCTCCCTCTGTGCCCAAGGGATCGCATCCTGAAGGCACAGCCGCCCTTCCTGGGCTCCCATCTCGCCAAATCTCTTACTCTGCAGTGCGTCTTTGACTAAATGCCTCAGCTCACTGAAGTCAGCCTTCCTAAAGTCTAGCACTTCTACCCTACTAGTTACCTTTCCCACTCTACGCCTTAAGGTACATTAACGTACCATACTATTCCATAACATGAGATAAGGGACTCTGCCACATTGGCCAGGTCACAGTGCCCAGTTGCAGAGTCCTTGGGATTTCTGTTTTTGGTAGACGGACCAAACTAGGAGGACACTGGAAAGAACCAAATTAGGATGTGTACAGGTGATGGGTTTGTGAAACAAGGGAACAGGCTGACAGGACAGAATGTGGACAGTATGATGACCACAGACAGACCAATCAGCGATGCCCAAAAATAAAGAGTCATCAGAGAAGAGAAAGGATACAAAAGGAAGATTTTCAGAGCAGCAAAGGGTCCAAAGGGTCCCTGAGAGGAGAACCTAAATGCACCATGGACAGAGGGCACACCACCAGTCCATCTCATCCACCCCACTGGGGTTGAGGGAGGGGCTGAGTCCTGACCTCCAGGCTACTGACATCTGACATTCCAGAGAGAACCTCAGAGGGAAGCTCACATGCTGGCCAGATGTACCTTGACTCTGTAAACCCTCTAGCAGATATAGAATTGTTTGCATTATTCTTTAAAATTACCTGTTATAGAACAGAGAGGTTGTGGTCAGTCTCAGGGCTTGGGTCCACCCAGAACAAGGTATCTGGGCCATAAATCCAGTACCAACAAACACACCATTCTCATGGGGTAAAAAGAGCTGGAAATTTACCTTCACCTAAATAAAACAAAAGAATATGCGATTCAAAGATGTTCATTCCTCTTGATACATTTGAGTAGAGAATTTCCTATAACCAAGCAGCTGTCTATTCTTAAAATAATGGGTAATGAGTTTTAGGTATCAGGGAAAACAATTATTTGTTCCTGAAACCAGTAGTCACGATTGCACTTCTTCCCACTGGAGTGTCTTATCTCTTTACATGTGCTTTATTAAGTCTCTGGCCCAAATACTTTAAGATTTTTAGACCTCTAAATCCCACTGAAACCTTACCAGCCATTGCAGATACTTTCTACCAGCAGAGAGGTCTGTGCACTTAGCTTCATTTAAGCTTGTTTCCCTTCACCTGGGATTTTCTTTGGCAGTTTGACAGATTTAAAGAGAGTCAGCTATAAAAAGAGGTGAGTACTAACCATTGTATACACAGGTCTTTCAATATGTTTTTCAGCACAGAAGTTAACATAGTCTTTTGTTGCACACTTTTCACTCACAGAGAAAATGGATGAGATTACACCCCTAGATTTTCTTTATCCATGGTGCACTATCTACAAAGGCCTTATACCAATCTCAGATTTTACTGGGATCTGGAGTAACCCTACCCCAAATTCCCTTGCTGAAATAAGCTTTAAAAAAAAGGTCCTTCCACTTTTCTTTAGTCCCAGATTTGATTGATCATCATGTTAGCTAGACCTGTTGAGGATGTAGCATAGGGAAGAGCATTAAAAGTCTTTATGGAAAAAGCTAGATCATGAACAGTTTAGTTCAAGATGAATTAACTCTAGAAATAATACCATACTGCTCTCTAACAGGAAGAGTCTTCCTGTGTGTACTCTCACTGTTCCAAGAGCCAACAATTATTAGCTGTGTATTCTCTTGGCAAGAATAAATAGGCATTTTAGTAATACAAATAGAAGGGTTTTATTTTGGATGCCTTTTTATGAGTCAATGTTCTATGTAAAAGATTTGCTTTTTAAAAAAAGAAAAATCAAATTTCATTTTCTCTTTACATGATTCTTTTTTGTCTTGTACGCCTAAAAAATGCATATGTACTTTGTTTTCTGCACAACAACAGTAGTTTTGAAGCCTATTTATGGTAAAACTTTGTTCTTAGCTGATTCAGATTCTTCCTCTGTGGTGCACAGCAGTACACCAAAAATGTCTTAAAGGTTCTTATCTTTTAAAAAGTTTGGATTTGATTGCCTCTGACTCTTCACCTCTATTTTCAAAGGTTATACTTAAACTGATGACTACCTATCTCAACCTCTTCCTGAAAAGCATTTGCCCTCGAGCACCAGTCACTTTAGGGCTGTATTGTTTAGTCTTAGGTCAATAGTTTAGTCTCAGAGGGAACAAACGAATATATACTTGCTGTAAACAAATTTCTCATGGAAATAAGAAGAAGGATTCTAAATAGCAGAGGAGCAAGGTTGTAGAACAGTCTTCAAAATGGAGTAGCAAGGGAAAGAAAACCTAGATGGTTTTAAGATGGGACTTAATAAATTTGTCAACAGGATTACATGGCATGTTTGCCTGAAATAGCAGGGGCTAGATTCTTTGGCAGTCCTTTCCAGTCCTGTGTTCCTAGCATTCTGACTAAGCCTTTGTGATACTGAGCTTAAACTTTTGTGACACCTAGTATAGTGTAGCTTCCCCTTCCTAGCCCATAGTCCATTTCTCCTACCTTCAAACTGTAGAAATGCTACTCTTTCATAAATGCTTTCTTTTATGTACACTTTTGCTCTGACATCAATACTTTTTAAGTAATATTTATTCTTTTTTTAATTGTTTATACTGCTTACAGTTCAAATAGTACTACTTTAGGAAACAGTTACATTCTTTTTTCAAGAGATTTAACTTCTGCTCAATCAGGAAAAGATTTAATCTATAAAAATATTCATTAAATTATTATTATAATTATCACAGTTTAGATCCTGTCCTATCCAGAAAGGTTCACAGTGGCTTATGATAACAGACAACACAATTCAATTATGTTTGCAATGTTACAGGTGGATGAAGCTTTTCCATATCCCATACTATCCAGACATTTCATACATTTCACCAAGGAAATTACTCAGGATTATATGATAAAAATTAAGGAACCAAGCAGGGCAGCTGTCTGCATAAGGGATCACTTATGTGGTGTCCTGTGCAGGTAGAGCTTTACAAACTATACCACCCATTTATACTGTATTTTCCTCCTTGCCAACTCAGCACAAAACATGCACATGCATGCACAGACACATGGTACATAAATGAGTCATGAATATGGTCTTTTAGAGTCCCACTTGTAACTTCTAGAGCAGGGGTGTCTAACCTGTAACATGTGCCACAAGTAGCATGGGTAGCCTCAGTACATGGCACAAGTAGATTGGGGAGGAGACAGGCAGAAAACAGAAAGCAGAGCAACAGGGCAAAAATAATTGTCCGTATAATCTGTAAAACAAGTGAAACTGTCCATAAAAGACAATAAAACCATCAGCTTGATTGGTGATCCACTACCAGTATGAAGCTGGATGTAAGTGCTGATACACAGAACAGTGCCACCTTTTGTCTAAGCAGGAGCACAGCTGAGTGTCCTGCAGGGAGATCTGGGCTTTGTGCACCAGAAGGGGGAGGTATGCCCAGGATGAAGCTGAGGGCCAAGAGGACAAAGAGGTAACAAGTTGGGGTTCATATCAGGACAGGGGGTATAGGGCCAGTGGTAGTAAGGTTGGGAAGTGGGCTAGAGTGGATGCAGCACTCCCTTGATGTAACCCTAATTAAGATATATAGGTTCTGCTATAGTTATGTTCTACTATGGCAGCTGTATTCTCATTAGTACCCTCATTAGTATGTAAAATTCAGAGCTTGGAGGCTACTAGTACCTGTTTTACTGTTTGTGGACCTGGGTTTTACTGTTTTGAGGTCACTAGTGGTTCATATGGATGGTAGAACCTGTGGATGGTAGCCCTGGATGATGACTCCTTCCCAACTAGGGGACTCTAGCTACCACCTAGGCACTGTGGTATCTCCCCCTGGATTGGTTTACTAATGATAGATACCATTAACTGTTTGGGTTTTACATAGAGTTTAATAGTATAGGCACCCTATGTAAACAAGTATTCAAGGTACCAATAATTACACACATAATTATGCACATTGAACTGTGACACACTCAAAACTCACAATAAATCATTCCATTTTTGTTTACCTGTTATTATAAAAAAGGCAAAGTTATATGCACCCAGATATTTCTAAATTTTATGTTTGCTATTATTGTTTCTAATTATAGCAGAAGAAAAAAATATGGTCTGTCTCAATATACTGTAAAAACAAAACCTATGAATTACAAATTAAGGTATGTGACACTAAGAGAATTGGTGAACACTTAAACTATAACTACTAATAAAAAATCTTTACAGAAGGAAACATGACACCCCCATCCAAAAAAAGAACTGCATATACGCCGTAAATCCTCTATTATTAACAGGTCTGTAGTATTGTAGTCTTACACTGACATATTCTTTATAAATGTATTTTATGTTCCTTGAATACCATCATTGATCATATTTATTTTTAAATTAAAGTCTGTCTGAAACCAATGGGACATATGGAAAAGAGGAAGCTTTTCAATATTTGTTCAAATAGTCATAATTTATTATTTGTATTGACCCCAAGTGTAAGAGGGGATCCCTTAGGGTTGTTAGGGTTGTATTTTAAGAGAGAAGGTAACATTATAGGGCTACAAATTACTGCAGGCAACTGTGTTAATCCCAGCAGCAAAAAGGTATGCAGCCAAGGGCAGACAAGGCCAGGAGCTACAGAGCTACAAGCAGTTAATTAGAGATTACATTGCAGCCGAGTAGGCTGCAGCAAAATGGAGCAGGCTGATTATTGGGAAGGGCCGGACACAGGAATGGGCAAATCAGGTTGCCACCCAGGGCTCGGAAAGAAAGGGGGCCCAAAAACGGTGATATTTTTTTCCATTGTCCAATTATTATCATCATTATCTCTGGCAAAGGGGTGGGGTGGGGGAATATTAAAAGTTCACCTGGGACCACCAGGAATCTAGGTACAGTGCTATTATTGGACTAAAGAGAAACCCCTGTAATCAGCTGAAAGATATGACCAGAAGGGGTAGAGCTGAGGGTAGTATAAGCCTGGCTCCTGAGCCATGGAAGGTAGTCTGACCATGAATGCTTAAAGGATCAGAACGCCTGTAAGGTTTGGTTACTGAAGGGAGATCCACAGACAAAAGTAGGTTCCCTGAAAACCTGGCGTTGTGCTGTGGGATTTAGGCATTTTGATTCAGATGAGTTTGTTTTTGTAAGCTCTTTAGCTATCTGGAAAGAAGGGAGGGCACTGTGGGTGCCTGGGGAAGGCACTGTGAATTTTGATTAACTGACTGAGAGCCTAGAGAGACTGCTAGAAAAATCCAGTGGAAGACCACCAACCAGAGGGACCAGAGCCTGCAAGCCCAGAGAGGGACAAGTCAGGGGGGCAGAGACTGCAGGTCTCTGAAGGGCAGAGACAGGCCTGACCACAAGGGGAAAGAGACTATCACAGGCCTGTTATAAAGGGCACTTAGAGAGAGAACCCCAGAGATGAATGTCCATTTGAGGTACTAAGGGAAAGAGCCAGCCCCAGCTAGAGATTAAGTGAGCAAGTTGGTTGAGGCCAAGCCTAGGCAGAATTGCCTTGCTCAGGGAATTGAGTTGAAAAACTGGGCAAGACCAGGGGAGCGTTGTGATAAACAGGGAGGAATAAAGTACCCATAAGCTCATTCTGGGATTCTGAGGGTAGCCGTCATAGCATGGCAGGTGAGGACAGGGCGGTACTCTGGGAAACCCAAATGAGAGATAGGATTAGTGGGTCCACCAGATAGCACAACAGCCATCCTCAGAGGTGGGGTCCTGTTGCACCAGGCTATGAATCGATACCTCACTAATGAAGGCAGTGTACAAACACAGAACAAAAAGACAGTTTCTACCCCAGAATAATGTACCTGCTTTCAAGAAACTGCAAGACTAATGAGACAACTCCGTCCAATAGCCTCATGCAGAACAATAGAATTCTACTGTAAGTTGCACTTAGAGTGATTCTAGTGATTCCACGCTTCTGTAAGAAACACCGCATGTATTCCTGTGTGTGTGTGGAGGTGATGATTATGCTAGAAAGCGGGCTTCATTACAGTTGGTAAATTTACAGTAGAATCAGTAGGGCAAAACTGGGCGCTGAAAATGAAAATAAAAACCCTGAAAAAATAGTAAGAACATTAAGCAACATTTAGTAATGTTGCTTATTAACTAGAAGACAATTTTATTATGATAAAAATTATAGTTTGAACTGTTGAATTTGTGTCAATTCTGCCCTGGCGTAATTCTATTTGTATCAATGGAATTTCACTGGAGAGAAATTTTGTCCAGTGCCTGTAGGACAAGCAACAGTGGCTCACTGTTATGTCCAGGTGCTTTGAATCCTCAAAAACATTTTAAGATCTCATACCTTTACTTGTCTATCCCTTTTTTTGATAATGAGCTGGGGTGGGAAGGGGTAGAGGCTTTTTTTATATATTTGATTTCAGTAGAATTCATTGTACTTATTGATTAATGTTTCTAGGCTTTTTGGCAAAGCTCACCAAAGACCAAGGGGAAGCATACCCAGAAGTTGTGAAGGCAAAACATATGGCTGCAGAGGCCTGTGAGACCCAGGGGTCACAATGGAACCATAGGGCTCAAGGTCACAAGGGTACAACCAAAGCTGAGCCAAGCACCTGTGGTCCTGGGCAGTGGGCCCCAAGCAGAAAGGCTCAGCCAGAGTAAACGTGAGATGCTGCCACGGAGGTTGTGATCCAGACAAGAGTCCACTACCCAAAGCCCTCTTTCTCCTCCAGGCAGCCTGCCTTATCAAGTCATTACATCAAGGTGTGGTGGGTGAGATCATGGGGTGGGGGAAGACCATAGAGGAATGAGGGAAGCTAGCAGTGAGAGGCTCAGGAAGGTAAATACACCATTCTGGCACCCATAGGCACTTTTTACCCCATAGACAGATTATGGTTTACTCCTACATGCATTAATAATCTCATTTGCAGTTGTTTTGGTAAATATTA
Organism: Crocodylus siamensis; assembly: GCF_052110815.1. NCBI lineage: Eukaryota > Metazoa > Chordata > Crocodylia > Crocodylidae > Crocodylus > Crocodylus siamensis. The sequence continues at coordinate 252,412,190 of NC_143395.1, forward strand.
CTACAGTGGTTGTGGCAATGGCAACTGGCTATGGCAATGGCTAAATGCCTTCCATTTGAAACATTACACAGCATCGTCCTTTGGAATCTGTTGACAGCTATATCTAACTTTGTTAGAAAGTAGTCCATATTACACATTATCTCAAAAAAGAATGATACCTTTAAGGTAAAGGAATCATCCTGCCCAGGAGACTTAGAAGTTTTTCTGTATCTACTATTTCAATCAGAAATAAAATATAACTTCAATTCTGACACTGAAGAGTTTGCATTAGATTAAAAATAGCTTACTAATGAACAGTTTACAAAATATATGTAGAGAGAGGTGTGGATTTCATTTAAGTATTTTTTTTAACGTTTCCTTCCACGTTTCACTGACTCAGACCTCATGAATATTTGGCTGCTAAATATTGCCATTACTGTGCTTGCCGTAAAACTAGGGATTGGATCAAAATGGAACAGCTGCAGTCATTCATGCATATTCCTGTACACATCTGATCCACCAGTATGTGCAAACTCTCATTTGCTAGCGGTCAGTCTCGCCAGCTCTGTTCAGCTCTTCAGTGCAACATCAAGGATTAGCAGAAGGGTTCTTCTGAGAATGGAGTCCATTATTACTTTGCCAATACTGATGAGGCCAAAAAAGTATGTTTCAGACACTATATTTTTATTCTGTATTTATTTTCACCTGAGAGGGCAACAAAGAAAATAGAAATCAAATTATAAAAACTAATACTTGCACTTAAGTTCTCTGTTTTTGTTGGGGGGGAGGGGGGAGGGGCACAGAGAAACTAGAAATTTAGGAAGCAAGTAAAACTCAAATCCAGAAACATTTAAGATTCATTGAAGTTAATAGGACAACTCAAAAACAAAATTATACACTTAAGAGTTTGGATTAATAGAACCTAACACTGATACAGAGGGAAGAAGTTAGGGAAGTTATTTTTACTTCATAAGAGTATCAAGACATTGTCTACTTTTAAGAGGTAAAGTATTCTGCTAATTGCATGTAAATAGCCAGACTTTAACACTTGGCCTGATTTTCTATCTTTTTAGCTCAGATTGCCTCTAAAATAATATTGTCGGAAAACTTCCATTTACTCTGTTGAACCTCAGTCTTGACCACAGCAGCAGCCTCTTTATCATCCTTTTAAGGTTTTGTTTGTTTGTTTGTTTGTGCTTAAAGGACAGAATGAAGTTTTACATTTTTTCCCCATTAAAATTTTGCTTTAAACTGCCTGCAAGCAAAATATGCGATCCAAATCTTGAAACTTTAGCCTCACAGAGTTCACGGCTCACTTAAGAGGTGGTTATGTGAAATCCAATTTATGTCAATGCTAACAAGGGGGTTGGGATCCTTTACCAGTGTTTGATAAGTACATATTATCTTATATTTTATCTTTAAATTATAGTGCTAAGAATTTTATTTTATACATGTGCAATTTGTGTTCCTTACCTTTCAGCTTTATAGACTACATCTACTTGAGAAGAAAAGGAATGTTTTAATTGGTTAGTTAACATTGTACAAACATGGAGGAGAAAATGGAAAAGTAGTTTTAACAAATTAGCAGGGCAGCTGTCTAGCATTGAATTTAGAAGATTAGAATTTGCCTTGACCATTTATACGGTCTTGCTTTCCAACTCATCTTCACTTATTATAATACAATTAATTAATACGTCTTTGGTAAGCCATGTTACTGCATTTATTCAAATAGTTGATGACCCTAATTATAAGACTACCTCCCCAATAATTAGATTTTATATATGGAAAACCTATAAATTTATTATAATTTTCCAAAATTATTGAAGGTTTGCCTCAAATTTGTCCCTTTCCCATTGCTACAGAAGGGAAAATAAATCTGGGGGATCAGGTAGTCCTTTAGTCTCTGCTTCCCATAACCCTTTCCTCTGGCAGCCCCTTTCCCCTCCCTTTACTGTCAGACCCAGCTCTTCCTGAACACAAGGAAGTTAGGAGCAAATCTGAAAACAATACCCTTAAAATTAAATATGGCTCTATCAATTTGCATATAGTACCAATAGACTTAGTTCATTCAGAACTGATGTATATTACCTTTTTTGAAACTGCTGCAAGTTTCAGCTCAGGTACTTCATAAACACACTTTGGTACCTACTTATAGTTAATATAAACTAAGCATGTGACTAGTGCAAAGCCAAAAGGCTCATGATTTACCACATAGCTCACTGGGCTGGGCCCTACTAGAGTCAACAGTGCTTCAAGCCATGGTAGGCCATGACACTGCATACAGTTCATGGTCTCTCAGTGAGACAGACAATAAGTCAGACATTATGAGATGTAATATTACATGTGCAAGACAGGAAAAGAAATACAGTAATAATTCATCTAGATGTAGAAAAAAGCTTATGATAGGATTTTATGTTTGAAGTGTTGATGAGGATGCTATTTCCAGCAAAGATAATTGGATAGGTCAAAGTATTATATAGTAAAGTAGGAAGCTGAGTACTGGTAAATGGTCACTTGAGCAAAGCATGTCCCATACAAACGGGGTAAAACAGGAATGTACTGTCCCACTATGTATATATGTGTGCAATGGAGCCATTGGCACAGAGAATTTGTGATAAGTTGGTAGCTAAGTGGTATGAAGATACCAGGAGGACAAGAAGTTAAATGTACATTATACATGGATTATGTGAACATAGTGGCCCTGGACAACATATCAATCAAGAGGGTATTGAAGCATACAGCAGACTGTGGTTAAGTGTCAGGGTTAAATCAAATAACATGAAAAGTATGTTGATGAGTACAGGGAATTGGGAGAATTTACAGAAGTCTGGGCTGTAGATGGTAGAGGGTATAAGCAAGATCTTGGGAATCCCAATGGATGTCAAAGGGAAAGGAACAAAGTCATGGGAAACTTTACAGTAAGAGTGAGAGACAGATCTTGGGATCATGGAGTGGCAGAATGTTATCTTTCAAGGGTAAAGTGGCTGAGATGCAAATGGTACTCTTACCAATCATCCTTTACATGGGTTTGGTGTATCCACTATCATGCAACATAGGAAGGCACAGAGTCAGATATGCATTTTTTGCAGGGAAGTAAAAGAGAAAGGGTAGCCAGAGTGGAGCTATACAAATCCAGGGCATTAGGAGGCTGTGCAATGCCAAATTTGGAAAGCTCTGTGTATACTTACTTTATAAGTATGTTTTGCAAAGAGACAATAGAAGAAGTAGGGAAAACTGCATGTTTCTGTTCTTACCTGCCAGGAAAGATGTTAAGATGATGGGGTATGTATAAGGGAGACTGGAAAAGGCCATGGACATGGCAGCCACTGGCCCACTATTTGAAGTTAGAGAGCTTCTTAAGGGTAAAAAAACTCGAGGGAGTGGGATTAGAGTGCTTGAAATACTGAAAGAAGGTGGTTAATATGATAAGAAAGATAAAGTAACAATAGTTGGGGATCTTACAGAAAGATGGCAAAAGTGTGGAAAGGAATGACAGATAATAGATTGAAAAGAGAACATATGAATATCATATGAATCATAGAATATTAGGGTTGGAAGGGACCTCAAGAGTTCATCTAGTCCAACCCCCCTGCTCAGAGCTAGCATCCCCAACTAGATCATCCCAGCCAAGGCTTTGTCTAGCCAGGTCTTAAAAACCGTCAGGATGTAGACTCCACAACCTCTCTGGGTAAACTGCTCTAGGGTTTTACAAACGTCCTAGTGAGAGTCTTTCCTAATATTCAATCTAAACTTTTCTTGCTGAAGCTTGAGACCATTGCTCCATGCTTTGTCATCTGCCACCACCGAGAACAGTCTCTCTCAGGGGTTGGCAAAATTAAAATCATAGATCCAGCTTGCAGTGGACTCCGTTTCCTATCAGCCCCCAGCCGCCTCACCGCAGCTGGTTTCTATGGGGACCCAAGGAGCAGTGGGGCATGATAGTGTTCAAGGTTTCCATGGACAACAGCCCAGGCAGCATTGGCAAGACATGGGGTTTGGCAGGGAGCTGTTCCAGGGGCAGGGACAGGGACAGGGCCAAGATCTTGTGGGGGTGACAGAACTGGCTAGAACCAGATAAGAGCTATGACCTGCTGCCCACACGCCCCAGGCAGGGGCAGGCAATGGATTGCAGCTGTGCCCCAGCTCTGGACCACATTGTCAATGCTGCAAAATCTTGACCCCAGACCCAGACTCAGCCCCAGCCCTGGAGCAACTCCCCACCCAGCTGCACACCTTGCCACCACCATCCTTTCTGTAGTGAGGGGGGAGCCTAAAACTAGACACCAGCCTATACTTGTGCATGGGATTGTTCCATCCTAATTGCAGGACTTTGCACTTCATCATATGGATGATAATACAAAATACTATTCCTGTGAGGGACTTCCAGCATAAAGGGGGTTTGGTAAGATAGGTGGCATGCCCAAGAGGGATGTGGGGGTGAAGAATCTGTACCACATGTATTTTGGGACTGCCGTTTTGTGCAAGGCATATGGGAGGGGGTATTGATTTTTGAGGGTGATCAATATGAACTGTGATTTAACACATGAAATGGTGTTGACGGGTTAAGAGTCAGAGAGATTGAGAAGTTTACTACTTCGTGTGACAGCAGTGATATGGAAGGTGAGAAACCTACTGTTGGTCAAGGAACTGACTTTCAACAAGAAGAGAGTGTTTGGAGTTGGCAATATAGGAATTGAAATACTATGTAGATCAAGATGTGGATAAGATGGAGAAGGAGAAGGAGAAGGCAGAGAACATATGGAGGGAAGAAGCATGGTGGTGTTTCTTCCAATAGGACAAAGGGATGAAGTGATCATTATTATTACTTCCTGGGTTGGGGGGTTTCAGGAGAGCTTAATTTGTTAATGATTAAAAGGGGTATAATAAAAACAAGATATTGTTGTAGGTGGGTACAGGTTGTCAAGTTTTGTGTTAATGTAGTTTCTTTTAGTTGTTTTGTAATTTTAAAAGATTCCCATAAGCATGTTTGCCCTATTTGAGCCATGTGTTTTATAGTCATGCTCAGTATTAGTTGCATTTGATCAACTTCATAATTGGTTTCCACTGCTGAGCACATGCTGCTTTTGACAGCAGATTAATGTTAAACTATGTATCTAGTGAAATATCCTTGTATGCAAATGTAAGATGAGGGGCTTTTTCCCCATGCCAGTTGTGGGGGAGGGGGGAATCTCATCTTGTATTTGAGTAAACATGGTAAATATACTCTTCCCTTCATGAAGTCAATGCCATAGTCCTAGTCACATTTTGCCACCTGGAGTCCATTAAATCTATTGTGATCACCATTAAAAACAAAATGTACCCACAGTTCCCTCACAATGTAATGTGAAGTACCACATCTATTGCCAAGTGTAAAAAAAAATGCAGAATATTAGATGGGCCTCTAGGCATGCAACTGTTTGATCTTTTTAGGAGAAGAGTACTTGGCCTTCTATTTGGAACTATTACATATTCTGTTGATGAAACACAATAAAACAAGTGAATAAATAAAGACCTGAAGTAATAATAGAAGTAGAAACATATTACCATATTTGTCCAAATCCAAGGGGACTTGGAATTTAAGATGACCCCCCCCAATCAATATATTCTCTATATGGAAAATTATACATTTGTTATAATATTCATTGTACAGATTCTAATTATGGCAGGGTCATCTTAAATTCATTTCCCACCCCACTGCTGTGGTAGGGAAAGCAGTGGAAGGAGGAAGTAGCAGCCAAGGGGGCCTCACCCCGCCCCGACCCCTACTTCACCCAGGGCCCACCAGGGAGCCACTCGACCAGAGCTGCGCGAACAGCAAACAGGTGCACTTGTCTGCCCAGCACGTGAGTTAGTGCGGAGTTTGTGCAGGAGGGTAACCGGGAGGGCCCGAGGCCCTGCCTCTGAGCCCACTAAGGTAGACAGTCCGAGCCATAGCTGGCCTACCAACGACATGCTGTGGATGGGCATGCGCCACCACCCGAGAGGTCTGTGGCCCCTCCCCTGGCTCCTCAGAGCCCTCCACCCAGACGGAGCCCATGGTTCTGGGCTCTATGCGGACGGAGCCCCTGGCCCTCAGCTTTGGGGGCTGCCTGTCACTTTTTCAGGCTCTGGGGCCTGGTAGCATGGCCACCTTACCTTGTGAGGTCTGCTTCCTTTTGGGGTCTCTGGCGTGCCAGCTGGAGGAGCTCCAGGCCACAGTTCAGAGACTGCGTACAATCAGGGACTGCAAGCAGGAGATCAACACCTACTGCCAGGCCCTTCTCCCCCAGGAGACAGAGGGTAGACCACAGTCTCCCTCCAAGACAAGGAAGGACTCTGGGACCTCCCATTCTGTCCAGCCAAGAGGTTGGACCAAGGTGGTCAAGGGCCCCAAGGCCCGCCACACTAAGGTCCCTGTCCCGCTGGAGCTTTGCAATGGGTACAAACCTCTTGGAGCCCCAGCAGAGCCTGCAAAGTTGCCAGCTCCTACAGGCAACACAGGATCTACCATAGCTACCACCACCACTCTCCCTAAGACAAAACACAAAATGTTTGTCATGGGAGACCCCATCCTGTGAGGGACTGAGGGGACAATCTGCCATCCTGACCCCTTAGCCTGGGAAGTCTGTTGCTTCCCAGAAGCCTGAATCCAAGACATTGCAGACAAGATCCCATAACTCCCCCAGCCCACTGACCACCACCTTACACTCCTTATCCATGCGGGCACCAATGACATGGCTTGGAGCACTCCCAGTCAGGTCATAAAGCACTACAGGGATTTGGGAGTGGAGATAAAGGGTCTTGGGGCACAGGTGGGTTTTTTTCGATCCTCCCAGTCTCAGGCTACAGGCTGAGGGAAAGGAGGATCGAGGTAGTGAACCAAAGACTGCAGTGCTGGTGTCATCGGGAAGGCTTCAGCTTCCATGACCACAGTCCGCTCTTTGGTGAGAGAAGTAGCAAGCTGCTGGTGTAGCAAAACCCCCAGTTTTTCTTTTTTTTCTTTTAAAATGCATTCCCTCCCCTTCCCCAAACATTTTTGACCTTTTCTTTCCTTCTCTATTCCCTACAGATAAGTATAAATGAGCTAAGACATAGGATACACTTTAGCATTTTATTTTGGTAGCAAGTTGTATTTGTTTTCATAGTTTCATTGTTTGTAGGGTCGGAAGGGACCTGAGCAGATCATCTAGTCCAACCCCCTGCCATGGCAGGAAAGAATACTGGGGTCAAATGACCCCAGCAAGATGTTCATCTAACCTCCTCTTAAAGACCCCCAGGGTAGGAGCCTGCACCACTTCTCTTGGAAGCTGGTTCCAGACCCTAGCCGCCCTGACTGTGAAGTAGCGTCTCCTGATAGCTAACCTAAATCTACCCTCTGCCAGCTGATCACTCCTGGCCGTGCTCGGGGAAACAGTGACTTCCCCCATGCCTGCTGATCCCCCCGACTAGTTTGTAACAGGCCACAAGATCCCCCCTCAGCCTTCTCTTTTGGAGGCTGAACAGGTTCAGGTCCCGCAGCCTGTCCTCATAGGGCCTGCCCTGCTGTCCCCTGATCATATGAGTGGCCCTCCTCTGGACCCTCTTCATGCTGTCGACATCCCTCTTGAAGTGTGGCGCCCAGAATTGGACGCAGTACTCCAGCTGCAGCCTGACCAGTGCCGCATAGGGGGGGAGGATCACCTCCTTGGACCTGCTTGAGATGCATTTGTGGATGCATGACAAGGTGCAGTTGGCCTTCCTGACTGCCTCTCCACACTGCCGGCCCATGTTCATCTTGGAGTCAATGATGACCCCCAGATCCCTTTCCGCCTCCGTGCTGATAAGAGGGGAGTTCCCCAACCTGTAGGTATGGTGCCGGTTGTTCCTCCCGAGGTGCATCACCTTGCACTTGTCTGTGTTGAAACCCATCCTATTCTCGTCCGCCCACCCTTGTAACCTGTCGAGGTCTGATTGTAGCTTGTTGCATCCTTCCAATGTACCCACGTCCCCCCACATCTTAGTGTCATCAGCAAATTTGAACAGGGAGCTTCTTACCCCCTCATCCAAATCGCTGATGAAGATGTTGAACAGTATGGGCCCGAGGACCGAGCCCTGTGGAACCCCACTGCCCACGTCCTTCCAGGTTGAGAAGGACCCATCTACTGCTACCCTCTGGGTGTGGCCCTCCAGCCAGTTGGCGACCCATTTGACTGAGTGGGTGTCTACACCACAGCCCCCCAGTTTCTTAATGAGAACAGGGTGAGAGACAGTGTCAAAAGCCTTCCAGAAGTCCAGGAAGATTCTATCCACTGCAACCCCTGCATCTAACGATCTGGTGATCTGATCGTAAAAGGCCACCAGGTTGGTCTGACAGGACCTTCCACTGATGAACCCATGTTGGTTGCCCCTAAGCATGCAGTTTTGTTTTTTCTCCTTCTTTATATTGTATAATTATTATGTTTATATTGATTTTTACTGTTCTATATTACTGTTTTACTGGTACTATATGATTTAGGCCTATATATGTAAGTTAGCATAAGTCATGTCAAAATTCCATGTTGTTTGTCAAGTCTCCATCCTGTCCCCAGACCCAGTTGTATAACCCATGACTCACACCTACCCCTCCTATGTAACTTGGTTCCTGAATGAATGGGGATGAATGAGGGTGTGTGAGAGACAATGGCAGTAGGTCTAAAAATACCTCCCTCTGAATGACCGAACCATCAACACCAATACCTGGACCAACGACCCAGCCCTCGGAACCACCCTCAGCATTCAAGAAACAAAAGATGAGGCAACCCACCATTGTGCCAGGCTGCACATGCTCAGTAAAACCATCTGGAGCCCTCTGGGACAGGACTGACATTGCCTGGACAGGCCCTCCCCATGGGAGATCAGAGGTAGTCTCCCCCATAAAAAGGGGTAGTGAAGACTGAATCTTTGGGATGCCCTCTCCATCTGGACCAAAACCATGCCATACCACCTATCCACCCAGAGGCCCGGCTGACAACCCCCTCTGGATAACACTTACTGGACAAGGACCCCTTTCCAGCTTGGATAGGTAGCTATCACCCCCCACCACCTCTTCAACCAAGGACTTGGACTCTGCTTCTGTTCCCCACCTTGACTCCAACCCTTCCACTGAGTCTCTTTCTCCTGCTGCCATTGTGTGCGTATGTGTGTGCGTGTGCATGTGTGTGCGCCAATAACTTCATAGGGCTGTGTAGTATGTTGTCTGTTTAATACACCTGTTATTTTGAAACCCTGAGGTGGGTTTTTGTCCGTTTCCTGACTGTTTCATCCTTGCCACCACTTATCTGCCCCCCCAGTCTCTAAGCTGTCAGCCTGTTTCTAGCCCCAAGATCTCAGGTTTCTGCCTCTCTCTCTCTTTCCTGGCTGTCTCCTCCTTGCCACCACTTATCTGCCCCGCCCCCAATATCTCAGCTGTCTGCCTCAGTTTCCAGCCCCAATCTACCTTAAGTAAACTGAAGCCTTGGCCAGCTTCTCTCTAGTCCACCAGTTCTAATCTCAGGTCTAGCAACTTTCACTCCTTACACTTTAACTCTCTCTCTTACCTTAACCTTCCCCCATGTATCCCAGGTACCCCAAGCACACACCTACATACTGTGCCATCCACGTTCGGAACTTACCTATGTGTAGGTGGGCTTTGTGTGTGTGAACTGGTGAGTGTTTGTGTGTGTGTGTATATATATAGATAGATATAGATATGTGATTGTGTGTATGATATATGAATTAGTGATCTGTGTACTGAGTGTATGGATATGGACAATTGATTTTTGTCTAACTTTGGGGGTGTATAGTGTATGTGCTTGAATTGGTGATAGGTATGCATGTGCCTAAGCTAGTTTGGATGTGTATGTGCCTGAGTTGGGTGGGTGTGTGTGTATGTGTGTATGCATCCAATTGATTCGTGTGTTTGTATATGTGCAATTGTGTCACACCCTCCTGTTTAACAGCACAATATTGAGATCCTGAGAGTTGGCCTGATCCCACAGGGCAACACTGGGAAGGGACGACCTTCACCCCTCTCCACTGGGGAGGAGGTTCTTCTCAGCCAGACTTGCTGTTCTGCTCCCCTGGGCTTTAAACTAAGCCCACCAGGGGATGGGCGGACTACCACCACTGCTGGCCCGCTGAGCAACTTTTGCAAAGCCATCAGGCCAAGGCATTTAAGGCAGCCCACCCCTGCCCCAGCCTGAAACAATCTTCAGGCAAGGCTAGGGCCCCCAAGGGGACACCTGCCTGCCTGTACACGAATGCCAGAAGCTTGAGGAATAAACAGGAGGAACTTGTCCTCCTGCTTAAGACAAATAATTACAATGTCATAGGGATAACGGAGACCTGATGGGACTCCACCCATGACTGGACCATGGGTATAGTTGGCTGTATTATGTACAGGAGATATCGAGGGGACAAAAGGGATGGGGGTGTATCTCTGTATGTCAAGGAGAGCTATGCATCCCTGAAAGCCGATATTGGCGACCAGGGTGGATGACTGGAAACCCTCTGGGTTAAAATCCATGGGGAACATGGCACAGGGGACACAATGGTGGGAGTTTACTACAGACCTCCCACCCAAAGTCAAGAGCTTGACCAGGCATTCACCAGGGAATTGGTTGAGGCTGCATGCTCCCAGGCCATGGTTGTCATGAGAGACTTTAACTAGCCAGACATCCGCAAGGTTGCAAAGCTTCCTCTTGTGCATGGATGACCTATATGAGACAAGAATTCTATGGGCCAATGAGAGGTAAAGCGCTGCTTGACCTGGTACTGGCTACTGGGGATGACCTAATCAGTGATGTAATGACTGAAGGGAAGCTGGGTGACAGCGACCATAAGCTGATCACCTTCACCATCCACCGTAAAGCTGGCAAGTCAGTCAGCAATACAGAAGTCCTCAACTTTAGAAAAGCTGACTTTGATAAGCTCAGGAGGCTGGTCAGTGAGGCCCTAAGGAACCATGACCCAAAAGGGAGTTCAGGAAGAGTGGTTGTTCCTCAAAGGAACAATCCTAGATGCACAAGCTAAGGCTATTTCATCTTGCAGGAAAGGCAGCAAAATGGCACATCAGCCCCCTTGGCTCAGCAAGGAACTAGTGGACCTCCTGTGTCTAAAACGAAAGACCTACAAAGGATGGAGTATGGGATCCACCTCCAAGGAGGAATATTCTGCACTGGTGCAAACTTGCAGGGAGCGAACCAGGAAAGCCTAGGGTGTGATGGAATGCCAACTGGCTATTAGTATTAAGGATAATAAAAAGTCCTTTTTTAGATATGTGGGGAGCCGGAAGAAAAGCAGGGGCAACATCAGACCCCTGCTAAACCAGATGGGACAATTGACGACCAACGCCCAGTAAAAAGCCAACCTACTAAATGGGTACTTTGCGTCAGTCTTTCACCAGTCCCACAGGATGCCTCTGCCCATCACGGGACAGGGAGGCCTAAGTAAGGGAGATTCCTTGCCTTCCATCAATGCTGACCTCATAAAGGGACACCTTGAGAGGCTGGACACCTTCAAGTCAGCCAGCCCTGACAATCTACACCCCAGGATACTCAAGGAGCTGGCTAGCATCATAGCTCAGCCCCTGGCATGGATCTTTGAGAACTCCTGGTGCTCTGGTGAAGTGCCTGAAGATTGGAATAAGGCCAACATCATGCCTATCTTCAAGAAAGGGAAGAAAGGGGATCTGGCAAACTACAGGCTCATCAGCCTGACCTCTATCCTGGGAAAGGTCTTAGAAAATATTATCAAAGAGACCACTTTTAAAGGACTGGCCAATGGCAACATCCTGAGGGATAGCCAGCACAGGCTTGTTGTGGGTCGGACTTGCTTGACCAATCTTATTTCCTTTTATGACCAAGTGACCAATCACCTAGATAAGGGAGAGGAGATAGATGTCATATATCTTGACTTTAAAAAAGCCTTTGATCTGGTATCCCATGATCACCTCTTATAAAAACTGGCCAAGTGCAGCCTCAGGTCCACCACAATCTTCTGGCTGGGAAATTGGCTCCATGGTCAGACCCAGAGGGTGGTGGTTGCTAGAAGTCAATCGTCGTGGTACCTGTGACCAGTGGGGTCCCTCAAGGCTCTGTCCTTGGGCCAACACTATTCAACATCTTCATTAATGATGTGGACATTGGTATCAGAACCGGACTGGCCAACATCACCTACAACACCATACTCTGGGGTAAAGCGTCCACACCTGAGGACAGGAGAGTGAACCAGATGACCTTGACAGGCTCAGGAAATGGGTGGATAAGAACCTGATGGTGTTTAACACTGAAAAATGCAAGGTTCTCCACCTTGGGAGGAAAAACCTGCAGCATGCTTATAGGCTTGGCAGTGCTATGCTGGCTAGCAGTACAGATGAAAGGGACTTGGGGGTCATCATTGACCACAAGATGAACATGAGCCTTCAGTGTAATGCTGCAGCTAGTAAAGCGAGCAAAATGCTGGCTTGCATCCATAGATGCTTCTCAAGCAAATCCCAGGACAGCATTCTCCCATTGTACTTGGCCTTGGTGAAGCCACAGCTGGAGTACTGCATTCAGTTTTGGGCTCCACAATTCAAAAAGGATGTGGAGAAGCTTGAGAGAGTCCAGAGGACAGCCACATACATGATCAGAGGTCAGGAAAACAGACCTTATGGTGACAGGCCTAGAGCTATGGGACTCTTCAGCCTGGAAAAGCACAGGCTCAGGGGTAATCTGATGGCCACCTATAAGTTTGTTAAGGGTGTCCACCAGGATCTGGGGGTACTTTTGTTCACCAGAGCACCCCAAGGGACAACAAGATCTAATGGTTATAAATTCCTGCAAGACCATTTCAGGCTGGACATAAGGAAGAATTTCTTTACTGTCCAAGTCCCCAGGGTCTGGAATAGCCTGCCATCAGAGGTGTTCAAGCACCTACTTTGAATGCCTTCAAGAGAAAATTGTATGCTTATCTTACTGGGATCCTATGATCCCAGCTGACTTCCTGCCCTTTGGGCAGGGGGCTGGACTTGATGATCTTCCAAGGTCCCTTCCAGCCCTAATGTCTATGAAATCTATGATGTGATTGAAATAACAGAGACTTAGTAGAATAGCTTGCATGACTGAAGCACTATCATACATGGTGTAAACTGTAAACTATTCAGGAAAGACAGGCAGGGGAGAAGAGGAGGAATTGTGCTTTATGTAAAACAGCTATATGATTGCTCAGAGCTTCGGTATGAAACTGGAGATAGGCTTGTTGAAGGTCTCTGGGTTAAGGCTGGAGGGGAGAACAAGAAAGGTGATGTTGTGGTGAGTGTCTGCTACAGGCCACCAGACCAGGAGGATGTGGTGGATGAGGCTTTCTTCAGTTAGCTAGCAGAAGTTTCCTGATCACCAGTCCTTGTTCTCATGGTGAACTTCAGTCACGCTGACATCTGCTGAGAGGGCAATACAGCAGTGTGCAGGAAACCTAAGAAGTTTTTGGAGAAAGTTGGGAATGACTTCCTGGTGCAAATGGAACAGCCAACTAGGGGAAGAATTGGCCTTTTTGACCACAAAATAGGTGGAGAATATAGTAGTAAATGGCAACTTGGGCAGCAGTAACTGCAAGATGATTGAGTTCAGGATCTTGAGGAAAGGAAGGATGGGAAGCAGCAGGGTATGGACCCTGGACTTCAGAAAAGCAGACTGGCTCCCTCAGGGAACTGATGGGCAGGATCCCTGGCACTGAGAGACCAGTCTAAGTGGGAGAGGAGTCCAGGAGAGATGGCTGTACTTTAAAGAAACCTTACTAAGGGCACAGGAACAAACTATCCTTATATGCAAAAAGAATAGCAGATATGGCAGTAGACCAATTTGGCTTAGCAGGGAACTCTTCAGTAAGCTAAAACACAAAAAGAAAGCTTATAAGAAGTGTAAAGTGGACAAACTATTAGAGAGGAGTACAAGAGTATTGCTCCAGCATGTAGTAATGAAGTCAGAAAAGCCAAAGCACAATCGGAGTTGCAGCTAGCAAAGGGCATGGAGAGTAACAAGAAGGGTTTCTATAAGTATTTCAGCAACGAGGATGATCAGGGAAAATGTGGGTCCTTTACTAAATGGGGGAGGCAACCTAGTGACAGAGAATGCAGAAGAGGCTTCAGTACTCAATGCCTTTTTCATGTCAGTCTTCACGTCAGCTTCTAGACCACTGCACCTGGCAGCACAATTTGGGGGGGAGGTAAGCAGCCTACAGTGGCAAAAGAACAAGTTAGAGACTATTTAGAAAAGCTGAATGTGTACAGGTCCATGGGGCCAGGCAAGATGCACCTAAGGGTGCTAAAGGAGTTGACTGATGTGACTGCAGGGCCACTGGCCATCATCTTTGAACACTCATGGTGATTGGGAGAGGTCCAGGACAACTGGAAAAGGGCAAATATCATGCCCATCTTTAAGAAAGGGGAAAAGGAGGATCAAGTGAACTACAGATCAGTCAGCCTAACCTTAGACCCTGGAAAAATCATGGAGCAGATCCTCAAGGAATCAATTTCTAAGCACTTAGAGGAGAAGAAGGTGATTAGGAACAGTCAGCATGGATTCACCAAGGACAAGTCATACCTGACTGACCTGATTGTTTGCTTGGCTCTCAGGATGTGAGGAAAACAATGGACATGATATAACTTGACTTTAGCAAGTGTTTTGATACAGTCTCCCACAACATTTTTACAAGCAAACTAAGGAAGTATAGGTTGGATAGATGAACCATATGGTGAATAGAAAACTGGCTGGAGCATCGGGCTCAGAGGATAGAAGTCAATGACTTGACATCTAGTTGACAGTGTGGAGTGTCCCAGAAACTGGTCCTGGGGCTGGTTTTGTTCAATATTTTTATCAGTGAACTACAAGATAGGATACAGAACACCCTCAGCAAGTTTTCAGATGACACCAAGCTGTGGGGAGTAGTACATATGCTGGAGGGTAGGGCTAGGATTCAGCGATCTTAACCAATTGGAGGATTGGACCAAAAGAAGTCTCATAAAGTTCAATAAGGAGGAGTGCAAAGGCCTGCACTTAGGACAGAACACACTACTACATGCAGGGGACCTACCAGCTAAGCAGCAGCTCTGCAGAAAAGGTCCTGGGGGTTGCAGTGAACAATAAGCAGAATATGAACCAACAGTGTGCCCTTTTTGAGAAGAAGGCTAACGGCATACTGGGCTGCATTAGTAGGAGCTTTGCCAGCGGATCAAGGGAAGCAATTATTCTCTTCTATTCAGCACTGGTGAGGCCACATCTGGAGTACTATGTCCAGTTTTAAGGCCTCCACTTCAGAAAAGATATGGACAACTTAGAGAGAGTCCAGCAGAGGGCAATGGAAATGGTTAGGTGCCTGGGGTACATGATTTCTGAGGAAAGCTGGCAGGAATTTGGCTTATTTCATCTGGAGAAGAGAAGACTGATGTTGGATTTAATAGCAGCCTTCAACTACTTAAAGGGTGATTCCAAAGATGATTAAGCTAGGGTGTTCTCAGTGGTGGCAAGAACAAGGAGCAAGAGTCCCAAGTTGCAGCAAGGGAAGGTTGGGTTAGGGAGTAGGAAAAACTCTCTCACTGGAAGGGTAATAAAGCATGGGAACAGGTTACCCAGAGAGGTTGTGGAATCTCCATCTTTGGAGGTTTTTAAGACCTGGCCAGACAAAGCCTTGGATAGGATAATATAGTTGGGAAAAGTCCTGCTTTGAGCAGGGGGTGAGACTAGATGACCTCTTGAGAACACCTCCAACCCTAATTTTCTATGATTTTCTATAATTCTCCGATTCTATGATTCAGTATCACAGGAAATCCCAGAATGGGGTAGTGAGATGATGGCAAACACAAATATTTAAGAAGATAACTTGAATGCAAGATTTTCCTATACAATTTAATGCAGAAGATGTCAGTCAAGTCTGCCTCCACTGAACATTATGTTCTATTTATTATATCTGGTGAAAGATAATAACTGAACATTTGCTTCACTTATTTAATATAGCTACTATACGGTAGAATGGGACCTAGTATAGCCTGGACAAAAGAATGTCTCGTCTTTGTCTTTTCTCTGTCTCAAGAAATGGCAAGAACTTATATCCACACTTGTGGTTATCTCTTCCTTCTATATCTCTGCAAGTCTAAAATTATCTATTATCTTTTTCAGATTGTCTTGTTCTTTTCAAAAAAATACTGTTCAGTTAGCAAAACTCACTCATCTGCTGATGTGAGCCCTTAACGAGGCTCCATACCTGGGAATTCAGCATCAGGTCCTTTCCCTGAATATCCAGCCCTTCCAGGAGCCCCACAGACTGGTTGAAATGGCTCTGCAGGCTGTCTCTGGCCCATGGACTGGACCTTTGACATCCTGGATCCAAACTAACAATTTAATTCTCATAGTCCAGGGACTGAAGAAATGGCCTGGAGATTCATTCCCAGTTGACACCACATCACAAAGGACTCACTGGGGGTGTACTGCTCACTGGCATTACAGAACAGGAAATCTAATAAAGATTTCACTGTCTTCTGTAACAAGCGATAAGGACACCAGCCTAAAGACTGCCCATCTACAAGAATCAGAAATTTAGAAGCCTCAATACAGACCACACAGAAGGAGCCTTAACATAGACTACAGATTAAGAATCCTGCTCCCCTCAAGTCAGACTTCCAGAAAGGGGCTTGAAGACTACATCTTTTTCTGGATATGGAGACACGGATCCATCTTCACCCACATGTATGGAAATTATGAGTAAACAGAAACATATGACATCACTTTGATTCTCCCACTCCAGCTTGCATTACTGTGTATGGGCCCACACAGGCACACACAGCAAGCTTACCAGCATAAAAGTGGCTGCAGAGTCTTCCTTATGAAAATGAGGGCTTTAAATAATGTGAAAATCTCCCCAAATCCTCATTGCTAAGATAAGAAATTAGCCACAAAGATTTAGGAAGAAGCATATTTTATTGGGAAGGCTTAAAATCCTGTGACAAGGAATTTACACTACAAACACTGACAGTACTTGAGCAATAACTTATGGTCCAATAGAATAAAAAATAAACCTTATGGTCCCCTGTCTCACTATCCCTTCCCTTTCCTAAAATAAAGTATTGTGTAATTTCAGAAACTGGAATTCAGAGCTGGAAATTTGGCCCCCTATAAAAGTCTTGTATGCAAATGATATATGACACAATAGAGAAATGACAGTTGGAAACATACAGCCCAAGTGTTTAGCATTTGGTTCAAGATTTTTCTGGATATTGCATGTTTTAATAATTGCACACAAAACAGGATCTCACATTTCATCTAGCCTTCTGGACTGATATTAAATAAATTATCTTAATACCTCCAAGTTAGGGTACTTTATTTCACAGGTACAAAAGTATGTAACTTTGGAGATAACTATAGGGTGTTCTCCAAATAAAAATCATAGTAGTATGGGCTGACAACGTACCTTTTTACTATCGGGCATAGAACTTCGGGACTTTTACTGAATAGTAGCATTGTCTATTACACTGTAATGATAGCATTGATAACAGAAGGAATTTATATTTACAGATACATTATTTTGTTAGAAATAGAAAGTGCTATTTTCAATTCTATTTCTAACACTGATTTTGTGGGAGATACCTGTAGTCATGGAAAAATAGCTCTTTAATGTACCTTTGATATACTTAACAGAATTCATTATTTGGACATTCAATACATTGGGTATACAAAATAGGATAACTATTATACCATTAGTATAATAAATGCCATTTTAAAAGTAGTATAAATTACAAAATGCAGCAGCTAGGAATAATGTTAAAATTTGTTCATCCTTAACTCTGCTCCTATATATGACTTTATGTGATCTTTAATTGTAAATTTTTCTAAGAAGAAATCATATTTTTCACTAATTTAGGCAATGGACATCCAGCTTCTAGGTTGTGACTCAATGGCTGCACACAGATGGGTGCAGACGTTTGGTTCCCTGGGGACAGGTAGCAGCGGCACACATTGCACTGCGGTTACTTGTCCCTGGGGAATGCCCATGCAATGTACACTTTGGTGCTCAGCAAGTTACCCCAAGGATGATGGGGGAGGCTGGGCCAGCACTGTGCTGCCTCCAGCAGCCTTACCTAGGCTCATGGGAGCCTCCTGGGGCTGCAACAGCAGCGATCCTGCCAGGCAGAGCCTGACTAGCAGCCACTGTGCAGCTCCAGGCGGTCCAACTCCACTTTTCAGCAGCATGTGCTATGCACTGCTCTGTTCCTTTTTTTTTCCTCCAGGTTTTTTTGACCTCTGGATATCCAGGGGTAAATAAAACCATGGGGGAAAAAAAACTGGAGCAGCCCACACATGCACAGTTAGTGTGCCCTTGCAGCATGGAGAACACCTCAATGTGCAGTATGTGGTGCTACAGACATGTTTGTGATGCCACATACTGCATGGCTGCACTCATCTGGACATGCCCAAGGTGTGTAGTAGCAGTAATAAAATTTGTGTAAGTGACATTGGAGTTTTTATAAATACAGATAGTTTTACTGTTAAATTTCCTCTGAGAGACTTCTATGACTTCAGTTCAATATAACACTATGCTGGAGCACTGCTTCAGAACTCATGGGGTGCATCCAGATGAGCACACATGTGCCTCTTGCCCCATCTCAGACCACTTTGAGACAGGGCAAGAGGCACATATGAGAATGAAAAAATGTTCCCCTTAACATAACCCCCAGTTTTTCTTCTTTCTTTTTTTTTATATATACATAGATATGCATTCCCTTCCCTTTCCCAACTATTTCTGACTTTTTCTCTTTCTCACTATTCCCTATAGATAAGTATAAGTGAGCTAAGACATAGGAGAAGTTTCAGCATTTTATTTTGCTAGCAAGTTGTATTTGTTTTGTTTTTCTCCTTCTTTATATTGTATAATTATTATGTTTATATTGATTGTTACTGTTCTATATTACTGTTTTACTGATACTGTATGATTTAGGTCTACATGTGTAAGTTAGCATAAGTCATATCAAGTTTTCATTTTGTTTGTCAAGTCTCCATCTTGTGTCCCCTGCCCAGGCATACCCTACTGTAACTCTCCTCTGTGTGACTCATACCTACCCCTCCTATGTAATTTGGTTCCTGAACAAATGGGGATGAATGAGGGTGCTTGAGAGACAATGGCAGTAGGTCTAAAAATAGCTCCCTCTGAATAACTCCATCAACTCCACGACCCAACCACCACCCTGCAATGACCTTCCCTGGCTCAAGATTTGAAAGCCAAAAACTGTTGAAGATCCCACCCAAGCCACCATTACAGGCACCTGAAACTCCATGTTCTGACCTGGAATGCACATATTCAGTGTACCAGGGGCTGGCCCTTGCCTGGGCAGGCCCCCTGTCACTGGGGTCACAGAAGGTCTGCCCCTATAAAAGGGGGCAGTGGAGACAGACCGAGTGGGAATGCCATTTTCCATCTGGACCAGACCAGCTCTATGTCATACTGCCTATCTACCCCACAGGCCCTACCGGAGACCCCCTCTGGACAACACCAAGCCAAAGGAGACACTGACTGGCCATCCAGGATCAACCTTAAGCCTGGGATAGGTAGATATCACCCACACATGTCCTCCTACAATTTAGACTCTGTCTCTCTCTCTCTCTCCTCCTGGACTTCAGCCCCTGCACCAAGCCTTTTTAACCCCTACCGCCATTGTATGTGCATGTGTGTGTGTGGGTGCAAAGGAACCAATAAGATATTGTGTCACCAGCTCCCCTGTTCAATAAAACAACTGTCATTTGCAACCCTGAGTTGGATTGTGTTTTACTGAACTCCAGTCCCTTCGCTAACTTCAATTCCAGTCTCTCTCTCCCTCTCTCAGCTCCAGCCCTGCTCCAGCTTCATTTCCCAATCTTCTCTCACTTCCATCTCCCCTTTTCTGCCACCTTTCAGTCCTTCCCACCATTTTTGCCACCCGGCTCCACTCCCACTATCCACTGCCTCTTTCCCATGTCTTTCTGCAGCTGTTCCTGCCATTTCTGCTGCTTTTAGCCTTCTGGCCCCACTCCTGCCATCCACCACCCCCCTCCCACCATTTCTGCCACTTTCAGCCTCCCGGCCCTGCTCCTTTCTACCTCCTGCCACCTCTCCCCGCTCCCTATCTCTCTCTGCTTTCTCTTCCTGACCTTTCCTGCCCTCTCTCTCTGTTCTCTGATCTTCCCTGCACCCTCTCTAGCCACCCCTCTCTCCCACAGTCCTCTGGCCTACCACTAACTTCCCCGCAGCTCCTCCAGGCTTCCCCATAGTTTTCCCAGCAGCAGGAGCCCTTCTCCAGCTACCAACACCAGCAGCCCCTCTCTCTGTAGCTTCCTGAGCTCCCCAGCAGTCCCTCTCCAGCATCCCTGGTTCCCTGAACCAGCTCCCAGTTCCCTCCGCACTCTCTCTAACTCCCCTACAGCCCCAGTTCCAGTTTCCCTCTCTCCACTTACCTTTTGGCTCCCCCATAGCTCCAGCTTCAGTCCCAGCCTTTGTGCCGGCTTCTCACCAGTATCACTTCCCTGTTCTAAAGGCTTTGGGCATTGTCCTTTAATCAATTAACATCAATTAAACTGAAGTAACCCCAAGCCTCAGTTCCTCAGCTAACTTCTGTATAGTCTACTGGTTCTAATCCCGGTTCTGGCAACTTTCACTCCCTACACTTTAACGCTCTCTCTCTCAACTTAACCTTCTCCCCCAGGTATCCCAAGTACCCCAAGCACACACATACCCGCACCATACCATCCAAGTTAGGAACTCACTTGTGTGTATGTGTAGGTGGGTGATATGTGTGTGAACTGGTGAATATATATATATATATATATGTCATTGTGTGTGTGATATAAGAATTAGAGATCCACATAGGTGTACTGAGTGTGTGGGTATTGACAACTGATTGTTGGAAACTAATTTTTGGTGTGTATAAGCTTGAATTGGTACTAGGTGTGCATGTGCCTAGGCTGGTAATTTTGGATGTGTTTATGTGTCTGAGTTGATAGTGTGTGAGTATATGTGTCTAGTGTGTGTGCATGCACTTACTTGCTTTTTTAGTGTGTGCATGTGCAGTTGTACACCATGCCCTTCTCTCTAACAGCATGATATTTAGATCTTGAGCATTGGCCTGACCCCACAGGCAACAGCCAGGCAGGGGGCACACATGGCAGTAGTGCCGCACAGAGGCCAACCCTGCAGCCACAGCCCACTGGCAGCTGGCTGTACAGTCCCCATCCAGATTTGGCAGGTGGGCAGCAGGTCACAGCCAGGCAGCAGCTCCCACTGCCAGACTGCTGCAGTGGGTAGAGGGTGCAGGGAACTCTCAGGGCTGCTTTAGCAGTAAAGCTAGCACAAGGGGTAGCATCTCCAGATACCAATTGGCTAGGCCCCAGAAGCTCCTAAGAGTGAATAGCCCTGAGCTACTTGTCAGGGAAGCTTTTTGTACTGCTGGGGTCAGGACAGAACAGCTTTTTATACTGCTGGGGACAGCACAGGTGCTGGGCCCGGATCTGGCTCCCCCTGGCTGCAGATCCAGGAGGAACCAGGCAAGGTTATCTTGCTCCACAACAAAGTATATGTCTGAGCATGTGTGCTGAGGCAAAAAGCCCTGGCTCTAATTTGCACTGCTTCTATTTGATCTGCTGCAAGTGCACATGCTTGCATGTGTGGATGAAGCCATGGTGATTAAGCATTGCTTACAGGGTGTACAGCAATACTTCTTGCAGTATGTCAGGATGCTCAAACAGTCCCAAACCTGTTTCACTGGCACAACCTCCCAAGTTCATGGCATGTTGTGGTATGGCTGTGCCCCTATTGTACAGATTTTGATATTTCCTTTTCTCTGTGACTCTCAATTCTGGGTCAGACTGTGACTGAAATACACATCTCTCTGTTTTACATGGAGTACCATGAGGCAAATGTGTATAAGGACAGGGTGTATTCAAGCTTACCTATCTGCCCCCAGTAAGCAGTTTACACCCTGATAAAGCATGGTGTAACATCTGTGGTGGCCTTCAACTAGATTTACTTATCCAGCTTTCCATTAAAACTGACTCAGTAAAAGTGTTGCTTATCTTATAAAGTTCTTTGGAGCTTTGCAGATTTCCATTTAATATTCTTTAATGTCATTACAGCATTAATAATCTGTGCCTAAAAAGCAATAAAACGTTACATTTCTTGTTTTATGAAGGTATCTTCATAAGCCCGTGATTTTCTTGTTACTCAGCTTTTAATGTACCATAAATAGAGCACAAGTAAGGATACTCATATGCTTTATGACACCAATGATTTGTCCTAATTTAATAAGACCATGTTTATAACCAATGCCTTTCCCATTGGCCTATTGCCTCTCACTGCAGAAAACAAATGAGTTTTGAACAATTACTACAAAAAATGAATTGGAAAGAATTTCAGAAAATAAGCAAGATTTTTTTTTATGTAAAAGTCATTGGTACTTTTGTAGCTAGTGTGTACTTGTATTAATTAAAAAGTAAAGATCAACTGGAAATCAGAATTTAAGATACCTGTTACATGCATGTATCAAGTCCTTTTCAAAATTCTATGCATCATTGATATTGTACTCAGGTTATATTCAGGCATAATAACTACTGATATCAAAGCATACCAGTATAGGCAACTATTTGTTATGCAAGTATTACATCCACATGATTCTGTAACAAATCAAATATAGGAAAACCACTCTAATTTAAACCCTACTTCTCTCAGGGTCAAAGTTAGGGCAATCTGGCTAGCTTATATTGCTACAGGGTAACTGCTGATGTGAACTTCCAAGTCAGAGCTCCCAATATCATTTTAAAACAGACAAATGTACATTTGTCCATATCATAAGCTTTTAATAAGAGTATGTAATGGGGTCCCTACCCCATCACTGAAGGAGAGAGGAAGCCAGGGAGCCACTGGCTGACTCTAGCCTGCTTGAGAAACTAATAGGGACAGGGGGTCCTTAATAAAATGTTTGTCTGCCCCAGGCCAACACAGTACAGCCAATGATTGACAGGCCTGGAGTGGAAATAATGGGTCAGGTGACCCAGAGCCAGTGTTTGAGGCATGTAAGCCAAGGGCCATAGGCAAAAGCAGGGGGTATTAATCCTAGCAGATTGCAAAGAACAATGCTCCAGGGAGGAGAGGGGCCAGACTGGCCAAGGAGGAAAGACTCCAGATTGGAGGGAAGCTACAAGGAAGACCACGCATGACCAGGCAGCCAAGATAAGTATTTTGCGCCTGCTGTTCTAGCTCATTGCCATACGGTGGTGCTGACCCAGGTTTGGGGGAACCTTTTGTTTGGGAGTGGATGCCACTGAGAAGGGTACCAGGGGTACCCCAGGTCCAAAACCCCTCAAGGGAAGGGAGCACTACTGTCAACAGAAGGAACGCAGTGTCAGACAGAAAAGACCAGAGCTGAGGGGCCCAGAGCCCACAAAGAGCAAGGCTGGACCCTGGGACAGTGGATCTCAAGCAGAGGGACCCAGCCAAAGTCAAATGGGTCAAGGCCAGGAGGTCTCATCCCAGACAAATGGCTACTTGAATTTTCAAGTTGGTAAATAGCCAGCTGATAATTGAGTACTTTGCATTTCCAGCAAAATCAACAGAACCTGTTTTATCTATTTGACCACATTCACACCCATTCCACAACAAGGAAGCATGGAAATAACTAATTACAGGCTCTGGAGCTATACCTTGTGGATGAACTACATAACTCTCAATGCAAACAGACCCTAATATGATAGACGTTACACTTTAAACAGTCTCAGAACCTGGTTCAACTACATCTGCTTCAGCTAAACTAGGTTCATTGAGCTTTAGTTATCACATGATGATTGGGCCCCTAAATGAAATACAACCCCATGCACATGCATCATGTTATGGGTTGTAACACATTATCAGGTTGTAAAGTATAACGTCTATCATGACCCTAAAAGCTTCCTGTAATGTTTTTGTGGTATATCCATTCTTTTTCTGTCTAACTGGCCATTTTTTAAGCAGGACAAACAGTTTGCATATGAGGCCAGTCACTTTTTCTCCCTATAGGCCCTCCCACAGCCATTAATGTATTCACAACATATATAAAGCTTCTCTTCACCTTCAAAAAGCTTATATTGGGAAATGACTCTGAATTTCAGAAAACTACAGCTCTGAATTCAAGTTTCCATAAGCAACACAGGTCCTATCTTCCCTATTTTTTACCCTACCCCCTTCATGTATCTATCACTTTTAAATCCCACTAAACTAATCCTTAGTGTTTCCTGTTGATGAAATTATAAAGAAATAGTATTTCAGACACATGTTAAAGCAGCTTTTCTACTATTATTATTTTTAATGAGAGAAAAAAGAGACGGAGTGTGAGCTAACAATGAGAAAATCCTTCCATGAACTAATCAACAAATTTCAATTTCCTTTATAAGAAAATAATAATATTTAACATATTAGGATAATAAGAAAGTAGAGCTGGAAGAGACCTCATGAAGTCATCCTGTCCTTCTCAAGGTAGAAAATCCCTGACTAAACCATCCCAGCAAGTGTCTGTTCATCCTGCTCTTCAAAACTTCCAAGGAAGGAGATTCCACAACTTCTTACGGTAGACTGTTCCAATCCTTGACCACCCTCATAGTCAGAAAGTTCCTTCTAATCTCCTGTTCTAGTCTAGATGTGGTGATTCAATACTTTTTAGGCATCATAAACTCATCGTGGTAGAATGAGTATATAGAAGTTTGATTTCCACTAAATTCAGAATTGTTTTCATAGCATAATATACCTTATTTACTCAAATACAAGATGACCCTGACTATAAGATGACCCACCAATAATTAGATTCTATATATGGAAAATATATAAATTTGTTATGTTTTTCCAGGTAAATAATCTAATTATCTGAGGTTTACATTGAATTTGTCCCTCCTCCACTGCTACAGAAGGGAATATAAATCTGAGGGGTTCAGATGGCCCCCTTGCCCTCAGCTTCTAGAACTTCTTTTCCCTCCAGCCTCCTTACTGTCAAACCCCACTCTTCCTGAGCATATGGAAGAAAAGGATAAATTTGAAAATATTAACTTTGGATTATGGGTACCTACAGATTTAGCTCATCCAGAATTGATCCATTTAGCCTTTTTTTGGAAACTCCTGCAGGTTGTGGCACAGGTACTCCATAAACACACTTTTAAAAAGCACTTTCATACTTACTTGCATATAGTACAAATTATGTATGATATTAGTCCAAAGCCAAAAGGCTATATAATTTGTTGGGGTGGGCCCCAGAAGAGTCAACAGCATTTCAATCCATGATGACCACATAGCTCAGCACTGATCATTGTGTGTGTGAACTCTAGATACCCCCCACAAAGGATATGAATGCTAATTGACCCCTTATGACTGGAACCAGGTGCTCTTGTCAAGTGCTGGGATCCTCAAAAATGTATACGCAGATGAGATGCAGGGCAACCTGGTGCAACTCCACTCCATGAAAGGTGGAGTTACACTAATCACATGATAGGCTGAAAGAGGGGGAGACAGAGGGATCATGGGTGAATTGTTTGGGGATGGCTTTTTCATGATGTGTGCCCAGCATTTAAGGCTGGTGAAAAAACAGGAGCCATTTGAAATGAGAAAAAGGCATAGCTCAGTTGTGGGAGTGAAGAAATCAAAATATAGTAAATATAGTGGCTCACCATGATTTGCAAAAGTCATAAGGGGAAATTAGCATAATAGGCAATAACAAATACGTTATTCAAATGGGCTGCATTAATCTATTGTTGCAGTAAATTCCCATCAGTAAGTTTGCCCATATGGATCATGTATTTTATAGCATGTCAGTGATGACTGCACTTAATCAACTTTATATTTGGCTCCCATTACTGAGAACGTACTGCTTTTGGCAGCCGTTCAATGATAAACATTGTATTTAATGAAGCTTCCTTGTACTCAAATAAGGAGCTTTCCTCCCCCCCTCCCCCCCCCGGGGTGATTGGAGCAGAAAAAACTCACCTTATACTTGAGTACATACAGTATTACCAGAATGGTCATCCCTATTTTTTTATGAAACAAGTTATGTATAACAAAATAGATACCTTCTATATCTCTTGAAAGCAAGCTCACAACAGTAAGCATGCAGTAATAAGGTTAGAAAATGCGCTGAATTTAGCTGACTTATTCTATAGTTTTATGTTCTTTGTGTTAGTTTGAGAATCAATGGATAGATAAATCCTTTGCTTTCAGTTAGGACAGTAAGTGAATCCTAGATGTTTTATGTTATGAAAATTACAATAGCAATGGAGCCAAATTTTTCAAATATACAACCTTTACCATAAAACATCCTTCTTGGATCCTATGATTGTTAAAATAAAAATAATAAAGCATTGTTACCAAAAGGGAGATTGTTCCCTTGTGACATTCTCTGTTTTGATTTGGAAGGGATTTTATTGTGACAGTAAAAATAAATGTATTTTCGATTTAAGTCAAGCACTGAATGAAACTAAAAATACAGAGGAAGATTTTATTTAAATACTATAGAGGCCTTATGATTTAAAATTCTGGGTCATCTCATCTCAATCCCCAGATATTCACCTAAAACAGGCTGCAGCTGAATCAAATACATATTTATAAAGAAATAAAGTGTATACAGGAATGCCACCTCTGATCTTAATTTTCCTATCCCACTAAAGAGGACTTATCCCATAAAGATATATTTATATGACGTCTTTACAATCTCTCATTTTCTACTATTTCATACCTAGTTATTCATCATCACTGTAGCCTTTGCCAAGCCAAACTGTGGGACAGTAGTCCATCATATGGCACACAGATTCACAGAAGTTTAGGGCTGGAGGGAACCTCATGAGATCATTGGGTCCAGCCCCCTGGCAGGAAAGCCCCCTTATGAGAGCTAAAAATACTAATCTTCAGGAGCTATCAGTCACTTCAAATATAGGAAGAAAGAAACCTAATCCAGCAGAGCCAGAAATGCACCCCTAACTCCAGCTGCCTACACTAGCAGGTGATAGTCTGCCCATGGATGACTCTGAAAGCCACCAAGAGAACCACATAGGCATTTTCCATATTTTACAACTCCATATGTTACTTCGTACACCTCCAAATGTGTTGCAGTCAACATTACTTCTTTTCTCCCCTGTTTGAAATCACACTCCAAGTACCATGGAAAAGCTTCCAACAAAATGTGGATGACCTCTACCTGACTCAAGAAGTCTATGGGCCAATGAGAGGCAAGGCGCTGCTTAACCTGGTACCAGCTATGGGGGACAACATAATCGGCGACCTAGTGGTCGATGGGAAGCTGCGTGACAACGATCATGAGCTGATCACCTTCACCACCCACCATAAAGCTGGCAAGTCAGTCAGCAACACAGAAGTCCTTCACTTCAGAAAAGCCGACTTTGACAAGCTCAAGAGGCTTCTCGGTCAGGCCCTTAGGGACCATAACCCCAGGGAGATGGGAGTTCAAGAAGAGTGGTTGCTTCTCAAGGAAGTGAGAATGCACAAGCACAAGCTAAATCTATTCCAACGTGGAGGAAAGGCAGCAAGAAGGCACAGCAGCCCCCCTGGCTCTCCAGGGACCTAGCGGACCTCCTACGGCTAAAAAGGAAAGCCTAGAAAGGATGGAGGACGGGATTCACCTCCAAGGAGAATTATTCTGCACTGGGCCGGTCCTACAGGGAGCAAACCAGGAAAGCCAAGGCTGCAACTGAACTCCAACTAGCTTCAAGTATCAAGGACAACAAAAAGTCCCTTTTCAGATATGTGGGGAGCCGGAGGAAAAGCAAGGGCAACGTTGGACCCCTGCTAAACCAGATGGGTCAACTGGCAACTGACGCCCAGGAAAAAGCCAACCTATTAAATAGGTTCTTTGCGTCAGTCTTTCATCAGTCCCATTGGACGCCCATGCCTGCTATGGGACAGGGAGATCCAGGTGATGGGGATCCCTACCCTCCATAAATGCTGACCTCGTGAAGGGACATCTTGAGAAGCTGGATACCTTCAAGTCAGCTGGCCCTGACAGTCTGCACCCCAGGGTACTCAAGGAGCTGGCAAGCATCACAACCCAGGCCCTGGCACGGATCTTTGAAAACTCCTGGCGCTCTGGTGTAGTGCCCGAAGACTGGAAGAAGGCCAATGTGGTGCCGATCTTCAAGAAAGGGAGGAGGGTGGATCTGGCTAACTACAGGCCCATTAGCCTCACTTCTATCCTGGGGAAGATCCTAGAAAAGTTTATTAAGGAGGCCATCCTTGATGGACTGGCCCAGGCTAACATCCTAAGGGATAGCCAGCACAGGTTTGTTGCAGGTAGGTCTTGTTTGACCAATCTCATTTCCTTCTATGACCAGGTGACCTATCACCTGGACAAGGGAGAAGAGATTGATGTCATATACCTGGACTTCAAAAAAGCTTTTGATCTGGTATCCCATGATCACCTCTTGGCCAAACTGGCCAGTTGTGGCCTTGGCTCCACCACGATCCGCTGGCTGGGAAATTGGCTCCGTGGTCAGACCCAGAGGGTTGTGATTGATGGCAGTCACTCATCATGGTGCCCTGTGACCAGTGGGGTCCCTCAAGGCTCTGTCTTTGGACCCATCCTGTTCAACATCTTCATTAATGATGTGGACATTGGAGTCAGGAGTGGACTGGCCAAGTTCGCCGATGACACCAAACTTTGGGGCAAAGCATCCATGCCAGAAGATAGGCGGGTAATCCAGGCTGACCTGGACAAGCTCAGCAAATGGGCAGACGAGAACCTGATGGTGTTTAACACCGAAAAATGCAAGGTTCTCCAGCTTGGGAGGAAAAACCTGCAGCATTCTTATAGGCTCGGCAGTGCTACGTTGGATAGCACTACAGAAGAAAGAGACTTGGGGGTCATCATTGACCACAAGATGAACATGAGCCTGCAATGTGATGCTGCGGCTAATAAAGCGACCAAAACGCTGGCTTGCATCCATAGATGCTTCTCGAGCAAATCCCGGGACGTCATTCTCCCCTTGTACTCGGCCTTGGTGAGGCCGCAGCTGGAGTACTGCATCCAGTTTTGGGCTCCACAATTCAAAAAGGATGTGGAGAAGCTTAAGAGGAGTCCAGAGGAGAGCCACGCGCATGATCAGAGGTCAGGAAAACAGATCTTACGATGATAGGCTGAGAGCCATGGGACTCTTTAGCCTGGAAAAGCGCAGGCTCAGGGGTGATCTGATGGCCACCTATAAGTTTATCAGGGGTGACCACCAGGATCTGGGGGAATGTCTGTTCACCAGAACGCCCCGAGGGATGACGAGGTCGAACGGTCACAAACTCCTGCAAGACCGTTTCAGGCTGGACATAAGGAAGAATTTCTTTACTGTCCGAGCCCCCAAGGTCTGGAACAGTCTGCCAGTGGAGGTGGTTCAAGCACCTACATTGAACACCTTCAAGAGTAAATTGGATGCTTCTCTTGCTGGGATCCTATGACCCGAGCTGACTTCCTGCCCTTTGGGCAGGGGGCTGGACTCGATGATCTGCCGAGGTCCCTTCCAGCCCTGATGTCTATGAAATCTATGAAAATCAGTAGTGTTACCTGTCAGCTCCATGTTTTTGGGGAACCCTGACACAGAACACAGACTGTCTGACTCACAAAGAATCACCCCCCCCTAAACAGAAACTTATTAAGATGCAGTGAGAGACCCTCCAGATAAGGGTGACAAAAGTGAAACAACTGCCCTAGGTCTCATTTGCATCTGAGATGGGAACAGATGACCATTCATTTACATGAGAGATGGAGAACAAAAAACCTGAAGCAGAGACTGCAGTGAATTCTGGGATCAGCGAAGCAGGGGAGCACTGCATGATGGGGAAGCTGTGTTCCAAATGCTGATCAACCCCCACACCCAGCTCAGCATTTATCAGACCCATTCTAATCTGGATTTACAAAGGACTTTTCCTTCCCCCCCCACACACACACCTCTAAGCAAAAGTAAGTTTATTAGGCATCTTGGGCCATACATTCTCCGGTCCCACTATGGGAGGCCTATGTAAACTTAATTGGCTAAAACTCGGTTGCCGGGTTAGGGAATGCTGAGGCAATAGACCGAGTCAGAGTGGGTATGGGCAACGTTTGAACAATGGTACAGGGTTCATCACAGCGTCCAGCCCGTTGGAGCCCTGTCCACAAGTGTTGTCATACTTTTCCCGAGACGACTGGTGGAAGTCCTCTCCACAACAGGTTATGAACACTCCAATAAGTGCCTTAAGTCTGTTAAAAGACTATAGTAAGATCTGGAAAAGTCGTGCTAAGCTGAGGCTTGTTCACAGCAAGTAAAAATCCAAAACCCTGATGCTGCAATCTATTGTTTGTGAAGATACCAGGAGATACCCCATCAAGTATATAATGTCAAGCTGACTCCCAAGTAGATGTTTCCTGAGTATCAGTCAAGTTCCTGAGATGTTCCTCCCAGATAAACCCTTGTCAATAGAGAGGACAATTTGATTTACACTATTGAGAATGACTGAAAGAAGCTGAACTGGGGATATAAAAATCTGTAAAAGAAGCAGCAGTGTGTGTGCTGACACCACCCGCTTTCTTCTGGAGAGGCTGCAGGAGGAAGATCATCTCCCTTCAAGGATCGTGCTGAGAACTTTGACTGTCAGCTTTGCAACCCAAATGCCTTGGACTGGTGAGATCCCAGCTCTCTCTCTCTTTTCTCTTCTCTCTCTCTAAGCATAGATTTCTGAACTTGAACTGTATTAGTTAAGCTTGAGCTAAGTTTCCCCAAATACTTAGTGAAACCAGGGTATACTGTGACTGTTTGTGTTTGTTTTTCCTTTGCATGTCTGTTACTACCAGTGTCAATATATATTTCATCTACTTAGCAATAAATAACTTTTATAGTCAAACTGGTGGTAACTAGGTATATTTTGCCTTCTTTACTTCTCTTTCCCCACTTGCTCTTTAGCAACGGCCCTCTTACCTAAGCTAAAGATCCCTGTGAAGCCCAGAAATACTGTGGGGTCTGCTCATCAAGAGACTAAAAGATTGGGATGTGCTGAGTTTGAGACACATAAGGGGATCAGCTTGTACAGGCTGATTGACCCAGTTTGGCTCAGACGTGCCCTAATGAACTGAATGCTGGCCCATGCGGGTGTCATCTGGACACCCAGCCAGATTCAGAGGTATTCTGTTTAACTGTGTGCTTGTGTCTGACTGTAGTTATTGTTGCTCTGATGAACTGAGTCTTGGCATATGAGGGTGTCAGCCTGCCCATGCTGATCAACCCGGCCAGGTCAGGCGTGTCACGTTAATCTGTGTGTGTTTGTGTGTATGACTGATTTGGGGACTGGAGGAACCCAGCCCCACTGAACTGAGTCCTGCAAGATAGCTCCATTGGGGGTGAGGGCTTGCAGAAGGGGGAGATACAGCTCCGTATAGAAACACAAGCAGCACATTGATAGAATTACCAAGACCCTAGCCCTAATAAATGAGCACACCCCAAAGTAGCGGGCAAACCTGGTAACAGTAGTTTCTGAAATAATAATTTTTTGTTTA
The DNA here is from genome assembly GCF_052110815.1 of Crocodylus siamensis. Taxonomy (NCBI): domain Eukaryota; kingdom Metazoa; phylum Chordata; order Crocodylia; family Crocodylidae; genus Crocodylus; species Crocodylus siamensis. The sequence goes on from NC_143395.1 coordinate 252,443,673, forward strand.
AACAACCTAAAGTGTCTCTCTCAAAGTTGGCAAAGTTATTTGGGTGAATCTGATATCTTTTATTAGACCAACTTAAATGGTTGGGGGAAAAAATTTAAGCAACCTTTCAGGTTCAAAAACCCTTCGTCAGGCTGAGGAGGTTTCAGCAGTTGTCATGTGCTTCTCCTGGATGGAATGAAAAGTAAAGAAGCCAGAGGCTGGGCTGGTATGCATACAAGACAGGCAGTCAGTGAAGATGTAGATTGAGAAGTCAATGGGTGAGAGACAAGCTGGGGGGGGGAGGGGGGAGAGAAGAGGGATGAATAGCAGAGTGGTATGTGGGGAGTCACATGTCAGACAGGTTATAAAGTGTCACAAATCCAATGTCTATATTTAGTCCATGATTTTTAGTATTCAGGAGGTTGATGAAGTGGAGTTAATAGGCTTGTCTCTGGGACGTGTTTTGTAAATTTCCTTTGAGGATTAGAACTGAGTGATTGAAGAGAGAGTGGTTTTCTTTGAGAAATGTGCCCCCACAGGTAATTGGGTATTCCTGTCTTTGACAGATTTCCGGTGTGCTTTCATTCTGGTGCGCAGTTGTTGTTTGGTCTCTCCTACATATTTTCTATCAGGGCATTTGGTGCACTAGATGAGATATATTACATTTCTGGAGGTGCAGCTGTAAGATTCAGGAATGCTGATGGCTCTGTGGAGTGTAGTAGTTGTGGGGGTGGTGGAGATGTGTTAGCAGGTTTTGCACTTCTTGTCATGGCATGGTCTGGATCCTTTTGCTGTGTTCTGGGCTTGAGGAAGTTTGCTTCTGGTGATGAGGTTAGCGAGGTTCGGTGCTTGTTTGAAGGCTAGGATGGGTGACTCTGGGAAGATCTTTTTAAGAGTAGGGTCTCTTTCTAGTATGGGTTGCAATTGTTTGAGGATTTTCCATATGGGTTTGAGGGAGGGGTGATATGTCATAACCAACAGTGTGCGATGTGTGGAGGTTTTCTTCTGTACTGCATCAATTCTTCACGTGGTATCTGGGTGGCTCTTTCAAACGTGCGATCTATCTCTCCAGAGGAACTTCCTTGTTGTTGGGTGAAAGCCTTTTTAAGATTGGTGAGGTGGCAATCCTGGGTGTTCTCTTCAATGCAAATTTGGTGGTATCTGAGGGCTTGGCTATATATCATAACTTTTTTGGTGCGTTTAGGGTGATTGCTGGTTCTGTGCAAATATGTATGTTGGTCTGTGGGTTTCTTGTATAATGTAGTCTGTATTTTATCATTCTGGATACTTATCATCATGTCTAAAAAGGAGATGTTGGTGCCGGAGTATTCTAGATAAAGTCAGATGGAGGGATGGTGGTTGTTGAATTTCTGATGCAACTCAATCAGAGATTGCAGGTTTTCAGTCCAAATGATATTTCATAGACATTAGGGCTGGACTGGAAGGGACCTTGGGAGATCATCGAGTCCAGCCCCCTGCCCAAAGGGCAGGAAGTCAGCTGGGGTCATAGGATCCCAGCAAGATAAGAATCCAATTTACTCTTGAAGGCATTCAATGTAGGCACTTGAACCACCTCCGCTGGCAGACTGTTCCAGACCCTGGGGGCTCGGACAGTAAAGAAATTCTTCCTTATGTCCAGCCTGAAACGGTCTTGCAGGAGTTTGTGACCGTTCGACCTCGTCATCCCTTGGGGCGCTCTGGTGAACAGACGTTCCCCCAGATCTTGGTGTTCACCCCTGATAAACTTATAGGTGGCCATCAGATCACCCCTGAGCCTGCACTTTTCCAGGCTAAAGAGTCCCGTGGCTCTCAGCCTGTCATCGTAAGTTCTGTTTTCCTGACCTCTGATCATGCGCATGGCTCTCCTCTGGACTCTCTCAAGCTTCTCCACATCCTTTTTGAATTGTGGAGCCCAAAACTGGATGCAGTACTCCAGCTGCGGCCTCACCAAGGCCGAGTACAAGGGGAGAATGACGTCCCGGGATTTGCTCGAGAAGCATCTATGGATGCACGCCAGCATTTTGGTCGCTTTACTAGCCGCAGCATCGCATTGCAGGCACATGTTCATCTTGTGGTCAATGATGACCCCCAAGTCTCTTTCTTCTGTAGTGCTATCCAACGTAGCACTGCCAAGCCTATAAGGGTGCTGCAGGTTTTTCCTCCCAAGGTGGGGAACCTTGCATTTATCGGTGTTAAACACCATCAGGTTCTCGTCTGCCCATTTGTTGAGCTTGTCCAGGTCTTGCCTGGATCACCCGCCTATCTTCTGGCATGGATGCTTTGCCCCAAAGTTTGGTGTCATCGGCGAACTTGGCCAGTCCACTCCTGACTCCAATGTCCACATCATTAATGAAGATGTTGAACAGGATGGGTCCCAGGACAGAGCTTTGAGGGACCCCACTGGTCACAGGGCACCATGATGAGTGACTGCCATCAATCACAACCCTCTGGGTCTGACGACGAAGCCAATTTCCCAGCCAGCAGATTGTGGTGGAGCCAAAGCCACAACTGGGCAGTTTGGCCAAGAGGTGATCATGGGATACCAGATCAAAAGCTTTTTTGAAGTCAAGATATATGACTTCAATCTCTTCTCCCTTGTCCAGGTGATAGGTCACCTGGTCATAGAAGGAAATGAGATTGGTCAAACAAGACCTACCTGCAACAAACCCATGCTGGCTGTCCCTTAGAATATTAGCCTGGGCCAGTCCCTTAAGGATGGCCTCCTTAATAAACTTTTCTAAGATCTTCCCCAGGATAGAAGTCAGGCTAATGGGCCTGTAGTTAGCCGGATCCACTCTCCTCCCTTTCTTGAAGATCGGCACCACATTGGCCTTCTTCCAGTCTTCGGGCACTACACCAGAGCACCAGGAGTTTTCAAAGATCCGTGCCAGGGGCTGGGCTATGACGCTCGCCAGCTCCTTGAGTACCCTGGGGTGCAGATTGTCAGGGCCAGCTGACTTGAAGGTATCCAGCTTCTCAAGGTGTTCCTTCATGAAGTCAGCATTGATGGAGGGTAGGGGATTCCCCTCACCCGGATCTCCCTGTCCCATAGCAGGCATGGGCATCCCATGGGACTGATAAAAGACTGATGCAAAGTACCTATTTAATAGGTTGGCTTTTTCCTGGGCGTCAGTTGTCAGTTGACCCATCTGGTTTAGCAGGGGTCCAACATTGCCCTTGCTTTTCCTCCGGCTCCCCACATATCTGAAAAAGGACTTTTTGTTGTCCTTGATGCCTGAAGCTAGTTGGAGTTCAGTTGCAGCCTTGGCTTTCCTGGTTTGCTCCCTGCAGGACCGGGCCAGTGCGGAGTAATCCTCCTTGGAGGTGAATCCCATCCTCCATCCTTTGTAGGCTTTCCTTTTTAGCCACAGTAGGTCCGCTAGGTCCCTGGAGAGCCAGGGGGGCTGCTGTGCCTTCTTGCTGCCTTTCCTCCACGTTGGAATAGATTTAGCTTGTGCACTGAGGATCGCTTCCTTGAGAAGCAACCACTCTTCTTGAACTCCCATCTCCCTGGGGTCATGGTCCCTGAGGGCCTGACCGACTAGCGTCTTGAGCTTATCAAAGTTGGCTTTTCTGAAGTGAAGGACTTCTGTGTTGCTGACTGACTTGCCAGCTTTACGGCGGATGGTGAAGGTGATCAGCTCGTGGTCGCTGTCACCCAACTTCCCATCAATCACTAGGACGCCGGTTAGGTTGTCCCCCATAGCCAGTACCAGGTCGAGCAGCGCTTTGCCTTTCGTTGGCCCATAGACTTCTTGAGTCAGGTAGAGGTCATCCACGCACGAGAGAAAGCTTTGCGCCCGCTCAGATTTAGCTGAGTGATCTTCCTACGAGATGTCCGGGTAATTGAAGTCACCCATGACAACCAAGGTCCTGGAGCAAGCGGCCTCAGTCAGTTCCCGGGCGAACTCCTGGTCAAGCTCTGGACTTTGGGTGGGAGGTCTGTAGTAGACTCCTACCGTTGTGTCCCCTGTGCCGAATTTTCCACGAATTTTTACCTAGAGGGTCTCTAGCTGTCCATGCTGGTCGCCAACATCAGCTTGCAGGGACATGTAGCTTTCCTTCACATAGAGAGCTACACCCTTGCCCCTTTTGTCAACACGATCCCTCCTGTATAGGGTATAGCCCTCTATACCCGTGGTCCAGTCATGGGTGGAGTTCCACCAGGTCTCCGTTATCCCAATGACATCATATTTCTTTGTACTGAGCAGGAGGACGAGCTCGTCCTGCTTGTTGCCCAGGCTCCTGGCATTAGTGTACAGGCAGGCAAGTGTGCCCTTGGGGGCTCTTACCTTGCCCACAGATTGTGCCAGGGCACAATGAAGAGGTCATTGATATATCTTAAGTATAGCAAGGGTTTGTTGGTGCAGTTCTTGAGGAACCCTTCTTCCAGGTGGCTTATAAAAAGGTTGGCATACTGTGGGGCCATTTTGGTGCCCATAGCTGTTCGCATCATCTGGAGGAAGTGTTGGTTATTAAAAGTGAAAGTTTGTATAAGGCCAGTAATATCTTTGGGTCTGTATTCTGAGTTGTAATCTTGTTCCTGTAGATATGTAAGGCAGGCTTGGATGGCATCGTGGTGTGGGATGTTGGTATATAGGCTGGTAACATCCATGGTGGCTAGGAGGGTGTTACTGGGAAGGTGGTCTATGTTTTTAAGTTTCCGTAGAAAGTCTGTAGTGTCTTGGACAAAACTTGCTCTGTGGGTGACAAGTGGGTTTTTTCCCAGCTATTTAAGTTGGTCTAATAAGAGATATCAGATTCACCCAAAGAACCTTGTCTGCCTATGTCCTTAGACCAACATGGCTACAACCTACACCCGTCTCTCAAAGTTGTACACTCAGTGATTGAAGACTACAGTGAGTCATTCTATATTTATCTGCAATTCCTCTGGTTTCTGCCTGCCATTCAGACTATGGTACCCAGTACTGGATGCTATATACATATTTTAAAAGATTTTAATTTAAATAAAAGTATATTCCTCAAAAATTCATTTCTGATCATGCTTTTCTGGAATATATTTTAATGCAAGAGGCCAGAGTAAATTTTCCTGTAATTAGATGGTATTTGTGTCTGAACGTGCTCTCTACCATTTCCCCTGGAAGCAATTTTCTCCAGATTGCAAAATCTGCCACTTAAGGAAGTCCTTTATTTTGGGATCTACAAACTATGGATGACTTTTTCAGTCTTGGTATTTGCCATAGGATACACTCTTCAAGCAGGGGACTCCAGCCTTTTCCACTGGAAGTAAGAAACAGCAGTGTTGCAGAAGGCAGGTTGAGAGAACGCAAGTTACAGAAAGTTGAGCTCCAGGGTCTGAGCAGCTAATGAGGGTTCTTGTTGCTGATTTGGACAATTGGCAACACCTGGGCCCCGTTTTCCACAAAACCAGGTCAGGTGACAGGAACAGGAAGGCTAAAAGATCAGTCTGGTCCAAATCCCTACCAGAAAAGGAGCTTTGCAGGAAGCAGGAAGCAGAGATAACTTCTGTTTTGTTTTGCTTTGTTTTGAGTTTGTGCTAGGAGGCCAGAGAGCCCAGAGAAGGGAGTAGAGCAAGTCCATAAGGATCAAGGGCTCTTATTCAGTGCGGCCAGAGGGGAGAGGAAGGAGGCCATGAAAAGGTGCCCTAGCAAGGGTGCTGCAAAGGTGGGTGCCCACATTGTGAGACTGCAGTGCAAGAGGTCCAGTGCAGTGAGATGAGATGAGTGCCCACAAAAGCCCCTAAAAGTAGTGTGTCTGGGATAGGCAAGGTTGCCTCATGGGCTTGGAGCCCCCAGAAGGCAGAGAGAGAGAGAAAGCTAGGGTGCAAGGTTTGGGTAGACTGACAGTCCGATGATGATTAGGACACTAAAGGTCAAACTCCACTTTTCTGAAGGCAGCCTCCTAAAATATACATTAACTAACATCAAGGCACAGCAGATGAGAGAACAAGGATATATTGGGGGAACTAGAATAGGAAGAAGGAGTTGTGTGACCACCAGAGGGCGCCAAAGCTACTCCTGAAGATGTACAACATTACAGCTCCCAATGCAAGATTATTGCAAGAAAATAAGCTGGTTACAAATACTAACCTTGGTTCTCCAGTGAATTACATGAGCTTTACAACATAGGAATTCTACAGACATGAATACAGCTAACGTGAAAAGCAATGAAACATACTAGAGAATCAGACCTAGCAGTTTAAATTTAAAACAACAAAAGCAGAATTGCACATTCTTCCGTTCTTTTAATATTCATCCTGGGATGAGAAGCACTGTCTTACAAAGCATCACAAAAAATTAGTTTTGAGGTTTACCTTTATCTCATTATACAAGGAACAGTGACTTTTTTTTTCCAAAGCCCTGCTGCAATGGTGATAATTTATTTCTACTCATTTTCTGGAGGGGATATATTCTGAAGGACGAGCTTAATGCAAACTAGGTAGAAGGGGGTCTGTGCTTCAAAAATCTGCTACTGCCACCAAGGGAGGAATATGATTTTGTAATATTTATGATAAGAGTTAAGCCAGAGGTATTTCTCTTATGTACATTATTAGTCTAACCTAGAAAGCCTTTCAATATTTATTAAAGAAACATCTAGTCCATTTTTTTTCTTCATTTTCTTATCTTTCCTCTCTTGAAGCTCAAAGAATGGAAGCTGACGAACACAGCTGGTTGTTTTACATAACACGCTACCTGCCTGCTCAATGTTCTCAGACTGCATCTGCACGTATATCCTTTGCTTCTCAGATGTACAATTTTATATCTTTGTACAAAATGCAAAATACTATCAAGGAACTTCCTAGGCCGATTTGATTATTTTAGCATGCTCTAGAAATACCCAACCTGGATAAAATTAAATTATTTCATTGATAGGTGCAGAATTATTTTTTTCACTGCAGATGCATGACAATCTAAATAGCAGGCATTAATAAATAGCTTTTACCACTACAGGCCTTTCTAATTCAGTGCCCTATGTAATAAGCAAAAGGAAATTGTGTTTCTTCTTTTAAATGTATCACACTAGATTTATCTTATTAAGCTTATCAGTAGAACATTTGTATCAGCCTCTTTATTCAGTGCTTTTTAGCTCCTATTTCTGCTTATGAATCATTTGAAAATCATCTAGTTTCTCTGAACTTTTTTGCAAGAGTAGCTCATACAAATGCACATCTCTGTGTCAGTTAGGATTCTGTACGGACATGTCATCCCAGCCAGCATGCTGACTGTATGCCACAATGTGATTTTGAGTAGTCAACATCCCTGTTATTTCTGATCCCTAACTGACTCCCAAGTACAAAGAGGTTTTTAAGATATAACGCAAACTATTCCAGTTCAAATATGCAAGATTCATATGTGATATCTTTATTGGACCAACTACATAGATGGGATAGAGCTGGACAAGTTTTTGAACACATAACATTCATCTTTAGGTCTTCTTCTATCCCATCTAAGCAGTTGGTCTAATAAAAGCTATCACCTAAAGAAATCCTTGCATCTCTCATAATTCCCAGACCACAATGGCTGCAACATCACTATAACACTACCAACATAAATACCCATGCAAATACATATCTGAATGAAGAATTAACCATTAGCAGTTTCCACTACTATTTTTGAGCATAAAAATCACTCACGCAAACTGTGCCATTGATAGGAGTGAGTAAAAAACTAGGATACCACTGAAGAGATCTCTGATTTTAGCTGATTGAATATTTTATGGTATTTTTTCACTGTCCCTGTACTACACATAAAAATAGTGTTCTTACCAAGATGCATAACTTCATAAGAGTAAATGAAAAGCTTTCTAAGAGCCATATTAGGGGAAAATATAGGCTGATGTTTCTACTAAAATTGTCTGCTATCAAGAATAATTAATATTAACATCTACAATGTAATAATTATGTTTCAGCATTACTAACCTCTCTTGAAAGGTGGTAGTTCACAGTCCTCAATGCTACAGTTTTCATCCATCTTCATATTCACAAGCCACCCTATAAGCAGATCATATTCTGAAAGAGTGTTTTTACAATCAGAAAAGCTAGACTTTTTATGAAAGCTTATGCTCTATAAAATTTGAAAGGGTCATTTATGCAATCAGCACACAATGCACCACTGGATAGTACCCCTCATCCTATTCAGCCTCTGATGAATCAGTTTCTTAGTGCCTGATGCAATAGTTGAAGAAGACCACAAGTTGGCATAAGTCAACTAAAAACAAGGAAAAAGGTTTATATATTATTGCATTTGTAAAAGGTGTGTCCATTTGTTCCCCACTAAATGGCTCTAAACAGGGGCAGGCAAAATACGGCCCATGGGCTGATTCCGACCTGCCAAACCATTCTGTCCAGCCTGCAGGGCCCCTAAAAACTTTAGTAAATTAATGTTTATTTGACCTGGTGGTCAAAGATGACTGGAGACAGGGGCAGTAGGACCCAGGGGGAGCCGGAAGGACAGAGCAGCCCAGGCCCACTCCACCCCCAGCCATTTCCCTGTCTTCCTGTCCCTGCACTGCTCCAGTACCACATGGCCCCAGGCTACATTGCCAGATTGGGGAGCACAGGCTGTACCAGTACCCCAAGGTCAGGATTGGGGAGGGGGGTATAGGCAGAGGGGGTGTCTGTGTGTGTGTGTATGTGTGTGTGTAAGCAGGGCAGGGAGGTTTCTGTGTATGTATGTAGGCAGGGGCAGAGGAGGGGTGTCTGTGTAGGCAGAGGGTGTGTGTCTAGGCAGGGGAAGAGGGTGTGTGTGTGTGTGTGTGTGTGTGTGTGTGTAGGCAGGGGCAGAGGGTGTATGTGTGTGTATAGGTGGGGAGGAGGGTGTGTGTGTGCATGCGTGTGTGTGTGTAGGCAGGGGCAGAGGGGGTGTGTGTTTGTTCATAGGTGAGTCCCATGTGGTAGCCAGAATCAGAGGGGTTACTATCATGAGCAATAAATATATGCTTTTGGAGGCATTCAGCAATTGTATACGCAGTTAAGATTAGCTAATGCAAAGCTTGTAAGTTTGCAACCTGCAACTGGAATTTGTCTGTCACAATTTGACCAAAGTGTTGAATCTAACTGTTTGCACTGATCATGGGACCACTGAGCCCCAAAAATAAGCAGAGCTACAAGATTCGCTGATCTAACACGTTTTTTAAAAGTTAAGCCATAACAAGATCTGACCACCTAATATAATTACCACATTCCAAGGAATCCAGGAATAAAAAGCTAAGGGCAGAGTAATGCTAACTTCAAACCTCAAAGTAATGTGGTGTAATTTGCTTATTGGGTGAACCCGGTTTGGGTGGTAACCTTTCATGATAATTTCTAACACCTTTTGATCCCATAGGGTAACAACTATAGGGCAAGATTGTGAGTGGCTCTAAAGCCAACAGATTAGCATAAGATAAGGTATAAAGAAGCATGTATGTCAGGTGACCAGCATGAAGGATGGGACAGAAGGACTATCTCTGTACCAAGTCTGGACCCCACAGACTCCCAGTGTGAGTGAGGACCATACCCTGACCAAGGGACCTTCCCAGTGACCCCTCAGACAGCATTGATTGGGGACACCAGACTTCGCTGGAACAACTTGGCATGCACCTGGCATAGAGGGACTGCCGATAAGTTGCCAACCCTATGTGAGAACTCTTTGTCATTCCGTCTATCTGTTGTTATCATTCACTATTAGCTCTTTATTACTGAACTATCTGTTTGTCGCATTAACCTTTCTGTTAACTGTTGTATGCTAAGCTATAAGTAAATTTGCCTTTACTTCACTCCTGACTCACCTCCTCGATCCCGAACCCAGCAGCCTAACAGCTGATACACTTACAGCACCTAGCTGGCCTCTGATAGTCCCATATGCACACCCCACCATATACATGAACCCATACCCCCCTTGTACTGCCACACATGCAGACCCCCTGACATCCCAGCCACCCTCCCCCCACACAGTTTTCCCCACAAACCCCATACCCACCCATACCCCACATATCCACACACACACACCCACATGCTCCCACACCCTCACACCTATCCACATCCTCCCCCACACCCTACATACCCACACACCCACAGCCACCCACAAACCTATACGCACACCTCACAACATACAAGAGTAAGACTTCATTTTAAGCTATTGTGCAATCCTCTCTCAGTACACTACACAAACACATGTAAATCAGGACAAAAATATTTTTTGAAATCAAATTAATGAATGTTGTAGATGTTTTCTTTTAGAATATAATTTTGTATTTTTCTGGTTCCAAGATGGCAAAACCCCTCGCTGAAACAAGCACTTCCAGGGGCAAGGGGACGGACTTCTGGTGGCAAAGGTCAGGGGTTAGGGGGTGGGACTTCTACTCACAAGATGGTGACCAGGGGATGGGGTACCTGTCAAGGGGCAGGACTACCCATTAAGCACTTGACAGCTTGCCCAAACTCAGTAAGCAGCCCTGCACCCAAAATAATTGCCCACCCCGCTGTAAAATCACTATCATCTTCTGTTCACAGCAAAAGAACAATTGCCAGAAGTTTCTGATTACTTGTCTCCTATTGTATTAATTTGTTTAACATTAAAAGCATTTCAAAACGTTTTGAGATACATCATGATTAGACTTATTTTACATCCTGAAACTCCAGTGTTCAGGATAATCCCCACTGAATTTGACAAATTTCTTTCACATTTGTGTACTGGGCTTGGTGCTTTCAGTAAAGAACTAGGATGAAAAATAATTAAACTTGAGAAAAGATAGTTCTTACCTTTAAAAAGGGATAGCTTCAAAACCAGCAAGATTACCACCCAAAACCACAAGAAATTAGTAGAGTATCTTTCTTCACTGTAATAAAAATTCAGCAGCAGCAACGTATCTGATATATATTAATATTGGAAAGCTAGAAACTTAACAACAACATACAGCAATGCAGAATTTAGAATATTAGCCTGAATTGTAAGGTGTTTGAAGTATGTTATATTTTCTCTTGATTTCAAAATGCCTGCAGTTTATTCAAGAGAAATTGCCTAGGGCTCATTTTCTGCTTCAGATACAACTTATACCATTTAAAAACATGAAGACCTAATAATTTTTTCAGTCCTCTTTTGCCACCAAAGAATTTCCTGAAATGGCATTGGTTCTTTGTGGTTGCTCATTTTAAATTGTTGTATTTCACTTGTTTGAAGCATATACCTACAATACTCATGGGTACAAGGGGTCTTATCTAAAGAAATCCTGACAAATCACTGCAACTGAATTTATGTTTTATCAAGAATTAATGCTTACCTCCTGTCTACTTGTGGGGATAATTGAAACTACAGCAATGCAAACATGTTGCTTTTAAGACATATTTTAAGTGAAAAGAAATACCTTTTCAGTTGAACAATTTTTTCAACATAGCATTTGAAACCCACGACATAAATATAATAGGAGACTTGTCAAAACTACTGAAGATTTCCTGAACCCAGGAGACTATGTATCATACTTCACTATATCCCTTATATCTAATTTCCACCTTTTCTGTAAAGGCTAGTATGAGCCATGATTCTTTAATAGATATCTGACACTTACATAACTCACAGGAGAGACTTACCTCTGAATTTTCATTTAATTTCTACTACACTAAATAAATATTTGGGATTGTTGCTATTTTCTGAATTAAGCATTTAACTTTTTCTACTTTTTAAAATATGTCTAACCTAAAATGCATTAATTTTGTAATGCAAATGTAAAAAACAGTAAAAACAGGACTAGTAAAAATGATGCACTAATGGGGAAAAGTTTACATTTACCAAATATTTCCTAAATTTTACCATACCTATGTGATATTTTGAAAAGGGATTATGATTTCCAACATTATTTTGAAAAATATGGAAGTTAGCTCGCTTTTTGTCCATTTCCCATTCTTGCCATTCTTAATCTTCCTCCTCTGTTTAGCCAAAAAAAATCTACCTGCTTTCCTTGTCAGGCAAAGTTGCAAAAGCTTTGGTAAATCACTTCTGAGTGGGCTACATAACATAGAATGGAATTCTTTGGTATATAGGACCGTTACTAATTTTACTTTCAGAGGAATAGAACTCACCGTCTTCTTATTAGGATTTTCATCCTTGAGCTGAAAATACATATACTTCATAGTTCAATCATGTAAGGTGCTCAATCACGTAAGCCGAATCCAAAACCGAATCAAAACATAGCCATTTTGCACAGCTCTATTTAGTACCTCTAATATGAGGTACTACATAAAACCTCATCAGCCTGCACTAATGCACAGTAGCAAAAGCGAATGGGTTTTTTGTGATTCTTAATGCACAGTAGATTAATTCTGTTGTGCATTAACATGGTTTTTGCTGCGATGTGCTTATGTGCAGTAGAATAGTCTTCAACGCATTATGGTGCCTTGTATAGAGGCACCCACTAATGATTTGTTGGTGTCAAATCTTGAAAGGGTTAATAGATTTGTATGGAAATCGGAGCACTTTCCCTCTAAAAATGAGACTCATTGAACCTGCTTTTGTAATTTGGACATTCAAAAGCAAAAGCAGCTGAAAATACTACTAGTTTCTGAAAGTTTTGGCTTAGGGTCCTTAAAAGGACTCTGAGAATTTAGTTGCCCAAACTCTGTTGCCTACGGGTCTCATTATTCTCATGCTTCTAATATTCTTAATTACCAATTACTTTAATATAACTGTAATGCAACAACACCACATGGATAACAAAATGCTGCAACATATGTGTTAAGATAATGGATAGAATACAATATAGACAGCATATAAACATAGTGTGAGCAGCACACCACATTCCACCCATAAAGTGGTGCCCAGTGTTGCTGCTCTAGTTGCCTTCCCCTCATTTATGCTACTGATCTGTAGAAATATTTGGACCATAATCTTGAAAAAATTCAAATGAATTTTTATTAATGTATTCAAATACAAAGGCTTGTATGAATAAAGTTATGCAAAATTAATTTGCATTGGTAGGATTAGTTTACTGTGCACCATACTCGTGGTTGGCAAAATGTAAGACAAGTTACAGGTTGTTTATTTTAGAGCATTTTACCTTCCATTATCTACGTGCATCCTGAAAACTAAGAAAAACTATGATGGTTGAAATATTAACCCATCAGAACAGGCATGAAATCTAATTATTGTTCTTTGAATCCCAGCATAACAGTGCTATCGATTAAATCTAACCCAAAAATTGAACATTCCATTGGAGGCACATTCTATAGAAACAATCATGGTTTGCAGCAGAATTTCTATTGAGAGATGGTTATTTTGAGATTTTTTTTTAAGTGGAATATTCTACCTCATTGTTCATATACACTATTTTAAAAACTGGCCCCCAACACTAAAGGGAAAAGTATATTAAACAGTGGATTTTCCAAGGTCATAAAACCATTTTTTTAAATGAATAAAAACTAGAGAAAGGTTCCAAATGCATATAGTAGTACAGGGCATTTATACACATTTTCATCCCACAACACGCGCAGATCCTTCGCTTCAGACTAGGCTTGATTCATCGAGCTGTGATTAATCTGCATGCAAGCTGATGTGAACTGCACTGCACCGTATGCAGTTGTACAAGCGGTGAAATGCACATCACTGCATAGAAAATGGGAGCGGTGCAGTTCTGAACTAAAGCAACCACCAATGTGTTTTAGTTCAAAAGTGTGACACCACCATTTTCTCAGTGTTGATGTGCATTTCTCTGTTTATACAACTGCATGTGCCACAGCACCAGGCACTTTCCAAAGCACTCACTGCTGAAGTGCATGCATGTGTACAATTGCCCACAGTTCCTAAGCTCAACAGTAGTCTGAGAAAGATGAATTGAGGTATTGTTAGTGTAACAGGGAACCCCAACCCTATTAGCTATATAGGAAGGGGAAGTAGGAGGGAAGAGTGGGGTCCCCAGGAGAGCAAGATGTTTGTGGCCCAGCAGTCAGCACCAGGAACCAAACCTTGACAACTCGGGCTGCTAAGCAGCTAAAGAAAGTTGTGGAGCAGAGGAATCCAAATAGCTCATTAGGCTGAACAGGCACCCTTGGGCACATCCCAAAGGGCAGTGGTCAGATGACCAGGAGCAGGGCTTGCCTGCAGATAAGCCCAGTCTCTGGGCTGGGGGTGGCAGTCTATGTCCACTGGCTGCAGTGGAAGGAGTGGAGAACAGAGCTGGCTGCCAGGGAAAAGATGCCATGGGGCTGAGGAAGACAGGTTGGCTCCTTATGACTGATAATTGTTATGGCTCTGAGGGGACTTTGGGATGAGTTGTAACTGGATGGCTAACCCACTGTGTTACAGTTATCTTTTCTGTATTCAAGTTTAACACTGAAGGACCATGTTGCAGTTGTAGGGGAGGTCTGGAGGCCATGGACCAGGATGCTGAGGGTATTCAGAGTTTTGAGACTAGTTTTGGTCAAGGATGTATCGGGCTGAGGACCAGGAAGCTAGGATCCAAGGCAGCAGACCTGGGCTGGAGGGTCAAGTCAAATCAAGTAAGTGCTGAGGCTGCTGTGACTGTTGGAGCTCCTTAGATGCTGTAACAACCCTCCTAGGTTACTTGCATAGCTTTGGATCACTGGTGATTCTTTGGGCACAGTGACCTGGTGGTACCCATGTCCTGTCCAGGTATGGATAGCAGTTGGCTCATAGGGAGCTCATCCACCCTTTAACATGTCTTGTTTTTAGTCCTGCTGGGTTTCCACATGCTCTCCTCACCCAGGCTAGCTCAGGTGGGGGCTCCAGTTTTGTTGCCAACAACCTGACCATGGAACAGGCTGTACTGGTTTGCATGATACCAGACAGCAGACCGACAGGGGCCTAGCCTGACAATAGAGCTGAGGGGATTTAACCAGATAAAAAGGGCCAAAACTGGAAAGGCTAAAGCCTGGACAAAGGTTTTGGGGCCTGAGGGATCTAGTGATAAGTTTGGGGCCTAGAGATCCCCTCCAAGTGGCAACTGAGAGTCATCTGCAAGACATGGGTGTAGCTATGAGGACATCTGGAGGCCACAATATAGGCCATAAGACATGACTAGGACTATTTTAAAGGGGAAGTACACCCCATGGAGTTTGAGTGGAGTAGCCTTGAGGAGTAGGGTATGGGGAAATAACTCCTAGAGCTATACTAAGAGGAGAATACAACAAAGAAGAAGCTACCCTGACCTCTGGAGGAAACTTCCCCTTAAATATATTCTGGAGGTTGGGCTTACCCCTCTATAGTCACTCAACGAACCATCAATACCCCAACATTCCTGCCTGCCACATCTTGGATGTTATTATTCTATATTCAAATTTTTTTATGTCACTAGTGTTGCACCTCGTAACCGGTGTACCCTTGACCTGCGAGCCTGGGTCGGCACGACCGGCTTGGCGCAGAAGGGATAGATGACCGGACAGGTGGGGGGTAGCGGTGAGTAGGAGTCAGGCGGCTTGAAGCTTATTGGTTGTATGAAAGGTTTATTATACTTACACTACCGATGGTTGCAGCGTAGGCAGGATAGCTGACTTGTTCAGTTACACTGCATAAAACAGAACGGTCTAAAGGGGTCTGTTGGTTCACGGGGTTCCTGAGCCGAGCCTTGCTTTCTAACCCAGAGGCTAGGTGTGGCTGCCCGACTCAATAGTCCCAGAACTGGTCAACAGCTCATGCACAGGGAAAAACTATAATGCACTTTCGATCAGTAAACTTCCGAGAGCTCTTTGACGAGACGATCAGATGAACCGGTGAACGAGATAAGCCAAATGAAGAACGGCTGGCAGGGAGAAGGTGTCCACAGGTGGCCAATCTGCTGACTGTCTCTCCTTGGTGTGCTCGGAATTCTCCGCTTAATGGTGGGAATCTGCTCTTATTTATAGTCAGCAATGACCAATCACCTCATGCCAATTGTGAATAATTATTGACTGCCAATTACATTTTTACACCAGTGACCTAGATACATATTCAAGCGACCTAGATACCTATTCATTTGACCCAGATACATTATTCATCTGGCTGCCCTCAGCGGGTTCAAAAGGTCAACCTTATGATTGGCACCTGCAATACTTATCATTGCAGACAACAAGCTCCTTAAGTGTGGAGAACAAACTTTTAACAAACTCCAACTGCAATGCTTCTTTTAGCAAAGAAATAAAGGCTACTAGTGCTGAGGGGTCTTTATGGCCTGCATCCTTACTAAGTTATTATGGTCTTTTGCTTTGCTGGCATCGGCACTCTAACCGACAGGTAAAACTCAGACATGACAACTAGTTGGGAGTGTTGTTCTGTCAAAAAAAATTCTTTTTTTTTTCCTGTTTGTTCTTGTTAGGTCTCTATTAGGTGTTCCCAGAGACTATGGGTAAGTTATCTTGCTCGCCACTCCATATGTTCGCACACATTCAATGGTATAAGCACAGTCTGGTTCAAATCAAAACTTGTGTTTATTTTTAACTTTTATCACTCTGTACAACCTTCCTTTAATTTCAGGCAAAACTGTGTCTCTCCCTTTTTTTTTTTTTTTCACAGTATCAACTTGATAATTCTACTTATCTAATACTCTTATGTTATAGCTATTACTTTGTCTGAATGGAACTTCATAGTAATAAACAAAGTCTCTTTCTTTCTTGTCCATCTGTGGTTCCATACCCACTACAGGCTTCCATCTTTGAACCCCGCTAGATACACTCTCTTTACCTGTTGGCATATGAATCTTTCTTTTATCCTGCATGAAACTGATGACTCGGATCCTCTTGAGATGATAATACTGTGTCCCTTTCACTCTCTTCTTTTTTTTTTTATTGTTTTCTTTTCAGGCCAGCCATGTAGGACGCATCCCATGGCATTAGTCTCTTCAGCGATCCGCCTTCCGCTCTTGGAGCTCCGTTCTTTTCCCGGCACTGCAAGAAGTTTCAGTAAGTTTCATCTCCCCCCAGAGGTCCTCTTTCTTCCCCCTTTTCTCCTATTTTTTCTGCTTTTTCCCCCCACTGGCGCTCCTGTCTCTCTGCCTTGCTCTGATCTCAGCACTTCTACCCTAATATGGTAGCGGCTCCAGAAGCGGCATTCCCCGGGTCGTCTCGCCAGGGCCGCACCCACTCCTGTGGCCACGTTCATTCCTTCACATATATATTATGATCAAGTCATGGTAGGTGAGAGAGAGGAGGTGGAAGAGGCTAGGGAGCACTGGTAGACAAGTCTGACCACAATGGGACATCAGATACCAAGAAGGTCAGATACTCTGAACCTGTTACAGGTAGTTAAAAGTAAGGTGTGTAGTGCACATATCCCAAAAATGGAAATATTAGCAATATTAGCACTATCTATGGTAATACACTGCAAGGTGTCACATAATCATAGAATTATGAAACCATAAAAAACCTGGACCAGCAAGGAACTCAAGCTAAGATCAGCTATACCTAAAATCATTCTTGACAAATATTTGTCTAAACTTAAACACTTTCAGCAATGGAGGTTTCACAACCTACCTAACTAATATATTCCAGTGCCTAACTATTCTTACAGGTAGAAAGTTTTTCCTAATACCTTACCAAATCTCCCTTGATGCAGCTTAAGCCCAATACTTCTTATTCTACTCCCAGAGGACATGGAGGATTTATTACCTTCCTCTTTGCAGCAACCTTTTAGATAATCCTGTCTCAGCAACAATTTCTAGGCAAAAGGTTACATCAATTTCAGAATTCAAATAGAGTCTTCATCCATACTATGTCCCAAGTACCACACCATCACCCTTATGGCATCCATTCAAATACCTGGCTTTTTGAGGGGCACACCTTTCTGAAAATTCTGCCCCTGACATTTTCATAGATTTCATAGACATCAGGGCTGGAAGGGACCTCGGGAGATCATCGAGTCCAGCCCCCTGCCCAAAGGGCAGGAAGTCAGCTGGGGTCATAGGATCCCAGCAAGATAAGCATCCAATTTACTCTTGAAAGTGTTCAATGTAGGTGCTTGAACCACCTCCGCTGGCAGACTGTTCCAGACCTTGGGGGCTCGGACAGTAAAGAAATTCTTCCTTATGTCCAGCCTGAAACGGTCTTGCAGGCTAGAACTCAGGTCTCTCTCCCACTCATGTAAGCAACCATCTCAGCGAGCCATGCACCCACTGGCTTCTTTTCTTTCTGCTGACTACACACATTCATCTCTCTCTTAGATGCTTGTTAAGAGTAGGGGAGGTGGGCAGGCAACCTAGCTTCATGAGGTAGGCTTAAGAAGGGTCTGGAGGATGCATAATCTGTGACCTGAAGCTAAAAATGCCTTCCTGTAAAGCAGAAAATAAAGTTTCAAACCCCTCTGGCAAGTGTCCTAACTGCTAGGCTATTGGGCCTCCAGTCTCCAACACCTGACAGCTATAGTTTCTCTATGAGCAAAATGTTGGGACTTACAATGCCTTAAGTACTTACAGACTTACCAAGCCTGGGTGGTCCTATTTAGCTATGCAGCTGCATGGCCAGAGCTCAGCCGTATTGAGCATACTTAGTAGGTACATGCACAGTTGAATGCTCAGGGTCAGGGCTGAATTATAAATTGTGCGTAAACACCAAAAACTGCAGTTATGAAGCTGCATGAATGCCAGTGAAGCCCATAGGCTGAAAGAGGATTTTGCCTTAAATGTTTCCTTTTTCAGAAGACTGCCACTGAAGTGTATGCCCTTAATTTCCCCTAGACTACACAGGTTGCATATAATCCAAGACTCCTCAAGCTTTCAAAAAGAACTAAAAAATATCTTCTGTTGAATTCATCTAAAAAACATCAACATTTCACCCACCATTGATTTAAGACATTGTCAGCAACTATGGTCTATAACAACAGCACCATATCAGTGCCAAAATCTCTAGAAACTTTATTTGCCCACACATAAGACCTGAATTCTTTGAAAAAAAATTATCAGTATACAGGACTCAGAGCCTTATTGTCAGGATGATTCCTCATAGTAGTAAGTATTATATCCATCAATATATCTTACAAAGAAAAGGCCTACCTGGGTGGGGAGGAAGCCTTCTGAAAGACAAACAATGCAAATACAATTTCAGAAGGCTTATTTTTCATTATAAGGAGGAAAATAAACACAAATGTTAACATACCTTTGTTTCTATGACCAAACCCCATTTTTCCACTGTTTAAGGTTCCTTCCAGCTACTTCATTTGTAACACAAGAAAGCAAACAATCAGAAAATATATAGCTCCACTTTGAATAGTAATTTCTTATTTACATATTCCCCATTTTAAGTTGTCTCATTAAATGCTCACTGACAAGAAATTCTTTTATATTTTCTATTCTTCTTAGCTAGCATTTCTCCTCCTGTCTCCCAACTGATCAAAACTGTTTTATCTGAAAGATGATCTGCAAAGAAAAAAAACTGTGCTTTATTTTCCACATTAAAAATTCAGATTTTCTTGAAGGCTTTATTCCCACAACACATACCAGGAAAACCAACTCCTGTGACAACAAGGACCATTTTAAGTGGGCAGGACTCTACCAGTAGCTCTACATACCAACCAGCCTCTAGGAAGGCAGAGGGTAGAAGTACAAAACTAGCAGCTAGTATGCCTGTCTCTGCTACCAGCAGTGCAACCATTAACAACACTTCCCCATGTACAGCTGCTCCCGGAGCACTCATGTCTAGCTATACCTCTGCTTATACTAAGTCCTAACTTGCTTTTTCCTGAAAGACTAGAAATAGCACAATGGGATTATGATGTCATCTGTGACAAGAGTTAAAGTTTTTAGTCAAGTTGAATTTTCATTTAATCGTTATTTAATTCAAATGAATCACAAACAATGGGTGAAAAACTACCCTTGTGAAAAATCAATGTTCCCCTTCCTCCAACTGGGACCAGAGCAAATTCCAGTTCTTAGGTCCTCCAAGGAAGCTTTTCAGCAAATCAAGTATTAATACACATCATATTGCTAATATGATTAAAGTTTAAAAGTCCTTGAGCAAGGCAAGTCTCATTTTCCCCTTTGCAGATCAAGTTTAAAGAGAAGAATATTTATCTATCAAAGCCACTTTTTCAGACGTAGCAGCAGCTCCTCAAGACTTGTCCTAGAAATCACATGGCTGTTCTTCCTAAAGTGAAAATTGCCAGATTTCCTTTTGAAGAGAATTCCTGCTCTAGCATTAGAGACAGAAACTTATTAGTAACACTTCGATTTTTTATTTTTACCTTTCACGTATCCTT
The DNA here is from genome assembly GCF_052110815.1 of Crocodylus siamensis. Taxonomy (NCBI): domain Eukaryota; kingdom Metazoa; phylum Chordata; order Crocodylia; family Crocodylidae; genus Crocodylus; species Crocodylus siamensis. The sequence continues at coordinate 252,463,781 of NC_143395.1, forward strand.
AGTAGTTGCCAGTCCCTCTGTGGCATTATCAGTTTCATTCCTGCACACTACTGAGAGGCAAGTCCATGATGCCAAACCACAGTGTGAGGGTTGGACTCAGGAAAAGAGAACTTTTGACAACAGACCACTAAATTCAGCAGAAATGTCGTACTTTACTTTTCCAGAATAGGGGAAGCTAAATCAACTATTGTAAAGAAAATACCTGCCTTTCTTGGAAACATTTTTTTCTGAGTAACCTGAATAGTGTCAAAAGAATATTACAATGTGATATTATTCACCCCAACTGTAGCACTGGGAATCTTTAGCAAGGACAAACAAGCTAAGCCAGTGCAACTTTGACAACAACCATTTTTCTTGTAATCTTAAATATATATTAGGTAGGATTCCCTTACCTAATTAACCTTTCTTATATAGGATAGTTTTGCATCACTGAGTCAGCACAGCCAAATTAAACTAACCCTGGCAGCAAAGGCACAAAGAGAGGATTCAGGCCAATGCTGCTAGTCAAGCTGCAACCTACTATTGCTGCTAACTGAAGAAGTTAGTTCATATTTAGTAGTCTATAGCCATCAGACTGAAAGATCTGGATTCTGGTATGTAAGTACAGTAGTTATGTATATTTTTAATTGTGTTAAAAGAAAAGTATCATAGTTGCAAATCCAAGCACTCAAAAGTTAGGAGATTCCAAAATTAAGGCTGTTCATGCAACATTAATGCCACTCCATTGTATGTTATAACTGTGTCCTTAATTACACAATCACATACTATTTTTATAATGTGATGCATGCTGCCTCATTTAGTGTAACTTTAATACACCTCCCTTTGCGGTTATGACAGTTGGATTTCCTGAAGCTGTGCCACCTGCTTATGGGAGAAAAAGCATGGCAAAAAACACACTGGCAGCCATGTACTCTTAATAGCTGACAAGAAGGAAGCTTTCACTGGTAGCATTTAGATGGAAAGTAGCTACCTGAAACTACATTTGTTTGGCTTTCCTATATGTATGGAAAGAGCTAGCAAGAGAATATGTTGGAAAGTGTTCCTGTCAAAGAACGATGCCATATTGCAGAATTCAGGGATAACCAGACAAGGGTCACAAAGAGTTCATTTCCCCATCTGTTGGGGAGAAGGGGAGGAGGCAATGTTGGGCAGTTAGTGCAGCAGCTTGCAATGTCAGGGATTGTTATCTTCTGTTGTGTTCATTCAAAATGATATCACTGTAATAAAAGCCTAGTCCCTTTTCTGGGGTATCAGTGCTTCCTGAACTTCAAGCTCAGAATCTTTGCACCATGGATTCAATAGCCTCTATAATGTCTGTCATTCTTTATTTTCTGAATCAATGGCATCTCTTCATAGATCATCAAATATTTTCATTTCTTGGTCTTCTCTTCTGGCATCATCCAGTTTTCCTTCTCTTGGTCTCACCACTGCTTACCACCTTCCCCACATAGGCTCTACTTCTTTTCACTAACTGTGTATCCATTTCTAGTCTTCTTTTACACCTCTTTCAGAAACATAGTAATAAAAGGTTGAGCACTCTGAAGCCCTGATGCCTTATACAGCTCCCAGATTGTGCCCAGAAGAGGATCAGAGCCATGAGAGTCTGGGTCTAACTGCTACTTTACTTTTACAATAGAGTTAGTTGTTGTGTTCTGTTTTAACACTTTTACAATGACTGTCTGGTGATTATTCTTAAAAAGACAGAAATTATTTAATTGCTTATGAAGATGATAAGAAGACTCTTTTATTTCCCAGGAAATTATCTGTGGTTTATTATCTTAGTAGCTATGAGAATATAGCTTTAGAAGCATTCCTGATAGCACTTACACTCACTCACCCAAGACTGGGCAAACCCCCCATAGACCTGCCAGCCCCCTGCAATCCCTTGAGCCCCTCCCCTCCACCCAAGTTAGTTTCCTCAGGCTGCCTATGCCATTCCTGGCAGTGGAGAACACCTGCATACCCTGCTCCCAGGTTAGGTTTAGGTGGCTTAAAGTAAGCTGCTTAAATCTAAACCGGGTACCACAAATGCTTGTATGTGCCCACTGTGTCTGTGATGGCACCATGCTGTTCTTCAGGATGCTGCCATAAAATTGCCTCTATCCATCTGCTCTCACTGAAACCCAAAGATGCCACTCCATGCTACCTTTGATACCTCTGTCTCCAATGTGCTTGAGTGCAGTGGCAGGAAGGATCAGATTCCCAGGTCCGGAATGTGTAGGGCACAAGCCAGGGCTTCTGTGGCCCTCTCAAGTGTTCTGCTAAAAGACTGCATTGGCTCCTTTGCCACGTGTCTGTATTTTAGGGGACAAGGTATCAGCCCTACTTTTTAAATTCATTTTTTTAAATTGGGCTGTAGATTTGGTGGACTTTTCTAAATGTCTACTGAAAAAGGCAGGTTCTCCAAAGTAGACTCCCAAGAAACCTTGGATATATGTATAATTTCATAAGCCAAAGTGGAAGCAGTGAAGATAAATATAGCTCATCCTCTGTGATTAGACCCTGCTCCTACTAATTGCTTGGCCCAGGTTGGCCACCAAACAAAAAGAACCATCAGAGACCTCAGGGAGATCTCTCACAAGATAGGCTACGTTACACACAATCTATCTATTTTAGAGTGCAGACACAAAAAACATTTACTGCTTGGTAAATTGATTTTACTAGGTATTAAAAGTGGAGCAAACAGAGGGCACACATTCCTGCTATGTAGTAAATCACATGAAGCCACAGTAAAGACCACACCTGACTACTGATAGGCTTATTTAAAGTTAAGTACATGATTAAGTTTTCAAAGGATGGCAATCTTAGTCTTAATGATGACATCTGTCCAATACTTTAGAGCCAGAGGTTATTCCCTTATGTTTACAGTATTGAAATTAACCTGAATGCACTTAAAGTATCTTTGATTTTCATTTATTTTTTCATTTCATTGTGTTTTCATGTGTGCAGCTTTGACTTTTCAAGTCTCTCGATATTCTGAAATATTTCCAATGAGCTTTCTTGGCAGATGGCTTGGAGCCAATCTCCATTTTATTCTTATCATTTTAACTCTTTCCACCTCCTTGCTCATCTGCATCAATGGTCTTTGGGTCCTGCTTAATGCACAGTAACGTAAGATGGCAAGCATACCCTTTAGTTATGGATTAATTTATGTTTGAATTTTTTTTCATTTCCCTTCCATCTTTTTTCTCAATTACATGGGTTTCTGTTCCAAACTCAAGATGAAATGACATCTTCATTTTTATATCTTCCACAGTGTTGCATTTTAATTGACCTGCCAGAAGGTATCAGATTGTGTTGAAGCTGAACAACAGAGTATATCAGCCTAATACCAAGAAGTCCTCCAATACAGTATTTCTAACCAATAAAATAAAAAACAGTAACTGCAAAACAACAAACTTCATAGCTCCATAGCTGGAGATGGGTGTTATCCAGAATCTGTCATTTGAAGTACAACTACATTTTCAACTATTCATCCAGCTATTAGCTAAACTGCATTTTGATTACTCGTCTGTCACTCTGGTTCACACCATAGCACCATATTTTAGTTCTTTTCATAAGTGCCATCACTGACTCCATTAAGCAAGCTAGCATCACTCCTAAAAGTACAGTATTAAGGAATTATTTCTAAGGATGGCCCCTTAAAACAAGTATTCATGAGTATTTACATATAAGCATTCCAAAAAGTAGGCTAGCAAGCTAGATATTTCAGTTCCACCTTTTCTAATATTTATTTGTGTGCTCATGTGGAACATCTGAAATCATACAATATAATTTAAAACAGCCTTGAAACTTTATTCAAACAAGCCAGTTTGTAATTAGTTTTGCCTTGTGCCGAGATGAAGAATAACTGTTAAATTATGCAATAACTGAAAGATCCAGCTATTCTTGTCAATAATGTATCAGCCTAGCATACAGCACAAGTTAATTTGGACTGTAAACTCTAAACTAGCTTGTGGAAAACCTGCCGACAATAGCACATTTCAATTTTTGTAATAGCATAAAGGAGTTACAAGATGCCTAGTTCAGACCATGGTTCAGGAATCAAATAAGGCGGCCACAGATTTCAAATGTTTTCCTTAGCCCTTTCCTTGAAAACTCTAATGTAGAGGCAGGGGTGTAGCAAACATTACTACATGTCTAGGCTTGAACAATCAGGTTTTAGACAGCCCATTCATGACTGCCTAAGCTACAGTGTGGCCTGTGTCAATTCCACACAACAGCCAAGATAAGAACATGAGCCATTGCATTATAAGACAAGGACAAGAACCTTTCTAATGAAATGGAATTCAGCCCTGGGCAAGAGTGATCACTCAAGACCAATGTGCCCCCTAACTTAAATATTCAACATAGAGTCTACTTGTCGCTTATGTAGTACAAGACTTTTGCTGACTCTGCACAGATAAAATTAATCCATAGTCATATTCACTATATTGAACCTGTAAGCCTGGAACAATGTTTTCTATGCAAAGGGAAGACTTCAGGCTCCAAGACCTCAGTCTGGCACATTCACAATCATTACACTTGCAGTTTAAGAACAATATAAGGTCAACAGAAGACCTGAGATAACCTCTAAAATAAATTGTTTTTTTCAGAAGAGAAGCCATGTTTTAATTACAGAAACACAATCAAATAGCCAAATATTAATAAACTGCTATGTTTATTAAGTCAACCTTGGTATTCAAAAACAAGGGTATAGTAAGACCCTTAGCTATTGTATTTCTGGGTACCCTGCCATTCTTGATAATGTAATATGATCAAAGACTTCAGTTTCAGAAATGTGTAATTTTAATGCTCACACACTTGGGTGATTTTGGAATAAAAGTATGTTTGCCCTAAAGCAGTGCTTTTTTAAAACAAACAAAACAAAAAAAAACTTTCTAATCTGAACTGTGGAAGTTTTCCAGTTTAACAAAACCATGATAATTTAGCAAACGCCTGGTGACAAAATCCTATCCATGCCCATAGCTGTTAGTTAAAGATGAACAGAATTTGCATAGTATTCACACAAAACTCTAGACAGGGTATTTGTAATTCAGATTTGGCTTACAATGCATTCATTTACATTTTATAATGACTTTACCAGACAAAAAAGCTTAAAATGAAACAAGTTTTTCCCCCCAGTTACCAGAATGTAAAAGACACAGATTCAATATACTGGCAGTAAGAGCACAACTTCAATTTTGAACATCATCATTTACAATAAGAAATAGCACCAGGCAGATTAAGTACTTATTTTGCCCTTGGCACTGTGCAAAATTGAAGCCCCCGTATTCCACCACCCTCATCTTTTAGTCAGAGTTCTGGCAGAGATTTTATTAGAATTTCCTTCCTGCAAACACAGTTACTCCATATTCATCCCTTGATGCATGCACCTAAAACCCATTAAAGTTAATGGGAGTTGCATACATATAGAGAATAGCCCCATAAATATTCTTAAAGAGGGCGTTGAGTGTAAGGGAAAAGGCTCTACCAGCATTTCCTTTTTAATGATGTAAAAATATTGCAACTTGATATGAACAGGTAGAGAAAGCCACAGAAGGCAACTCCCACTTGACTTTACATTAAAATTGTAGAAAAGGTGGATATTCCTTCCTACACTGGAGGGGCAGCTGGGCCAGGAATGTACGTTTGGCATAAAAATCTTCTAAGACAATTCTCAAAATATGGAGGCTTCACAAGAGAATGTCTAGGGGTAGAAATCTCTTGTTTTAGGTCATGTCCATCCATCCCCCATGATGGGGAGGAGTAGAGGAGGGATTGTGCAAGGAATGTTTAAAATTAAAGCCTTTACTTTTATAAAGAATTTTGCACACAAATGAGAGCTCTGCATATTCTACTTGCTTTAAATTCACGATCATTCTGTTTTAACCATTTTTCCTTTATGCTGAATATGTTTGAGTTTAGTGGCAAACAACTAAATCCTTAATTCTTTTTGTGCACAGAAAGGATTAAAAGCCATGGAAACAGCAGGGAAGTGAGGTGATGGACAGGAGATTGATGAATCAGAATCCATGGCATACTATTACTTCTCCCATGGAAATATGCAACTGATGTTCTGAATATACCCAGCTCCATGGATGTGGCCTGACATGGGACTACTGGCAGTATTCTTTCTCACAGATAAATTAATACATTCATGATGGCTCTTATACTGTACTATGCATTTGTTCCAACTTGTAGGTTGGTCATTTAGGTAGACATGCTACTAGGCATGGGACTTGGAAGCAAAGGATTCTAAACACCACTCTGACCTTCAGAAGATATTTCCTGATCACAGGAGGTCCATGAGTTCTGCTGGTCCAATGACCCATGTGACAGGAGGAAATAGACAAACTTGCAGGCTGAGAGAAATGTGCTGTAGTGCAGCATTTCTCAACCCATGGTTGCAACCGAGAAGTGGGTCGTCAGAATTTATAAAAAGGTCTTGAACAAGCTTTAAGAAATGGTTCAACAAACTTTAAAAACAGATTCTCCTTTAAAAGAGAAAAACATGGGAAACCATGGGTTTCCCCCCTTGCAGGCTGGCAGAGGTCCAGCCTGCAAGGGGCTGCTTGGAGTTGGGATGAGTGGAAGAAGGGTGATCAGGCAGAGGGCACCACACATGCATGTGGAAGCCAGGCAGCATGGAAAGCAGTTCCCACAGCTCTCTTCAGGTAAGTCTATGGATTGGAGGGGGGCATAGATGACATGTAAGTGTGGCACAGGTGACTCTGCCTGCCACCACACCTCCTTTCCAGGGTACAGCTGTAGCCTGAGGGGAGTGGCAGAGGTGGCCAGGCCATGGTGGTAGGGTGGAGCCACGGCCCAGTGTATGAGTGACTATCAGTGGGAGAAGGTGAGGGTAGTGTGCCACCCCCCCGCACCCCCAGTCCATTACTTCTCACACTGCTGGCAGTGTGACTGGAATGGGGGTTCTGGCAGCAATGAGTCTCATTGCCCGCTCTGCCTTCCCATGCTGAGTCCCACCCCCTGGGCCACACAGGCAGCTCCTGCCAGTGCCAAGCTGCTGCCCTGTGCCTGCTGTTGGTGCACAAATTTGGGGGGGCACATGTCTCTCCATGCCCTACACCCCCCTCACTCCATACACTGGGGAGCTAGCACCTGGGGGCAGGGGGCTGTGGGTTGGGAGTCAAGAGCACCAGCAGGGCCAGGGGGCTGTTTTCTACTTAAACTAGTTACTGGGTCAGACTGGCCAATGTTTACAAATGGGTCCTGATACAAAAAAGGGTTGAGAACCACTGCTCTAGTGGGCACAGACTCCTCAGTCCTTGATCCCTGCCTTTGTCTCATTTCTCTCTTTACCCAAACCACACACATTTGGCTCATTGTCTCAGCGCATCACCTACCCTAATCTCCCTCAATCTTCTTCCAACTTATACACCAAGTTCTAGTCTTCTTCTACCAGCTCTTCATCACACATTCCTCTCAAGCTTTAGTTCCCAGCTCTTTGCCCAATGCATATGTATTTCCTGCCACATCAGACCCCTTCATTCAATCTCAATGGCCCTGCACTCTGTCACATTCTCCTTGACCAAGCCTTTCCAATTCACCCTCATCTCAGGATCCTTGCCAAACCTCAGTCTTCACCAACCAAACTGACCCCCCGCCATCCCCGCTATACCTGTCCTAGTCTACTAGAGAAACAGTCTCACTGCTCTAATGTCAACTGGGTGGCCAGCAGGAGCAATTGCAGAAAGACTTCTACTCAGACTTTATATTAGTCCAGAGTACCTTTAGAAAATTAGTTGCAAAGATCTAGCCTCTCTGTCATATGCATGTGTAAAAGAGTTTTTTCAAAAGCTTATAAGTTGTACAAATTTTCAGGTTTTTTTTACAAAAATCAGCATTTTTTTTGCATAGAACCCACCCATCTTCAGATTTCAAATCTTGCCACAAAACGTGGGGTTTACAAAATATTCAGTTAAATGATTTTATAAACATTTTAATGTGAGACAAACTAGATATTTTTTCATCAAATGGCTGAAACATTTTTGCTGAAACTTGCCAGAATTATTTAGCCTGAGGCAGATGCCTGACATGGAAAATTTCAGCTTAAACAGTTAAAGTTAGACAAAGTTATAAAATAACTAACAGGGACTTTCAATGGGAAGTGTCAGAGAACCTAAACTGTCAGCAGTACTGCTAGGCTCACCTACTGTAATTGCTGACTATTGTCATAATTATTTGATAATCTCTTTCTCCCTTTTATCTCCCTATTTTACACTCAATTTAGTTCTTATTCTCTAAGTATTTTTTTCCTGACTACCTCTTTGCAAACTCCTGACACAATTTGTTGCTTATTAAAATATGTGCACATTGAATCTGACAAAGACTTCCACTTTCTTTTCTCCCAGGATGCACTGAGATTTTGCACTTCAGGAAGCTCTGTAAATCCTCTCTATGGCTGCGTCCACATGAGCAGGAGCCCCCATGCTAAGGCACATGAAGGAAGGGGAGCAGCCAGCCCAAGGCTGCCTGCTTCTCCATCTCGAGGCACACTGTGCCCCAGCCAGCCGGGGAGTGTCTGGCTGGGGGGCAAGGTGTCTCGAGACTGGGGCTCCAAAACCCATGGAGACACGGGAGCACACATCTCTGGGATGCTTGCTTCCTCCCTCTTTTCCACACGCTGCTCCCTGGGTGACTGGGGCACAGGGGACACCTATATGTGCAAGGAAGCTGCTCCAATGTGCTGTAATTACAGCATGTCAGAGCAGACTCCATTAACTGAGTCTACTGGAGTGTGGTAATTACCACGCTCCAGCAGATTCCAGAATCACATGTATCAGCATCCCTGCACTGAAAAATGGTGATGAGGGCACTTTAACTAAAGCTTGTTCAATGAGCTTTAGTTAAAGGGCCCCTGCTGCCATTTTTCAGTGCAGGGACACTGATACATGTGATGCTCTCCCCCTCCCCAATCCCAAAGTGCATATATAAATGCCCAGGGTACCTCAGCACAGGGGTTCAGAAATACAGAGATTGGGAAGCACACAGTCATGAGAACACAGCACATATGTGTGTTTTGGTGTGCTTTGTGCCACTTTTTTTTCTGAGATTTTTTTGCCCCTGCTGGGATTTCCCACAGGGCACAGTTTAATATGAAACACATGCAGTTTGTGGCACTGCAAAGAGGTTTGCAGTGCCACAAACCACACTTGCCTGCATGTCTGCGAGCCTAATCCTCCACTCAAGTCAATTGAAATCTTTCATTTTGTTTCACTAGATCAGGGCTTGTCAACCAGGGGTACTTGAGAAGGCCCTAAGGAGTACACACGGGCAGTTGGGGATGGAGTGCCCCCATGCACCATCCCACGCTGGCACCACCCACCCAGCCAGACATGAGGGAAGCTTGCACATGGTGCCTGGCATCACTGTGTGTTAGCCATGCGCCACCCCCCACCTCCCTCCCACACCCAGCTCCTAGGGATCCAAAAAGGTTGAAAATCCCTGCACTAGACTTTGGATCAGACCCCACATTTTCCAAAAGCACCACAAAATCAAGTGCTACTGAATATAAGAGTCAGACAGCTGCAGAACAGAGCCAGAACTGGGGTAAATGTATGCTACCCTTTCTTCTTCCCCAAGTAAAACTTTCTTCCCAGTGCCTTTGGAAGAATCTAAAATCAAATAAGAAACTGACTCAGAGTAATGATCTGACCTTTTCCAAGTGTCATCTTACATGAAAGTTAACTGTTTTAAGACAAAGCATGTATAATTATTCAAATTTTGAAGGCAATTTACTCTTCATAGAAAGCAAACTGCCACTTCCCCATATAACAATGCCATTTCAGAGCTGCTGAGCCCCAGAGTTTGCATTATGTCTTCAGTAACAAAAGCTCTGGTAGAGTAGATCTCCAAAAAATTGACAAACCATAAGGTATTTAATTCAACCTTCAATCTACAAATTGCATTAAAACAACATTAAGGATGTGATTAAAACCCAGAATAGCAAAAACAAAATGAATTAGAAAACTTGCAAAATGAACAAAAGGGGAATGCAAAACTGCCTCCAGGCTATGATTTTTGCCAGCATTTAACTAAAAAAAAGTAACACATATTATTTTGATCATTTTGATTGAATGCACTTGTCTACTCACCAACACCGCATGTGCCAAAGATCTAGTTTGGTTCACTTTGAAACAACTGAGATAATGAAACCTGAAAAAGAAATTGCTTAGACCTTTAAGTATAGGAAAGTCAGCATCTGCTGTTTTAATTTACAATACAAGCTCCTGCAGTACCTTTAAAACAAAAGCATTTCCTTTAACTGACTTTCTTCAGTCATTTTCTTCTTTTATTTCTTTTCCTATGTTTCATAAATCAGTTACAAAGAAAGGAGGGAAAATGTAATAACAAGGGGAGATTCAAAACCAATATTTGAAATAAAAAATTGGAGATAGAATCTCATAATGGGGGTTAACCTTTCTGGGACTGTTCCAGAGAACAAGCTTATAAGCAACCTTCAAATGAAAAATATTTGGCCTTGTGCCCTTTATTGGATCTCTACAATGAATAATATAAAGTCTTTCAGGCTTTTTATTTTCATCATTTGAAATCTGCATATATTACATATTTAGGGGTACCATACATCTGGGTTTTCCCAGACATGTCCTCTTTCTGGGTCCTCCCATCTCCATCTGGGCAGTTTTTTAAAATATCAGCAGATGTCTGGGATTTTGCTCTGCCTCTGCTTTCCTGGCACTTCCCAGCTTGCCCTAGCAACAAGTTGCTTGGCACTGCAAGGAGCGGGGGTGGGGGGCAAATCCAATTGGAGGCAGGGGCACCATATGCATTTGCTCACAGCCCTGGAAGCTGCAGCACATAAGTCTGTGGGGGAGGGTGTTGGAGGGCCAGGACTGAGGACTGTCAGTGGGGTGTGCGCGTGTGCATGAGTGTGTGTGTACTTGTGTGTGTACACATACCCATGCACATGCATGCCTGCTAATGCTAGAGCTGCAGCAGGGTGGGGCGGTGGGGGAGGTACTTGCCCCTCCAGCAGGGGAAAGGGATGGGGGGATTCTTCAGGAGCAGCATGGGCAGCAGGGCTGGGGGGCAGGGTATTAGGGGGCTGCAGATTGGGAGTGAGGGGCACCAGCAGGGCTGGCGGGGAGGGCTGTGGGTTGGGAGTGAGGGGCACTGGCAGGGCCGGGGGGAGGGGCACTGGCAGAGCCGGGGGTGGTAAGAAGCTGTGGGTCAGGAGTAAGCGGCACCAGCAGGGCTGGGGAGGCTGTGACTTGGCAACGAGAAGCACCAGGGGTGCTGGAGGACTGTGGGTCAGGAGTGTGGGGCAGAGACAGGGCCAGAGGGCTGTGGGCTAGGAGCGAGGGCTGTCAGCAGGGATGGGAAGACTGAGGGCTGGGAGTGAGGGGCACCAGCATGGTCTGGGAGGGCTGTGGCTTGGGAGTGAAAGGCAGAGCACAGGCATATCACTGCACCCCCCCCACAAACATATACCCCCCTCCCCACAGGTGCCCTCTTTTTTTTAAACTGGAAATATGGTAACCCTAACACATTAGACAGTCAAATTCTGCTTAGGCTGAAATACTACATGATCACTGGAGAACTAGTAGAGCAGCGATGTCACAGGAGCTAACTGCAGAGGTAACACAGTCTCTTTATTACCTAATGTCCCAACCTGCTTCCTGTCCATATACCAAAACCTTTGATAAGTATTTAGTGGTGCTTTGCATCCGAGCTCTGTGGCTTTATCAGATGCACTGGGGATTTCTGCTGGGACAGTAACCAGCCTACCTTTTGAAAAGAATACAGATTAAATGACTCAAGTGCTGATAGTCTTCCAATGCCTTGCCATAATTCCTCGTTGGTGCCCAAAGTATAGGTGGGTTCTACCAAAATTCTTGAGGCAGGAAGGAATCACATAGCAGCTTATCACAATTCACACAAATTTCTGGCAGTATGTAATACAAGCACCAGCAAGGAAACAATACCTAAAGGGAAAGTGGCTGAGATAATCTAATAATGTGCTCAGGTCCAGGTACTGATCAGTAGAGATCATTGTATACCAGAGACATACCCCAAGAGAGTAAAAGTTAAGCAACTGATAAGAGAAGAGACACCAGATTTTCATTTAGGTTTAGGATATTTAGTATCTCATTAAGTTAAAGAACTGATTAATATATTAAATAAAGGAAGTATTTGTGAAAGATGTATCAACCTTACGTGAATATGGAGTAAAAAGATAAATATCTCAGGGACCTAGCAAAAACTCTCCAGAAAACAAAGAATCAGACTGGACATGCCAAATATTTCTAATCTGAAGATGGCAGCTTCCTGTTTTATCTCCTTTATAAAGGACTTCATGATTCATGGATAGCCCATTCTCTAAAACAGCTAAACTTTCCTCTGGAGGCTTGATAGGCAAATTTGTGAGGTCTGAGAAATAGTTCCTGTTTACTTAATAAAATGCGTAGCAACAGTAATAGACATTGCTTCTTTCCTACTTCTTACAAATATTATATCCTGCAACTGTAGCATTACATTCTTGCAACAGAGGAAAAGGGCAAGCTTCGTAAATGATTATAGCGGTTACTGTACACTTGTCAGAGAAAACAATGCATATTGATTTAAAACATATACAAAGAGACTTTGAATTATTTAAAAAAAATAATGTTTAGCAAACATGGTGCTGTACAGTAGATGATTGCCTTAGATTTTTTTTATATCTTAATTTTTTAATAATATTTCTAAATCAAATGCATTTCATTTACCTCTAGCCAGAAAGGGCTTTTTCTTACCTTTAACTATACTAACTTTTCCCTTAGCCAATGGTGGGTTAGAATGTTTTTTTAACTTAAGCATTAAATATGCAGGGCATAGATTTGCCCAGATAAAATTATCAGCATTTTAAAGCCTTGGGAATAATTACATGGCAACAGAAGTGATTCTTGGTATAAGTACACAGGGAAAGAGAATGTTTCACTGGTAGTTCTTGAATGTGTCACACATTTGTGGTTGAAGTTTATTTACCCTCATTGTCTATAAAACTATATGTTCATCTTCTTGGACATCAAAATTTTTTGTTTCAATTTTACTATAAAACATCTAGAAGAAATCCTCCCATTTCCTTTCATTTTAATTTTCCCCTATAGAAGAGATCGTGTTAGGTATGATATTTTAAATTAGTCTGAAAATTCAAGTTTTATGTGAAAAAAAGCAATCATCTATTGGTTAAAGTACACCCTACGACAGAGTGTGTAACACAAGATTTTCTGTGGTAGATGGAGATTCTGCTCTTCTTTAGACAGAACGTAAAGTTAACGATCCTCCGCTGCTAGCATAAAAACTATTGGTATTGAGCATGGAAACTACACAAAAATCTTTTGAATATTTCTGTTTCATAAAGTTTTCTGTACATGGTGGACTGGACTCCAGCTTCCATCAAATTTCATGAAAGTCAGGATCTCCAGGATATGGGTTTCTATGTACCCAAATAAAATTTAAGAAACTGTTGCTTTCCAAAGTCCTCTGAGCATTTTAGAAGCAAGCAAGTAAAAGAACTCATTCCAATATGTCATAATATTAATCCGAGGGGGTTTGGTCTTCCCATGCTTCTGTGCTTTGTTGGTTGCAACACGGTTGAGAAGGCACTTTTTCCCCACTTGCTGCCTGGAGTGTCACGGTTTTTTTCACCTTCCTCAGAAGCAGTGGATACTGGCTGCACCCAAGGCTGGGAATTTGGACTGAGGTGTGCCAATGCTCCTTTTGGAACTTAAATAAACACAAGAAAAGAGATGATAGGGTCTTCTCCTCTACTCAAGGTCTAATCCAGTGATTCTCAACCAGGATGTGGTGATATTTGGGGTGCCTTTAGATTCTTTTAAGGATGTCACAGGGTGCCACATAATATTATCACTATTAGGTGTGCAAACTTAATTCACAAGGTAAATTAGGTGATAAAGCCTGTTGTTTCCATTTAAGAGGTTTGAAATAGAAGTTCTCTGATGTGTTGTGGTCTTTCTGAGATTTTGCAACAGAAGAATTTCTGTTATTTTTTTATAGTAAAAAAAAAAAAGTGAAAACGAAAAGCTTGCATTTTCCAAAGGGTGCCTCGAGACTAAAAATGTTGAAAATCACTGTTCTGACTGATTGTTACATACAGGAATGGGAAGGAATTTTATCCTATGGGCAGATCAGCATGGGCTTTGGGGAATTTTGCTTTCCAATGTAGTGGGAGGGCATAGTCATTTTCCTTCAATCTCGCAAACATATTTTTTACAAACTACTACTTATCCTTGCAGTGACAGGACATTAACACTGGCCTCACGTCCTTGCTTTGTGTGTGGCAGGTCAGATTGCTTTGATATTTCAGGCATTGTGCCTGGTAGTTGTATGAAAGGATTGGTTGTGTGATTTCAAGAACAGGTTAGGCAAACACTTATATAGAATGGTTAGATAAGGATTATCCTGCCTTGAGCAGGGGGCTGGCATTGGTGGCTTCCTGAGCCTCCTTCTAGCCCTACTTTCTTAGGATGTTAGGATTATTAGTAGTTCCACTTATTAAATAATTTTAATTCTTCCAAGCATTGCTTATGTAGAACATTAGCTGAAGTACTATTCAGTTTGTTTGCTTTTGCCCCACCCAAACCATGCAATCTTCATTGCTTACCCACTATGTCTGAAAAACAGAATCATTAATGGATTACCAAATAACAACATAAAATTTGGATTATATCAATGAAGGAAAACTATCTGGCTAAGCCAGAAGGTGCATGGCACATGCATTCCCTGGGCACAACTAGCTATGGCACAAGGTGTCCCACAGCTCATTGTCCCTGGGGAACCAAATGTCTATGCTCAAGTGGATGAGGCCAAACAGGTCAAACCAGAACAGGTGCCAAAAAAAACCTAGAAGGATTACCATGCGACTGAAAAGCCCTTCATACATGAAGAAACTAAAGAGCTTGGCAAAACAACGTTGGTAGTATAACTGCTCAATCTAAATACAACACAGGTTAACACCAAGGAAGAAAAGAATTGAAGAAAGAAGCTGGCACAAGAAGATATGCCATAAACTGGCCATGGGTAAATTAAGGGTGAAGATTAGAAAGCTGTCCTTAATGTTGGAGTGCTGAAGATCTGCCACTGTCTTTCAATAAGAACAGTAGGAGTAAAAAAAACCCAAAAAGCAAACACCAAACCCTAACCACCTTTAAGATGGAGCTTGATAAGTGTTTGGGTAGATTATATCATTTCCTGCATGACAGGGGACTAGATTTCATCAGCGGATGCCGTCTAGCCTTATAAAAATTTTCTTTCCCAAAAAGGAATGTTGCCCAGCAACATAGCTGTGAAGCTTATTTCTTGTTTGCTCACATTCAAAGAGTGATTTCAAGATGCTTTTTTGTATGCATCCATAAATATTCTACCTCAGGTCTCGTCTTCTCAAAGTAATAAATCATGGTGGGTGTTCAAGAGTGTTGATTGTTTATGGTGGCAATCGCTGAAAATCTGTACACAGAATGCAGAATGTCTGCTAACATCATTTTGACAAATTTTCCAGGGTATTCTGCACTGGTTTAGAGAAATGATCTTGATGATGCCATGATTCAGATTGATGACTGATGGCAGTAATACAGTTCTACCAAGTAATTTTCATTCCTGGCCTGCTGCACGAAAGACTAAGAAAAGAGCTAATCTTACTTGACAGCAGGTGATGATTTTACATCATGAGCTCAAGGTTAATGTTTAATGTTCAGAAAAGATCTCACCCCAAATTAGGCCAAACTGTAAATCTAGAGAAGAAGAGATAAGTGACCGTACACTGGTGCAAAGCAAATAGAGAGCTTGGTACTTTTAAGGTGTCTTGCAATGGACAAAGATGTGTTATGCATACAACTGTCAGATGAGAAGTGTACTGAACATGGCTGAAAGGCAGATATTCACTATGGCAGGAGTGTCAAACATACAGCCCACAGGCTGGATCCAGCCTGCAGAACCACTTTATCTGAGGCTTTCTTGGGCTCTACCACAGCATCCCAAGCTTTTCAGCCTGGAGGACACCCAAGCTTCAGAGCCAAAGAAAAGAGATGGGGTTACCACAGCCTTGTATATTATGAGCTTTTTTAAGTACTGATGTCATGATCCTTGAATATATGCTGATGCATTCTTCTGAAGGCAGACCTGGCACGTCAGATCTCCTCATTGATGTTGGCCTTCTTTGAGAGATGGCTGCCAAGGTATGCAAAGTGTTCAACATTCACCAACTCCTGTCCATCAATGAAGATCTCTTCTGGTGGAGTTGACTGGCCCAAAGCAGGCTGGTGAAGCACCTTTGTATTTGCAATGTTAACAGTCAGTCCCAGGCACTGATATATTTGAGAGAAGCAGTTAAGGGCCATTTGTAGCTCCTCCTAGGTATGTGCAACAACAGCACAATCATCAGCATACTGAAGTTCCACAGTCAAGGCCAATGTAACTTTGGTTTTGTCACAGAGGCAAGAGAGATCAAAGAGTTTCCCACCCATCCTGTACTCCGTGCCAATGCCCTGTGGCAGATGATCACAGATCCTGATGACTGCAAGAAAGATGGAAAACAGAATTGCTGCAATCACACAGCACTACTTGATGGCAGTTTGAAGGGCAAAGGGCTCCATACTGGAACCATTACATAGGATGAAGCAAGTCATTCATCTGGTGATGAAGGAGTGTTAGGATGGTGATAAATTTCCTCCCAAGCCAAACTTCAATAAGATTTTCCATAAAGCCTGGCAGTTAACAGAGTTGAAGACTTTGGTTAAATCGATAAAGACCATATACAGTTTCTGTTACTCTGTTACTCTCAGCATTTTTCCTGGATCAGCCAAGCAAAAATCACATCCATGGTGCTTTTCAATGGTCTGAAGCCAAACTGAGACTTAGGAAGCATTTCTTTGACATGAGGAAGCAATCATTTCAGCAGAATTTGAGCAAGGATCTTCTCAGTGATGGAAAGGAAGGTGATGCCTTGATAGTTTCTATGGTCTCCATTTTAAAAAATGGTGACAATATTGGCATTCTTTAGGTCAGTGGGAATTTCCTCAGTGTCCCAGATTTTAAGAAACAGTGTGTGAAACCTGTTGGTCATAATTTATCCACCAACTTTGAAGATCTCAGCTGGTATGCCACCAAGGCCTGATGCTTTGCTGTTCTTCATCTGTCTTATCACCTAGTGGACTTCAGAGGTTGATGGACTGGCAATTGTTTCCCTTACTAGATGCTGTTGGATGGATTTTATCAGTCACCATTGATTCCTGATTCAGGAGCTTTTGATAGTGCTCCTTCCAGCAGTTTTTTATGGGCTCATCTTCGAGGACTGTACTGCCATCTTCAGATGTAAGTGGGGTGATTCCATGAGAACTTGGCCTGTACACAGCCTTGATTGCACTGAAGAAGCTCTGCACGTCATCATTGTCAACAAGTTGTTGGATTTCTTTCACCGTCTCTTCCCATCGTTTGTTTTTGATTTCTTGAATCTTCCTCTTGACTTCAGCTTTAAATTGTCAAAAAGTTCCCTACTACTGACTGGACATTGGATGGTTTTGCCAGTCACAGATAGCATTTCTCTTCCAATCAAGAATGGCTTTGATATCAGCATTGTTTTAATCAAACTAATCCTGATGGCATTAGGTGATAAAGCCAATTGTTTCCATTTAAGCCTCATGGATGGTCTCTTTTAGTGCTTGCCAATATCCTCAATACAAGTGTTAACATTTTCAATCTTAAAATTGGAGAGTTTCTTACTGAGATGCATTTGGAGGGCTTCATGATGTCTAGGGGGCTGAAGGCATTTAATATTGTACTGTCTTTGAACTGATCTGGATTGCTTTCAATGTTTCAGTGCAACCCTGATAGACATGATTGATCTTACTAAATGATGATCAGTCCAACAAGTCATCAGGTCCTCTCATGACTCACGTAATATGGATGTCTTTTAGATCACATGCTCTTACAATGACGCAGTTGAGGAGGTGCCATTGTTTCAAATGAGGGTGTTGCCATGTTGTTTTGAACCTGTCATGTTGTCTGAAGATAGTGTTGGTAATGACAAGGTCATGCTCTGCACTTTTACTAAGTAAAAGGATGCCATTGGAATAGGCCTTGTCCACTCCTTCCTTCCCAATGGTGCTCCTACACATGTTAAAGTCCCAGCCAACTCTCGTATCAAAGTCTCCATGGAGGATGAGCTCACCCTCTTCTGGGATGATAGCCAAGATTTTATCAAGGTTAGCATAATACTGTTCTTTCTATTCTTCCTTGGCATATGTAATAAGTGTTGGGCATATGTACTGATGATGGTAGCAAATGAATTGTTGGTCAGTTGGAGGTCGAAAGTCATGAAGCTCTCATTAATGCCAACAGGGAATTCAATCATTTGGCTGAGAATCTGTATCTTAATGGTTAAATCAACACTATATATTCACCTGTTGTTTTCAGGTTTCCCTTTCCAGAAGAACATATAGCCAGCCCCATCCTCCCTCAGATGGCCTTCGTCTGCTCATCTGATCTTGCTGAGAGCATAGATTTGGGTGTTATACCATAAGAGTTCTCATGAAACAATAGCTGCTCTATATTCAGGTCTTTCACTGTTTGTGTCATCTAGTAGGGCTCATACATTCCAGGATGCAAAGGACATAGTTGTGATCACAGTTCCAGTCACAGTTCAGAAAAGCCCTTGCTGAGCACGGACCTCATTCAGGACTGTATCATCTACAAAATAATATTGTAAGTGCTCTCTTTTTAAAATGCAGCCAAAAGAAGAGGACTGCCTGGAAATGCTGCTGCCCATCTTCGGTGTGATAGCTTACTGATACAGCACTCCTTTTAGAAGTAGAAAGCCTTGGTTCAATGCCTTCCTGAATGTCAGGGGTCATGTCTACACAAAATGCTGACTGCTTAGTTCTTACTGTGCAATCATTTAGTACTTACATATGCAAGTAATACATGACTGCACGGTAACCAGCATTACTGCACAGTAACATCCCCTCATGGCTTCCTGGTGACACTAACTGCACAGTAACTCGTTATTACTGTGCAGTAGCATTGCATCATGGTGAGCACCCTGCAACACTACTGCATAGTAGTTACAAGCTACTGCACAGCAAACACCTCTTGTAGACACAGCCAGTGTGTTCAAGATTACATCATCCACTTTTCAGAAAAGGGCCCTAATCCCTAAGCATTAGAATAAATTGGGTGAAGGTTTGCAGAAAGGAATGCAAGATTCATAGGGCCAGAAGGAAAACAAGCAACAAGGATTGGTTAGACTACTCACCTGGGAGAGGAATTCCTGAGTTCCAGTATGTCCTCCCTGAACTCTTTAATGTAAAAATGCATAAACAGACCTTGGATTAAAACCATAAAACCAAGTTAGAGGAATCAGAACAAAGAGATTCTCTCTCCCAGCTGCATGCCCTAATCACTAAATTACAGACTCAGTCTCCTCTTTTATGGCCCCATAAATCTTTCATTTCTTTCTGGACAGTGGAACTGCTTCACAGAAGGATACCCCAACCCACCCTAGCCTAAAACCAGGGGATATAGCATTGTCTTGGGAAGTAGGAGATATGGATTTAAATCTCCTCAAGCTGCCGAACATATTTAGCCCAGGTTTCCCTCTTCTTGGGCAAGTATTTTAATCACTAGGGTCCTGTCCAGATCCAGATTCAGATCCAGCCCATGAAGAGATTTTATTCAACCTTCCAAGCACAGCAAAAATTAATGTCCTCACAAAAGTAGATAGATAGACAGACAGACAGAGAGACAGATAGATAGATATCTGTCCATTAGTAAGTTTAGTTTAAATTGCATTATTGAGTGATGCAAAAATCTAGAACTCTTGGTTCCAAAATGATACTATTAGACCAACTGAGAAACTGCAAAAAAAAAAATCTTTTTCTGCAAGCTTTAAGGCTCATGTGATCTTCATCAGGCTCAGGGAAATTTCAAGATGGCAAAAAGTCCCCATATGTAGGAAATAAACTTCATTTTTGCATAGAGGAAGCAGAAGCTGGAAAATTGTCCCTCTGGGTGTCCATCATTGAGTGTTGGAACATAACACTGCTGATGGCTCTGGCCTATGTTAGCTATGTTGAATCAGCTGGCTGTTAGTGAAAGAACATCAGATTGGAAATCAGATACGCCCCTGTCCTTCACATTGGCTATTGGTCACCACTAGCCAGCTCTTCAGTCAACACGAGGATGGTTTAATATTCCTTCTGAAAAGCTTAACTCTTTCATGTACTCTACAGAGCATTTAGACACCTCATTCCAGAGCTTGGGATTCTACTCTGGGTCCTAGGTGCCTACAATTTCAACTTGTAGGCACCCAAGGCATGGGATTTAGTCCTTAAGGACTACAGTGATTTTAGCAGGAGTTAGGCACTTAAATATCTTTGAGACTTTGGGACTAGTTCTTTAACAGTGGGTGCAGACAGAAGTTACATTTTTTGCACAATCAGCCCCCAGAAATCACTCTACAGCCATGCCATGACACATATGCATAGCTGCAGAGTGTTTCTAAAGTGGCCAATCATGAGAAAAATGAGGTATCAGATGAACGCACTCCACTTCAGAGTGCTTTCCTAGCGTTAATTTGTCATGTGATTGGGGCCAGGCAGATGCAGCCCAGAACCGCTGCCAAGGCTATTAATGGGGTGAGAGGAGAGAGGAAGGAGGCCAACAGCAGCAAGCTGCTGGCTGTGGTTTGTCTAGCCTAAGCTGGAAGGAGGTGGGTGGATCTGAGCCCTCCCTGTTTCATGCCCCCCCTCCCCCCAGCCCTCTTCCTCCAGCTCAGGCCAGGCAAACCCCAGCTGGCAGCTTACTGCTGATGGCTTTCTCCTCCATCCTCCCTTTCTGCTGGCAGCAGCAGAGCTGGGGGGAGGGGATGCTGAGGAGAGGGGCCACTCCTTGGCAATTTCTTATCTAAAGAAAATCTCAATTCCTACCCCCCAACCCAACAAGCAAACATCTGTTGGGTTGGGGGAAGGGCAGTCTCTAACTCATGGCACTTTATATAAAGCGCTTTATATACAAGTTGAAACTGGGACCCGAACATCTGTCAGTGCCCAATATGCTCTGGGTTCTATTTGGAAAACCAAGCTAGCACTGATGCTCATATTTGGATCTATCCCTTAGTCTCTCTGTGCTCAGTTCTGTTTGTAAAAATTTTCTTTGTGCATTTCCCTCTCTCACAGGGGTGTTACAAGGATAAATATATTAAAATTTGTGAGGCTCTCTAGTACTGCAGTTAAGGGGGCTATATAAGTTAATTAGGTAGATAACTGTTCTATCTATATTTTTTTATTTTCTATTTCAGAGAAAAATACTTCATATCTTAACCAGTACATTAGAGTTTATTTGGCTATACTGAATTTATTACTTGATTTCAGATTTTTGGAGGATATTTCATAGGGATATCAAGACTGTCCACCAAGTCCATGAGTCACCACTGCCACTTGCTCAGTTTCAGTGTAAATCTCATCCTATATTTCAAACACACTCCTTTAAAATCTGTAATATATTGTGCAGCTATGAAAAATGAGAAGGACTGATTTTCTTTCATGCGACACCCATCCATTTAACAAAAAAGCTAGAGACAGTGACTATAAATGTAATGTATTCTTCTTCATTACACTGTGTCTACAAGGAGTGTGCATTGAAACCCAAATTATTTCAGTGTGGGCAATCACTTTTGTTAAACTTTTCTGAGAGTGAAAATGAGGAGGAAACTTTTGATTTATTTAATAATTTGCTTACCAACTGCTATCGTTTCTACACTGGCTATGAAACTTTTTTAAATTGTCAGATAGTTCATTATCATTTCCTTTTATTGGAATTTGTAAATTGGTAGAGCTAAGATTCGTGTTCATAAAAAAGGGAATATATTCTTCTCCAATTCAGAGTATAGATTTAATATCTGCAGTTGGCAATTCTTCAGTGCTATAAATTAGGAGATTCCCCTTTTCTTTATTCTGTTCTGTTTTTCTTGTTGGAGTAAATCCAGATTTGCACTGATGATGTAGGAAAAGTATCAGACTCCAAATCTTACTCTCATTAATATCAGTAGGAGTTGTGTGCAATGATTAAGCACAGAACACAGAATTACAGTGCAAAGCTGAAAACAAAATCTCAGCTTTAACCTTGTTTTTTCAGATCAAATCATGCATGTAACTTCAGACACAGCTTCAAGCACAGGTCAAACTGGAGTAAATATTCCTAATCCCTGAAGAAAGCCCAAATAATGGATTTAAATGTCCTCATGAGAAAGCCAGGCTTGAAAACAGGATGGAGCACAAGAATGATGGTTTTTCATTATACCTCAAAAATAAATTAATTGATAAGAGAAATTAGTATTAGGACTTGGAAATGTCCACAAAGTCCCTTAAGTATTCCTCTACAGCTTCCATTTAAGCCCCTTCTGCAAATAGACCAGCACTGCTTATTTTTCCTAAGTTATAGGATGGTTGTGCACAGTGCAGCATGGAAGTCCTTGAATCTAGCTATTACAGCCAAATTAACTATTAGTCACGAATATAAAGCTGGGTCACTGTAACATTGATGCTAAGATCAGCTTTCCCTCATATAGATTATAATATTTCTCTTTTCTCCATAGATAATCTAGCCCATTACAGACAAAAACTGATGTTGCAGGGCCCAAGATGCATTTTTAAAGATTGTTTTTTTCAAGTTCTAGTGTTTCCAGCTTTCAATCTTATCAGGAGTTTCTTAAATCTGTAACTACTTGAATCAAGAAAATAAGTTAGAATCTCTTCTTTCAATTTTTAAAAAAGCTTCTAGCATTTTTATGGTGGGAAAAAACCTTGAAAACTTGAAGCAACTATATCTTAAATGCTCAGATACCTGAAAATGCTGACACAATATTTTCAGAATATGATATAATTCTGGGACCTATTCTCATGATTTTAGAATGACTGGGTTGAAATATAGAAGTTCATCTTCTTCTACCAAGTAAATTTCCCACTGGGCACAATCTGCTTCTTAAGATCTCATGCTTTACAAGTTCTTGTCTATCCCCATCTCTTCTGAAACACTGCGTATTTTCAGATGTTGTTCTATAATCATGCCCTATCTTCCTGGGTTTTTTCTCTTCACCTTGCTTCCAACTCTCATGGCAGGAACTTTCTTTCCCACATCCCTGCTGGTCACCTGCACAAGCTGTCTTAGTCTATTTCCTCAGCTTTTCTCTATTAATATCTCCTTTACCTGTTTCTGCATCTCAGTTTCTTACATGATCTTTTTTTTCCTAACTCTACAAAGCTACCTCAGCATCCTCATCTCATGAACTCATAATAGACAGCACCAGCTGCTTCACTGCCTATCATTCTGATCTTTACAGCAGCTCGGACTTCAGAACTGTCTTGTAGATTTTCCCCCTCAGATAAACTGGCATTTTCCTATCACAAAGCAATGATTCCTATCACAACCATTTCCCCCTATTTCATCCAAGCCTTATTTTTTCCATTCCTAATTTCCTCAGGCAGCTATCCATTTTCTTTTATCATGGACCACAAACATGTGAACCTATGAATTTATATTATATCGGGGGAGGAGGGGTAGCCTGTGGCACAAGTGCACCTAGGGGCATTTGCAGCCTCCCTATGGCATACAGCAGTTTAGGGAGGGTGCTGGTGGTACAGTGGCAGATAACATCAGGAGCAGAAAACAGAGCTGCAAATCAGGCAGGGGAAGAGGATCAAAGTGAAGCTCAGAGCGAGTGGCATGCCTGCTACATTTGTGGCATGGCTGCTAAAAACGTTGTCCCCCACTGTTATATCTGATGTGATCCTCCTCACTTTCCTCGGCAAATAAACATGGCATATATATTGATTATTCTCTGCTGAGACCAAGACTATGCCTTTCCAAGATGCGACTCCAAGAGATTCTCTATCTATTCTCTGCTTTCTGCAATAAAGGCCACATCCATGAACATCATGTACCAGGAGGCATCCTTCCAAAGGTATCTAACAAGCTATCCAGGACTAGTACAAGAACATGATTAGAGCTGACACACAATAAACTTTGACCATGACCAGACAATACTCAGTCCCATGCCCCCATGTTCTGTTAACTTATGTTGTCAAGCCTCTGCATATTTGTAACACACCCCGCTCAGGTTGGAGCAACCGCAGAGTTCCACCACCTCTCCCTACTATGCTGCTGCCATAAGTATAAGTAAAGATTTCTCCTGTTTTCTCCAGTCCTTTTCACTAGGACTTTCTCTACAAAAAATGTATCCATTGTTCATTTACATCATATGAAGACAAACTGATTATTTCCAGTTTTATTTTTTCTTCACAACTTCTGCTTGATCCTCTCCCATAACCATAATGTCAGTGTGGTCAGTGAATTTTATGCCTCTATAATTATCAGTCTTCTGCATCTCTTTTGCAAAGGGTGCATCAGAGAGCCAATGTATTTTAAGAGCACTGCAGTTGAAAGCAGAGGGATGGTAGCCAACTAGAAACAGCAGCAGTTACATACACATGTATGTAAGGGGAACACAAAAAACATCAGTAAGTGTGTCTTCTATGCACAGCTGTCCGTAAAGGAAAATCTGACAATATTTTTAAGCTTTCCTCTGTACTAAGTATGGACACATTACACATTACACATACACATTACATTCATTAAATCTAAACTCCATGCAGAGAGAGGTCAATGAATGTGTACAACATGGTAACAAAGGCATGAAACAGTGAACTACCAACATTAAAAAGACGGCGCTATTGTTGGAGGTTGTATTTTCAGCTTTAAATCTATTGTAATGGGATTGTTGTGATTTATACCACCTGAGCAGATAGCC
This sequence comes from Crocodylus siamensis, assembly GCF_052110815.1. Taxonomy (NCBI): domain Eukaryota; kingdom Metazoa; phylum Chordata; order Crocodylia; family Crocodylidae; genus Crocodylus; species Crocodylus siamensis. Next base: position 252,488,604 of record NC_143395.1, read on the forward strand.
TTTGTTCTTAAACTTCTGGGATAAATTTCACCTACTAGCGGTATCTGAGCCTCCTGATAACAAAAAACCACAGTAACTTTAAGCCAGGTAAACAGAGACTGTGTTTATGTTTTAAAGATCTTGTCCTTACTAATTGATTAATTAATGAGTCTCAGCTCCTTAAATAATAGTGCATCTTCTTCTAATAGATGAGTGAAATTTCCCCCAAATGGGGATATAAAGGAAGATTTTAAAAGATTTACCCACAAAAATCTGGAGTCAAGATGAGTTTTACTAGTTTTCCTGGGTTGAAGAGAGTAAAATTTAACTATATGGATCTAAATTCAGCAAATGACTTAAGCTTACAACTAACTTTATATACAAATAGTTGCAATGCCTTTAGTAAATCCAATTAAGTATGCAGCCCATTTTAAACACGGTTTAATCTGCACACATAAGGATCTTGTTGAACATGGGCCATAATCAAGATATATTTGATTCATCTTATCCTTTTCACAGTGTTAGATTAATTATTATTTCTCTAAGCTTTCAGGATTCATTTGACCCTAGTAAAATCAAACCTTTGAAGAAGGTAAAGTGAAGAAATTCTACTACAACTAAGTCCTTATTGTGTGCAAAAAATGTGTCCCTCAAAGCTCAGAAGTAATACATATTCAGTGCTCAAAAATATGATGTAATGTCTGAGATTTGAAGCCCACAAAAGGCAAAAACATCTAGTATTACAGTGTACAAAGATATTTTACTTCTACCCCTCTGCAAAGTATGCATTAACATAGACCAAAAGGACCTTCAATATCATTATCACATAACACTGAACAACATAACAAATTATTTGGGTGTTTTTAACCTGTACTTTTTTCTTCAGGAGAATTAACAAAGAACCAAGAATTTTCCAGTCAGCTTAAACAAGGACTGTTAAAAGATTGCTAGATTAGCCTTCTAAAGGAAGGAAAACTTAATCATATACTCCTCAAGGTACTTTAAACATCTTGCTTCAAGTTTCCAAGCATTTCCAGTGGCTTCAGCAAGCCCCTTTCAAGCCCATACACAGTCCTAAACCCATGAGCAGCCTCAATTAATTTGGTGGCACTGAAGTACAATTTTGATAACATAACATTTTCCAGATGCCCTCTTACACACTTTAAAGAAACTAGAACGGACAAAACACTTTAAATGGAATTTAAGAGAACGCTCATGTAATCCAGTCATGGTAGAAGTTCATATTTTACAAGGGGTGTGGGGGGAGGAGGGTGATGAATACAAAATGGAAACTTAGTTTTGGTTTACTAAAGACTGAGTAAACCTAATTAATGAGTTGATTTTATCTTTACTGCTGTAGACAATTCTTTCTGTGCTTGGCTTTTTTTAGGCCACGTCTACACAACTGGCAGACTGCACCAGTTACTGCGCCGCTTATGCGAGTAATAAATAACTGCTCAGTAAAGGCATTACTGTTCAGTATCATTGCTGCAGTTTTCTTCCAATGCTACGGTGCAGTAGCAACAAGCTAGTAACTGTAGCTTGTTACTACTACACAATATTATCGCTGTATGGGTAATGTCTGGCAACACTACTGCACAGAAGCAACAAGCTACTGCCCAGTAGCTTCTTGTGTAAGTGCGCCCTTAATGTATGAAACACAAAAACTAAAATTTCCATTTATACTGAGCCTTTCCACACATGTGCACACATCCAGGCATATAACCCCACACATGCACTGGCACTGAGTAATTTTTGGTCTGCCAAAAACATAATCCAAAGTTGTGCAGCTGCTGGTCCCTAGGACTTCTTTCAGGTCTTTTTTTGTTCACAAAATATAAATTTTAAGTAAACAACGTAAGGAGAAGTTGCAATTAAGGTTGGTTTTATTTTTGATAGAGGCATGATTGCTTCTTCAATATTAACAGCAGGTAATTTACTGTAGGGTGTAAATGGCAGCAAGCATTATAAAAATGAGATCTTAAAATTAATTATTTTCTTTTTAGGTGTTTGTCTTGGTACTGAGAGAATAAATTATCATTAACAGGATGAGATAAAACCCTAGTTATCAGGATCTGAAACCAAGTTGTCTTGCACCAATGCAGTTTGGATTATACAATTTTAAATAGAATATCTCCAATTACAAATGTTTCATAAAGCCTGAGATAGTCATAAAACATTAAACTGCTTCTAACTGAATGGGTTTTATATTCTGCACCAGAACCAATTACTGCCATCTTCACGCTCCAGTCCTGCCCTCTGTCTTTCACACTGCCAAGGAATGGTGAATAAATAGTGCAGTGCTATCAGAACAAGAGATATTTAGACAAGAATAGGTAGGGGGCCACAAAAGGAAGTGTATGAAAAGTTGAAGTTTATTATATTACATGAAAGCTTTGGCAGTGATTGCTGCCAGGTGCAGGATATTAGATTTAATAGACTAATAGTTGGGCACTGTTTGGAAAATCCAGTGGCCCTAAGAGATATGGGCAGGGCTGAATGGGCAAGAGGAAGAGGATGGGCAAAGAGTAAAATAAACAGGAAAGAATGGAAATAGAAGCTGAAATTGAAAGCCTTTGTGTGATTAAGAAGAGCTAGTCAGGGAGAAGCAACAGAATAGGAGTGCAGGGACCAGAGGAAAAGTGAGAGGAATCCAGCCCGCTACACAGATGATATCATAAGGAGAAGGTGACTGGCTTTATTGCTATTTAAAGCAACTGGACTAGGGCCACAAAAATGGCCCGTATAATGTTATTGTTCCATGCTGGATACTGTTCCACGGACACAATTCCATGTGAGGATACTCTAACAATCATGACAGTAGGGTGTGGTGGAGTGAGAAACTCTACCATCATTACAATGTGCTTCTATTATCCTTTGTACATTAAAGTGCATATTTCTGTAAGTCCCAAAGCTAGTAGGCTTAGGGAATGGGCATACAAACAATTCACCGCAGTATAAAAGAATGAAGGCTTTACCATGCATAGTCTGCTCCATGGGTAACTGCCCATAGGGATACATTTACCCTGCTAAACCACAGCAGGAGTAAGCTACCTTGATTCTACATGGCAAAGCTGAGCACATGCCAGCAGGCAGTTACCGTGGAGCAGGTAATGCATAATTCCCTCACTTCTTTTTCCTGTGCGAGTCACTCACAGGGGCAAATCCAGAGGGGGTGCATGGCATAGCTGCAGCCCCCCCTTTTTGGGTTGTACCATACCACAGGAGCCTCTGGGGACTTTTTAAAGTCCCTAAACCATGTAGAAATCCTCCCTCCTTTCCCCTTCCTGCTCAAAGGCACTCTCCTCTCTGCCTCTTCCCCTCTATTCCCTGCCTAAGCCAGCTTGGACTAACTTCATTTACATACATGCTAATATTGCCTACCTGTACACTTCCACATACTGCTTTTTTAAGTTAGAATTGCCTAGTTTTTGACTGCTTGAAATAATAATAGATTATATAATGATTATATACTCATTATATACTATAGTATATAATCATTATATACTATTATTATATAATAATAGATAATAATTATGACATTGTAGTCATTGTTGGTCTTGTCTGACAATAGACGATTGCTGTACTTACACTTATGACAGGGCATACAAATTGTGCAACATATGATCTAGGTTGGTGTCCTTCATTGTGGTATAAAAGACAGAAGACTGGTTTGAGAGTGGAATTAAAAGCCAAAAAGAAAGTGAGAGCACTTTGTCCTTAAGATCAGGGATTCTCTCTCATGGACCTTGGACTCTCCTCAGGGATTTTGTTCTGCCCAGGATTTGTCAGCTAAAGTTTCCGAATATGGGTGAAGTGATATCAGAGGAATGAACAGGAAGGACTAGTGGAAGTAGTATAGAGCTGATTGATCAGCAAAGACTGAGAAGGAGAGCTGCTACAAAGAGCTGGTATTATAGAAGCAGAGCAGCTAGAGGCACACCGGGACATGACAGATGAACGTCTCGACTGAAACAGGCAGCTTCCCCTCCTCCCATCACAGAATCTAATTAGAACAATGACATAAGTTGCAAGTAGATAGGGATTCTCTTCTCACCAGGGGCCACAGACTTCAGTAAGCTGGCAAATTAGCTCTAGAAATTAGTCACACTCCTGATACTCTGAGTTTGAATATTTCTTTAGTGTTAACAGATGCAGTTTTCTACCAAAGTTCTTTTGTTCGACTTTTTCCTTCTTCCCAGAGAAAAGATACCATGCTTTTACGCTCCCGAGAGCTCTGAATAATTGCAAATGGGAAAGTCCCCTTTGCAAACGTGACCAGAGAGATTTTATATTCATTTTTCAAAGCCAGAAATAGATGGGCCTGGGTGTTGGTTCAAGATATATATCTATTTATTTTCAAAAAAGATCCCTAGGCAGATTGAACCTAGTCCTTGTTACTGCCACAGGGATTTAGCAGAGGTGTTACATTTGTATTTTTTATAAAAAATAGTAACTAACATTTTGCTATTTCCATCAAAAAATTGAAGCTGTGAGAATAAATCTCAAGAAATATTTCACATTGTTGTGCTTGAATATAACCAGTGGGAAATCAGACAAAAAAAGAATTATAAATATGCAGTTCTTCACAAAAGTAAAGGATTTTGCCATGAACTATGCCCATAGGAAATGTTTAGAAATATTCAGTTCACCCTCTCAGTGTAGCATTTTTGCTGTCTTTGAAAAGACATGATCTTTAACTCCTTAGTATCTGAAAATACTGGTGAATCTGCATATCTCTCTAAGTTAGTTTTGTGCTCCATTAGATCCTGTGTGGAATACTGAATTCTAATTGCATAGCATTAATTGTCCTACTCTCCTCCGGCAGAGTAGTCTGAAGGATTAATACCATGACTTATCATAGCTTCAGATTTAATTTTCAGCATAACACAAGTCCATCAATCCACAACAATTTGCTATTATTAACCAATAATTTGTCAACACCCATTCCATGCATACTCCAAAGAGGCATTTGGAGAGAGTCACAAAGAGACAGTATAGACAATCAGAGTCCCATAAATACCAGAAAAAAATCACTAGGAACCCCTGAATACCAAACAAGCCTTCCAGGTACATAAGCTAAATGTAAAAATTGAAAAGAAAACAACAACAACAAACCACAATTTATAATCAGGTGAAGATTCCCCTTTGGCTGCATTGGTAATGAAGATTGATACTGATAGACTTGAAGGTTTGAGAAGTGGCATGGACTTGCATGCCCCTGGACATTGCTGTTATATTTAACACACCATTCATAAATAGATTATTCCAGCCACGAGTATGAGGGAAAGCATGCTGCCACACTGGCAAGAATGGAATATATTATAAACAAAAGTAAACTATACATTTGTCACCATTGGCAGATTCAACAAAAAGTAACTGTAGATTCACAAATGCAGATTCAACACATTCACATACCTCAAATCTTTGAAAAGACAGCAGCATAATGGACTGACTGAAATCCTTTCACGTGGCTTGCATTTCCATTCTGACTAACATCACCTTCATAACCGCTCCCCAGAGGATGTGGTTTTCCAACTACTATGTCAAGTTCATAATCATGTTTCCTTCCTGGCTGGTAGCTACAAATCCCTTGAACACACGTGAGGAAATGGCCTTCCTTCTTCCATGTCTGACTCAGACATCTCATCAGATGCGAGTTGCTCAGCATTATTAAGTCCTGGTCAGCAAGGATTGCTACTTTCTAGGGTACTGGTCATTGCTGTAAGTTGCAATTTTAGTGACTCAGTAACAGATGGGGTTCCAACTGTTGTTTCTGTACTGTGTTCAGCAGTTGCTCCTGTATCTTGCAACTGGTCAATATGGTGGCAGCAAGCAGTATTAGGTGCCACTTGCATCATCCTCAGCAGTGACAGTCCTGCACTATGAAGATGACATTATTCCAGTAAATACGAAAATCACTGGTGAGTCCATAGATGACTGGTGGCCAATCATAGATCCTCATGCATGATCCATGCGCATGATCAGAAGTCAGGAAAACAGACCTTATGATGAGAGGCTATTCAGCCTGGAAAAGCGCAGGCTCAGGGGTGATCTGGTGGCCACCTATATCAGGGGTGCTCCTCAGGATCTGGGGGAACAACTGTTCACCAGAGCCCCCCAAGGGAAGACAAGATCAGATGGTCACAAACTCTACTATGACCGGTTCAGGCTGGACATAAGAAAGAACTTCTTTACTGTCCGAGTCCCCAAGTTTTGGAACAGACTGCCACCTGAGGCAGTTCAAGTGCCCACTTTAAATGCCTTCAAAACACATTTGGATGCTTATCTTGCTGGGATCCTATGATCCCTGCTGACTTCCTGCCCTTGGGGCGGGGAGCTGGACCCAATGATCCTCCAGGGTCCCTTCCAGCTCAAATATCTATGAAATCTATGAAATGTATGTTTGATTGCAGATGTGGCCACAAAAATCTTGTTGTTTGTGGCACTTTGCAGAAGTCTAGCAACAAAACGTGTAACTATTATACCTCTGCGTGTTCTGAAACTACTCTGGGCATCTGGTAGATTTCCTTGGTGAGGAAAATGAGCCTATTTAAGAGAATTCGGGCAAGGACCTTCCCAGCTGCGGACAGGAATTCCATGAAAATTGCTGCAATCCTATCCCCTCCTTGAATAACCACTCTGGCATCTCTAGGAATGTCATTGGGAACCTGTTCATGTTGCCAGATTTTTATAACGATGTTGTGTAATTGGTGAGAGAGCTTTTTTCCAGCTTGTCTATAAATTTCAGCTGGCATTCCTTCAGGAGCTCGTGCTTTGTTTGTCCTTTATGTGCCTAATAGCTTTGAAGACCTGCGAACCTGCAACATGGTGGAATGGAGTACTAGGGAATGGCTTCAATGGTATTATCTTCAACATAAGAATCTTGGCTCAGGAGCTCTTACATGTGCTTCTTACACCACACATTGAGATTTATGTAGGCCTTGTGCATACATAACACCATGTCCACAATAAACAACTGAATTGTCTTGAAAAATTTGCCTTGTGCTTGATTTGCTTGCAACCCATATTCTTCTAAACATTCTGATACTCTCTTCAGATTTCTCAGATATTTTTTCAGTCAGTTTCACAAATTACAATAATGTCATCCAAATAACACTATGTTCTTGGAATGACTCGTAAGACTTGATCCATTGCTCATTGCCTTACAGCAGGAGTGTAAGCAATGCCAAACACTAATCACTTTTGCATGTTTGTGGTAAAATAACCCTTTGAATTCTCTTTTCCTTCCATCTGTAACTAAGCTTGCACTAAATCAATTTTGTTGAATCACTATCCTCTTTGTAAGGGGGCAAAAATATATTCAATTCAAGGTAGGGAACATTTATCAACTTTCAGGTTTTTGGTAACCTTAAAGCAGTAACTCTTACTGTACCACCTTTTTACCATTGGCACTATAGGCATGCCCTACTCATTCCATGCTACTTTAGAAATAATGCCTTATTTTTAGGTGGTCCAATTTAGCATCTACCTTGGCACAGAGGATATAAGTAACTGGCCAAGCTTTGTGAACCTTGGCTTAGGTGTTTTCTTGTATTATTAGCCTAGCTTAAATATGTTTTAAAGTTCCTATGCTTTCCCTGTACATTTCAGAGGTCTGGTTCAAAATCCTCTCTAATTGCTGTTTTAACAGTTTCTGCAGAGATTTTTGAAAATATCCTTACACAATTCCAATCCAGGGGAATCTCTTTTAACCATTCACAACCCCACAGAGCAGGTCCCCCTTTTTCAATGATATGCAAGTCTAAGAGGTACTGATTATTATATTTTACAGACACTGATGTCACCCCCTTTGGCACTATCTTCTCTAATGTGTATGTTTTTAACAACACTAGTGTCTTCCTTAACTTCATATATTTAAAAGCTTTTTCATATTCAGAAAGTAAGATAACAGAGCCAGTATCAAACTCAATTATAAGAGTTTTCCCTATAACCTGAAGTGTCATCCAGGTGAGTGATTTTTCACCCCTGTTCACATGATACAGGCCAAGACAAGCCACTCCACTCTTACTGGCTGTTTCACTACTGCACTTATTACATATACCTTTTTATTCCCTCTTATATACCTTATCTTACCTCAATCTTTATTTCCATTAGCACAGCACACTGCCTGCATACATCCTTTTTATTACGTTTTTAGCAATGGAGTTCCTTGAACCAGCAATTAGCTGGGATCTGAGACCCTTTTCCATGTCTGTTGGCACTTGATTTATGACCACTTGCCCACCTTGTTCTGGGTGGACCCAGACCCTCAGACTGACCACAGCCTTTCCATTCAATAATAGGCAAATTTTATTGATACACAGTGATAGCAGAGAAAAATAATATAAACAATTCTATATCTACCAGTCCCAACATTCACAGAGTCAATTCACAGGTAGTCTCTCCAGTACATGAGCTTCAGTCTGAGGTTCTCTGTTGAATGTCAGATGTCAGCAGCCTGCAAGTCGGAAGCCAAGGCCCATTCCCCCCCACCCCCCATGGGGTGAGACAGCCTGGTGGTGTGCCTTCTGTCCATGGTGGCCTGGGGTTCCCCCCTCAGGGACTCTTTGCTGCTCTGAAATTCCTCCTTTTGTATTCTTTCTTTCTTTTGATGACGCGCCATCTCTGGGCATCATTAACTGGTCTCCCCATGGTCATCATACTGCTCACGTTCTGTCCTATCAGCACATTCCTTTTGTTTCACAAAACCATAACACCCACACATCCTAATTTGGGCTTTTTCCGGTGTCCTCCTACTTTGGTCTGTTCCTCCAAAACTGGAAATCCCCAGGGCTCTGCTGTGGGCACTGTGACCTAGTCAATGCATCAAAGTCCCTTATCTCATGCTATGGAATAGTGTAGTATATGTGTTCAATTTCTAAGCCTATGTGTCTTGTTGCTGCTTGCCTGTGTCAGACAGTTGGCCTTGAAAGAAACTTTGTCATAAACAGATTCTAGAAATCAATTAACCTTTGCCATTGCCTTGAACCATTGTTCTAATACACATCTACTTTACCTATAATCCAATTCTTAAAAACAAACCTCCAAATACCATTTCCCATCAATCAATAGGACACATCAAGCTGCTTCCTGCCCTGGCTCTATTGTTGCATAGTTAATAAGTTTTTTCCCCCACATAGATGGCTCAATTCAATTCTATAGCATCTTTTGCAGCAGTTTCCATAGCTAATCCAATCTCAACAGCATGTTTAAAGGTGAGGTCTTCTATTAAGAACTTCCTTTGTATGGCTTCATTAAGTAGCCCACACAAAAACCTGTCTCTGCTTCATGAAATCCATCTTTCATGCGACAATGCCCTGACAATTTTTATAACTTCAGAACTTGGGTGCCAAATCACCTGGACAATTTGACTAATTCTTTAAAAAAAAAGTCTTGCTTGCTTGCTTTTTTTCATGGGGTGAGCAGGCTGTGAAGTAAACTATATGGTTTGCAGCTACATGCTTTAATACAGCTACATGTTTTGAAGGGGAATCTCACTACTTAAAAACTACTCCAGCTGCTCTAAATATTTAGGCCAGTCTTTCAGGGTGTTCTCATGAGCTCCAGTTGTTCCATTATAAGTAACCATTTTTGGTTTCAACAGAATACAAGTACTCACAATTAAAATAAATTCTTCAGATTAATCTAATATATACCATACAACTTTGGCACCAGTTATGTTTGCCTAAGACATTTATAAATAAATGACTCCTGCCATAAGTGTGGGAAAGAGTGTTGCCAGATGGAAGACACTGTAAACAAAGTTAAACTGTACACTTGTTGCCATTAGCAGATTCAACAGAACTTGAGATTCACACATGCAGATTCAACACATTCCAATATCTTGCCCTTTGAACGTCTGTCTTGGGCTTGGAATTAAATGTTGTGATATTATATCAATCATTTAACCCATCTCAATCTCAATTTCCACATCTGAAAAATGGAACTGATAGTATGGACCCAATCCACCCATTGGACTGCACTAAGTGTTGTCAGGTATTGTAAAGTGAATACCCAAAGTATTAATTTAGAGTTTATAGAAATGTGTTTTCTCACCTTCAATCTTCAACTAAATTTTACTGGCAGGAACGGTGATGAGAACAACCTATTTTAGGTGACTAAGAATTTTCACCCAAAATGAATTTTTCATTTGCCCACAAAAGTACATTCATCATCCAGTCAGGGGACAGAAACATATCATGTGATCTGTTAGCCTCAGTGAAGTTAACCAGGTAGTTTTCAGTATTCAATGATTGTAACCAACATGCAAGGTCCATAAACACTTTAGTACCAAGTTTATTATTACATTACAGGAATTAAATTACAAATGGTAAGACTGGTCTCTGCTCTGCTGGGCAGGGGTGGAATGGGGGGGGGCAGTTGTACCCCCCTTTTGATTCATACCATTATTAATTATGTCATTGGCCAAGCAAAATGCATCACACTAAACTCAATAGTTCTCTACCTTCAATAATAAATATAACATCAGCCTTATCTGGCTGTGGAAGAGATTCTGAAGCCTCTTCCCCTACCTCCTGTGTTCCCAAAAAAGGCAAAAGCACATGTCGTGATGCAATGGCTATGGAAGCTGGTCACCATGTGCTTGTGCAAACATTCAAGGAGACACATATTAACTTCTGAAGAGCTGCATGTGGCTCCAGAGCCGCAGGTTGGCCACTTGTCCCACTCCAGTCCCACTTGTCCCACTCTAAAAATAAACATGTGTGGTCTCAAAAGTCTATATCACAACACTACCGTCAATGTTTTGGGCAGCGTCAAGAAAGTGGTCAAGCTCCTTCTAACAAGACTACATGATGGGAAGTTTCCAAAATTACTGATTTCCCCCCCCCCCTTGCCATATACAGTCCTGGGGGGTCATTATTCGCTCCCTTCACTGAATGAATGTTAGTTTAGCCCCTTTTCTTCCAAACACAGCCATTACTGTACAGGCAATGATTTCAGATGCATCTTCCTAGATCATATCATGGACCTTCCTGTCCACACCAGAAACCCACCAGAATCTTGTTATCAGTCTCTTGTCATACAGCACAATGCTACACAATAATCTCCCAGGCATCCTCTCTATTACAGGGCTGTGCAGGTGTGGGCCTTGTGGCATGTGGGGTTTAAATTTCAGCCACATGTAGATATAATGATAGGCAGCTTCTTGAGCAGACAAAGGATTTATAAAAAAAAAAAAAAATACAGCCCCAGAAAATTGTAGGAAGACTTTGGAGAACTTTCAGTCTCTGAGTTGTAGAATCCAAGATGCTGACTGCATTCAGCCTGCGAGTTACATGGATCAGAATCCAGGTAAAAGCAAAACCCAGGCTATTACACTCAAGTAAATCCTGCATTCAAAGCAAATTATTATTATTATTATTACTACTGCTACTACTGTTACTGCTATCATTATAATGTCTGACCATAGGCAACAGTTAGAGTAGACTTAGCATCTATGTAAAAAGCACACTTTCATTTTACAAAAAAAAAATACTTTGCTGCATGGATATAGCAAAGTAACTTTTAGAAGACCACATCCAGTCATTTCCAAAATTTCAAGGAATGATGGGCAGGAAATTGAAATATATTAAGAGAGAAATGTAAGGGACAAGGGGTGTGTCAAGACAAGCGTGCATGTGCAGTTTGCAGTGCTGTACACCCATCTGCAACACTGCAAACCACACACACCACATATGCAGGCATTCACCATATTGCTAATTTTCACTGTGATGGCGTTTTTTGAGACCAGGAGATCCCAGTGTGGCAGAAAAAAAATGGGATGGCACACATGGCAGCAGTGTGCACCACCCAAAATCAAAGAAGTTAGAACCAGGTTCATGCCTGCTGAAGGACTGGCCTGTCATTCAATGAAGGTAGGATTTTACAGTTCATTCCTGGGGGACAGCTGAACAACTCAGCCACTAAACCTTTCATACATTAAATTCTGAATCCTGAATTATTTTTTTCTACAAGAGAATGATAACTTTAATAGTGGAAAGAGAATAATAATGTTAATAGTGGGATTACAATGAGTATTTTCACAATAGATTTAACATCTTTTTGAGTTGTTTTAATGCTGTCTGGGCAGCAGGCTATACTAGCCTCACTGGAAATGTGCCATGCAATGCATAAATCAGCAAGTCAGCCATACTACCCCATTTGTTTTTGAAGCAGATGTAGGTGTGTTTACTGATCACTAGCTTCACTTTGTTCCAGCTTTCCGCTACTTTATATGCATAAAACAAGTAGGTACACACTACTAATCAAACAATTTCACTTCTGCAGGATATAACTTTTTGTTCATCCAGAACAGATGCTCTCTGTGTTTAGTTATATAATTTTTTATGCTACCTACAGTGCAGTAGCTGACTAACAATGACTATGCTTTCAATAAGAAAGTAAAAAAAACTTTAATGCAATGTATTTGATCCCTCTTGTGGTTTTATACAGCTTTATATCCCAAATCAAAGCCTATGCTTCATAGCAAAATTTTCACTAGCATTTGTCAGACACTTTAAACTGCAGAAGAGTTGTTTGCAATGAGTATTAGTTATTCTTCTTCTATAAAATAATCTTGGTATCATATGCAAGTAAACATGGAAACAGCAGTGAGGATCTGAGGGTGTTTAGATATTAAAATTTCTGAATAATATAACAACTAAGCTAGCAGACAAAAGAAATCAAAGTTTTGGGTCCCTTTAATTCTCTTTGAAAAGAATTCTGTTGCACTATAAAACAAAAAAAAAGGATCCTCTAATAGTTGCACCTATGGGGAGGGAGCATTTCTTTCTAGGTTAAAATATAACCCTTAGGCCCCCTCTACATGTTACATTTGTTACATGATTAATATGTGTCAGCTCTGGCCAGAGACTACACCAAGGTTTCATATTAACCTCCTTTGTGGTTTCAGGCCAACCCCAATAATCAGCTGATTGTCAGCTCCAACCACAGACTACACTGGGTTCTCAAACTGGTGCTGGTGTTGGCCCTGGGCCTAGACTCATGGGCACCCAGCTTTCAAATTGCTGGTGCAATGGAAACCCAGACTCCCAGCCCACCTCTGGGCCTCCCCAACCCCCCCCAGCACTGGCTAGTAGAAATGGTACAATTGGGATCTGAGGGCAGGAGGTATGATTGTAGGGATTGAGGTTCATATCCCATTGTGCCTTTAAATCAACATGCGTCAGGAGCCTAGAACATAAAGCTTGCCTTGTTTCTGCTTTAAGAGATAACCTGAAACACTCATCATGTTCACCAGATGGTTAATGAAAACTGAACCTCAGCAAATAATTGGCTTTACCAATAAGATCTAGTATCTGGCTTTCTATAAAAAATTCACACAGTTTTAGTTGTAATCCTCTGAAAACTTAGGTTCAAGGTGATATTCAAACTCAGCCATTAAGTACATAAACTTTTGTGAAATATTATCTTCTCTACTAACAACAGCAAAAGCTTTTTGGAACGTATTGCTTTGTCCATGTTGGCTGTACATTTACTTCCTGTCTCACTGTGATCTTTTTTATTTAAATTCACCCCTAACATCAAAAATATTCTTCACTTCGATTTAAGGACAGAGGCATCATATGCTTAAAAGTTTACTGTAGACTCTGACTTTCCTACAGTACATGTTACTCATGGGGATCAAAACTAAAAGATCCATGATTAAACAGCCTACTTAAAATGGTTATATATAAAAACTGCCTGATCTGAGTAAAATACACACTAATGTCACATACAGCACAGAGGCTGTTTTGAGACAAAAAACAAAACAACAAAAAACCACGTACTTTACTGGAAGAAGCAAAGTGTTACCCAACTCAACAGCATCTTTATAGATTGGCCGCTTTAGCCAGGCTTTATGACACTTGCACCTAAAAGCCAAGTCAATCATCTATTAAATAAAAACACCAAAAAAATTCCACTAAAGCATCCAATCTATACAGACATTAGGCAAGCCGGGTCCAACTAAGGTCTTCCCTCTTCCAAGCATGTGCTGGGCACAGCATGGGAGCGCACCAAGTTTAAAGTAAAATGCCATTCATAGGTGACGGAAGTGGGGGGCTAACTGAGCTCATCCCCCCCCATGCAGGCAATAGGTTGGGCCCCAGGGTAGCCTAGCTGCAGGCTGCTGTGGGGGGTGGGGGGGAGGGGAGGCGCACACACACACATACCCTGTCCAGCCAGGATCACAGCCGGCTGAGCAGGCAGGATAGTTTATTTCTGTTTTCTTTACCTGGGCTTTGGGGGGGCAGATGGAGACTCCCACAGTGCAGGAGACAGTGGAGTAGGGACAGGGGCAAATCAATCGCCCCTGCACTACTCCTTACTGCACTGTGGGGATTGCCCCATTACCCGGCCCAGCCAGGACCCCATTCATGGGGCTGGGCTGGGTTGTGGGGCAATCGGAGCCTGGTGGCCTGGTGGCCAGCCTAGTGACTGGCCTCATAGTGAATGGGGCCCTGGCCAGGCCAAGTCGTGGAACAATCGGATCCCAGTGGCTCCTCCAGGGGTGTGGCGCCAGGCAGCCAAGGGGAGGCATGCAGCCCCCCGATCTATGTGTGGGACAAGGGCAGGCTACAGCTGCAAGCTGCTCTCTGCCTGCTCCAGGCCTGGCTGCTGCCTTTGAAAGTGGCGCAGCTTGGCGCCATGTAAGTCCTACTGCTAGGTGGACCAGGCAATGAAGCACATGGCACCATGCCACACCACACCACTTTCAAAGGCAGCAAGCATGGAGGAGGCAGAGTGCAGCTCAGTCATAGCCTGCCCTTGCCCAGTGCAAAGATTAGGGGGGCTACATGCCCCCTTAGCAGCCTGGTGTTGCACCCCTGGAGAAGCCACTGGTCTCTTCCCGGGGATGATGCAGGGTGGGCACAAGGGCTATGGGCTCTGGCCCAATGGTGCAGCCGAGGCTGGCCCCATTCTGAGCCCCCCTCCAGGGTGGTACAGGGCCAGGGCTGGTGTGGGACAGCAAATTCACAGGAGCCGCCAGTGACAGGCAACAACTCCAGGCACCAGAGAAGGGATGGGCTCAGTGGGCTCCAGGCCTGGCTCTGCTCCAATCCCTGCCCAGAACCAGCCCCATTCTTCTCCACCCCTCCATAGCACCTTTCCCCTCCCCCCACAGACTTTCCATGGGTGGGGGTGTGCATGCATGTGCACACGCACTCAGCACCCCCAAATTTTTTTCTCCATCCTGCTATGGTACCATTTGGGGTTTGTTTGTTTTTTTAATGTCTACAAGTAGCCAAAAAGTTTACTAACCAATAAGTCCTTAATCTAGCTTTATTCTTTTTGTGCCTATATCCTTCACTCTTCCTTTCTTCTGTATAAAGATAGACTCGCACAGGCCATTCTTTAAAGTTTTTTTTCCTTGTTTCTCGAGGTTAGACAATTCTAACCTTGACTCCCTTGTATCTACTGCAGAACCCTGTATTCTCCATTTGTCTGCCTATATGCTGTTACATGTCTCACATTTAATTTGCAATTCTTTGGGGCAAGTGCCTTAATCCATGAAATGATGGAGACCCTGGAGAAATTAGAAGCTCCCTCTGCAGAGGGGACAAAAATAATTTGGGGCTGCTGATAATTTCATTCTTTCTTAACTGTTAGAACAAAATGGGCCCTGGACTCATGAGCAACATACATCCTCATCCAAAGCCTCAAATGACCTATAAACAAGGCTCTACCACCTCTGGTAGACAGATAGGCTGAGTTCAACACCCTGGATCCAACTGTTGAACATCTTACTATTAATACTTATTTAAGACCATGCAAGACAGTTAATAGAGGCCATGTACAGACATGTAGTTTCTACTGAAAGAATTGCTGCTCTCCTAATAGAAACAACTGGTGCACAGGGATTCAGAATTTTTCTCCCAAAGCAAAAATAACCCAGGAAATGAGTTTTCCTAGAAGAGTTTCTCCTGAGAGAGCAAATGTCTGCACACATTCTCTTCTGAGAGAAGCTACAACACAGTCCTCCAGCATCCCAGGGTGTTTTGCTCCTGGCTTGTGCCCCAAGGAAAGAGAGTGTTGCCTTGTTGGGATTCTACTGCTCCAGCTGAGCAGGGAACAGAACATTCCCACACTGTGCTGCAGGCTGATGCTAAGCAATCTGGGTCAGCCAATCAGGGCTATCCTGTGCATTGCCACCATCTGTCTCCAGGAAGACTGAAGGAGTCTGCAGAGCATGATGAGATGAGTGCATAGCACTGCTAGCACTCAGCTCCACTGCAGCTGAACCTTCCGTTCTCAGATTTCCCGGTATGTTTTTCTACCAGGAGAATTCTCTGAGACTATTTTAACATGTGTATGCAGCCAGGGGTGAGTAGAAAATCAAAATCCCCCTTGGAACTAAAAAAAACACATCCCAAAGCATGAAGAAAGGAGAGAAATACAAATACAAATTGTTTTCTGAGAAAGTATTTGGAGAAAAAATCCATTTTGAAAAAAACAAATTGGGATTTTCTAGCTTTCTGGCTGCCCTCTTTGGAAGACTCTGAGCAATTTCAATTTTCCCCCGTAGGCAGAAAGTAAAATTGACAAGAGCCTTCCAGCTGGCAGAGGAGAACCATCATTATGACTTACTAAAAACTGACACTTTCCATGTGAAAATATCAGTTTTATGAAGCATGTATTTTCTAATGGAAGATCATTCTGACAGAAAATTCCCAACTTGTTCAAGTTGCAAGGCCCTGATCCTAAGTTTGCACATTTGTGAGTAGTCCAATTGAATTCAATGGAAGTCTTCATGTACGTAATTTTAATCATCTGTGTAATTATTTAAAGAATCAGAGCCTAATTTTGTAGTTTGAGTCCATCTCTGTCCATAGTGCATCTAGTTATCCTAGATATTGCTGCTGACACTCAACACGAACTCTTCTCTCTTTTCCTCTTGTAGTCCACTTAAATAAACTTGTATCTTCAGAAACTGTCTTTATCTTGAGAAAATGAGCAGTAACACAGGGTAGAGATAAAAATGGGAGTGTCCAATTAACTCTCAAAATCCTCCTTATCTCACTTTGCAGACCTGAAAAACTGTGCAATTGAAAGGAGGATCCAGGTGATTTGACAAGTACTTATTTCTGTCAATGGCAGAGGAGGAAAGTCAGGCCTGTGAGCTAGAAAGCACCACGAGATGTACTGAAGCAATACAAGTGCTTTGACAGAAACAAGTCTTAAGTGTGTGAAAGAGAAGTGCTAGAAAAGTTATTATCCTATTTACAAATATGACCATACCACTGCAAAGAGAAATAGTGGCAGCCAGCCCTGTTCTCTCTGCTCATTTATTTCTAGAAGTTAGAAAGAGTGAAATTATAAGCAACCAGAGATTATTTTTCTCTCCTTTAAAGAGGGGACCTTATAATTTCTCATAGGCCTTCATCACTGCATGAATTATCAATAAAGATACAACATTGTTAAGGGTATGGAATTAAGCTAATCTTTCACAGTCTATTACATAGCTCAGTAGTCATCAGAACTTAAAATGCTGTTTAGTAGAATTGTTTATAGTTTTAAATCTTTACACAGTAAAATTGATTAACTATGATTTTATGAGATTGGAAAATCTTTAAAACTACAGGATTGCAATTATATTATAAAAAACAGTAGATTCCTATCACGACTTGTACATTTGTTACCTGGGCTCCTTTTCTTCTGCTTAACAAAAGATGTAAAAGACAGCTTGGAAGAAATAAATCATGCTCTCAGATTTGAAAGTGTACCTCTAGTACCAAAAAGTAAAGTTTGGATTCAAAAACAGCCACTCTTTCAAATTCATGGTTATTATATGCTTCATATACTTATCACAAAATGCCAAGTGTGGGTAGAAACCTTCCAAATGGAACTATATGATCACCAAGCATTTTATTCCACCACTGAAGTCTATCAGAGTTTTGCCATTTACTTCGATAGCAGTAAAAGCAAGGCCTATTTGAGTAGTTTATACTTTTGTCAGGCTTGGCTTAGTTAATATATATTTGCATACTGAATGTAGCATTTTATGAGATGACAATTCCTTTCACCTAGCTTAATAGCGTCTCTTTTTATATCCTTGATCCCCAAATTAGCTCTTTAGATAACTACTGAACTGTCAGATATTTCTATACAACAAGCCCTTCTTGTCAAATACTTCTGTAATTCCCCAACAAGTAGGGCTTCCTATCTCCTAGTATACATAAAAACCCTACAGTATAGCTTTCCTTGGCAAGGGTAACACAACAAAGACTCACAACCCATTCTGAAGAAAAGAACTTCTGGAAAAAATCAAACTGGGTTTGTCTACACGTGAAATTCATGCAACACAATAAACTCTGGTGCATATTGTGCTAGATTTCATTGCTACCAGGTGCCACATTTACATGTGTGCCTGGGACCAGAGCATGTTGATCTGGGTCAGAATAGCTCCAGTTAGCCTGGGTGATCCTGGGAGTCAGCCTGCCAGACCAGGGCTGCTTCGACCTGGCTCAGCATGCTGCAGAGGGGCTGGCTAGGGCACAAGGGTGCTGCAGTGCAGAGCTAGCTGGTAGGCAGCATCCACACAGAAACACCCTCGTGCCCTAGCCAGCCATATCAGTGTCTACACATGCGTTACTGTGCATTAAAATAATGCTGCCACAGGATAGTACTTGTGTTACAAATACAAAACTATGGTGGAGTTAATTAATTTATTATGGCCTAATAGGATAGACATTGAGACTTTACTACAGAGCCAATTAGGAACTCCTCAATAAATGTCTCATGTAGATGTGCCCACTGTCAACAGTATGAAAACATTTGAAACCCCCATCACTTCAAAATTGCTTTTTTGACATGCCTTGCAAATCCCCCCCAAAAAATATCTACCCAGGGATCAGACTGGGTATCTGAAGTAGCAATACCATAAGGAGGAAAAGCATAAAAATTATATTTATAAATCAGTTTAATCTAATCTGAGACCACAAACACTAAATTGTTTTAATCATAATCATATAGTTATTGCATGACATCACTTCAGGGATTTGACTTAACTTGTTTTTTTACCTTAACTTATTAGCATTTTTTAAGTTCAAACTTGATGCTGAATTTTGGGGGCTTATAGTGTTTGGTTGGTTTGGGAAGAGTTACAATACATTTTATTGGGGGTTTTAGCATTTAATTTTTCATATGAAGTTTCAACCTTAATTTTAGTAAATGACTAATACATATTCTTAACCATTTTACTATCTTATCTGAGAATTACATAGAGCATTAAACACTTAGCCTCACATCACATCTAATATTTTAATCATTTTTAATTGCATTTATTCAAAGCATAAAAATGAATTTAAGAAACAAAAAAACCTACCTGAAACAGTTTCTAAATCAATCTGAATTACTTTAGCAAAGGTGTCTAAATATTCTATGAAACAATATTGGTAAATGATCTTTAAAAATTAGTAATGCTCAAGACTGAAAACTGGAATAGCCTGATTTAGTTATTCTGGCTTGGTAGTAAATGGCTTGGGATACAGCATGTGACCTGTTTCTCAGTTTTGCCACCTTCAAAAAAAGAAGTTTTCCTAAAATATTTTGAGATTCTGTAACAAAGGTTTTAACTAACTGAAATATATTTTACTAATTAACACTTCTACCCCCCACCCCACCCCCTGAAGTCACTAGGGTTTGTACTGAAGTAATTAAATTATATCCTAACATCTTACCATGTAAATGATTTTCATTTTTTATCTGCATCTATGTATAAAAATATAGGTGTGTGTATATGTAAAATATTAACTTAAACAGCCTATAACCATGGGCTACTTTTGAAAAAAATATTACTCAGCAATAAGACACAGGATACGAAATTGAATAAACTAATAAAGATACAAATACTAAAATAACTAACAAGAAAAACACATACCATAAGAACCTGCAATGTGGTTTTATAATCTCATATGAGAAAGGTATATTAGTGGTCCTCAATTCATTCTGAATGTTTCATCATTTCTTGGCCACCTTTGCCGCCTTTTGATTAATAAAATAGGATATATCACTTTCATTAAGTGCAACAGGCTTAAAATGTAATGGTATAATGCAAAATTAAGGAACATGGGCTAAAAGCCTCGTATGTACAGTAGCTTTATAATACCATTTTATTGTACAATATATTCTAGGTACTGTAGCTATAAAAAGCTCTCTTAACCATCTACATCCATTCCCATTAATTATTGCATATTATCATGTATCATCATGCAAGACCAAGATAATTGCCTTTAAAGTGATCTTGAATGAACTGCAAGGAGAAACACTGACCTTCAGAAGAGGGATCAAAGACCTGAGGATGTGTGGTGGGTGGCAATTTTCTCCTCAGCTGGAGGAAGAAGGGTCAGTGTGTAGGATCACTAGCTTCTAGGGGAGTGAGCCAGGTTACCAGGTCTGAGAGGAAAGGATAGATTAGATATTAACATAAACAGAGGTACTATTATGAAATAATATCACCCATGGAGAAACACTGGAGTGCTGCAGAGGGCTTATGTGGGAGGGTGGCTGAGCAAATGTATTTCAAAACAGATTGAATGAAAACTATTTATAATACAGTAGTATGCTATTATAAATAAAAAAATCCATTCTTCTTCTAAATTGAAAAGGGTTGGATGAAACTAATGAATAGGTTGGCTACTACAGGATTCCTGAAAACAACCGAGTCTGAATTTGGATATTTGCTACTCTGTGGCTCATACCTTGGCTTTTTATTTGTTTGTTTTGGGTTGGGGGGGTGGGGTTGATGCAACAAAAGCTTAATTTGACTTAGAAAAATGCCCCAAGTAGGACTGAGAGAGAAACTGCCTTTAAAACTTCCTGTCACTTAGGGGGAAGTGCTGTTTGCTAAACTCTTACAGGGATGCAGCCTACTACACCTTGGCCTCATCTGGTCTTCTGCTCTCTTTGGCTGCATTGCCATGGGTGGAATGTACATTTCCCTGGGGACAAAGAGCAGCAACAGAATATGTGCCATTGCTATTTGTCAGTGGGAAACACCTGTGCACATGCACTCTGGCATGTGGTGTGTTGGTCCAGGTGAGGTAGGGGATGCTGAAGCCAGCACCCTTACCTGGGGTCCTGAAGGCCTCTGGGGGCCACAGCTGTGGCAATCTGGCAGCACAGAGCCTGGCCAGAAGTCAGAGTATGGCTCCAGCCAGCCAGGTTCTGGCTTCTAGCAGCGCACAATGCCACCACATGTGCTGCCCTGCTGGGGATGTCCTGGTGTCAACCCCCCCCCCCCCCCCAAAAAAAAAAACAGGGCTCCATCTGCCCCATCTACAATGCAATTACCAAATATCAGGCCCTAAAGAAGTAAGTTTTGTTTTCTTTACCTAGTGAAATACTGTCTTTTATTTCAAATCCTGTTGCTCTTTATTAAATATTTTGTTCAAAGACATTTTACCTGACAACTCACTAACAGGCAATTGCCCTGCAGTTTCCTGTTACTAGTATGTTATTATTTTCATATTATTAGTTGTATGAAAATAATAACATACTAGCATGCCTCCCCTCTCCCCGACCAGGAAAAGATTAGCCAGCTGATTTGTTCCATATTTAAATGCTATGTCAATTTCTTTAGGTGGGAAGGCAACCCAAACCTAAACTTTCTGGTTACTAAATAATTCTTTTGAAGCTAGTATTTATTATTTGTATTCAAATGGAACCAAGGTCCTGTAGTCATAGATCAAGGTACTACTGGGCTAGGCAATGTACAAGCAAGATGCCAGACTCTGCTTCAAGGAGCTTACCCATCTAGATAGGTGCACTTACACAGAGTAAAAAAATAAGGTCATCATAATGAGAGATCTTGAAACCATCACTTACCTTTATATCCAACTGTAAAGCTTGCAGGACCTACATAGAATGTCGGAGAATTAGGCCTGCAACCTATTTCGCTCATGTCTATCACTGCTGCAAGAATCTTGCTTGAATGCCATGAAAGGCTTTTTGATTTTTTGTAGTTCTGCAAATGGTAGGTCTTTATTAAGTTATACTGTATATTTTGATTTAGTTTAGATAAATTGTACTCACCAGTCAGTTCTTTAAACAGGCTTCTTATACTGGAATTTACTTTTTAATCCAGCCAGTTTAATTTATAATGCTTCATTGTTTAGTCCTACTTTCTTTACTTATCTTGGTACTGTCACATTTCAGTAACCATTTTACTTCGATGCACAAGATTTTTTTTTTTTTAACAGGTTGAGTTTTTTTCCCCCAAGGGGATCTATTGTTCTACGGTCAGAGTTTTGTTTTTCTGTAACAAGTTGATCTCAGTAGGCAATCACAGACGGCTCTGAAATGCACTGATCCCAACATACGGAGAGCACTAAAATTACATAATATCATGCTGAGGCCATTTTACCTTGGCATTCATTTTTGTAAATAAAGCCTTGTAAATAGATGGTTTAGTATAGCACACCTGTATTTTGTTTTTGATATAATGCTGTAATGGGGTTGCAAAAAGTCACCGGTTTTGGAAGGCACTGTAGTTGCACCATTTGGAAAAGGATGATTGTCCAGAAGTGCAATCACAGCAATGTAATTAATTTGTTATTTCAGCTGTAGCCTAGGGATCAAAACATTATCTAGATGTGCATGCCTGTAGAACAGTTAATTGCCTCTTTCCCTATATCTGCATTTTGGAATAAGTACAACTCAATCAACTTACCTTATGAGAAAGATGATGGCTGCCTAGATAAGAAGCATTGATCTGATGTAGAGTTTTAGGTTTTGGAGATATTCTTTACTACAATATTAATTTCTCTCTTCTCACTCATACTTTAGATACACTGGGTAAATGTTGAATTCAATTCTAGTTCTCATTATATTGAAAGGGATGCACTTAAAAAAGAATTGGTTGATTTTATCATGTACTTTACCAAAACCAAAGTGAACATAAAACATCCATCTGTCCCTGAAGTCAGCAAATCAAACCTGGCCAATAGAAAATATATGCCTTCCCTTCATGAATGTCAATTAGCATAGAATACAAGTCCCTTCAAAGAAGTTTGCTTCATAGGAGTACTAATAATGTATAGCCATCGCAATGGTGAGCCATCGCAATTTTGTTTCACTCAGTTCCGATGGGTAAGCTACAGAAATGAATTTGGCAATGTTTCTCTATGTTCAATAATTCTTCTTGTTCTTAACCCCTAGGTGGCAGAATATAGAGCTAAAGGAGTGCCAGAGGGTAGATGTGAGAAGAATTCCTACCACAGCCTACTCAAAGTGGTATTGAGATTTTTGGCAGCTGTCTGCTATCTATTGATAGTTTTCCTTGTATATTCTACATCTAATCCTCTGAAAACTCTGAAAATATTATGAAAATATAGACATTTGTTGCTGAACTTAAAATTAAGAGAAAAAACAGTTTCAGTGGGTGCATCTACATGTGCAATTAATGTGACTGAACATACTCTGGCTATATTTGAGCCGGAATAAACTAATCCTGTGACATCACCATCTACACGTGAATTCAAGTGCAGTAATTTACTGTACTGCCAGATACCACTTGTATCTGAGGGGACTAGCCAAAACTGCAGTGAATTAGTCTGCTGCTCCCTAATAGTCACATGTATAGACACTGATGGTTTACTAAGCAGCAAATTAGTCTGCTGCACAGTAAAGCATCTTGTATAGATATACCCGGTGGTCTTCCAAGGAAGAGTAAGGAAAATGGCGCATAGGGAAGTCTCAGGAAAGGTAAAAGCAGGTATGCGGTGGCAGTGTCAACCTTTCTCTGACTACACAACTATCTCTACACAGCTAACCCCTCTACAACCTTTTGTTGAAAGTTGGTATGACTTGTCTGGGGGAAAAGGAGTTGTAGAACAGTCCGTTGTGTAAAGTGTATTCAGTTAAAGGTCCTGGTCACATTACATGTGGTTTAAAACTTGAATGGCTTTTAGCAAAAAACATATGGACTGTAAGATCATAAAAGCACAATAATTACAATAATTTGTAATATGTCTTTGTAAAGAAGTTTAGAGTCCCTTTGTGCTAATAAAGATAGTCTGTAATGATGTCACAGTATGCTAGGATTTTGTTTAGATCATCTACTCTCAGTCAATAAATTAATATTTATGACGGATCTAATCAATATTGAATTTACATTGTGATTCAGTAGAAATGTACATAGCATAGATGGATACCTTAGCTGCAGAATACTGAGCAAATTCATCAGCTACTGAATGGTTCTCAGACTTCATGTTCTCCTGATACGTGGCGAGTAAATGCTAGCATCATACCCAGAAGTATATGGGTGATACAGGTTTTAGTTAATAAAGATACAGTATAAGTACAAACAGAAACTAGCAAGACTGGAAATTCCAAACTGCAAGAACACTGCCTGAGTCTGAACAATGTTCCTGCACTTTCACAATTTTAGAACGAAGCTAAAAAATGAAAGATTATTGGCCTCCAAATACATCACTAATAGCCTGCAAAGCGATTCAAATTTATATAGTGATTCCAATAACAATTTAGCATCCGTAACATTTTTACTAAAAATCCATCTCCTATAGTGTGGAAGGAATTTACTAGTCCTACGGCTTTGGATATAGGGCTCCTATAAACGTGTGGAGAGCCTGCTCTGATACAGTGAAAATCTATTCCAGCATTAAATCAAGTCGGCTGAAGCACAGAAATTGATACTCCAGCCTTCCACGTCATGTGAATCAGCATTACGGTGCTGAAAAAAATGATGGTGGGGCACTTTGAAATAAAACAAGCTTGATGAGCTTTAGTTCAATGTGTCCCATCACCATTTTTTCAGCACAGGGACACTGTTATGCATGACACACGGGCACTTTTCATTAGCACGGCTCGCTAATTAAAGCGCCCAGTACCATATCCCAAAGGACATGTAAAAATGTCCATAATAGTAACTATCATTTACATACATTTTAGAAGACCATAAAGAGGAAAATCTTTCCAAAGCTCCTGCTGACCCAGCCAGTAGAAGCGACTCCATTGCTTTTGCTAGCCTAGGAGTTTTGCTTGTGAATAACATGGAGCAGATCTTGATTTGGTCACTAGGTAAAGACATGAAAAGAGGGTATCAAATTAATTCCATACTTAACTGTTTTGCTGATTGAGGGTTTGAACTCACTTGAGCACCCCCACTGCCATTTTGAAGCATGGGGGGCACTGATATAGATGCTGGGATGCTTTAATTCTAGTGGTTCTTAGAGTGACTCCATGAGCCACTCAAATTAATGCACACCCACCACCCCACCACCACCCCCAGGCCCATGTAAAAATTTTCTCAGATATCAAAAGCTGCATCTTTAGCCCTTTACGTCAGATGCTGCAT
Source organism: Crocodylus siamensis (assembly GCF_052110815.1). NCBI lineage: Eukaryota > Metazoa > Chordata > Crocodylia > Crocodylidae > Crocodylus > Crocodylus siamensis. The sequence goes on from NC_143395.1 coordinate 252,513,904, forward strand.
TTGACCTAGATTTAAATGTTCAATAATGAACAAACTAGAATTTACACATTTTCTCTCTAATGTGGCATTAACTAGCCATGCAATTTTTTAAAAATATTATTAGACAAAAATTATTTCCTAAATGGATACTTCATTAGAATCTTATATTTCAAATACTGTTTTGTTAAAGTTAAATCTTACTGGCGTAAGTTCAGCTTTGGTATTAAGTTCTCATTAATTAATAGCAAATAGCACCATGTTTATCACCTTTTTAGACATAAAATACTCATAAAATAATGTATATGAACAGAAGGAAGAGAATGAGTGGCAAAGCATTTATATGACAGATGCATGTATTGCATAGAAACAGTATGCAGCTACTACAACTGAAAATTAACTTTGTTGAACTATATGTTAACATTTCAAGAAACTGTTTTCAAATCCCAAACCTTTCTGCTTAAAGGGGTACAGTAAGCATCACACTTAAAAAATTAAAATAGATATCTATAACAACATTATAGATTATTGAAATAGAAAGACTATATAAAATATATAGAATCTATGTGCTTGGCTTTTGTATTTCACTGGGTTTGGAAATGGAGGACAGCAAGGGCATTTTCACACTAGTTACTTCTCAGTTTGGAATATCTCAGTTTTTAGCCTTCATGAATGAAGGAAGGGCCAAGCCCTGGGACATTTAACTCCTTTAGTGTTAAAGGAGTGGGTATAAGTGTAGTTCTATTGAAGTCAATAGCAAAAATCCCCTATGTTTAGGAATTCCCCCAGAGTTCTTACATAATTTCACAGTACTGTGGAGAAGGGTTTAAAGCCCCAATCCCAGAAGAGGATCTGTTCAGGCAGGCATTTGCATCCATGCAGAAACACAGTTGAGTCTCTCGGGCTCCAGTGTCTCCTAGTATACATCCAATTACAGGACATGGGACCTAAATTTTTTTTAAGAACAACTTCTAAAGTTTGAAAACTTCTCAAATATTTCCATGCATCTGAAGCTTTATAAATGCTGTTTCTTGCTCTGCCCAAAAAGATGGAAATTAATATTTGTTCAAATAAATATGGGTCCCTCAAAACCCTTTTCATTGTTGGACTCTCAGCAAACTTCTTTTTCAGATTGAAAACTACTAAAAAACATAAAACATATTTAATTAGATTTTTTTTTTTTAATATCTTAGAGGTGGGGTTATCCGTGTTGGTCTGAAGTCAGGTAGAAGGCAGGGCAGGGTTACTTAGTCACTATCAATAGACAGTGAGTGTGAATGTCATACTGACTGTAAGGAAAATTCCCAATTCATCTTTTTCTAATTTCTAAAATATATTGACAATAGGTAATATGAATAAATCCTTGTTTGCATATATTGGGATAGAAGACACAATGGAACTAGTTCACAAGCCCCAGGGACAGGTGTATTTACTTCTTAGGTTAAGCTCATTGAGCTAAAAAGTTACATCTGAAAATCCAAAAGAGTCACCTTGGTTAACCAGTTAGTTTCAAAGGATGACATTACATGTGCTTCTGGGTGGAGAGAGGGCACTTTAAGCACAGTGGCTCTGACCACCACTCTAATTAAAGTGCCCACACCATCATGTGTATTCAGTGTCCCAGACTTCAAGTTTTAGCTAAAGCACACCCACTACCATTTTGAAGCACAGGGATGCTGAATACTGGTGATATGGATGCTGGCTGGAGTGTGCTAATTCACCCACTCTAGCCGACTTGATTAATTGAGTTTCCTCAGATGCAAGCTAATTAGCATGCATCAGAGAAGACATCCGGCACATGTATAAATGCCCTAAAGTGCCCTACTTTCTGCTTGAAAATTCTTAATGACAAACTTTAAGTGACTAGTCCATCTACTTCACGCCACACTGCATGAGACCTTAACAGTCTAAAGCTATTTTGCTTTCTGGTCTCTCATAATTTGGGACCTACTGAATCCATGATTACACTATGTTCATGGAAAACATGAAGTTGGGTGGGCTCTGCAAAAAACAGTGGGCTCACTGGAAAAAATAAATGGGCAAGCCGGAAAAGGGTGGGACATTTTGCAGCACAGGTGGGATGGGGGAGGGCTGGAAGGAGGGGAGAAGGCAGAGGGTGTGGTGGAGTGTCAGGCATAGGGCAGGGCAGGGCAGGTTAGGGCTGCTCACAGCAGAAGTGGCTGCATCAGGGTCCTGGGCTGACTGTAGCAGGCAGCTGTGAGGCTGTAAGCAGCTGCACTAGAGTTTGTTGAGCCCTGGCCCAGCTTGTTGCATGCATGCACCAACTGGCAGCAAGAAGCCTGGTCACGGCTCCACAGAACCTGGTGCAGCCTTCCAGCTGCTTGCCACTGCTGGCCCAGGACCCCATTGCAGCTGCCTGCTGTCTCCCCGCTTGGGGATGGCACAGAACTGTGGCTAAACTACCCTAAGCCGGGGAAGCCATTAATCTATGCCTAATAATGTGTAGATTAATGGTTTCCCTGGGCTTAAAAAAGGGTAATTAAGCTGTGGTTTCAGGCCATCTGGCAATCTGCAGGGAGGGGTGGGATTGCTGTCCCCCTGGCCAATCAGAGGCATGGGAAGGGGAAAGGGGGTGGGCACTGCCACACAGCCTGCAAATCTGGCAGCCAGCTCTGGGACCTGCCTGTGAAACTGGCTAGTCGCCTCCTCAAGTTCAGTAGATCCCTATGATACAAGGAAGATGAGTTCAGAATCTGTGTTAATGAACTTTTTACTTGCTATTATGTACTATAGCTAAAGGATCTCCTAAACTGGCCTGTGTTACCAGTGAAAAGACCAACCATAATGAAAAGAATATTACAATAAAAACCAAAATACTGTAAAAATACTTCTTTAGGCATTAGTGACAATCACTATCAATGTCACATTGATTGTAGGGGAAAATCCCAATTCCTGATTTTCTAAATTCTAAAATATATCCTTGTTTGCATTTACTGGCATGGAAGCTGAAATGGAATGCATTCGTGTGTCTCAGGGACAGGTATTCATGTTTTGGAATATGACAATTAGGCAAAAAAAAAAATTATGTTTGAAAATCCATAAGAGCCACCAGAACCTTTTCTCTAAGAATCATATTCTTAGCGAGGAAGTGTTTGAGGTCATTATAAAGTGGTTTGAGAATGAGACCTAGAAATCTATCCAGATTTGACTCCATTTTTGTGATTTTTTTGAATTGTTTCATTCCAAAAAGAAATTCTAAATGGCCTGTTTAGACATTTTTAAAACAAAACATTTTAACTTGGGGCTGATGGAGGGATTAAAATAAGTTCTGGTTGTAAACTACAACCTTGAGTGTAATTTTAAAAGTGTTTTCTTTGGAAAGATAAAATCTAAACAAAACATTTCAAATACTGGAATAATACTTTTCCCCAACATTTTCACTATGCCAAAAATACTGAGTTAATTTCAAACCAAAATATTTTATTTTTCAAAGTTGCCAAAGAATTTCAAAATCAGTTTATACTAACCCCAATCATCAGTTAAATAAAATTAATAAAACTAAAGAAAAAGGGGAAATGAAATGAGGTGAATCCAAAGAGTCATAAGGAAATAAATGAATAATAAAACAGCTTGGAGGTAAAGCAAAACAGTGCAAACAGAGGAACATAGGCTTCCTTGCTAGATTTTATAGCTCAACATGTTCTTGCCCATACTGGGCACATCTACATGTGCAATCAGCACAACACATTAAACTCTGGTGCAATTCATGCTGGAGTTTATTGCTCCCAAGTTCTGCATTTACACATGAGCCCAGGACCTCAGCATGTTCAGCTGGGTCAGAGCAGCCCCGACTGGGAGGGGGCCCACAGAGTCAGCCTGCCAACCCAGGACTGCTCCACCCAGCTCAACATGCTGCTGAGGGGCTGGCTGGGATACGAGGGTGCTCCAGTGCAGGGCTACCAGCAAGCTAATTATGCAACTGCAATAAATGTCTCATATAGATGTGTCCACTGAGACATCCCCGTTATTAGAGGTTCACCACTGGAGATGAGGTCAGATGGCAAGTAAGTGGGTTTGTGAGCAGCCAGAGGAATACAAAAGGTAACGTGGGTCACTGCTGGGTCTGCTACAGCTTTTCAGTTGCAGTGTCACAATGTCACACACATGCATACACAGATATGCAGTAATATTCTCAGACAAGGGCAGACTATCAAGTCACACTCAATAAATGAGTAGCTCTGGACTCTGAATCTTAGTGATTTTGTTAGAGATGGGGTAAGAGAGATTTGTGTCAGTAATGGCATGGGATGGCTAAAACACTGAGCAATAGCACTATCTTGGTTTTTGAAATGTGACACATTTCTGATTAAGCAGTAGCACCATGCCCAAGGCTTTTTTTAGGGATCACTGACAAGCTGGGAAAGGCAGTGGTTCAAGGCCACGCGAGGATTATTAACCCACCATCATCTCTTTGCCCAAGGAAATGCCTGAGGCCCAGAATGTTCTCATTATTACAACCTGTTTTAAGAGGGGACAAAAATTTCATATTAACTTCATATATCTTTTCAATACCCACATTTTAAATATTTTTTGTGCTAGTATACTTTTTTCAATAACGAGCCAAACACCTTAGATCTATATGCAGATAAGAAAATGCTTTCCTAATTCTAACACAAAGTTGGGTACTGAAAGACCGCTGAATGATTTATTATGTTTTGTTTCCAGCAGCAGTCACAATCAGTAAAAGAACAGGAAGAGGGAAAAAAGCTGACAGAACAGTCACAATATGCATTTTTGGTGGGAAATGATGAGCTTTTAACTTTGCTTTATCTGAGTAGATGCTGAAGTTGCATAGTCCATTAAAACAGTTCAAAGAAGTTCTCCTTGGAATTCTTTCATTTGGTATTCTGACAAACGAATCAAAAACAATAGGGCACAGACAACAGTGTCATTATCTTCTATCATCTGCTTGCTGTTTCCATGTTTGTTTCTAAACCAAACATGTGCTAGTCTGTGTGTTATGTAAATGTGATCCTGTTTTCTTTTGGTTGTACGTAGGGTTTCTAGGGAATCAATGGCCAATGTAACAATATAGCAGTCAATCCGTGTTTGTGTTTATGATTTTAGACATACTGTTAGGTTTATAATTCTGGCTAATGTAGACCATACTATATCAGTAAGCATTTTCATTATTCCTAAAGCTGCAGAACCAGATTGGCTATGCAAACATTGCCTTTTGTTCATGCATCTTATTGCTTGGACAGTGTTTACACTAAATTTGTGTCTTTTGCTTCATTTTAATACAGCCTTTTGCAGAAGGCTACTTATTAGGTAATCACTTGTCTATGGAAAAGCCTAATTACTCCAAGTTTGTCAGAGAGAAGTGGTATTGCATTTGAATATGGAATAGGCAAACTAGATTCCAAATGAGGAATAGGGAAATAATAAAATCTTTGAACATCAGTTAAATGAAAATAGCTAAATGAACTTATACATCTGGGGTTAAAATAGACGAATAGACTGCTGTACAGAAGATAAAAAGCATGAAGTAGTATTTGAGTTGAAAACATTAAAAAGTGCCCAAAAATAATTTATGACTACTGCAACCCTCTTTATTTCTGAATGTGGAATCATAGCGCCCCCTACTGGCCCTTCACAAATATTTTCTTATACATTTTCTCTCCGTATTCTTTTCAAGTCCAAGAAAAATAATACTTTCTGCTAGCGTCTGAAAATAAAAATTAAATTTCTTTCCATTTTTCCCTTAGGTTGACCCCATTTTCCCTGTCCCTTTAAAAAGGAAGCTTTTTCTCAGGCATTTGCTTTTACAAGTCACATTTGGCAACTACCATTTGCTCTTCCGATTCAAAGCTTCCATGGGAATTACTTGTTATTAATAAATCATATGCCAATAACTTTTATAAAAACCCTGTCAGTCTTTAAAATGAAAGCCATCAAGATTTTTATGAAAAATGACAATGAAACATGAAGTAAAGCAGTTACAGACAGAGAGAAAATGTAAAAACTAATGTTCTCATCAACATTTTTATGACATCTAGTCTTGTATTGAGTTTTCCTAAGAGGCCAAGGGCAGAGATTTGTGTGACATTTGCCTTTATTTGTCTGCATATTCTGAAAATGTACAGTGGATAAAATACAACTCGCTTGCCTCCAGGTCTACTTTTTTATTATTTTTGGTTTGGATATTGTTTAATAAAACTAACTTCAAAAGCTTCGTTTTTTAAAAATAAATTTAATTCTGACTGGTAAAATGAACCAAATAGAAGTTGCAGGGACTAAAGCCTTCTGGTTATCTAGTGAATGGCTTCAGGAGACTTATGACAGTACAATATTTTAGGTGCGTCTCCACCCAGGTTTGACCTAGCTCATCCAGTCCTCAGGCCCTCTGCTTAGACTGTCAGTTGGAAAGGGGCTTTGGACTTCTACTAATTGCACTTTCTGACATATAAAAAGCTAATATACAAGTAGTTAGATTAACAAAACTGTAAGGGAGAGCACAGTGGTTGTGAGCGCGGAGATCTTGATTCAAAACCCACAGAAACCAGTGGCCTTCATCCTCGCAGAATGAAAAATTCTATAATATACAATTTACATAGAGTTGCACAAGTGCTTTTTTAAAAACTCATCACCTGCCTGCCTTGAGCACACATAGGAAACCCAGGGCATTTTTCATTTGACTTGTTTCTTTGCTATTTTTTTTCCTTTTACCTTATTCCTGCATACAAGCTGTTTATCTGTTCCATCCCAGTCCTATGTGAGATGAATCCTATATGTAAATATACACAGATACCAATCCTGTCCACATTGAAGCCAATGGCAAAAATCACACTGGTAGTAAAAGAAGCATATAGTCCATAGTCTGCAGTGTTTTGGATGAATGGGATAGAACATAATGCAACATATTATTACTATTTATCATAACTTATTTCAGCTGATTTACCCTGAAAGCTTGACCAAGGACAGAAGTGAACCAGAAATTCCTTTATCATCTTCATCATCAAGGATCCAACCCTAAACAAACAAAGCACCTTACAAGTTAAACACATTTTACAAAAGAATGAAGGGGAACATTGAAGTGGCTCCTGAAAGCTGTCTTATTTGCATTTTCCATAAAGAGATGATTATGGCAATCTTTCAACATAGCACTATCTATTAGAAAAAAAAGTCACATCCACATTTCATCATGACTTTCTAGTAACAAGAAAGAGACAAGACACTTAAATAAAGAACACATAGCACAGCAAATTGCTTAGACTGGAAAGATTTGGTAGTCAATTTGTATCTGTTCCTTTAAAAAGATATTCTTTTGCAACCTGTACATAACCTGGAAGAACAGGCATCAAGCCATAGGGCTGAAAATGTCATTTACAAGAACACGTTTCTTTAGATAATGCCTTCTCAATGTAAAAGTCTAATTACTCAGAGGTTATTAGAAAATGGAGTTGCATTTAAATTTAGAACTGGAATCCAAGCCAAACTTCAAGGGAGAAAAGAAACCTTTTACAGAAAGAAATCTGTAATCTACCTACACTCCTAGTAATATATACATCCCAGAAGGGGAAAATGAAGGGCTGAGATAAGGAAACCTGGACTTTATTTCCAGATGTTCTCAGACAAATCACTTGGATCCAAAATGTAAAACTACATAACAATTTTAGATGCCTCAATTTTGGGGTGACCAACCTGAGATACCCAAGGCCTGAATTTTTCCCAGTGCTTGAGTATGCAACAGATAACACTGTTCTGATCAACCTTTACACCTCTGTAAAAAAGAAACACCAGAGTAGTTTACTTGAAGCCAATGTAGAATTACCCAGGATAAAAATAGGGATAAAACTATACAAGTTGTGCCTGTGTTTATCCCAAAGCAGCAATTTTGCAAGTTGCCCGTCCAATTAGCATTTATTGAGTGGCTGAATGCATTGCCATTGATCCAGTCATGCAGTCCTAGGACAGGTATTCAGGATGCACTTTGTGGTATCCCAGAGCAAACTGTTAGCACTTCTTATCCCATGGAACTTTCTATGGTTTGTCCCAGGACAGTTAGCATGGATTTCTGAATGATCTCCTTTGTCTCAGGAGAAAATTCTTCCCCGCCACCCCCCAGACAAATTAAACATCTGTTTGTAGCCTTAAAAATATTTTGGATGCAATCTAGTTCACTTTGGAACAGCCAACAGGCAGGTGAAGATCTAACTTGCCTGTGAGTTAGTACAATCTAAAAACTTATTTATCAGACTATGTATTTGTCTGTAACAGTTGTGATTGTGATGAGAGAGATATTGAACAAGAAAATGAAGCATATGCAAGACGCTGAAGTGGTGGCTACAGTTTGGAAGAGACCTGGGATTTAACCCATGACTTCACCAGAGAGCTGTTCTCTGTTCTTCACTAACTTAACAATGGAAATTTACATCAATGTTTAAGCCAGATACAAACAGGTCTCATCGAGTACCAAAAGAAATGTTGTGTTGGGTGGAGTATATTTGACAGAAATGGCAAAATTAATAATTGTATAATTGTATTATTATTCATAATGAATAGCCTATGTAATGCTTTGCATTGATAAATCAAAAGCATTTAGTAAAAAATTAGTATTCTACTTTATCTAATTGTCAGTCAAAAAGTGATTTTGAATCCTTTGTGGTCACAGATTTTCTCAAGAAGTGTATTGCACAATTAAATTAGATGTGTAAGTGCTGATGCGAACAATAGGAGGTGCTGATGAGATTTATATTTTTTAGGAAAGTCTTTTAATTAGATAATATGGGCATTTTACACATGCGCCAGGGTTCAGGGGCACAGCACTTCAATTAAAGCGGCTCAGAGTGTTTCATGTATCAGCATCCCCACGCTTGTTCGACAAGCTTCAGTTCAAGTGCCCTCGCCACCGTTTTGAAGTGCAGAGACATGAGATGTAGGAGGCTGCTCTGGAGTGCAGTAATTATCATGCTCCCGCAGACTCAATTAATTACAGCATGTCGGAGCAGGCTCCACGCTCATGTTCAAGGACCCTCCACGCTCATGTACAAGGACCCTATGTGATCAAACAAAGTTACATAAAGTTTTGGTAGCAAGACCTCCATTTAGATACAAGGATGAAAACATGGCCCAATTAATATAAATGGGAGTTTTGCCAGAAATTCCAGTGAGGTCAGAATTTCAACCCAGATGTAGACAAAATTAACGACAACATTGTGTGCGGTGTGCAAGCGTGTGCAGACACACTCAACAAATGTTTGCATTCTACAAGATATACTTTGTCATTTAGAAAGCGTGTCATGGATTAGTGGTAATGGGCTAACAGGGAGAAACCACGATGCAGATAAATTAAATTGATCGAGAATTTATTAAATTTCATTTTTCAAAGGAAAGTTCACATTACCAAACCACACTCACTGATTTAGTTCCAGATGATTAGTAAAATCAGTTCATCATGGTATAAATGTGGAATTTCCAGGCCACCAGACTTCGCAATTATAAATATGCCAAGTGAAACAAAACATCTGTGCGCTTCAAATCAAGCAAGTTTTTAAACTGGTTAGTAAGCACCACCACAGCATAATCGCTGTGCTAAACAATAGACATGCCAGATTTTTAAACTGGGGGTCCCGACTCAGAATTTCCGTATGTAGACACTCCACAAAGAAACTCGATTCTGAGCATCCTAACTTCCCGTTGACTTCAAGTACTGAAAAAATGGTTTGGTCAGCGCTCACAGAGCATCAAGAGTAATGCCACAGAACAAAATTAAAGGAATTGTGTTATACTGATATTGGATACTCATATTGGATACAAGAGGAAAGTGTGTCCAGACCTGAACTTGAATACAGTATTGTTAATTTAAGCCATTCTGAACTGAGGGCAATCCTTGCTTTCAGAAAAGGAATCTGCCTTTTGACTTCCCCTGGTACTGAAGCTAGTAACATGCTACAAAATATCCCCAGTGAGGTTCCTCAAAAATGATACACGTCAGTGGTTGATACAGCTAGATAACAAGTGTGTTTACACCCCCCCCACACACAAGCAGTTATGTCTAGGCACAGACATAATCATCACTTCTAACCCTAGCTCAAAGTAGCTGTAAATAAGTGTCATTCTTTGGAATGGCCTGTTAAGCTGCTTTGTTGGGTTTGGGTTTTGTTTTTGTTTTTTTAACTTTTTCCCCCAATCCTCTAAGGTGTAAATAACTCTTACTTAGTTTGATTTACATGAAAAAGAAAGCCATTTTAATTGAAGTTTTTCCTCAGATAAAATCATTCCTTCAAAAATGTTTCAATTGGACAAGATGCTCTTCTATCTTGTAAGAGTTATGGTCTGGGTGTCTCATACTCCTGGCCTCCTCTACAGATAAGAGCTCCTTGGTATTGATTCCCAGTTTCCCTTCAATGGAAACATTTTGGTCTTAACTAGGAAAAGAGAAAAACAAGTTTTATCCACTGAACCCAAACAGAATACATTCCTGTCATTGCAGAGGATAGACCACATCCATTATGATCATTGACTTCTGTTTGAGGTATTCCATGTATAAGGAAGAACTGCAAGTCACACACTCCAAAAATAACTTCAGCAGTCCATTTATCTTCATGAAAGGAGGCCTTTCCATCCAGCAAATGGTGCATCCTAGAAGACGCAGTCCAGCTGAGGCACCTGGTCCAGAGAGGAAAGTGGAGACATAAACCAATCAAATTACAACTCCCATAAGGCGCTGTAAAAGTGGTTTCACATTTCTCAACTGAAATGTTTAGGAGTTTGGATGAAAAGTGTTTTCAGGTGTTTAGTTCTCAATGAGAAATCAAAGTTGTCTGTGGAAAGCAGAACCATCTTGTTTAAAAAATTTTTATTTAGCCAAAAACTCACATTTTCTCTGGAAATCAGTTGCCATAGGAAAAAAAAAAAAAATCAATCAATCCAATTTCCTTCCACTTTGTTTATGGTCTATGTACAGCAATCTGAAGCGCTATTAGCAAGCTCTGTTGGTACCATGGCAATATTGGGAAAAGTTCTTTGAAAGGCTCAAAAATGACTTCACGAGGGTTAACACTACTGCGAATCAGAGCCCTCTGTATTTACATGCTGCTCTGGATACGCAGGGTCCTCAATCTTAAGTATTACACAACTCTGTCTTTACAATTCCCCTGCTTAATAAATACTGACTGTCCCTATTTTACTGCCAGATGGGCTAAGCATCTTGCCTGAAAAGCATATGCCAAGTGACAAATTCAAAGTATTTCCCAAAAGGTATCAAATGACTGGGGATATTCCAGGTGGGCTAGAATCCTGGGTTTACTGAAGCTCAAACCCCTTTGTGCACTTCACTAGATCGTGATGCTTCTCTGTAGATCAGTAGTAACAATCTCCTAGTCATGGCCCCAAACATCTCCTTGCTTTCACTCCCTTTCACATACTCCCCAAAGACTCATTTCCCAGTTGTTATGACAAATCATATCTCCTAAGGGTCACCTCATCTAGACCACTCTTGTTTTTAGCAAAACTTGACCTTTTAGTACAAAAGTACAGGAGGGACTTTTGGCTGACACATTAACAAATTTTGTGACTGAATCATCCATCATGCGCCTTTGTTCTTTCTGAATCGGTGCCACAAACTATAATAACCCATTTACAAAAACTCAGAAAAAAACTGGTGATTTTTTTTAAACTAATTATTTTAAAATGTTTGCTGACAGAATGACAGAATCATTGTGAAGGGCCACTGTTAACTTTAAACCTGAAATTCTCATAGCTCCCCCAGTCTCATTTGGAAATAACATTCTCTAGAGAGCAAAAACTCCCTTACAGCTCTTGCTGATATAGAACAGTTACAGTTTCTGTTTTCAGTAATGCCTACTCTTGCAGTTTAATCACTCATTTCCCGATACCTGGTGTTTCACTTTAGCCCCATCTCCTAGAGTCATGTGGTTATCTTATATGGCAATTTCAGTTTTCAGTTGAAAAGAAGTCTTCTGGCCATCAGTGTTTGAAAGAAACATCTTCAAAATATGAACATTAATTGTTTTTTAAAAAAAAAAAATCAAAGACTAATAAAAATCTCTCTGTATGCTATTTTTAAACCTCTTGTTTAAGGTGAAGAGGTACCATGATGTGGGGTTAACTCCTGGCTTTTAAGTGGTTGGGATTGGTAACCCTGCGCTTATGTATTTGTGTGATTCTGCAAACATGCTGCTAAGGACTACCTATGAAGCTGATCTTGCAAGATCAAAGCCCTGGTCATAGGCTTCATCCTGATAGTTCTGAAGGCAGGATCAGGACCTAATATTTATAACACCTTTAGCATAGAGAGAGGCAATTATACAAATGTCTATTCATATCGGATATTGTAAAGAAAACTAAAATTTGGAGCTTATACTTCATAACAGAGGATCAGATATTATTGCTTCTTTGTTGAACAACCCTGTAACAAAATTGGAACTTGGTGACTGGACTTTGTAAGCACCGTGTAAGTGGGCATCCTGGTGCTGATCTAAAAGTAGGCCCACTCACTTGTTTTATGGCCAACCAGCCACCTCCTGGCCTGCCACATCTTGATGTTACTAATTAACTGACATTAATCAGGTGGAAGGCTGCCCGTTTATCTGCTCTGATGACAAGGGCCTATGTATATGACTCCAACCTTCCCTTATCATATCCCACGCCTCACAGATGTTTCCTCCAGCTAGCTAGCACTGGGACCCGAGCTCCAGAGTCGCATGTGAGACTCTTACTCCCCATCAGAGCTCGCAGTCCCAGCACCCTCATCCTGGGTTCTTTCTTTACATACACACACACACACACACGGCTCCAATCCCTTCTCTGGGTTCTGAGCCCTGTCCCTGAACCCTCCCTAGGCTATCCCCTTTATCCCTAGCCCCAGGAGCTTCCTTAATATCTCCCCAAGGCTCAGGGCCCCAGCCCCCTGGAGCTGCACACTGGCTCCTATATGCAGCCTTAGACCTCCACCGCAGAGTCTGGGCACTGCCACAGGTCCTTCCACCAGCCTGTTCCCTGCCTCAGTACTCTTGTTGAGTTTGAGCAGAGGGAACCCAATCTCACTCACCAGAGATGGGGTTAGGAGGCACCCCATACTCATCTTTCACCATGGTGGTAACTGGCCTGGCATTTCTGGGGGACTGTCCCACCAGGCCACCCATCTCTGGTAGGGTGCAGTTTTCAGTCATGCCCAGGACCATGGGGCCTCCTTCTTCCCCAAGCCTCAGCCCTTACCTCGACAGAATGTTGCACGAGCAGCAGCTAAGCTGGGTGTTGTTCCTTCGACTGCAGCAGCAAATTGCTGCCTCTTTGCAGTTCAGGGCTCAGCTCTTATAGAGCACAGCTGGGCCCTGCTCCCAATCAGGCATCTCTGCCTAATTGGCACTTCAGGTAGCTGCCACTCTGGCCCCTGCTAGTAACAGAGCACCCTGTGCTCTATTACACACTGCCACAAAACAAATAATAAATGACTGGAATGTACCAATGTACCAAGACAGCCTCCCCACCAGGTGCTGCCATATTGTCCCCAAGAGGCTGCCTTGTCACTGCCCTACTCATCCACTCTGGCCTCTCAGGGTTGCAATCTGCTGTCTCACCTGCCATGCCTTGATTTTATAGTAAAATGGGGACCTGCCCTCAGAGGCCAGTGAGCTCAGGGTGCTCCTCCTATTCTGACTACACAGTCTGTCCATCTCCAGGGCTCTTGCACTGCTACCTTAATTGCCTTAAGGGCTAGAATCATGCTATCCATCCTCTCCTATAGCCATAACTATGCCTCACAGGTGTCATTTAGTATAAATTCAGAGGGAGCCCCTCAGCCCCAACGCAGCACTTGATCCCTTAGGCCTTAAACCTTTTTCTGGACTTTGGCCATCCAGCCTTGGCCCTCTTACTCTGGCTGTGCCCTTCAGCCCAGGTCCACTGCCTCAGTCTTGTCCTCTGGGCTTTGGGCCAGCTCATACAGTCTTTGGGGCTTCAGTCCCTCTCTTGCCCTTGGCCCTCTTGGGGTCTGGGCCTGCTCACACAGTCTCTTTAGTTACCGGCTTTGATTCCCAATTTGCAATCTAGGCCTTCAGCACCTCTCCAGGCACTCACCACAGCCTCCAAGTTTCCCTTCACAGCCACTTCTAGTCCTCCAACATAAACTTAAATATAGGTATAAGCTAGCTACTTTCAAATTAAAATCTACTCCCAGCCTGGGCTTGTGTTACACTACAGTGATACCCAATAATCACATAGCAAAAGAAAGCTAACTGCAATGCCTGGTGCTGTTGAGGTCCCTACAGCCCTCTGGGGTCTGGAGCTCCTTTGCTATGGAAGGTCAGAGCTAGCCTGGAGCCTCAGGGATGGCCCTGGCTTTATGAAGCTTGTAGCCACACCCCCAGGTCACCTGACCCACCCTTTCTTCACCAGTCCTGTCAATAACAGTTATGCCTTCTGCACCTGGGGCAAGCAGACATTTTTCTTAAAGGCCTATCCACTCTTAACAGTTCCTCCAGAACCTGGAGCCAGCTGGTTGCTTTCTGGCTCTCTCCTCTTCAGTATCAGGGTACAGGCCAAATGATATGCCCTGATAATATAGCATATACAGAAAGCTAATAATTTGTCATGGCAAAAACATGGAAAAAGGCTTTGCATTTTTGCCTACAAAATCCATGTGGTCAGATATTAATTTTAAATAATTCCATATAACCCCATAGAGTTTCACCTTTAGAACCTTACCCAATATTTTTAATAGGAAAAAAAAATCACTGAACCCATTTTGAAATTAATAGTATGAACTTATCATGGAAACAAACAGGAAGTTTGAAGATCCTTTAGCTGATAGGGAAAATTGTTACAAACCATTTCCTAATACATGTTAACATTCCTAAAAAGCCCAGAATCCATTATACCGGGGGGACACACAGCCAAACTGGTACAATAAAAATTGCTGAGGGGGTCCTGGGGTTAGTCACAATCGAAAAGTTGAACAAATATGCTTAAGCATTGGGAGGCTAAGACTCCTTAAATGAAATCCTCTAAAATCACAGTACTTCTCAACAAGTTACAGCCACCCCAACATATACCACCTATAGGATCATATTTTTATATGAAAGTTAGCATTAACATATTTGTTTTTTGCTTTTTGCATAGTGTAGAAAAATAAACGGTTGGGAGGAGATCCATTTTCAGGATCTGATAAATTTCTGAAGTTTAGGAGCAGCCATAGTAAATAATTTATATTTAGACATGCAACAGTTGGGTGAAGCTAAATCAGTCTGGGTACAAGGGTGATTGGAAGCACAATTGTCTCCAGACACAAGTTTCTAGTAAAAAAATACTTAGTTATTTTAGAACAAAAAAAGTTAGCTTCAAATGGAGAGGTTTAATTTACACTCACATTTTTGATAGCATGACTAAACTCTTCCAATTTGCTACCACAATGATAGCATGTAGGTATTTGGCAGAGGTAAATCAATATGATCACCTAGGAATCTTTTTTTAAACTAAACTATCAGGAAAGACAAAAATAGCATCCAAAAAGTATAATACAGCAATAAAACATGTCCCTGCAACAGAACAGACTCAGGATCAATAAATCTCAATACTGTTTAAATGAAATCATCTTCTCTGACCTCTCTCTATGGTATTACATTGTATTCAAATAATACAATTTGTGAAGAAATGCAAGTTAAAATAGGAACATTTTTTCCTTTGAATTCTTTGTCCCAGATTATCAAAGACAGGTGATTCCTAATTTTAAGTTCCTTTCTAGGTGTGCAGTACAGCATTCCAAGATCCTTTTTTCTGACGCATGAAAACTGACACCTCCAAGGCTTTACCTAAGTCTTATCATTCAGCTAGGACACATGGATCCAAAAGAGTTCTACCATAAACTCAATCTATCTCTTCCTTTCCCTATCAGCACAGACATTTTTAAATGCATGCAATGGCTTTCTTACATATTCTAGAGCTTTAAAACCACTACCAGACTTTAAACATACACACATGCTTACACACATACTGGTTTCCTCAGGGCTATAAAAAAAATAAAGTTTGAGAGCTTAAGGTTTCACGCTTTCCTTTTTTCATTCAATCCAAGAGCATGAAAGTAGTTCATAATATTGACAATTTTGCATATCAAGTTAAAAAAAAAACAAACAAAAAAAACCCCACAAAAACAATCTGAAGACCCTGAACTTGGGTTTCTAGAAAATAAATAACATTGATTAATAAAATAGTACTGCAAATGTACAGACAGACCCTTCAAAATCTGACTAAATACCAGGGTTTGTGTCATCCTCTGTTTATATAAAAATATAATGTTCAATAAAATGCACCAAAAATGGATAAGAAAATGCAAGCATAGCTGACTATGACTGTCCAGTGGATGGTTCAAAACAGTAGTACCCATGGGCCATATGAGTGATGCAGATCCAGTTGCTGTGGACAGGAGCAGCATGCCAGATCTAGCCATGGCACAGCCCCACACACCAAATCTGGACTCAGTGACACCGCGTGCTGGGGCAAGACTGCATGTCATCTGGCCTACAGGGCTCTCTTGTGGATTTAGAAATTTGGTGGCAAGGAATGGTGGCACTGGCTCCTGACACCAGATTTCCAGATATGCAGTAAGCCCCCCAAACTGAATGACACAGCCCCTTGTGCTGGATTCAACCCACAGGCTGGAGATTGAACACCACTGGCTTCAAACGCGGAGAGCAGAAGATAACAGACCACACTATTTCCCTATAGTAATGTAATGGCCAAATCTGTATAGTTTCTGGAACTGTTGTATGAGAGCGGTTCAGTAGATCCACAAGCACTTATCCAAAATTTTGCTATTGGAGAGGTAGGTGACCAATTCATTTTGAAACTCATATTTCCTGGGTGCTGCAGAATCATGCTGCAATGGGCAGCACTGTACAATAGTTGAAATAACTGGTATGCTGTTATATGGAAACTGGGAAACCTCTACTGAAACTTCCCTCTGGGATCCATGGTTTTTTGGTACTGTTCACAAATTAATTTTGAGCCAAGCATCTCAGATATACATCAGGAGCTGCATCTCAGGGGATGGAACCAAAAGTGGCTTTTAACCATCTAAGTGAATTCTGGACCTGGCTTCTGAGATAAGCCTTTTAATACTGAAATCGGGGGAAAAAAATTAACTTGTAAGGTATGGACAGATGTACATTTTGACCTCTTTAAAAAGAGAGGGGGAGCTTGACCTCTTTAAAAAGATGGGGGGAGCTGCTGCTGCTCAGGAGCATGTATCAGTTGTTATCCTGTAATATCTGCAGGATCCTGTAGGGATACAAGTGAACTAAATCGCTCTCATGTTGACCCTGAATGAAGCAGGTTCCTCCAAGTCCTCAGAGTAGGGAATAAATTGGATCAGTTTTCCTACACATGTATCGTTATAGAATCATGTAGACAAGACTGCCACATTACATCATCCTATATCAGTACCTACTGATATCAATACAATTGTTACCTCTGTCTATACCCTTAAATATTCCTTTTGTCTACAACCCAAAAACTGCAACCACTTCTGAGCTATCTTCATACCATCAGGCTTGACCATGAATAATTCCTGCTGGGTTATCCAGTGTGCTGTGCCGAGCCTGCTGTCTTCAAGTCAGAGAACACAAAGAGCATGATTCAGGTTTACCCATGAGTAGAAGGAAACATGCCAGAGAGACAATATAGCCCCACATCATGATGCACCTGTAGAACAATAGACAGAATAGGAACAAAAAACTTTGACTTGCCATTTCATTGAATGCAGTCACTCTTAACCTATGGCCTGGTCTCATTCTCCGGAGTCTACTCTACAACTGATACAATTTTGCATTCCGTACAGACCTTCCACATTCGCCAGTTGATGAATGGGAACCTTTGTGTTCTTATTGGCTCCTTTCTGCTATGCAACTTCCAAGAAAAAATATTAGCATTGCTCTTTGAGAGAATAGCGTATGAAATGATACGTCTTCCCTATCCCAAACTAAACATTTCATCTTGGAGTACTGAGTTTTGGGGGCGGGTTTAATAAACATTTTAACGTTCTGAAGGAAAAGGGTTGGAGGCATGAGAGATTATGTACTGAGCCACAGAAGATTTCTTCCCTGTGCTCATTTAATGAGACTAGCACTATTCAGCTGGCAATGACAGACTTTTAAAGCAAATTCTCATTTCAGGGTGCCAACAATAGCACTTTGCCATATCCTAGATTTCACAGCCTAAAATTACAAGCAAACTTGCCAAAAAAAAAGTGAGAGTGAGACAAAAGGGAGACTGAAATCAAAGACAGAATGTTGTGAGAAAAATCACATGAAAAGCAATGAATTATAGCAAGAAACTTAAGCATCACAGAGCCCCTATAACGTAAAAATGCAATTGATTCTCTCTCAGGTCCATGAGTGGGCTTTTTTATCAAATGTTTCTGAAAGTAGGACCTCCTGCTGGCTTTATCATATTATACTGGGAACAAAACACATTCCATTGTCAGAGATGTTGCAGGATTGCAATCAGAGCCTTGGAATCCCATCACACAGAAACCAAGGGAAAAAGAGAGAGAGAGAGAGCATACTTGTAGTTTCTTTTTTAATATAAGGTTGAATATAATTACTTTAAAATTCAAAGACATCTAGGGTAGATAACATTTAAGTAAATGACCTTTCTTCCAACTATACATTTTTCTCATCATTGTAATAACTTGATAATTGCCTGGAGATTGCTTATTGTAAAGGCAAGCTCTTGTCACTTACAAATTCCCTCTTTAGGTCACTCTTCTGACAAGCAGAATCATTTACAATGTGAACCATGAACTTTTGCTACATTTTTATTCAGTGGTGCTGGAAATGAATCCAAGAACAGGAGGCAGAATGAGAAACAGTCAGACTGCTGCAAAGATTTAAAAACAAAACCTGGGCAAGGAGAGAGGAAATTTCTATGGACCAGAAATATATTGAGAATGTGTAAGATAGTTTAAGTGGTTGGCTATCTCAGCTGGAGGCTCTGAATACTGAGTAGTCAGTGTAAGACAGAAAAATTATTACATGGATTAGTTGAGCCCAACAGCCCAAAGGAGCCCCCAAATTTGTAATTATTCCATGCTCCCCAAGAGCAGTGATAATCTTTTAGTAGATACTGATCAGGCTCTGGGAAACACAAAGAATACATCTGTTCACTATCATTTTTGTTGCCATGAAGGGAGAAAATTGATGGCTATGTTGCCAATGAGTGGGTCAACACAGCTTTATTACCTGGGCAAAATAGATGATTTTGGACAGAAAAAATATTAGCGGTGCTTTCTATACAGATAGCCACCAGCATATACCTGTTTAAAACAACTTCCATTTTATATAAACTGAAAGCACAAGAACAATAAAGAGCAACAGCAAAGCTTTCCTGAGAGATCATACTGTGTCTGTTTTCCTGCTAGATATTCATTTCATATGAACAACAAAAAAAGGCAGTTCCAGCAAACTTCTAAAAGTTTAAAAATAATAAAACCATAATAGATACATACAGTATTTGCATTCATCGCAAGGGAGAACAAATTGTTCAGTGTACACAAAATTAGCCATCCTGTAGCTGACAGATGCAGGCATTAGCAGTTTGTCTAGCACCACTGAATCCATCAGGTTCATTCACACTGCTGCTGTATACAGGTTTCCCCTGCGCAAAAGGGCAGAAACTGAAAACAAACAGATTCTAGCTCCTCCATCCCAGAGGCATCCCTAGTCCAACTATTCCCCAGCTCTCATTCCTCCTGACTGCAACAATCTCCAATGAGTTGTCCACTAGCCAACAAGTGAGCTTCAATATGTTCCTTATTCAGGGGAGTTAGAGGAATGTCATAGGCCCAACTAAACCTGGCAACTTTTCCTATAGACAAGACAGTCCCAGATGCCTGTTTAAGCCTAGTATGCAGCACTCCTTTCTTACAAGTTTAAGATAAAGCCTGCCGGATAGTATGCAAATTTTCACAGTACAAATATAACAAATTTAACATATAAAGGTGCTTTCCAAATTCCACACCCGTTAGTGACTACAAAGAAAGCATCAGAAGGATATTGTATCAGAGACGGGAGCATGAAAGCATCCAAGACAGACCACTACAATATCATAATCAATGCTCTGCAGTAGTGGTGCGCAACTTTTGTACTCCGTGGGCCAGATAACTGGAGCGGCACCAGGCCACAAGCCAGATCAAGCCCCATGTGCCAGTATCAGGCCCAGGGGCCTGTTCTTGTTCCCCTCCCACTCCCACGCACTAGCACTGAGGACTGGGGTCCAACACTGCCCCCATCCAATCCAGTGCACAGTGTTCCCACTCCCTTGGGGTGGCACCACTCCCCTGCTGTCAAATATCTAGACCTGTAGGGAGCCCTACAGGCTGGATGACAGGCTCACGGACTGGATCTGACCCACAGGCTAGGGGTTGAGCATCCCTGCTCTACGTAATTTCACAAAGATATTTTTGCATGCATTAAAAAAAAAAAAAAATCTAATCATGCTTCAAATCTACTTGCTCCCTCGTTAGCAAGTGTTATAGCTACTATTACCCTTTATAGACAACTCCGATTCTCTGTGGAAAAAGCATGCTGCTTTTATAACATGCTGCTCAGTACTGAATGTGCTAATGGTAAAGAAACTTGCCTTTCAAGTAATATTATTTGCACAAGCCTCTGCCAGACATGTTGCTTTACAATATATTTTATCAGCACCTGCTATCAGTGGTTGTCTGCACCTCACTTTGGTTAATTAAATCTGCTTAATGTACTTTGACTGCAAGATAGAATGATGGGTACCTTTAAGGAAAAAAAATATAAAAGGAAGTAAAATGAGAGAAGTGAGAAAAGATAGGGCAAATTTAAAAAGTAAAGATAAAATATAATTTAACAACCTACATTTTTTTAAAAATAAAAATATCAAAAGGAAAAGGAAAGAAAATAGTGACACTGGATAACAGCAGAAGTGGTAGGAAAAATTCATCTGAAACATTAACAGCTTAAAGGATTTTTGTTTGTTGTTTTTCTTGTTGATGTTGATGTTGTTAAGGTGCCTGGGTTATATAAAACATAGCTAGCTAAGCAGCAGAGATAATTCTTCCTTACCTTTCTGTTTTTACTTTCCCCATTTCTGAGTTGCTGTCAGTTACACTTGCTAGAAGGATCACCTACCCCACTCCAATCACCATTCCAGATTCACCAAAGCATGTTGCATTCTAGGTCTACCTTAAGACATCCTCTTTATTGATGAGTCAGGAAAAGGTGGCATGAAGTTGATTTTACCAGCTTGATGCTCTCTATTTTTCTATGCAACAAGAATCCCCCGTTTATTCAACAGGATAATGGTCCATCCTGTTTATATCAACAGAAAGATGCAACAGACAGAATGGAAGCCATAATCTAAACAAACATATGTTTTGGGTCAGTCTAACTCAGAACAGCATTTGCTTATGCTATATTTAGTGGATGTTGGAGTAGAAGTGCCTTTCACTCTATCCTCTGAGTGAAGCTCCTTAGCCAAACCCTCTCCCCCTCACTCCCCACCTCAACGCATCATGATCATGGGGCTCCCAAAATGTATTTCAGACAAGAAACCATGGTGTATCAGAGATATAATTGACCTTAGGAAGCCAGGCAAAACCAAAAAACCTAAAATTACTGAAGCCACTCAAATTACAACTCCCATGAGTCAATGCAGCAACTCAGGTAAATACGGATTGACAAAAAAAACATTTCCAATTGATCTTGACCAACAAAAAACCAAATACGGTCTGTCATCTCAGAACCCATTCTCCACTCAAGTCGATAAGCTCATCAAATCTGCAGATGGCATGCCACCTACAGCATGGACCAAACATCAGTGGAGCAGAAAATATGCTGCACAAGAACTACGGTTAAATAACTTCATTCCAACACCAGCTTCTGCCCCTCAGGATGCAGCTGTCCCACAGGGCCTGGACTAGTCGTAAGCATCTCAGACTGGGCATTGGACAGTTTAAGGCAAACATGCACTCTTGGGGCCTCTCCAACAATGCTGGCTACTACAGCTGTGGTATTCAAGCTCAGACAGCTGACCACATTACCTACAAATGCCCTTATGGCCCTCCTTTGGGCTTATCAGCATTGTCCATTCTACTTGTTGCTGGCTTTCTGGCCCTCATGCCTCCAACATATGAGTGTGGAGACACTTGCTTAATCATGAACAGAATTGGATTGAAGATCAGAACCGCAACAAAATGCAAGATACTTTTCTGTTTCCCAAATAAATTAGTAGGCTAGGTTGCCATTTTCTGCACAGAAAATTTAGAGTTTGCAGAAACTTCATATTAATATGAAGTTTATATTATATGAAACTTGCAAAAAAGGAGTGTAAACACTTGCATAATAGGCTTAAATAGGCATCTGGTTCTGTCTTGGCTGTAGGGAAAGTTGCCAGGTTTAACTGGGCCTATGACATTCCTCTAACTCCCCAGAATAAGGAATCTGGGTGGCAAGTCTTATGATCCTTTCTTTGCAATAGTTACCAAAGTTTTATGATCAGTTTCAGTGATCACAGGCTTTCCATAGATGAAATTTCTTACATCCATATACCAGATTCAAACTTGCTTTATCAATTTGTGCATATAGACACGCTGAGATAGGGTATATCCTAGATGCATATGCCACTGGTCTCCAGCTATTCCCATGTTTTTGAAGCAAAGCTGCTCCAATGCCTTCTTCAGAAGTATCTGATGACAATTGAATGGGTCTTTTAGGGTTATGATATTTGAGTACTGGGGCTTTCATTATTTCATATTGAAGCTACTTGTTGGCTAGTGTACAACTCATTGAAGATTGTTGCAGTCAGGAGGAATGAGAGCTGGGGAATAGTTGGACTAGGGATGCCTCTGGGATGGAGGAGCTAGAATCTGTTAGTTTTTCAGTTTCTGCCCTTTTGCCCAAGGGAAACCTGTATACAGCAGCAGTGTGAATGAACCTGATGGATTCAGTGGTGCTAGACAAACTGCTAATGTCTGCATCTGTCAGCTACAGAATGGCAGATCGATTGATCTAGATCTAGATCTATGAAGGAAATTGTCAGAGCAAAAATTTTGATTGACTGCTGACAACACAGAGAGTTAGATCTGACATGTGTAGACAAGCCCTCTGAATGGAAAATTCCACAGCATGCCCAGCACGTGCCCCCTGGATGACCTGAAGGCTTGTCAATCGTGCCTGACCTACTTTTCCACCATACGCATGCTCAGTACTGGCAGAGATATGAAGCAATCTGACACGCACATGCTCAGTTCTAACTGCAGCATGACTTCATAAGACTAGAAAATTCTTCTGAGTAAGCAACCTGATTGGCCACTTGGTTGCCATAAAAGACTTGTGAGCCCCCTACCAAAGGGGGGAGACCAGAGAGACTGGGAAGAGACTCAACCTGAGAGCAGAGACTGTCTCACAGGGAGAGATCAACCTGATCCCGAAAGCAGAGGCTGGGGCTGCAGGGACTGCTCCTCAGGAGGGCTTTAAGCCCACCTGTCTTCTCACCGTGTGGTTTCGCAATTCGTTTTCGACCTCGTATCAATTTTTGTATACTGATCTTCTGGCTACCGACCCGATTTCTGTCTTCAACCTCGACTATGAACCCGATTCTCAACCATTGGCTACAGCATCGACATCTCATCTCGGCTTTTGACCTTGGCACCGTCTTCGACCATCTCTTCTCGTTGTCCACTTTGGACTGGCGTCACGACGTTCTATGCATTACAGTTTTGTTATTTGTTCTTCCAATTAATAAGCTGTTGACCAGCCCTGGGATTATCGAATTGGGCAGCCACACCTATCCTTCAGGGTAGAAAGCAAGGGCTCAGCTCGGGAACCCCATGGGCCAACAGTCTCCTTTGTTGTTCGTGTTCGTTTATTGTAACTGTAACTGAAGCAAGAATTCTGCCTACATGTGGAAGAGCCCCGACCCCAGGCAGCCCCGGGACTCACCGGGCTGAGCGGAGCACGCCCGGCCAGAGCCGGCAGCGCGGGAACGCGGGACGTGAAAGGCGCAGCACCGCCGGAGCCGGCGCGAAAGCCCGGGAGGGAATCTCAGCATGGAGACCGGCGGCACGCACTTTAATTAACTCTCCCAGGTGCCACGAGGAGCCAGCGGACTCAAAAGCAGCGCCGGTGCGGAGCAGCGGGGGCCGGAAGGAGCCAGAGGAGGAGCAGCTTCCCAGCGGGGGAGCAGCAACACGGTTGGCGGCAGAAGGGAACCCAGCAAGGACCTTCTGGAGCCGGGTAGGGCCCTGCGGGGCGAGCTACGAGGAACGGAGGGCCCTCAGGGCCACTGATCGGGTGGTGGAGGCTGGGAGTGGGGAAGGTCCCCCACCACAGCCCCGGCCGGAGCGGCCCATGGCCAGAAGTGGTGGCAGCAGGCTGACCCAGGGAGCACTGTTGGGAGATGGAACCCTGGCAGGAACGGCGGGCCCCGGCTATACATATGGGACCCTGCCGGGACTTACCGAGCGACCCGGGGGGGTTGCTAAAAGGACTTTCTTTGTGGGAGGAAAGAGACCCCGACCCTCACCGAGGTAAAGGGAAGCACCATTGGGACTCACCGTGCGGAGGCTCAGGCAAGGGTGTAGGGGAGGCAGGAGCCCTCGAAGACCCCAGACCGACCTGGACAGGAGACCCGTTTTTGGACATGCATCCGCCAAGGAAAATCACTGAACCAATACCATCAAAGTCATTGCAGGAGGACTTGGCAGGAGCAGACTGGGAGCGGGAGTCACTCCAGAGCACATAAGGGGGGGCAGGACCCCACAACAACCCACGGGTGCTTGATTCGCGCCCTTACAGGTGGACCCGTGGACACTACGCTACAAAGCGTAAGTAAATAAATCCATCTACTTTGAAACCGCACGAGTCCATGTACCGCTCAGACTCCTCGCTGCTAATCCTGCCTGTTCTGATCTGATACCACCCTCAGCCCACCGTGACCTTGGGGCCGCCATTCCCCGACAGAAATATACAGTGAAAAATTCCCGGCCAAATTCTTACTCTCTCATTCCTTCATTCATCTGCATTTGTTTTTGTTGTTGTTAAGAGAGTTGAAAATGGCTTTCAGAAACTAGAGCTAAGTAGGTCCTGGGGCCAGTTACTCATTAGGGCCCTGTTCCAGAAAAAAAGTCCCACTAAAATGTCTATGTTCAAGCCTCAATGACCTCAGTGGAACATAAGCCATGACTTAAAAGTTCAGATCATGTTAAATACTTTCCTAAATTGGGACCTAAGATGAAGTTTCCCTCCCCTGCAACCAAAACCTTGAGGATCACAAAAACACACTTTGGAATTTAAGGATAGAAGGTTTATTTTGTAGGGAAATAGCTACCTAATTTAGCAGAGCAGACTAAACACCTTAGATCACTCTTACAAAAGAATGCTCAGTGGACGTGAGAACATGAACATGAAGCTGAATTAAAAAACTTAAAGGACCAAATAATGAAAGCTCCAGTACTCAAATATCATAACTCTAAAAGACCCATTCAACTGTCATCAGATACTTCTGAAGAAGGCATTGGAGCAGCTTTGCTTCAAAAACATGGGAATAGCTGGAGACCAGTGGCATATGCATCTAGGATATACCCTATCTCAGCGTGTCTATATGCACAAATTGATAAAGCAAGTTTGAATCTGGTATATGGATGTAAGAAATTTCATATATTCATCTATGGAAAGCCTGTGATCACTGAAACTGATCATAAAACTTTGATAACTATTGCAAAGAAAGGATCATAAGACTTGCCACCCAGATTATAGAGAGTTTTCTTTCAATTTCATATAAATAATCTAGACATACAGGACATGCCAGGAAAATACCTACTTATTGCAGATATGTTGTTCAAAGCATATGAAACAACGGAAAATGACAGAATTCCAGACTTAGACGTATTACATGTTAATCTAATTGAAAGAGTGATTCCTGTGACTGATAAAATGTGGGCACTAACTGCAGAAGCAACTGCTGAGGGCCCTCTCTATCCCTTATAAATGATTATAGGCAATACTAGGTAAACTAAGATAAGGTCTTATACTCCCACATTGTAATAAGCCCCCTTTTATATTGTAAATAGTGTTCTGTTATGTTTGTATCGATTTTTACTGTTTTATATTGTATTCCTATCATTTATGCACTGATTCCTATCACTTGTGCACTGATTTTTATGGGGGTTTTTATGGTTTCATATTAACATTGTATGATTTAGGCCTGCAATGTGGGTTTTGCATGAGTGATGTCAAGTATCCATTTGGTGTGCCAGGTTCCCGTCTTGTCCCCATGCCCTGTTGTGTAAGTATGTTGTAACCTATGACTCATACCTACCCCTCCTATGTAACTTGGTTCCTGAATAATTGGGGATGAATGAGGGTGCTTGAGAGACAATGGTGGTAGGTCTAAAAATAGCTCCCTTTGAATGACTGAGCCATCAACTCAACAACCCAACCACCACCCTGAATTGACCCTCCCTGGCTCAAGATTTGGAAGACAAAGACTGCTGAAGAAACCAGCCAACTCACCATTACAGACACCTGAAACTGCATGTCCTCACCTAGAATACATATGCTTAGTACACCAGAGGCTTACCCTTGCCTGGGCATGCCCCACCCTGCCACTAGGGTCATAGGAGGTCTGTCCCTATAAAAGAGGGCAGTGAAGACAGACCTAGTGGGACGCCCTCTCCATCTGGACCAGCACCATGCCACAACACCCATCCACCCAGAGGCCCTGCCGGCGACCCCCCTCTGGACAACACCTTGCTGAAGAAGACCCCGAGTGGCCATCAAGGATCAACTCACAGCCTGGATAGGTAGCTATCACCCCCACCCTCTCTTCAGCCAAGGACTTGGACTCTGTTTCTCTTCCCTACCTGGACTCCAACCCTTCCACTGAGTCTCTTTCTCCTGCTACTATTGTGAGTGCTTGTGTGCACGTAGGAACCAATAACTTCATGGGGCTGTGTAGCGTGTTGTCTGTTTAAGAAACCTGTTATTTTGAAACCTCGAGTTGGGTTTTTGCCTGTTCCCTCCTTGCCACCTCTTATCTGCCCCCAATCTCCCAGCTTTCTGCATCAGTTTCCAGCCCCAATCTCCCAACATTCTAGTGTGTGGGTGTATGTGCCTAGTGTGTGTATATGCACCTAACTGATTTTTCAGTGTGTGCATATGTAATTGTACACCACACCCTCCTGTCTAACAGCATGATATTGAGATCCTGAGTGTTGACCTGACCCCACAGGGCAACATCTATCTTCAAGAAAGAGGGGAAAGTAGATCCAGGGAACTACAAGCCTATCAGCCTGACCTCTATCCCTGGGAGGATCTTGGAAAAAATTAATCAAAGAAACCATTCTAGACAAACTGGCTGATGGCAATATCCTCAGGGACAGCCAGGATGGGTTTGTTGTGGGTAGGTCTTGCCTGACCAATTTCATCATGCTTCTATGACCAGGTACATATCACCTGGACAAGGGAGAAGAGATTGACATCATGTATCTGAACTTTAAAAAAGCCTTTGGTCTGGTGTCCCATGATCTTCTCATGGAAAAATTGGCCAGATACAGCCTCGGTCACAATCACAGCCCAATGGCTGGGGAATTGGCTCCGAGGTCAGACCCAGAGGGTGGTAATCAACAGAAGTAAGTCATCATGGTGCACCATGATGGGGTCCCCCAAGGCTCTGTCTTTGGGCCCATACTCTTTAACATCTTTATTAATGATGTAGACATTGGTGTCAGAAGTGGACTGGCCAAGTTCACTAATGACACCAAACTTTGGGGTAAAGCATCCACAACTGAGGATAGGCTGGTGATCCAGGCTGACCTCAACAGCCTCAGAAAATGGGTGGACAAAAATCTGATGGCATTTAATACCGAAAAATGCAAGGTATTCCACCCTGGGAGAAAAAAAAGCCTGCAGCACACTTATAGGCTCAGTAGCACTATGCTTCCTAGCATCACAGCCAAAAGGGACTAGGGGGTCATGACTGATCACAAGATGAATATGAACCACTAATATGATGTCATAGCTGGTGAAGTGAGCAAAACTCTGGCTTGCATCGATAGATGCTTCTCAAGTAAGTCTCAAGATGTCATCCTCCCACTGCACTTGGCATTGGTGAGGCCACAGCTGGAGTACTGCATCCAGTTTCGGGCTTTGCAATTTAAGAAGGCTGTGGAAAAACTTGAGAGTGTCCAGAGGATAGCCATGCATATGATCAGAGGGCAGGAGAACAGGCCCTATGATGAGAGGCTGAGAGCCATGGGACTCTTCAGCCTGGAAAAGTACAGGCTCAGGGGGGACATGGTAGCTGCCTATAAGTATATAAGGGTTGTACATCAGGATCTGAGGAAACACCTGTTCACCAGTGTGCCACAAGGGATAACAAAATTAAATGGTCACAAACTCCTCCGGGACCATTTCAGGCTATACATAAGGAAAAACTTCTTTACCATCAGAGCCCCCAAGCCCTGGAATAGACTCCGTAAAGAGGTGGTGCAAGCACCTACTCTAGACTCTTTTAAGAAACATTGGGACATCTATCTTGCTGGGATCCTTTGACCCTAGCTGACTTGCTGCTCCTTGGGCAGGGGACTGGACTCAATGATGCTCCAAAGTCCCTTCCAGCCCCAATGTCTATGAAATCTATGAAGTGGGCAATGACTGATTTATGCATGCAGGAAAAAAATATGTATTACTACTGAATTATTATTCTCACTATCCTGAAATTGCATTGCTCAAAAGAACAGCAGCAAACCATGTCATAACTCATATCAAATTGATTTTTGCTAGACATGAGATTCCACAAATTGCAAGAACAGACAACAGACCTTAATTCAACAGTCTTGATACTAAAGAGTTTGCAAACAAATATGGACTCTGTCACAATGCTTCAAGTCCTAAATACCCACAATCCAATGGTCTGGTGGAAAACTGAGTACAAATAGTGAAAAAATCATTGAAAAAAAGTTACAGATTCACACACCAATGTTTACTTGTCACTTTTAAATTACAGGGCAACACTCAGGAAACACGGAGTGTCTCCAGCAGA
This sequence comes from Crocodylus siamensis, assembly GCF_052110815.1. Taxonomy (NCBI): domain Eukaryota; kingdom Metazoa; phylum Chordata; order Crocodylia; family Crocodylidae; genus Crocodylus; species Crocodylus siamensis. The sequence goes on from NC_143395.1 coordinate 252,542,935, forward strand.
AATGCTATTTAACAGGAAACTCAAAAGCAGGCTTCCAAATCGTGTGGATGATGTTAATCAGAATGAAAAGCAAAACATGAAAACATTTTAAAAATTCAACAAACAAACAAAAACAGTACTATGACAGAGGTCCCAGGGAGTTACCACAACTGCACAAGATATGGTACTTACTTCAGATGGATGAAGGTGGAAACAAAAAGCTCTAGTTTCCCCATCAAGTAGCTCCCAGAACCTATCAAGCAGTCACACTGGAAGGACAGGTATTAAGGAGGAACAGATGACACTTGCAGCTTATAAAGAGGAGAAAAGAAGCAGCATCACAAAATTCACCCAAGGAAACAGAGCTAACAAACCACGAAATGACAGAGGAGATTGAAAATGACACAGAAGTAGAGACATCTGAACAAGGAAACCAAACAAAAACTGAACCAATAAGGATTGAGAATGGAGAGAAACTGAGAAGACCACTTAGAGCTAAAAAGCCAAAACAAAGACTAATAGGGTGTTTATAGACATGCTCCAGGAGGCAGGGGAGGGGCGATTTACTTAGCAAGCTATGCTAATTAAAAGCACCCAAGTCTCACATATATCATTCTCCCCGCACTGAAAAAATGGCAGCAGGGCACTTTGAACTAAAGCTCATTAAATGAGCTTTAGTTCAAAGCACCCTGGAGCCATTTTTCCAGTGCGGAGAGGCTGAATTTCAATTAATCAAGTCTGCTCCTACATGCTGGATTTACAGTGCACCGGAGCAGCCTCCCTTATCTCCCAGCCTGAGCCCCATGGAGACGGCACTGGAAGCTTTCTGCAGGAGCTTGTTCCCTATCCAGCTGCATGAACACGGAGCTGGGGGTGGGGGAAAACAGGCTAAGGAGCTTGTTCACTGCCCAGCTCTGCAGGTGCAGAGCTGGGGAGAACAGGTTGGGAAGCTCTCCCAGCTCCATAAGCATGGAGGGGAACAAGCTCACCAACTGTTCGCACCCTGTCAGCTCCACACTTCAAGTTGGGCAGAGAACAAGCTCCTCATCCCCACTCCGTGATCACAACTGCAATCACAGAGCAGGGCCTAGGAGCTCCCTACGTGGGGAGTAGGGCTGTGCAAAACAGCACGGTTTCATTTCGACTTCCATTTCACCATTTCGATGGGACAATGTTTCATTTTGATTTTCAAAGCACTGTTCTGTTTCATCTCTTCAAAACTGTTTTCCTGTTTCAACGCCATTTCACCAGTTCACCCACAGGCTATAATGGGAAAGCATGAAAGCTTTGTCATTTCATAGACATTTGGGCTGGAAGGGACCTCGGAAAATCAGAGTCCAGCTCTCTGCCCCAGGGGCAGGAAGTCAGCAGGGATCATATGATCCCAGCAAGATAAATAACCAAATGGTGTTCAAAATAGGTGCTTGAACTGCCTCCGGCAGCAATCTATTCCAGACTTTGGGGGCTTGAACAGTGAAGAAGTTCTTTCTTACGTTCAGCCTGAATGAGCACCCCTGATAAACTTGTAGGTGGCCACCAGATCACACCTGAAACTGCGCTTTTCCAAGCTAAAGAGCCCCATTGCGCTCAGCCTCTCATCATAAGGTCTGCTTTCCTGACCTCTGATCATGTGTGTGGCTCTCCTCTGTACCCTCTCAAGCTTCTCTGCATCTTTTTTGAATTGTAGAGGCCAAAACTGGACGCAGTACTCCAGCTGCGGCCTCACCAAGGCCGAGTACAAGGGGAGAATGACGTCCTGGAATCTGCTTGAATCTATGGATGCAAGCCAGTGTTTTGCTCGCTTTACTAGCCACAGCATCACACTGAAGGCTCATGTTCATCTTGTGGTCAATCACGACACCCAAGTCCCTTTCATCTGTAGTGCTAACCAGCATAGCACTGCCGAGCCTATAAGCATGGTGCAGGCTTTTCCTCCCAAGGTGGAGAATCTTGCATTTTTCAGTGTTAAACACCATCAGGTTCTCGTCCTCCCATTTCAGGAGTCTCTCCAGATCCGCCTGGATCACCCTCCTGTCCTCAGTTTTGGACGCTTTACCCCAAAGTTTGGTGTCATCGGTGAACTTGGCCAGTCCGCTTCTAACACCAATGTCCACATCATTGATGAAGATGTTAAACAGTATAGGCCCTAGGACAGAGACTTGTGGGACCCCACTGGTCACAGCACACCAAGACTATTGGCTCCCATCAACCACCACCCTCTGGGTCCTACCGCGGAGCCAATTCCCCAGCCAGTGAATCTTGGTGACGTCAAGGCTGCAGTTAACCAGTTTAGCCAACAGGTGATCGTGGGATGCCAGATAGAAGGCTTTTTTTTTTTTTTAAAGTTGAGATATACAACATTGATCTCTTCCCCCTTGTCCAGGTGATAGGTCACCTGGTCATAAAAGGAAATGAGATTGGTCAAGCAAGACCTACCCGCAACAAACCCATGCTGAGTTTTTGGCAGATTTGGATAAGGAAAGCAGGAATGGTAGCCCCTTCTGAGGCCATGAGGCCTGCCAAATGTAAAGGAGGTAGGTGCAGGGGTTTCTGGAAAACTACCTCAAGCTGCTGACGAGCAAAACTCGTGCCAAGTGTGTAAGGCACAGCAGGGTGAAAACTGCAGGCATGGTAGCCACTGCTGAGGCCATGAAGCCTGCCAGCTTTCAAGGAGGTAAGTGCAGGGCGTTCTGCGAAACTACACCTCAAGCTGCCAGTAAGTAAAACTCACAACATGTGACTGTGTGTGCGCGACTGTGTGTGTGTGTTAAGGTGGGTCCGCATTGGTGCTGGGGCTTCTACATGACATGGTAGTGTGCCCCAATGAAGCCCTTCCTCCCTAAAGTCTCAGTCCAGTCTACCACTTTAAATAACAACTGGTAAAATAATATCTTAGTGAGCACTAGCACAGTAGTACCAGCAACATCTCAGGCAGCCAAACTGTGACAGAGCCTTTCTTTCCCCTCCTGCAGGAGCTTCTTCTTCAGCATGTGTGTTAAGGTGCACCCTCATTGTGTCCTTCCTCCCTCTTCCCCCTCCCTCTCCTTACTTTGTTTCCCTGCAGGCAAGCCCAGCTTCAGCTTCAAAACTTGAAACATTTCAAAACATTTTGACTGACCTAGTTTCATTTTGAGGCTGTTTTGAAGCCCTTTGTTTCATTTCAATGTTGCTGTTTCGAGCTCAAAAATGAGTCGAAACAGCATCGAAACAAAACAGCTGGTGAAATTTCACACAGCCCTAATGGGAAAAATTCCCTGGCCAGCCTGGAGCTGGCTGAGACCTGCCCTGACCGGGATATTTCCCAGCCAGCCCCAGGCTGTGTGGGGAAGCATGTGCAGCCTGGAGGTGCCTGGGGACTGTCCTGTTTTGGGCAGCCTGCAGCCAGCTCTGGGCAGCACTTCCCTGTTGCAGTCGGGGGCAGGTCCCAGCCTCATACCCCGATCAGGTGACTGAGGCACAGGGCTTAAAAAGAGCTGCAGAGGTGTGGTAGGTCCTAGCCCCCTGCCCCAATCCCAAGTGGAGTAGCTAGCAGCAAGCTAGCTGCCCCACTGGAGGATTGGGGCAGGGGGCTGGGACCCACCCCTCCCTTGCAGCTCTTTCCAAGCCCCATGGTCCTGATTGGGGAGCCAGGGTCAAGAGCTTCCTGGTGCCAGGGAAGGGGGACATTGTCCCCACCTCAGCAGTAGACAGTCCTCCTGTGGCCAGGAAACAGCTGTCTTGGCCTGGTGTGCTGGGTTAGCATCCAGGGGGAGCCTGGAACTCCTCCTGGTGGCCACAAGGATACAATGTGGGCTGCAGGGAACTAGGAGCAAATCTGCCCTACCCATCTGCACAGTAAATCTAGGCTGGAGTATGTATGTGTAGACACACCCACTGGGTAAATTAAATGACAAGCAGTATTAATATAAATACATTAATAGTTAAAATATCCTGCGTGTCATCAATATATATCTTTAAATTATTGTAATAGGGTAAATTGACCGTATTTTTTTTTTAAATCCATGGGTGGCACACTATCTGGTTATCTTCTGTTCACTGCTAGAAAAATAACATCTATACAAGCTTTCCATTTTATCAGACTTAATTCACCAAGATGCTAACTCTACTTTATGCTGCTTAGTTCATGCTTTGTGCCTCACACTATGGTGTTGAGAACTGAGATAAAATAATTCTTTAAATCATCGGCTCTCTCTGATATCTCTAGATTACTTGTTTAAACGACCTCAGATTTACAATTTAGTTCTGAAATTTATTTCAACACATTTCTAAGACATACATAATAATGATACCTAAGTGGCAATTCTTAATGGTGCATTCCCAAAAATTAAGAAAAAAACCACTAAAAAGGGCACAAAAGCCACAATATATTGTCAAAGAAACATAGAAGCAATGTTGCCTGTGAAATAAGTCCCAGTCTGTGCAGGATGTCCTTAATACTCAGTGATTTCATCTTTGTGTGGATTTAACAACTTCACTTTCATCAGCTCATATTCTGGTTCATATATATCTATCTCCCTCAGTTCCTTTTGATAAGAGTAAATAAGCTGGTTAAAACAGCTCTGTCTTCTGAATTGTAAACCGAGTACTTACCAGGCTTTTTTTCTAAAAAACAAACAAACAAACAAAATCCTTGGAGTATAAAATTACTTTCCTCTTCTTGCATCAGTTCCAAGCAGGTTTCCAGCCGTATGTATTTGTACATTTGTTTTAGGATGATGCACATTAAACATGAGCTACAGCAAAAAACAGGATTAATTAATGAAGGAATGGAAGCTGTCAACATGATTGTTCCATATAAATGTTTCAATTTGGATGAATTCAAGAGTGTTTATATCCTGAAGATAATGTATTAGACAGCCCAAACAGTCCCAAATCCACAAAGACTGAATGAATGACTGGTTGTTGAGATCTACAGGAGTTTTGTACCCTTTCACTATATTTATGCCAGGTTAGGAGTTAAGACATACCAGATTTCTTACTATTAAGAGATATCCCCACTTCTGCGTATGAATGTTCTTCAGTGTTAAAAAATAAGAAACAGGATTTTTTTGTTAATAACGGGATACTGTATATATAAAAAGTGACAGACCCAGATTACTGAGAATCTAATCTTCAAAGGTTCAGTGCACCCTTATTCCAGTCAAAGTCAGCAGGATTTGTAATTACTGCCCCACTTCCAACTTTATCAACCTGTAGCTCCATTACCTTCTATACAGTTATTCCCAATACACACAAAGGCAATAAGAACCAACACAGTGGGCTGCAGCCATTTATTTTTTAAAAGCACTTTGCATTGCTCTTGTAATGCAAAAGGGATACTTTAAAGCTCCTTTACATTGCCACAGCAGTGTTGCCTAAATGTAAACATTCTTCAGGGCTATATTCTCTAATCCAGGCATAAATACTGCAAAGGCACATAGAATCCACTCAGCACAATTTCAGCAAAAGGACTGTAGTGATCATTCAAACTACTGAAGGATTGTTACTGACAACTATAAAGGGCAGATGAAAAAATAGTAACTCCAGAAATCCATACTATCTGGAGCATCAGGCAGGCCCAAAAAGGGTAGAAATCATGACTCAACTAGTAAAAGAAGAATTACTAACAACTTCAGCATATTTAATAGGGCTGTTCAAAGCTTTGGTTGCTGATTTGATTCAGCAGAGATTTGGCCCAATTCGGCAGCTGAATCTCTGAATCCAAATTGAATCAGGAGGTCCTTTAATCTCTCTGAATTGAATCAGAATCCTCCAAATTGATTCAGAGAGATGTGATGATTCCAATATAGACACAGCTTTCAATGTCTTTTCTATATACCTCAAGGTACCAGGCAGTTCAGGAACACTGAGATGGTGGGGCAAATGGACCATCCCCTGGGAGTGCAGGGGAGTCCCCGGCATGCTCAGCAGCAGACCCAGAAGCATTTTCAGTCCACTTCCAGGTCTGCCACAGAACACAGGGGATCCCCCTCCCAGCCCCCAATCAGCGACTGGTGCCTCCTGGGTCTGGGGGGGCACCCAGGGACCCCCCCCATGGCCGATCACTGAGCTTCTGGGTCCACTGCCAAGCATGCGGGGGGGCCCCCTCCATGCTCCTGAGGGATGCTCCATCTGCCCCACCATTTCAGCATGCTCGCACCACACCTGGTACCTCGAGGTATGTAGAAAAAAAACATTTAAAGGTGTGTCTATGGCTGAATCACTGATTCTCTGAATTAGCATCGAATCTTCCGATTTGGATTTGCTTGAATCGAATCAGGACAGTGATCTAAATCAACTAATCGAATCACTGTCCCCTGAATCAGGCTGAATCTGAATCAAATATGGCTTGCTTCACACACCCCTACTATTTAATTTTTTTCCAAGTAGTGGAAGAACAGAAATAAGACTATTCGATCATCTAGTATGACCTCTTGTAATATCAAGAGTCATTCATTTTTACCTGGTTACCCCTGCATCTCTCTTCTAGAAATGCATCAAGTCATGACTGAATATATCAAAAAGACTGAGAATCCAGTTTCCCCTTGTAGTTTGTTCCAGCAACTAATCTCCCTCACTATTAAAAAAATTATGCCTAATTTCTCATTTGGTTTTATCTAACTCCAGCTTCCAATATGCCTTTCTCCACTGAAGTAAGGAACTTTTCTATTGCATTGTTTTTCAAATACTGCCTCTATGAATAGAAGGATGGTTTTAATACTCAATGACAATGCCCAAGGATGGCCACATTAGTCTTTTTAAACAGCATTTTTTCCATTTCAAAAACAGCAGTAGCTATCATTTCAAAAGCAGCATCTATAACAGCAGTAAGGCAGTCATGAATCAGTCCTTCTGGACTATCACCCATAGCAATATTATTGTTACTGAATCAACAAAAACAAACATTTTTCCTGAGCAACAGAGAACCATTATTATTAATTACAAACTCTTAGTAGAATACTATTTACATGACAACTAATCTACAGATGAACAAGAGCATTCACAAGCTAAACATAAAAGTTTTCTGTTGTCTCCCCCACCTTTTGCTTTTCCCATTTTCCTTATGGGGGGGGTGTCATTTAGGTATTCTCCAGGAGTACTTTTTTGTGAAGCGTAGCAGTAATTTGATGCCTCTTACTGGAAGCCCTGCTGCTTTAGCACACACTGCCCAAATAAGTTATTCTTTAGAGACAGAGAAAGTTGGGGTGGAAGAAGGATGCCTTCTAAGAACTGGTACAGCTTCCAGTAAAAACTGGTTATTTAGAGACTTAAAGGGCCAGAAGCAGGCAAAAGTCAATTGGAACCCAGAAAGCAAGAAAATAAGACTAGATAAAACTGTAGGAGAGAAATTTTTGCTGTAGTTTGTAGAAGGGTTAGAGGAAGAAGGATGAGGATCACTTATTTTCTCCTGCTCTGCCTTAACCTAAGAGGCAATCTGATTACATCTTTTGACTGTGCCAGCGTAGTGTCGCATGAGCTGGTCATCAACTGACTGCTGTAAAATTACAGGCATTAGCTTTGTAAAAGATCCTATGGCTCAGGGAAATCCACAAACATCTTCCAATATGAAGTTCTTACTTGCTAATTAACCTTTTCTTCTATTCCATTTTAATTGAAACTTCCTGCTGTTTCACACTAGGATACCCTTAACTTTCTGCCAGCTTCATCCTTTCCAAGACTCTTACCCTATGTCAAGGGTCTGTCTGATCCAGTTTCCATCTAAGATTTCTATCATCTTCAACAGAAGCTGTGTAGGGCTCTAAATTCACAAGCACAAGTCAGTCCTTCTAACATAGGATTGGAGAAGGCCTCAAGGATCATATAAGGACAACCCCCTCCAAGATGTGCTACCCCTATGCTATCCCAGACAAATGCCTATCCAGTCTCTTTTTAAACTGCCAATAAAGAAGCTTCCACAACTTGCCTGCCTGGCTTGTTCTATTGCTCTGCTGTTCTGACAGTACAGAAAGTTTTCCTGAGATTTAATCTAAATCAGCTTTGCTAAAGTTTAAACTCCTTGCTTTGTGCCCTGCCTTCTGTGGAAAAGGAGAACAGTTGTTTGTTTTAAATGCTTAAACTTCTGCTGTCGTGTTCCCTGTAATCTCCTTTTTTTCTACAGTCTTTCAACCTCATACAGCTTGTCTTCCAATCTCCTTATTACTTATGTTGCCCACTTCTTAGACCAGGGGTAGCCAACCTATGGCATGTGTACAAGAAGTAGTATGGGTAACCTCTGTGCGGCATATGGCAGATCAGACAGGAAGCAGAAAGCAGAGCAGCCAATCATGCAGGAGGAAGAAAGCAGAGCAGCAGATTGGACAGTGACCAGAGATTAGAGAGGCACTCAGAAAGTATGCAAATCTGATTTGTGGTACAAATGCCATATGTTTGGTGTCTACTGCTTTAGACCATCTCAAGTTTGTCCACATCCATCTTCATAGATTTCATAGACATTAGGGCTGGAAGGGACCTCAGAAGATCGAGTCCAGCCCCCTGCCCAAAGGGCAGGAAGTCAGCTGGGGTCATAGGATCCCAGCAAGATAAGCATCCAATTTACTTTTGAAGGTGTTCAATGTAGGTGCTTGAACCACCTCCAATGGCAGGCTGTTCCAGACCTTGGGGGCTTGGACAGTAAAGAAATTCTAACTTATGTCCAGCCTGAAATGGTCTTGCAGCAGTTTGTGACTGTTCGACCTCGTCATCCCTTGGGGCGCTCTGGTGAACAGACGTTCCCCCAGATCCTGGTCGTCACCCCGATAAACTTATAGGTGGCCATCAGATCACCCCTGAGCCTGCGCTTTTCCAGGCTAAAGAGCCCCATGGCTCTCAGCCTGTTGTCCTAAGGTCTGCTTTCCTGACCTCTGATCACGTGCGTGGCTCTCCTCTGAACTCTCTCAAGCTTCTCCGTATCCTTTTTGAATTGTGGAGCCCAAAACTGGATGCAGTACTCCAGCTGCGGCCTCACCAAGGCCGAGTACAGGGGGAGAAGGACAACCTAAGATTTGCTTGAGAAGCATCTATGGATGCAAGCCAGCATTTTGGTCGCTTTACTAGCCACAGCATCACATTTCAGGCTCATGTTCATAAAATGTAAAGCCCAGAACTGCACACATTAAACCAGGTACAGTCAAACTAGTGCTGAGTAGATTGGTGCTGTTACCTCCCATGACTTACATACTATGCTCCTTTCAATGCAGTCTAAAACTGAGTATGCCTCACATTGAATCTTTGATTCACCAAAACTCCCAGGTCCTTCTCAGCAATGCTACTGCCCAGCCAAGCATCACTCATTCTGTGTCTTTGCAAATCTTTATAGTTATGACATTTTGAGGAACTGCTTCTGCTACTGTACCCTCTAGGTTTAGTAGAGGAAGAGATGCCTTCATACAAATGCAATGCTAGAGCTGCTACCTCACTTGTTGCTAGGAAGAAGCAATAGAGATCCTGAAGCTCTTGGTCAGAATTTCAGTAGTCAGAGACTGGGGATAATAAAGAAGGAGCAGGCTGGGATAGTCTGCTTCCCATACCATTTTGTCTTTTCTTCTACTTCCTAGTACAGCAGAGGTTATTGCAAGGAATATATACTGGCGATCCTGTTGCTGCATTTAGATGCCAAGTGTGGAGGCGTGAGGGAGTAAATATTCCCCTAGTCCAGGGGTAGACAGCGTTTTTTGGCCAGAGTGCCAAAAAAACCACAATGTCTACCTTGAAAGGTGTTGGAGTGCCAACATGTTGGAGCCTGGAGCAGTTATTTGCACGCTGCCGGCTGCAGCCAGCCCACGGCACCTGGTCTGCTTGCGGCAGGGCTTGCAGTCTCCCAGCTGCCTGCTCAGAGGAGCCTGGGCTCCGTGGCTGGCAGCAGCTGCTTAGAGCCCGGGCTGGTGGTGGTGTGCTGAGCAAAATGGTCTTGCAAGCCATGCTCGGCACATGTGCCAGGGGTTGCTGACCCCTGCCCTAGTCAGACTGGACTGGGAAGCAATTGTGCACCATCAAAGGCCTGGACAGTTCATACTTCTCTGGAGAGAATTACAGGCAGATACACTTTTTAGTGGCATCTGCTAAAGACTTCAAAGCATTTCCTTTCATGTTACACATTTCATCCATAACAAAAACTTCATTTTAGGCCCATTACTGATTAGTCCAGCTTTTTTCCTTTAGTTTACACTTTGAGCAGATACAGCATAGCCTTTTCAGACCCACTAATTACTCCACCATTATCTCGTGTTTGTTCACGAAACTGCCAACAGATGGGTAATGCTCTTCCAATGCAATAGTTACCTCTAGGCATACATATTGGCAGGCTACTGTGGAATGTTTCGTTTCTGCCCTTCACAGCTTCTTTATGTTATGTGAAAACTGTCACAAAGTTTGTTTTCTTTCAAGTGCTTTTGACTTGACATTCTCTCACCACCCCACCTGGCATCATTTCTGACTCAGCTGGCAACAGTTTCCTGTGATGTCACCAATCTCATCCTCCAAAGACTTTCAGTCAGACACAGAAAACCAAGGCTTGGTACTCCTGACATAGCATATACCATGTTGAAACAAAGTACAACTCCTTTTTCCTTAGAAAGGTCTGAAGCCTATGGTGAGGCCTACCCAAATTCTTCAAGGTAACAGAAGTTCAGTTCAACCTGTTGCATAAAAAAAAAAAATATCTAAATAAAAAGGCATGCACAGTATTTAAACAAACAAGAAGGTCTATGACTACAACCCAGAACCTATTCTGGGATCACAGATAGTAAAGTGAAGGAGAATGGAATTGAAAGTGATAAAATAAAATGTATGCCTTGGAAATTAAACTTAATTAATAGGCAAAATTATGGACTATTCCACCCTTTGCCCTTTTTGGAAGCTAGGGGTGCAGTGAAAGCACTAAGGCAGAGGACAGGTTTACCAGATGGAGCAATCTTTACTAGCATGGCTGCCACTCCACACCCCACTATTTCCTGAGAGCCCAGAATTTGCAATGACACGAGTAGAATTTCACCATCCCCAACATGAAAAAAGTCTGGCAGAGAAAGGGAACCAGTGACATTACCAGCTCCGCTAGCAATAGCTAAATAATACCCAACATATAATACTTAGATTCCTACCCTCATCCTTTTTTTTTTTTTTTTTAATGTGTTGCTTTCTCTTTCTGCTTCCTCCTTCTTCCTGTCATTCTTTTTGTCTTCTGTTTAATGGGAGTCCACTTTATCTAGCCAAACTCCTTCTTTCACCACCATGCTGGAGATGTAGACAAGTCATGTCCTGAACAGCCTAATGCTGGTACAGGCTTGCCAGCTGTTGGAATGGTTGAAAACACCATGTGCTGTGTTTGTATTTTTCTAGTAGTAAGATTGCAGCTAAGGGTCATCAGTGACAGAAACTGTAATTTCTTCCATTGCTGTTCTTTTCTCTCCTATATTGTATGTCTTTTTCTTGTTTTATGTTCAAGAAAAAGGGATCAAAGTTTAACAGCAGCAACGATACAGCTTCAGCACATCTCCACTCACTCTTTTCCCTAATAAAAAGGATTGTTATTACCATCTTTAACACCATCTAAAAGACTAGAGGTTTTCCTTAAACTTTCCATTATTAAAAGGAAAGAGATTAAGGGATACCATTTTAATGAAAACCGTTACTTAATACTTTGCATATCAAAAGCTTTAACATTTTTTGTTCTTTATAGAGATAGAGATCTCTCTCATTAATAAAAAATTCAAAAGGATCACTTTTAATGCCCGTTGTTGCCACAGGACAAGATAGGCTAAGGTCCCTCTTTGAGGCACTGTTGACATCTTTATCTATTTGGGACCATTCACGCCCCCAAAATTTATCCACTAAGCCATCAATATTCATTATGGAATTTTATTTCTTCTTTGTAGCTCACCTTTAAGTTAGAATGCAAACAAAGCTATATTAAACTGCTTGCTTGTACGTATTTTCCAGACTTGCCTGTTTTGTAGATCTCTCTCATAGAATCACAGAAAATGAGGATTGGAAGGGAACTCAGGAGGTCATCTAGTCCAACCCACTGCTCAAAGCCATCCCTATGGACCATCCCCAACTAGATCATCCCAGCCAAGGCTTTATGTAGCTGGGTTTGAAAAACCTTCAAGGATAGAGATTCCACAGCCTCTCCAATGTTTTACTACCCTCCTAGTGAGAATTTTTTCCCCCAATATGTAACCTAAGCTTCCCTTGCTACAACTTGAACCATTGCTCCTTGTTCTGTCACCTGTCACCACTCAGCTGTCTAAGGCTAGGGACAGGCATTCCAAGTCTGAGCCTGAATTGATTCAATCTTTGCGGATTAGTCTAACCTGGCTAGGCTAAATCAGTTTGTAACCCAGACAGACAGCCCCACAATGTAGGTACATAACTGCAGAGGCTCAGGCTAGAAGCCAGAGGGCGCTAGAGCATCCCTCCCTTCCATTGCACAGGGCACAGCTGAGGGGAGCATGGCCAGGCCCCAGCAGCATACTCTGATTATTCCCCCCTCCCCACTCAGCTGCCAGGCAGGGAATGTTTATCACCCCTAACTCAGCATTTATCAGCTCATTAAGAAAACAAAACCTCTCCATTAACTAATGGAGCTCTTCTTAAATAGCTCTTCCAAGGAAGGACATTAAGCTACCTGATGATTAGCTCCAAAAAGCCTGTCTGCTTTTGTCATCTCCCACAGCATGGACTGTAGCCAGGATATGGTCTGCTACCTAATGCTGAGGTGTCTGCATAAAGTAGAGGGGAGGGGGGAAATAATCCCGGGTTAGCAGGGAGAAGCCAGGCAGAGACTCTGTGCCTGCAAGTCTGTTCCAAGCTCCAGCCAGGGAGCAGAGGGAAGGGGCCAGCCCTGCAGTAGAGGAGAGAGCCCTGCCCAGCCCAGAGAGAATGTCAGGATGCTGGGGGTGTCTGGTTTATCTTAAACCAGCAAAGGGTCTGGGACAGATATTGCACAAACCAGTTAGACCCAAATCAGTTAAATAAGTCTGACACTACATTCAACCAGGTTCATCTCAAATCTTTTCAAACTGGTTTATGTGCACTGAACATCTGTTCTGTTAAAGGTTTAAACCAGTTTCTGATCACTTAAACCATTTTGTGTGTGATGTCTGTACCTAGCCTAAGGCTATTACAGCAAATCCATAAGAGACTACATTTGTGGGCTAAAAAAGAACATCCCTGAGAAAAATATAACAGTTAAACTAGAAATATTGATTTAACTTTAACAATGGTGGCTTAAATGCTACTACAATAATGCAGTGTTTTTAAAGTGTTCATTACCACAGTGATGACTGAAGTCTATATCTGAGCCAGAGAGAAGTTCAGAAAGATAATTTAACTCCCAATGTAGATTTTATATGTCATTTTTAGTGTGATAAAAGTTTTTTGGCTCATTTCCTATATAATCAGGCAGACAGTTATCCTTTTGTAAAGACATGTCTTAAAGGAACAAGAGAAGCTCAAATGTAGATAACTTGAGTTAATTTTGCAGTGAAGAAATACCTTGAGCCAGAAAATCTGTTATCTTTCTTAAGACAACTAGCATCACTCCAAATTTTTTAAATCTTTTTTTTTAAATAAAAAGCTATTCATTTATATTCTCCCATCCTTCCATTAAATTTAATCAGATGATGTCACAAATATGCTTGTATATGCCATCTGTGCTCTAGAAGTATTCCTTCCCCAATTCTCTAAAGCAGTGTTCTGCATTAACAAGGTAATCCTACATGCAGGATATCTGCTATCTCTTACTATTCTTTAGGATCAGGTGCCTCAAGACTCAGCAGGGATCCCCTGGTGTTCAAACCCCTCTAGCCTGCAGCTCATTTTCGAGCACTTTCACATATTAATCTAATGCAAACATTGCTTCCAATTAGAGATTTTCAGATAGACATACACTTTTTGAGTGCTTTCTCTGTTGGCTGTCACTCACACATTATAAAACATTCTCCATGCCACTTCTGAAAGTGTTCATTTAAGCAAAAGATTAGAGTACTCATATGATTTTATTTTCCCTTGAAAAGATTCCAGCAGATCCCAAATCAAGATGTCTTTTTAACCAATATGTTTTAAGCTGTGTCTTTACAAAAAGATAATTGGCATACCTTTCTGTTCTATTATTTTAACTTTTTTTGTATTTCTTACAATGCCCAAACAATGTAATATTCATCTCTTTAGAAACTACATAAAAACGTGCCACTAAAGGCCTCGACACGTAACATGTTAGAATTGGTTTTATACTAAGAAAAGTTGTAGTGATATTCCAAGCAGACTGATGACAGTCTCCCTAGGGTGAGCTACCACAGTACCTGCTATTGCAGAGACATATCCAAAGGCAATGGGTGTGTCAAAAATAGCATGGTCACTATTCTGGAATAGAAGTGGACATATGATAATTCACACTGGTGCAGTTTTACCTCTGATTTTAGCCAGAGTAACTCTCCGTTGGTTTGTAGCAATTTATACAAGTATAAGATTATACAGCTGTGTTTCCTCCTTATTAGTATGCATCACAGTGCGGGACCCTGCAGGAGGGCCGTGATCTCCCCAAGGCCCCCTTCCCATACCAAGTTGGTCCAAAGGTCACCCTCGATTCTCGTCCCCCATGTCTTTGATGGTAAAATATATAATAGGGAGGCTACCTTCATGTCGTCTTGGTCACAGTCTTGTTGTACCCTCTAACCCCGTGGGCTCCTGGACCTCTTGTGTGTCCTGTTCTGCAATGGGTGTTTCGGGGCACCCTAGCTTTATAGGCTATGCTTGGCTCCAACCACCCCTTTACCACCCCCCAAACCTCGCAGATGGAACTGACATTGTTCAGTCTGGGCCTTATTATAAATTTGGCCCCCTGGTCCTCCCTGGGCTCTCCACAGCCCTGTCTCACTCTGTGCCCTCTCTGGTGCCGGGGCTGGTGCACCCCAAGTGCTCCACCCTCTCTGGTGCTGTGGTCCCCATGCTACTCTAGGTCCCTTTTGAGGCCTCCTCCTTCCCCTAATAGCCTCACCCAAGCCACCAATCTTAAACAGCAAACAAAAACACAAGCCCCTGGGCTATAACATAAATCCAAGCCACCCAGCTATAACATCATTCAAACCATACCAGGAAATATGCTATCCCTCCACAGTGTCAAAAGCTGCTTCTACAGTCAGGCCTCTCCCCTCTTGCTTGCTCTTGGATAGCTCCTTCCCCCTTGGCTGCTGGCAGGGAACTGCCAGCCTGGCCTCAGCCCTGAGGTTTATATTTGAGCCAGGCCCTGCCCCTTCCAGTCAGCTGACTGCTGGCAGGTATGGGCCACTAGCTCCCTCTGGTTGCCCTGGTAACCAGCAACTGGGGCTCCACACTCACTGCTAGGGCTCTTTCCCTAGCAGTTTCCACTCTAAGGAGCAGGGTACCTAAGTGCTCTGCAACAGTATGAGTGTAAAAAAAAGTGCCTTTTGTTGAGGCTTTAAGAGCCAGATTTTGATCTGTAAATCCAGGGTAATTCCACTGTCTTTTAATAGAGTTATCCCAGTCCAACAGAGAGCAGAAAATGCTCCAAATATTAAAGCAAAACCTTAAAAGACATTACATTTCTTAAGTATTCAGTGGAAGTGCTGGATGTTCTCATAATATCAGTCCTTTATCACCCTTTCCCCTTCAAAAGTACAAGTACTATATATCTGAAAATTGGACTGGAAACCAATGAGAAATCAAAGAAAAGGTAAATTCCCATAACTGACATGTGGCTGGCAATGAAACAAGATTCTAGTTATGGTCAGTACCAAGCAGGAATCCAAGATCTGTAATATACTGGCCCTGAACTACATTGAAGAATATGATCCCTATCATGGTTTTGATAACATGTTAATTAACGGTAACTTTAAAATTTAACAGTGGGCTGAATCTAGCAGGTTATTATTGGGGTAAAGGGAGACATCAACAGAATAATATTAGGTTTACCTTTGGATGCTCAGCATGCCCCAACTACAGTAATCATATCTTAGAGTACAGAAATAGCCTGTGAGTATTGTAATAAATGCACTTCCAGAGAGCACAAAATAGTAATGAACGTGGTCAAGTGTGCTTTACAATATCATCTAAAATAAAGCCATGCAT
Source organism: Crocodylus siamensis (assembly GCF_052110815.1). Classification (NCBI taxonomy): domain Eukaryota; kingdom Metazoa; phylum Chordata; order Crocodylia; family Crocodylidae; genus Crocodylus; species Crocodylus siamensis. The sequence continues at coordinate 252,558,976 of NC_143395.1, forward strand.
GTAATGTACTCTGTGCAATTACTGCAGTGGAATGTCACATTAATTACCATGCTGTACACAGAAAGATAACTTCCAAAAATACTCTTATCTGCGTTCTGCCATTTTTGAGTTCCTGGCGGGAGCCTTTACAGTGCATGGGTGTGGAAAATTGACAGATTCTGCACATTTGGTGCCCTTTTCATGATGTTTGCTACATTCAGCAGGATATAAGATTTCAGATTTAAAATATGTTTCCCAGCTCATCCCACTGTATAAATCAATATATTAAATCAGCCTAGCAGAAAGCCAAGAGCAGGCAGACAGAAAATGTGCTTATTCTAAATATAAAAAAAAAAAAATGGTGAGTTGTTTTCTTACAAAACATAATGGTGAATAAACATTTAAATATTGGGTTACTTCACCAGAGCATAAGCCACATGTCTTGTATCCCAAGGGTAAGGAAAAAAAAACATGGAGAAGAAAAAGCTTATTAACAGATTTGAACTTAAAAAAGGAAAGCACTGACAGACTGTATTTCAATAAGAGGTGTAACTATTAAACTGACAAAAATATATAGTTCTGGAAATGGGGGGAAAAGGCCATTTTAGAAAAAGCAATGAGACACTAATTCCAAGTATATGCCTGCATTTTAGTGACTGATGCAAAGAGCTTATTCCTTCTTTGTGGGTATGGTGCAGCAGACTGCACATAGAAAAGGAGAGAAATGAATTGTTCATTTATTTGACTTCTTCCTTCTTTGCTTATTTTCACAGTTCTGTGTGTGTGCATGCATGTATGCACACACAAGGGTGGTATTCTTTTGAGAATATTCTCCTTACTCAGGGGATTTATCTATCCCTGTTTGTCCTTCTGGTTTATCATCCTCTCAAGGCTTCTCAAGGAGAATTAATCTAAAATACAAGGGAAAAAAGAGATTACTAAAGAAGGTATCAGAACATGTTATGTATCATGGATAGGACAGAGAGGAAATGGTGATTCATTATCAAATATCATAATAAATAAGAACACCAATTCATAAATTCAAAGTAACCCAGTTTCCTTATGCGCCATAAAGGTACATGACTACTTTAAACTATGGATGTATTACTGTTGGTGTCTGATAGGTAGCCTTGTCAAAGGAAAACTAATGTTCTCTGAAGGATGCTAGAAAATCTTGATGCCAACTAGTGGGCTGTAAAAAAACAATAATAAAGAGAACAGGGCCTGAAATAGAGAGCAAATAAAATCTGAAAAATTGAATGCCTCTATGAATGGCATCAATAAGTAAAATCCAATGGCAGCAGGACTTGCAAAATATTTAAGACCACAGAGAAGAAAGACAGGATTGTGTTTTGGAATTTGAACACACAAAATAAAGCATGTGGATGAGGCAGGCTGCTTCTCATCTACCCAATTACATTTTATTATTTACCCGCCTTTATTTTGAGAGAAGCTGAGGCTAAATATTCTGTTTTAAATAGAATGGTTGGAGCTGTCTCCTGTGGTATCTCTAAACCAATGACCGCGAATACTGGGGACAGTAATGAGCAGGAGATAAATTGCTCTGGATCTATACAGTTCAATGCTCTCTCTCTAAAGCATCCACTTCTACCACTATTGAAGATAAGCCTATTCAATGTGCCATCATGGACTCCTATAAACTTCCCTTAATAAGGGAGGCCAATGGGGACACATCAAATGATTGCTTGGGACAAATAAAAAGAAAACAGGAATGGGAGTGAGGGTTACAGGTTCAAAACAAAGGATCCAGAAAGGGATACCAAACAGAGCACACCACCAGTGCCCACTGCTCCTGAATGAGTTGAGGAAGCATGTGAACACTGACTATTGTAGATAGGTACCCTGGGCCAATGCCCACAAGGGAACACTACAAGCCTCCCTCAGAAAGGGTGGCCACTAGATAGGCAACAACAGAATGCTTAGGACAATGAAAGACAAAACAGGGATGGGAGTGAGGGTCAGAGGTTTAAAATGAGTGTGCCAAGGGGTGACACCAAGCAGAGCACACCAAACACTGCCTAGTAGCCCCTGAATGAGTGAAGGAGTGTGTGGTCACTGACTATTGAAGACAGGATACTGGGCTTGATAGACTATTGGTCTGACCCAGTATGGCACTTCTTATTTTCTTGTGAGTGGTCAGTGACGAGTAAGCAATGAAGACTTTGGACCCAATATTCATTTACAGTAGTAACAGCCTTTTCCAGCAACCCTAGCAGTATAAAGGGGGTTTAGGGTACATAGGAATTAGTCCCAGAGACAATATAGATTCAGTCTTCATAACAAAAGGGAAGAGTGATCAAAGGAACAATTTTCAATACAGCTTTTAAAATAACTTCAATAATGATATCTTGAGGAGTAAATGGAATTACTAAGAAATAAAGTTAATACAGCCATGTCAAATTATCAACTCCTACTCAACAGGTGAGGGAGAGAACAGGCACTAAGGTACCAAAGGGGCAGTGCTGTGGCATCCTTTCCCAAGTCTGTGGAATTTCTTTAATAAGAAAATATTAGCCAAGGAAGAGAGCAGTCACTACACTGTGGTCTTGGCCCTAACCACATAGTTATTCCTCTCACACATCAGTGCTGGCAAGGTCAAACATTATCTTAGTGAATTTTCCCTCTAGAGCATGCCGAAGTCCTCCAAAGATTTTGTAAGCCTTATGACTTTGGGGGCTTTTTAATTTTACTTTATTTTTACAGCTTCTCATAGCCTCCTGGTGCCTGGCTGCTTTCTTCATGAACTTTGGCCACATCTTATTATTTCCAACAGGACAGAAATTAGGTGAATAATGAGTTCTATGTTAAGGAAACTTCTGAGAAAGACAAAGGGAAGCACACAGAATCTAGGGGGCATTTGGAAGAGGATGTCAGTTATGTTATAAGGAATATTTAATGGATACAGAGAGGATGACTGACTGAAACAGGGCAATAAGCAGGGAGGAAAAAAAAGAAAATGGCACTAGCTAAACAAGAGTGTGGGACAGAATGGGAAATAAGGGAGACTGAGGAAAACAAGGAAGGAGAAAGCAAGGAAGCAGAAAAATTTAGAAGAGCATGAGTGAGACAATAGACTCAGTGAAGCAGGGAGAGGAGAAAAAGGTAATGAGATAGGGAAAGATTGATTGAAGAGGTAATGAATAACAAGCAGCAATAGTTAGGTACATTCCTCTTAAAAGTTCAGCTGTTTGAAGACAGGTAGAAAAAAAAGAGTGTCATCTTATCTTTCAGACTATGTTGCCTCGAGAACATTTTGTGAGAAATATCTGAAATCAGGCAATCAGGAATATAGCTCCAACAATATAATGTTCATTTTCATATGTGGTCCAGGGATGGCAGCCGCGGGGGGAAGGGGGGGCACACTAATTAACATGCTCCAGCAGACTCTAATAATCGAGTCTGCTACAACACATTGTAATTACAGAGCAGCCTTCCCACACATCTACAGGTACCCAATGCTTTCAGAAAGACAGAGAAGACTGGAGGAAGTTCAAAATATGAGAGGCAGATATAATTTGGGTACATAAGTTCACCAGGCTATTACCCTTGCCAGCTCTACTTACAAACAGAGGACATCTAAGAAGTTGATAGAGGCATACCAGGCCTATCACAGTATAGTTACAGGTCACCCAAGGGTGTCCTTATTCACTCTGTATGTATGTAGTTGCCACCTCTTTGGGAACCTTTCTGCCATGCCTTGATGGGAGAAAATAAATTATTATACCACAAAGGGGAGGCTACTGGCTCACATACGATAACTGATGTACAGTTTGGTCATTGTTGTTGCAGGGCTCCACCTTCCCTCACACCCTGTCCATGCCCAACTAGTCTTGATCCTGAGATTCTTAGCCCATGGCCAATGAAAAATAAATGCTTCACCCTGCTTTTACCTCCAGCGGGTTTGTTTTGCCAATAACCCTCTCATCAACTGTTATCAAATACACAATTTATTTTAACATCATATATTCACATGCATCAGTGTACATTTCCCTCCCATAGTTCTACCCAACAGTGGGCTCAGGAAGAGAATTCTCTCTCCCCCCCACTTCTCTATATAGCAGAGTTTAAGAGAGCTTTATCATTATGCTTTATCATCATTAATCAAGTTTGTAGGGGCTCACCCAGTGATTTTGTGTTTGCTAACTGCTCACCACCAGCTGGTGCAGACTCAGTTCTTGAAACTCTACACCTCCATGTAGACTGCAGCAACTTCTGAGAGTTGCTCCTCCATCCCCTTCCCAGGGAAACTTCACTTATTTCTCCTTTTATAGGTCTTTCTGGCTCAAGCGGTGATTCAAGATCAATCACCTTCCCCCTACACCGGTTCCAGAAGTTCCTCGGGTGGATGCTGCTTGATGATGTCAGCCTAGATTGAAGGATAAGTAAAATGAAGTGCTGGATGGAAACAATGAGAAGCAAATGCCAATGTGTGATGCAATGTTTATATAATTCCTTATAATATAGTTATTCCAAAGTAACACCAGGACCCCAAATTATAAACCACTATCTTATACATCTTTAAGACTATAAAGTCAAAAAAAAAATCAAATAAACCGCTCCCAAAGTCCTACATACCATTCATACAATTTTGGAATAACTTTGGAACAAAGAAAAGCACATCTGCTTTTAGTCAATTTTTTTAATTGAAGACTCAACTTATTTAAAATAACGTTAGTACCCTCCCTTATCTGAGTGTAATCTTTCTAAAATGTCTGTCAGTACCAAATTACAAATTGCAATTTATGTAAACATGTTCAGGTGGAAATTAGACACAATCTCCACTTTTCCAGATGAAGGTCACTCTAGATTAAGAATTCTTATTTGTTTCCGGGGTTTCAGAAGTTATCATTCTAATGCCACAAAGCAGAGTGTTTGACTGCTTGTATCCACAAGAAGAAAGTTCTCAAACACTTGTAGTTTCTTTCATTTGAGAAAGATTTCCTATCCCAGGAAGTGCTTTTGAGGAAAGGTCAAAGGTATGCTTATTTCTATCTTCCTTCTCAGTCCCAGATAGGTCAAAGCTACCGGCAGTGTCGATGGCAAGAACAGCAACAACAACAACAACAAATTGTATGTGTTTAATTTAATTACTTACTGTTTAATTAAATTACTTACAAGTGGGTCCAAAGCTTAGGGTTCATATGGGGCAGATGATGATAGCAGTTTTAAGAAATTCAAGAACAAGGATTATAGGATTAGGCTATGCATTGCTGTGAAGCCCAGAATTAATAGGTATCCACTTTGTCCATTAATTCTACCCTGAGGGCTAGGAGCCGCATTTAGGGTGTTTTTTTCAAGTCTTCATTCTCAAGCCTAGAAAAGAGACATGGGACTATATCAGTTATGTCACTAAGATCTGCCTATAAGAAAAAGCTGTACCTTCAATGTATATACGCTTTAATATTTCTAACATTAGTGTCTGACCGTGATAGCACAAAGACATTGTGAGCATACAAGAGTGTCTTCTCCTAGATTAGCTTTAATAGACGTGCAAAGTCCCTGCCTCTTAGCTGAAGCCAAAGAAACTAAATTACAAGTCATAAGAAGATTAGCTTTAAGCCTGGAAGACAAGAGGAGGGATCTAGTGAATGCCCCACCCAAACTGTCTTGTTCAATGCATAGTGGCATGGTAAAAGCTAGGATTTCAGGAGTATTTATTTCACATGTCCTCTGTAAGTAGCAATATGCATTTTAACCTTTGTGGTCCTTTTTTCCTGATATATCTATGCAATCATTGTTGACCATTAAAGCTAGGTAAAAAATATCTCACTTCTGGTTAAGCCTATAATGTGACTTAAGCTAGCAACTGAATTGAGGGAATCCTTACAACGCTACTAAAATTTCTCTAATATTAATTCAAGCAGGTCATCTTATATGTCTGATACCTCACATATGGCAGTGGTAAGATTTCTTAGCAGGTGTTAGAGTACTGTGGAAAAACACTGAGTGAAGATGAGAAAAGAAAATAGAGTACCTAGAAGTGCTGCAACACTTAAAAGGTTACCATGGGCAGAGAAGACAGTATGCTTCTTGAAGAATCACTGCAGGGACCAACTACAATCCTAAATCCTGTGATTACTGAAATGCAGGGACTGCCCCTACATATGCACATTTACTGCACAGTAACCTAAAGTTACTGCAGAGTACGGGTGCACATCTACACATACATGCCTGTACTGCACAATAACTATAGCAACTTACACTGACTTTGGCATAAATTTGATACCTGCATCATGCATTTTGCTTCCTTGAAGACATCGTGGACCCTCACTGTGGGTGTATCTATATGTGCATGTATGTCATATTAAATATATTACACAGTGACTTACTGCGCAATAAGTGGAAATAAGCATGCAGGTGTTAAAACACATTAATGCTGCGTGTGGTCTGACCTGGGACTAAAGTTAGTCCCAAGTCTGTACATACACACACAGTGTTAATGCACAGTGTCTACACATGCATTACTGCACAGTAACTAATTGGGTATAAATCTGATACCTGCATGATGCGAATTTGATACATGTGTGATGCAAGTGTGTGTGTAGATGCGCCCACAGTGAGGGTGCATGATGTCTTCAAGGAAGCAAAAGGCAGCAAGACCATTGACTTCCACTGCACTAGCCCATAAAACAGGTCCTGTCTGTCAAATGCATCATTTAGGGCAGTGGTGCCACAAAATCCTTTGAGGGGTGCCATAATGCCCAGTTCCTAGGAGGAGAGGTATGTGCTGGCTTCTCCAGACACTGGGAACCCTGCACTTGTCTAAGCATCTCAGCTCCAGGAGCATGGGAGGAGCAGGAAAATGAGCTGAGATGAAAGTGCAGCCCCTGCACCAACTGCCCCTGTGCTCTGATTAGTGTGGCTACCATGAGCAGAGAGATATGGGGCCTTGCTTTTACAGTCCAGCTCCTTTACTCCCTACTCCCATCCTCCAAAAGCTGTTGAGGGGTGCCTCAGGGAATGTGCCTGCATTCAAAGGGAGGGCATAGACGGGTCCTACTCCTGCCACCTTCACCTGGCACCAGCCTCTGAAGTGGCCACTGTTACCCCTGTTACAGTGGCCACGGTTACCCCTATGTGCCTCCTTGAGGGACAGCTGCCTCCTTCAGGTCTCATGACTTAGCCCCAAGTTCCATGATCTGTCCCTCCAAGCAGTCCTGCCATCTCTGAGCACTGAGATCCATCCCATGCCCATTGTCAGGGGTGGCCTGTCAAACCTGTCACTTTGTGAGATCCTTTTAACATTGCTGCAAAGTACAAGGTAAGCACTGTAAGAAATAAATTAGTCTTTTAGCAGGGTGCCACTAAACTCCAAGTTATCAAGGAGTGCCTTGAGTTTTAAAATGTTGAGAATTACTGACTTTGGGAAACTCTATACTATACACTACCTTTACTATATATGGTAAAGTAAATTAAGATTGTTAAGAAAAATGTTATACTGTACAAGAAACAAAAGATACTACTCCAGTTCTGGCATAAGGGTACAGAGAATACCATCCTGGAGGATGACAAAGGGAAAAAACAAAAAATAAATTCTTAAGTCTGAGTTTTTGTCCTCCTTGGAGATAACAGCAATTGCCTACTCTTGTTTTTGCTGGAGGACTCTCTGTAAGACTGGGAAACTAGCAGGACTTTGAAATCAAAACTGACAAAAGAAGAAAACCTGTGGTATTGAAAAATGAAAACTTGTAATCTTTAAGACTTATAAGGAGATGTTTGTTTTTATGAATTCCTAGTAAAGAGTCTTAGAAGAAAAGTTCTGTTTGTGAAATTTCAACTCCTGACTCTTTTAATTCAGGACTAAGGAAGTTTTCATCCAATTCTTCAGTCTTCCAAGGCATTCCCTCCAGCAACAAAGAAAAGATAAGACTTAATGTGTGTACTGTAAAAAACAGAACAAAACCAAACCCAAGTAGGACCAAGTGTTTGACGTCTTTCATGTTTTCTTTCAGAAAAAAAACAAGATATACACAAACTCATTTTTCCCTTTACCTGTCACCTTTCAATGATAAAAGAGTGAATCAATAATGCAAAAAGAAAATTTGACTTTACCAATCTAATAATGCACAGTAGGACTGAAAGAGTAAGTTTTACCGTATGAATTGTTATAGTACTCTGTTCTTGCTTAGTTTATATATGGTTAAAAGGGAAATGAAATAATGAAGTAGACAATGGAATAATTAAGGTTGCAAAAAATGCCCAGACACATAAACCACCTTAGAAAAGTTCTTCATTTCCAATAACACTTCTTCAAACTGAATCCATCAAGAAAAAAGAATTATAAAATCCCCATCGGTATCAGAAACCCTTGTTTAAAATATCATATTGCTAACTATTACTCTCTATCCGTAGGGATTTCAAAACTGGAAAGCAATCAAAAGGTGATCATACCTATTAAACCATAATCTGTGAGGCATGGAACCAGAAATTTGTATTACTGATAACAGACCCAATTCTCAAGTCCAGAATTTCAGACATTTACAAAGACCTACAAGTCTAAACACATCTCCCTGCAAAAAAAATAGGATGCCCAATTGAAAAAAATACTGAACACATAGTACGGTAAGCTTAACAGTAGAGCTGCATCTGGCTTTCTTGGAATCAAGAAAGATTCAGTAGAAGTGTTTGTTTCTCTCTCACAGATGCTGATAAACAGATAAAAATTTACTTCCCCAAAATAGAAATGGCTAGAAACTAAGCAAATATAAGAAAGGAACCAAAATAAAAGAAAATGAAACCTTTGGTTTTTTCCCCACACTAGGACAAACATAGAAAGCACTGTTTAGCCTATGTGGACAAGCAAGTCAACAAAGAATGAGCAACAACTCCCCACATCAGAGTCATGATCATAGACCCAAAGGAAGGGGGGGGAAAAAAAAAATATCAGATAAATTTATTTAAACACCCTAAGCCAGTGGTTTTTAAACTGTGGGCCACAGACCTCTGGGGGTCCAAAGACTATGTCTAAGGGATCCACAAAAAGAGGACTATGATCAAAAGTATTTGAATATCCATGCTTACAATTCAAAGGGGTCTGCACCTCATTTGAAATTTTTAGGGGTTCACAAATGAAAAATGGTTGATGATACAGAAGAAAATTGATACTGCTTCTCAAAATAAGGGAATGCATACATCTGTACCAATGCCACCATGATTTTTCCAAGCACCACTATCTAATCATGTCAAATTTAATTAACACCTGACATAATGCAATTAACCCTACAATAAGTAAAGCTAGTTACAGTATCCTGAGACATATAAAGATGAAAATATCAACTGGCTCTGTAGAAAACTTCCAAATCTAATAATAGCTTTTCTATTGTATGCTTTTCAAAGTTAAAAATGGACTTAGAAGAATTAAAAGCCAGATCCAGAAAAGGGTCTTCAGCACTCGAAGTAGAATTTAGAAAGAATTTCAGTGCTTAAGTCCAAAGCTGTGATCTTATAATCACCCTTTCACGCTACCCTGGGCATGTCTAAATGTCACTATATGGCAACATTGCTATGGCCCATATTGTAAATACCCATGCTGTGCCATGCACCCTGTGCATGGTAAGATTTCACCACTATCCAGGGGAGCATGCCACTACAGTGACATAACTGCCTATCACATGTAGGCCCACATGATAGTTATATTACCATAGTATGGCATACAGAGACCTAGCACATCACTACATTGCAATAGGGTGATGTGTAGACACACCCCCTATGATGCAGGCACCTAAACTCAATAATTTCTGCAGTTTTTTACCTTAAAGTTCCTGAAGTGCTGCTTCTGTGCCTGAAAAGAGCACATTAGTCTTGCAGAACTGAACAACAGCTAGCCTGCCTACTCTCCAGCAGACAGTATGATCTAGTATGGATCACAGAGACCTAGTAGGACTCCGCACATGATTGGAGCATAGCCATAAAGGGCTATGCTCTGCATAGATGGGACCATGTAGTGAAGAAAGGTGGAGGTGTTGCTCTCTAAGTGTAAGAGCAGTATACCTCCTTGAAGGCTGACACCTCCTTGGAGGCTCCAAAGAAGTATGGCTTGAAGCTCTCTGCATCAAGCTGCAGAGGGGGGAGTGGCGAGAGAGACCTGGCTGTAGGTATATTCTACAGATCACCAAACCAGGGGAAACTCGATCTAGAGTTCGCCTGAGAACTGACAGAGGCCGCATGTACATGGGACATATTCATCATGGACAACTTCAATTTCCTAGACATCTCCTGGGAGGAACACTTGGCCAGGTCAGATCAGTCGCAATCCTTCCTAACCTGCATCAAAGAGTTCTTCTTGACTCAGGAGGTGCATGGGTCAACCAGAGATGATGCTGTGCTAGGTTTTGTCCTGGCCAATGGAGACAACCTGGTGACTGACTTAAATATAGAGGGCAGTTTGGGCAACAGTGGCCATGAAACCATCACTTCAACTGTCCATCACATGGCAGGCAAATCAGATAGCAGGGTAGAAGTAGTGGACTTCAAAAATGCAGTAGGGGAAGTGCTGCAGGACCAGGGACCTGACCAGATTTGCAGACAACACCAAGTTATGGGGAAGTACTGTCATGCTTGAAGGTAAGCTACAGATAGAGGCAGATCTAGACAGGCTAGCAAGTTCAGCAAATCAGAACCAGATGAAGTTCAACATCAAGAAATGTAAAGTGCTCCACCTGGGGATGAACAACCTCCTACACAGCTATAGGCTTGGTGGCACCAAACTGACAGCACCATGAATGAAAGAGACCTCAAGATAATAATAGACCACAGTATGAATATGAGCTGGCAATGCAACACTGTAGCCAGTAGAGCAAATAATACCCTGGTATACATCAATTGATGCATCTCCAGCAAAACCAAGGACGTGATTCTTCTGCACTAGTCAGCATTGCTGAGATCACAGCTCGAGTACTGTGTCCCGTTCTGGGCACCGCACTTTAACAGGGACATGGAAAAGCTTGAGAGAATCCAGAGAAGGGCCACCCGTATGGTCAGAGGCTTGCAAAGCAAACCTATGAGGAAAGACTGAGGGACCTGGGACTTTTCAGCCTGAAAAAGAGAAAGCTGAGAGGGGACTTGGTAGCAGTTTACCACTACATTAGGGAAGTACATCAAGGGCTTGGTGAACAACTGTTCATTAGAGCACCCCTGGGGAGAACCAGGAGTAATGGACACAAACTCCTGGAAGACCATTTCAGACTCAACATTAGGAAAATTTCTTCACAGTCAGGGTGTCCAGACTGTGAAATAAGCTCCCTCCAGAGGTGGTGCAATCTCCTACCCTGGTTATCTTCAAGAGGAGACTGGACAGTCACCTTGCTGGGATCACCTGACCCCAGTTGTCTTTCCTGCTTGGTGCAGGAAGCTGGACCTGATGATCTTCTGAGGTCCCTTCCAGCCTTACATTCATACAATCTATGAATTTATTAAACTCATCACCTAGCTCATGCCTATCTTGGGGATCCTGAAAATAGGCATTCCTCTGTCTAGGTCCTGTGAGGAGCTTAATCTGACAAGTGCTCTCAATGCACACCTGACACTCACAAATGTCCACAAAAATACAGTGCTATCCATCCTTTTCTTTTAAAATTCAACAAAAGAGAGACACTAGTGGATCCAATGCTTGTACCTTCTTCTTATATATAATAGCCTAATAGTTAGAGCACCCACCCAAAAAGCAGGAGGCCTGGGTTTAATTACCTCATCTGCTTCAGGGGACATCTCCCACTTCCCAAAACAAAACCTAACTACATTATGATGGTAAGAACATTTGGTGAGGGGCATTCAGCATCTCTTCTGTTGATACCAAGTAACTGCACAAAAAATAATTCAAGCTTTATTAAGCCAGAGAGTATGAACCTGCAGCCTAGCAGGCAAGTCAGTTGTCTGAGCGTAGAGATACATGGGGCCTGTCCCTGTTCACAAGATTACTTTACAGTGTAGCTGAGTGGCTGGTGAACTGACTGACCACTGAGTGCTTAGAGTCATGGTCCCTGTTTCTTCTCCTTGAATCTTGCAATTTTTTCTACACAAGCACAAATTCAATGGAAGGGACAGAGTTGATCCCACCTGGAGCAGACTATAGCCTACAGGGCAGAGGAAAGTGTGTACTTGAATTACCTCGGTCTGAGAAGTGAGCTTAACCCAGCCCTCCAACTTGGTGGGTGAATTCTCTACCCATGAGATTATCGTTTAATATGCAGGGCCCTGGCATCACCTACATTTTGAAACAAGAGGGTGAGCCCTGCTGAGCTGTTTGAAAACAAGGGTGAAAGGAGGCATCATCAAGTTCTGTATTAAGGGCCTGGAACTGACAAAGACCTCCTCCCTGGAGTCATTGGTGAGTCACTGGGTGCCAGAATTCAAGACTGGCTTTTCTCTATTATCTCACGGCCAGTATCTGCATACTAATCATACTGCCTTTAGGTGGCACCTGCTCTGCAGGCTGGCTGTTCTGTATCTTCTGCGGCAGGCAATTGTCCCCAAGAACTGTGCAGACAGCCTACACATCACACATGGGGTTCTGAATTCCACTACAGTGACCAGGCCCCTAAAAATTATGTGCCTGAATCCTATATTGGATCTGCCACTAAGTAGCTAAAAAGGAAAGATTTAGGGAGTAGTATTATGTATCCAGTGCGAGTAACAGTAACATTTTCTTATGGGGAAAAAATATGATAATGAACATGCCTCCAAGCATGTCAGATTGGAATTAGACATTTCCACAAACCTGAACAGAATCAGAGCAAGCTGAGTATTCATGTAGTTTTAAAAAAAAAAAAATGCATTTTTTTCTTCTGAAAAATGCGACTCCTCAGTGCTTATTAAACACTGCTGATGGCTCTACAGAGATATTTCAGACATGCCTTTGGTATTTTAAATTTCTGAGAAAACAGTATCTTCTTGATTTTGGTTTCAAAGAGCCCATATTCTAGCATGAGGCAGGGTAGCATTCTAATATGTCACATTCCAGAGATTGAGACAGCTGTAAAAGAACATAAGGATGCCTTTTCATGCGGGAAGAAGTAAAAATATCAACAACAGTTTTTCAGTACAACTGAACAAATACTTCATATAATCAAGTGAAAACCTAGCTGATTTTATTTTGAGAAACCTAATATTTTTAAGGAAAGAAACTTATGTCGCTACTATCATCCAATAACATTTTCAAAGTAACTAAAAATATCTTGGCTAATTCTTCACATCTTCTTTTTCCTATCCCTGTTTTTTTTGCATATCACAGCAAAATTCAGGGCAAGGTATTTAGTAAACATAATAACTTTAATTAAATATGGTCATTCATAGCTCTTCTATAAAAACAAATTGGGTAACTAAGCTGCAAGAGGGGTTAGAGATAAGCAAATAAATAACACTTATGGTACTTCACTTTTATTTAGCACTCATCATGTTAAAAGCACTCTCCAAATGTTATCTAGTTATTTATTTATCAAACAGAAGTCCTGACCTGACATCAGCAAAGCCCCATTTAAATTTAGGGGTCAGCTAGAGTGACTATTACCATGTCAGAGCCAATAACGTTTGCCCACTTAAGAGGCCAAACCCTGCTATCAGGCACTGAAGTTTCTCTAAACATCACCTTTATATGCCTAAGTGGTACCTGCATAGTCAGATAATGCAGTTTTTGGCACCAAAGCACAGTTTGGTATCTATTTTCACCTGTGGTACAGTAGAGCTGGCCAGGTATGTGTGTATACACCCAAAGTAAAACAAAGGAGGACGGCCCACCATTTCAACAAATAACCTAGTAATTAAAGGATTTGGTCAGGGACTGGGAAACCAGACATACTGCAGGGGCTTTCAACCTAAATCCCACATTTTCTCAAGTGCTCCAGCCAGGAGGTTAGGCAGTGTTCTGCAAACTCCCCAGCCCTTTCCTGGAGCAGTCAGGCAGAGGGAAGAAAACCAGAAGGTATGTGACTGTGAGATGGATGCTGCCCTAGAAAAGAAGAGGCCCTGGATTATGGTTCATGAGCATTTCATACTCATTGGATAAATACCACCAGGTAGTTTCAGCTATGTGGGAACAAGGGACAAGGACAGAACCTAGGGATTTGCCATGCCTGGGCAGTGCCTATCAGTGGTGTAACTGAGGGGGGTGACCAGGGCAGCAGCTGCAGACATTACCTTTAGAGGGGAGGAACAAAAATAGCTGCCATCACAGCATCAACTGACCATACCACAGCAGCCTGGGGCTGCCCTGTGCACCACACTGTGCCTGCAGTACCTCTCTCACTGAGTTACATTTGTACCCTTCTCCAGGCCATACATATCCTCATGCCTCCACTGGGCCAGCTCCAAAAGGCAGTCTACAGAGTGCTCTGAGCAATACCTAACCTATGGCCTCGTACTAGGAGCACTTCCTTGGGAAGCATGAGATTCAGGTTCAACTCCCCTCAGGATGACTCAGGCTCTTTGTTCCTGGGCGAGTGCCCTAACCATTGGGCTAAAAGGTGAGCATGTCTTCTTCCAGTAGCAAACACTAACTAATTGTGATTTCTCTGTGACTAATGGTTTGGATTAACTCAGTGCTGGATGATGTTCCAGACATTTCCAGGATTTCCATATGGCCAGCCTATCAAAAAGGAAGGGCAAGGTAAGTGTAAGTCTGCAAGTGAAAATAGAAACCAGACTAAGTGCCACGAACTGGAGTTACACTGCTGTGTAAGTGCCACTTACACATGTAAAAGTAGAGCAGTTTTAGCCCTTAGTGTTTTTGTCACCTCCAGTATAGCTCAGTGAGTAGTTTACCAGCCTTTTCACCCTCTGCCTTTACCTCATTATCCTAGAAAAGCACACCATTGCAACCACTCTTAAAGAAGGCATTACAGGTATTAAGTGGAAATTTTCAGGAAATGAGGTATATTAACAACAGTGCAAGGAGCATAGGTATGTTTACAGCACATAAGGAAAAGAAAGAGAAGAGTATTTCTCATGATACTCTCAGACCAAGAGGTATTTAAGGCAGAGATGCAATGAGAGAGGGAGAAGTAAAGATAAATTAATCCCAGCAGGAACTGACCCACAACATAGTTCTCCATTGTTTTGTACTTTGTATAACGCATGCAAATTAAAGGCAAACACCACTCATGACATCTATTAAGATCTATTTTGTACAGGTGTAAGTGAGGCCTAGGTATATGGCAGTGAAGGATCAAATGGCACTCCTCCCTGCTTTAGGCATATCAGAGAACCATAACGGAGGCAGGTGTGCATACTTGTGCTGCAGGCCCTCCTGGTCTGGCTGTGCACAAGATGCCTGGGGCATTTTTACCTGGAGGCAGTGGCATCCAGTAGCATAACTAAGATGTGGCCACTGGCCCCAACTTGAGGAGGCCATAAACAATAACAACTGCCACCACAACCACACAATTGCACCAATTACACAGCAGCCAGAAATTGTCACCACCTCTGTTCATTGCACTTCCCCTGGGTGTCCAGCTAACTTCTCATGCCTCTGGGTGCATCCCCCCCATTCAGAACCACAGAAATGGCTGAGCCAGTACAATAGTAGTTTTTTTTATGCCACTAAATTGAAAAAAAAAAATAAAAGTTATAGAAGTCCATCTAAAAAGGTTGAGGACTACTGTCCTAGGGGTTGCATCAGGTTAAAATAAGTTACTTGTCTTACATAGCCCTATTAGCTTAATGCAACTATTCAGCATTTAGTAAGCACACACCTGAAAAGGCCATGAGCAGCCCAGTTGTGAACCACTGCTCTAGACTAAGCCTTATGAACATACTATTAGATTGCTGTCTCAGTGCCTTAAATCACTGTTAAACCCTAGCAGTTAGTCAGTCAGAAATTTTCCAACAAAAATGATTTTCATTAAAAAAAAAAAAAGCCAATTCAGTGATGCTGAAGTATTTCATGAAAGCATCCCAGTTTTAGATATTTTAGCCACAGGAATATTCTGCTGGAAACTAGTCTCAATTCCTGCTTGGTCTCCTAGTAGGCTTCTTAGGAGCTTGCATTTCTTGGATCCTTGGTTATATTGCAGGCCCTCTCGCATGGACTGCACTAGCACTGAGGACATCAGAGCTTTCAGAAACCACAATTCCTGTTATGAAGGTTACTACAGATTCAGGATCATGGAAACCCTAAGAACCCTAGCTTTCCCCAGCATCTCAAAGCTTTCAGGCTCACCACCATATAGCGAGCAGCCCTGGCTAGAGATCCTGCATCCAGTTCCTCAGGTGGAGTCCTAGAAGTTAGGAGCAGCAAGCTACATTTGATTTCAGAAAAATCAGGCAGTTAAAAGAAATAAAAATTCAAAACTTTCCTGCTATGGGAAGCTTAAAAATATGCAGTGATTCTTCTGGAGAAGACTGAGAACATGTTTCAAATGCTGGAATTTCCCCCACACAAAAATTCTGAGCTTAAATAGCGACATTAGCAGTTCCCTTAACAGCTGGCATTTATGTTCTCTGCCATTTTCAACTGAAATGAGCTTATATTTTTATAAAGATAAAACATTGTGCTTATTGGCAGGTGTGGGAGTGAAGAATACCATATGGATTATGTGCATTGTGTCACAAACAATAAGAGCCTTTCACTGAGCAGCAGTTCATAGTATTAATCCAAATCTTTTCCATATGCTTTAATGGAAGCTAGGGGTGTTGGTTGTAGCCATGTTGGTCTAGGAATATAGGTAGACAAGGTTCCCTAGGTAAGTATGATATATTTTATTAGTCTAACTAAAATAGTTGGACAAATTCTTCTTTGCAAGCTTTCAGTTACAAAACACTGTTCTTCAGGCAGAGGGTCCTTCTGCCTGAAGAAGGGTGTTTGTACCCAAAAGCTTGCAGAGAAAAATGTTTCCAATTATTTTAGCTGATCTAATAAAACATATCAGATTTACCCAGAGAACCTGGTCTGCTTAATGGGAGCCATCCACTTAAATACCCACCAAAAAGATGAAAGAATGGTCACTATTAGTGTGAAATAGTCAGCAAGTCCTGTAATTTACAGAAGCCAAGGGGAAATTCATGTATTTAAAGTCATGTATAGAAGGTCTGTATTTAATAGAAAGTGACACTTCAAGGAAGTATATCCCTCCCCATTTAAAGTATTGTCTTTCTTTAGGCTTTTATGCAGTTAATGATAGATTATATTTTATTTTTCAGAGATTTTCTATTTTTGTCGTTAGCGAGTATACAGCTGCTGCTTCAGCACTCCAAGGTACCAGTTTCAATTAGTGTAATATTCTCATTAAATGAAGACATCTATAAAGTCTATGGCACAGATGCAACGGAGGGAAAAAGGGTAATATAGGTCAGCTGGAATCTCTCAGTTAAATCAACACTGAGGCCTTCTAAGAGACAAACAATGCTCTTATTAGCACAAATATTACATGAATTAAAATTAGGCTGTTATATGCATTTAGTTTGTAGCAGTAAGCCTCAGGCATAGGGGAAAATAGCTGTACTAGTTTAGTTCCTTGAAATGTTCTGGGGTGCACCTGTTTTTAGCAGGCTGGTTCTCCTCTCTCCTCCAGGAGAAGCCAAGCTCTATTGGCCTGGCCACAAAGAAAAAAAAGACAGGGACCCATCTTTCTCCTATAAAAGTCAAGTATTGTCTTGAGCTCTATACTAAAATAGTCTTGGTTATTCAGGGGAGAACAAGCATTGGCATTATACTTGGTCCCTGCTTGGGCATGTGACTATGTCATGTCTCTCGGTGCCCTCTTTCCTGCTTTGGGCATCTAAACTTACATAAATGAGCCAATTAAAAAAAAAAATCTAATTTAAAACAAATCTTCTTAATAACCTCCAAGTTGAATCTTCAAACATCTTGTGCATTGTAGCATACAAATATCAATCTTTCTGTTCAAGTAGCTCAATCCTAAGAAGTTATCAGAGTGTCCCTTTGGCCTTCCCAACAAGAAATTTAAAAGAATAAGAAGTTAACAGTTGTGGCATAAGAATTCAAGTTTCAGTGTAGACAGGACTCAGTCATTACCATCACCCTTTCTATGAAAAAGATTGGTACACAATAGTGTTTATGTCATTGCTAGAAGAGATACAGCTGGCAATTTTTATAGGAAGTGGAGCACACACTGAGAACCAATAGTAAAGTCAAAGAATTTGTGTAGAGCAACAATAAGCAAAACTTGAAGGGAAAGTTAAGGTTGAGGTTTATGTTTTGTATATGACCAAAGCTCAGGAAAGAATAACTAGATACAATGTTTTATCCTCATGTCAGAGCAGGGTGGGAATTCCACTGATTTATCTCTCTACCTAGTCATAAATTAAAAATGCAAGTAAATCTATTCCCTCAGTAAACCAAAGGGCCTTTGCAGTTCTTAGTTTGTCTAAAGCACTCCCATCATATTGTTACTGTGTAATTTAAGCAACATTAAATGTTTTATCAATGTGGATTTTTTCAGTTTTTTGAGAGCAGTGTAACTTAGTGTAAAAGATGTGGCCACGATTAGTGTCAGCAATAATGCTATTGAACTGATTGGCATCACAGCAGGAAAGAGGTTTGCCCCTAATCTTCTCTAAGAGCATGCAATATCTGGTCTAATTTGTTAAATGCCATTTAAAATGGTGTGAGAAGAGGGTGGTTTTAAGCAGAGGACAGCAATCATTTTAATTTAATTCCACAGTCAAACTGTGTGAGATAATTTCAGACACTTCACTGAATGAGGACAAATCAGTAAAATTAAAATAAAAACTGAGGTCTGAGTTTTAGATCAGAGCTGGATTAAGGTTGAGAGAGTTGTAGCTGGGGCAAGATACCATAATCCATTTTCACTTGCTATTAGTGATTTAAATAAAGTCAGTCAGCCACAATTTGTTTCATGTCAGTGCTAGGAGAAAAAAAAAAAGGCACATTTTGAAGATAGGCATAAGTCCCTTCCTATACCTATGAAGCCAAGACAGCTGATTTTCAAGGTAACCTGTCTCAACAATTCACAACCCACAATGTCCCTTTGGAAAATCCTCAACTGAACTAAAATAAATAGGTATCTTGTGTGCTCAATAAACAGTTTAGGCAGATAGCTTGTGTGCCTCATTTTCCAAACTCAAGCATCACCCAAATAGTTTAGGAGGATTAGTGGCATTTAATTCGAAAACCTTCACACAAACTAGAGGAAGTTCCACATTTCCACCTACTATCATGATACTGCTATTACTGCCTCTCAACACCATCGTAATTCCTGCCACCTCCAAAATAAACCATTTCCTTGATGTTCTGCTTACCATATATTCATCCTGTTAGGATCAAGCACCTCTGAAACTTAGCCACAAATGTGTTTAGGATCTGCCACTCAAACATATCTAATACATTCTAGAACAAGTAGCACTGCACCCTATTATTACATGAGGTTTCAGTTCATCTGTAGAAAAGTACAGTGGTCATAATCACACCAGGTTGTTAGGCCCTAGAACTGTTTCTGGCATCAAGATGCAGGGGAAACGTAGGGAAGGAGGTGGAAGAAGGAAACTTTAAATTAAAGTTGATCATATAGAACTAGCTGCTAAGAATATAAAAGGAGAAAACCTTTGTGCTGAGGAAAGATGAGCTGCTGAGAAAATTCAAATCAGCAGGAGCTAACATCTGGACAGCTGTAGAAAGTCTTAAGTATCTCCCCAAAGATAGTGAAAGGGAGGAGTGAAAGAGGGCCAGTTGTAGAAAAGGAGTTTGTTTGATACAGACTCTCTTGGTCAATATACCGAAATTTAAGCCAGAGACTGCCAGTGCTAAAAACACAGGCTGGTAGGGATTGCTAGAAGATATTTAAACAGACTCATTTTCTGTGGATAATGCACAGCAGCAGACCAATAATACCCATCTAGTAGTATGCAACATTAGCATACTCTAGGATTGCTTAAGACAGCTCGAGGGTTGCAAACTTAACACATTGCAAATTGAGAAGGTAAGAATTCAAGCTTACATCATGGGCTGTATCATCCAGTTCTATATATTGCTTGATTTGTGAGCAAAAGAAAAGAAAACATTCTCTCAAGGAATTAAGCATACTCACCAGATAAATAAAAAGGTGGCCCTGTTCAACCTGTAGCAGCCATATATAAAATAACTACTTAGGGTTGCTGCTGCTTCTCTCTCCCAAATGCAAACAAGAAGAGCATGTTGGGAAGGGTTGCTAAGAATGGGCACACCCACACATAGTAAAAGCCAATCAATAGCAAAAAGAAATCTTTCTCAGGGTAAGGGTTGAATCTATGTGAAGGTTAGCAGTTTTGTTATATTAAACTAAATGCATTTTTAAGGTTAAAGTGTCTTTAGTTGTAGCTTTTTATTTTCATGTAGTAATACATGACTACAGTAACAAACTGGGATGTTTTTTAAGGATGTAAGCCATTTCATATGCTTGAAAACTATCACTGCATCATATTATGGAACTGAAATAAAGTGAATGATTTATATAATTGAGACTCTCTAATACACTAGAATTCTGTGAGTGAAAGTTCTTTACAGGAAGTCAAATAGTTGTGTGGTATAGTTAAGTACCTGGCATAGTTGTCTAAGAGCTGGAAAACAAAGATCAGAAGTAAATAGTCAATTTGCAACATGACCAAAGGTTAACGACAAATTCCACTGCTTCTAAAGAGTATGTGTGGACATGTCTACATGTGCGTTTACACCTGCTTAAATTTACTGCACAGTAAACTACAGCTCAGTAAACAGGAATAGGCCAATGTTTACAGATGCAGGCATTAAAGCACATTAACACTGTGTGTGAACTGACTTGGGACTAAAGTTAGTTCCAGGTCAGTCCACACACACAGTGTTACTGCGCAGTAAGGCATCTAATCAAATGTAAATGTTATACCTGCATTTTGTAGGTATCAAATTTGCACTCAAGCTGGCATAAGTTGATGTATTTACTGCACAAAATAGGCTTGCATGCGTAGACACATGCCTGCACTGCACAGTAATTTTGGTTACTGTGCAGTAAACGCACACGTGTAGATGCGTCCTGTGTTGCTTAATTTATTTATTACTAAACCCAAAAAATGGGTAAAAAGTGAACTCTGAGGAATTCAGATGATGCAACATTATTTGGATATCTAAGTTAGGGGACTTTATCAAAGTTAGGTGAAATTCAATTGTGACAAGTGAAAGGTGAATATTCCCAGATGCAAAGTAATGTATATTGAAACTGAGTTTAAATTAATATTTGATCAAAAACATTAGGTCAAAATGCTACCAGAATGGTAGTATTATCCCAAAAAGCAAAACAAAAATCTCTTAGACTTAAATCCAAAAGTGTTTACATACAGAAATAAATGGTTGAAGCATCCGCATAACCTTAACTGGTATCATTCATAGAGCGATGATTGTTGCATAACTTAAGTGTTCATCCGAGATTAGATGCATTTGTTTAAAAAAAATAATAACATTAGACAAATTCTCCTAGGGCTCCTCTACACATGACAGTAAAGGTGCAATGCGATCTGATGCACAATCTACACAATCGTGCCTTCTGCTATGCCATATGTGCATGCTAGGTGGCAAATTTGTGGGATTGCAAATCATATCCCATCATAATTTATTGCTGATGCAGGAGGGGCCCAATCCCAGGCTCCCCCTGCACAGGCAAGAGGCAAGCTCCCAAGGCTGGGAGCCCCATCAGTTGGTCAGAGCTCCCAGCTAGGGACTCCCAGCATATGCTCTTACAGCTTGAAGCCCTATCAACTGACAGATCTCAGCCACGGGGGTGTCCCATGCACCCCTGTGGCTGTGAAACCACCATTGACACAGCATCCCCCCCACCTTAGTTGTGGTCTTGCAGCCACAGAGGTACCTGGATCACATCCGTGCCTAGTACACTGCATTAGCTTCCTGTTTGTGCTTTTCCATGCCTCTACCTTTTTAGATTTCTTTTAAATTTAAACCTTCTTGTTTTGTAATCTATTTTTCTCTATATTACTAATGTGTACCCCAACCTTAGCTCCATTTTAGCAAAGCACTTTTTTATTGGTAAATTGGTTGGTTGATTTTTGAGTATTCATGTGATTATAAATGCAGCACCAATTTTATATATTAATTTCAAGGGTCATCATAATTAAATGTGTTTGCTCCAATAATAGAAAATTAATTTAGTTGTTCAAAATACTGCTATTTAGATACATTTCTCAAACTCCATTTTAAAGTCATGTACTTTGTTTTAATTTAAAAAAAAAACAGTAAATGCTGTTTCACAATAGCTTTTAAGCTTACTTTAAAACCATAACTAGGTCTTGGTATTTTAGGCTGGTATTTTGTGAAAGCACCAAGCTCATCAGAATCATCAGAATACTCTTTACTTTTGAATGGTGGACTACAACTGTGTATATGTGAAATTAGCAACAAAGTATTTTCCTTTCTGTCACAGAAAGTCTTCTACTACATATCAGGTGAGGAAGGCTTGGAAATTTCAATTGCTTTTTCCAAATTGTCTAACCAGAATTCCAGGACTTGAAGGCCATTGAATGACAATAGATTGGTGAGATACATATATTCAGGATAATGTAGCACAGCCCTAAAAGGGTCCATCATAAAAATTAGTGCAAATGCACTTTACAACTTTTCACAGAAGAAATCAGCATATCTACTGCCTAATGTCAATAGAGTAACAATGAATTATTGGTTTTGCTTCATCCTCCTCATAACTTTTTATAGATTCGTATGATTTACCATAACTTTCTTCTCTTCTGTCTTGTTTTATAACCTCTTTAAAGTCATCCAAAAAGCCATCTTAGAGACAAAATAGTACAATTCTTTTGTGCCCTTTGAGGACCCTGGTTATATTTATGAAGCTTGTTCTTTGCCCTTTACTATTGCTGCATATATTAAGCTCTAATAATGAATATTCTTAACATTTTACTTTAGAATAAAGTGCGTTTTTCACCTCCTACTTTTGTTTCTCATTACAGGAGTCCTAGTTCTTTTAAGATTTCCTATACTGCAGTCCTGCAGAAAATGTACTTCCAGGTTTCATGCAAAAGGCAGATAGCTGGTATTTCTAAGCAATTAATTCAGCTGAACTCCACAGGAGCCTGAAAATGAGCATCTAACATAACTGTGGCATTTGAGGCTCTTGAGGTAACTTTTCTTCTGTAATGCTATTGCCTTGTTCCCCTATGAGCAGAAATAAAAAGAAAGCAGTGTCACTTTTTGAAAGATTTTATTATATTGTATTAGCTACCTTCCTTTTCATTTAGCATTTTCCATTTAAATTGTTAATATTGATTTTTTTATAATACAGAATAGAAGTCATTTGTGGTTGGCTTTTTCATAATTGCAGTGACTTTTGTGTTACACTAGGGAAGATGAATATTGATACAACTGTGTCAAGAATTTATAATGCAATAAAACACAGTGCCATACAGAACAGAAATAACATTGCTCACCATTCTGGCTAAGTTTAAACAATGCCTCTAAGAGTGGTGAGATGACGTTTCTTACCTGTAAGTTGTGTATTTCCAGTGCAAGAACAGTGTACAAGTTAATGGATTTTTCCACTTACATCTCATTTGGATGAGCACATGAACTTTTGCTGCACGTTTCAGTGCATCTCTGTTAAGTAGCATACAAAGCAGAGCTATTTCAACATTCTGGGCAGAGTGGGCAGGATGTGCTGTGCTGAGTGCCAGAGAGCAGGGGTTGGGGGACCAGTCTTGCCTGCCATGGCACAGGGTCTCCACACTATGACTGCTGCTGCAGCTGGAGCAGCAATACAGCCTCAAGTTGCTGCAGCTGCAAAATGAGCTCCCTGAACACCCACTGCAGTAACCCCTGCAGTGCAGACTCCCCGGTAGCCACCATTCTGGCACCCTCTTTAAATCACTGCCCAGTACTGGTTCCCCACCCGTAGTTATGCTTATTATAGGAAGAATAGGCTGCATAACATATAGAGCCTTGAGCTTAAGCAAGTGTGGCTGCAAGGTTTTGGGGTGTCCCCTACAACTTCTGAGGCACGGAGCCATGACTGCCTTATGTCTTAATAGAAATACTCTCAAACCATGACGGAGAGAAATTCCTGCATGGTAGTAAAGGTCAAGAGAAAAGCACTACTAACCTTATGTAGAATCATTAAGTAATTAATACCTTACACAGTCCAGAATGAACTCAGATTAATGAACAAGTATTACCATAACTAATTCACACACAGGATAAGTCCAGGGTAAGTTATATGACAGAGCTAGGTCAGGAGCAGCAAGAATGAGAAACAACAGAATTTTATAGGCTGGGTCACTGAACTAATCCTGTTTAATCTAAAAAATACCATTAATTCATAATGCACAGTCCACAACATAATGGGGCTGAAAAACTGCCACTGGTACCTAGGAATCATTCCCTGGTGAGCAGGGCCTGAGCCCTCAATTTCTGTCAAAATCCATATTTTATTCATCTTTTTTAAAACTCTAAGATTTGAATTGTTGTTTTAGCCCATGTGATCCTTCAAAATGCAATAGGTCAATGGTACAGAAACAAGTGACCATAAGGTAAAGAATGGCAGTTCTTTATAGCACATCAGATGATTTACAGTAATTGATCATGTACATACTCTTAGCACAAAAAAACCTCATTGTATCTTTACTTTCAGTGAAGAAAGGTTAAGATACCATGGATTTAGCTTTAGATGGGCAGTTACTACGGATTAGTACTATGAAGCCCTACCCTCTCTTACCTTGGAGGTTACTTGTCACATTCTCATGAACCTACTGCAAATACGTTGCTTCAGTGCCTCTCTTGCTGCTCATAGGTTTCCCAAATGGCAATGGAATGAGATTAGTACCATTCCAAACAGATTCTATAAAGGAAACTTGTGCAAAGTAATGATTGATATTAATTTTACTCTGCTGCTTTGGGAAAACTATAAACAGCAAGAAATGCAGGCCTTGAAGATATTCCTGGAAGAGGAAAACTCAAAAGATGAAAACTATGGATTAGCTAGCATATTGAAGAATTCTATAATCATTTGGTTGATTGGTATTGCAACACAAAGATCCTTACATTGCCTTCCTTGACTTGACTAAGGCCTTTGACTCAATCAAAAAAGAAGCCCTATGAAAGATCATCAGATATGGAGGCACACCAAAATTTGTTACCATTTTCATGCTTCTTCATGATGACATGATAGCAACCATCCTAAGCAATGGTTTGAAAATGGATCCCTTGACTATTAGAGCCAGAGCTAAACAAGGATGTGTGATAGTACTAATACCCTTTCCCATACGGTATAGCTGTGATATATTTCTCACTGCTGATAGACTTCCATCCAGAGTCAGTATCCAGTATCTGGAATCATAAGAATCTTTTTAGCCTTAATCTCTTCACGGGAATCTCTTCAGCCTCAACCAGTTATGTTCCAAATCCAAGATAACCAGCACCTCCATTACTGATCTTCAATATGATGAAGACTGTATTGTGTCTACACACACAATTGAAGTGCTCCGGGTCACTCTTGATTGCTTCTGTAAAGCATATGATATGAGGCATCTACACAAGACACATTACTGTGTAGTAGATTAATCTACTGCACACTAAACATCACCATCTACATGTATGCAGCATTTAATGCACAGTAAATTAGTCTACTGCATGGTTGGCTACTACCTGCAGATACAAGTGTAGATGGTGGCTTGGGCACAAATCTGTCTGGTAGCTGAATCAGCAGGGGGCTAGCCTCCTGTCTAAGGATGAGCTACGTGGCTGGGAGTTTTTCAAGCCACTTGGCAAGGATGGCTCTTTGGCTGTTCCAGCCTAGCCTTTAGACCCCTGAGCTGACCCCTGTGGCCTGTGCCAGCTGCTGCCTGCCCCTGGGCATTGGGTCCCAAAAGTGTGAGCAAGTGCCTGCTGCAGCCCAGCCAGCAACCAGAGTCTCTGCCTGAGCCCCTGAGGTCCTTGGAAACAGTCACAATGGCAGCTTCTCCAATGCCACACACAGTGTCCCACAGCCCTAACCAGTCAGGGGGAGAGCCCGCCATAGTGGTGTGGGGTGATTCCAAGGTGCAGAGTTCATTTGCCCCCTGCTGATTCAGCTACCAGACAGATTTGTGCCCAAGCCACCATCTACACATGTATCTGCAGGTAGTAGCCAACCATGCAGTAGACTAATTTACTGTGCATTAAATGCTGCATACATATAGATGGTGATGTTTAGTGTGCAGTCAAACTCCTACATCTATGAGGGCAAGGTGGCCTGCATGTGGGACCATGGCCACCAGCAGTATGGACACCAGTGCTGCATTAAGGTCAAGACCCTGCGGGCCCAGCAGGTCCACATCATGGACCACAACTGACAGTCCAGGGTTGCCTGCAGGACCAATCCCTTCATGCAGCAGCTGGACTGTATCCTTGCCATGAGGGACTCTGAACACAGCCACCATGTCTACTCTAGCATAGGCATCCTGCCATATCCTCAGCTGGGGCCCAGCATTGAGGAGCAGTCTCCAAGGAAAGACCCCTGAGGGCACCAGGTGCAGGTCCCAGTGTGGTCCCCACCCCGGCCTCATCTAGCAGCTCAGGAAGCCTGGGCCCACACCTTCCCTGCCAACTCTATGTGCCCCCTCACCCCCCAAGCAGCAAGGAAAGGCTGGAGCTGGTCCTAGCAGTGACCAGCTCTAGCTCCTACCCAGAGGGGGCCACACCTATCCACTAAGTCCTGCCCAGGGAGGAGGGCTGCAGGGGGGGAGGTTGGCACTACAATAATACATGCCCATGCCAGCTCACCCACCTGCTCCCAGGCTGCACACCAGGAGCCAGGGGCCCCACATGGAGAAGTGGGTGCCCCCCATCTTAGCGTACCTGAGTGAACTTCCCCCTGCCCCCCGCATCAGAGCTTTCCCCACAACACACACACACACACACACAGTAGGTAGGAGGCAGTACAGAACTTTACTGAGCAGCCAACACCCTTCCAGGTAGGCAGCCAGGGGCCTGTCACATGCAGAGAAACTCATCAAGGGCAGTGGCAATCTCCTGCTCTGCTGTGAGAGTCAGGCACTCATAGCATAGGCAGATATACCCCTCCAGGCAGTGGTGCACATTGTAGGGCAGTGTGGGCTTGGCTGGGGTGCTGTTGAAGCTCAGGGACCTATGCCAGATTCTCAGCTGTGCCTGGGGTGCCATGGCGATCAGCAACAGCAGGGCATAGTGGGTCAGGCACCTATCAGTGTGCTTAAACAGCTCATCACAGTGTTCCCAGGAAACTCTCAGCAAGATTTGTTTGGGGCACAGGCCATGTGGCAGGGTCCCTAGCCCAAGCTGCCTCTCTGGAGAGGGCCTCAGGGAGAGGGAGGGAGGGGGAGGCATCATCAGCTCTGCATCCCAGTGGGCGGGAGCCACTCACCCCCTGACCCAAGGCAATGTGGGCCTGGCGCCACAGGAATAAACTGTCTGGCCTTTAAGATCAGAAGGAGGGGAGTTGGTCTGGACCTGCCATGGCAGCTGCTGGCAGGACCCAGTCCTGATCTGGCCTGGGTGGGGGACTAGGAAGGCAGGCTGCCCCCATGGAAGGAGTAAGAATGCAGGGTTTAGTTAGTGACTACCTGTGGCAGGGCCTATCTGGCCAACTTACCATGGTTGCGGGGCAACTGTGCATGCACGACCCCCAATCTGAGGCCATGCAGTACTCAGCCCCTTGGTACAGTGCATGTTAATTCTGAAATGTTGCAAACTCTCATAAAGACTGTCTCATTCCTAGAGGTGCAGGTCCAGTGTCTGCATGCAGGGGAGAAGCACTAGCCACCAGAGGAGATGCACCTCCAAAGACGCTACACCATTGGCACTCCACATGAGCTGCTTCTGTCAGTAGTGCACATAGGACCACATCCTCCAGCTGGACCAGCTGATCACAGTAGCAGAGGAGCAGCTAGGGGACTTGCAGGCCTGGTGAGCCCAGGACCTGAAGCAGGAGCAGGAGAGGAACCAGAAGGATGGTGCCTTCTGGGACAGGGCCCTCACCCTTCAGGAGATGCACATAATCCTCCTCAAGAGGATGCTTGAAGCCCAGGAGCAGCAGGCCTCCATGGTGGCCTGGGAAGTGAAGGCAACAGAGAAGGACAGCCAAGTGCTGAACACTATCTTGGCCCTGGAGGTCTCCTTCATGCTGCCCATGGCCTAGCCCCCATCCCTGCCTGCCCCCCAGCAGCCACCCACATGCCAGCATCAAACCTCACAGTGGGCTTGGGATAAGGTCCAGCATTGCCTGCAGCAACCAGGATCTCCTGCCTCTGCTCCTAAGCTGGGTCCCCTGGGCCACCCCCAACTGCTTACCCAGGTACCATGTGGCCCCTGAGAAGGAGCTGCCCAGAGTGGGGCCAGCTCCGCACATAGGTCCTGCTGTCCCTGGCTCCATGGTGGAGGAGGGGGAGGAGGCTGAGCAGCCTGGGCAGTGGCCACTCTTGCCCCTGTCCAAGCCCTTAGCCCACTGGCCTTGATGTGGTATCCACACCCACAGTTGTCTGGCCAGAGGCCAGGGTGCTGGGTGCCTCTCCCCAGGATCCACCCTATAGGCATCTCCACCCCACTGTTCTCCCCCTGAGATGGCACACAGTTGTTGTACACAGTTGCATAAGGAAGGGGGTGCTTTATTTCCAGTGAACGGCGGGGTTAAGGGGGGATTCTGTTGTTGGGGAGGGAAATAAAGACTGTTGCTTGAAACTGTCCATAGTGTGCATGGTCTTGGGGTTGCCCGGTGGCCCTGGAGTCCATGGGTAGCCACCCAGGTGCCCTGCTGTGGGGGTGGAGGAGGAGGTGGTCTGCCTCATGGCCATGGTGCCCCATCCACCACTCCTGAGGCAGGGTGGGGGCAGGGCCCCTGAACCTCCTGCCAGGCTGAGCCTGCTCCCAGCACCCCCTGGAATCCAAGCAGCTGCAGTCAGAGCCCCAGGCTGCTGCAGGGGGCCAAAACAGGGCAGGAGCCCTGATCTGCTTACTGTCATTGGGAGTAAATCGGCACCTGCTAGGGTACACATTAGGGGTGTGCAAAAGTGGGCCCTATTTGATTTGGATTTGAATTTGGCCTGAATCAGGGACACTGATTTGATTAATTGATTTGGATCACTGTCCCTGATTTGATTCAGCTGAATCTGAATCTAAAGATTAGATGCTGATTTGGAGAATCAGTGATTCAGACATAGACACAGCTTTACATGTACTTTCTACATACCTCAAGGTACCAGCATGGCTCATGAATGCTGCAATGCTGGGGCAGATGGAGCATCCTACAGGAGCGTGGGGGGGGGGGGGGAGCATGTGCTCAGCCGTGAAACTAGAAGTGAACTGGAAGTACTTCCAGTCCACTTCCTGGTCCACCAGAGAATGAGCTTAGGGGCCCCCCCATACACCCCCCAGCTCAGCGATCAGCCACAGGGTGACCCCAGGTACCCCCACCCCAGACCCAGGAGCTGAGCCAGGTGGTGTGGGGGAGCCCCCCAGTGCACTCTCTGGTGGACCCAGAAGTGGGCAGGAAGTGCTTCTGGTCCACTTCTGGGTCTGCTGCTGAGTGCACTGGGGATCCCCCCTTGCTTCTGTGGGACTCTCATGCACCACTGTATTGCAGCATTCACAAGTTGCCTGGTACCTTGAGGTATTTAAAAAAAACATGTAAAGCTATGCCTATGTCCAAATCTCTGAATATTTCTGAATCTCTCCGAATCGATTCGGAGGGTTCTGATTTAATTCACTGAGATTAAAGGGTTCGATTTGGATTCAGAGATTCAGTCCCCAAATTGGGCTGAATCTCCACTGAATCAAAACAGAGACCAAAGCTTCGCACCGCCCTAGTACACATAGAGACACGTTCCCAGGGCAAGTTTACTGAGACTTATTTTACTGCACAGTAAGCTTAAACCACATTAATAGTATGTGTAGACATGCTCACTGTCAACTTCACAAAAACAAGATCCTTTACCAACCCACCCCAAACCAATCAGTTGCTCCTCCATTTACAACTATTAGAGGGAAATCTTGGAAAACATTGAGCATTTTCCCTACCTGGGTAGTCACCTTTCCCCAAAAGGAAACATAGGTGACAATATTAAACACCAAATAAAATTTGCCAGGGCTGCCTTTGGATATCTCCAAAATGTGTCTTCAATGACCATGATATCAGCACCCAAATCGACCTTCTCACTACCAGGCTGTAGTCATCCCTACCCTATGAAAAGGTATGAAACTTGGACAATATAGCAGAAACACCTGAAACCCTTGGAATGTTACCATCAGTGATGTCTTCAGAAAATCCTCTTTAGAAAATCCTCAATAATATTTGGAAGGACAGTAAAATTAGCACCATCATTCTAACTCAAGAACACACCATCAACATTGAAGCCATGTTTATACAGCACAAGTTCAATAGGATAAGGCATGCCATTATGATGCCTGACAAAGCTCCTGAAATAGGTCCTATACTCCCAACTCACCAATGGTGACTACTCTAGAGGTAAACAAAAAAAGGATTTAAGGGCACTTTGGAGCCCAATCTGAAGAAATGCAATATTAACATTAATACTTGGGAGACTCAGACTAAATTGTTCCCAATGGCACTATGATTTACAGCAAGGTGTTCATTATTTTGAGTAACTCACCTCTCTTGGAGGCAGATACATGAAAGAGACAAAGGCAAAGAGCTGTGTCTCAACATCACCAAGGTGAACTCCTCCTTCCCAGAATTATTTGCCACATCTGTCATTGAACATGCAGATCTCAGATCGCCATATTCATCAACTGCACACTCACCTATCACTGTCATCCTTATATCAAGGATAATTTGGTAGGTCTGGGCAGATGATTAAGTTGGCGTACAAACAGAGGCAAAGAAAAAGACAAAAGATAGGTGGAGAGAACTGTCATCCGTTCTCTGCCAATTCCCACCCCACTGAAGTGTCAGAAGGAAGAAGTTTCATATGTCCCAAGCAAGAAGCTAATATGACAGATGGAGCCCCAGTCAGAACCTAAGGTTGACATACAGATACGCACCCTCTGCAGTCTTTCCAGGCTACCAGAGGGAGCCTGGGCTTCTCACCAATGCACTGCTGAGTTTACTTGTTGCCTTCTCTTATTTTTTCTTATCAATCTCTGGATAGTAGGAGGCTAGTAATTTTTTGGGCCTGGCCTGGCATTGTTTGAACTGAGTCAGGAGATTCAGTTTCTCTGCATCTGCATAGGAAAAGGTAGAAGGCAAGGTGTAAGTCATTAGTTTACATAAGGTTATGAATACTACAGTCGATTCAGTGAGAGGCAGAATAATTTCATTGCCTTAAAAAAAAAAAAAACACAATACTTATGAAAGTGTTTCTTCAAATGTGCAACATTTCCCTTTACCAAACAAAAAAAAATGTTCTCATTGGAGGACCTAGATAAGCATCATTCAATCCTGGCCCAAGTGTAAGATCTGCTTTCTTGCACCTTTTTCTGTGTTGACAACCACTGGAAAAATAGAGATTTTCCCCTTGTCATGCAGTTGCTTCCATCTTAAGAATGTCCCAACTTATCGGGAAATCTTCATATTCATATGAACATGATGAGCTATAATTATTGTCTATATTTTCTCTCAGTTTGAACTCTATATCATTGGACTGAAGAGAACAAAGAGAGTCTTGGTTTACAAGATGAGGGATACAAGAAGCTGCATCAATATTTCTTCAAAACCAAAAATTCAATATTTTTTAAAAGAAGACTTTTCTAACAAATATATGATATACACAGGTTACATGCTTGTGAGATGAGGTGGTGGTGAATCATTGGTAAAATGTTTTTCATAAGAAAATGATGATTTAATGAAGCTGAGACTTTTTTGTGGCAATGATCAGTTTCAGCAATTTTGAAAAAGAAAATGAAAAAAGTTTGGAAATTACCAAACACCTCATTTCAATATTTTCTAAATGAAAAAAAATCATGTTTTTTCATTCAAAAGGGAAATTTTTTTTGCTTTAAAAGTCAATTTAATTGCTTTTTAAAAAATATAAAAAAGGTTTAAGTTAAAATGATATACAGTAAAAGCTCTGTTATCCGGCATCCCCCAGGAACATAGCAAAATATGCCGGTTAACTGAGTGGCCCCAGCCTCTGCTTTTCACACCATGTCTGGGGTACCCCTCCACCCCTCCCACGGCATCTCCTCTGCTCCCGCAGGGCCCCATGGGACATGGAGGCGAGTCCCGCACAGCCCTGCACAGCCTGTTATGCCCACGGGCTGTGGGAGCTCGGCACCGCAGGCTGCTCTGCCCTGAGCCATGGGGGCTCAGAGAAACTGGAAGTGTCACAGTGGGCACTTCTGGTTTCACTTTATCTTACGAGCTGGCATGCCGGTTAGTGGAGCATGTTGGCTTGTAAGATGCTGTATAACAGAACTTTTACTGTATTTCAATTGACCCAATCCAAAGTTTTTTTAATGCTGATTGTAGGGGTCAATTTGGGACAGACAAAAATGTTTGAGTATTGAAAAGTGTCATAAGGAAATCCATTTCTCTCTCAGCTCTACTCATACATGCTGCATTCACCCAAACCTCCATTCAAAGCTATAGCATTGTGTATTTTGCATGCATGGCAAAATAGAGTGGAGAGATCACATCTAAAGTTACTAAAATACTGTCATAGTTAATTCAAGTATGTTTCCCAAAAGAGAATGTGTAATTCATTTTTCAAAAAAGAAAAAAGTGTGATACATTTTAAGCATCTGACCAATTAAAAACAAAATGAAGACTTTTAAAAATATATTTATAAACCATTTCATTCCTCGGTGGCAGAGCTAATCTGAAAATGACATACCCATATGCATCACTGATATATGTCAACAAAAATGCTTTTCCTATTAGATGCAATATCATCACTTTTTTAGTCCAATTAATCATGAAACATTCTTTTTATTTTTCAGGAAAAGTTAAAGGGCAAATTGTTATTCTTTCCTCAACAGAAACTTAGTATTTATTTGAAGATTATGCAAACGCTGAAAGATCTAGATTTGTGGATACCATGCAGAAGTATTTGCACTGAAAAGTCAAACGTTTGCTTAATGGAAAACACAAACATGACACAAAGCCAGTTTCTTGTCATCTTATCCTTCTCTCAAAAAATTTGCATTTGTTTCATGACAGATATTTTGCAAGTGAGGCAGTGAAGATAAAAAGTGATTTCAGTCGTAACTGAAAAGAAGATTCTTTACACAGATCTCATTAAGTTCACCTAACAAATAGTGGCTGATTTTGTTAATAACTCCTGATGGGATTTTTATCATTTTTTAAAAGGTCAGACACAAATAAAATGTGCATTCTGCCACTCATCAGGCCTTTCATATAACAAGAACAAATCTTTAACACCTGCTTTAAATATGCCTTTTAATCTCCTTAAGCTAAACTGTATTGTAAAGTTTCTGTTATAATAAAAATTAAAGATAAAATAAAAATATATAAAAAATGAATAATGTCTATAGTTTTCCTGGGGGTTCCTGAAATAACTTTTCTTTTCTGCATAAGTTATGTTTCTACTGATAACCAACGTCGTAGTGGTTGGGTTCCTTCCCGGAAGTCTGTGGCTCTTCTTTTCTTAGTTCTAGGAAGCTCAGCATAGAGTAGATTTTTTTTAAAGAGCAGCTGGGGGATAGTTGTTCACAATATACCAGTGTGATGGGAAAATGTTGCTAAGAGGAGCGTGCCATAATGCAATCAAGTTACAGGTTAATCTAGCATTTTCTGGAAATTTCTTCCACGAAATAGTGCCTGAAACTGACATTTCTTTACTTCTGTCTCTCATGTGCTTTGTTCTACATAAAACTACTTTGAATCTCATAGGAAATCCCAATATGTTGACATTTCCCACCACCCGAGTAAGTATGAAAAGTGAAAACAAAGAAACTTTTCGTGTAATGTAGGACATAGAATAGTGGTTCACCACAGGGAGACTGTCTTGAACATTACAGAGGCAGAGGCGCAAATGGCAAAGGAAGCAAATGGTGACTCAGAAATACTCAAAAGACGCACTGCTGCAGGTCAGATAAGCTGCAAGCAAAAGTGGGGAGAGGAAAAGTGTGGACTTTCTGGGAATAGCTTATGTCCTGTAAGGAAGTTTTGCTTCCTGGTAAACCTGGTAAAAATGCTGGAAAAATATATTCAAGAAAAATTTCAATGGCTTTTTCTGTTTGACAATTTTTTTGCTGAAATTCTTTACTTAACTCTTTACTCTGAACTTTTTAAAACATTTGGATGACTTGTCATTATTAGGGCATGACATGATATAAGATGTAGCAAGTGAGAATATTTAAAGAATTCAAACCTCATGCATTATCCAAGTGAATGATAGAGAAAATCCCATGGGTCAGTTTTTATTATATATATGTCATACACATTTGGAGATTAAGAATGCTGCAGGAAGTAAAAATATTGACAACCGCCTTCTACCTCCAAAATCTTATAAAATAACAAGTGTTCGGTGATGCTGTTTTTCTAAATGGTTTCTTTCAGGCTGCCTATACATAAAAAAAACAATTGTCAGTGCTTGAGGCAACTACAGTGCACTTTATCATGGCCCTCAAAAACTCAGGAAAGAGGCCAAGTGGTGCAACAAATTTCATAAATGCTTTCACTTTGTTTATTCATAAAGGTGAAAAAGCCAAGAAATATTTTATTTTTTCTCCCCTTGGTTCCAGCCGTTTCTGTAATGGAATAAAGTGTGTTAAATATTGCTGTATAGCATATAAATACTTGCATACAATACACAGAGTAAATAATATGTAATTATAATATACAGTACATATACAACGGATTTCAACAAAACGCCAAATGTATCTCCTCAGTAAGGAAAGACCTGTTACTACACAATGAAAAAGCTTCTGAAATTTAAACTCCTTTGATAACATGCTGTTGTTTGAACAGCTAAAGTGGATTATGATTCCACTGGGTAGTTGTGTACTTTAGCATCCCACACTATATTGAAAAGGATAAAAATTCAGGAACCTACTGCCATCAGGAAAAAAAAACACACTTCAAATAAAAATTCTCTGTTGGTAAAATTACCACTGACATTTTTCACTTTACAAAAGCTGTAATTTGTATTATAACAGATGTTATTAATACCAAGATATATATAACTTGATAAACAGAAAGTGTGTGTGTCCACACACACAAAAGCTGCACTAAAAGATTTCAGTATCAAGTACTCAAAAGTTAGATGTTGCCAGATTTCAGGCTACCTCTGAAACTTTAATTAGGCCCCCTTTTGCACATGTTTTATGATGCAGTCTTTAATTATTTCATCACATATTATTTCTTCCATAGGACTGCTTCATTACCAGGGATCCTGGATTTCCCCAATTAAAAAACTCGCAAATTCTCTGATTACAAACCCCAAAAACCATGAATAAAATGAAAGGTCCTTCACTCCTCACAACAGCCCCTTGGCTCTGCTTGTGCACTTTACCACCCACCTACAGCCCCCTGCCCCCCACAGCCCAGCCAGAGAGGGGCCCCAGCTGCCAAGGCTATGGGGCCAGGGATTCAGGTCCACAGCCCCCTACTGGCAGGATGCATTGGCTGGTGCAGGAGAGCAGAGCCTGGCTCCCCCATGCCCCCACCTCCCACTACCTGTTGCTTGCCTGCTGCAGGCTTTGATGGCAGCGCAGCTCCCTGCTGCTGTGTACACTTCTGAGGGGGCAGGGAGGCCCATGCCCCCCAGATTTGTGCACAGGATGGAGGCTGGTGCAGGCTGCCCGCTGCAGGCTTGGGGCTCCCGCCCTGCTGCTTTCATCCGGGGCCTCCACAGCCCAGT
This sequence comes from Crocodylus siamensis, assembly GCF_052110815.1. Lineage (NCBI taxonomy): Eukaryota > Metazoa > Chordata > Crocodylia > Crocodylidae > Crocodylus > Crocodylus siamensis. The sequence continues at coordinate 252,594,703 of NC_143395.1, forward strand.
GAGTAACAACCCAGCACTGCAGGTCACAGTGGGGCCACACAGGGAAGCTCATTGCCACTGTAAGCTCTGCGTTGCCCTGGCAACAGATCCCCTGCCTGCACAGCAGCAATGAAGGGCACAACCCACACTGCCACCCCTGCTGCAGCCTCATGGGCAGGGGGTACCTTGCCAGGACAGCGCGGAGCTCACAGTGGCAAGCAGCTTCCCTGCACAGCCCCGCTGTGCCCTACAGTGCTGGGTCACACCTGCTGGGCTGTGCAGGCCTCTGAGGGAGGGCAGAAGGGTAGGGAGCCCTGAACCTGGAGTGGGCAACCTATGTCCATTCCCACCATGTGTACAGATCTGGGGGGCATGGGTTCCCCCCTGCCCCACAGGAGTGCATGCAGTGGAAGGGAGCCAGCCTCACCCTCATTGTGCTCTCTGTCAGGCCTTGTGGCCATATATTGTGGCCCCAAGACCCATGCACCATCCAGCTGGGCACCAGCTCCAGCCCCAGCCCCAGCCCTGCCAAAATCCCTCCCTCCCTCCCTGTGGGAGCATATACATTGCACATGGCACCCCCTGCCTAACTGCTCTCCTCCAGCTCCCTCCCAGCCCCTTACAAGCTGGAACTCTGGCAGCCTGCAGAAAACTCTTTGCAAAATTGAAAAATCTGTGGGTTTTTCCATTAAAATGAGACATCCACATTTTTGTTGGGTAAAGGGGAAAATCTGCATTTGTCTCTGTTTTTCTGTGGGAAATGGAAAACTCAGATCCCTGCTCATTATTCCATCCTAATTAAGCATACCTTCACCACTCCTAGTATAGACCATGCTATGGATGCTCTGGCCCCTGGAAATAGGAGGACAAGTAGCCCAAGTAGATGTAAAGTTTCCATAACTACCTTACTTCTGTGGCCTTTCTTTTTCTTCTACCAGTCCCATGACAGCACACCTTCCTACTTCAGAAACAAATATCTTCTACAGATAACAGGGGTCCAACTTTATTTTCTCCACAACCTTGATAGCAGCATTTCCAAGGCTTGTGATTTTATCACATATTTCACAGTATGTGGTTGTTTTTATAGAAGACATACACCTTGGAACATATGCATCTCAATTTTTATTTTGAGGAATGGATAGATAACCTTGGAAACATCAATCATGAAGGCTCACAATCCAGAAGGCAAATTAAGAAGAACCAAAATTGACTTATTTCTAGCATCTCTTAATTTATGAAATAAGCACATGATATGGGGGGGTTGTCTAATGATTTTTATATTATAAAAGGCTTAGTTTGTCTGCCTGTGTGTCTGTCTGTCTGTAATGCTTCTGGCCAACCGTGCGTGTGCCACCAACAGGGTGACCAGTGGTTGGCTGGGCAGCCTGGGCTGTATGGGCCCAAGTTTGAGCTGCTGCTGGAGAAGTTTGGCAATGGAGAACATGCCCCAGCCATCCCAGCAGCAGGGCTTCCCCTCAGCCTCCCTGCCTGAAGGCAAAGGGAGGGGAGGGGGAATCACAGTAGTGGCACCCCCCCAGAACAGCTAGCAGAGGGGAAGGTGGCAGGCAGGGAGGGAGGGGAGTGGGGAGGCAGGTGGATGTGAGCCAGGAGGGCCCAAAGCCACAGGAGGATGCAGGGGAGAGGGGTCAGATCTGAAGCAGCAGAGGGGTGGGGGTGGAGCAGGGTTGGATCCAAAGCGGTGGGGGGGTGCAGCAAAGTCAGACCCAAAGCCACAGGGGAGTGAGGGGGAAGCAGGGTCAGACCCAAAGCAGCAGGACGTGGGGGGAGTGGGGTCGGACCCAAAGCAGTGGGTGGAGGGAGGGGGGAGTGGGGTTGGACCCAAAGCCATGGGGAAGGAAGGGGGTAGTGGGATCAGACCCAAAGTGGGGGGGGTGGAGCAGAGTTGGATACAAAACGGTGGGGGGGAGTGGGGTTGGATACAAAGCGGCGGGGGGAGGGGGGAAGTGGGGCCGGACAAGGAGCAGCCAAGGGGTAAGGGGGGAGAAGGAGCTGGATGCAGCTTTGTCCCCACCCCACCCCCATCATTCTTGATGAGCAATTTGCTAGTATTTAAATATTTAGCTCCATGAAGCAGCACAGTCCATGCGCACTAGAAGCTGCAAGGGCTCAGTAGAAATTTAGAGAATTTAGCTGTCAAATTCCAGTAAGTTTCTGATTAGTTTGGTGGGAACTACAATTTTCAGAGACTTACAACTTAACCAAATGTGGGTAAATTTTCACAAAAATAGCAAAAAGCCCCCACATGTGTTTACTGCATCTTTCCTATCAAATTTAACAATCTTTTGCCAAAATATGGAGGTGTTAGAACCTCTAAATAGATTAGCTGGGTTTTTTTATAAACTAAATGACATAAAAATGGCAATTTCACCAGCATTGGCTTCTACAGTGTTTGGAAAGTTCCCAAGCTCCTTCTCAACCTTTGTCTATGCTGGGAGATGTATAATTCTAGACCATAAACTCCAGTTCTAGCTGCTGAAGTCTACACTGCAGGCCCAGAACCTACCTCTGGTTTTACCCTGCAACTCCCATGCCCATTGTTAGTGTGGACTGCTAGGGTGAGGCACATAGTCAGACTGTATCACTTTAGGTCAAGGGGTTACCCGAGTGGAAGACAAGATCAAGGCAGGTATCATTCTGAGTCCAGGTATCAAGCTAAAAGTTGAGACATAGATATGGTCAAGCCAGGAGGTCCAAGATAGGACCAGGGCAAGTCAGAAAACACTGGAAGGTCTAAGACCAGAATGCAAATATGATGGGCACAAGCCAAGATCACAGAACTAGGGTCAAAGTCAGGATGAAAAGCCAAAGTCAGTTTAGGTGCTCCAAGCAGGCCAGAGACACAGCAAATGATCTACTGCTTGGGACCCTACCACACATTACACGAGTAACTGAGTAATTGCACAATTACTTTGAGACCAGCTACACATACAAAATAGTTATCACACCATAAGAAGCTCCAACCAGTTATAAAGTTAGACCTTGAAAATGCATACTAACTTCATAAATGGTTGCTACTGAGCTTTAATTTTCCCATGTAGTAGGGCCTGGCCTGCAGCTGGGAGCCCTGTCAGCCATAGGGGTTCATGGTGCCCACCTGGGGCTGTGGTCCCACATCTACTGGGGACTCTCAACCCCAGCAGCTGCAGACTCTCAGTCCCAGAAGCACCCCGCATCTGCCAGGACCCAGAGTCCCACAGATGAGGATGCTGGGTCCCCTCAGCCTCCCTCAGCTGGGTCCTGGAAGCTATCTGGCACAGATGCAATCTCCCCACCCTAGGGGTGTGTGAAACCCCCAGGGTGGAGAGATCACTGCTGCAGCAATCTCTCAACCCTGGGGGGTTCATGCACTCCTGGGGGTTTTACACATGCCAGTAACAAGAGCTTGCTTCTTGCTGGTGCAAGAGGAGCCCAGGATTGGGCTCCACCTGCACCACCACAAAGGTGCGATGGGATCTAATGTATGATCCCACAATCACACCTCCTGCCATGCACATGTATAATAGCAGGTGGCACAATTGTATGAATTGCCCATTAGATCCCATTTTACCTTTATCTGCACATGCAGAGGGGCCTTCAGATGGCTTTCTAATCTCTGCTCTGAGTTTACAGGGCACTTTTACATGTGCTCCAGGGGTGAGGGAGGTGATGCTTTAATTAGAGTGACTCTGAGAGCCAGTCTAATTAAAGCTCTGCAGCATCTCATGTATCAGCATCCCCATGCTTCAAAATGGTGTCGGGGTGCTTGAACTAAAGCTCCTTCTATGAGCTTCCACCTCCATTTTGAAGTACAGGGAAGTACACAAGACAGGGGAGGCTGCTGAAGTGCAGTAATTACCACACTCCAGCAGACTCAATTAATTGAGTCTGCTCCAATGTGCTGTAATTATGGAGCAGGCATCCATGGAGCCATAGACTGAGAGTGCCTATTGAGAGTGCCAAGGGGCAGGCACAAGTCACAGGGGCATCTGAGGGGCATGAGGTGTTTTGAGCCCTGCCAGGGGACAAAGCTGATAACATAGACAGGTGGAGACCTAGAGGATACAAGCCAGAATTAGGAAACATAGTAGAGTCAGCCAGAAGTGGGAGGTCTAAGGGCCAGAGTCTAAGTGTGAAACCAGAGCAATGGTCCAGTGCCCAAGAAGAGGTAAGACAGGGGCTGGAACCCAGAAACCAGGTCCGGTGAAATAGGCCTAGGCTAAGGGTGTCAGCTAGAGGAAAGGGCCAGAGGCTGCAGAAACTAGGGCCTCTCCTTAGGCAGAGAGGCCTAAGGAGACTTGGTCTAACCATCACAAGGCATGGCCATGGCTATAGGAGCAGAAGGAGCCATGAATAGCCGTTAAGGCAACAGGTGCCCTGTGGCATGGACTAGCCAAGAGAGACAAGGCTGGATCCAGCTGGAGACCTGCTCACTGGAGGATGGATGAGGGCTCACTCTGGGACCCTAGGGCAGCCTCCCTTTTACAGATCAAATAAGTACATCAAGGTGTGGCAGGAGAGATAAGAGGGAGGGTACCCAGGGACCCTGAGTGGGACAGGAGCCATGTAGCCACCCAGGAGGCATTACAACCACTCCTGGGGGCTCAAACCTGCTACAACTTATATTAAATGGCAGTAAATCTAGAAGGGGTTTAAGACTATAACTAGTAGAATAATTAAGATGCTTGAGAACCTTATGAAAGAAGAAAAGAAGTCTTTCTTATAATTTATCAAGATGTTTTCTAAATACAGAAATGACCATAGAACAGAATGCTAAAGGTTTTTTATTTACCCACCAGTAAACAACTCTGATTTTTAAAGTTTGTATTGTATTTACTTTGAATTCTGCCATGCATAATAAGGAACTTAAACCTCTAAAATTACTTGGTGTTGAACTGAATTGGCTTTCAAAATCACCAAACTATTAAAATGGGACTGCAATATAAAAATAACAGGAAAAATTAAAGGAAATGTAATGGAAAAGATTTGAAATTGGTATGTGGTGCTCCTGCCATCTTGTGGTTTTTCTGTATATAGCCATATTAACAATTACTTTCTTATATGCCTAAATGAAGCTAAAGGATCTAAAATCCCAGAGCATGGCTGGAAACAGTCCTGCCAACAATAATCATATGCACAAGTGGGTTGGTAGGGCACAATCTTAAACTTCATAATGAATGACTTACATATTTTGACATAACAGTAATTTGTAAAATAGTGTATCCTATACAATAGCAAGAGTCAAGTTTCTTAGTTTTTTTAAGTCTTTTATACTCTGCCCAATTACATTTATCCCTCTAACAGAAAAACTTATTGACACACTAAATTTATCTTGGATCTTAACCTGGTACAAAATACACTACCTACCAGCAAGAAGAGGCAACATTTTTATATTTACTTTATTTCACTTTAATATCAAAAGCTGATATTTAATGTTTTATAACAGTAAAGTGATTAAGATACAAACAAAAATATTTGTTATTTCCTTGAACATTTCCTATAAATATGAATATGTTTTGCATGAGTAAGCTTTGACCTTGATCCTGGGATATTCAGTGCAAGAATTCCCATCAGTTTTTATAAGAAATGAACTGAGTCCATTACAATATAAGCAGAGTCCAATACAACCTTAAATTGCAGATGTCAATTTATAACATGTTTATTGATGGCATGGGTATTGGTGGGTTGTTTTGTTTTGTTTTTTGTATTTTTTAAGGACTTCAACAAACATTCATGGGACCTGTTGTAGGTTTAGGCAGCTTACTTTAAGCACCCTAAACCTAAACCAGTAGTGATGCATACAGATGTTCATCACTGCCAGGAACAGCATGGGCAGGCCTAACTGGAGGGATAGGGGTTGGAAGGATTGGGAGAGTGGTGGGTGGTAGGCCTAGTGGACATTGCCCAGTCCAGGGGTGGGGAGGAAGGGTATTCAAGGGAATAAAAATAGACCAGCCATGGATTGTCAAGGAGAAAGAACAGCACAGCCAGGGGCTAGGGAAATTGGCTGGGCTTTTCCAGCCCTGGGGCTGGGCTGGGCTGTGCTGTGAACATGTACAGGTATTTACTAGATCAGGTTAACCCAGTTTAGACCAGATTAACCCAGGTCAGCCTAAAGTTAGTTCACCACCTGAGAAGAACTAACTTTAAATCAAGCAGAGCATTTTTTTTCTGAAAACACCTGGACACCTGGGCATTGATTAACCTAACCTTAAATTGGTAGATACAATAGAGTCCATATAAATATGACATTTGTTTGGGGTAACTTCAGTCTGCTCCCAGCTTCCCATCACATCTCCCTCATCCCCAGAACAGGGATAAAGTCCAGATATCCTGGCTCTTGTCAACATCCTTGCTTGCCAGCTCTCTAGTGGGAAGTCAAAGTTTTGCAGGCAAGAAATGGTATTAACCTTAAATGGCTCCCAGCAGGTTCCAACTTTAACACAGTTTAACATTCCACCATTTTTTGTTTGTTTGTTTTTGTACAGTCTAATAAGTGTAACGTGTAACTTCACCCTCAGTTTGCCTCTGACACGCATCATTAGTCTCCTGGGATGTCTGAGTCAAGTGTCTTCACCCTTTGATAGTGAATTCTTCCTCCTGTGCAAATGAAAATACAGTGATGAAAAGCACGATCAATTTATGACTTGTATGTGTGAAGGATGATCAATGTGAAGCACAAAACAGAAAGTTAAGACTTGACTTAAGGGATTTCTGTCTCTCCCAATAAAAGAAGCTGGAGAGAAACCTAACCCTAAGCCTGTCTCTTAAACTGGAGATTTGGGTATGAACAATTTCTGTGCCATCTTCCTGGATGCAGCCTGTCAGAGCATAGAGAATCCATGCCATACAATGGATTCTGGTATTAATAAAATTAAACTTTTCCATAAGAGCAGCAGAAAATCAAGTTTTGTCTGATTAATAGTCAGAAACAGAGCATGACTATAGAATTGAATGACAAAAAATTCAAAAGTTCCTTCAAGCATAGCATTCAATAGGATTAGTGTGGCTAAGGCGTAGTAGATTGTGTAGTGAACAGCACACAAGGGAGTGATATGACTAATGAGGTGATCTTCTGTAGCCCAAATGGGCAGGAGGCCGTTTACATCCTGCAGAAACATATGACGTCTAAAAATTATGCCCTACACCAACTCCCCAAGATGACTAAAGATCTCTTTACAGTCTCATAATGGCCACTCTTTGTTTGTGGCTTTGTACTTCACATAGACAGGTTTCTAGGCCAAAAGAGTGTTTTATTAATTTCAAATTTCTACTTAGGGGTCTACTGAACTTGAGGCAGCCATTTGATTTTGCAGGAAAGGCAGCCATTTTTCAGGCTGAGCACAGCAGCCCTTCCCCTCCATCCCTCACCCCCATGCATTTGGCTGAGGGGGCCCAGCTGTCTGGCTCCGCCCTGCAGATTGCCATATGGCCCAAAACTACGGTTTAGCAATGTTTCCTTTAATGGCTTCTGTAGGTTAAATCCATCTAAACACTTCATTAAACTCTAAACTGAAACATCTTATTAAAATAAAGCTATACACAACATTATTAAAATCATTATAAAAAGACTGATTTATAAAAATTACTGAAACTGAGTGCTAACCTTGAAACAGGCAATTCATGCTAGCTATTAAATGCTAGCATGCTGGATCCAACTGCAGTTGCTGCTGACATTCTCTGTCTGCAGGGTGAACACTTGTCCATACACTGAGATGGCATGTTCAGCATTCACTAAGTTCATTGAAATGGTGAGATGGTGTTTTGGCAAAACAGAGATGCAGAAACCAGTCACAGACCAAGTCCCAGAACAGAGGCATAGGCACCCAACACTGTTTGACAAAATTCACATAAGCAGCATATTTGTTATCATTCTCTTCTTGCCATCCAGAGATATATTTCAGTAGCTTAGGGTCACAACTCAGAACAGTCCCCTGGTTGGGGATCTAAAATGCAAACAATACTAAAGGAGGCAGCCAGTTGTCTGAACTGTGGTGACAGTGGCAGGTTGTACCTGTAGTACTGGTTCAGCTTCATAGCTGTTACCTGGAACAGTTCCTGTCTCCACTGATTTTCATGAGGACAGCTTGAAAGTTCTTGTGATTCCCTGTCTTCAGGCCAGGTTATGAAATCCATCAGCTTACTGTGTGCATGGTGGGTCACAGTCTGTTGGCCTTCAAACCATGTTAGAAGCTCCATTAACCAGGTGGCACTTTCAGCCGTAAAAATCACTTGATCTTGAATGTCACTGTGCTGGGTGTAATTTTTTCCAGTTCCTCACTCACTCACAAACTACTGGCAATACTACATATGTTTGGCATAGTAACAGACCATGTTGAATCACAAATTCCACCTTATGAGCACAGGCTCTGGTGGCAGCAGCACAGTGGCATATAAGCCCCCACTTTGACTGGCAACAGACTTCTTGTACCATACCTTACAGCCTGGACAGTGCTTCAAGGCTTTCTTGAAGGAGAACACCAGGTTATCCACCTTGGGGAACTGTGTGCACCAGACAGAATGTGCATATCATAGGTGACATGAACCGCATTGGGCACCATTCCTATGCTTAGAGCACATCAGAGAAAGCCTTGCATGGCATTGTCAGACAGGAATGCTGAGATCTTGCTAAATTCTAAGCCATAGCTGGCAATTATCTTCACTATGGCTTGAGTCACAGTAGAAAAATTGACAGATGTGAGGTGGACTGGCTCTGTTTGAAACATAGTCAGGTAGGTTCCCTTCTGTCCAACTCCCCAGTACAAATAAAATGTGCAGCGTGTAGTTAACTTGAGGGTCAGTGGCTTCATCAGCCACAGCAGAAAAGAATTCATACTCTGCCAATGCAGACTTTGTGTGTTGTATTGGCAAAGTTTTCACTGCAGGGAGATAGTCTTGGTGAAGGTTGTTGGCACATGGGAAATTGCCAACACTTGGCACATTTTGGTTCAGGTAGTCCCTTAACTTGGAGTGATCGAGTTTCTTCAGCAGGATGTTCTTCACCATGAAAGCCTCCACAACGGAAGATGCTGCCTCTCGCCTTGCCAAGCTGCTTTCCATGGTCCTTTTAAAAAGTAAGGACAAGGTCACTTGTTTCGTGCTCTGACCTTCAGCTTTTGTGTGCTTCGGATTCTAAGGCCAAGTCTACACATGCAGGGGTGTGCACTTTTAGCACCACAAATAGTAGTACCACATGTGCTGGTAATTTGTGCCTCAGTGCATGCACCTGAATGCATGCTTTGTCGTGCAACAAATTGGGCCACATTTAGCAAACTGCCATTCCCCAGCTCCTCCCGGCTCTTTAGCCTGGGCAAACTGAAGGCTGGGAACAGCACCTGCTCTGGCCAGCAGTATAAACTAGTGGCCTGGCAAACAGCTCAGGGCTACTTGTCCTCAGAAACATCTTAGGCCAACCCATTTGGTATCTGGAGACACTAGCCCCCTGTGCCATCTGGACTGCTGCAGAAGCCCTGACCTAGAGTGGCCCCTGCACCTTTTACCCACTGCAGCAGTCTGGCAGTGGGGACTGCTGCTTTGCTGAGACCTGCTGCCACCTGCTACAGGATCCTCACCCTCAGACCTGCAGCCCTATGGATGTGCAGCTGCCAGACTCAGACAGGGACCACACAGCCACCTGGGATGTGGTATGGACATTCCAGCAGACCTGCCTGAACCTCTGGGACACCTGCTAGTGGATAGCAGTACCACTACATCCAGGGAGGTCTGTCAGGGGCCAGAGTCAGCCACCTGACTCAGGCCTGCAAGTACCAGCTGCCTGGCAGGATGGAGCCCATCCCACCAGCCGCTGCTGCTGCTGCCCTCTACCACACTGCTGCCAAGCTGCACCTGACCAAGGGAGAGGATGATGATGAATATACTGATGTTGCCCCCTGCATCCACCACTGTATCTGGGCCTGGGCCACAAATAAACATTGGTGGGAGCGTGTAGGCCTTCCCACCTGGGATGATGGATGCTGGGTGCAGACATTCAGAATGTTGAGGAGCACATTCATGCACCCTGGATGAGGATGTTGGGGTGGATGTTGTCTTCCTGGACTTTAAGAAGGCCTTTGACACAGTTTCCTTAAAAAAACTAGATGACTACACAGCCCGATGGGTGGCAAGTTGGCTAGATGGTCACACCCAGAGAGTGGTGGTGGATGGGTCATTTTCAACCTTTAGGGATGTGGGCAGTGGAGTCCCCAAGGGCTCGGTCCTAGGGCCTGTACTGTTCAACATCTTTATCAGCGATCTGGATGTGGGTGTGGAATGCACGCTGTCCAAATTCACTGATGACACCAAGTTGTGGGGTGAGGTGGGCACGCTGGAGGGGAGGAACAAAATCCAGCCAGATCTAAACAGGTTACAGAGGTGGGTGGATGAGAATTAGATGGAATTCAACACAGTCAAGTGCAAGGTACTGTATCTAGGGAGAAGGAACCAGCAACACACTTATAAGCTGGGGAACACCCTTTTTGTCAACATGGTGGCAGAAAGGGATCTTGGAGTCATTGCTGACTCCAGGATGAACATGAGCCACCAATGCAAGGAAGCAGTCAGTAAGGCTAACCACACCTTGTCATGCATCTGCAGATGTATCACAAGCAGTACCAGGGAGGTGATCCTTCCCCTTTATGCAGCACTGGTCAGGCCACAGTTGGAGTACTGCATCCAGTTCTGGGCACCGCACTTCAAGAGGAATGTGACTAGCATTGAGAGGGTCCAGATGAGGACCACTGGCATGGTGAAGGGGCAGGCCCTAAGAAGAGAAGCTAAAGGGCCTGAACCTATTCAGTCTCCACAAGAGAAGGCTGCGAGGGGATCTGGTGACATTTACAAACTCACCGGGGGGACCAGCAAGAATTGGGGGAGGCTCTGTTCCCCCAGGCATCACCCGAGGTTACTAGGAATAACAGCCACAAATTGTTAGAGAGGAGGTTCAGGCTGGACATCAGGGGACATTACTTTACAGTTAGAACTGCCAGACTCTGGAATGGGCTCCCAAGTGAGGTAGATCTTGGGGATCTTCAAGAGGAGGCTGGACAAATATTTGGCTGGGATGATATGACCCCAGCTTCCATTCCTGGCTGGGGCAGGGGGTCGGACCTGATGTTCTGTTTAGGTCCCTTCTGACCCTAAGCACTATGACACCTGGTGGCCCAGCTGGCTCCAAACATGGACCAACAGGACACCATAGTGTGCCTGACCCTCACCCTGGAAAAGCATGTGGCCATAGCCTACCACATATGACAGGCTTGAGGCCAGAGCCTGCCAGAGCCTCAAATATGTTACCTACTACTTTGGAGTGGGGAAGTCCACCACTGGCCAGGCTGTCCTGGATGTGGGACCATCCAAGATGTCCTAGTTGACTGGGTTATTCCACTGGCCAACTTCAGGGAGGTGGGGGTGGGGTTTGGGACTGTGTTGGGGTGCTCAGTGGGACACACAACCCCATCCTCTGCCCCTCCTTCCCCAGGGAAAGGCAGTAGTATGTCAACTGGTGCAGTGCTCACCTGGTGATGGTTGAAGTCATAAACCATTGCATCTGCTTCACCCACATTCACACTGGGTAGACTGGGAGTGCCCATGATGCCCATGTGCTGTACCACTCCCCACTCCCAAGACTAAAGGAGGCACAGACTTTTGCTCCAGGGATCCAGGACCAGATCATCTGAGACATCACCATCCCACCAGTGATTATGGGGAATGCTGCATACTTACTCTTCCCCTGGCTGATGCATCCCTTCCCAGGGCACCTAGATGCTTGACAGCAATGCAGCGCTACAATGAATCCTGCTGTTGATACACTGCTGCACAGCGCTACAATGAATCCTGCTGCATTTCACTGGCTGAAGGGATGCTGGCAGAACCTCACTGCCCACCTGGAGGCAGTGCCACAACACATATCCCACATCATCATTGTGGCATGCATCTTCCATAATGTGAGAGTCCTAGGGAGAGGTCTTTGAGCCCCAGTGGATGGAGGAGGCTTACTGTGTATCATAGCACATCCAACAACAGCATCAGGAGAGCCAGCCAGCCAGGAACAACGTTGCAAGCAAGGACCACCCCTTCCGACAGTGGCACATGGGAGCCAGAGTACATGAAGCTATTATTGCCCATCTGCAGGGCCTCCCCGTGCAGTAGGACACTGGTTTTCTCACTACCTGTGCCAGGCTGCCCACCCAGGGGGCCTCTATCCCTGGCTCCTGCCAGTACTGCAACAACATAGGCAATGTGGCTGTTGTGAAAACAAAAGCAACTTTATTCCCCCTCCCTCTCCCCAAAATGTACCCAACTCCAACAGCTCAACTTTCCAACAGTACCCCACATAAGACCCTCCTCAACCCCACCAGCATTAACCCACTCCCTCCCCTGCCTTTTCACAAATCCATTCAAAGCTAGAAATACACTGCAATTCTTTACACATATACCAGGCGTCTTGTGGGGGCAGGGGGGAATACCAGAAGAGAAGGCACAGGGAGAAGAGAATCAGGGGTTGGCAGCTGCTCAGCACTGAGCCTGGCCTCAGCCTTGCATGCCATGACCCCATGTGCAGGGGGGCATGCTAATGTGTCTGGAACCCTAATTGCTCTGAAGAGAAGGTTGGGTGATCCTCCTCAGATGCAAATACTTCAGCAAGACATGGGACTGAAAAGAGGGGATGCAGGAGCAGTACCCCTTGACAACCATAGGGCCTGGTGGGATGCCATCTAAACTCACCAGCCAGGCAAAATGCTCCCAGTCAGGTCCTGCCCCTGGTGCTGAAGGCATGGGCTGGCCAGGGCGGCGGGGGGTAGGCACCTGTTCTGAGGCTGGGGCAGGCTGGGGCTCAGTGGCAGAAGCAGCCAGGATGGGGATGGTGGTAAGGAGTTGCTGCAATACCCTGCGCTCTTCCTGGATGGCACTGTCAATGGAGGCCCACGGTTGCCTCATCTCCTCATACCTTTCCCAAACCAGCTGCCACCCCTCCCTTATCTCTGCCATCAGCTACTGCAGTACCACCCTCCCAGCTTACATGTCCTCCAGAACAAGGGCCTGGTCATGGTGGGACCAGCAGAACTCGGCCAGCACCTGCTGGCAGTATTCCAGGTCTTCCTGGAGGTGCACCCGCTCTGTCCAGAGCAGCTCCACCTGGATGCTGTCTCATTGTGTGCATTTCTCCAGGTGTAGGCAGCACAACTGAATGGCTCTTGGAGTGCCTGAGAGTGTGTGGGCAGCTCCGAGGTGCTGGGTGGCAGCCTCTCCCCTGGCAGATGGGCTGTCTATAAGAAAGCAAATGGAGAGTCATCTTCAGCTACAGCAATATGACATGGGTTGAGAATAGGCCTCATTGAGGTTCTCCAGGGAGTAGCCTCACTCTCAGGTTCAGGACCAAACAGATGGCCCCCAAGCCAAAGCAATGTGGGGGCCAGCACCCTGACAAGGACTGTGGTCATCTTGGGGTCTGCCTGTCCCTCTCACTGTGTATCCAGGCAGCCTGATGCCCAAAGCCCCACCCCTCCCCTTGCCCATGTCCCCCGCAGGGCCCCACCTGGAGGTGTCCCCCCAGAGACAAGTGTCACAGCCCCCACAGTTGGCCCAGCCTGCAGCACACAGCTTCTCCCCCTACCAGGATAGATGCATCATTCCATGATCCCCAGGCTCCCAGCTACTGGCTCCAGTGCATGTGGCCAATTAGCATGTGGCTTGGTGATGCCACCACCTCCCCCCTGCACCTGGGGCAAATCAGCCCATGCAGGGCCCCACCCCAGCTCCAATCCCACATGCCCTGGACCCAAAGAAGCTGCCACCACTTCGGTGGCAGTAGCAGTGGTGGGAGGGGGGTAGCGAGCAGCTGGATGAGAAGCCAGCAGCATCAGTGCAGAGTCACCATGGTCACTCCGCCCAGCTCCATGGGGCCCTCCAAAGCCTGGGGCTTGAGGCGGTTGCCCCAGTTAGCCCCCACCCCAGGGACAGCCCTGGCTCCATCTATCTAGGAGTGCTAGCAAGGGGGAAAGACTGCCCTACCCCTGCTGGGAAGAGGGTCCCTGAATGGCAGAGGAGTGAGGATCAGGAGAGCAGGGAGGGAGATGGCAGAGACAGGATAGAGGCACATGAAAAGCACAAGAAGGAGTGGCCCAGGGGAGAAAAGAGGGGAAGGGAGGTGGCAGGGAGAGGGTCCCTGTTCCCCACACCTTGTGTAGTACTTACCAAGCTGCGGTGACAGGCAGTCACCTGGGGTGGGGGGAAGCCAGAGCTAGATCTGGCCTCAAATGTGGATGAGGTCTGATAGTAAGGCCATCAAGGTGGGGCCTCCACTAACATGCATGACACCCCAGCCCACTCCTTGGGTTCCTCCTCACTACTACTAGTGTCACATGGGGGGGGGGCACCTGCTGCTCTGGCATCATCTGGGACCTGGCTGCAGCAGCAGGTTTTGGCTGTGGTGTGAGTCCCTCCTCACCATTGCGCCCAGCATGTCTGGGCAGTGATGCTCTTGCAGGCCTGGAGAAAGGCCCTGCCTCTGGGGACTCCATCCAGGTCACAGAGCTGGCTGTGGCAGGCTCCACTCTTCCCCTGGTGGTGAAGGAGTAGCAGAGTAGGCTCCATGGCTGTAAGACCAACGATTCTAGCCAGTTGTTCATAGCGGGGCACAGTGGAACCACCTCCCTAGCCCTCACTCTGCAATTGCAGTTATGATCATGGAGCAAGGGATGGAAGCTCCCTGCATGGGGACAGTTCCCCACCCAGCCTGGAGCTGGTTGGAACCTGCCTCTGATGGGGAGAGTTTCCAGCCAGCCCCAGGCTGCACAGGGAACTATGTAAAGCCTGGAGGTGGCTGAGGACTGTCTTTTTTCAGGCAGTCCCCCAGCCAGCTCCAGGCTGCACGTGTAGACTTCCCCATGCAGCCTGGGTCTGGCTGGCAACTGTCTCAGGCAGGGGCAGGTCCCAACCCTATGCCCTGGTTAAGTTATCAAAGTACTGGGCTTGGAAAGAGCTGCAGGGACATAGGCAGTGGAAGGCTGGGGCTAATAGGGCTTAGCCCCCCAAACGTGGGGCAGTGGTGGCAGCACAGATGGCCACAGGGCAGACTGGGTGTAGGCTCTGGAAGGCTGCAGCAAGGGAAGAGGGGTATGCACAGACATGCAGCTGCACCCGCAGCCACAGCCTGCAGCAGCCCGGTAGCATGTAGAGCACTGCCCACCACAGCAGGTATGTCTGTCATGGGGAAGGGGGGGCAGATGGAGGCCCCCTCAATGAGGGAGGGAGTGGGGCAGGGGCAGGGGCAGGGGTGAATAGGGCCCTGGAGCTAGAGCTGGGGTGGGTCATGGGATGCTCAGAGCCCACGTGGCTCATCCAGGGACATGGTTGGGAAGAGCTCCCACCACTGCACGCACCCTGCCAGAGGCCTTGGGGATATGTGCTCCCCAGATCTGTATGTGGGGTGGCCACAGGCTGCCAATGCAGGTTCAGCTCTGCACCCCACTGCCACTGTCCTGGGAGTGGTGCAGCACCACATGCCTGCCACACACTGACTCTGCCACAGCACATGGCCTCCACTCCCTCCAAATAATATTTTCTGCCTCCACTTATGTACCGGGGTGGGGTAGGTCCTAGCCCCTTGTTCTGATCCACTGGTGGGGCAGCTAGCAGTGAACTAGCTGCTAACTGACCCACTGGTAGATCAGGGCAGGGGATGACACCTGTCCCTCCCCTGCAGCTCTTTCTAAGCCCCATGCCCCTGAATAGGGAGCCAGGGCCAGGAGCTCCCTGTTGCAGGGGGACATTGTCCTTGCCCCATCAGCAGCCTGCCCCCCAGAGCCAGGATACAGATGGCCTTGTGCTCCCTACCAGCCCCTGGGCTAACACCCAGGTGCAGCCTGGCACTCTCCCCAGTTGTGGCAGGGGTCCATTGTAGGACTGCAGGGAACTGGGAGCAAATATACTCCCTAATCTGCACGTGTAGACACCTAACCAAAACCCTTAGCTTACTGCACAGTAAATCTAGACTAGAGTAAATGCATGGTTAAAGGCACCCTGTCTTTCATCTCTTGATCTTTTCTTAGAATATAAGTACTTTGAGACAGGGATGACATTTTTATATGTTTGTACATTGTTTAGCTCCTAAACCTCCTCTTTTCCCCCGCACTCAGCATCACCTTGTAACCCGCTCCCGCTGCCAGCCTGGGCCTAACTCCAGCTTCAGGTTCACCAGTCGGGGCTGCACAGTGGTGGCAGCAACTGCAGCCCCCCTCCACTTGCCACACCGGGCAGTGTTTGCTGCTGCTGCCCACCTGGAGCTCGTGCGCTGGGCAGCACAGAGGTGGCTGTGCCAGGCACACTGCAGCCTACCATAGTGTGAACTCCAGGCAGGCAGCAGCAGTAAATACTGCCCAGCATGGCAATCAGGGGGACCGCAGCTGCTGCCACCATGGCACAGCCTGGACAGGAGAGCCCAGAGCCAGCATGGGGCCAGATTACAAGCTGGTGCTGAGTGCAGGGAAAAAGCAGCCCCTTGCCCACCCCGTGGCAAGTTTCCCGCACTGCAGCCACTCGCAGCCCATGTGGGGATGCCTGTGCCTGCTCAGGACAGTCCTGTGTGGGCTGCAAGCAGCTGCAGCAGGGAGGGCCAGTCATGGGGCGGGCGAGGGGCCACTTTTTCCCATGCTCAGCACCAGCTCTTTCTCTGCCCTTCCTCCCCCTTACCTGAACTTCTCACGCCAGGGCAGCAGTGTGGTCCCAGGCCAGAAGCCCCTCCTGGAGCTTCCAGCTGGGAGGGTGGGGCCTGACAGGTCCTGCTGTTGCAGGAGCCCGCCCAGGATTCCCCTGGGTCCTACTGCTCCTGGTTCCTGTCATTTTTTACAGGAACCAAGGACAGACATATTTTTATTTTCAAAAAAATTTTAGGGGCCCCGTGGGCTGGATAGAATGGAGGGCCGTATTTTGCCCACCCCTGGTTTAGCACAATGGTTCATAACCTTTTAAGAGTCAAGACACTCCTCATTCAGCTGAAGGTACCCCTTGTTAGACTCAAAGCACCCCTTGAAAAATGCCAGCTTTTACTTTTCACTATTTTTTCTAATTACTTTCACTAATATTTTAGAAACAGGTCCTAGTTTCTAAATGGGGCTCCTATATACCACTGCAATTAGAATAATAATAGGTACTGCTCTCTCACAGTGGATTGTCAGCTTTAAGCCTGCTCTAGTACCTATGAAGTTAATATATAACTTGAAAGTAGTTAAAATCTTTTTGCATGAACTTTCAAATGTAATTTGTGCTCAGGCAGGGGACACGCCTAGAAATTTCAGTTTGAAAGAGAAAAATCTTCACAAAGTTATGATGACTAAAACAAGTCCTTTGTGGGAAAAATCATTATGAATCTGCTTTTCAGAGGTGCTGAGAACTCTCATTTTCCATGGTTCTTAATGGCAGCTGTCAGTGGTTAGCACTTTGGAAAATGTGCTAACCACATCACCTGGATAATGGCTGGTGCTGCCTCAGTGCTATGTAAAAATAGGGACCTACTGAATTTACAATTTTCACATAAAACATTCAATTGGGTGGGCTTCATGAAAAACAGTAGGTTCTGTAATTTTGGCAGGCTTGCTGCAAAAAAAGCCCCCAAAAAACTAACCTTAAACCAGATAAATGGGCAGGAAGGGGACAGGGGCAACTGAGAACAAATCAGAGGCTGAGCATATGATGTAGGCTCAGTCCAGGAACTAGTACTGGGCCAGTCAGGGAAGTGGGAAGGTTTTGGCACTGGCTTTTAAAATGACCGTAGGCATGCTGGTACACCATGCTGCAGTTTGAGAAGGATTCTTCATCATGACCACTGAGAAGAAATCCTTCAAGACAGTCAAATATGTTTCAGCAATGGATCATGTAAAACAGTATTCTGCAGAGACCTTGCATGTAGATGGCGGCACACTGTTCTGTACCATCTGCAATATGACTCTCAATGTGTTGAGGAAAACCAGTATAGAACAACACTTCTGCCATGTCCACACATGCAGGCATATGCAGTTTGTGACACCACAGACTGCATGTATTAAATGTTAAAATATTCAGTGCACTGCTAAGCTGAGGTACGGGGAGGCAAAATTTGCTACTGGGATTTCTTGATAGCAAAAAAAAAAAAACACACTGCAAAAAAATAAAACAATGCAAAGCACACCAAACTAGCATGTGCTGGCACAAATGGAGGCCTGTAGCAACAGAGTGATGCTCTGGCTGCTGGCCAGGCCTCCCTATGGGCCTATCTGTGCCCCTGCTGCTTCAGCACACTGTGTGGCATGCAGTGTGCAACCAGAAGCACAGCATGACTAGCAGCTGCCTGCTGCTGAGCCTGTAGTGCATCCAGGGCCTATTCTGACCCCACCAAAGCAGTTACATGTTACCTTTCAGACATATTAAATACTCTGAAGACAGAAGTGTCTGCACATTAGGGCAGGAAAAGACACACTAGGTACCCTCTGGAGTATCTCAGAGATAATTCTCTGCAGGCAAGAATTATCTTCAGCTTATAGTCCATGTGCCGCCCTATGGGGTCAGGCCAACTCTCAAGATCTCAATATTACACTGTTAGACAGGAGGGTGTGGTGTACAGTTGCACATGCACACAGTCAAAAAATCAATTAGGTGCATACACACACACTCTAGGTGCATGTACCCCCACCAGGCATGCACACGCACACTACCGATCCAGGCACATACACATCCAAAATTACCAGCCTAGGCAAATGCATGCCTATCACCAATTCAAGTACCTACACACACTATACAGACCAAAAGAAATTAGACCAGAATCAATTATCAATACCGGCACACCCAATACAAATACATGGATCACTAATTTGCTACATGTAACTAGATCGTTAGGAAATCTGGTCGTCACACCAGACAACAAAGCTAACCTATTTAACGACTTCTTTGCCTCTGTTTTCCTGAGCAGGGACCAGATCAGCCCCCCATCGGGCCCCCCTCAGGCCCCAGGGGAGGCGCACCCAGGCCAAGGGTCAGTGAGGATCTAGTCAGGGAACTTCTGTAGGGACTGGATGTATTTAAATCAGCTGGTCCTGACGATCTCCACCCCAGAGTGCTAAGGGAATTAGCTGAGGTCATTGCGGGATCCCAGGCATGGCTTTACGAGCACTCGTGGTGCTCTGGTATGGTGCCAGAGGACTGGAAGAGGGCCAACGTGGTTCCCATCTTCAAAAAAGGGAGGAAGGAGGACCTGGGAAACTATAGGCCAGTTAGTCTTACCTCAATCCTGGGTAAGCTTTTTGAGAGAATTATCCTGGCACATGTCCATGAAGGGCCAGCAGCAGACATTATGCTTAGGGGCAACCAACACAGGTTCATCAGAGGCAGGTCCTGTCAGACCAACCTGGTGGCCTTCTATGACCAGGTCACCAAATCCTTAGATGCAGGGGTAGCAGTGGACGTAGTCTTTCTGGACTTTAGGAAGGCCTTCAACACTGTCCGTCACCCCATTCTCATAAAAAAAAACTAGGGGACTACTGTCAACACCTACACAGTCAAATGGGTTACTAACTGGCTGGAGAGCCACACCCAGAGAGTGGTGGTAGATGGGTCATTTTCGACCTGGAAGGATGTGGGCAGTGGGATTCCGCAGGGCTCAGTCCTCAGGCCCGCGCTGTTCAACATCTTCATCAGTGATTTGGACGAGGGGGTAAAAAGCACCCTGTTCAAATTTGCTGATGACACCAAGATGTTGGGGGGCGTAGGCACACTAGAAGGGATCAATAGGCTGCAATCGGACCTAGACAGGTTACAGGGGTGGGCGGATGAGAACAGGATGGGTTTCAACACTGACAAGTGCAAGGTGATGCACCTGGGGAACAAGAACCAGCACCATACCTACAGGCTGGGGAACTCCCTTCTCATCAGTGCAGAGGTAGAAAAGGATCTTGGAGTCATCATTGATGCCAAGATGAACATGGGCCAGCAGTGTGGGGATGCAGTCAGGAAAGCCAACAGCATCTCAAGCAGGTGCAAGGAGGTGATACTCCCCTTCTATGCGGTACTGGTCAGGCCACAGCTGGAGTACTGCGTCCAGTTCTGGGCGCCGCACCTCAAGAGGGATTTAGACAACATGGTCCAGAGGAGGGCCACTTGCATGGTCAGGGGGCAGCAGGGCAGGTCCTATGAGGAGAGGCTCAGGGGCCCGAACCTGTTCAGCCTAAGGCTGAGGGGGGATCTAGTGGCCTGTTACAAACTAGTCAGAGAGGACCAGCGGGCATTGGGGGAGTCCCTGTTCCCCCGAGCACGACCAGGAGTGACTAGAAATAATAGTCACAAGCTGGAAGAGGGTAGATTCAGATTAGACATCAGGAGGCACTACTTCACTGTCAGGGTGATTAGGATCTGGAACCAGCTTCCAAGCAAAGTGGTACTGGCTCCTACCTTGGGGATCTTTAAGACAAGGCTAAACAAACACCTTGCTGGGGTCATTTGACCCCAGTACTCTTTCCTGCCATGGCAGGGGGTCAGACTCGATGATCTGCTCAGGTCCCTTCTGACTCTACAAACAATGAAACTATGAATTCATATACACAGGTGAGTTCCTAACTTGGGTGTTGTGATGTGTATGTACATATGTGCTTGGTGTACTTGGGATACCTGGGGAAAAGTTAAGGTAAGAAAGTCGAAGTGTAGGGAGTGAAAGTTACCAGGACCAGGATTAGAACTGGTAGACTAGAGAGAACTGGGCTGAAGAACTGAGGCTTAGGGGTTACTTTAAGTTAGACTGGCATTTAAGATGGGGAAGGGACTGGGGCTCAGTAACATACAACCCAACTCAGGGTTACAAATGACAGTGGTTTTATTAAGCAGGTGAGATGGTGACACAATATCTTATTGGTTTCTTCACACACACACACACACACACACACACACACAAGGGCAGCAGGGGTTAAAGAGACTTGGTGCAAGGGCTGAAGTCCAGGAGAAGAGAGAGAAAGAGAGGAGGAGGAAATGTGCGGGTGATATCTATCTATCCCAGGCTGAAAGTTGGTCCTCGATGACCAATTGGGGTCTCCTTCAGCTCAGTGTTGTCCAGAGGGGGTTGCCAGCAGGGGTTCTGGGGTGGATAGGCAGCATGACATGAAGCTGGTCTGGTTCAGATAGAAATGGTGTTCCCACTGGGTCCGTTTTAACTGCCCTTTTTATAGGGGGAGACCTTGTGTGACCCTAGTGACAGGAGGCATGCCCAGGCAAGGGTCAGCGCTTGGCTTACTGACCATGTGTGCTCCATGCAGGGATGTGCAGTTCTGGGTGTCTGTAATGGTGGGGTACAATGCTAGAGTTGCTGGTTCTGCAGGGTCTTTTGTCTTTCAAATGCCGGGTTCTTGTCTCTGTTCCTGGGTGAGGTCCCTGGTTCCTGGATGAATCAATGCGAGGTCGTTACAGGCTATTCAGTAGAGGCCTGCTACCGTTGTATTTCAGTTATTCCCAATCACTCTCATTCATCTGGGAACCAATTTATATGGGAGGGATACAGGAATCATACAGTTGCAACACAGGGGATGCCCGGACACAGGACACAAGATGGAGGCTGGACATACAAAATGGAAACTTGACATGACTTACACTAACTTACATATATAGGCCTAAAACAGTTACCATACAATATAAAATCAGTACAAACATAATAATTATCACTTATAAAACAGTGGGTATCGATATCAAAATAGCAGGGAACTTATTTGCGAAGAGGGGAGAGAAAAATAAAACTTACTACCCAAAATAAAATGTTAAAGCTTATTGTATAAGTAATGAAAGACACTCACCAGCAGAAGGAGACGTAGCCCAGCAGGGGCAGAGGGAAGAGCCCACGCAGCGCGTCAGCTGCTTATTTATTCAATTAAGACCAGCCAGTGACATAAGATATGAGCACCGGCAGGTCCAGTTAAAAATGGTAGCCAACGCCGCGGTGGGGGGAGAGAGGTGGAGAGGAAGGACCCCAGCCAGCCCAGAGGAGAGAGGAGACCCCTACTTTGGGTCTCGCAGGACCTGGCGAGCCAGGAGTGAACGGAGACAGCAGGGAGCAAGGCAACTCACCGAGAGGCAAGAGCGGGAGACCATCAGTTGGCAGGAGCCCCAGACCTGAACCAGGATCCAGGGAAGAACTGGAGACCCTGCAGGAGTCCAGGTGGAAGTGTTGGATCAGCCAGGGTGAGAGCGGCAACATGCCAGCGGGAAGGACCATGAAGGGAGCTCCGAAGTGGCCACAGTTGGGTCAGGTATCGCCGCCATTGTCAGTCGAGCCAATGGCTGGGCGGGAGGAAACCTCAGGGATGGTTGGTGCCCGGGAGAGAGTCCCAGAGCTGAAGTAGGGGTGATCAGAGCTAAGAAGCCAGGTGGGGCATGCAAGGGGACGACCCTGTGTTTAGTTACCACTAAGAGTCTGATTTACATTTCCCCATGTGTGAAGGGGTTGAGGAGAAGAGGGTTTTCTTGTTTCCCCCAAGTACTGGGGCTGAGGGCAGGGCCTCAGAGGTCCTTTCTTTATATTTCCCTGAGAGAAGGGGTTGGCAGGAAGAAGGAAGGCCGAGTAGGGTCAAAGCCGAGATACCAGGCCCCGTGCTGGCTAGCAGGTAAAGTGGGTGGCCAGCAGAAGGACACGGCTCTGTGAGAGGGACAAGGCCAACTGAGAACCAAGCCACTTGCACTAGGTGGAGTGAGGCTGGGGTGTAGGGGGGGCGGAGCTCCGTGAAGGACCATTGGGCAAACCATGGGCCAGTGAGCGAACCAGGCAACTGACCCCGTCCAGTGAGGAACTAACAAGTTGTGGCAGGCCACAGCAGGGGTGGCAAGTTGTGGGGAAGACACCTGCTCAGCCAAAGACGCCAGCCCAGAGAACGCCCGACATGCACCATCCAGGCAAAGGCCGCTCAAGAGCGGGTACTCGAGGCCCGACGGTCACACTTATCCTACATCTTAGCTTACTTATACTTATCTATAGGGAATAGAGAGGGAGAGAAAAAGTCAGAAATGGTTGGGGAAGGGGAAGGAATGCATTTTCAAACAAATTTTTTAAAAATGATGGTTTTGCTACACATGTTGCAAAAACAGTCTGCTCCACAAGGCTAATCCCTGCAATTTTTAATCCTCCAATATCCCAGGCAGCACTAATCCTAGCATACATTAGCTATTAGACAGAACTCTACTTCCCTGGACTGACAGCTGTGGACAGTCAGGCAGCAGTAGATGAGTAGGAATGGGGTGAGTAGGAAGGAGAGAGGCAGGGGCCCCACAAAGCTTCCTGGATCATGCCCTGCCACCCAGTGCCACTTCCCCACCACCCCACACCATGTGGATTGGTCTGCACCACTCAGATTCCCCCCTGCCACCCCACTTCAGAGCTTCCTCCACTACTGCCTGCCACTTGGAGTGGTGCACAATGCCAGGGATTAATCCAAGTGCCACAGTGTGGCATAAGCCACTCTCAGAAGCAGAGGAGGGAGGGAAATCTGAGCAACACAAGGTCACATTGAGATGATCCAAGCAGTGAGGGGCAGTGTGGGCTGATCTTGGTGGCAAGGGGAGCATGGGAGCAATAGGAAAAGTGTAGGGCAATGGGGATGGTCTTTGACCCTCTCCCTCCTTTCCTCTTCCCCCATGCCCCTTTTCTCCTCCTTTCTCCATGACCTATAGTGCCACTAGAGAGCTGGCAAGCAGGACAAGCATGGAGCAGATCTGACAGCTCCTAGCCACACATCTGTTGGCCACTTCTCCAGCAGCAGGTCAAAGCAGTGCACATTAGAGAGAGTTATGAACCCGTAATGTGCAACTGCTCACAGCATGTGCTAACTTTAACACCAACTAACATTCCTTAGAGTCAGCAGGTGCTAATTGTGACTGTAATACAAACATGCTGTAAACATGCCCATCTTTGGTGGATGGGCTTGCGATGTGGCTGGGTGTATATTTTTGTCAGACAAAAGCATTTTGATGTTCCTATGGGGAAAAAATGTCTCAATTCAGCTGTGTAATTATTTGTAAAAAAAAAAAATTAGCTTTCTCATGCTTAGCAGCTACTGATTAGAGTTTATCCGTTCACACCAAATATGCTCCAACCCCTCTTCAGCCTCTATTCACTATCCTCACAGATCTGCTGAGCATGTCCCATCCTCTTACAAAACTGTTTCTGACCAGACTCTTCATGTGCCAGCCTCAGAGACTGACAGACGGAGTTGGATGTAAAAGAACAAGAGCTATATTGGGGCTTAGAGTGGAGGTAGAGTGACAGAGGGAGTAGAATAAGTCATGGAGATTGGTGGAATGAAACCAGGACTGAGAACTAATGAGCTGGGATAGAGTAAAGACAAGGATTAAGAATTCAGGAAGAGATAGGAAAGACTGACTAAGAACTAGCTAGAAACCAGAAAAATTAGCAACCCGTGTGTAATTTATTCCTCAAATGAGGAATAAATATAGTAGGAAACAGGAACAAGGAGGAGGAATGAAGGGGGAAAGAGCTATGGCAGGGTCAGGGGAAAGCTTAGGGAACAGGTCAGAAGGGATTGTTACTATAAGTGCACTTTATCTCTTACAATTATAGAAAATTAGGGTTGGAAGGGACCACAGGAGGTCCAGCTCCCTGCTCAAACCAGGAGCATCCCCAACTAGATCGTTGCAGCCAAAACTTTGTCTAGCCAGGTCTTAAAAACCTCTAAGGATGGAGATTCCACAACCTCTCTGGGTAACTTGTTCCAGTGTTTTACTGCCCGCCTAGTGAGAAAGTTTTTCCCTAATATGTAACCTAAACTTCCCTCGCTGCAACTTGAGACCATTGCTCCTTGTTCTGTCATCTGCCACCATGGAGAACAGTCTAGCTCCATCCTCTTTCAAACATCCCTTCAGGTAGTTGAAAGAAAGCCACTATTAAATCTCTTCTCAGTCTTCTCTTCTCTAGACTAAATAAGCCCAGTTCCCTCAGCCTTTCCTTAGAAGCCACATGCTCCAGCCCCCTGTAGCAGGGCACTAAGGTGTCTGCTACTTGTAAAGCCAAACTAACCACTCAGGTGCCGTGACCCACACCTGCTAGCAGTCAGCTGTCTGGAAGGGGCAGGGCATGGCTCCCATTTAAACCCCAGGACTGAGTCCAGGTAGGCAGTTCCCTGCTGCCAGCCAAAGGGGGAAGGAGCTCTAACAGAGCGAGTAAAAGGAAGAAGCCTGAACTATACAAGCAGCTCCAGAGACGGGTAAAGGATGAAGCAACTCTGGGGTGTGAATGAGATTTTAGCCAGATGGCTTGAAGTTATGTTATAACCCAGGGGCTGGTGTTTTGTTTGCTGTTAAACCAGAGGTTTGGGTGAGGCTATTAGGGGTTGGAGGAGGCCTCATAGGGGACCCTCGGCATTGTGGGAACCCCAGCCCCAGAGAGGGGGCACTGAGAAGCCCCGGAAAGGGGGTAGCAAGAAGCCCCAGAGAGGGGACCCATGCTGTTCCTGGATGCCACTCCAAACCCACACAGCCCCATCCCATCCAAGCAGGCAAGCACACCCTGCCTGCAGGGGTCTCAAGTCAGTCTCAATGGAGACCCTGCCTGCCCACCCATTCTGTTCAGTGCCTCTGGTAGTGGGTAGCCCCAGAGGGGGGAGCACCCACCATGGATGCTGGATGGAGTGGGTGGGTGGGTGCTGGGTGGATGGGCTGCAGTGCCTGGGCAGCACCACCATGAGTGCTGGCTGGAGTGCCTGAGCAGCAGTAGGCAGGGTGTGATGGGCTACGCAGATGGGATGGGCCCACAGGTGAGCGGGGAATGGCATCCAGGAGTGGGACAATCAGGTAGGGCTGGGGCCAGGTTTGCAGGGTAGTGACAGTGCAGGGCCAGGGCCTGGAATAGATCCACTCCTGGCATGCCTCTGCAATGGGCACTAGTTCTGCAGGCAGGAGCCAGCCAGGCAGAACTAGTGTCCATCACAGACATGCAGGGAGTAGATTGCAGCTTTGCCCTGGGCCCTGGCTCTGCTCTGTCACCAGTCCATGATCCCAGCCCCAACCCTAGCTGCCCATGCTGTTCCTGGATGCCACTCCACACCCACCCACAGCCCCATCCCATCCAAGCAGGCAAGCACACCCTGCCTGCAGGGGTCCCAAGTCAGTCTCAATGGAGACCCTGCTTGCCCACCCATTCTGTTCAGTGCCTCTGGTAGTGGGTAGGATCAATTTGCATTTCCCCCCACCACCACCACACCAGGCAGCATGAACAACCATGGCAGGATGCTAAGGCTGGGTCAGCACACCCTCCCAGCCCTCAACAACTCAACAAAACTTTCAGTGGCCCTCCAGCCCAAATAATTCCCCATCCCTGCTCTAGCGTCTGATTTTCAGAAGCACTGAGCAATTAGCAGTTCTGCAAATCAGATCCCAAGAGAAGTGAAGCCAGTGGGAGCTGTGCTTTGAACACAAAAAGTACTAGATGAAAAAGCAAACCCTGAGCATCTCATTAAGTATTGAAAACTTGTGGACATCTTTTCATGTCAGCTTTCCAGATCTCGGGGAACTACTCTACCTTCATCTCACAGAGATCTGTGGAAAAAAAACATTCATTTATGTGAAAAGCATAGGAGTGAACACCATACAATGGTAGGAATTCCCACAAAGAAATCTGTAATTAATATGTATGTCTTTGGGGGATGGTTTGAATAGTGTACAGTAAATAAGACTTAGTGGTACACAACTGAACAATGAGAACAGGAAATACTGAATAGCTTCTCATTAAGTGAGCTGGAACACCCTAAGCACTGAATGAGGAAGATGTCCCTCTGGAGAGAAGTGGTCATGGTGGTAAGTCACTAAAGACAGTATCATACATGCAAAGGGCTGAATTCAGATTCCACAGGCAGCCTTAATTCTGGCATTTCCTTAATTTTTGAGTTCTTAATTTTTCAGCCTTCATATTGTTTTAATGTTGTTTTTATGTAAGTTTTATGTTTCTTAGTTTTAATTCTTGAACACAAGAGGTTAGCTAGAGAGGCCAGGAATGTCTGAGGAGGAGAAGGAGGACAAAGGTGCACCATTTGCTTGTACATCCCTGCCCTCCATCTCTCAGTCAAAGATATCCCCAGTTTCCACTGTTCTTGCATATTCATAGCAAAGGTACCAAGGCACCAATGGGTTTTCTGGTTCAGCCCCTCTCTTTCATTTCTTCCTCATTTTCACAAATATTATAAATCTGTTCTCTCATTTCCTCTCTCTCATTTTAGTCACCTTCTCCTTCCACACAGTTATTTGGGCAGAAAATGGACCATTATATCCCACCACAAATGGACACTCCAATCTTGGATAGCAGTGTGGTCCGTTTCCAGAGAAAAGGAGTGTGGGTCTTTATTTTTCTAATTCTAAAGCTTGGTCTGCTTCCTGGGTCCACTGCACCTTCAGTGGTGCCTTAGATCTTATTAACTCTAACAGAGGTACAGCAGTCTCTGAAAATCAGGGCACAAATTTTCAACAGTAGTTAGCCAGTCCTAGAAAGGCTTTTTACTTTTCACTTTGTCAAAGGCTGAGGTATGTTCTTAAAGCTTCAACTCAATGCTTTAGAGGTCATATTTGTCCCCGGCCTACCTGAAATCCCAGATACTGAGTTCCCCCCTTTCCCAGAGCACACCTGGGATTGCTGCTAGGCTGACCATCCTTAATTCTTGCAATACAGCTCAGAGTGCCTATAGATGTTGTTCCCATTGAGCTGAAAAAACAATTAATTATTGTCATCAATGTATGTAGAGGCATATGCTTGACATAGAGCTATAACTTTATTAATTAACAATTGAAAAGTAGCAACTGCCCCATGGATGCCAAACAACATCCTTTTAAATTCATAGCATCCCTCTGGGGTTCCAAAGCCTGTTTTTTCCTGGTTTTCTGTAGCTAATGGGATTTGCCAGTAGCCTTTTGTCATATCAAGAGTAGATATGAAGCTGGCTTATCCAAATGTCTTTATCATTTCATCAATGTGTGGCATAGGAAAGGTGTCAAATTTAGTGATAGCATTAATCTTGCAAAAGTCAATATACAATCAGAGGAAGTCATCTGGATTTGGTACCACTACAAAGGAACTTCTCCATTGACTTTGTGACTGTTATAACCCATCTGTTCTATTTTGGTTTTGACAACCACATGCAACTTTTGAGGTATCTACCTCCATGCCTCCCTGATCACCTTCGCTGGTGGTGTCTTGATTTTATGTACCACCCCTTTTGCTATCCCTTGGTTTATCTGAAATAAGCCACTGAACTCTTTCACCAATTTTCTTACCTGCATCTCTTGTGCCTCCATTACCTGAGTACCCACTTTGATGGTGAGCTTATCATCCACCCCACTCCCAGTGGCCTCAAAGCTAGCTCATCTGGGTAAGATGCCATCCAGAGGCCCTCTTGTTCTTTCTACAGCATTAATAGGTTCACATGGTAGATCCACTTCAGCCTTTTCTTGCCTGGTTGGAAAACCTCATAGTTCACTGGGCCCACCTGACAGCAGACCTCATATGGACCTTGCCAGTGGCCTAGGATTTTACTTTCATTATCAGGTAACATCACCAGCATGGTCCCCAACCTTGAACCTTCTTTCATGAGCTCTCTAGTCATAACATCCCCTTTGTTGTTCTTGCACTGCCTGCAAATTCTCACAGGCTGTCCGATGTGCTATCTCTAAACTTTCCGTCAAATCCATAATATAATGAGTCAGGTTCTTTTCTGGTGTTGCTTGATTGTCCTGCTTTTCCTTTACTAAATCCACCAGGACCTGGGGCTGGCATCTGTAAAGTAATTCAAATGGAGAAAATATGATAGATCCCAGAGGTGTCCCTGTATTACAAACAGTAAAGGCAGGACCAGTTGGCTCCACTTTGTCTGCTATAAACCTTTTCAACATCCCTTTCAAGGTGAGATTGAATCACTCCACCAGTCTGGGGGTAATAGAGAGAAGTTTGCAGCTGTTTCATTTTGAGCATCTCACCCATACCCCTCAGTATGCTGGACATGAAATTCACCTCCTGGTCTGTAACGATCTCTCTCAGTAATCTCACTTGTGTGAACACCTGCTGCAGCTCCTCTGCTTCCTTCTTTGCTGTGCACATCAGTATTGCTTCAGGAAACCAGGTGGCATAATCCATGATCATCACCAAGTACTGATGTCCTAAGCAGCTCTTAGGGACTGGCTCAATTATATCCATTGTGATTCACTCAAATGGTCACTCTATTACAGGTATCACCACTAATACAGCTACTGGGGAGGCTCCCCAGAGCTACCTGTTGGCACTCAAGGCAAGATCTACTATAGTCCTTTACTTTCTGGTGTACACCAGGTCAATAAAACTGTCTCAGTAACTGAGCCTCAATTTTGTCCCATCCCAAATGTCTACCCATACCCATAGCTCATGAACTACTCACACTAGCACCGTTCTATAGTGCCTGGGTACCAATAGTTGTTCCACTTTGTCCCCTTCCATGTTCCTCCACTGTACACAATATAACAAATAATTCCTTAACAAAAAGTGTAGTGAGGTGTTCATCAGTTTGGGATGCAGTATGGTGTTACTACCAGAGGTCCAGGTTTTCTATTTCCTACAGGGAAATGGATAAATACATGGATTTTCTCCTTTACCAGAAATGAGTTTCTCGTTTTAATGGAGAAACCTGTGGATTTTGAAGTTTTGCAAACAGCTCTCTGCAAGCTGACAGATTTCCATCCTTCAAGGGACTGGGAGGGAGCAGGAGGAGGGCTGTTAGGCAGGGGGTGCCACGTGCAATCTAGCTCCATCCTCTTTCAAACACCCTTTCATATGGCTGCCAGGCAGCTGGGAGAACAGCTCCCATATGTAAGTGGGGCATGGACTGAGACCTCCATAGGGAGGGAGGTTATTGACAGGGCAGGGCTGAGGTTGGGGCTGGGGCTGCTGCCCAGCTGGGTCGTGCATGGGGCTTGGGGTTTGGGGCCACAATCTGTGGCTGCAGGGTCCCGGTGGAGAGCTGCCACAGGCAGCTTGTCCATGGGGCAGGGGCGGGGCTGGCTCCCCATCACTATGTGCACTTCAGGGGAGGCAGGAGAGACCTGTGCCTTCCAGATTTGCATGCAGGATGGGTGTGGGCTGCCCACTGCAGGCTTAGACTCCCACTCTGCTGCCCTCCCCTTGGGCCTCCACAACCCAGCCAAAGTGACCCAGTTGGGCAGGGAGCAGCAGGGACACATGTGGATCTCCTTGCTGCTACGATCTCTGTGCTGCTCTGGCAATACATCCCCTACATGCACAGCACCTGCAACTCCACCTCTGCTGCTGCTGCACACGCAGGGGACACATCACCAGGGCAGCACTTAGCTCATAGTGGCAAGGAGGTCCCTGTGTGGCCCTGCTGTTCCCTGCAGGACTGGGTCACATGCACTGGGCTGCAGAGGCCCTGGGTGAGGGCAGTAGGATGGGAGCCCAAGCCCACAGCAGGCAGCTTGTGTTCGCCCCCACCCCATGCACGAGTCTGGAGCGCATGGGTCTCCCCTCCCCCTCAGGGAGTGAACACAGTGGTAGTGAGCTGCCCCCTACCACCACCACCACCCAAGCTTACAGCAGGCAGGAAGCAGTGGATGAGCTGGGCTCTGCTCTGCTGCAGCAGCTGCTGCCTCCTGCTGGGGGCAGGGGTCTGTGGACCCTGGTCCTATAGCCCTGTCAACTGGCCCCTTCTGGCAGGGTGGCCCCCTCTGGCAGGGTGGTGGGGAGGACAGGGGGCTTTGGATGGGGGCAAGGGGTACCAGCAGGGCCTGGGGCCGTAGAGGATAGTGAAGGGCACCAGCAGGGTGGGGGGGTGCTGTGGGAGAAGTGAGGGGCATGAGCAGGGCTGGAGAGGCAGTGGGGGTGAGGGGCCTTTCATTTTAATCACAGTTTTGGAGGTTTTATCAGAGAATTTGTGATTTTTTTAATTGGGGAAAACTAGGATCTCTGGTTATTACACTTGGTCACTCCTTCACAAAAAGTGTATTGGAAGCCCTCTTCCTGGGTCTGCTCTACCCAGAACTGTTCATACCCCATCAGATCTTCCAAATCTATTGTCTTGTCTGAGGTCCCATAGGTAGCCCCTTCTAATTCTTGACCTACAAATCCATCTTCAGGGTCTACTTGGCCCACCTCTTCCCCCTTTCTTTGTGGGTTGCTGCCTAATAGTGGTCACCACTTTCTAAAATGCACCCCCAGGATCATGGAGGATGGTAACCTGGCAGCTATACAGGTAGACACACTACTTTCTTGTTCCAGGACAATAAGTCAGAGCTTCATGAATTCATAGGTTCTCAGCTTTCCAAGTAAACAAGTGAGGGTCTTTGGCCCCACCATACTTCCTTGGGGTACTAGCCTCCTTTTCAACATCATCTTCACATATCCAGAGTCAACGATGGCAATCAGGGGTTTCCCTTCCAAGTGTACTTCAGTCAACAGGCAGAGGCTGGTTCTCTGGGTTTACCACAGCTGGCCTTGGGCCTTCATGCCATAACTGCAGTCCATTTTCTCTTCTGAATAATTCTCACCACACCACTCTTCCCCAATAGACTCCTCAATTGGAGAGTGCCCCTTCACAGCTATATGGCATGATCTCATACAGTGTTCTATTCTTCCACACTAATAGCAGGTGTCTTCACCACGCCTGGATATTCTAATCCAGTCCTGGGTCTTTTTTCTAACTTCCATGATCCCAGTCTGTGACAGGGTGCTATCTGGCTCATGGGTTAATTTCCCACTTAGGATCAATATTCCCCTGTCATTGGATTTCTCACCTGCCATGCCTTGGTGGAATTATTAGAGACTAAAGAAAAATGTGCCCTGGGGAAACTCTTCTAGCTGTTCTTTTCACCAGATTTACACTCTTCAGTCCATTGCCTCCTCACCTGCCTTAAGGTATACCTTGTCCAGGTCTCCTCCTACCCTACACCATGGTCCATCACTCACCCAGATGACACTTTCAATTATCACAGTCCAATGGTAAGGGCTTGATCCACTCACCTCTGCAAATTCACTCTTCAGATCTTGAACTGGAACTGTTTCTGTTGAAGTTCAACTTGTCCAGTTCATAAAAATAAAGCCAACACAAATTACAAACTAAAAGAGAGTCCTGAGCATGCCAAATTATCATTCTGGTACACGGTCAGTCTATGTCACATTTTCTTATCCCTCAGAGAACCACCCATTAGTTCGCTTAACTCAGCCAATTTGGCTTCCTCACTTCAACTTCATATACTGATTCCCAAGTTGATCAGCTGTTCCCCTGGCTGTTGTCAATTATGAACAGTCTCTCCTCCAAACAGTCAACTCCCCCATCAAACAGACTACTTGTAGGGCTAATTCCTTCGACCCATATGACTCAGAGTTCTTCACTCCCCAGTCCTGGCTCTTAGTTTTGCTATGGCAGCTCTATAGGCTGTGCTCCCTCTCCTAATTAGTGCTAGGGTTCTTTCCTCCTGTCTCCCTGACTGTAGAATGATGGGACTCTAATTGTCCTCTGTAGGGCTAATTCTCTGCCTCTCATGGCTCTCCCTTCTTACTCACACTTTCTCCATTTCTAACTTTCTATCATCGTTTGCAGAGCAGCAGTCCTACTGGATCACAGTATCAGCAGCAGGGGAGACAAACAAAGCATCCCTCTCCTGGCAGCTTCAAAGCTTCCATTTTCCTCTCATATGGTATGCCAGTGCCTCTATGTTGGCACCAAGTTAGTCCCCTGGGGGTTTTTTCTCCCTTTCCAGGGGGGGAATACCCCTCTCTGGTACCTTACAGGCTTTTCCTCCTCCCAGCGGCCCAGAACTCCTGGGATCTTCTGGGATTCCACTTTCCCCTCACTTTTGGACTGGGAAATGCCAGATTTAAAGGTCCCGTGTCTGTGCCTCTTTGCCAGTGGATTTTCAGGGCTGGCTCATCCATGGAGGCGAGCATAACAGGACCAAAACTTGGCTCCCTGTTGCACAGTCCAAGGGGTTTCAGGCTCCCTGTTCCCTGGTGGGCCAGTCCTCAACCTGGAAAAATGTCTCTGCTACTGCTTCCATCAAGGAGCGGGGTTGGTGCCTACTCACCCATCTTTGGGTCACTTCTGCCAGATCCCACAAAAACTGCTGATCTAAAATTTCCTCCTTGAACTTTTCATCTAGTTGCAGCTATTTATCTGCTGTTTCTTACAAGCTCTGGGCCATCATCCATGTCATTGTCTTTAGGTTCTTCAGCATTCCCAGCCAATGCACCAGTTGTAGCAGGATGAGGTTGGGCTTTGTATTAGCAACCTCTTCTAGCCCTCCACTCCTGCCTACCTGGCCCCTGAGCCCTTCCCCCTTACTCACCTGTCATGCCTTTGGTGTTTAAAAAAATAAATGCTGAGAGGTTGCCCCAGGACCCCAGGGACTCACTAGTCTAGATTTTAACAGTCTTTTCTTCTTACCTTAACACACAATGTCTTAAAGTCTCAATTCATGGCCTCTGACCACCCCAATAGCCATGTCCATGCCTTGAGGGTGCCAACAATCAGTCATTTCAATGGTTTCTTGTGCCAAGTCCAATCCCTTGCTTCTTCAGGCCTTTATGTCTTCTGGCCCCAGTTCCCGTCTCCTCCTGGTAAGTTTTCCAGCTTGGGCCCACCATGGCAGGTTCAAGTTTGTCCATGCCTCTCTGGCACTACCAAGACCTCCACCTGCTCTTTTCTAGTCCCAAAATCAGTCCTCTGCTAGGAAAATAAATGGAAAGTCTAGCTCCTCTTTTAACCCAAATGCACAGCTGCCTCCAGTGCCTGAAGGTACCTTGCTCAACTGCAGATCAGCAGTCCTACAGCTGGTGGAAAACTAGTCAGTCTATTTAACCAAATGAAGCCCACCTGGGTAACCCACCCCTGGGCTTCTCACTGCCCTGCTCCCGAAAGTCCAGTCCCCTACAGCATGCTTTCACTTTATCCCTCCTTGGAAGATGGCTCAGTTCTTCTGCAGGACTTTCTTTCTTGGCTGGACATCACTTTGATTTCTGTTTTTCTGCCACCTCCCCCACTTCTGAGCAAGCTTTTATCTTCCCATTATCACCTGTGGACAGTTCCTCACCAGACCCCAGGTTATAAGTCTTTCTTATCACCAGGTTAAAAAATGGATCCTTTCCTCCTCCCTCATGCCTGCTCTCTGGCTAGCGTTTCTTATCTCACCCATTTGTTTACTCACACAGTGACTGTTACAACGTGCCTGATCCTTTTCCATAATGGGGGGCCTCTGGCTTCCTATTACACTATCCTCTCTGTACAGAAGGAGCAAAAAGCTTTAAAGAATATATAAATATAGTGATTTTCTTTAAACCCATAAGTCTATTGTTCTGACATTTTATGAGATTTGTAGCTCAGTCCCTGACAGAAAAGGCAGAACAGATGCCGGTTTTTGTATTTAAATCTGAGTTTCAAATGGGTAGCTGTAACTGCTTGATCTAGTTATCAAATGAATCATCCATACACTTGTATATTCCCAGTTTTCCTACTACCACTTTGCAAGAGCTTTATCTAATAAACATCAACAGGGTAAAATCTTTTTTCCCCCTAGAATGGATCAAATCCTACTGATAAGTTCTTATGCAATTCTTCCTGGCCAAATGAAGGCAAAGCAGTGTATTTGATTGAGGGTTTTTAATCTGAAAAAGTTGACTATCTTTCACTGTACCTGCTTATGAGCATAGGCCTAGAAAAGGACCTCCTGAGCCATCAAGTCCAGTCTGGTATATTTTCAAGCAACAGTAAATGCACCTACACAACACACTACAGCACCATAGCATCCATTGGCAAAAACTGTGATGCTGCCACTACGTCACCACAGCAATGCATTCCCTCATTATACCATGTTGCTATTGCGAGGTAGTAGCCAAAAATAACCATGTGCAGCCAGCACAGCACAGTATGAGATGTTACTGCACTGTCTTTTTAGTACTTCCAAAAGGAAATACTAAATGAGAGCATAATAATAAAAGTCGCTGTATGGCTACATGTAGACACACCCAGTTTGTCCAAATGGGCCCACAAGTATACTTAGTAAAAAATAACCTACCACGTGCCACTAGAACAGTTGCCAGAAACCTACAGCCCATCGGCTAGATTTCGACCATGGAACCACAGTGAACATGGGACTTCAGTGGCATTCAGTGGC
The DNA here is from genome assembly GCF_052110815.1 of Crocodylus siamensis. Classification (NCBI taxonomy): domain Eukaryota; kingdom Metazoa; phylum Chordata; order Crocodylia; family Crocodylidae; genus Crocodylus; species Crocodylus siamensis. The sequence continues at coordinate 252,629,824 of NC_143395.1, forward strand.
AGGGGGCTTCAGCTGCAGGCACCCTCACCATGTCCTAGTGTCCAGCAGGTCACCCACCTCTGAGTTGGGGTGGGTCATTTTGGCCCACAGCCAAAAATGGTTGCATACTCCAAGAAGACAGCAATTGAGACAAAGCCACCGAAACACAATCAATAATGATGAGATGATAGACTGTGCTCAGCATATATTATTTTTTTCTTAGAAAACTTAAGCAACTAAGTTGGGATCCAGAATCAAAAATTCAAAAAAAAAACAACTAAACAAACATGTATTAACATGCCTGTGTCTTTTGGTGAGTAACAAGAAAACTCATGGTAAAATGCCTACAAAATGGTTAAAAAAATTGTGAATGAATAATCTCAAAGCTTGATTTTTCAGGGACTAAATTTAACAGAGGGAAATTATGTTAAGTTCAAAAGACAGGAGCCTTTCTAGTGTGAAAAAATATTTGTAGTACTTAAAGTACTTTTCAATGCAAAGATTATTATTGCAGCTTATTTGGACTAGATCCAATTCTGGCAGCTCTATAGCAATTCTTTGATTATGAATAAGCCCTTAGTCACTTATTATGGAGACAGTTTAACATTTTACTAAAATTTCTAAACCGCATAGCAAACTCTTTTTTCTTCAAATTACTAATTGACCACCACAGGGGAAATCCTCCTAAACCGATAACTCAACGTTCAAAAAAACAGTTTAAGATTAATCATAAAATTAATCTCATTCCAGAATTTAATCTAACCAAATAAGCTAAATCTAGGTACCTTAAATAGAAATGGCCTGGAACATCACTTGTGGCTCATGGTTCACATTTTTGAAAATCACATCACTTCTATTCAGGAACCTAAACACTTCTATTCAGAACCTAAATTAGGCATATGTTTTTATCTGAATAATATGCATGTATTTTTTAAAGCACAAAATATTTTCATGGAAAAAGAAGAAACGATAAAATAAACCAGGGTGGTCGTAAAATGTTGCCATTTTGTAAAAAAAAATCCCTCCCGCAAAATCTAAACAAATGTCCTTCAAAAATTTTAACCAGTCCTTAAACTGATTTAAAATCAGCCAAAAATACTACTTTTCACAAAACAGTTTAAATAGAAGTCTGTATTTTCAATCTGCTAAAGAATCAATTATATATCATTTACTATGTAGTTAAATGAATTAAATTTAATTATGTTAAATTAATTCCTTTAAGACCTTTTGGTTTTTATAATAATGTTGCCAGCTCTCAACATCTAATCACAGGTTGTTCAATTTTGGCTTGGGTTGAGTTTGTAATGATACCATAACCTCCAGCTTTCATGCAATTTTCAGCTCTAGTAATTGGCTGTCTTCCTTAATTTCCCAACCACTGAAGAAGACAAGCCAATCAGGTCTGCAACAGGTAATTTCTAGGACTGTGCAAAGCTTCGGTCCCTGATTCGATTCAGCAGAGATTCAGCCCAATTCAGTCGCCAAATCTCCAAATCTGAATCAAATCGAGGACACTTTAATCTCGCCGAATCGAATCAGAACTCTCCGAAGTGATTTGTAGAGATTCGGAAAGATTCAGAGGTTCAGACATAGACACAGCTTTAAATGTTTTTTCTACATTTTTTCTACTAGGTAGCAAGTGCTCATGAATGCTGCAATGCTGGGGTGCATGAGTATCCCACAGAAGCGCAGGGAGCTCCCCAGCATGCTCAGCAGCAGACCCAGAAGTGGACCAGAAATGCTTCAGGTCCACTTCTGGGTCCACCAGGGAGCACACGGGGGGAAGCCCCCATGACCCTCTAGCTTGGGAACTGGTGCCTCCTGGGTTGGGGGGGCACCCAGGGTCCCCCTGCAGCTGATCACTGAGCCAGGGAGGTGTGGGGGGCATTTGGGCAGGGTTATGGATTGAGAAGAGTAAACACCATTCTCATAAGAAGGGAGATGAACTGAGGAGGTAAAAAAATTCCTCCTTCTCCCTACCATCCTCCAATAAATGGGTTAGTCATCTCCACGTGTATCAGTTATGAGATACTTTACCCTAATCGCATGCTCAGAAACAGGTTAACTGTTTCAGCTGGGAAAAAATATATTCTTGAGGCAGGCAGTCAACAAGTAAAACTTTAACCCAAACAGTTACAGTTCTGCAAAATGTAACTGAAAAGAGGGTATCATGCTGAGAAATGTCCAGCAATATTTATAATGGGCAGTTCTAGCATCCTTGCCTTCAAAAAGAAAATACTTACAACTTGCATTTTATTGTAACACCTAGGAATGTAGGACCAGGGCCAAAATAACCCTTTAGTGGGCCCTAGGCAAACAAACTTGTGGGCCTGGGCCGGTCAAGACCCCCTCCCCATCCCAGCACTGCCACTCACAGGGAGCGGGGCTCAGAGCCACTGGTAAGAAATAGCTGCTGCTGTGGTGAGGCTGGTGGAGGGGAGGGGAAAGGAAGGGAGGCATGCTGCCACCATGGAGAGAAGGGCCCTGGGCATGTGCTAGTTTGCCTATGCATTAATCTGGCCCTATATAGGACTGGAAGGCAACTTCTAAGACAGGGCTATCCAACTGGCAGCCTGTGACCACACACAGCCTGTAAGGTCTTAACATGCAGCCCCCAGCTCCCACCCACCCACTGCTGCCCCTAATGCTCCAGCTTCAGCAGCAGTTCCTCGTCCCTCCCCTGGCTTCTGATTCAAGCAGAATGGAAGAGCACAGCCAGCCCATGGTCTGGAGCACCAGTGTAGCGCAGTGCCACAGGGAGCTCCCAGGAAGCTGAAGGTGAGATGGGGTACCGTGCCATGCCATGCAGAAGGCACCCACCCAAGTGCTCAGTGCAGATGAGTGGAGGGTGCCAGCCTGCACACAGTGCAGCAGGGGTGGGGTGGAGGGAACTGCAGGGTTTGCAGTCTGTAGTGGTTCACAGGCCCAACCAGTGCTGCCCCTGCCGGCCCAGCCCATAGGGCATGTGGCACCTGGCCCCTTTGAAGTTGGACTGCCATGTTCTAAGAGACAGAATTTAGTCCCATGCTATCATAGCTGTCCACAACAAATAATCTGTTTCATAAATCAGTCAAGCTCTATTTTAGGAGTTTTACTGGGCTAAAGAAGGAGAAATCATTTAGTTTCCTTTCCTGTGATAGGGTCTCCATTCTCCTAGTTATCCTATGAACTTTTCTCTGTACCTATTTCAATTCTGAATTCATCTTTCTTGAACATCAGTTATCAGAACTGTACACTGTTCCAGATAAGGTCTTACCAGTGCCTGGCACAATAGCATTAACCATTCTCTATCTCTACTGCAAATACTTTGGCTGAACAATCTGAGGCTTGCAACTGCCCTTTTCACAGCTGCAGTGCATTGCTAATAGGCATCCAGTGGTCAATATGCTCCAATACTTCTCCTCATTTGTTTCCAACTGCTAAGTTCCCACTGTACAGCACACACTTTCTTTATGAATCCCTAAATTAATGTCCTTGCATTTCAGTCTGAGTACATTTCTATCATTATTCAAGATCAAACCTTTCTTCCTGTGTGAGAGCTTGATAGAGCAAAACCTATTTGGAAGGGTAACAAGATAACAAAAGAAGATTCTTTCCTTCATACCTGATAACTACTGAAGGAAATCAGAGCTATTTCTGGATAGAGCTGCTCAAAAATGTATTTTCCCACCAAAAAGATAAATCAAAGGAAACATCCACTTTCTAAACATTTCAACAGAAAAATATTTGTTTTTCAAATATGGGAATTTTCCTCACACAAAATGTCCATTGTGTTATGTTTCAAACAACACATAAAATCAATTTTCAGTATGAATAAGGCGTTCCCCCTCTTTTTGATGTTTTTAAAACTTTGTATCATTTTTTTCAGTTGGAAAGTAAGAGAGATTTTTTTAAATAAAAGAAAAGAATGCAAAGACCAAAAATTGAAAATCTTGAGTTTTATCAGAACCTTATTTTCTCATAGAAAATATTTTCTCTTGAAAAATTTCAGACTTCTCTTTTAGGTCTTTTACCCAAAGTTCTGTGACAGGAAGCATTTTGGATGTTTTTAAGTTGGAAAGTTATTCCTGCATATATCCTATCATTGCTTTTAAAATGGTAATTTGTGGTTTACTTGTTCTTTAAAAGTTGCATGCAACCTACTCAAAACAAAAACACATCTTTTCATGTGCAGAAGATCTAGAGTTACACAAAAGTTATATTTTTTCATATAATTTAATGTGTATCCCTTTTCCCATTCATCCATGGCTAATTCTCTATAATTTTGCCAGTTCAGTGTTCATTTCCTATAACATTTCACCAAAGTAGCAATTTTTTGCATCAGAAAAATATGTGGATAATTTGTCAGTGTGGAAGCTATCTTTTATAAGAATGGCATATTTTTCACTGGAAAACATGATTTATTTTTTTTTGTAAATAATGTTCCAGGGTTCTTGGAAAAAACTACTTCCTGTTTTGAAACAATTAGCAATATTTTTTTGTAAAAAAATTGTCTCATTTAATTTTTTTAAATAGTTTTAACTCAATTTTTTCAATGTACATTTTTTGCAGTTTAATGTCTTCCTTTTTATTACTTACCCAGTGATCATTATCACAATTAAAATCTAATTCTCAGTTTCTCTCCAAATCTCTTTTTCATTCAGTTTATAATTAAAATACTGGTATAAATATTTACTCTAAGTTAAAATCCCATAAAGAGTTCCCATAAAGAATTCTTAGCTGAGAACATTTTCTCTTCTTGGAATTATGTAAAGGAAGGTGAATATCTTCAGAGTTAAATTCAAATTTAGTTTACAATTTTAACCCTATATTTAGTAAAAAGAAAAAAAGACTTGCATAAATTAAACTTAACATGTGTTTCTTTTCTAAAAGCAGGAAAAGAAAGAATTCCAAAGGTAGTGTAAGAGAATAACAGAAAGATTTAAAGGAAAGAAGGGCAATGTGAATCCTAAACAAAATAATAAGCTTGCCTTGAGACAGAATTTTTTTGAAAACTTTGGACCATTGTATACAGAATTCCAGATTACAGCACAGTACAAAAAGTGGTATTTGTTACTTCTGGTGCACTCCCCACTATTTTTTTTTTTTTTTTAGTGGGTAGACAGTATTGCTACAAATGTCTTGAACTAAAATCTCCACAGGTTTTAGGTTGTTGGTCCTGTTAAGGAGTTGTACTGCGGACTAATTTTCAGTAGGCATGCAGAAAATTATTTAGTAATTAAACATGGCTGCTTTGCAAAATCTGCATGATTTGTGTTATACAAAATCTATGGAAATTGATATGGGTGGATGCAGGGGGAGGTGCAGCCATACCCTACATCAGCTGTGCATGTGCAGCGAGCTCTCTAAGCTGACCAGTTTGTGAACATGGTTACTGCTGGAGCCTGCACTGGCATGGCTCCAGAGGCTAGGGAATGAAGGCCACTGCTACTCACCCCCTCCCACCCTATGGGAAACCCTCTGAGTTCTGGAGGCATGCCAGAGTGTTCCATTCAGAACCATGCTGACAAGCCAGAGAATTCAGTGTGTGTGAGCCATACAGCTTAAAGAGGGGGCTGCAGATGCACCACCCTCCCCCCCCCCACACACACATATATCCCTGGATCCATCCTGGAAATTATGAGGATGTAGGATATGTAGAAAAGTGGAAGTACATGGACAGGTGGGTGACAGGGATAAAGACAGATGTCCGAGAACCCTAGTTGCACCCCATGATGTTGTACCACTTCCAGAGATCTCCTTAACCTTTACCTCCTGCCATTCTTGTCCAGAGCCTCCTCCTCACTGAAGATTATTCTTCAGTAGCAGCTAGAGCATAGCAGCTAGAGCATAGCTGCCAATATTTGTGTGGTTCTGCTCAACATTGGACTAGCTGACCTCCTGATGTCTCTTCCAACCCTAACTTTCTATGGTCTTTTTATGTGGTATATTTACACATATGTAAATTTGATGTTACAATTTGAGTATTTTCCCATTATAGGTGTGTCCAGATGAGTGTGCATGTGTTCCTCCAGGAACAAGCATACCACAACCCCCCACACACAATATACAAGAATTTAAAGAGTAAGACTTTATTTTTGAGTTATTATGCAATCACTTCTATGTACAGTACACAAACACAAATCATTACAAAATTTTTTTGTAATAAAATTAAAATATGTTATAGTAGATGTTTCACTTTTAGTATATGATCTGGTTTCTTTTTGGTTCCAAGATGGCAACCCTCCCCTCCCAAAAGCAGTATTTCGGGAATGGGGGGGCAACGGGAGGGACTTCCAGTGGCAAAGATCCAAAATTAGGAGAGGAACTTCCAGTCCTAAGATAGTGACGAGGGGGTGGGTCACCTGTCAAGGGGTGGGCCTTCAACAGCTCACCAACAGCCTTCAACAGCTCACCAAAACCCACTAAGTAGCCCTCCAGCCAAAACAATTGTCTGTCCCGGTCTACAACCATGCAGTTCAGCCAAACATCATGATGCTTCAGTTAAAGAAGTGATACATCTAACACAGCGGTGCTCACATCTTTGACCCCATGGGCAAGGTGAATGGCATGGAGCCAAACCTTGGGTCAGATAGGGTCCTGTACTGCCCCCATGCATCAGGATTGGGCCCTGGGGCCCTGTGCCACCTCTATCTTGCCAGAGCCCAATCCCAGCTGGACAGGGGCAGTGCAGGATTCTAGGAACTGATCCTGGCACATGGGAGCCAGAGAGGGTTGGTGAAGAGCCCCAGAGTCCAATCCAGACTAGAAGGAGCTGGAGAAGGACTCTGTGCTCTCCCCACCAAACCAAGATCAGACTCCAGGGCTCTGTGCTGTCCTTGCCCAGTCAGGATTGGGCTCTGGGGGCTCTAGGCTGCCCCCACCCAGATGGAATTTGAGTCTGGGTGCTACATAGTGCCTCTGCCCAGACCCCACACCCCAGGATTGGGCCCCATGCCACCCAGCATGCCCAATCTAGAGTGCAGAGCTATGGCACACAGGGCTTTCCACAGGATCTGTGGGCTGGGTTGCACAGTGCTGGTGGCCAGATCTAGCACAGAGGACAGGGGTGGAGCCCCCTAATTTAGAAAAAGGAGCCACTCAAATCCACGGAGCTGAAGAGACAATATGCAAAGGTCCTTTAAGGTTGTTAGGAAACGAGGTTAGCTGGCCAAAAAAATGAGGATAACTGAGGGCTGACATGTAACAGTGAGGGAAGCTGGTAGAAACTATGGGAAGCTGAGACTATGAAGATGTCTCAGAAAACAGAGGAAAGATTTGGGAAAGGTTAATAGCTGGGCTAGCCGTTTTAGGAAAAGAAGCTGAGGAGAGCTAGGTTTCACAGCTCAGGTGTCCAGAGGTATAGCGCATTGGGAGGAGTGATGGGACAGCTTATTTTCTAAAAGAGTTGGAGTATAGTGGGCAAGAGAAGTTGAGGATAACTAACTATTACAATTTTAAGGAACACTTCTCCCAATCCCACTGTTGCAGGTTCACCATTGAGTAAAAAACAACTATACTATTCATTGTCAGTTGTTTGGTCTATCCCAACCAGAAGGAATAAAAGGCAGCGTACACAAACCCAAAGTTCTCATGAAATCATACATCTCCTTATATATAAATTATTCCTTGATCCATGCAATTACACACTAACATGGCTGACAGCTAGATATTATTCCTTCCTCTGGCATATTAGTGCATTACCATTTTAAACTATTTTCTACATTTTTGTCAGCTTCCAAATCATCAAGGAAGCTGCACTCTGACAAGATCCTGAATAGTGAGAGTAAACAATAACCAATTCTTAACTACTTAAGAATTTGACACCCCTCCCCACCAGTCATCCTAGGTAGGGTTGTGCAAATTTGATTCAGCAGAGATTCAGCCTGATTCAGTGGCCACATCTCTGATTCCAAATCAAATCAGGAGGCCCTTTAATCTCTCCGAGTCAAATCAGAAACCTCCAAATTTATTTGGAGAGATTCAGAAAGATTCAGCAATTCAGACATAGGCACAGCTTTAAATGTTTTTTCTACATACCTCAGGGTACCAGGCGGCTCATGAATGTTGCAATGCTGGGGTGGATGAAGTGTCCCACAGGAGTGCTGGGGGCTCCCCAGTGCGCTTAGCAGCAGACCTGAAAGTGGACCAGAACCACTTCCAGTCCACTTCTGGGCCTACCAGAGAATGTGCTGGGGGCCCCCCACACTGCCCCCAGGTCAGTGACTGCTGCCTCCTGCATCTGAGGGGATACCAGGGTCCCCCCATGGCCGATCGACAAGCCAGGAGGCATGGTAGAATGCGGGGGTGGGGCCACGCACTCCCCAGTGGACCCAGAAGTGAAAGTACTTCTGGTCCACCAGTACTTCTGGTCTACTTCTGGGTTCACCACCAAGCATGCAGAGGGTCCCCCTGCACTCCTGTGGGATGCTCCATCTGCCTCACCATCTCAGTGTCCACAAGCCATGCCTGGTACCTCAAGGTACGTAGAAAAAACATTTAAAGCTGTGTCTATGGCCAAATCACTGATTCTACAATTCTGAATCTTCAGATTTGGATTCAGTCATATCAAATTGGGGACAGTGATCCAAATCAATGAATCAAATCACTGTCCCAGATTCAGGCCAAATCTGAATCAAATACTGCCCATTTCACACACCCCTGTTCTTGATCATTCATTGTTACATTCCAGCATGGGTCTGATCATCAGAGAACACATAAACTTGACTGACAGCATTGAGTTCAGTACTTCAAGTGACTTTCCCAAAAAAAACCAGGGAAAGGATATCAGTACTGCTTTTTGGCAAAATAGCCTACTGAATAGACTCAGAGGCCACATCCAGATGAGTACAGATGTTTGATTCCCTGGGAACAACTCTCATGGCACACCTTGTGCTGCTGCTAGTTGTCCCTGGGGAACACTAGGGTCCTTTGGTACATAGCAGGTTACCCTGGGTGGGGTGGGGGAGGCTGGGGCCAGCAACTGGGGACTGGGAAAGCTGCAGTCTTGAAGCTGAAAACTGAAGCCTTGCTTCAGGGAAAGCTGAAAGTCTTGCTTGAAGCTGAAAGCTGAAGCCTCGCTCTTGAAGCTGAGAGCCTAGCCAGTAGCCGGAGCATGACTCAGGCCAGCCAGGCTTTTGGGTGCTGTGCACTGCCTCTATATGCACCATCCACTTTCTTTCTGTGCCTGTTTTTTTGACCCCGGGATCAATTGCTTCTTCAACCTGAGTGGAGTTCAAATCCACGTCTCACTTCTCAAGAGACTGCCCAGCATAGCCCAAAACATAGTGGTGAAGATACTTTCTGATAAGTGAAAGATGTGATCTTGAACCCTATGGCTGGATCCAGACATGCAGGTACGCATGGTCCATGGCACTTCAAATTTCTTTGCAGCACTACAAACTGCATGCCTGGCATGTTAAAATGTGTTCCACTACGTAAATTTGCAGCACAGGGGCAAAATTTGCTACTGGGAAATCCTACTAGCAAAAAAAAATGCCACAAAAAAAGCAGCACTGCACATGCTACAGGAGCGCTGGCAGCCATGGAAGCTCAGTCCTCCAGAGAGATGCTCTGGCTGCAGGCCAGAGCACCTCCTCTCCTTTAGTTCTGCCCAGCTCCTCTAGAACAGCAGAAGCTGGGAGAAGTGGGGAAAAGGGCAGTTTGTCCAGAGCAGGGCATTTTGCCCCACACCAAAGCACACGTGCAGAGGCATGCACAGCAGCAATAAGTAGCAGCACAAATGTGTGCTGATATTTTTGTCACAGAAAGTGCATGCCCAGCATGTGGGGACACAACCTACGAAGCTAAAGAAAGATTTAAGCCTAGGTCTCTCACTTCCTAAGAGAGCTTTCAACCATGAGCTATTATGCAAAAGGTCAGCATTAATACTACCATGCACTATCCTTTAAAAGATAAAGTCAGACATGAAAGGATAATATTCGATAGAGGTTTCAGGATGCAAGTCCCAGTTTCACAGAAGCCTCTAATTCTCTCCCTTTACAGTATGAAGAACTTAGCTATCTAAACTGGGCTTGTATATCCTACTTCCAGAGCTAGACTTCTAAATGTTAGGTGCAGGAACACTCAGTCACCTAATCTAAGACCTTATTTGGATCTATCTAGAAATGTCACTGTGTTTTGGTATTTAGATCTTATCTTTCATGTAGTATCAAAAAAATGTATACAACTTTCTACTATAATGGTTCCACAAGTAAACCATTTAAGACAGGACAGTAGGTTCAAAACACTCAGATAATTTTTAACTCTGAACTTTTTAGATATTTCTGGGTGATTTCTCCTATTCATTTATCAACTCACAGTAGGGGTTTGGCAGCATAGGTGTATCCAATAATCCAGGTGCTTATCTTAATATTTGTAAGTTTCTTTTATATTGAAATTCATCTAAAAATCTCATGAGAGCATTTCTCACTAGATCTGGTATTTTCTGTTGTGCTGAAAATATTAAAAGGAATAGTTTTTCTTGAATTAATTGTTAGTTTTTGTTCTAGCCAGCAGGTGCACAATTAAAAGGAGAAAAAAATACAGTTGAGTACTGTTTTCTAAGTCTTTAGGAGTGAGTATAATGAGAGATTTTATAACAGGTCATTTCTTGCTGTTTGTCAATCACTTTGCTTACTGTCCAAAATTAATAAGAAAAATACTTCATAAAAGTGAATATTCTGCAGTGTTCATTGTTTTCATCTCAGTAAAAATGAGACTGTTTCAAAAAGAAGTTAAAAAACCCTAGGATGATATCTGCACATTAAAAGAAGAACTTTGGCAATGACTGTATCAAGTTTCAGGTAACAACCATATTTGGATTAGGAGTTTTTCCATTTTCCCCAGAGAATGAGACTTATATACTGCATGAATGTACAATTAGACTTCTGAGTTTCTCCCCATCTTGAAAGCTGTTGTGCATCCCAAGCCAAAGCTAATTTTCACTGTGTCTGTACTGAAATGGGTATACAAAACAGAACTGAAAAATCTGATTAATACTACTAGCAAAAGTGTGTACTAATCTATTATATCCAGACGACCATTAGGTTATTTCCAAGATGATGTCATTTGTAGAAAAAAGAATATAATAGGGAAATTTAAACACTAAGGTACATTCCCAGTTTATAATTTTGTGCTCATTATTTCATTCTCTCATGTCCATCCATTTTGAGAGATCTTCAAATACTATGATTCTGTGTGCAGGATAGAAATAGATTAATAAATTATTATTATACAAAACAAACTACATATATATTCCCCTTAAGAAGCTCATAGGCACAATGTAATTATTTGCTGGTGCCATTTTTTCATTAATATAAAGTATATTATAACATGTAAATATGAATTATAAATTAATATAAATATATTTATCCAAAATCCCAAAATAAGATTTTACTTTTGTAATAGTTTTTATATACAGATGCAATAAGATGTTTGCCCCTGTAGCAGGTTTTGCGTTATGCTTAGCTCAAAAGGCTTTCAGCGTTGCACAGTTCTTATTTCCTGGGCATACTTGCATCTCAGGAACCTTCACCAATACAAATCAGCACTCCATAACACAAATTGGCATTCTCCATACAGGGTGCATTCATAGTCCTGTTCTCCTCTGGGTCTGAGAAGATGCATCCAGCTCACTGCTGCACCCTCCTCACTACAGTCCTCCTTCTCAGTTTAGCTCTGACTCATAGTCCTGTTGTAGTGCAGTTGTTTCCAGCCTCTCAGCTTTGGGTCTCTTTCCAGACCCCAAGTAATAGCCTGGCTTAGTTCTTTCCCCACTAGCCTAGCTCCTTTCTCCTCCCTGTCTCTCCAGTTTCTCAAGTCTCCTCTCTCCTCCTAGCTTCCTCTCTAGAAGCCTTTAACTTCCTGTAGCCAGTTGATTATCATTCTCAGCTGGCCCAACCCTCCTAGGCAGCCTGCAATGAGTGCCTACTGCCTCTGTCTGGGCTGTAGCCCTTGCAAGCCTGCAGAGTGCTATAGTTAAAGGTATGCAGTCTGCTGCAACCCTTTATCAGCTATCCTGCTACAAACCCATGGAAAGAGACAGATGCCTTGTCATCAGTGAGAAAAAAAGTCTGTTTTCAAGTCATGTATTAGCTGACATAGTAATTCACACAAGCTGAAATCAAGGCAAGGCAGTACAATTTTAATATACATTAGCAACTGGAGAAAAGCTGAGGTAAATATGTCTGACTGAGCAGCAAAGAATGCTGGGGTCTAACAACCCCAGCTAGGTGATTATCCAGCCTCCTTTTGAAGACCCCCAGGGTAGAAGCGAGCAACACTTCCCTTGGAAGTTGGTTCCAGATCCTAGCCGCCCTGACTGTGAAGTAGTGCCTCCTGATATCTAGCCTGAATCTACTCTCACTCAACTTATGGCTGTTATTCCTTGTTACTCCTGGTAGTGCTCAGGGGAACAGGGACTCTCCCATTGCCTGCTGCTCCCATTTACTGTTGCTCTGGTCAGAAGAGTAGGTTTCAGAGGCTGCGAGAGTTATAAATTGGCCTTAAAGGTCACAATTGTAATTGGTTTTGATGCCTCTTTAATGGATTTAAATTAAATATTTTTTCTTTTTTAGAAAAAAATGTGATCTATCTACTAGGGCTGTGCAAAGCTTCACTTGCTGATTTGATTCGGAGGAGATGCAGCCCAATTCAGTGGCCAAATCTCTGAATCCGAATTGAATCAGGAGACCAATAAAAAGGTCCAAATCAATCCAAAGCCTCCAAATCAATTTGGAAAAACATTCAGAGGAGATTCGGTGATTCAGGTAGTCCCCACTTGCCACCACAGGGAGCTGGACCCAGACTCCGTACCGATAAGTAGTGGGCGGAAGGGGGCTGGAGGGGAGGGAGGGGAATATGGGGGGATCCCCACCAGGCCTCGTCCCCTGCCTGCTCCCCCAGCCCTCCTGCCCCAGGGCCCCAGCACTTCAAAAAAAAAACAACCCCTGTACTCATTGGTTGCTGCAGCGACTGTTGGGGCCTCTGGGGGTCATGGCAGAGCACACCCTCACAGCACAGAGCAGTGGAGGGCAGCAGGGATTGCCTGGTAGGAGCCAGTGAGTGAGGGACTTCTTAAAATTTTTTTAAAGGAGCCGGGACACTGGGGCCAGGCAGGGCAGCCATTGACGGGGCTCGGAGAATGGGCGTGTGATGGGGCCTGTTTGATGGAGATTCAGCCGACTTGGTAGTGGCCAAATCTCCAAATCAGATTCAGCCAAATCAATCTGGGACAGTAACTGGAATCACTGAATCAAATCACTGTCCCCCAAATCAGGCGAATCCGAATCCATAGCAAATACTAGCCGCTTTGCACAGGCCTACTATTGACTCATTTCTAAACAAAAAATATTAGTATTATGCTGCCTGGAGATCCCAATCAAGATGAAAACTCATTGTGACAGATGCTGTCTAGACAGAGATGTCCCTGCCCCAGGGAGCTGATACTCAAAGAATATAAGCAGCGTATTTCAGTACACTTGACACTTCATGTAAATATTCAGTTAGTAGCTTTGTCCTACACTTGCCCTGCTAGAACATCATGCACCTAATGGGGCTTGAGTTAGAGTCCTGACTAATGACCACTAGAGGCCTTTGTGGCCCTGAGCCACTTTGGAATAATATGCCAGAAGACAAAACAGCAATAAAAAAGGATCAAAAAGAGGATCTGACTTATGGGAAGGGAGACAGGTAAGTGGAATAAGGATAAGAAGAGCAGGTAATGGAAATTAAAGGGGGGGCGGGAAATGCTGAAAAGGAACAGGAACAAAATACAGGAAGATACCCTATACTTCCTTCATCTCCTACAACCCCCAAGATCTCACTGCTACCATCACAAACTGCCTCTATCCTTCAAATGAAAGAGGTCCATGTTACAGATGTAAACATACTGGATTCAGATCTTGCTGACAAACTGTTTGGTAGGGAAGTATTGTATAATAATAATTGCAATTACACAGACAACCATAATTCCACCATTGATTAGGTCTTGAGTACTTGACTGTGCACATTCCTTGATCTTCTCACTTGTGTGTGTGTATGCAAGTAAAAATTGAGATATGCAAACCTAGCTGTGTATTTGGAGGGGAAAGGGAGAATTTGACAACAATAATACCATGATTTTTAAGACACTCTATTTCATAGAGACAAACAATTATGAGGGGTACTGGATCCCAAATCATGTCTTCTGAAGTCAAAATTATTGCAACTTTTATTTAGCTGAAAATTTAATAATGGAGTGTGCCCTCAGAACATTGGAATGGTTTTGTGCACCTGATCTATCAAGATGCAATGACTTAGTAATCCACTTGGTGTTTGAGGTCCTTCAACAAAACATTTGATTCCCATTTCAGAGAAATGTACCCTTGTTCTTGTACTTACCAAGTTTCTAGTTCACTTATTTCCAAGCTTGTCAATATTGGCCAGTCCAGCTGCTCTTCATCAAACTTGCCTCAGAAGTATTTCCAGGAAAGTATCTCCAAGCCTGCTCCAAGGAAAAGAGCCCTAATGTAATCACTATTTCTATTACAATTATTAAAGTAGCCCATGTTGAGATATAAGAATGGATAGGAAAAAGTTTAGAGATGGAGGTCAGCTGGCTTTATCTGCAAAAGCTACGATAATAATCCAAAGGACTCCCCCAACAAGGCAAGTAGATGAAAGGTGTGTGTGGTGGTAGCTGTTGTATTTTGGAGATGATCCCCTTGCTTAGAAGACAGAGGCTGGGAATGGGGAGATTGTCCATCAGTTAAGTTAGAGACGGATGTAGGGTCTTGGGTCTGCTCCAGAATAGAACCTGTTATGTAGTTCTTCTCCTTCACATGTGCCTATGGTTACTGAACATGGTGATCATAACCGAGGAGAGCTGCGAGGGGGCCAAGACCCCAAGGGGCCAGGGTCGGGCGGGGAACCCCGGAGTTCCGCCCGACTTCCGGGGCCCGACCCAGAAGTTTGGCCGGGGGCTTAACGTTTCCCAGAACTCGGACCGGGCCGGACCGGGACTGGCCCAGGAGAATAAAAGGAGCCCACCTACCCCAAGCGGAGGAGGACGGAGGCTCCAGCTGGAGCCTGCCGTGGGAGCTGCGGAGCCGGGAGTCGCGGAGCCGGGAGCCACGCGGACGGAGCCGGCGGCGGCGGCGCAGGGAGCTGCGGAGCCCAGGACCGCACCGCAGGAGCCAGCAGGGCCGGGAGCTGTGGGGCCCGAGGCAGTAGCGACTCTCGACGACCCAACGGTAACAAGGGGGCCGGCGGCCGCCGCGCCTGAGGAGACCGGGACGAGAGGTTCGGATGGAGGGACCCTTCTCCGGCGGCTGCGGGCCGTTTGGCCGCAGAAGAAGACCCGCGGGCAGGGAGATAAGCCTCATAACCCCCCCTGGGTCTTGAGAGACAATCCATAGGGGTAAGGACACCCCAGACCTAGAGGAGCTAGCTGCACCTGGGTACACTAGGTGCTGTGAGGACTCCTGGTGAGGGTCCGGCAGTGCGAGGGCGCCCCCCCCCCCCACTGCAGGACTAGGACACGGACAAGGGAGCCCCTGATGGAGGCTAGTCCCGGAGGACCAGGCGAGGGTGTAGGGGAGGAGGAGCCCTCAGGACCCCTGGACCTTGGAGACGAGGTACCCCATCCGGACCGCCAGCTTCCCCGTACGGGTGAACCCCCATATTCCATCAAGTCGTGGCAGGCGAGATCGGCGGAAGCAGGAACGGCCCGTCACGTAACCCCTCCTCTCCAGGGGCCGTCCGGGGATAGGGGGACTCACGGTAAGTGACGCACCCCCCTCCCCTCACAAGAGCATAATGAGAGAGATGTTAAATGGGTAGTCAGATAGATAGAGGGAGAACCAGGAGAGGACCATATTTTGAAAGTTCTAAAGTTTTCAGAAGATCTAAAGGATGACTGACTCCTCCAAAGCAGAAAGTAAGTAAAAAAAAGGAGGTGAAGGAAGTAAAAACATTCAAACTTGGATGGAACTGCTAGCATGCAGTAAAGTCCCATTCCATTTTCCTCATGGTAACTTATTTATGTGTCCTGAGAGTGCCCTGAGAGTTACAGAGAAATCCTGAACATCAATAGAGAGAAGGTTGTGGAAGACGAGGGTGAAAAATTCAACATCACAAGACGTAGTATGGGCAAGGAGACTGGCACTTAATGTTGACTGGATCCCTGGGGAGTGCTTCAGAGAGTGGTGTGTGTGAAAATATAGAGCCTGTAGCTACGATGGCACAATTGCAGAAATAATAGTAAAGAAATAATACTAGAGAAATAATATGCTAACAATATGGCAAGTAGAGAAGAATAGTAGAGAAGAAAATTCCCATTCTTTATATGCTTCTTTTTAATTTTCATACCAGGGCTTGTTAATGAAAACTTACCTAAAGTGGTATCCAGCAGAAAGGTGGAATGACTCTCCTCCAGTGGGGTCGGGTTCACACTGAACAGGAAGAGTCCAAAAGAGACACTTTAAGCCAACTTGGCCTCAAGAATCAGGTCTTGTGTATATAATATTACATCATGATATGGTATTTTTTGCAATATAAAAAAGGATGCAATATAATGTGATGCTGCGGCTAGTAAAGTGACCAAAACCCTGGTTGGGGCCAGGCCACAGCCCCTCACCTCTCACAGCTGGATTGGGGCTGGGATAAGGACAAGGCTGAGCTCTCCCATTTCTGCGCAGCAAGATCAGGTTGTGCCACACCTGCTGTATCAGGCCTTCTGATGGATTGACCAGGCTCCACCCATCCAACCCAGGGGACAAAAATGTTGAGCACCACTGCACCAACAACAACCGATAAGAAATTTCTAACTTCATTTAGTGCATCAGACATGAACATTCTTACTTCCATTTTGAGACAGAGAAGCAGAAACTACCAGTACTATGGCTACTCCATTAGTTGGTTATTAGAGTGTTATGAGAGTTAAACCTAAAGACTTATCTTGTCCAAGAACTTTACTATATCACCTTCTCAACCTGCTCAAGCTTCACTGTCTTAACAAGACCAAAAAGTGGCTCATTATTAAAAGAAGTGTGACACAATAATATAATTGCACAGTATTTTGGAGTTATCATTAAGTATTTAGATTTTTTTAAACAAAACTATAGTTTCAAACTTTCTCCTTCATTGTGTGCCTAACATGTACTGTCACAGGATGCTAGGAATTCATATACATTTTACACTTTGCATTTTAATTTTTTTCAAAATCTTTTTAAAGCTATTAACAGCATTTAGTCGTGTGCAGTTTTATTTTCAACTGCTTCAAACATCCTTTTCAGTCATAATCTATGTATGCTGGCCTCTATGAAAAAATTAACATTTGCCATTGTTACCAATTATGTCTTTTTTTAAGTAAAAGTACAAGGGATAGGCAAAGTACTGACCTCTCCTTAATACTGTAGCGATAATGTTGATGGATAATGATTCCTGTCAATTGGTTGATTTATTCTGCACTGTGTACCAAGTGATACAACTCATCTTAGTGTAGAACAACAAGCTTATGAGGCTGGTTACAGAAGCAGATTCAGAAAGGAGGGTACAGAAGCATGGTCACACTTCCTTTTGGCTGGTGGTGAACATGAGCTCTCCTGCTTCCACACAGCTACGAAATGAACATTACTATTTCCATTTGGCCCCCACAGTTTGATGCCAGTATCTCCTTAGGATTTCATACATGGATGGAATCATCCAACAGAAGGCACAGTATTCAACATCATCAAGAATGCTGCATGTTACATAACTGGAAAAAAAAACAAAAAACCCCCCAGTCTTTATTTTGACCGCCAAAATGGCCATCCTGGGAGGATTACAAAGATTAGTGAATGAAGAAACATTTAATTTGAATATCTGTATAAACAAATTTAAAATATTGCAAATAAAGATAGCATGGTTGCTTATCTTCTGAAAATCAGAGTGGAGAAAGCTGCATGCTCAAAGCCAGAGCTATACCTCATAATAGGACTTGGGGGTTGTCTACCTCAAAGATGCCTTCCGTTCTGAAAAATGCTGTTGGTTCCAGGGAGATTCCCTCAGATTCAACTGAGCAATGCCACTGAAAATAGTCAGATCTTTCAAAACAGAAGAAATTGTATAAGTGGGGCTACTGCATTTGTGCAAGATTGGGGTACAAGACAAACGTATTCTGAGTCATGTACAAGACATGCATATACACTTTTTTACAAAAGTTATTAGAACCCAGTCCTGAAGAAGGCTGAGCTCTCCCACTGGAGCCAAGATATAAAGCAACTGGCATGAATCACTTTCTATTATCAGTGTATTTAGGTATGAAGTTTGTCATACAGGATCATGCCTTTATTGATCACCCCAGTGAAAATGTTTTGAATTCTAGAAGTTTGAGGTAGGCCTGTATTTGAAAATGTTTCCTATGCTTCTTTAAGAGAGGAAAGCAGCAGGCTAGAACCAAATGACAAACACAAGTATAATATTTTAATTTTTCCCCCCAAGTTCTTACTGTCATTAAGCACTAAGCTTGCACTCAGCTGTGGATATAATGAGATTTCAATTCTTATTTATAAATTTCTAATGATCACTGGGATCTCTAACTATATGAGGGAATTGAACATTAGTAAAAACCCAGTTTTATCTGTTATCCAATTAGTTAATCATATTCCTATATCTAGGTATTAGTCAATAATTAATACTCCTGTATTTTATATTCTTTATAGAGAAACTCATAGTTGATCTACCATAGAAACAATCGTTATCTGTTGTGCTTACATATTATTTAAGTCAAAAAAGATTAAATGGAGAGGAATAATGAGCATAATCCTTCTGGTTTGATATCTGTCGAAGTCTTATTGTATGCAAAGTTCCCATTTACTTCAGTGGGAGTTAACCACAGAGACTGTAGGACTGAATCCAGTGTACACAGGTATAAAAATAAACACACCAAAGTGTAAAATTAAACCCACAAAAGTGTTTTTCCTGGAAGTATATGCATTCATTTTATGCTTATCATTAGACTGTAATAAATTTAATTACTAGTCTTGAATAAGCTCTTATTTTCTGCTGCCAAATGCTGCTCAATATGATGTTATTAGCATATGTTTTAACATGTAGGTGGGCAAATTAGAATATTTTACAGAAAGATATAATGATTTCTGGATTCTTCTGGGACTTGGTACTCACATAATATGATATTCAAAACAAGAAATAAAGTCTCAAAATGAGACAGTGTGCACTATCTACCTGGAGTTGAAAAGGATTAGACATTTTATATATATGTTTCACATACTTAGCTCCATTCAAGAAATGAATGTCACTTTTATGAAGGCGTGCAGCTATTTAAGGATTTTATACCCTCTAATTGTATAAACTAATCCAGGCCAGGTTTGCTTGCTATGGGAAGCTTACAGGAAAAAATTAATTCCTCTCACTTTCACTCCTATACCAGCTGGGGGACTCCCTGCTTCTGGACTGGCTGCCGGGGGTACAACAACAAAAAAAGGTTGAAAACCTTTGCTGTACAGTATCTACCATTTGCCTAAGCACCCACATCACTCTAGCCCAACTCTGACACTGACATGAATGCTTACTTGCAAGGAAGTGAGTAAGGCTAGGACTACTCAAACATTTAAAATTAAGCATACCTAGCAGTGTTTGCAGAACCCAGAACTTTACATGAATAATACCCTTACTACCAGCAGGAGAATTAAACCCACTGATCATTGTAACCTGCACTTTATCTAAGGTCAATACATTTGTATCTACCCTGGGTCTTGGCTCCTTTTGGGGCTAAAAACACCCTCCATTCCATGGCAGTGGTCTTCTCACTGAGCTATACTTTCTTTAGCTTGGTCAGTTCTTGGCCCTGTATATCTTCTCTTGACTGCCATTTGGACCAGTTTCAATGAGAGAGTGCTCTTGGCAATACCTAGCCTAAAGCCTACTGACTAGGGCTCTTTTCTTGGAAGGGGGAGATGCAAGTTCATACCCTCTGTGACTGGGCAGAGTGGGGAATTTATAATCTGTGCCCTCTCCCCATTTTCTGGACAAGCTCTCTAACTAGTATCTTAAAAGACAGGAGAGTCTTCCTCCTCCAGAACTAGCATTGGTTTTCCTGTGACTAACCTCTTAGAGCATACACAGAGTTTATATGGAGTAGTAACATGTAGGGGGTGCATAGGAGTGTATGTGCACCCTTTTAGAGTGCTGGTGCACCCTCTGACAGGTCGTGCTGTCCACTTAGGTGGTGGGCAGAGGGGCAGGGGAAGCAAGTGGGAGCACCGGTGCCCCCTTTGTGAGTGCCAGGCATGGAGTGGGAGCACGTGGATGAAGTGCCTGGGAGTGAGAGCTTCCTGGTCACTGCAATTGGCCACAGAGGGACCCCAACCCTGGTTGGTGGGATTGGCCATGGGGGAGACTCTCCCCAGTCGCTAATTGGTCATGGGGGGGGCACATGCCCCCCTGACTAAGGTGGCACCACTTGCCCCTGCTTATATGCCTACTCAGGTGGAAAAGGATCACAAAAGAGCGCAAGTGACTGCCAAATATTGAGTGGAGTGGAGTTGTTTTGAGCTAGCTCATAAAAACAGGGCAACTTGGTCAGTTTGTTTAGTTTAGTGCTTTAGAGTAGGATCTAGAGAAAAGCCAGGGGTATTTGGGGTTATGTGACTCAAAATGCTACTTATGTGGCTGAGTTAACTGTGTAATTGCTACTGACCTCCTTAAAGGGAATTGGATTTGTGCTTATGAGTTTAATCCTGTTCATATTCAAGTTCAAAGAGAGTTTTATTATTCACTTCATTATCAGCAGTATTAAGATCTTGAGGCTATTAAAGACAATAGAAATATTCCAGTGAGCAGAGGATCAAGTCCTTAATTAATTTCAGGATCTGCAAAGTAACAGGATACACATATTATTTCAAAGTTCTGTTTATGCCTATAATTTGTGAATACTTTTAAAAAATGTACAGCACCCAAGTGTTAAGGTGCGTGCCATTTATATATCTGTAAGTGATAAGACAGGTGCAAATCTGTAAGCAAATGAAGACATGTTCAGGAAGAAAAGAAATGCTAAATTAAGAACAGGTCACATAAGTTATGAATAACTGAATGTACACAATGCCAAGTATACAGAGACTTATCTAACATTAAATGAATCATTCTTGACATACGATTATAACGGCAGCCTTCATAAGAAAGGGGAACAGTAAAAAGTTCTAAGAAATTGGGAAGGAGTGCTTCCTAACGTTCAGTGGTTTGGCATTATTTGTTAACAAGGTGAAGGAAGTGTGTGTGTGTGTGTGTGTGTGTGTGTGTGGCATCAGCCATGTCATGTCAATTGGTCCTTTTAGTCCCTACAGAAGAGGATATTCATTGCATGAAATAGTATGGAAATATGTTGAGCACCCTTGTTTCTCTTAGGTCTGGATTTTCCTTTATAATTAATCATTTGAAAGTATGAAATTGCAAGAAGTCGGGCAACATTAGTCCCTAAAGTTGTTAATCCAAATTCAAGGTTTTCCTGAGTATATGTTAGACAAACATTTCTGAGTATATTATATTAGCATCACCCAAGCCTTCTACCTGCCCCACAAAAGCATAAGCAATTGAGAGAACTCTACATAGAAGAGGCCCTTGAGGATTGTTGAACCTATTCTCTGGGACTTGGTACTCACATAATATGATATTCAAAACAATTTGCTGCCATGCTTTCCCATCTCCCCCACTCTCCCTTCTCATTTCATCAGTATCACCATGTCAAGCAAATTTTTCTGCTTGGTTGCATCTGGAGCAGCTGCACTCTTAAGAAAAAATATTTAATTTCTTCTTTTTGGATAGACCACATTCCAGGCAGGTAGTTTCCCCAATACCTTAGTGAAGAAAATATTTCTGGAGTTTTTCAGCTGCTGCATTGAGCATGTTGAAAAACTGGACATTTATTCATACCACTTTGTCTCTTGGAGAGTTTCTAATGCACAACATCAGCAACGAAATGCTGTAAGTATAGGAGGGAAATCTCTCTCAATCCAGCTTGCTATTGCCTCCTGAACCAGAAGGAAGCTACTTCTTAGTGTAGTATTAGTACTGTCTGTATCCCTCTTCCTACCAGCCGCCAATCAGTTCTAGTACAGAACTTCTGGGCAGTAAAGAGGCCCAGAAAACTGTTTCAGATATTTTTATTCAGGGACTGCCTCATCCCTTTTTGGGCAGGCAGAAACAGTTTCTCTTTCCATCTTTCACTACCAGCTCTTAGGGCAGGCTGGTTAAGAATACCTGGGCAGACTGAGCTCAGGAAGGTAAAGATAAAGGACTGGGACCACTTAGTGACAACAATTTGTGGTAAGAAGCAGGATGGGGGATACTAATGTGACAGTCTTGCTCAATTTTTGTACTTTCCTAAAGACCCGAACTGTGGAGTTGTGTGATTTTAGACAAATTCCAGTTTCTGTATTAAAACTAATTTTGGCCTCATGTTTACAAGCAGAAGCTTGAAAATGAGATTCTAAAGCATGGAACAAAGGAAACCAAATAAGAAGAACTATTTATTATTATGTTTATTACTACTCCTACTACTATTAAACCAATAGCATTATTTGGGGGCCTGACTCAAGTCACTTGAATACTTGGAGATGGCACTGGAAGCTTGGTTGGGAATTTTATAAGTGTTTTTCATTGAAAAAATACTGATACACTGACACCTAATGTTTCAAAGAACCACTAAAGTTTAGATAAATTTCCACCAAAGCACAAGAAGGTTTGGCATGATTCTATGTCAGCTAAACTGTCTTGCTTCTGTGGCACCTATGCTCAAAAGGTCCACAGAAGCCATGGAGCAGAGACAGGAAGCCCAAAGTCTCAAGCAGAACCAGAACTCTTGTGGCTTGTACTTTACAGCAGAGGACTCTTCTGACTGTAAAATCTCTTACTGCATGAATCCCAGGATGAACCCAGCTTCTCAGCAGCAGTCACCACTCTGTACATGCCACCTGGACATAACCGTAAGCTAAAAAACTGGCAGCTTGCCTCTGTAGTCACATCATGGCTTGCTAGCAGAATCTTCCCTCCTATTTAGATCAGTATGAGACCTGGCTATGGGAGCTTTATCCACACTGAAATTTACATTCAAAATTAATGAACATGATACTCAAAAAGCTAAAATTGTCAGGCTATTAAACCCATTTCAGATAGGCTTTTAGCTTACAAAAGGCCTGCTCATTTTGCTTAATTTTTAGAAGTACTCAAACAGTGCAGTAACAACATCACCATACAGAGACATGTAGACATGCCCACTGTGTAGGCTACATCCTTTTTTATATTCTGATACCCTGATAAAGGTATCAGGGTATCATGCTCTTGAGACCTCAAGGTTTATTTTAATCTCTGTTTGTCTCCTATAGGAACTATAAAGAACTTAATCTAGCTATATTTGAGACTTTCTCTTCATAATGGGTTCTGCACTCACTCATCATGTTTTAGAGGTTCTACCACTGCATGTGAAATCAGCAAGTAATTAAGCTTGTGCTGAGCAGCCCCAATACTATAAAAACACCTAAAGGCTTTTTTCACAGATGTTTTAATGACTATCACTGTTGTTTGCTTATTGTTAGTTTTAACAGTTGTTTGTTATTTACACTTCTATTCATAATTATGTTGTTGTAGAGGAGATTAATTCTTGAAAGATTATTTTTTGGATTGTTGCCCAACTTTATGGGACACTTTATAAGTAATATTATTCACAATGATATTTATAATTTATTGAGAATTAAAGGAAAATACTAGTTACTTAACTGTGTGAAGTGTTTCAAATATGTTTAGCAGATTATTTTTAAATTGCAGCTAAAAATAAATTTAAATTAGGCATTGACTAATGTTACAGCAAAATGGCTTAAAATATTCAAAATGCACTTTTTCATTTAAAATTATATTGAGTGTGATGTAAAGATAAGGCTATATATAGGAAACTTCCTTAACAATCCTAGGCTTTTACATTAACAAACTATGTCACACTAAATGGATTCAGGAAAGAAAATATGCATCACATGAAAGAAATTTAAAAATCCCATGTACTTTACTGAAATGGAGATCACTGATTGGAGACTGACTTCTTCAGACCTCTGAAATTGTGACTAGTTTTAAAAACTCCCCACCCACATTCTTCTCTTTGAGACATACTTTTGCTGGTCTGCTCTTCCATTTCTTGCCATAAAACTGTCTGATAAATACTTTATGTTGTGCCAGATACAGACAGCTAAGTTTTCTGTGTTACAGGAAATTTAAACTTAGTAGTTTTCCTGTCAGTATAAATGCAGCAGATAAAAATTCACAGAGCATTAACCCTTTCCACATACATTTATGCTCTAGTAACTGCAAAATAATTTAAAATAGAAAAAACGGAATGAGAACCTGGAATGTTTGCAAGGGAGGGGGTTCTTCATTGAAGTGCCCTTTTTCTACTGAGATATTTGTAGATGTGTTCATGTATCATTAGGCTGTCATTAATATTAAAGTTTTCAACTGGGAAAATAACTTATACAAAATAAACCTTTTCATGCTAGAATTTGGTCTTACCCTTAGGTCCCCAGTGAGTCAACAGCAGACCGAATTGGAGATGCAGTTAAAATCCAGGTCTGGACTTCTATAGATTATAGGAGCTCTGACTGTGTTTTGGTGAAGCCCATTTCTAGCCTGGGATAAACATGGACAAACTGAAGAAATTTAGGAAGGCTGGACAGGCACCTGCAATATTAGTCCTATCTGAGTTTTCTAAATGATCCAGGCACAATGACAGTCCAAATCAAGTTGGAACTCCAATGAGCATATGTTGTATTGCAGTGACAACTATTGATCCTCCTAGATCATGGTGTATGCATGAGTGCAACCCAGACCTCCAATGCTTATACCTGGGCAGGAATTTTTGAAAGAGTGGAGGCTGCCCAGACCTTCCAACCTCCCTTTAGACTACTGAGACAGAATTCAAAGACCAGAGTGAGTCCAGTCGTTCGGTGCCTCCATAGCTGCAGTTGTGTATGTGTCTGGAAATTGAATCCAGGTCTCTTGTGTGGTAGACAAGGATTCTACCACTGAACCACAGGGGACTCCTCTGTATTGTAGTATTTTAAATTTATTAGTTAATATTTTTAAGTAACTTGAAAGATGTGAAATACAATCCTGAGTCTGCATTCTTTAGACAGTCAAAACACCCACTCACACTTCTCATGTTCTCACATGTTTCATGATTAATAATTCTTCTGAATTTCATACTGAACTAAAGAAGACAGAGACTTTAAGGTCAAACTAATTAGAGAGAAGTTTGAAACTGAAACCCAGATTCAGACTCCATAAAGTGTATCCATTTGCTCTATCCAGCCAAAGAGGTATCTTCTGGCTACAAAATTTGGATTCTTCCCCCCAAAAAATATTGACTCTTTCCCCATACATTTCTTTTAATAATGAGCAAAACTCAAATCCTGAGTCTGGATATCCTCTGATTCAATACCAACTCTGGTATTTGTAGTTTAATTCATGTTTCCTTCATGGTGAATACAACTCTATACTCATGTGCAAACACAATATGTCTTTTAATTTTTCTTTTTTTATCTGAATTTCACTTGATCAAATTGTACAACAAAATAATAAAAACAATTAACAAATGTGCAAGGACAGCTTGAATGCAGTGTGGGAGCAGAGGGTTTCAAAATCAGGATGTTACAGTTCAGGCTTTAGAAAAAAGGGTAATACAAGTTTTTGTTTTGTTGTTTCTCTGAGAGAGGACAGTCACAACTACTTTGGCATGTAGATCAGTTACAGATACAGGCAGTCCTTCGACTTGCAACATTTTGAGTTACAATGTTTCACACTTACAGCATTTATAAATTGACATCCTGTTTCAACTTTATGACATCAGTATCAGCTTACAATGCTTGATCCGATGCAATGCCATGCCAGCAAACAAGTTCATTGAGTAGCTTATCTCCCTGGAAAACTTCTGTCCAAACTTCCTTGGACACTTTCTTTAAGAAAGCTGACAAGACTCCAGAAAAACCTGCAACCAAGACTCCTGAGAAGACTCCAGCCAAGAGCCCTTCAAAAAGTCCAGCAAAATCACCTCAAAAAACTCCTTCTAAATCAATAAGGTTGCTGTTTACAATATAAATACATTAATGTAGCTATACTCATCTATAATTGATCGAGTACAAAATTCTGGGGTATTTTTTGTGAAAACAGGGTATCAGGCCTTGGTTCAGGAACCAATCCCCCATTTATAACATTGCTTCTTATGAGAAAATTGGTTCCAAGTTACAACATTTCGACTTAAGATGTGGGTTTTCAGGAACCAATTGTGTCGTAAGTCCAAGGACTGCCTGTAAAGCATTGTGATTCCTCTCATGTATGGAAACATCACATTTAGCTGACCTTTCATTTGGTTCCCCCTTCCCCACATTGGTACCATCCCAAATTATGAATCCATTCTAATTCACGTTATCCTACCATAGTGCCCTCTGCAAAGTTTCACACAACAGTTAGTGACTATGTCCATAGTCAATTCTCCATTAGCTCATCCACCAACAGCATTGTACTTTGGAAAGAACAAGGCTAGAAAACAAACAATAATATCCCATCAACAAGAAATATTGACACCTTCAACAATAAAAGGAATCCACTAAAAACACTAGTTCCAAAGCCAATTGGCAGTACCCTGAGCCAAGCTAAGTAAATGATCTCTCTGGTTCCTAAGATGCACTACTGATTTTCTGGGAGGAAATGGGAACTGTTAGATTTGAAATCTGGCCTGTGTTTGAGGAAATGTTTATGCTCACTGCATTTTCCTCTATAATTCACATGAAGACATCCTTAGGATTATTCAGTTGTGAGAAATTCAGGTGACCCTTTACTGCCAAAAGAACTGGTCTTCTTTTGCCTGGTCTGCTGTGCCTAAATCAGAGAGAAGAGACACATAAAGGAGAGAAAAGTTGCACACTGGTAGAAAGTATCATTACTTTCTGATTTCTTTCCACTTGTCTCTGAAGCAACAAGTTTCAGACACAGGATAAGAAGAGAGCCAGTTTTTCAGAGGTCTTTTTTGTTAGAAGCCAGGGTTTTTCCAATAGTACACCTTTAATAGGGTCCCTCCAAAAGAATGCCTAAGTACAGGGTCCTTGTGAGCACTTTCAACCCTATCCACACCAGGTAGGGAAGTTTAGTGTCTGGGCCCTTTTTCTTCCTACAGTTCTAACTCCTTAAAACACAAACCGAACACATTTCTGAGTTAATCTCTTCCCTTAATTTTTAGAGCAGGGCTGGGCAAAGTCTGGCCCATGAACCGGATTGGGCTGTCAGTGGACTCCATTTTCCAGCGGCCCCTGCCTGCATCACTGTGGCCAGTTTCCATGGAGACCCCAGGAGTGACAGCATAGGGCCAGGTTTTCCATGGAGACTGGCCCAGCAGCACTGGCAGGGTGCACAGCTGGGTGGGGAGCTGGTCTGGGGCTGGGGTCTTGCAGCAGTGACCGCATGGTCCAGAGCTGGGGCAGAGCTGCAGTCCACTACCCACATGCAAGGGTCTGCAGGCAGCAGATCGCAGCTCTGCCCTGGCTCCTGCCCATGATTTCACTGCTGCAAGATCCCAACCTAGCTGTATGTCCTGCCAGCGCTGCTTAAGCCAGTCTCCATGGAAACCCTGGCCCTGCGCTATCACTGCCCTGCTGCTCCTGGGGTCTCCATGGAAATGGGCCACAGTAGCACAGGAAGGGGTTGCTAGGAAATGGAATCTGGCCATCAGCTGGATCTGCCATTTTGCCCACTGCTGCTTCAGAGTCTGAATGCACTCAGTTAGAGGTGTCATGGAATAATTCAAAGGAAAGACCAGAATGAGTAGTAAATATCTTCCTTATTGTGCAGCATCCCTCCAGTGGGGAACATATGGGATAGGAAGTTACAAAATTAGGTACATATGGTTGTCAACTTGTTCAGGGTATGGGCTGTAATGACCCAGCTCAGGTCAGAGGATGGGCAATAGAAACCAGGTACCATTGCTACTGCTCTTCCCCACAGTGGCTTCAGGAGAGTGACGCTGCCAAAACCCCATGTCGATGGGCCAGAATAAATGGCTCCATGGGCTAGATATGCCTGACTGGCCACAGGTTGCTGACCCAGTATAAACAGAAAGAAAATGGAACAGATTTAAATAACACTGTAATCAACATGTAACTGGTCACTTCTTTCCGTGGGAAAAGAATGAAGATGAAGGAAGAAAAGAAGAACACTTCACCGTATTAGCTGCAGGGAGAAATCATGGTTCAGAAACAGGAGAGCTCAGTGGAATTATTTAAAAAAAAAAATCAAAAAGAATATTTTTTAAAAGTTAAGAATGGGGATAATTGTCTTCATGTGAGGAACTCTAAGCATTTTTAAAGGAAAAAAGTATTATGGGAGAACAAGAAAAGAAGTCTTCTATGCCAAGGGGTTAGCAAAAGTTTAGTACAAGGTCAGTCAGAAAGTAATGCCTCCAATTTTTTTTTCTCATCCAAATATTATTGAAAAAAAATATTAAAACTGCATGGAAACTCTGTACATCATTGTTGATCATGCAGTTATTTAATCAGCATCATCTTCTCTGCCAATGGCCTCTTTTCCCCAATGAATAAGGTATGTAATCTAACACTGTAAAAGTCCTTGTCCTTGTTGTTCAGCCACTGTTGCATGACCTCCACAGCAGGTAGATCATGCCTGACTAATCTAGTCTCTTTCTATGACCAGGTTACAAAGCAGATGGACGTGGGAGTAGGGGTAGATATTGTTTACTTAGACTTCAGGAAGGCCTTTGATACCCCATACTGGTGAACAAATTGAGAGGCTGTGACTTGGATGATTACACAGTCCAGTGGGTGGCAAATTGGCTAGAGGGTCATACCCAGAGAGTGGTGGTGGACGGGTCAGTATCAACCTGGAAGGACATAGGCAGTGGGGTACCGCAGAGCTCAGTCCTTGGACCAATACTCTTCAATGTCTTCATCAGTGATTTGGATGAGGGAGTGAAGTGTACTCTGTCCAACTTTGCAGATGATACAAAACTGTAGGGAGAAGTGGACACACCGGAGGGCAAGGCACAACTACAGGCAGGCCTGGACAGGTTGGACAAATGGGCAAAAAACAATAGAATGCGATTTAACAAGGAGAAATGCAAAGTGCTGCACCTAGGGAGGAAAAATATCCAACACACCTACTGCCTGGGAAATGACCTGCTCAGCAGCACAGAAGCAGAAAGGGATCTCAGAATCCTAGTGGACTCCAAGATGAATATGAGTCGTCAGTGTGATGAAGTCATCAGCAAAGCTAACACCACTTTACCATGCATCACCAGATGCATAACAAACAGAACCGAGGAGGTGATACTTCCCCTCTATCGGGCACTAGTCAGACCGCAGTTGGACTACTGCATCCAGTTCTGGGCGCCACACTTTAAGAGGGATGTGGATAACCTGGAGAGGGTCCAGAGGAGGGCCACTTACATGGTTAAGGGCTTGCAGGCCAAGCCCTACGAGGAGAGACTAGGACACCTGGACCTCTTCAGCCTCCACAAGAGAAGGTTGAGAGGCGACCTTGTTGTTGCCTATAAATTCATCATGGCACAGAACGGAATTGGTGAGGCTCTGCTCACCAAGGCGCCCCTGGGGGTTACAAGAAATAATGGCCATAAGCTAGCAGAAAGCAGATTTAGACTGGACATTAGGAGGAACTTCTTCACAGTTAGAGTCGCCAAAATCTGGAATGGGCTCTCAAGGGAGGTGGTGCTCTCCCCTACCCTGGGGGTCTTCAAGAGGAGGTTAGATAGGCATCTGGCTGAGGTCATCTGAAGCCAGCACTCTTTCCTGCCTATGCAGGGGGTCAGACTCGATGATCTATTGAGGTCCCTTCCAACCCTAACATCTATGAATCTATGAACCTATGAATCCACCATGTCATCCCAAAAATTTTACTCTTGTACGTCATCCTTCAAGGCACCAAAAAAGATTGCAATTTGAGGGTGCCAGGTCCAGGTTATTTGGAGTTTGGGGAACCACAGTCCATCCAAACGATAAGACTACATCTCTAGTATGCAAATTGGTGTATGGCTGAGCATTGTCATGCAGAAGCAACACCTCAGAGATGTCTCTGTTAAGACAGGGTCTGTGATATT
Source organism: Crocodylus siamensis (assembly GCF_052110815.1). Taxonomy (NCBI): domain Eukaryota; kingdom Metazoa; phylum Chordata; order Crocodylia; family Crocodylidae; genus Crocodylus; species Crocodylus siamensis. Next base: position 252,659,921 of record NC_143395.1, read on the forward strand.
TCAGTTTTTTTGTAGACCTCTTGAATTTACTGTGGCTCCCTTAGGCCAAACATCAGCAAGAGCACCCTCCATATCCCAGAACACTGTACCATAACTTTGCCAGAAGAGGTCATGTTCTTGAATTTCTTCCCTCAGGAATGATTTGTGGTGACAGTCCATTGACTGCTGCTTTGTCTCTGGTGCAAAATGGCGCACCCATATCACATCTCCTGTGAGTGTTCAAGAAATGAAAGCCTCACCAGTTCTGCACAGATTGTATTCTGATTCTTTTTGTTGGTGTTAGTCAGCATTCAAGAACCCCACTGAGCACAGATTTTGGAATTTCTGAGGTATCCAGCATTGACAATGTTTGAGACCTCATCCTTTGCTCATTCCCAATTCTGAACGCAGTTCATCTGTGGTGATGTGGCAGTCATTCCAAATGAACTCAACCATCTTCCTAGCAATGTTGGGGGTACCTACTCTAGAAGAGTGACCACTGCATGGCTAGCCCTGAAGGTTGGCTCTTCCCTTCTCAGTGCCTTTTGTATGGTTCACCCAGCACCTGACAGTACCAACATGAATGGTAGTCACCATACCTTCTTCAGATGTTCACTAATGTCAATAGGTATTTGGCCCTCTACAATAAGAAATTTGATCACCATCCTCTGCTTTGTATCCGTACAATTCAGCAGCTATTTCGCACAGCTGCTACTGTACTGCCACCTGTTGAATAACTTCAGGGACAGGAGTGGGAGGTTCATGTGCTTGAGGAAAAATTCTCTCACCAACCTACATGGCTAGCTTGGGAGTTAGTTGCTTACAATGGTCAATGCATAGTATAAGTCTAGGAGCTGTTCAAAAAAAGAGAGCTTTTTTCCTGGGGAAAAAATATTAAGCATATTTTTTAAAATTCTAACTTGACTAAACTGTATTACAAAAGCACATAAAAAGTGCCAAGTGAAGGTAATTATGAACATATTGTCTTAAACACTGAAGTGCAAGAAGTATTGCAGAGTAAAGCTTTGCTGGCATTTAATAAAATGCTTACATATTAAAAAAATAAAAATATAATAAGACTGCATAATTCAAGGACTTGGAAATGGAATACAAGTCATATTTTTGAGAATATGAGAGCAATTATCAAAAGTTATTACATGATAGCTATGTGAAATTGGTTGACTGGTCAATAAGAAGTAGATGGAGACAAGTGTTCATATAACAAATGATAATTGGCAATAATTACAGCTCATTAATTATATGAGTATAGAAAGAAAACTACTACACTTACATCAAACGACTCTAAATTAAACTCTGAATAGGTATAAAGATGCTCACCCATATGGTCTTCCAGACAGGAATGGGACCAAAATCTGAAAAATAATGACCAGGCAAGACACTTATTCTTTATATTAAACAAAATCTATGGATCCACAGAATGTTTGTCTTTATTAATGTCAAAACAACACTTTTCACGTGGATAAAGTTCAGTTAACACATGAACACAAAAAAAGTTGTTGGCAAGAACTACTGTTGAAAATATATCTGCTAATCTAGGTTTATTTGAGAGTATTTGCATATGCTTTAGGTTCATTGTACTTTAGAATTTTTTCTCACTGATTTTATTTCTAAAAGATACCTTATTTGGGGATTTATTCAACTATTGAAATATTTGTTTATTTTTCATCGCTAATGGGAATGCTTAATATTTGAGCAAGTTGTATTTTTCAACGAAAGCAATAGAGTTTGGGGAGAACAGGGAGAAATAGCTTATATTAATTAGACACTGGTATTGTATATAAAACAGCTGCCTATCTACTTATGGTTGTCATGCTTAATAACAGGTGGTGGGTGGGAGGAGTACTTTTTCCAAACACTAACCCCCAAGTTCTCCATTTTCAAGTCACTACAGCAGTGTCAGAGGGATGGAAAAAGTTATTCACGGTGTATTGTTTATACAAATTAACATGGTCGCTTTATTGATAACTAAAAGAACCCATGGCAGAAAACAAGCCCACTCTCCAAAAACTCCAGCTTCTGAAAATTTATTGTCTAATTACTAGTCACCTTTACCAAAGAACAATGATTCATCAGTGCTGTCACTCACAGGGAGGTTTGGAAACGAGGGTTACATGTAAAGAATCTGCTACTCTTCTCCTTTCCTCTCCTTCCTCCTCCTCTCCCTGCCCCCAAACACACAAATACACACATATTTTGGCTTTTTTGTTTTTTAATTTTCAAAATGCGTATTTTAATTGTTTAATCCTTGGCAAACCACAAGGGAAGAAAATACAAAGTCAAGTATCCTGAGCTTTGTTGCATCATAATTTTCACAACAAATAGGATCCAGTTGAATTCCCCTAGTCTAGTGGTTCTCCACATTTCCAGCTCAGGACACCCCTCATTAGACTTGAGGCACCTCTTCGAAAAAACCAGCTTTTAGTTTTCACTCCTTTCTTGACTACGGAAATGTAATAGAGCAATTCCTCTGTTGTAAATAACTCAGAAAGACCATAGCAAGGCCAGAATGCTTTTTGAAATTGCTAAGCGTATTTCATGTTTGTAGGTATAGTGACTTACTGTGCAGATGCCATGGCATCCAAGTTGAGAACCGCTGTCTTAATCTTTCTATTTTCATGTGTAAATCCAGCCTTCCTCAGCTGACTTCCACAGAAAAAAGGGCTTCAGCTCTCTCCCTTCCCACCCCACCAGAAGGATCTTGAATTGGGATCTTTGTAGGGGAAAGTAAAAGAACTGATGCAATAAATGGGTCTGAGATGGGTGGGGGTGAAATGACATAGTGGTTCTGTCTCCCCCATTCTTCAAGCACTGCAAAGGTTATGTTACTTGTACCACAGGGCCATGGAGGGGCCAAAGACACTATATTGCTAAGGGAACAAACGGAAGGGTTCCTCTCTGAATGGATAACGCTAATGTATAGAAGTATGAATGTCTGCATAGATGACCCTTGTCTTCCTATGTGTCTCCTTTCACTATTATAGATCCCCACGTTCCTCCAAGTTACTGAAAGGAAATTGATGAAGCAAAGTATTAAGAAACATTCACTTTTTTTCTCATGAATTTAGCAGAATAGGTTTGCTTAGTAAATTTAGGAGATTTCCAGGCAGTCATCCATAAGACCAATAGGTCCGCCCCGCTTGCTTGATCTTTCCCAGCCCCCCTTCACCTCCTGTCTCTCACCTGCCACAACGCTGATGCTGTTTCTTGTTGTGAGGGATGGGCTCTTGGAGACAGTAGCCTGGTCTGTTTGGTCAGGCCAGCCTCCTACCTATGTCCCTTGCCCTCCTACAGTGCTTTCCCTCTAAGAAGGTCCTCCTGTAGGTTTCTGAGAGCTTGTTAGAGCTCCAGCTATCACAATCTGGGGCCCCTTTTTCCCTCTGGCTACATCCTCCACTTTGGTCCACTGGTTAAGACCTCAGCTCCTGGGTATTGGCCTTGCCTTGACAGCAGCCCCTTTGGGGAGCAAGGAGGTTCAGTCTCAGTAAGCCAGTTTCTGCCCCTTTGGCCACATAGCAGGGGAGCACACCCTGGCACCTCTGTCCATGGCCTGCTCCGCTGCTGTAGCCACCACCCAGTCTTCCAGTAACAAGTTCAAACAAAACAAAAACACAAGCCAGCTGATTCATAAAACAAATATTCTCCCTCCTTGGGGTAAATGTTGCCCACAGGCCCTACCTTCATGGTAGCCTTCATCCCCAGGTCCCCTGGGGGTCTGTTGTCAGTCAGTCTGTTGATTGGTTGATTTCCAACAGCCCCTCATTCCCAAGAGCTCCTCTCCCTGCAGCAGGCAGGCAGTGCTATCCCTGCATAGTCAGAGGCTGGGCTTAAATCCCACAAGCCCAGTCTCCCTCCTACCATGTGACAGGGTCTGCTGCACCCAGTGACTAGGTGCAGCTAAGTTGCTCCATTAGCCGGCTGGTTTTATTAATCCCGGGCTTGGTCCACCTGAGATAATACTCCTATCTTCCTTTCCTGGCCCTGAGTTTCCTATCCCTTTAAGCCTCGTGAGTAACAGGGGCAGGGGTTTCTCGTTACAGCACCTTTTTGCTGTGAGGGTGAGACAGCATTCTTACAGGTGAAACTAGATGAAAAGAGCATGTAGAACCATTAGCAGCTCTTAGGGAGAGAAAGCAAGCATGACCAGAAAGGAGCTTTTAAGAAAAAAATGTTCAACTATTTGATCAGGACAAGGTATTATAGAGGCATTTGTAAGAGATGTATGGACCAGATGAAATCCAGACAGAGAAGTGGTAAATTCCACAAGAATATAGTAAATTGTAATGTCACAGACCATTACCTCTGTATTTTCTATAGCATTCACCAGTAATAAGATCTAAACCAGTTTTAAACAAGTTTTCATGGTAAAGTCCAAAGTGAAGTTTTTCAGATCTCCTGAATTCCCTGGCAGTAGGTTTCTCTCAAGTAAGACGGGCAAGCTTTTTTAGTCAAAGTCTTCTAGCAGTCTTTTAAAGATAGGTAACTTCTGGGTTAATTCAAGTTCCTCTGTATTGTCCAATTTCAGCAGGTTATGGGTGGAGTTGCACTTCCAGATCTGCCTGTGTCTTTGCCCATTAATGACTTTAACAATCAGAGCCGATGTTTGAAATGACTTCATAAGTTGAGAAACATGTTCACAGAAGCCCAATGTGTTGAGGTGGCAAGTGGTTACGATTCGTACAAGCTGGAATCTTAGCAGTTCTTCCAAATTCAGTGAGTTATAGTAATCAAGTCTGTCCAATCTGGACTCCATAAGTATTTATGGTACTGTAACTAAGACTTCATAGCAAGGATGGAATAAGCAATAACATTTACAAGCAGATTGAAGACAGAATTTGCTGTTTTTGCATCACTGCTGCATATTGATAATAAGTCCCTGAGGCCTCCTGCCACTTTAATGGAAGAGTGGGTTTGCACAGAGGCATAGTGTGGCTTGTGACCGCCCTGGGCTGCAGCAGTGCATGAACAGTATCACAGACTGCACTGTCAGGGCACATTGGGAGCCAGCCCAGCACCACAGCCACTTCTATTTCCCACCCCCTCACCTTCATTATGCTTTTGGATTTGTATCTACCTGCTCAATATAAAAGTTGAGGGCCATGTTACTTGAAACATATTCCCCTGCTATAGAACATATTTTAATCATATGTAGGTTGTGTTGGTATTAGTTGTCCTTCATCCAGGATCTGACTCCACAATGGGACTCTGTTACTTCCTTCCATTAGCATGGATTTCTTCTGTGGAATAAAAAATATAATGTGTTATATATGGTTGTGTATTATATAAGTATCTTGATCAAAGATATGGAGGATGGGGAAAGAGAGAGAGAATAAGTCTGTGGATTAAACGGTGGCTTCTACCCTTGTCTAGAGGAAGTCATGTTTTAATACCTGACAAACCTGTGTTTGTGCTGTGGCAGTCTGAAAGTATGTAAGACATACAAACTCATAGAAGTTATAATTACTCAAACTTATACAATGATCCAGTTCCCCAGGAACCTTTCCTCTGGAGCCCACCTCCAGAGCTCCTGAAATTCAAGGATGCCAGTCTGAAAAAGGAACTAGCAACTTCTTCGTTATGCTTTTTTACCTCTCACTACATTTCCACAACACCCAAGCAGTAGCCCTTCCATCAGGATTTCTGCAAATGTGATTTAAATGAACTCTCTCCAAATCTCCCTTTCCCTTTTCCTCAAGCCACTTTGATGGAGCATCTGTAAAGTAAAATTATGAGTATATAATATAACATTCAAACCAGGACTTCCAAAATCAAATTAACCCAACAAACTGTTAAATTGAAATCCCATATTTTTCCAGTTTACAAATCAGTAGATCTTTATGAACACTCATGCTGCTTTAGATTTCCAAAAAGCCTTGGAATAGCTTAGATCTCTTCAAGTGGCTCCTTTAAGATCTAATTTATTGACACAAAAAATAAAATGGGACAAAAATGGAATAAAATAAAATGTACAAATAAAATATACATAGTGCTTCACTTAATCAGAAAATTCTTGACTATGATGGGCAAAGGGAATCTTTGATAGTATAATGGGAAAAAAAGAAAGCTTGTGGGAAACCATAGCAATGCTTACCTCTTCGACTTCATTACTTAATAAATATGCACATTATGTTCACAAGCTGTACAGCAATGGCAAGTCAGGATTCTTTACAAGTGAAGCTGAGGTCAGGGTCTCAATGAGTGCATGCATTGAAAGAGCTCCTGCCATGAAGAGCCTGCAATCTAAAGACAGGACAAAGAAGGATTTTCCCCATAAATAAAATGAGATGCACATTAAAAGCCAGATCCCATAAAGATTTAGATACCTAATAAGTTAGGTACCGACATCTTGGGGTATGATCCAGAATCCTCTGTGAGGTGACTACACACTCTCTACACACAGAATGGAAAGATTCAATGTTAATTTTCATTGAATAAAATACGGAAGCTGTGCTGGGAGCAAGGAACAGAATACAGGACTACCCCTCCTGGGCAAATTCCCTGTCCACAAGACTATAGAGGCTCGGTCCTGCTGTCTCTCTAGCTCAGCTTCAACAGGAAGTTTGGAGAGTACCCTGCACAAACTAGCCAATGACTTGTTGGTTAGGAAATTCTCCAGGGATGTGAAGGTGAAGGTTTGAAACTCCCAGACAGAGGAATGAATGCAACCAAGGTTTCTCATTTTTAAAGGAAGAGTTCTGTTCTAACCAGGATGTTATTATATAATCACTGTAGCAGGGGTGGGGGATGGCTCAGGGACAGAAAAGCAAGAACATGGTAGTTCTTCCAACAGTTGTATTTTAATAGAAATGGCAGCTGTTGTGTCACTTTGTAAACGGAATATGGCCAATGTGCATTAGGTATGCTCTAAGTACACCTCCCAAACGTATACCTACTTTGTGAATCCTGATACATTTGATGTGTGCGCTGAGAAGCTGCAGTAACATCTTAGAGCCTAGCAAGGTTGGCATGGCAGGAAGCATGATTGTGGGGATCAGATCCCATTACACCTTTAAATGAAGTCTCAGTGGCCTCTAGGTCAGATTCAAAAAAGGCCTATGTGCCTAAATTTGGTCTTCGGTGAATTCAGGTGCCAATGTCCAACCCTGTAATCCTGTAACTCTCCACTTACTTGTTGCCAAACTTGGATAGTTCCTAAACTCCCTATGCATCTCCCTGTTTGAACATAATGTTTCCCAGGTGCCTGTGCACACAGCTAGAAGAGCTCCAGTTTTGACAGTCCAACCGTGCATAGCAGGATGCATGATTCTGAGGTCAAGTGTTAGATCCCAAATGTGCCATATTTGCCACTGCAGGCAAACATTTGCAAGTTGAAGGCCAGGTACGCAATAATCAGCTGATTGTCCACTTAGCTGGGGGGACAACACAGAAGAGGAACCAGCCCCAGTGCGGTTCCCCCCAGGCCAACACTCAGCTGATTGTTGGCTAAGTTGGAACCATACTGGGGCCACTTCTAGACCCCGCTGCATCTCAACCCAGTCAAACAGAGCAGCTCAGCTTAAGGTTTAAAGTCCCAGGCAGGGAAGATACAGAGGTCCCCCCCACCCAGGACTTTAAGCCCTATGCTGAGCACTTCTGGCCTGGCAACCTGGTGAGAAGCCTCCTCCACAGTGCACCGAGCTACCCAAGCAGAGCTACTTAGCCCAAACTGCTCAACACAGAGTATAGAGTTCCCAGTTGCTGTAAGCCTCTGCTTGCTGGCACTTAGCTGCATAGCCAATGCTGCTGCACATGGGGTTTAAAGTCCTAGCAACATAAGCTGAAGGCTTCCCCCACCTGCTCCCATCAGCATTCTGTGCCTCCTTACACTGGACAGCCTTACCAGAGCTTCCTGGCACAGTTTAAAGTCCCAATGCAAAGGAACAGAGGCTTCCCCTACTCCCCCACCTCCAGGGCCCTTCAGCTCCATGCCCAGTAGCTGTGGCCAGGCCTTTTGACTTCCCCCTACCCAGCTTCTGACCAGGCCAAAAATCAGGTGACTTTCAGCCACCGCCTGCATGTTAAATTGAAGGCACCATACAATGTTGAACATTTTCATGGCTCATTCCCCATTCTATGGTACCTTAAATCAGGTGCACGTGTAACACCCTATTTATGCCACAATTAACAGGTTAACATAGAGGAGACCAAGTGACTGGTTACAGATTACATTGGAAGTGTCATGTTAAGCCATAAAACCAATTACTCTGAGTTCCACTCCAGTTCCTTAAGCACAAGGCCATTTTTCCTTTATCTCCGTAGTTTCAAACACTAGAAAACTGAGTAATTGTTCAAGACTGGATTCTGTTCCCCTTTAAGATTTGCGTAACACTTTCCTAGAGAGTGCCCCATGACTGAGACCACTTGTGGAATCAAGTGAGAATGAATTAATCAGAATCTGGACTTTCAGAATTTAAAAGGTCAAAATCATTCTTATTAGCAATTGCCACAACCAGAAACCTGTTTCAGCTGATGGATAGCAGAAACCTGACTGCTTCCAGAACAGGGTAATTTCTGTTTATATATTTAGCTCTTGTTTAAATTTTACCATAAAAAAAATGTTTCTTTCCACACAGCATACAAGACATTTTAAGAAGCATATTAGGTTGGAGAATATGATCTTTAGACTTGCCTGTTGTGCATTAAAGTCTAGCTTTCAGTATGGTTTATGAATTATGACTTCAGGTTTTTGTCCCCAAAACTACGGAAAAGAGATTTGCTAAGTCAAAAAGATTTTTAGTTCATATTTTATTGAAGTTCTCTATAGCAGCAAAGCAGACAAATCAAAGATATTAAAAATTATAAAAAGTTAGCACCTGCTAGCAAGTAGAACTACTCAGTCTCTGGGAAAGGAGTTCCCAGCTCTCTTCTAATAGTAATGACCTATTTTAGAGAAGATATTTCAGAATTATTGGAGAGATCAGAATCGGAAAAGATCATTTAGGAAGCAAACTTAAAAGGTGTTTTAACCATGTTTGGACGCAATTTCAAGAGGTTAAAAATGATGCCCAAAACTAATAAAAAGTATGGTTTGAGTTTTCTTTAGTCTGCCTTGACCTTAAGAATAACTACAAACTGCGAGAGCCCTTCAACTACACTAAAAAAGAAAAATGTCCTTTCAGCTATGCTTTGAGGGCTTTAGAAAACGAATCAGCAAAGTTTTATAGACTTTGAAAGTATGAAGTTAGCCCAAATCATTGGTTTTCAACATGGACTCATCAAAACATTCTGAAAGTATTTCCATTATCAACGGACTAATAAATTGTACAATCATTTTTTTAAAATAAAAAAGGCTTTTCAATTTCAAGGCTCATCATTCAAAAATATCTTGTGCTATCATCTTTTCAGTTTCAATAAAAATTATCTCCTGAGATTATAGATAGGCTTAAAATAAGAGGTTACAACCAGCTTTCAGTTAAAAGTCAAATTCTAATAACTAAAACTCAGTGGTTAAAAAAACAAACTAGATTTATACCAAAGGTATAGCATCAAGAAAATCTGAACAAAATTGCAAGCAATTAATTGAGAATGCCTTAAAACACTGATTTTGCTTTAAGATTGTTTTCTTCCTCTAGCTTATATTACTCCATTAAAATGTCCAGATAGTTAAATTACCTCTATCACTTGTGAACAGTAAATCTATTATTCTCTATGAAGAGGATAAACTATTAAACAAATTTATGAAGAAATTCTGATAATGCTATCCCCATATTCATTTTTGGCCATGAGGAAGAATCACATTATGTTTCTGTTCCTGCTCCGATCAATATCAGCGGTAATTTTTGGCCATTAACTACAGTAAGTTCAGGAACAGACATTATATCACAGCATATGAGATCATGGGAAAGCTCCCATAGAGTTCAGTGTACTTTGGACCAAGCCATATGTGCTTATATGACTCTGTTGCCTCTATTGGAAGGTTGCATATTAGAAGGCATCTTACTGGGGTTTGGGCTCCTAACGCTTGCAGTTTTAGAACTAAAGGAACATCAACTTTGCACTTATATATAGCTACTTAACTGTTATTTTGATCCCTATTGTAAATCCAAAAAAGAGATAGTATGGGGAAAAAGGAAAACAGTAAATCCTTCACAATTCCTTGTTCATTAGATTTACCATTAGAATGCATCTAGACACGTCGGAATAAATTGTGTACTTTCTATAGATTAAAGTCTGTTTAAATGGCATCTTTCTTATGTTTTGTCATCCATGAACAGCGCTCAGTAAAGTAGTGCAAGACTAGAATGGGGTTCATCTTTGTAGCAACAAAGTAGACCTCTTGCTTTCACCTCGGCTGTTGGATTGGCCAGATCTACTAACATTCGAAGTCTCTGGAGCCAAAGCTAAATGTCTCAACTGTTTAGCCATCTCCTCCATAAACATCAAGGCAGCTGCTATACTCAGACCACACATCTTCAAGTTTTTATCCCTCCCTACCTTTGAGAGCTAAAGACCCTTTCAAACCAAGAGTCTTATATAATCATATGGTTTCAGGATCTGAGGACCAATACCTAGAAGATAAAAGTACTCAGTGCCTTTGATAATTAATTATTTTCTATTTATATGCCCCAAATTAAATATGGGACCAGTGTACAGAAGACTTACTATATCATTAAGTATTCATTTCCTTACACTTAAATATTTTGGATGTGGAACTGCATTGTTGTCATTTAGCTGATCTTAGTATTTTTTTTTTAATGAGACATTCTTTTAGAAATATAACTGGAGCTTTCAAAATAATGAACCAGATGACAATCTATTTTCACTGGTGTGAGTTATAATACTTTTGGATCATATAACCCTTCATTGATACGGGTTGTGGCCACAGCTAGGAAATTGATCAGGGAGAAATTCAGACAACGCATGCTTTGCTGGTGATACCATATTTTCAGTGCCTTAAAAGAACTGTACTAACTTTGAAAATAAGCATTTTCCTAGATACCTCCCCAGTTCAACAGAATTAATGGATTAAAAATCATCTGCAGTAGCACGATCTGATGACTTGCAGTACAGTTACAAACAGGGAAAGGCAAAATGAAAAAAGCCTGACAGCCTTCACAACAGATTAAATACCGAGTCTACACAACCCACAATTGTCTTGTCGTTCCTCTCCACCACCTTGGTTATAGTATCCCTAATTCTACAGATTAGCATTTTTTCCAGTTGTGCTGCCAGGTCTCTGTGCAGGTCTGTGGAAGAACAGAAGGAATATTATCCCACTTTCTTCTCACTGATCTCCTGGGATTAATTTTAATAAGACATATCCAAGCAGTTCAGCTCTGGATAAAAAAGTAATATGAAGAAGAATAAATAGCAGCTCTACACAATGTATTCCCTTTCTGGTTAGTCTTGTTACAGAGTTCTGATCATGCCGTGTGTGTGTCAGTCTCTCTCTCTCTGTCCCCCTTGCCTCTTGTTTCCATCACTAGTAAATGATGATTTGCATGTATTATTATTAGTAGTAGATTCAAATGTCGAAGCCAAGCTATCTGAAGGAAGGAAAGTACAGTGTGTAAAAAAAAATCCAGTCTGATTGGAGTTTTCTGTTTTCCTTGGCTATTTTCTTAAGCATGCTCTATATTCTGAGAAAAGAAAATGAGGGGAATTTACTAAAAGTCGTTGGTTATGAGTCACCTTCATGACTTATAAAGGGTCTCAAGTTGTTTGGAACGGGCTTTCTTCACCTAACTTGTGCTGCAAGGATATCAGGGCGACCAGCCAGACCAACAGACCTGCTATGGCAACTGCTGCTGCCTCAGTTGCTTTTTTTTTCCTTCTTTGTTTCATTTCTCTCTCTCTCCCTCTCTTTTTTTTCCTCCTTCTTCAGAAAAAAAAACCAAGCCCAGTGACCTTGGTTAACATATGCGATAGAACAAAGGAAGTCTGTGGCCTCCTCACTGCATTGGTTTTGCTTGCATCTTTGTGCAAAGAATCTGTGCCTCAGCAGGTAGGTTTTTTTTTTTTTCCCCCTTATGAAAATAGCATGTGTTATAGGAGATGTGGAGCAGGCCAAGGGAGGGGACCCTGGGAGAGAGTTCAGAAGCTTAAATAGTTGGCACAAGGCTCAACTTCAGAAACAGATACAAACGCACACATACAGATATCAGTACAGGGATTAAACTTCACATAGCCAGAAACACACACACACAGGTATGCATACTTTACAGAAACATGTATTCAGTCTCATCACTGACTTGGCAATAGATTCATTTCTGTTGCTAATTTAAGGTATATCAGACAGAGGCAAAGCAGCCACATGAAAGACTTTTTTGATGCTTTCTAACTCCTTTTTGCTTTCCACACTCACACTTATTTTTAACTCATTTTTAGATGTGCAAAGGTGACCAGGTTATATAATATGGGCTTATAACTGACATTTTATAAGAGGCTTATGACTTAGACACAAGTATTCCTTATGGTCTACATTTAGTAAAAGAGAGTCTGATATGTGGGGGAAAATAGCTGTTTTATAGATGTTTTGAATTTTTAAATTTTAGAGGTAAATAGCTACGAATTAATTCTGGATCTCATTTTACAAACATTACACTCAAAATATGATTCATTTCATACACCCAAGTGTGCTTGTGTCATTTGGGTAAGACCTTTTTCATTTTTTAAATATAAATGTTTGAAAAGTATGTTTATACAGGAACTGTTTACAACTCATTCAATATGCATATCCATTAACAAAATAGCAGTTCCATGCCGAGCATTGAGACCTTATCTTGTAAAAACTCTGATGTTTACAACTCAGCCATAAAAATTTGCTCTGGACTGAAGTGTGGCATCCAGTCCCTCAACTTAGCCACTCACTTATTTTACTTTTTTAACATGATAATTTTTATTTATAAAAATCCAAATACAAAAATTATAGGAATACATTCTAAATGATTCTCAGATATTTTTCCATAAGGTTAAACAGATGGTCAAGGAAGTGTATTTAATATTTGAAAATTAACCTCTGGAGGCAAATGGCTTTTCCCCATTAACACATTTTTCTTTAAAGCTTTTCCACTGTTTGAAGTAAATCTATGTTTAGTCAAGAGAAAGGAATAAATATATATAATTAAATACTTTGCAGAAGATTTTTAAAGAGTACTATATTCTCTCTAAATCAAAAATTGCAGTCTTTCTTATAAATATATATATGGAGGATATATATAACTTATACCCAAAAAGTCAAAGAATAGAGTCACTGTGCAAGTTTAATGCCCACTTTCTAAATGCTGATATGACTAGGACTTCAAGTTTCTTAACTGTTTATATCAGAATACATGATCATTAAATTATTGGCCCAAATATAAGTTGTTAAGCCAAAAATCTCCCCTGATACTGGCACTTTTCACACACAATTATTGCCAAACAGATGGGGGGTACTAAGTCACAATGTACTTGCATAAACTGCATTAAGTTTTAGCCTTGACAAAAAACTGACACCATAAGATAGGGCCTTGGGTTAAGTTACTTTTCCGCAAAGACAGACATAAGGTATAACTGAATATTAGGAATGGGGGAATCTTGTCCTGGGCTTGCCAAGCTTGGCAGAGGAGAGAAGTGTTGGGAAAGGGCTATAATTTTTTTTCCTTTGAATTGTAAATATTAATGACAGTCAGAAATTGGCAGCAGCTGATCGAATTAGTCATGGGTGTCAAGTCCTCTGAAAGCTTTTTGCACCTGCCAACACATCTCATCCCAAGTATCCAAACTCCTATGATTGTTTTTCTCCCCTTAGTGGGAAAAACACTCTGCTGCATAGTAAAAAAGTAGTAGATTAAGGTCATGCTTGTGACTGCTCCCTCATTTGAACTCAGATATGAAGAAGCAAAAAAACCCAGCATACTTTAGGAATCCAAAATTCACCGAGCTCATGGGTGCCTCTATTTACTTCAGTGAGTCTGAACCTGCAAACACATTTGTAAGCTATTTGTGTATGTATTTTCACAATTTGGCCTTACCCCTTCACATTCAACCATTGAAAACAGGATTTGAAACAGAATTATTGGTCAACCATTTAAAGTAGCATCACCACAGGCAATGCTATAACACATTTTCTGCCAAACGTGTTTCACCTCTAACCTGACTCAAATGCTTTGGAGATTTGGAAGATGAACATCAGAGACATAAGATACAAAGTGTTTTGAGTTTCTCCAGAGTGTTAACTGGTCAATTTAAATATTTTAAAACAAAAGAAGAACACCCTCAATTTCTGGGTTTAGGGCAATAGTATGCAACCTTTTTACACTCAAGGCACCCCTCCATAAATTTTTGGAATTGAGTTGTATCTCATTTCAAAAACTAATTTATTTATTGCAGTGCTTACTTCCTTGTAGAAGGGCAGGGCAGGGGAGTGACCAGGCACAAAAGTATCTGAGTTTGTGCTCATCTCCACACACCTCCTTATTTCTTCACACCTCAGCACCCTTCAAATGACCTGGTGGCACCTCAGAGTACTGCAGCACTCTGGATGTGTATCACTGGCTTAGCATAACTGATTTTACATGAAAATGTGAGGTAAAATTATGATCCATCTCAGTCTATGGCAAAATTTCTATTGACTTCAGGGGGCCTAAGATTTTTCTTATAATGTTTAGAACTCATTAATTTCAGAGCAAAGTGTGATTGTGATTTGATCTCCTATGGTTGACTGTATTAGTATTTTTTTTAACCATCACAAAGCACTGAAACTGCACACAGCCCAGATGTGCCAGCAGACTAAATATCTTTGCCTTACGCTACAGACTATGTAGGTGACAACTTGGCTCCTTTGAAATTGATGGGAGTTTTATTTCAACTTTAATGGGATCAGGATTTGGCAAATCAAAGTAATAACACACAACCCAAAGCATTTGCATTTCTCTGCTTCTATGCTTAATAATACTAATCTGAAACTTACACATAATCAGCTTAAATACTTGAATTTTACAAACCAAGGAACAGGAAAGTCCTAATACAATACAGAAAAGAAAGCATGGGATCTTTAAAAAGTATCGAGTAGTAGCTAAGATCAATTAATTTTTCAGGGCAAATCAGAGCTGACTGCATCCCATCAAAAACAGCAGGGATGTGGACAGAGTTAAACAGTTGTCAATGTACAGCCTATATAATATACAGAGATCAGACCTCCTTGAGTTAAAAATGTTCAGGTTGGAAGCACTGTGTGCTTCTGGTCTTAAAATGGAATAAGGCTGTTCCCTTGAGGTACTGGCCCCACAGAGAAGGCTAGCAAAAGGAAAAGGCATCAGGTAAAGGAATAACAAGTTATTTTCTTGAATACAAAAATAGCTGACAAACCATAATAATTTTTTTAAAATGGGCCCAATTCACTCCTCTGTGATTTCTGCAGTTCTGAGTAACTTCAGTGGAATTACGTCAATGATGAATTTGGTCGCTTGTGATACATCCGCTGTTAAACAAACTCATCTTAAATGTCCAGCTGTATGTATTTTAGAAGGGAAAAGTCCTTTGCTGCATCTGAAATGAGGAGGCAGTTTAAACGTTGAGGAATTGAATATTTCACAAGTGCATAGAAAAATGTATAATGCTCTAGTAGGCAAGTGAGTAACACCGGGCTAGTTACAGCAGTGCATTGTGTAGTTGTAACTGCAGTAATGAAATACGGCCACTAAGTCTGGCTTTTCTAGTCAATGGCAGAGGTCCCAATCCTAAAATGTTTACTCAGGCAAAACTTTCCTTGAAGCTGATGGGGTTTTCACTATATATAGAAGAAAGTGTAAATGAGGTACCTTTCTAAGTTATCACAAGGATATAAGCTGTTCAGATTCACACAGGTATGTATATTTCTCTATTTAAACATAGTTTCATACATATCTCTACATACATGTATGTGTAGGGGAAACAATCTCATATGCATTTGCTAATTTTATTTTCATATTTATTTGTTTTTTATTAAATTACTTAGCTCAATTACCTACCTGCTAAGCACCAACAGTTTTCTTGAGTTGTCATGGCAGAAGTGGACAGAGGATGCAGGTAAAAATTGAAAGAAAGGAGGTAAAAACAAAGGCTGTAAATTGCAGATGTTTATTTAGAGGTAAAGGAAATAACCTGCCATAACAAGGAGAATTGATTCAATTGTGAAGTTTTGAGCTTGAGGTAAAACCTATCTTTTGACAGGAATGAGATAGTTGGAGGGGGAAATAGTGACTGGAGAGATTAGTAGCTGGAGTGGTTGTGTCAAAGAGGCAGGTGAAAGGATTAGAGGGTGAACAAGCCAATTACTCTGGTGTCACTAGCAGGAGGAAAGGATGTTGACAAAAGGATGATGACAGTCACACCAGATTTTATTCATCTTTTCTTTGAAATTCTGTATGGGGGAAGGAGAGGGAAGTAGAATATTTAATTTTATTTAAGCATGGGTGAAAGGAATGGATCATTATTTCCATTACCTGAAAGGCCACAGTTTTTATGGCTAAGCAAGAAGACATCCTCACTTGCTTGCTCATGTAATGGAAATCAGACAGCTGTGCAAACGGCTGTTACAAAGGCTCAGCAAGAGGAAGCATTTGTCATTTCTGACCACTTCCTCATCAAGCAAGATAATTTATCTTCAGAGGCAAAGGCAAAACCTTTAACAACATAATAGGATCTCTGCAGTTTCTCAAGCAATATTTAAATGGCTGGGATCTCCATTCTGTGATGTGAGTGCCCAAGATCAGTCCCATACTGACATTCTCTGGGCAGTGGGGCAGCTGAGCACGGCAGAGAGGGACTCCCTGCTGGCCAACAGTAGCCTGCCCTCCAGTGACAGGCTGGAAGATCTGACCTTGACCTACACTAATCTCAGGATCCAGCTCGCTCCCTTTTTTCTCCAGCTTTGCTTACAACCAAGCAGTGGTATAGGATGTGCACGCTTGCATGTACTTGTAGTTTAGCAGCCTTCAGAGGCTACTGAAGAAACCTGTCCCAAGAAACTTGTTCACTGTCTCACCATTTCTTCAGATTCAGTAAGCTAAGGGACAAGCTGGAAAAGGAAAAGCAATTTCAACAAGCTGTTGAGATTTGCCAGAGACACGATATTGATTTGTTTTCTGTGGATGTCAATAGCTTTGTGTGCATGTTGGGCAACAAAGGTAAATATGAAATAGGGAATTCAATACAGAAATTAAATTACTAGAATGCCCTCACATTTGAAGTATCAGTTAGTGTGGATCATTTGCCCTAAATAAAAGACCTGATTGAAAAGCTTACCAATGATCCCCATCTCTTGGGGGCACCGACATATTACAGGAAATTTAGAATTTTTTTCTTTATTGCCTGTAAGTGCAAATATCACCCATCAAGTCTCATTCAGAGAAAACTCCTACTGAAGTCAGAATAGAACCTTAATCATAGTTTTAATTCTTGGACTGGAAATTTCCAAACCACTGCTTTTTGCCCACCACACATGTATGTTCACTTTGGAATTTTTATTGCCTCTCTCACTTGATCACAAATAATCTTAGCTGGTTTCACTTAAAGTGGTATAAAGCAGAAGGTAATTTCCCTAAAATATCTAAATTAGGTCACAGATTCTTACCATGACATTTTAACTTCCCCTTACCACTCGTGTTAGTAAGTGTATGAAAGTTGAGTATTGCTAACATATTGAAAAGGATCTCCAAAACTATGCATTTTATAGAAAGGATTTTACTGATCTATTGTGATTTTGGAATAAAATGGTAATTGGCTGGAATAAAAAAAAAAAAATACCAAATCAATTACACCTGACCTCCACCCAAGAGACAATACTTCCTTTGAAAAGTGCAATAAATCATGCCAGGAGCAAAAGAAGAGTATCTTTTTTATCTCTTTAGTAGGTGAATTTACAGTTAAATATACACTTTCTCTGACAGTAGTTTATAACCTATTATACAGTGTTTTATTCCTAATTTTTATCTTTGCAACATAATTAGTTTTCAGATTGTTCATAGATGGGTATGAGGCATAAAGCGCCATAACAATTACAATCAACTTAGTAAATAGTTTTCTATCCCTTCCTACCATTATTAATTTTCAGCATCAAGGTATGAACATCTTGAAAGCCTAGAACAAGCCTCCAATGGACAAAGGGCAACAGAAAATAATGGGGTTATTTTCCACCTAACTGTAAATCTCTTTTCCTCCTACTGGGAATGAAAGTCTAGTTCAGAGATATATTAATCCTAGACTTGTAATTGGATCCATACAGTGGTCTGAATCTGTCTGTTGCCTAATGACTTTAGGGACTATGTGGATAAGGGCTTTATTTGTTGTTATTTAACCAGGAATCAGTGCATATTGATGAGCTGATAATTTTTATAGCTGTATTTCTTGTATTTAGAACCTGCAATAGTCATCTTTATACACTTAAATTAAAACAATCAATATTAAAGTTATGATCACTATAGCCAATCATTGATCATAAGCTTATTCTAGATGCTTATTAGTTTGAGCATTTCAATGCATGCTAGGAACCTCTCAACTTTTTTTCCAAAAAAACCCAAAAATAAATTAGACAGGGTAAGTAGTATAGCACCTGAATCTTGTTCTTTAGTCCTACATTACTAATATTCTTGCACAATGCAAGTTTAACAGAAAAAAGATGACAAAAAAAGGAAAGTGATGAGATAGAAGGAGAGAGAAGATAGGAGAGAGAACTCAGAACATTTAATGGATTTATTTATTCTACTTTGGAAAAATTACTTTAAACACAAAGACTTTTTTATGAGATGTTTCTTTAGAATTTAACAATAGTCCTTTTTATTACTGTACATGGTTTCTCCGTGTTAAAATTTATTAGATGCATTTCTCTTTTTGTATTGTAGGTAAATCAAGGGGGAAAAAAGCAGTGGTTTCAGTTCTTTGTGGCTCACGCTGGAGCTCTTCTGTAGGCTGTATGTTGTTAATGCTAATCGTGATAGGGGTTTTACCTCTGACTGACTCCTACATGTTAGCATTAGCACTGTATGATGCCTCTTACCAGAATTCACATGGAAAAAAAACAAAAAAACCTGCCACCGTGGGAGGGAAGCAGCAAGTATGAATGAGTCACTACTATGCTGGGAACATCTCTCCTCTGTATGTAAAAAGAAGGGTCGTTTCAAATACAGGCATGTTTGCTAAAATAGATCAGTTTAGAAATACTGGAACAAAAGGAAAAAGCAGATTCATGCATCAATGAATCTTTAGCAGAACTACATTTAAAGTTCAGCAACATACTTTTTAATTTTACCCTACTGCCATTCATGTTTCCATTTTCTTCCCACACGAGACATTTCATTACTTAATCTTCCCCTTCTCCAGGGCAGAAAAAATGATGAATTCAACCTTTGGCATGCCCAGCTGTGCTTTCTACGCATTTTATGAAATGTTTGTTCACACAGGAGATTTGACTAACAAAAAATACTTTAAACTTGACTTTTACTGTTGAATATTCAAAATGAGCTACTTTTTTTAGAACATTGGGATGAAGTACACCTACTCTGGGATCTCAGCTGCTCTCAAACCTTATTGGAGCCTCCCAACCTGTTTGTTTGCCACTATTACCATGTTTTGCAGATGGAGAAAATGAGGCACAGATATGTTAAAGGTACAGTCACACAGAGAGTGAGTGACAGAACCAGTCTTTCTTAATCCCCAGTCTCAGTTTTACTGAACCTGATTAAAACCCCACAAAAATATGTATTGGGCACATCTACATGAGACATTTATTGCAGAGCTGACTAATTAGTTCTGCAATAAAGTTTCCACATCCACACATGGGGCTCTACTGTAGCAACTATCAGTCCTCCTGGATCATGGTGTACTTAAGAGTGCCATCCAGATCTCTGATGCATATGCCTGGGAAGGAATTTTTGGAACAGTGGAGGCTGCCCAGACCTTCCATCTTGCCTTTAGGCCACTGAGACAGAAACCAAAGACCAGACTGAGGCCAAATATTTGGTCTTCATGGCTGTAGCTGTACATGTGTCAGAAAATAAAACCCAGGTCTTGTGTGGTAGACAAAGAGTCTACCATTGAACCACAGGGGATTCCTGGGACCTTATCAGGCTGCAGTAAACTAATAAACTTTCCCATAGGTTAATACTTGCAAAGTTTATTAGTTTAATACAGCCCCAGAAGCTCCCTGTGGTTCAGTGGTAGAATCCTTCCCTGCCACAGAGAAGACCTGGGTTTGGTTCCCAGGCAGGGAATCAAACCTAATCCTGTGGCAGAGTTTTTTCCATGCATAGCAATGCACAGCAATGCACATGTAGATGCTGACAGAGCTGACTGGAACACAAGGGGGCTTCAGTGCAGGGCCTGCCTACTAGTTAGCCTTCACACTAGTTAGCCAGCCTCTTTGCAGCATGCTAAACTGGGGGAGCAGCCACAGGCTGCTCCACCCAGCTGAAGTGTCCAGGAGCAATAAACTATGACACAAACTGCACCAGAGTTTATTGCTTCAAATTAATTGCATGTGTAAACATGCCCAGTGTTGACAGAGAGATAAGAGAAGTAGCATTTAAAGGTGAATCTGCAATTATTGTGAAATATGTCACATGTACAATATTTAAATAAGCCCTTGATCCTGCACACACTTGTAAACATAACCTTGCCCTTGAAAGTACTTTCATCAAGCTCAGTGTTTCCTCTTGTATCTCATACATGCAAACATTTTCTGAAGTGAGGTTTAAGATTACAGGATAGGTGGGAATGTTTAAAATGCTAATCAGGGACAGTAGTCAAATATGATTTCTCCACAACACTCAGAAGAGATTCTAATTTTTTTTTAAGTCAGGTATGGCCCCTATTATTCATCTGACATTTAAGTTGTTTTATTAGAGGAAGTGAGAAAGGGAGAGAGAGGTCATTAGGAAGTTTAGGATTTTTCACTTTAAGATTTGGGGAAATTACATAACAGCCTCCTCTTACATATTAATGACAGAAAGATGGTGATGCAGGAAACCAATCCAAAGAGGTCATTAATACCAGAGCAGTTAAGGATGCAAAGTGTTTCAGGTCCATGCTTCCACTTCTGCAGCAAGGATGACTGGAGCATGTCCCTGCTACCCCATGCTCAGGCTCCTATTTCATTGCTTAGAACTTTTGTGTACATATATTTTACATTAGAGCAGCAATGAACCTACATTTTTTTCCCTATAGAACAAAAGATTCTTTGCCCATCAGATTTGAAACAAAGATGAGTTCTGGCAATTTTAGTGATACAATAAAATCATACAAGCACAAGGGTAGAAGGAATCTCAAGGGTCATTTGAGTCCAATTCCCTATACAAATATAAGAATTGCTATTCCAAAAGCAACTATGGTTTCTGGGCCCCTTTGGCAAGCAAGTGGAGTATCTCATGTTTTCTCCCTGAGAGCATTCTTCATTGTTTCCTTCACTTGTGGGTCCACTTTGCTTTGAAACTTGCAAATTGGCTGAATTTGGGTGACATTTCTAGACCATCCCCCAGTACCATACAGATTCTGTATCCCATTCAGAAAAACTCCACTATAAAGCCAAACAGTCCAAAAATCACAAAGCAGCATTATGGCCATCTCTGCAATTTCAATTTTCCCCAGTGACTGGATTACAGTATTGTATTACACAATCATGTTCTATTATCTTAATTGATAGGGCTCACTGAAAGAGGCAGCAATTCAATATTTCTTTTCATCCTTATTGATTAGCAACACACTTCTTTGTGCCTTCTTTACTGCCCAGCAGTCAAAATCTGCAGCAAGCAAGGAATAGTTTCTCTTTATAGACTTTTCATCAAGATCACATCCAAGCACCTTAACCTTAATTAATGTATTTTGACTTGACCCTGAAGAAGTATTCTGCAATTAACAGGCTAGCTAAAAGATAATGTGCTAACCACTTATCCCTCCCAGTCCAGATTTTACAACTGGTCTTAGCTCATTAGTCAGAAATGTTTATGATAATATGCATGCCTTCTCATCTATATGCCAATAAATATTCCTTAACCAGGAGGAAGGTCTTCCCATTCACTGATCTGACTATGACTAATGTACACCTTACAGTGTGCTGTTTTCTCTCTGTCAAGTATTTTTGGTCCTGCAGATATAAATAAGAGCACTACACCATTTGCCTATATCTCTTTCTTTGCAGATCCAATTCCTTGGTTGAGAAACATGTTAGGTTAGCTATTATGTTAGTGGGAGCTGAATATGCTTTTCTTTTTTTTTTTACTCTGAAAAATGTTAATGCTGTCCATGACTGGGGTTAAATCTTATGAAAAGACCACAGCATGATAGCATTCCCATTTTCAGATGGTGGTTGCTCTTCAAGAAATATCCATTATATAGCCTCTTCCAAACACCACATACCAAATGCATTATATTGAGCTCCTACGCATGGATTCCTCATAAAATTGAATAAAGTTAAAAAGACATACTTCCAAAAAGTTTGTTGACTCGAAGTGAAATAATGGTTGCATTGTGTACAACTGTACAGCACTGACACAATTACTGATGATTAATAAAAGGTTTGCTTCTTACCGTTGCTTACTGCAGATCAAAACAGACTGGGAAGCACTAGCCATGATCCACAACACTCAAGATTTGGTAGTGATGCAAAATAAGGAAGACAGCTTTCACCTCTTCAGAGTAGTTTATAAAAAGGAAAATAACACCTGACAGAAAAAAATTATCGCCCATATATAATGCAGTTAAATTGAAATCAAAGTCAGAAAAGACTATTAAGAGCTATGAATGCATGGATTAAAACATTTTTGAAAGGGAATAACTGCTCTGAAGGCCCTACCCAGTCACAGTGCATATGCAAAGTTAGTTTGACAGGAGGCACATCCCTAGCACCCCCAACCTTCACTCCTAAAATATAATATTTGGATTTGACTAGAACAGAGAATCAGAACAGAGGTTAGCGCTACCAAATGAAGGTCCAGAATGGACATGTTCCCCATGGCTAACTCTGAAATCTCCTACAACTTCTGTGCTTTGGAAGAGCTCTTCCATTTCACGTCCCTCACCTTTACTCACTGTTGTTTCCGTGCAACTTCAATTCTTTGCCCATGCCTTCCCCACCATCTGCCATTCTTTTCTGCGTATTCCACTGTGTCCCTTCTAATTGCCTTCTTTCCATGTTTTCACTTGATCCTACACTCACTCTTCCACTCCCATAGCTCATGAAGAGGTGTCCCAAGTGAAGGGTGAGCTGAAAAAGGCCACTGAGCTCCCCTGGAGTTTATGGAAACAGGGGCAGTAGCTACAGGAAAAGTGGTAGTATTTCCTTATCTCCTTTTCCTCCACAGAGCTGGAAGCAGGTTCACTCCTGGGGCTGCATATACAGTGTAGCCTGCACTCTAATGAATACTGAAGTTAGCTGTAAACAAAGTAGCTTGCATACTTGGAAGCAATCTAGCTGCAGCAGCACAGAGCTCCACAGCTAAACTGATTTTTTGGTTTCTGAGCCAGTTTAACCATCTCTGTACATCAAACAGGTTGCAATGTAGATATACACCCACCTGTTAGGCTCCCTATGTAGTGCAGGAGGAGAGTTAAGTGCCTTCCCCCTACCAACTAGAAAACCAAGCTGTGACAGAGGTGTCCCTAAAAACCTGCTCGTTTCTTGGGCTTCAAAACCCATGGATTTTTTGGGATGCGCAGCCTGAAACTCTCCCTTGAGAGCAGGTCCCTACCATCCCTTCTTGAAGAACCTGATAAGGGCTCACCGTCCATCCCTCCTGTTGAAACAGTGCTACTGTACATCAAAAAAAAAAAAAAATCCCAAGAGAATTTTAGGACCAGGGAGAGAACACACTGGAGCATGTATTCACAGTCAAGTTTCTGAAGTGATTCATTCAATAGCTGTATTTGATTAACAGCTTCATTAAAATCCAGTCCCAAGATTACTACCTTAGATGATCTCAGGCAAAGTGATATATTCCAGCACCATCAAATACAACAACAAACCTATGCCTAATTCTGCCTAAATCCTAACTATAAGCCCCACCACTAATCAGAATCCTAACACAACCACCACCTTATCAGCCCCTCTCTAACAGTGTTGCCCAGCTCAAGCGGAAAAAGGAGATCACGGCACAATGCTGAGGCAAGCCGTACTCCGCCACCTACCAAAAGGGCTCGCAGTCTCTCTCTCTCCACTTGAATAGGACCCAGGGCTTGAGGTTGAATGGTAAAGAGGACACAAGAAATGGTAGGAAATAGCTTCTTCAGGACAGTAAAATGTAGGAGTAAAGCCTGCTAGAGGTGGGAATTGAGCCCACAACCTTTTGATTGGCAGACCAATGCTCCCCCAATTGAGTGTTATTTAATTCAAGTTATTTTAGTGGTCTCCCTAAAAAAAACATTTAACAATGGTGTAAAATTAGTATAACTGAATGAAAAAAAATGTTTCGGAAGATTTAATTTTTAGAAAAAAAAAATCAAAATATTATTTTTAGGTTATTTTACATAAAAAAAAAAACCCTATAAAAAACCCAACATACACAGCAGTTTTTGATAGGAGCCAATTTTGTCATTAAAACGTCCTAAAAATGGTGGGGAAGCAAAAAAAAAAAAAATGGGAAAGCAAAACCTTTAAAATAATATTTAAAAATTCAGCCAATCTTTAGAAAGTCTAAATAAAGAAGCAAAATTCTTGCCATGCTGTGAACACCACTAAATTTGATGAACAGATGTCCTATTGCTAAGATTTTTTTTGCTAAAATCTAGAGGCATAAAAAATAAAGGATGGGTTTGTGGTTCTTACAACAGACTATGACCTACACAATTTAGGCTCAGTACAACCTGTGCCTAGGCTTCCTCTGTAACCTTGGGCAGATCAGACTGCCAAATTTGAAGAATTATTCATAAATTTGAGTTTCCTCAATTTCTGGTTGTCCGTGATGAAACACTTTGCTCCAGATCCTATTCCATCTAACACTTTGGTATGAGTGTAGTTGTGATCCAATTTCATCCTGCCTGTGTCCCGGAAAACACTGTTTATGTTTTGTCTACCTCAGACTTATGTCTTAAGACAGCATGGAAATATGGAGGGCTTACCTAACTACTTTTTGCATTTATAGTTCTTCAGGGGCTTGAAGCAAGTAGAATAGGATGACACTTTAGACACCTAATAGATGGCACAGAACCTGGTCCTTTCTATCTGGTTTTTCCGTAAGAGCGATGATGTGTCGCTTTCAAGTAAAGGCACCCTCTAAGGATAGAGAACTGTTGTCTTAAAGAAAAAAAAAAATGTTATTTTAGATCTGGTAGACAGTTAGAAAACCAAGTATACCTCCTCACCAGAACATAAACTGCTTTAACTAAAACCTTAGGGCTCCTATACACATGCAGTGAGGCTGCTCTGGACACACTGTAATTACAGCATAATCCAGCATCACATGCATCCCCATGCTGAAAAACGGCAGCAGGGTGCTTCAAAGCACCCTGCCACAATTTTTCAGCACAGGGATGCTGATGCATGTGATGCTCCAGGTGCTCTTGGAGCTGCACTAAATTACAGCACCCTCCCCTCTGCCTCCTGAACCATGTTTATAAATGCCCATAATTATCTACACCAAAACAAGGTAACATCCCCTGCTATCTGTAATACTACACCTGTTCCTTCAGCAAGTTCCCCTTTAATATCTAGATAATCAAAGGTATGCTGTATAAAGAAACACTATCTAAAGTTCTTGGAACCAATTGCTACAGTGTCAGTAAACTTAATAACTAAAAGTGGCAAAGACCTGAATGCATAAATACAGACAGACTTCTTAAAAACACGTTTAGGCAGAACTCTGTAAATATGCCACACAGAAACTACCTACCAGTTTTATGTCAAGTTACTTTATATGTCTGTTTGCATGTTTTGTCCTTTTCTGTGCTTTTATACATATACTACATATAATGACATTATGATGATTATCAATGAAAACCAACAGCATCAATTTAAGATAAAGTAGTTGTAGTTAAATACATTTTATTTAACGGCTACTGCTGTTTTTCCAATTTGTGGTACTACTGTTTATTAAAGAAGCAAGCGAAACTTCAAAAATTTACTTAATGGTGAAGACGTAAGTGGGAGAGAGTTCAACAATTTGCTAAATCAAACAGTGCTACAGTAAACATGACCCAAATTTTTTATGCCTAAGAGAAAGCCCTTTCTAGCAGAATCTCCTTCTCAGTGTATAACCCAATAAGATTAGCAACACAAAATACTATTTATAAAAAAATAAGATTCAATAAAGATTCTTCTTACAATGTATACATGTATGCATGGATGGATACATGTATAGGAACTGAGGACTAACACTGCCTCAAAAAACATTCAAGATGATACAGACATTACTAGTATAATAATAAAAAACAAAACAAAACAAAACAAAAAAACCACACATGGACCAGTTGACTGTTAAACACCATTCTAAAGCTTTGCATTGTGCAGGTAGTCTTTTTTAAAAAGTTGATCATGAAAAGAGCATCCAATGCTGCTTCTCAGTGTTTTCACACTGAAAACACTGGAGATCCTCAATCTCCTTCAATTCTAATCTCTGCAGTCATAGATCCTGACACTAGCTTCAGGATGTATACACTTAATTAAACCTGTGCACATTTCATTAAACCTTTCTATTAATGGGCATGATACAAACATTAACAATATGAACATGAACATGAGCCTTCAATGTGATGCTGCTGCTGGTAAAGCGATCAAAATGCTGGCTTGCATCCACAGATGCTTCTGAAGCAAATCCCAGGACGTCATTCTCCCATTGTACTCGGCCTTGGTGAGGCTGTGGCTGGAGTACTACATCCAGTTTTCGGCTCCACAATTCAAAAAGGATGTGGAGAAGCTTGAGAGAGTCCAGAGAAGAGCCACGCGCATGATCAGAGGTCAGGAAAACAGACCTTACGATGAGAGGCTGAGAGACATGGGACTCTTCAGCCTGGAAAAGCACAGGCTCAGGGGCGATCTGATGGCCACCTGTAAATTTATCAGGGGTCTTCATTAGGACCTGGGGGAATGTTTGTTCACCAGAGCGCCCCAAGGGATGACAAGGTCAAACAGTTATAAACTCCTCCAGGACCGTTTCAGGCTGGACTTAAGGAAGAACTTCTTTATTGTCTGAGCCCTCAAGGTTTGGAATAGCCTGCCATCGGAGGTGGTTCAAGCACCTACTTTGAATGCCTTCAAGAGAAATTTGGATGTTAATCTTGCTGGGATCCTATGACCCCAGCTGACTTCCTGCCCCTGGGGCAGGGGGCTGGACTCGATGATCTTCCAAGGTCCCTTCCAGCCCTAATGTCTGTGAAATCTATTTGCTTTAATTTGATGTGTTCATTTAATAATGTGGAAGACAGTTTTTGTTAATATTTATTTTTTCTGCTGTAAAGTAAATAACTCTTTCTGTATACCAAAATGCCCCATCATTTTTCCACAAATATTATTTCATTGTCAAATGTGAAAGACCTACATCTATGTAGGTCAAGACAGAATTTTGTTTGCAAAGGCAAATAGAGTATTACCAAAATATTTTCTGCTTCAGAATGCTGGCATAGTATTATGAAAGTGGACTAGCTCTTGCCAGCAGATAGTTCAGAGATCAGTGTTATTTTCTGTGGATCAGACTTCACTACTCTCAGAATATAGCTGGCTATCTGAGAACATGTAACTCTGACCTTATAACTGCTATTTACACCAGGTTCATCATTCATGCCTCACTTTTTCGCAAGTTTAATTCAAACCTAACAACAGCTTTAATAAAAGTGAAAAAAAAATCAAAACGACAATAGACTGAGATCTGAAATACTGAAAATCATATTAATCTCTAATTTAATTCTAATGAAGTCAACTGAGGTATCAAGGATATCGGCATATACAACACATATAAGCAGCGCCAAAAACATTTTAATTTACAAATGGAAAACTAAAAAGATATTAAACTACTGCATTTTTGTTTCTTCATCCGCATCTTTTGCTCGCAGACTCCCCTCTTCAGTGACCTGCAAAACACATTTGTTTTTAAAATATAGTTCCATTCTGTCCAAACAGTACATTTTTGCCTTTTGTAATTTTATCAAAGCAAAAATATATGTCTTTATAATAATAATAAACCAATTTGAAAATTTTTGTAATCATATAAGAACACTGCACAGTTCAGCTCTTAGCATGTTTCATAAAGAGTGGACTCCAGTAGATGCATTATGTTTTTCCTCTCTGCTGCTATACAAGCAGGCAGAATAGTCTTTTTAGGGATCTAAGGGCACATCTACATGAAACACTTTACTTAAGATTCGAGATAACTACTGTGCAGTAATTAGCTCTAATCATAAATAAATTTGCTACCTATAAATACAAGTAGTAAATATACTCCTGGTTACCTGCTGCACAGTAGCACACACACACACACACACACACACAGTTGACCAGGAGCAAATGTGCTCCCAGTCAGCTGAGCAACAGGGCATGGGAGCTGCCTGCTGCCAGGGTAGATTCTACCTCTACAGGCCAGGCAGGGACAATGTCTCCCTACCCCAGCTGCAGGGAGCTCTCACCCCTTTGCAACTGTGATCATGGAGTGAGGACTGGGAGATTCCTTTGACCAAAAAGCTGGCGCTGCGGGAGAGAACAATCTCCCAAGTCAGGCCCCGCAACCATGAAGCTAGGTCTGAGAGAAAAGAATCTCGCATCCCTGGCCTGGCAATCACAGAGCAAAGGCTGGGAGTTCCCTGCTGCTGGGACAGGAGGACAGTCTCCACCCAGGCTCCACGGGTGGAGCCCACCCCAGCAGCAGGCATCTCCTAGGGCCAGCGAGCAATATCCCCGCCCCGACCAGAAGACACCTGTCTCCTGGCCCCTTCTGTCAGCCCCTTGGCTAGCACCCAGAGGGAGTTCTGGCCACTGCAGAAGGCTGATGCAGGGCCAGTGGGAGTGGGAACAGACTGCTGCCATTAGCAACAAATATGCTGCCACTTCCCTGCATGTGTAGGCCCCCTAATTTACTCTCTAGAGGGTGGGTTTACTCTAAAGTAATTTCCTAATTTAGAATAAATTAGTAAATTGCTCTAGAGTAAACCCACCCAGGAGCATTTGCACGTGTAGATGCACCCTGAAGGTCTGAAACCGTCACTATTAAATCTCTCTCCATATTTAGTTATTCCTAGAAAGTGAAACTACCGTATTTTTCGGACCATAAGACGCACCTGACCATAAGACGCACCCAGTTTTTATGGCAGGAGAGACTGTGTGTGCCGGTGGCCGGCCACTTTTATTGCCGGCTCCCGGCCACCGGCACAGGCGCCGGCTTCCGGTGTAAACAAGCGGCAGATCTCCCGCTAGGGCTCCGCCGCCTCCGCGGGCAAGCTCCGCCCCGTCTCCCCGGGACACGGCATAAACAAGCAGCGGGCATCCTGTTCGGGCTCCGCCGCCTCCGCGGGCAAGCTCCGCCCCGTCTCCCCGGGACACACACCTTCGGACCATAAGACGCACCCTCGTTTTCCCCCCACTTTTGGGGGGAAAAAAAGTGCGTCTTATGGTCCGAAAAATACGGTATTCACACATGTGGTATGTTTCAGCGCATTTCCAATTCCTTTATTCCAAAAAACACACCTTTTGCATTTATTCAGTCACTTTAAAATTCTTTTAGATGCTTTCACTGTTGCCCTTTAATATTATATCCCAAGAATTTCCTAACATTTCCCCCTCCTATTTACCATATAACTTGATTTATTTATTTTGCTGTTTGGAGCTATTTTCAATGGTCTTCCAACTATTTCAGGTTCATACTAAATGTCCATTTTATATTCCAACTGCCAATTTTAAATTTAAACACTTAGAAAAATAAAAATATAAAAAGGCTAAGGTAGCTGTTACAGGTGATCTTTAAAACATTTTAAGTCTGTAGGATGTTATGCTGTCAAAGTTAGAAGAGTCTCCGAGCAGTCGCAGGTTATGGCTTAAGATCCTCACAACTGTGACTTGTTGCTAGAGGGCCTGGCAAGCAGAGGCATGGACAGGAGCCCACATTCTACCCACTGAACTTGGGCAGAAAAGGAGGGAGAAGGTAACATGTAGCTCATAGGTGAAGAAACCATGGGGACTGGAGCTTTCCTCATTTGTCAGCCAACAGGGAAAAGTCTTGGGGTGGGGGGAAGAGAAATCTGTTTGAAGTAAATGAGCAGGAGGGAGAAGTAAAGAGGAAGGCGTGAAAAAAAAAAAATAATAATAATAAATGACTTGTTTCACAGAATTGGAATTGGGTCAAGGGTGGGGCGTTGGTTTAGTACTCAGACTAGGGCAGAGCTGAGACCCACCAGGCTCAATGCATGTCACAATGGGGCAGGGCTGACAGCCTGCACATTCAACACATACATTAGGGGTAGGCAATTATTTTGGGCAGAGGGCTGCTTACTGAGTTTTGGCAAGCCATCGAGGGCTGCATGACAGGCAGCCAGGGGCAGATGAATACTAATTTTCTAAATTTTGCAGGGGCCCCACGGGCCGGATAGAATGGCCTGGCAGGCCACATCCAGCCCCCCAGGCTGCATTTTACCCACCCCTGACATACATGCACCTGTCCAAATTGCAGCCTCTCTCATAGTTTCCATTCTCTGGTTCATTCTCTTCAGAGAGGTAGGTAGTGGCATTGCTGTTGCTATTTGCACTAGGGTGCCAGAGGAAGCAGCAAACTTGTGAGCTACACCTGGGTGCTCAGAGGGGTCAAGGTGTGCTGGGATCATACCTGCTGTGGGCAGCAGGGAGTGTTGGCTTGGGGCCAGAACAACTGCCCTGGTCACCAGAGTTCAGGGTTGCTGAAAGTTTGCCAATAGAGCAAAGGACTGGGAAGAGCTGAGAATGATGCATCCTGAGATGCTGGAGGAATGAAAAATGGAGCATTTTAATCTCCCCAGAGAAGACTAATAATATCCTGAAAAAACTCAGGTAAAAGGGATCAAAGAGAACTCTTGCTTGAATCAGCATAACTTTAAAACATTCAGAGCAGCATTCCTCAACCCACACATTGCAGGAATATATAAAAGGCTCGTAAATGAACTTTAAAATGGATCAATAGAGTTTAAAAAATGGACTCTCCTTTGAAAGAGAAAAATGTGAGGAGATGTGGCTTTTTCCTTGCAGGCTGGCAGAGTTCCAGCCTGCAAGGGACTGCTTTCCCCTCCCCATCACCACACACTTGGGGGCTGGGGCATGGGAGAAGGGGCAAGAGTGAGGGGCACTGGGTCAGGACCGGCCACGGATGCTTACAAATGGGTTCTGGTACAAAAAAAGGTTGAGAACCACTGATTTGGAGGGTACTTAGAACAGGTTAACACTCTTTAACTGGTAAATGGTCCAATTTTAAAGTGCCTTTATGGTGATTTAAAGGTAACCTGTAACAGCACGCTAATACTACTGTCTCACCTTATTAATTGGAAGTGCCAACTAAGTAGTTGTTTACTAAAGGCTTATTAAAAAAGCACAGATTAAAATATTATTGACATATTTTCCTGAATTGCATACTAGAGAAATTACAAATACCAAATCAAGTTGCATTACCTGTTGCATTACAGTCTTTTTTTTTTTTTTATGATGCTAAGACTCCCAAATACTACCAATTGTTCCCCATTACAAAGCAATTAGATATACTACATTTTTTTCTTTCTTATTACACAGTAATTAGATTCAATTTCTCTATAGATTTTAATGTGTCCTGGATTTTTTTCCTTAAACCTGTGGCTCTTGTAAAATACTCTCCATCTTTAATTAATTACTTAACATCTATAATATTAAATCAATATATGATTTATTTTAAGAAAAATAAATTGACAATATGTATTTAGCTACTACTTATGCTTACCAGTCTCCGAGACCTCTCTAGCAACCTGTTCCATATAGTGTGATGAGCCTGAAGAAAGAAAAAGACAGGAACTAATAGCAAAGTCCTCTTGACAAAACTGAAAAATCAGCATTCTAGTGACTTGACTAGTTAGTTTGATGCGCCACGTAAAACAAGTTCATTTTACCACATTTATGGAGAGAGACCAGTTTCTATCCATTTTTCTCTCTCTTTCACAAGCACACAACCTGGAATCATGCAAATACTCACATATACAAGTATCCCCGGTGAACTCAATGGGGAGTTCAAGCACAAATGTTAAGCAATTAAACTTTGGTAGGATTAGGCTTTACATTTTTCTGTTACCATCAGCATAAGAGAACAAGCAGGGAATTACAATGGAGATGTAGCTAATCTCTGCTTAGAATTGATATCAATGATTCTCAACCTTTTTAGACTCAGGCACCCCTCATTAGCCTCAAGGCACCCACTTGGAAAATGCCAGCTTTTCACTTGTTTTTTTGACTACAGAAAAGAAAATTGAGCAATTCTCCTTATGCAAAGAGCTCAGAAAGACCACAATGTTTTTAACACTATGGATTTCTATTTGAAACCGCTGCATTTATCCTGTAAATCACAACTGCACACCTAATACCACTATGTGGAACCCTGCAGCACTCATGAAAGGCTCTCAAGACACCCCAAAATGCTACTACACCCTGAGTGAGAATTACTGTTTATACATTTTAACAGGGCCAAATCCAGAATCACATTGTCTGTTATCCACACCATGCACTGTGACTGAAAGGTTTAAGGTATCCACTGCTGTTAGATTTACTTGAAAATAAAATCTCAAATTATTTATTTAAAGAATCTGGCTCTCAATGAGGTCAAGGTCTCCTATACTACTCTACTGGTAACTGTAGGAGGAAAACACAATTATACATGAATAAAGGCTAACCCCAAAGTACTAAAGCATTTAGAAAGCTTAGGGACAAGAGGAGAAGAAAAGAGGAAATCTTTTTAAAATAGAATGTACTTGACACTTCTTCAGCATATGGCCATACACACGAAGGAACACAGGTTAGAAAACTAACTGATGAAGGCTAAGCAGCGTTTTCCTCTATAGTCAGAATATTCCATTACTGTCATTACAGGTTTCTACTGCAGGTCACAACTGCAGGCAGAATACCCGACTACAAAAAAATCACTTTTGTAATTCTTCACAACAATTCCTCTGCTCACTTTGGAATGCCATATAAATTTGTATTTCTTTAGATCAGAACAATTATCACTTGCCACATTTCAAAAAGAAAGATGTAAAAGAAAAATATTTATATGTATAAACGTCCAAGAAGTATGTATAAAATAAGTGTACCATATTAAAGAAAATCCTTTTCTTTAAAACTGTAAAAAAAAAAATCTAGGATCCTAGATTGTGTTGGAAACAGTTTTAACTTGGTCTCTAACATAGTACCAAGAAACTAGAACCTTGACTCACCTTGAGCAGCCATTCTTCCTAGATCTCCAATTCACTAATTGCTGTTCACCACAAAATTACAGGAAAATAGATACATTGTTCAAACTAAGATTTTTAAAGGCATCTTAAAAGCCCCCTCCTGAGTGAAGAGCACTGGAAAAGAATACATTAGTTACCTTTAAATGTACTGGCAAAGAAACACCCTGGAACCGTCGTATCAATCCAGACTGGCTGGCCTGAAGATTGTGGGCTGCTGTCACTTGATACTGGAAACAAAAGCTTGTCCTTGGTATGTGTGGGCCTTCAGTAACATCTACAAAGTCACCAAACCTGATCAGAAGCAAATAAAGCTTATGATGAATGTATTTTTAATGGCATTACAAATATAGCTCTTCTCTTCATTCGTAACCACAGGATATTGCAATAAACCACCTTACAGACCCAAAGAACCAAAGACCAAAAGGTCAAACAGAACTCAAGTCAAACATTCCACAATGACCACAGAGAGGTGTTTCATTTTTAGCAAGAAATGAGCCTTTTTGGCACCACAGCAAGAAGGCACACAAGTCTAAGTGGTTTGTGGCAGAAAAATAAGTGGCAATTCAATTCCGCCAGGAAATGCTAGCTTTTTCTAACAGCAATTTTTCTAGAGAGTGAAGTTTTCTAGTGCCATCTGTAAAAAGCCACCAAGTTACACACAGAGCAGTAAGGAGCCCTAGAACCTCCAATATACCACAGTCCTCCATTTTTCCCTCCCCCATGTCCAAGGGGGGAGAGAGAGAGGGACAAAGAATAGCTGGCTCCCCAGTAGCTCAGCCAATGATCAGCTAATTGATGAGACTGAGAAGGGTAGGCTCTGTCACGCCCACAGCAACTTAAGCAAGAGTTCCTGCTTATCCAACCTCTGTCAGACATGGTGACAAGCCCCATCCTGCAGCCAGAACATGGGTAAGAATCAGTATTTGGCCATAGCACCCCCAGTTCATGCAGTGTGGGTGCCAGCTCGAGGCACTGCCCCACAGGCTGACAGCTACTATTACTGCTCTGAAGCCAGTTCACCCACACTTTGCTGAGACACTTTGCAGCACTACAAATGAACTGCTGTCCATAGCCTATAGCTAGGGACCACTGCAATTCAGGCTCCAGCAGAGGGAAAAGTGGGCTCCCTGCAGGCTCGCGAGAGCCAATTTCAGGCATTTTTCAGGACAGGCCCTCCCATGCTTCTGAATGGCTGAGGGAGAGCACAGCAGAGAAGAGGAAGGGGAAATTCCCCTCCACTCTCACATGGCAGCAAAGTAAAGCCAGGCTCAGGGAAGCCGTGCTGGGCAGAGGCAGGCACCCAGCATGCCTATGCCCAGCCTCTAGGGCAGGAGGTACTTATCTGCTCTGCTCTGGGCAGGGCTTTTAAACTCCCAACTGAAGCAGGGAATCAAACAACCTGATTGGCCTAGTTGTGGCAGGAGCTTAGCCTATACTACGCTGCCTCTAAAAACGTGGGGCTTCCACAATCTTTCTGGGGCTCTGCTTTTTTTCTCCATGCTTTTTTTTTACTTTTTTCCCTGCCACCCGCTCCCCCACAGTTTCAGGCCATTGGTGGCCAAACTGCAGTTTTAAAGGGCTTTAGGGAAAATGCTAAATTTCAGGATTTCCCCTGAAATCTCCTGAAGCCCGAATTACAGTGGTCCCTACCTATAGCTCAGCATTCTTTATATCAAGTAAAAAAAGTACTCTTGAAAACTGCAAATTTTCCATGTCTGCCCATCCAGAACCTAAGAAATTTGAACTAGAGGCCAGAGAACAGACTCTTGCTATGTGCCACTCTGGGTAAAACACCTCACTTTCATAACAGAAAGTTCAGACCTGAACTCTGCAGGGAAAGGAGCTCCTGCAAGCTCAGGTTGGTGAGAAGTGGGAGCTGCAAGCTATGTCAGGTACTCCCAGGGCCAGTTAATGGGGAAGTGGCTTGGCAGTGCTATGATAACCCAGACGGGGGTACTAAGTGCTTCAAGTTTGAAGTGGCTGTTTGAATTTTTGTTCTAGTTGGATGACAGAGGACTGGGTGAGGCTGTAGGGGTGGAAAAGGAAGCCACATGGGTGCCGAGAGGGGACACTGGGTGTCTAGGCCTGCCACAGGCAGGGATGCAAAGCCAAAGCAAGCTTAGGCTCAGAGGGGCCAGAGCCTGACTCTAAGAGTAGGGCAATCAAGGTGGCCTGAAGCTGAGATTGCCAGAGCCTGAGTGCAGAGAGGGTGACGGGGGAGGCCAGAGACC
Source organism: Crocodylus siamensis (assembly GCF_052110815.1). Lineage (NCBI taxonomy): Eukaryota > Metazoa > Chordata > Crocodylia > Crocodylidae > Crocodylus > Crocodylus siamensis. Next base: position 252,695,446 of record NC_143395.1, read on the forward strand.
AAAAGGACCAGTTTGAGCCCACAGGGAACAAAAGGGGCAGCCAAGGGCCAAGAAAAGGCTGAGACTGCAAGGCCAGTCCAGAGCCAGTGGGCCCAGGCTATCAGTCAACAACCAAAGTAACCTGAAAGCTGAGGGTAAGAAGGCCAAAGCTTATACCAGCAGGCAAACGGTGATCAAATGACATCTACAAGGCACAGGCATGGCTTTAGGGCAGAAGGAAACCACAAATAGCCCTCAAGGTGACTGGTGCCCTAAAGAACTGATGGAGCCAAGGGGACCCCACTTAGGGCTTGAAGAACAGGACTGGAGGGCAGCTAGGTACAGGACGCCCCCACTGGTCAAAACAGGTTAGGGCTCACTCAGGGACCCTGAGCCAACCTTCCTTCTACAACAGAAAATAATTCCATCAAGGCATGGCAGGTGAGAGCAAGAGGGAAGGGCACCCTGAAGAGCCAGAGTGGGGCAGGAGCTGTGCAGTCACCAGGGGGCATCACAGCCACTCCTGGGGCCTGGTCTTGTCACACACACTAAGAAAGAATATGCCTCTACACCTATATTTTAAGACAGCATTTCTTTTTTCATGGGTTAGACAGTTCCATATGGAAACATTTAGACAAGTGGTCTAAATATGCTGCATCTACCTAAGACCTTTATTATTCATGGTCTACAGTAACACCCAAGAAATATCCTTCACATACTCAAGTTCCTACCACTCTTCTGCTTCTTCATCCCCAAGTCTGCTCCATTCTGACCGCAGTCTAACATAACTGCAGATAATGGAATACTAAACGGGGTAAAATCTGCCAAATTGAGATAAGCTGGCAATTTTAGCAGTAAGTGGATTTTATTTTTGAAGAATTTTTCTTCTACCCCAGTTTAATAAATAAGGACAAATATCTTTAGATCTTCACTATAAAGCTTTGAAAGGTATGGATTTTTTCAGTACTTACCTTCAGTAAACGATCAGTGAAGTCTTACCAGCTTAAAAACTTTCTGATCATAAGAAATCTAATGAGTTCCATAAATACCACAATAATGGTGTTGTGGAAGAATCTAAATAGCTAACTGAGACAGCACCAGCAGACTGAGTAAAGGAAAGTTTAATTAAAATACGTCTCAATTCACTTATCTTTTTTTCAACTGCTCACAATTTTGGAAAGTAATTAGATCTTCCTGTGAGTCACTATAGAGAACTTTGCTCACCTATGTAACTTTACTGTTCCTTCAGGGCTTTGTAAAGCTTTCTGTTCTATCATCTCCACTTTGTACCTTAAAGAAACAGGAAAAAAAGCATACTTAAGTATTTACTAGATAAAAAGTTTACAGATGCAAAGGAGGGAAAACAGTCACGTGGCTTCATATCCTTTCAGTAATTTCTAAAGCACCAGATGCAAAAACTCAATGTCAACAGAAGCCTTTTTATTACAGCATCATTAAGGATCCGGGTTTTCCATTTCCTACAGAAAAACAGGAAAAATGCAGTTTTCCCTTTTAACCGAGAAAAATATGGAGGGTGCTGGGCAGGGGTAGGTTATGGCTGGGGCTGCTGCCAAGCCCAAGTGCTGCATGAGGCTTGGGGCCTGGGACTAGAATGTGCGGCTGTAAGGCCTCCAGCAGGGAGTACGACAGAGCCACAGGTGTTCTGATTTTCCATGATAAAAAACCCCAAAATCAAATACCAAAAATTCATAGGGATTTAAAATTTATTTTATTACAGTGATTGAGGCACTGGTAGGCTTACAAATTGCAGATTTTGGGGGTTTTAATCAGAGAATTCGTGATTTTTAAATCAGAGAAAACAAGGATTCCTGCTCATCGTTCTTAACAACACAACTTTAAGATTACACAAATAGAAATGGGAAAACTTTTGAGGGATGCATTGAAGGAACATAATCTTCTAAAATGCTTGGCAGTTATAAGATTATTAATAGCACAGTTTTATATTGTTAGCATTCATCTTTGAGTATGATTTTGACAAGTTTCACAGAGGATCAACTATCTTAAAACAACTTCAGCCATAAAAGAGAACATAATCCATCAATAAAAACAAACCTTTCCAATATTAAGGCCAGAAGGTACCACAACATAACCTATACTGACTTCTTGTGTACAATTGCGACCAGTTTCCCCAGAGCTCAATAACCCATCTTTGACTACAGCCTCCCTTCTCAGAAGTCATCCAGTCTTGATTTGAGAACTTTACGAAACGGAGAGTCCACCAATTCCCTCGGTAATTTGTTCCAATGCTTAATCAGTCTCTCTGTTAAAAGCGTTGCTTATTTTCTCATTTTAATATTTAATGTAACTTCAACCTCCACAGTAACTACTATAGAATCATAGAAAATTAGGCTAGGAAGGGACCTCAGGAAGTCATCTAGTCCAACTCCCTGCTCACACCAGGACCATCCCCAACTAGATCATCCCAGCCAAGGCTTTATTTAGCCAGGTCTTAAAAACCTCCCAGGATGGGGATTCCACAACCTCTCTGGGTAACATGTTCCAGTGCTTTACTACTCTCCTAGTGATAAAGTTTTTCCTAATATCTAACCTAAACTTCTCTTGCTGCAACTTGAGACCATTGCTCCTTGTTCTGTCATCTGCTACCACTGAGAACAGCCTAGCTCCATCCTCTTAAAATCACCCTTCAGGTAACTGAAGGCTGCTTGCTATTACATCCCCTCTTAGTCTGCTCTTCTCTAGACTAAAGCCCAGTTCCCTCAGCCTCTTCTCAGAAGTCATGTGCCCCAGCTCCCTAACCATTTTCACTGCCCTCCACTGGACTCTCTCTTCTATACCTTTCTCTGCTAGATTTATGGAGACCTTTAATAAACAGAGGCACAGAGAAGTGATATGATCTGCCCAAGATCATAAAATAGGTGAGTGGTCAAGCAAGAAATAGAATCACGCTCTACTAAACACACTGCCTCCAAGATAAATCCTGGGATGGAACAGGATATGTGGTTAGTGACCTTTTTAACCAAGGTGAAGTTTAATGATATGCAATAAAATAGATTACTGAATATACTGACCAATTTTTAAGCTTGCAGCTATATCTTGTCAGAAATTATATGCATGTGTTGTGAGGCATGTAATCACTAGTAAGCTGAAGGAAACCTAGAACTAATGAAATGTTTAAAGCCCCAGTACTAAATATAAAATCTCAAGCCTGTTCCATTTCTTAAACCTCTCTCAGAAGTACATTATAGTACCACCTAGTGTACAAACTGACAGAAAAAATGTAGGGACATATAAGCTAGTATAAACTGCTGTACTACAATGAGGTCAGAGCTATACTAATTTACCCAAACAAATGATCACGCCCACCATATTTTAATCATTACTAGCTTAAAGATTGCATTTCCTTTAGAAATCAATTAGATCTTTACTGACCTGTTATGCCGAAACATTTCTAATGCCACTTTTGCTTCAACTTCCAGCATTTCAAATGGCAGATCTTTGAAAATTAGCTTGCATGCTTCTTGTGTAAAAGAACGGAAGGATTCCTTCAAAGCAAAAAATAAGACTGTTACCACTATTCTTCAGCTGCTCTTTAATATGCATTCCATGTATAAGTAACTATACAAATAGTAAAGGACCAGGATAACTACTGTAGATATATGCAAGAGGCAAAGATTTGGGAACAGACTTAAACTTTCAAATGCAGTGCAATCTTTTGTAAGTTACCTGAAGACAGACACTCTGATTACTTCAGGTCACCAGAAGAAGGCAACAATACATTAAAAAGCTTGGTTAAGTCTCTCTCAACCATGCAGTTGGTCCAATAAAAATGTACCAGTGACAAAAATCTTCTCCCCATATTTCCTAGACCATCATGGCTACAACATCACTCCAACACTACTATTGATATACAAATTCTTACCACAGATACATTTATCAGTGACATACTTGACAAATGTTCCCTGGTGACCTCATTATGATTACTTTTAACAAGGTCTGGTTAAATGTCCAGTACAACCAATAGGCAGACAAGGTTCATAGACTCGTACAAGTAGGGTCGGAAGGGACCTTGTAGATCTTCAAATCCGACCCCCTGCCTAGGCAGGAGAAAAAACTGGGCTCAAATGATCCCAGCTAGGTAGGCATCAAGCCTCCTCTTAAAGACCCCCAGGGTAGGAGCCAGCACCACTTCCCTTGGAAGTTGGTTCCAGATCCTAGCCGCCCTAACTGTGAAGTAGTTCTTACGGATGTCTGATCTAAACCTACTCTTCAACAACTTGTGGCCATTATTCCTTGTTATGGCAGGGGGTGCTAGGGGAATCAAGGTCTCTCCCAAACCCTTCTGGTCCCCCATAGTGAGGTTATAGACGGTCACCAGGTCCCCCCTCAGCCTTCTCTTGTGAAGGCTGAACAGGTTCAGGTCCTGCAGTCTCTCGTTGTAGGGTCTGCCCTGTTGTCCCTGGATCATGCCGGTGGCCCTCCCCTGGACCCTCTCAATGTTGTCCACATCCCTCCTGAAGTGGGGCACCCAGAACTGGACACAGTACTCCAGCTGTGGCCTGACCAGTGTTGCATAGAGGGGGAGGATCACCTCCTTGTTCCTGCTAGAGATGCACCTGTGGATGCACGCCAACCGTGACCTCGCGTTGTTGGCCCATGTTCATCTTGGAGTCAATAATGACTCCAAGATCCCTTTCTGCCTCCATACTCTCAAGAAGGGAGTTTCCCGTCTTATAAGTGTGCTGCTGGTTACTACTGCCCAAGTGCAGCACCCTGCACTTGTCAATGTTGAAGCGCATCCTATTTTTGCTAGCCCACCCCTGTAACCTATCCAGGTCTTGCTGCAGTCTTTCCCTCCCCACTAGCGTGCTCACCTCACCCCAAATTTTGGTATTTTGGTATCATCAGCAAATTTAAACAGGTTGCTTTTCACTCCATTGTCCAAATTGCCGATAAAGAAATTAAACAGCACGAGCCCAAGGACCGAGCCCTGGGGAACTCTGCTGCCCACTTCTCCCCAGGTCAAATATGACCCATCCACCACCACCCTCTGAGTACGACCCTTCAGCCAATCTGCAATCCACCTGACTGCATAGGCATCAATGCCACAGTCGCCCAATTTTTTAAAGAGGATGGGGTGGGAGACGGTGTCAAAGGCCTTGCTGAAGTCCAGAAAGACTACATCCACAGCAACACCTGCATCCAAGGCTTTTGTGACCTGATCATAAAAGGTTCTTTGAGTAAATGTGATATCATTTATTAGACCAACCAAGTAGCTGAAAAAAAGTTCTTAGCAAGCTTTCGGACGCAATCACCAGTACTGTACAACCAATGGCCTTCAAGGGTAATTCATGAGGTCCGAAAAAACAAACAACCCCCCTCCCCAAAACCCCCCAGAAATTACTTATTACTCGAGAATTCTTTCTAATGTGAAGTGCCTTAAAGGTTCTTCCAACATAGTACCTGAACATACTAACATTTAACCATATAAAATCCTGCCATTGTTATTTCATGAATACTTTTCTAGGAACCGATCAGAGTTCTACCTACAGGTGACTTCTGCAATGACAGATTAAAAGAAATGGGCGATACAGATAAGACAATCTTACTGCCCTCTCCAAAAAATAAATTAAAATAAAATAAAACAAAACCAGGCCTTAGTACTCAAAAGTATTTGGCAATAATAAAGACATTTTTTACTGGACTGAGAAGTTGAAGATAGTTAAACTTGTTTTTTAGAATTTTTCAACTTTTAAAGTAAGCAAATTCAAAACAGATTGCATACAAGCAAGACTCGCATTTTGACAGTGTCCCCTCTTTCCATATTTATCTACATTTTAATAGAGTAGTACCTGCCCAGTGAATTATATTTAATTTCACTTAAAGGCTGCGAGGCCCGATTAAAATGTTATTAATAGGTCTGAGACCCTTTGGTAAAAAGTGATACACACAAGCTAACAAAGGGAATTTCACCTGAGTATACTCAGTATTTCTAGGTAAGCATATATTGCCTCCTCCACAGTGGAAGAAAAAAGTGTGCTAACCACACGCATTGATTTTCACAATACTTCACAGGTGCAGAGTTAGCCTACAAAGGTCAGATAGCAAGATTAAAAATTTCTGCACTCTCCTGCAATCTTTAGTAAACAAGCCTGCTCCCTTGAAAGGTTCCAGAAGCAAAGAAAGACTAAACTGGACAGTTTTTACCTTATAACACGTAATACAGAAGGAAGCTACACTTACCTCTGTTGGCTTCCAATCATCAAGTGCACTGTCCAGAACTACATCATAGCAGAAAGCTCCAGAAATCACTGAAGAGGCAATATTAAGGGAAAAAAACAAGACTTATTTGCTTTGCTTCCTGCTGCGCCATTCTGAAGGTATCCAAGTATGCACATCGCGCTGCACCACTTTCCTGCCTGCTGCGTCGCTCTGAGGGTACCCGAGTGCATGTGTCCCTCCCCGTGCTGCAGCAGCAGCCTGCGGCCAGGCTGCCCTGGCATTTGGGGTGGCTAACTATTATGGCATTTTTATCCATGTACTATTTTACTCTTTATACAGTATGTTATACTGTAATGTATTGTACACGAATTCTTGAAACTTTGCACTACAAGTATGGCACTGTCTTCCTTGAGTATAACTCTCAGATAATCAGAATTTTTAGATAAACAGCACCCCCCACACTTTCCTATTCATGCCAGATAACAGAGATTTTACTGTGCTATATGAATAAACAACAGCCAGTGTACAGCTGTTTCTGTCACAGAAATATAACAAGGCTTGCAAAATGAAATCTGTTGATTAGAGCTGGAGTGTTTGGGTTTTATAGAAATCAAACCAGAGATTATGAATGCATCTTGAAAAAAGTTGCCATGGCAATATCGATAGATCAATGCTAAGGATATTATCATTTTTGTAACAGTGTCTGCATACATACATTATGGCCTGTATCAATTCTCCCAAAGTCACATCAAGTCTCCAATATTTCCTATGGAATGTGTTCAACCCTTTTTCTCCCTCAAAGTATAAGACCCAAACTAAGACCCTCTCCTACTTCAGAGCATTTTTGTACTTGCCATTTGTAAAGAGGATCTTATTGCCTAGGTGTGCCAGTCAAACAGCATATAACTGCAAAGTTATTTATTTATCCACAGAGGCAGTGTATCACAGTTAGCAGCAATGCAAGATGCCTAATTTTACCATTGTACCAAAGCAGGGTTTCCATATCCACTTATTCCATCCCCACGTATTCACAATCCTTGACTTCTGAAGAATAGTGAAGAATTGTCAGCTGGTGTCATGTTATGATGTGTAAAACAGGACAAGCCACACCCTTATGGCTAGATACCTAGTCATGCATCCAAATGTTTTCAGGCTTCACTACATAAGCAACCTCTCCTGAAGTTACTATTTTCTCTCCTTACCATTAAAAAGGTCTCATCTAAGTTTTTTTCAGTTTAAAATCCTAAAACGCCAGACTATATTGGAATACAAATTGACACTAAACCTCCCTGGCATGTTTCTTTATTGCAACTGTTTCCTCGTATGATTTAAATTTTTTATATATTGTGGTTCTCTAGTAAACTACCAGGTGATTATACAAGCAAGGAATAATTGAGAAAATGTAGAAACATCAGTTCTTCCTACTTCATGCTGGCTATTCATCAGGTAAAATTCAAGGACTGCAAAGCCTCAGCTGGACTGAGATCAAGCTGTCTCAGAGACCACCCTTCTCAGCACTGAAAGAAGACCTGCATTCACCAAGTCTGCTTGAACTGAAAGAGGCCAAGATATACCTTGTATTAACCTGGGTTACTATCCTCTTATTGGAGGACTCAGAGTTGTAGAGCCTGCTGCAAGCAGCAATTAAGGAGCAGTTTTATAAGCATCAGAACAGCAGAGACTCCCTATGCCTGCAGAAAGGTGATTATGCCTGAAAGCTTGCTAAGAACTTTTTTCTAACTACTCAGTTGGTCTAATAAAAGATATCACATCTACTCAAAGAACTTTGCCTGCCTATTGTCAGCATCAGGACACTGGGCAAGACCACCTCTTCAAGAAAGCACTTTGCGTGGATTTCAGAAATGCTCAGCCTTAATCTATTCCCATTTCCATTTTTTACTAATATAACAATCAGGTCACCCCACCTTCATTGACTGATTAACCCTTGAAGGGATAAATCTGAGAGGGAAGAAAGTGGTAATAAAATTCTGATCCCTGTGTAGGTATTGCTTTGACTTTAAATTGCATGCATAGAGCACTATGTATTACAGGGAGACATTTTAGAAACATATGAATGATACTTGCTCCAATAAGTAGGAAGAGGAGTGCCTAGCTGTGCCACAGTACTAGTTCCCAAATATTCCCCATAAAACAGCCTAAACACGCTTGTCATCTGTAAAACCTATATATTACCTGGCACTTCTGGAGCTCTGACCAGACTCACTGAGTAGTCATCTTTGAATGCCTGCTTTAGCACATATGCCATGATCATGGCACAGGAGCGCCAATAGGCCTGTAAATAGAATTTCACACAAGTTTAACTATACCAATACCATTAATCCATGCAGATTTTAATTCAGATGTTGATATAAACAGCAGGTCTTCATTGACACTTGCATTTCTAATAAATATTTGTGTATTCATATTAATATTTGCATACTGCATTAATCATTTACATAGTACTTCAGACAAACTGTACGAAGAGTGCATAGAATCCTTCCTGAAAAAATTCTAAATTTAAAGTTCTTAATTACGGATGCACCGATGTATCGGCTGGCTATCAAATCAGCAACAAAAAAAAAGGAGAAAATGACATTATCAGCCACTGGCTTTTTTTGGTCATTGTAGATGATAATTACGGCCGTGTGCCCAGAGCACCCTGGTGAACACAGTCCAGTCTCCACACCCCACCACTAGCCCAAGACCACAGCAGGCTACAGATCTGGGCAAGCAGTGGGAAGGGGAAAGAGGGCACTGGGAAGTGGTCACAGGACATGACACTCAGCAACAAAGGGACTGTTACTGGTTTCTGCTGCTGCTGCCAAGTCAATGCCGTGTGCCCAGCAAGGACTTGAGCTCCAAGGCTGCTGTGGAGACATTGGGCTGTGTGCGGGTGCCACTGCAAGGGACAGTCCAAGTCCACAGGGCACCTTTGCAAAAGCAGCTTCTCCCCAGCAGCCATAGGAGCTCGGCTGTGCAGGCCCTGGTGGCATTGAGGCAGTGGTGTGCTCTGAGGCTCCAAATGAGCCTGGTGCTGCTGTCCACACAAGTGTCTGCCTGCCCACCCAGGATGGCGGCAAGAGCTGCACAAAGTGCAGAGCTGCAGATAGTAGCTGTGGGCAAAGGGACAATGTGCACCTTCCTCATTGAGGGCTGAAGCAGGGAACAGGCGTGCATGCATATTATGAACACAAAAACAAACAAACAAACAAGGTTTATTTATGTCAGTAGGTTAAAATGCCCTGCACTATTGCTTAATATCAGTTATCATATCGGCATCAGGAAATATGGTTGGTTAATCATCAGCTATTGGTATTGGTCATGAAAATCTTTATCAGTGCATCCCTACTGTTAACCATTCAGCAATCCACTCACCTGGATCAAACAGAAGTCTAGGAAACAAGACAAGACACACGCAAGATGAACAGATAAAGAAAACTTGCAAAAGATTATATGTGAGAAATCAAAGTAGGAAACGTTTTTGGAAGACAAAGTTTTGAAGGTATCTGATATACTGAAAGAGTATTTGGTTAATAAAAATATGGAAACTTTTAAAAGTGGAGGAGACAGCATGAAAGAAGGTGTGAAGCTTAAAGCATAAGAGAGAGAAACAAAGTCCAAGGAAAAAGATCTGTAAGCAGTATAATAAGGAAAGAACCACCAGGAAACAGAGGCACTGTTGAGTGGCACAATAGGAGGTATTATATGTATAACATTATCTTCAGGCCTACCAAAGCAAGTTTAAAATATTCCAAAGCATGGGTCAAACTGCATTAACACACAGTGACCTGCCTAAATTTTCTGCTCCTGAATACACTTTTATTCAGAAACAGTTAAAACAGTAACCCTAAAGTTTTCAAGTTTAGCTTCACAACATACCATACTCACTGTGGGTCCCACACCAGCTGGAGCAGCTGACAGATCAGGTACGCTGGTGGGAGGGGAAGGAAAAAAAACCCTACCCAGCCCACAGACCAACCCCATGCCACTCATCTGGCCCTGCACTAGATCATCTTTTTAAAGGAAGAAGGAGGACTAACCCAGTTCAGGTCCTCTTTAGTCATTACACTTTTTTTTTTTTTTTTTAAACTGAAGTTTACATTTTTAGTCAGTGACAGCATTATCATTTTTTATTGTGCTGAACAAATACCATCCCTCATCTGCCCCACTGTGGAAATGTATATGGCAAATGCTACTCAAGTCCTTTTATATGTAAATTAAACAGAGAAGAGTTTTGGGATGTAGACAGCAATATTATAGCAGTATCAAATGATACCAGCATAAGGCATTATCACATAACTGCTGCATCTCCATCTAGTTAAGCAATAACAAAACCATTTTAACTAGGGGTACACCAATAGAGATTTTGGGGGCTGATATTAATAGCCGAAATTTAAGGAGGCATATTGGCTAATACCGATTCAATATCGGATACAGCTGCCTCCAGGTGGTAAGTCGTGTGGTGGAAGGGGAGTGGAGAGAGAAGGGGCATTGGGGGCCAGATCAACACCCCTATGGTGAGGGAGGGGAAAGGCACTGCCCAGCCAGTGGGGGGGGGGGGGGGGGGTAGACGTGCACAGAAAGCTCCTGGCACTGCTTGCCAGGGACAGGCGTGTGCCCCCAGATCTGGATGGCACAGAGCAGGCAGCAGCAGCAGGCCAGAGCCAGAACTGTGCAGGGCTCCTCTTACCGGGAGCTGGGCTTGGAGCAGGTTCCAGCAGCACTGGTAGACTGCAGCAACCCCAAATTTTGCCACAACTCCACTCCCAGCTCTGTGCCACCACCTGGCACAGTCCCAGCTGAACATCCTGCCTCCACTCAAGCGCCAGGAAAAACCGGACTGTACCACGTGGTGGTATGAGGCTGGGAGCAGAGCTGTGGCGAAATCTGGGGTGGCTGCAGCCTCCTCACGGCGTTACCGCAGCCCACTCCAAGCCCAGCCCCTGGCAAGAAGAGCTGCACAGCACCATCTCTGGCTCCACTGCACCTGCAGCCCACCCCGCCCAGATTTGGGGGCACCCCCCCCCCAGCCCCCATTCCTCCTCCCAGGATACAAGCAGCAGCAGAAGCCACCCCCAGCCCACGAGCTGTGCCTGTCCCCACCCCACCCAGGCAGCACCTGCCCCCACACGACCCTTCCCTCCTCTTCTGACTTACCAGCTGGGGGCTTACCATTTATCAGCCCCATAGGACTGATATCTGATATAGACAATTTGCTTCATATCGGTACCGATCCGATATCGGACCTATGTATTTGTGAACACCTAATTTTAACTTCAGCTCTGAATGAAACAGAGTTAAAAGTTAATGGCACAGTTCATTCATATCACAATGATATGCAGCTACAAGTTACACTGTAATAGCAGGCCCCTCCACTTTCAAAGCAGTTGAAAGTTAAGTCTCCCCAAAGTCTAAGACCCACCAAGAAAAAGAGTCCACAGCACCGTTCCAGTCTTTTACACAGTCACTTCCTGTATCTTGTCTTATATTTAAGATATTTAAGGCAGAGGCCATCTTTCTATTCAGAACCTGACAGAATGGAATCCTACTTCCTAACTGGGGCTCCTACATGCTATGACAATACATAACAAAGGAAAAAAAACAAACTAACAAAAGTTAATATTCCTGTGTTAAAAGCCAGGATTTTACTTTTCATTCTTATAAACCAAGGGGAAAATAAATAAATGGATCTTGCATACACAAAATCATATAAATATGTGGCATGAAGGAATCAAAAATTTCTGCCTCAATGCAAAGGTGATAAACTAAATAGAAGTATACCATGATGATTGTTTTTCTAACCTGCTGTTTTAAATCTGTGAAAGAGGTTTCCACAACATCCTTTGTTAGCCTGTTCTACTCATTGCCTTTCTGGTTAGACAATTTGGGCCTTACACTTCTATTTCACTGCTGTAATTACTTCTTGTTCATCTCTCAGCAGACACCAATGGAATTTAAAAAAAATCAAGATTATGAAAGAAAAAAAAAAAATCAGAGAAAAAAAATAAGATAGTCACTTACCTTATTCACTTCTTCTGGATTTTCATCTTTGAAAGTAAGAAATTGAATTTCACATGATTTGGTTAAGGGCCGATACATGTCCCAGACCTCTCCATCCACAAGTGCCAATACTGATTTTTTGCAATACCATTCACTTAAGTCTAAAAAAAGCAAATGAATCCCCATGAAATTCCCAGCTTTACTCCATGATGGCCAAAGTTTCAAATTTAGAAAACATGCAAATTTCACCTCCATGTAGGTAAGCAATCTCTAATAGATCCTGAAGGTATTAAGCAACTGCTTATTAAACTCCTACTATTTTAAACATGAAAACTAAAATATTCTGTATATAAAAAAAAGTCTAGACTAGGGTACTCAACCTTCATCTTGTGAGGCTGTCATCCCCACAGGTCTAAATATTTGGTGGCAGGGGGGGTTGTGGCAGCGTTAATGCAGCTCCTCTGCTGCCAAATTTCTAGACCGATGGGCTGGATGATGTGGCCCTACATGCTACATTGTGCTAGTGTGCAGCAGGTCCTGGCACACAGAATCAAGTTGGCAATTGGCTGCATCCAGCCCACAAAATCAGACCACATGTGGTGTTAGGCTGATGCACAGCATGCCATATCATAGCCATGGACTGACCCCACATGCCAAATCCAACCCATGGATTGACCTTGATCAACACTCATGTGGCCTATGGGGACAGAAGTTGGAACACCACTGCCCTTAGGGGTACCCAACCTTCTGACCCTACAGGCTAGAGAGTGGTGTAGGGTTGGTCCACCGGCTGAATCTCATAGTTTCATAGTTTCATAGTAGCTAGAGTCGGAAGGGACCTAGGTAGATCATCTAGTCCAACCCCCTGCCTTAGCAGGAAAGAGCACCGGGGTCAGATGACCCCGGCAAGGTGCTCATCTAACTTCCTTTTAAAAATCCCCAGGCTAGGAGCCTGCACCACTTCCCCTGGAAGCTGGTTTCAGGCCCTAGCCGCCCTGACTGTGAAGTAGCGCCTCCTAATATCTAATCTAAACTTACCCTCCGCCAGTTTGTGACCGTTATTCCTGGTCACTCCTGGCAGCGCACGGGGGAACAGGGACTCCCCCAATACCTGCTGATCCCCCCTGACCAGTTTGTAGCAGGCCACAAGGTCCCCCCTTAACCTTCTCTTGTGGAGGCTAAACAGGTTCAGGTCCCGTAGCCTATCCTCATAAGGCCTGCCCTGCTGACCCCTGATCATACGAGTGGCCCTCCTCTGAACTCTTTCCATATTGTCCACGTCCCTCTTGAAGTGTGGCGCCCAGAACTGGACGCAGTACTCCAGCTGCGGCCTGACCAGTGCCGCATAGAGGGGGAGGATCACCTCCCTGGACCTGCTCGAGATGCATCTGTGGATGCATGACAGGGTACGATTGGCCTTCTTGACTGCCTCCCCACACTGCCGGCCCATGTTCATCGTGGAGTCAATGACGACTCCAAGATCCTTTTCCGTCTCCGTGCTGGCAAGAGGGGAGTTCCCCAACCTGTAAGTGTGGTGCCGGTTCTTCCTCCCCATGTGCAACACCTTGCACTTATCAGTGTTAAACCCCATCCTATTCTCATCCACCCACCGTTGCAACCTGTCAAGGTCAGTTTGTAGCCTATTGCACCCTTCTAGTGCACCCACATCCCCCCACATCTTAGTGTCATCAGCAAACTTGAACAGGGTGCTTTCTACCCCCTCATCCAAGTCACTGATGAAGATGTTGAACAGTGCAGGCCCGAGGACCGAGCCCTGCGGAACCCCACTGCCCACATCCTTCCAGGTCGAGAAGAACCCATCCACTACCACCCTCTGGGTGCGGCCCTCCAACCAGTTGGCGACCCATTTGACCGTGTGGGCATCGACACCACAGTCTCCCAGCTTTTTGATGAGGACAGGGTGAGAGACAGTGTCGAAAGCCTTCCGGAAGTCCAAAAAGACTACATCCACAGCAACCCCTGCGTCTAATGATTTGGTGACCTGATCGTAAAAGGCCACCAGGTTGGATCGGGGCACAGGATTAATTTGCCAGCTTAAACTCATGCGTAAGGATCAGCCCCACGCCAGCACAATCTGACATGTGGGGCCATGTTATCTGGCTCGTTGGGCTCCCCCACCCACAGAACTGGAAAACTGGCAACAGAAGAGTGACAAATAATACTGCCACTGCTCCCCTGACCCTAGACTTCCCTGCAGGCTGGATGATATAGCTCTGCAGGACAGATCTGGCCTGCAGACCCAGGGCTGAACACTAGGCCTCTGCAAATAAGGAAGTATTCAGGTTCAGATTCGGCCAATTCAGAGGACAGTGATCAATTCAGAGTTTCGGATCCCTGTCCTGAATCGATTCTTCCGAAACTGGCCGAATCGGTGCCGATTCAGAGATATTCCAATCAGTACAGGAGAAGCAAGCACAGCCAGGAGGCTACAGCTTCTCCAGCAGCTCCTCCAGCTGTGCCTGCCCTTCCCCGAGTGGGGGGAGCTGTGGGAGAAGCCCCCACGGCTGCCCTGCTCAGCCGTATCCCTCACCCAGTCCAGCCTACACCCAGCACTCAAAAAAACCCCAACAACAACAAAAAACAAAACAAAAAAACCCCCACACTCACCAGCTGTAGCAGGGGCTCTGGGGCCTCCTGGCAGAACCCCCCATGCATCCCCCGCTCCCCGACTGCCCCCCTCCTGCCCAGCCCCAGCAGTGCGGGAACACAGAAAACCCCAGAAAGAACAACACACTCACCGGCAGTAGCAGTGGGGGCTCTGGGGCCACGTGGCAGAGCTCCCCCAACATAGCCTCCGCTATCCAATCCCCACCCCACCCCAGCATACTGGCACTTTAAAAAATAAATAAATAAAGGTGCCCCACACTCCCTGGCTCAGGCAACAGTGACTGGGGCCAATAGGTGCTTGTGGCTGAGCCCCCCCTGCCTGGCACCAGTGCAGCAGCTGCCCCATGCCACAGGTGCAGCCCAGCTCGGCAGGGGGTTGGGGTTACACGCGGCTGAGCTCCGGCTGACACGTAGAGCTGCCCCAGCTCCAAGACAGCATGCAGGACCCTGCCAAGCCACGCTGTACCTGTGCCATGGGGCAGCTGCCATGCAGATCCCAAGTGGGGGGGGCAATCCCCGCTGCCCCCCTCTGCTTGGGGGAGTTCTGCCACAAGCCCTCAGAAGCCCCAGTAGCCCTGCAGTCACCAGCTCTGGCAGAACTGGGTTTTTTGTTTGGGTATTTTTAAGTGCCAGGAGGCTGGGGCCAGGCAGGGCAGCCATGAGGGCTTCTCCCACGGCTCCTCCAGCTGTGCCTACCTCTGCACCAGTGGGGAGAGCCACAGGGGCTCTGTTTTGCTGTCACTTGTCCGACCAGCGCAGAAGAGGCACAATTTAGGCCCTGCTCCCAACACTGCCACGTCCCCCTCCCCCAGCCCCAATCCTTGTCCCAGCCCCAATCCCTACCTCCCCAACATTCCTTACTTCCCCTTTCCCCCAACTCCAACAAACTTACCAGCTGGAGGCAACTATCAGCTGCCTGTTTAGTCTATGGCTGAATCTGCAAAGTGGCCGAATCTTTTCAGATGCTTCGAATAGATTCAGAGCTTTTACTTGATCTCCAGATTCGGTTCAGAGATTCAGTTCCCAAATTGGGCCAAATTCCTCTGAATCGAATCAGCTACCAAAGCTTTGCACAGCCCTTTTGAACACCTCAGGCCAATATTATTATCTGTACTTTTATAACAGCTTCAGTGAGTTTTAATACCTCTCAAATTGAACAGTAAGTACATTTACCAATGGTGTAATTCTGATACCCACGGAAACAACCATAGCTTTTTATTTAATTTACTTACGCATAGCACAATTGTATGGTGTGGACAAACCCTTGTTCATTACAAACAAAGTGCCAGTGTGAGAGTCTCCAACACATTTTACTTCAATCTTCTCAATTCGTGGATACAGAGCCAACTGTCTCTCTTTCTCTTTGTTAAACAGTTCATTGCGCATCTGAAAAATCTTGGCAGAAGACAATAGAGGAACAGGCATCGTTGAAGCAAACCCTGGCAAAACAAGTTAATTGGTTAAGTAATATAAGGCTTCCCAAGATTTCTTATAAATGGATTATAAGGTAATTAGCTTCCTCAATAAAAAAACCCCAAAAACAAATCTACGAGCTTGAGCTATAAATCCAACGAACTTTTATCTATTTATACTGCAATGGCACTCATTTTCAGCTTGCTTTTACCATTTATAGCAATTCCTTGTACAGGATAACCTCATAAATCCAGATACCAAAAATCCGGAATTATCAAAATCTGGCACATCCCCCCTGCCACTCTGGGATCAGCCGCCACTCCCCCCGACACCCTGCTGGACATGGAGGGGGAAGATTGCACTGCAACCACCATTCACCACCCTGCGCTGCTGCACCAGTTTAAAAAATACAGCATTTTCAAATTTCCAGCAAGCACTCGGTCGCGAGCACGCCAAATCTATGGGGTTATACTGTATTGCAAAATGCCCCAGGTGAATATTCAAAAGTTCAAACATTTAAAGAATGTGTTTTGTATTCTTTAAATGCAAAGGTTTACCACAGAGCTAATGACTTGCTTGAAAGAGAACAAGATCCCAAGCACCATTTGCTTAACTACACAATGATGTGCATAAGAAAGTATTTCTCCATGTTTCCAGTGGTGCTCAACTGTTGACCCTGGGAACTGCATCTCCCATGGTCCAGAAATTTGGTGGCCAGGGACCAGGAGCAGCATTAATAGTCACTCTGACACATACTGCTGCCATATTTCTGAACCTGTGGGGCTTGGGCTGAAATGTAGGTCGCTCTGCAGTCAGATCACACCCACACATTAACTCTGTGCTAGATCCAACCTGCAAACCAACCCCATGCACAGAGTCTGGCCTACAGCCCAGGCACACGCTGCCTACCCAGCCAGCAAAGCCAGATAGCGATTGGTGCTCAACCTACCTTACACCATGAAGTCTGATTACTTGTAGGTCAATACAATTTACTGCCCACTGCCAGCCAGCACCATTTCTCCCTTTGAATTATACCATCAGAGACACAGGGTAGGAAGGGATCTCCAGAGGTCATCTAGTCCAGTTGTTCTCAACTTTTGTACCAGGACCCATTTGTAAATGTTGATAGCCAGTCATGACCTGCTTCCTGCACTGCCATCCCCCACCCCCCCCCGGCTCCCCAGTGTGTGGGACAGAGGTGAATGTGTGTTGGGCATAGGGGGTCCCAAGCAGCCCTTCACAGGCTGGAACTCTGCCAGCCTGCAAGGGAAAAGCCACGGTTTCCCATACTGTTCTCGTTTAAAGGAGAATCCAATTTTAAAGTTTGTTCATGACGCTTTCATATATTCCTGTGACCCATGGGTTAGGAAATGCTGATTCGGTCCAACCTCCGGCATGAGGCCCGATCACCCCTATCCAAACCATACTATTCAGCCACACTGTTTAACCAATTAGCAAAACTAGGAAGCCAACCCCAACACTCTGAGATCTACAGAACCAAGCATCTCTGCTTATGCTATTACATGCTCCAGGTGAGTCCAGAAAACTGCATTACTGCCACCTTCCCAAGCCACCATAGAAATTACTGGGTATTTTTTGGAAAAACCAACTCGACACACCCCTTAGCCAGCACCCCTGCATTGCCTTGGCTTTGAAAGGTGAAAAAAATAAAAACACAACAAATTATTCCTCTCATAGGGGAGGAATGCCGCAAGTCACCATCAATCGGCAGCAAAGACAGTTGGAGTCTTTATTTTTTTTCTTAGTTTTCTTACTCATCTCCTTAGTTTTAAACATGCCTGAAGAAGGGTGTTTGTGCCCAAAAGCTTGCCAAGAGCTTTGTTTTAACGACTCAATTGGTCCAAGAAAAGAGATCACATCTATCCAACAAACCTTGCCTGCCTAGTTTTAAATGCAGGCAGACAAGGTTCTTTGAGTAAATCTGATATCTTTTATTAGACCAACTGAAATAGTTGGAAAAAAATCTTCTTAGCAAGCTTTGAGGCCGAAACACCCTTTGTCAGGCTGAGGAAGCATCTGCAGATGCTCTGTGCTGTTCCTGGATGAAGCAGTAAAGCAGCCAGAGGCCAGTGCCAAGGCAAGAAAGCCGCTCAGTTAAAATGTAAATTGAGGTGGTCAGTGGGTGAAAGACAGGTGGGGGGGGAAAGGGATGCAGATAGCTGTAGTCAAAAGATGAGACGGGAGCATGGAGGGGAATGTAATGAGAATAGCTAGTAAAAAAATGTGTTAAGTAAGGAGTCACTAAAACTCACTCAATTAAGTTTTAAGCAGTTGTTTTTCAAACTACCCTACAGTGTGAGGCGCAGGCAAACATGCACACATACACACGCCCCTGTGCAAACACATACCCAACCCCTATGGACACCCACACACGCCCCACCTACGCCTGCACTCCCATCGACGCTACCCCGTACCCCCCTACACACCCACGCACGTCCCTACCCGCCCCCCCCCGCACACGCTGCTCTACACACGTGGACGAGACACTCCCGGGGGGAATGGAAGGGGCGCATGCGCTACACCCCCCGCCCCAGGGCGCAGGACCGGGGACGGGGGGGGTCCCACTCACTGCAGCCACTGCCGCGCGCCGCCGCCAGACTGCAAAGCGCCCAGCGCGCCGCCATGGCTCAGCCGGTGCTTCCGGGCGGCGCAGCTGCCTCCGCAACCCCGGAAACGCTGGTGGCGCACGAGTTCCGGCCTCGCCAGCTGGGGACTGCTACGTCACCGCCCGCGCGCTGCGGGCCCCGCCCTGACGTGATGGGAGGGCAGGCTCCAGCGGCGTTTTGCCGGTTACGTTGTCCCCTCCCCTGGGGTCTTGGCCAGCGCCTGCGTCACGGCTCTGGCATGGCACTGAGCCCCGCCTCTTTGTCCCCGGCGGCAGAGCCTGGGACGTGAGGTGCTGCGTCCAATCAGTAGTATTGGCAACGCTCGTGATTTTTCGGGTTGTTCTTAAAGTCTGTGTTTCGGGATTGTGAAAACCTTAGTTCTTTCTTTTACACCATTCTAGCTTCTTTCTTTTACATATGTGTGTGTGCATACGAACACACACAAATATAAATATATATGGAAGTAAGCTACGTTTTTCACATTCCCAGAGTGTAGAACAACGCCAAAAATCATGAGAGTTGGCAACACTGACACGGCATGAGAGTAGCATGCTTTGTGGGACAGTTGTCTGATGCCACCCTGGTGGGGCACGGCTGTGGCTGACCCAGGGCCACAGCTTTGGTGGTGTGTGCTGGCGGCTGTCCAGTTTTCAGACCCATGGGGAGTCGGGTGGAGCCCAGGATGTGGCCCTGCCTCATACTACATGGGCACTCCAAGATGGGGAGACAGGGTTACTGCACAGCCAGATTATACCTGCACATGTCTGTGCTGGATTTGGCCTGCTAATTAACCCCCATGCACAGGTTCTGGCTTGCAGGCCAGAGAGGTTGAGCAGAGGGGCCCGTGGAGAGGAGGTCTTATCCGGTGAGGTCTAAAATCTGATCCAAGCCACTTCCAGCCCTAAGACACCAAGCCCCGAAATGCAGGCATTCTGCCTGACCTTCCCCCTTCTCCCTCTAATCCAGTTTTTGTTTCCTCTCTGACTCTAGACTTAGTGTGCCTGCCACTTCAGAGTAAATTCAAAAGGCCTCATCAATGTATAAAACAGTTAAAAGACCTCCTAGCATTGCATCATCCCACTGCTACGTGTAAGGCTTCGCACTGTGCCACATATTTGTCTTTATGCCATGAGACAACATCACTGCATTGCCATGCTGTGTCTCAACGTTTTGAAACAGCAATGAAATCAGGGCTCATTTTGGGAGCAGAAGCATGTGAATATATCAGAAGTGGCTTGTGAATTTCTGCCCAGCAAATGTTCCCACTTTCACTTCTCCCTTTCTCTCAATTCCTACCCCATGGGTGGGAAAAAGGAAGGAGTCACTTTTAACCAGTCAAGTGAAGCACACATAATTGTGCCATCCAAGCAGCCCCTTTTATCCTCATGTAGGGGGAGGGAGAGGAGGATCTTTAAATTTAGTCACATAACTTTGATATACAAGGGTTGCTGAGGGGCCCACAGGGCCAGAGGGTGCGTCATTCAGGCAGGCGTAACTCTTTTGTGCCAGCTTCTAAATTCTTGGCATTTCCACGTGTTCATAACAGCTGTTCATCATGTTTATATTGACCAAGGATGGCTTGATATGAGGCAATATTTGCAATATAAGCAGGAGCTGAGCGTGAGAAAGAATTATTTGGGAATTACAACACCCTATCCTAAAGCAAGCTACTGTGTAAGCTGTTGGGCTGATGGGCTGAGTAACCAGTTCCAGACCCTTATAGAGAGGGCATAAAATTCCTAAGCAAAGGTAGCAACCCCTCTTTTTGAAGCAGGGGTCAAATGCACATGCAGCCTCAGAAAGCACCAAGAGAACCAGCCCAGAAAAAAAAACATAGCTAAAATGGGCCATCAAGCCCCCTGAAGGCTACATAGGTCAAGTACAAAACCTTTACCTCCTCCAAAAATGCATTCATAACTATTGAAGTGAAGGACAGCAAGTTTCTTCCTACATGCAGTCTCGCTGAATAAGCAGAAAACTGCATTCTGCAGCAACTACAATTTTTGAATGGTTTTAAGATTTAACACATCACATATATCCAACCCTGAGTTTACAAAGATGTGTAACTATGTCAAAGGTCTTGGTCTACGTTGAATTTTAAATGGTTGCTGCAAAAAACAGCAGTCACCATTCTAGCTTTACTTTGCATTTACTAAATGGAGATCTTTCACCACAAGCTTCTCAAAAAATTTTACCCCACAAAAATAAGACTTGAACCAGTCTAAATGGTGTCCTCATGAAAAATAAATGTGTTTGAACAGCTTAGATTGGTTTATTACAATTTTGCTGATGATGACAAATCTTCAGCCAGATTGGAAAGAAATTGTAATGAGAATACCATCAAACTTTTGTTTTGACATTAACTCCTTCAGAAGCTAAAACATGTGGGTTTACTGTGGACATACTGTTATACCTAAATCCACCTTTTTAAAAGTAAAATTAGAAAACACTGACAGTTACAATGAATGACCATTCAGTGAGAGAGAGTTTTCCATCTTCAGAGGAACATGAACTAAACTGTTAACAATAAAAATCTGGGAATCTCCTCTATCACTAACTTCTGTGTTCACTTGGTGTCTCAGATTCTCCCAGGGAGCACTTGCTTGGGAGCCTGGCGTAATGTCTCAGGCCCAGTTTCTAGACTGGGTGAGTCCCGGCCTCTTTAGATTCCAAGACTCAGCTATGGAGTCAAGCTTTGATGCCCAAGTACCTCCTTCCCCAGTGGAATGAGTAAGAAGGCCCCCTCCTCACAGAGCCACTAAGCAAGAGATCTTTTAATGCCTAAGAGGCAACTTACTAGAACAGATGCCTCTCTATCCAGCCTTGGTTTTCTTATTACTTGGTCTTAGTTTTCTGGTTCTTACCTTTGATTCAAGCTCATAGATTCCCAGACTCTAAGTCCTGCTTGTTTGATCCTGGTTTCTTTTTCTTTTTTTTTCCCTGGGTCCTGCTTGTTGGCTTCATCCTCGTTCCTGGTTTCTACCCATTGACTCCTTGTTCCAGACTCCAGCCCAGGTGCCTTGTGGTTGCAGACTGCATTGATGGCTCCTTGATCCCTTGTGCTTCCACATTCCAATCTAGATCTCTGTCCTCTAATGGCCAGCTCCTGGCTTGTGGTTTGGCATGTCTGTTTCTCCTGTATAACTGTAGCTGCCTGCTCTGGACCTCCTGGCTGGTGACTTTGGTCTGGATCACTGATTCCTGTTCCTGAACCCCTGTGGCTTGTGTTTCTCCCAAAAGTGTGTTTCTCCCACTTATGTCCACTTCCTTAGGAACCTCAGCCTTCTGACTCATCTGCTCCTGATCACCTGACTAATTGGGACCCTTGCTTTCCTGAGCTTGTCTGTCCTTGATCCCTTGGGTTTGTAGGGTCAAGACTTAACTGTTGACCACTTGATACTCCTAATGTTCCAGCTCCTTTGGTCTCCAGCCGCACTGCCCTCCTTGGATGCTACCATCTTCTGCGTGGGCATATTGGGCTGCTGTCCTGGTACCTGCTCTGTACTTGTTTCAAGGTTCTGTGCTTGCTCACTCTGTCCTAGAAGGCTGATCAGCCCTGTCTTCTTTTTGCTCCCCAAAACTGAAACTTTCTCTTGGCATAATGCTCTAAGCCTCTCCTTAGAGTGGCAGTGGTACATTGACTCCTCTGTTGTGACTTTGGCCAAGTGTGGCTCTCTGGGTACAATAGCTATTTAAAAGCCCCACTGTGTTACGTTCTGGAATGCCACCTCCTACTATAAATTCTCCAGGCAAGCATATACTTGGGACCCCAACCTTGTATAGTCTCTTCCCCTCTAAAGCCAGTTCCAAAGTAGCTTCCAGAGTAGGTGAGTCTGGTTCTTTGGACCCTAAGACCTGGCCTTTTGGTCCTTGGTTGGCCCTGTCAGAGGGCTACCTTCTGATTCAGCTTCTGGAGACAGACTTTATCTCTTTGAGGATACAACACACACACAAATTCATAAACAGCAAAACAGCCAGCTGTAAAACAAAACCACATTTATTTGTCCAGGACAATACAGCAGACAAAGTTTTTCTGCCTGCAAAACCAAAGACGTTTCTGTCAGGAAAAGCCACCCCAGCTGCTCTCTATCAAGACAATCAGCCTGTTCTTGTTCCGCCTATCTATCTATCTCCTCCCCCTTGTCTCTAGGCATCTCACACTCTCCATCGGCAACTGCACTACTGTTGCCCCTTTCATCCCGGGCCAGGACCTGCCTAGATACTGTGTGGGCCAACCAGATCCGTTACCTGAAGGTGAAATGTGACCAGGGGAAAGTCTTCAAGGTCATCTCAAAGTGAGACACCAGCTACGACTTCAAGCCCAGCAGGAATTTCTTACGCTTTGCAGACTGGCACTTCATCCATAGGGCCATCTCAAACTGCCACTTGCTCAATAGCACCATCCACTCTGGACACTGAGACAAGAAGTACTGGAGGTATGGGTACATAAATGAGACTTTGCCCCACATCCTGTGCACCTACAAGCCCTACAGAGAGCATGTCAACTCCAACACAACACAGTACAGGGCTGCCTCGTGAAGACCATCTCAGTATCAGTTTGGATGGCAGCCATGACCCACACTGCCCAGAGCTGTGACAGCTAGCTGCATCCAGACACTGTTGTAACAGATGAGGATAATAAAAAGATCCTCATGTTCAATGAGACACCATTTGGGAACCGGTGGCAGGCTTTCTCCGAAGATGTCCAAATTCAGAACATTGACTTATACCCTGAAAGAGTTCATAGATTTCATAGACATCAGAGCTGTAAGGGACCTTAAAGATCATCAAGTTCAGCCCCCTGCCCCAGGGGCAGGAAGTCAGCTAGGGTCAAAGGAAAGAAAAGGGGCACAATGTGACAATGAAAGGACAGATCACTGGGGCACTTGGACCATAGTTCCTAAGGAATGAAAGTGTCCTGCAAGCCTTCAGAGCGGGGACAGGCAAAATATGGCATAGAATTCATCTGGCCTGCCAGGTGATTTCATCCAGACTGTGGACAGACACCCACCAATTAACTGCACCCAGCTCAGCCCATAGCTGCCCCTGCTGTGCTCCATGTGGGGTTCAGCCTAACCCACTCCCACCATGGCAGTGGGCTAAGATCTCACCCTCGCCCATGGGAGGGCCACAGCCCCAGCCTAGCCAGCGTGCACAGCTTCTGGGTGGGACTTGGCTGGATCCAATGCAATAGAACAAGCAGCCTGGCCCTGCTCCCTGCCACCATATGCAGCTCCCAGGACTTGGCTGAGAGTGGCAAGAAGGCCCATGCAATGAAGCCCAGACAGCTTGGCATCACTCCCTGCCACCCCAGCCAAGTCCTAGAAGCTTCATGTAGCAGCAGAGAGCAGGGCCAAGCCACCAGCTCCATCATTTGGGGCTCCCCCACCAGCGTGAGGCTCTGACTGAGTCCTGGGAGGTGCATGTGAGCCACAGGGAACCCTGCACAATGGAGCTGGGCCAGCCTGGCCTCACTCCCTGTCACCACGTGCAGGTCCTGGATTTGGCCAGAGCCGTGTGCCACCAGGGGGCTCCACCTGCTATAGGCTATGAGCACCCTGAGGAATCACCACCTGCTGCTGCTGCCACCCGTGGTGGGGGCTGTGCACCATGACAGGGGCATGTGGGGGCCCCCAATACACACATCCCACACCTCACACACCCCATACCACCACACCCCCTACACTCCCCCACAAATCTCACACCACACCCCAAACCCCACATCCACACCCCAACACACACACACACACACACACATCCCAGCCATACCCCACACTCCCCACACACACAATATACAAGAGTAAGACTTCATTTTGAGCTATTATGCAATCACCTCTATATACACTACACGCACACATAAATCAGGCCAAAAATATATTTTGAAATAAAATTAAAATATGTTATAGTAGAGGTTTGGTTTTTAGTATATGATCTGGGGGGTTTTTTCCTGTTTCCAAGATGGCAAACCCTCCTCCCAAAAGAAGTACTTCTAGGGGAGGTGGGAGAGGGCACAAGGGGAGGGATTTTCAGTGGCAAAGATCAGGGGTTAGGGGCAGAACTTCCAGTCCCAAGATGCTGACCAGGGGACAGGGCACCTGTCAAGGGGTGGGACTACCCCCACAGCCCTCAACAGTTCACCAAAATTCATCAAGAGGCCCACCAGACAAAATCATTTCCCTCCCCTGCTTTAAAGTATTCTTCCCATTGTTCAAAGGTGATGAGGCACATCATGGTGTCCAATATCATTTGATGGTTGAGAGACATCTGCATTGAACACATCACAGACCATCACCAATATGAAGACAGCTAGCCAAGACCACCCGCCAAAAGAGAGAGTGAGCAGACAGACTGAACACCACCCACACACACATGCATGCCTTAGACCTACAAAGATTGTTAATGCATTTGAATACTCACCGTTCCAACAACTGTACATTGCATACTAAAACCATTGTCTGAGAATATCTTATGACCTGACAACTTTGTACCAATGCAGCTACTGTTCCCAGCATCTTGTCTCTTCTTTCTAAAACGTTGTGTTAAAATTTCCTACCCACTTTACCATCTGCATTTCCAAAATTATATCACCAGATATGTACCTGTGTAGGGTCCGATATTGTCTTCCTATGCGTAGGGTCCTATATTGCCTTCCAACTCTTCAAAGCTATGTACATAACCATCATTTTTAACATTTTCTAATAAACTTGTAAATACTTCTTTCAAGGACCTCCTTGGATCAAGAAACAGGAGAGAGGTTCTTCTGGACTCCACTTGATGTGCCAACATAGGCAAACATGTAAGCAAGGATGCATGACTGCACCAGTGCTCTTTTTCCACTTATATCATAGCTACTCTGCATCTCATTGCTGATAGACCTCCATCTGGAGTCAGCATGCATATCGGTTACAAATCCAAGATAACTAATGTCCCCATTACTGATCTTCATTAAGCTAATGATTGCATTTGTGTGTTTACTCAATTGATGAGCTCCTGGTCACTCTTTATTGCTTCTGCCAAGCTCACAGAATACTTGGACTCACTGTCAACTTCACAAAAACAAGATCCTTTACTAACCCACCCCAAACCAACCAACTGCTCCATCACATATTTTAGAGGGCAATCCTTGGAGAATGTTAAGCATTTTTCCTACCTGGGTAACCACCTTTCCCAAAAAATAAACTTAAATGATGATACTCAACACCAGATACAATCTTCTTGCATTGTCTTCAGATATCTCTGAAATCATGTCATTGATGATCATGATATCAGGAACACATTACAACGAGGGACATGCTCAGCTGGGATGGGCTTCACCTGTCCCCCAAAGGTAAGCGTGTGTTTTCTTCCAGGTTGGCGGATCTCCTCCGGCGGGCTTTAAACTAGGCTCGTCGGGGGGAGGGGAAGATGAGGGTGGGGGAGGCTGTGGACCACCAAACCAGGTGGCACCCACAAGGACAGCCCAGCCTGAAGAAAGAGAGCTTTGGGAACGTGAAAGACAGGGGGTGGACAGCAATACGGCACAGGTAAGGAACGGGAAGGTTAGAGACAAAAAGCCCTTTAGGACTTGGAGCGAGGGGGTAGCAAAAGCACCAGTCACAGGGCTCAAGTGCCTATATACTAATGCTAGGAGCATGGGGAACAAGCAGGATGAACTAGCGCTCCTGGTTGCACTAAATGACTACGACTTAGTGGGGCTGACGGAAACCTGGTGGGATCCATCCCACGACTGGGCGGTACATATTGAGGGCTATAGATTGTACAGAAAGGACAGAGTGGGGAAAAGGGGGGGAGGGGTTGCGCTCTATGTTAAGGAGCAATATACATCAACCCTCATCAAGACAGAATCAAAGGATGAGGAAGTAGAAGGACTGTGGGTTAGGCTACATGGAGGGCAAGGAGAAAAGGATTTGGTGGTAGGGGTCTGCTACAGACCCCCACATCAAGGGGAAGAAATAGATTTGGGGCTCCTGAGGCAACTCTCAGAGACCATAAAAGCTAAAGAGGCGGTGGTCATGGGGGACCTAAACTACCCGGACATCTGCTGGGAGACACAGACAGCAAAGTCCCACCGCTCACGCAGGTTTCTAACCTGTGTACAGGACCTCCACCTGACGCAGGAGGTACATGGTCCCACTAGGGGGAATGCCTTACTGGATCTGGTATTGGCAACGGGGGATGACATAGTAGGGGACCTACAGATCGGTAGCCATCTGGGGGACAGTGATCACCTAAAAGTACAATTCAACATAAGGCGTCGAGTGGGTAAGGTAACCAGTAGGGTGAACGTGCTGGACTTTAGGAAAGCTGATTTCAGCGAACTCAGGCGATTAGTGAAGGATGCACTGCAGAGTAGTAGTTTTGAAATGATGGGAGCCCAAGAAGGGTGGCTGTGCCTTAAGGAAGCTATCCTTCTCGCACAAAGCGAGACGATCCCCGTGCGAGGTAAAAGAGGGAAAGGGGCCAGGAGGCTTCCCTGGCTGACCAGAGAAATCCAGGGCAGACTAAGGGCCAAAAGGGGAGCACATAAAAAGTGGAAACAGGGAGAGATCACCAAAGAGGAATATACCTCTTCTGCTCGTGCTTGTAGGGAGGCAGTTAGACAGGCCAAAGCTACCATGGAGCTGAGGATGGCAACCCAAGTAAAAGACAATAAGAAATTGTTTTTTAGATATATAGGGAGTAAAAGGAAGGCCCAGGGAGGAATAGGACCCCTGCTAAATGGGCAGAAACAATTGGTGACGGACAGAGGGGACAAGGCTGAACTCCTCAACGAGTTCTTCGCCTCAGTGTTCCTAAGTGAGAGGCATGACAAGTCTCTCACTGGGAGTGTAGGGAGGCAGCAGCAAGGCACCAGACTTCCATGCGTGGACCCTGAGGTGGTGCAGGGTCACTTGGAGGAACTGGATGCCTTTAAGTCGGCAGGCCCGGATGAGCTCCATCCGAGGGTACTGAAGGCACTGGCCGACATCATTGCAGAGCCACTGGCGGGAATATTTGAATGCTCGTGGCGCACGGGTCAAGTCCCGGAGGACTGGAAAAGGGCCAATGTGGTTCCCATTTTCAAGAAGGGGAGGAAGGAGGACCCGGGTAACTATAGGCCAGTCAGTCTCACCTCCATCCTTGGCAAAATCTTTGAGAAAATCATCAAGGCTCACATTTGTGAGAGCCCGGCAGGACAAATTATGCTGAGGGGAAACCAGCACGGGTTCGTGGCAGGTAGATCGTGCCTGACCAATCTAGTCTCTTTTTATGACCAGGTCACAAAACGCCTCGACGCAGGAGGAGGGGTGGATGTCGTATACTTGGACTTCAGGAAGGCCTTTGATACGGTATCCCACCCCATACTGGTGAACAAGTTAAGGGGCTGTGACTTGGATTACTGCACAGTCTGGTGGGTGGAGAATTGGCTGGAGGGTCGAACCCAGAGAGTTGTGGTGGATGGGTCGGTTTCAACCTGGAAGAGTGTGGGCAGTGGGGTCCCGCAGGGCTCGGTGCTTGGACCGATACTCTTTAATGTCTTCATCAGCGACTTGGACGAGGGGGTGAAATGTACTCTGTCCAAGTTTGCAGATGACACTAAGCTATGGGGCGAAGTGGACACGCCGGAGGGCAGGGAACAGCTGCAAGCAGACCTGGACAGGTTAGACAAGTGGGCAGAAAACAACAGAATGCAGTTCAACAAGGAGAAATGCAAAGTGCTGCATCTAGGGAGGAAAAATGTCCAGCACACCTACAGCCTAGGAAATGACCTGCTGGGTGGCACGGAAGTGGAAAGGGATCTTGGAGTCCTAGTGGACTCCAAGATGAACATGAGTCGGCAGTGTGACGAAACCATCAGAAAAGCCAATGGCACTTTATCGTGCATCAGCAGATGCATGACAAATAGGTCCAAGGAGGTGATACTTCCCCTCTATCGGGCGCTGGTCAGACCGCAGCTGGAGTACTGCGTGCAATTCTGGGCGCCGCACTTCAAGAAGGATGCGGATAACCTGGAGAGGGTCCAGAGAAGGGCCACTCGTATGGTTAAGGGCCTGCAGGCCAAGCCCTACGAGGAGAGATTAGAGAAACTGGACCTTTTCAGCCTCCGCAAGAGAAGGTTGAGAGGCGACCTGGTGGCTGCCTATAAGTTCGTCAGGGGGGCACAGAAGGGAATTGGTGAGTATTTATTCACCAAGGCGCCCCCGGGGGTTACAAGAAATAATGGCCACAAGCTAGAGGAGAGCAGATTTAGATTGGATATTAGGAGGAACTTCTTCACAGTTCGAGTGGCCAAGGTCTGGAACAGGCTCCCAAGGGAGGTGGTGCTCTCCCCTACCCTGGGGGTATTCAAGAGAAGGTTGGATGTGTATCTAGCTGGGGTAATGTAGGCCCAGCACTCTTTCCTGCTTATGCAGGGGGTCAGACTCGATGATCTATTGAGGTCCCTTCCGACCCTAGCATCTATGAATCTATGAATCTATGAATCTATAACCAAACTTCTTGTCTGTCAGACTGTTGTTATCCGTACCTTTTATCATCCCTACCCTCATCCCATACATTGAATGGGTGTGAAACTTGGATGACATATCAGAAACAGCTGAAAGCATGAAACGGCTGAAATAGACATCAGCAATGTCTTCAGAAATCTTCCATATCAGCTGGGGGAACAAAAGAATGAGCACAAGAATTCTAGTTCAAGCAAACATCAGAAGCATTGAAGCCACATTTTATACAGCACCAGCTCTATTGGATGGACCTGTCATACGTATGCCTGACAACTGGCAAATAGGACTAATACTTTCAGCTCACTGATGGTCACTGTTCTAGTGGTGGGCAAAAGAAGTGATCTGAGGACACCTTGAAGACCAACCTGAAAAAAATCAATATTAACATCAATACCTGGGAGAATCAAGCATGGAATCCTTCCCAATGTTGCTATGATATATACCAAGGCATTGATCATTTCCAGGAAACTCACCTCACTATAGAGATGGATAGACAAAGGGAAAGATCTGTCACCCAACATCACCAGGATCTATTTCTTCCTCCTGGAATCATATGCCAAATCTGCAGTCAAGCAGATCTAAAATCGGCCTCCTCGGTCATCTGTGGACTCACCAATGACTTCCCTATTTACTGAAAGAATGTCTTCTTCATATGGAGAGATTGCCAAAGACAACATAGTTGCTCAGTGCCAATTACCTCTGAACACTTAGGCAAATTTCCCTACCTCTGGTTCCAAATGCAATTAACCCCTTCTTTCCACATGGAGAAGCCTGTCAGGCAAACTGAAGTAAACAACGTTAATGTAACATACACACATTTAAATATTACTACAAAACCATAGGGCATTTGTCAGTGACATAGGGGTTTAATTCTCCTTAAATTGAAGCGGTGTTTTTTTAAAAACACCGCTTCAATTTAGGGTTAAGTAAACCCCTGTGTTGTGTACACTCATGTCGGAGCCCAATCCGTACCTGCCTCTCCAGCAGTGGAGAGGGGAGAGCAAGCTGCTGGCAGGCCGAGAGGTCGCTGAGCTGTGGGAGGTGCTTCCCTCTGTGGCAGTGGCACCCTCCCACCCCCAATGGCACCCGTCTGCAGGCACCCAGCTCTGGAAGTCCTGGGGGACACTGCAACCGCAGAAGGAAGCAGCGTGCCCCTGCACAGCTCATGCAGGCAGGCAGGCTCTGCAGGGAAAAAAAAAAAAGATCAGGCTCACTGGGGTTTTTTTTTCCTTCTGTGGAGCCTGCCTTCCTGGGCTGCTGCCAGGATGCCTGCAGGAGCTGCCTGCACAGCCCCTGAACTGCACCAGGCCTGGTGCTTCCCTTCACAGCTGTAGGGTAGGAAACTAAAATTCCTCAGAGGTGTTTTACTTTGCAGTGCCCCAAGGTCATTTGCTGCGTCCCAAAGTCATTTAAGGCGCATTATGCTGCTGAATGTGCTATAGTGGCTGGAGTTAACATGCAATATGCCGCCAAATGTACAAACAGCAATGCCATTAAAGTGGTGCAAAAGGCATTTAACCTGCTTTGAAGCAGATAAAAAGTGTCGTCTACAAATGGCTATAGTCTGTCACACCTGGGCCTTGATTCAGCAAAGCACTCCCATTGATTTAAATGGGGGTATGCATCTCAGTTTGTTAATGATATATTTAACAAAAGTACATGCTTAAGTGCTCTGTTAGGCTGGAACCTTCAGCGGGTCACTCATCCTTCTTCCGCTTCAATTTATTTCTGTAAACTTGCGTTCTCAATATCTTTCTAACAGTGGTATAAGTCTTATTTTTGTTTGCTTATTATTTGTTAGCATGGTAACAATAGCATAAGGAACACTTTACAGAGTAGATTTACATATATTTGCCAAAGACTTTGTGATCCTGAAATAAAGGAGACAAAGAAAATATAAAGATATTTATTGCTCTTATAATTATCATTCTTGTTATTGTTACAGTGCTATTCTAACTGCATTAGCTGTGATTCAGGGAGTACACATCCAATCAATGAGTCATCCTGAAGCATAAAATACTCTTTTTGTGTAATTTCAATATAATATACAAGTTTGCATTTTAGGATATGATAGTTAATAGTATGGAATATATTTTAGTATAATAAAGCCCCAGCAACATCACAAAAGATTTGGAAAGGAACAGGCAAAAATCTCACATGGTACAGAAATCCTGAATAACAATGATTTTCTTTATTATAAATCTCTGTATTCCAAATTTCCCTTTCTTAATGTACATATATTCTTTTGTACAACTATATGCAACTTTTTATTCAACATTTGTCTGTATTCAGAAAAAAAATGACACTAAATCCTAGTCCTGTCTTCCATCTGCTTTCTGCAATGGTGGAAACACAAAGCAAGTGAAACACTACATGGAATTCATAGCGTAAGATGCAAATAAATCTTCAAGGGGTATGCCTGTGGTACTGCTGCATTTCAGCAATACCTAAATAGCAGAATGACCCTCTGTGGAAAGCTAGGAAAAGTCTGAAACTGCTGTGAATTTTGTCATGGACTAAACCAGTACTGAAAGAGCTCATGGGACCAGGGGATGTTGGAGTAAATTACACATAGCATAGTTTGGCTGCATTTTGAGCATTTCAGCCTTTAAATGTATTGTAATTCATTCATGCTACTACAACGGGCTCACAGTCATATTATACCTTTCTTTTCCACAACATTTACTACAGTTTAGTGGCTTGAGACTCGTATAAGAGAAGAAAACTCTGCGTTTGTTAGATCTTTAAATTGATCCAAGGACCAATTAGTTGCTCACATGTGACCCTGTCATCAGTATGCAGGGAACCCGCAGACTTTAATCTTCAAACTATTGATCTTTATCAATATAAATGTAGACAAAAGGCCAAAAGTCAAAACACTTGTGACTGAAAAGCACTCTAGAAACAATTTGGCAACATTCCAATGGCTTTTTTGTCAGATGAAAATCCCACAGTGTTAGGAGATATGCAGTGGAGAAAAAGGAGAGTCAAGTAACAGAAAATAGGAAGATAAGCCAAATATAGTTAAAAGGTCAGTCTCTAAACACCAACCTGAAGTTCAGGGAATGGGTGATTTTTCTTTTACAGTCTGCTTAGGGAGAAACCCTGGCAACGGGGCCTCCTAGTAGGCCCATCGGGGTGTTACACCACATGCGTTATCCCAGCCTTATGTGACCAGCCAGGATTCTGATGGCTCCCAACACATCCAAATGAATTAACATGTTCTTAAAGCCATTCAAGCATTGCCATAATATACTTTAAATTATACTTTAAAGTATAATTATTAATTATACTTTATAATATAAGTGAACACATGCCTATCTTCATAATTAGTTGCTCAAGATCATTGAGGTTTCTACAGCTCCAGAGTAGCAAGGTGGCTTTCAGATGAACCTTGGCTTGTTTTATTTTAATGGGACCCAGAATATTCCATTTAAACTTACACTTTCATGACTGCCAAGCACCGTCTCTTGGTTATTGTTGACCTCTCTGCACAGCAGCAGAAGCCCTATAAGGCAAACTGAAAAGAATGCCACTAACACCTGCACATCAAGTGCATTTCAAAGCTGCAATCCTATGACACAATCCTCGCCTATGATTTTCTCTCTTTGCTGCATGACTTATTCTCTTTTCTTCATATGTGTTACCTTTAGGTAGGTTCTACCCTCATAACTTATGGCTGTCATGGGTCTAGTTTGCTTGTCACAGTCTTGAACAATGCATGCCCCCAGAGGCTGGGGGAGTGGTATGATGAGCTCCTACAGGCAGTGGCAGCGCTGTCAGCAGCAGGAGCATGGCAGAGGCAAGTGTGGAGCTGCCGCAGGCAGCTGGAGCACTGGCGGAGGCAAGGGGGGTGAGGGGGCGAGCACTGACCAGTGTTTGGCAACCACCCACAGACACCACCTGCAGCAGTGGCAGCGATCACAGACCACCTGCAGACACTGTCGGTGGTGTCAGCAGTGGGGGGGTAGGGGGGAACCACCCTCAGACACTATCGGCACCGTTGGCGGTGGCCAGCAGCTATCACAGGCCACCCGTAGATGCCACCAGCGGTGTCAGTGGCGGGGTGCAGGAGGAATAGTGCTGAGCGACTACCACCTGCAGATGGTACACCACCACGCTCAGGGCTGCACATGCACCTGCATGCACCCCCTGCGCATTGCCAGTGGTCACAATAAAGTGATTCTTTGGTAGTCCAATAGCTTTGAAATGTTATCATACACTGCTCTAACCTATGATAAGGGAACTGATTTATAGAGCACTGCTTCTCTTTTCAAACAGTTATAAATAACAAAACAATATCTGCAGTATTTTATTTTATTTTACTTTTTGTTATTATTCCCGAAAATACCTTTCTTCATAATTCTAAGATAGATCGTTTTCTGCCTACATTTGATATGTTTCTTCTGGTTTTGCAGTAGAGATCTAACCTAAACACCTTACACCTTCTCTAGGTCCCTAGCTCCAAGACAGACCTGCTAGGGCTGGGAACTCCATGTTAATAGCATGCATGGGGCCAGAAAAAACCTCCCAAATGGACAGCCCCATTGCTAAGGATGCTAGAAGCTGCAGGTTCACTAGCACTGGGGCCTTCAGAATGCAGAACTTGGATTTGGCAAAAATTTATGGAACCCAAGCTGAATCAACCCATTTAATTAACTTTTTTTAAACAGAACTTTATTTCATCAAAACATTTCTGGCCAGCTCTGCTGAAGAAGCAGGATCTTAAGCTCATAGAGTCACATTCTTTGATAACCTGTCAGAGAGAAGAACACTTAATACACACCAGTAGGTTACATAAAGGTTACACAAGTGACAAATAACTGAAATATGGTAATTCAGTTAATTAGTTACAGATTGTCATCACTTTAAAACACATTTGTGTTAAAGAGGTCATATTACTGTGAGAATAGGGTAGCCATCATAGAGGACAGTCCGCTTGTCCTCTGTCCTCTGTTGATACGAAACCCGATGCCTTTATGTCTTCTGTTTTTCTCTTGACATAAAGGCATCGGGTTTCGTAACAATAGAGGACAGAGCAACAGAAAACCAGAAGGTCCTCTATGATGGCCACCCTATGTGAAAACCACAATCCCTCCTTCCACCTGGATTAGATCCTTACTTTTACCAGACCTCGTTCAGATATTTATCAACTCAGCTATAATAATATTTGATATCCCCTTTTGTAGACCTGCCATTAGAGAAATATTTGACATGCTCTGCCACACAACCACAAACAGGTCAATAGAATGCTGCTGATCCCTGGTTTGAGGATAAGTGTGGTTTATAATAGTTGGAGGTAAGATAATGAAAACTGGGTTGCTTACTCTGAAAGGCACTAGGGTACCATGAATAAACTTAGGATGTAACAAGTTGGATACTCGCGATTTCTATAGAGAAACTCTGCCCAGGTGCACCAGGTATTCAGGAAGACAGCCACAAAGACTAGGTAGCAAGGTGTTGTGGATTTCTTGGACAAATGATAAAAACAAAACCGCCATAAAAAAGATCACCCAGGGGTGATTTTTTTTAACCACACACTATTTTATCATTAATTCATTTTGTAATAACATAAAAAATCACAGTGGTCAAAGTTTAGAATATGCATTTTGATTCATGTGTTTTCAAGGAGTTTTATGAAATAAAGTTTTAATGTCCCTGTTCAATTGAACTGTAACACTACAGCTCTGTAACACAACTTAAACTGTGGTGGAGCTGCTGCACCATAATATGAGCTATATAGTGTAATGTATTAGGCTAGAGTGTCCTCAGACATGATAAATGTTTTAATACAAAAGGGAAAACATTACAGTATGCGATGTCTACTGCATTATGATTTTTTTTTCTGGCAGAACTAGTAGTTATTTTGGTTTTCAAGTCATACGTTGTAGTGGAAAATATGCACCTAAATTGAACTAAAATCTCAACTTCTATGTTTGTTTCCCAATACCACTTCAACAATATTTCTAAAGGTTAGAAATAGCTAGTGGAAAATCAGATAGCCCACAGTTCTGGAACGGTACATGTGATGATCATCTAAACTTTAGCTAACACCCTCATGTGGGCATTTTTATTTTGGACTGATTTTTTTTTTAAGTCTTGTTTTGGAACATTCCCAAAATAATTATGTGGGATAGGAAGTAGAGGAAAGCATGAATCCAGAATAACTACTGTTATTTAATACAAAAGCTTACACAGTGGAAAAGAGACATTGTTTTCATGAAGTTACTTTAATATTAAAACTTCTATCATTTAGAATATGGCTAGTGTTTTTGGGACCCTCTTAACAAATTATTTTCACTGTATCTAAAAATGTTACTGTTCAACAAAGTCTATTACAGAGGTAAAAATATATATTTTAAAATATATATGACATATAATGCAATATATTACATATATTGTATGAATCATATACATTATATATGCTATAATGCATGCAATGTACAATAATATGTGTAGTATACTATTACATAATATTGTAATGGTATAATAGTGTAATAGTATAATCATAGTACGGTAATATAAACTATATGTATTCTACACAGCCTTCCAGAGCTTAAACAAACAAGTGAAAAATAAAAACTCAATGCTTAACATTATGATTGCACTTAATTGCTGGTTCTTCCTGTATAAACTAGGTATGGAAGCCATGATTTAACCTTTACTCAAATACAACGGGATATAGGGTAGAGGAAGAAGTTTATATTTAGCATGAAATTAATAATAACTAAGTCTGCAAAGTACATTCAGATCCATGGGAAGGTGCTTGCCTTATTTGACAGAAAAAGCAAACCAGGAAAAAGGAATTTGATTCTGACACAACTCTGATATAAATCAGGAAAAATTCAACTGAAGTTAATGGACGGAGTTGCACTAGTATACTCTTGTGTAAATGGAATCAGAACTAGGCCCTACTTAATTCTTTGTTTCTGGGCAACTAGCATTAGAACTCTACTACCTCTGAGAGGCAAGTATAGGTGAAGATCATCCCACTGCGTATTGAATATGGCCCTTTCTCAGAAATTCACTAACCTTTTTAATCTCCCTCTCCAGGACCTGACCGTATACCCTACTTTTGTCTCATTCTGCTCCCCCTTGGTGTAGCTCAGTGCTGCATCTTGTGAGTGCTATTCTACTAGACCTTTCACATTAAGGTCTTTCAGTGTATTAAGGCTCCATTTCAGCAAAGCACTTCCATTATGCAATTGCTCATAATGAAATTAATGGAAGAACTGACCTGTTTAAAGCTAGGCAGATAATCAAGTACTTTGCTGAAGCAGTGCCTTAAAATATTTTTAATTTGAAAAATATGTTTCACCATTGATATGTCCCCATTATAGGTACTTGAATATGATGAACTAATTTATTCATTGCAGTGCTTACAGAAATATCACTCTTGTTATAACCCAAATACTTTTTAAGTAAAAGTACTCTCAACATTATTTAGATATGCACATTTTCATAGTACTCAGCTTCCTGGGACTTTAGTAAGATATCCGCCAAAGATTACAATTTTAATTTAAATTAAAAACCTGTTTTATTAAAGATTAACAATTGTTATCCTTATTACCCCGGTCTTAAAGGAAATATTTATAATCCTTTTTCGCTTTATAAAAATGTATTACAGTACAACTGATTTTTTCCAAATGTAATGTAAACCACTAGACTGCCTTATTAACTAGTGTGACAATGAGTGATGTTATTAGGTAAATAGATTTGAAGGCCAAATGAAATCTTTAGACTATCTATATGACCTCCAATTTATTAAATCAGGGGCTTCTGATAACATTAACTTGAGAATTGCTTTACCTCATCAAACTAATGATAAGGAAGGTCACAACTACCTTCTTCTACCAGTACAGAGTTATTCTGTAGATAGTGGGGTTTTTTCTTTCTGCTCTAGTTATCCATATCTCAACTATCAGGGCTTTGACGACCTCTCTTAGAAGACAAGCTACAATTTAAAAGACTTCTCTCATCGTCAGGAATGTTTTGTTCTGAAATTCAATTACAGTTTTTCTTTCTGAATTTCACTTAGTTATCCCTAGTTATATTCTATTATTTTAATATTATAAAAAGCCTTAGTCTGTCCATAACATCTCAAACAACAAATCAGAGTGCTCCAAGAGCATTCCAGACAGGAGGTGGTGGCAGCAGCAGTGGAGCACCGCCATGACAGTGGGGATGGAGCACTTGGTGCTGGCCAAGGGGGACAGAGGGGATGGTGGAGCAAGCCCCCCCCCCCCCCCCCGCTCCTGGGAGGTGGTGGCAGCACAGCATGGTGCGTGGTGGGGTTCTGTCCCTGCCCACCCTGTCATTCCTGATGGGCAGTTGGCTAGTCTCTTTATATTGACCCAACTAATTCCTTTCATGCTAGGTCAGTCCTCAGAATTTGTATGGATGGTGATCATTGCCTCTCTCTTCAGGAAGAGACTTAATTGCTTTTTCTGTAAACAACGACACATCCATCAGTGTTTATTACGATCACAAACTGGTGCATAATCATCTTCACTTGTACTTATTAAGAACTCAGGTAAAAAACAACAGCTGAGCACAACTGAGAGCTTAAGAATGTTTGATAGGCTTTTACTGGATGTGATGGAAAAAAGATCAAAGTGCACATATAGGATGCTGCAGCAGATGTTGCTGTTCCTGCTGTATCTGGGTATCTTACAGTGAGCAGATAAATTAAAATTGAATTTTATAGCCAGCTTTAAAATCAGCCTTGAAATGAAAGGGTAGTGAAGCACATGAAAAAACTCGTTCTCTGTTATCGTGCGCTCAATTTACAAAAATGAATAGATATTTACAAACCAACATAGTGATGATGATATTTAACTAGCATGAAAAAAAGATTCCAAGAGTGTTTTTCCACTAGTTAGTCAGTGTTTGTTCAACATAGTGGTTCTCATCCTTTTTAGATTCAAGGCACCCCTCCATAACTTTTGTAATTTGAGTAGCACCCCATTTCAAAAAACTAATTTATTCATTACAGTGCTTACCTCCTTGCAGAGAAACCAGGCGGTGGGGGCAAGGCATCAGCCAGGCAGAGAAGAACCTGACCCTGCATTTATCTTCTCACACCTGCTTACGCTTCATACCTGGAGGTACCCTTGAAAAGTTCTCAGGTGCCCTTGGGTGTCTTGGCACCATGGCTAAGAATCACCGGTTTACCACATAAGTCTTCTATCCCTGTCTAGTGCACCAGCTCTAACTGATCACCAGGGATCCCAGTTTTCTCTGATAAAAAAAAATCCCCAATTTTCAGATTAAAAAAAGTAACCCAAAATCCACATTTTTTCCATGACCAAAATGAACCACTACTAATATAGATAGATAGATAGATATTCTAACATTATAAAAGCCTTAGTCTGTCTGCCTGTCTGGCCATCCATAACACTTTACTCATCCTCTGATTGGTTGTCTTGGCACCTAATCAGAGTGCTCCAACAGTATTCCAGACAGGCAGTGGCAATATACCACCATGACAGCAGGGATGGAGGGGATGGAGCAGGAGGCAAGGCCAGCAGTGTTGGCTTCCATGCCTCCCAGCCCTTCAGTTCCTACTGTCATGACAGCGCCATCCTCACTGTCCTCCAGCATGGCTGGAGCAGCAGGTGAGGACATCGCCACTGGCCTCACCCCCCTCCCTGGCTCTGCTCCTTGGAGGCAGAGGGGGATGGAGAGGGGGAGGAATGGGTCCGGACCCGACACAGCAGGCAGGGAATGGAGAGTGGGGGGAATGGGGCTGGACGAGAAGCGGGGGTGAGACCAGACTCAGGGCTCCATCCCTACCTGCTCCCCACCATGATGGCAGGGACTGAGGGACCAGATGTGGGGTGTGGGGGAGGGCACACAGAGCCAGTGGCAGATCCAGCCTCACCACCATATCCAACAGCACCTCATGCCACCATTTTGTTGGAGGTAATGGCAACACAGGGTGCTGGCAGTGCAGCGCTGGCCTTGCCCTCCCACTCTGATACACGGGGCTGGAGTGGGTGCATGGGGCCAGAGGCAGAGCGGTGACACCACAGGACGCTGGGTGGCAGCTCTCTGTCCCTGCCTGCCCCGCCCCCCATCAGTCATGTGGCCATCTACAAACTAGTCAGGGGAGACCAGCAGGCCTTGGGGGAGTCCCTGTTCCCCCGAGCACTACCAGGAGTGACTAGGGATAACGGCACAAGCTGGCAGAGGGTAGATTCAGACTAGACATCAGGAGGCGCTACTTCACGGTCAGGGCGGCTAGGATCTGGAACCAACTTCCAAAAGAAGTGGTGCTGGCTCCTACCCTGGGGGTCTTTAAGAGGAGGCTAGATGAACACCTTGCTGGGGTCATTTGACCCCAGTACTTTTTCCTGCCATGGCAGGGGGTCGGACTTGATGATTTGCTCAGGTCCCTTCCGACCCTACTAACTATGAAATTATAGTTTGATGGGCAAAGGCAAGGATGGACTGGGACAGTAGCATGGGGAGGTGGGTGGTGGTGCTCCATCCCTGCCCACCCCCCCCCCAGCCTTCTTCATGGGCAATTGGGATAGATAGATAGATAGATAAATGTTTTATTTTGATCACAGAAAAATGTGGATTTTGGGTTACTTTTTTAATCCAAAATTGGGAATTTTTTTTTCCAGAGAAAACCAGGATCCCTGCCAATCACAGGGAATGCCTGCTTTGCCTGATTCCTAGAATCAGGAACAGAATTGGTTTTATTTTCCTTGTTCTAGAAAGTACATATATACATGTACATGAAGCAGTAATCATTTTTGAAGGTAAGTCTTAATTCCATTAAATGGCCTCTGTGACCCTGGGATGTATTTTTCCTGTTAGCCTTCAGTGTTAGGAAATGCATTCAACAATTGCTGTCAGGTAGTATAAAACACACCATATCACAAAAACAAAAATGAAACAAACAGGTGAACCCTGAAAAATGTCTTGCATACTTATAATCCTTTCTTATCCCTTCAGTGTATTTCTGATTCCCCTTACATATTTTCTGTCTGGAAATGCTCAAAGTTGCTCTTATACTTCATATGCTATTTAGTAATAGGAGTCCCTATTAAAAGTTGTTGAATGTTTAAGTTGGATTTACAGTTGTTTTCACAAATTACCTAATTCTAAACACAAGGAAAGTGTTTTAGAATTAAGTAAGAACTCTAACTGAGGTGAAATGTGGAAATGATTCAGAAATATCTCATTGTAAAGACAACATGCCTGTCACGGGACGGGGTCCTTAAGGATGAGTGTGATCTCCCAAGGCCCCTTACCATGCCAATCTGGCCCAATGGGTACCTTCAGTTCTCACCTGCCACGTCTTTGATGGAAATAGAACAATAGGGAGGCTGCCTTTAAGACCTCTTGGACATGGTTTGTTGGACTCTCTGAACCCCGCGGGTTCCCGTTTCACTATGGGTGTTTCAGGGGCACCCTAGCCTTATGAGCTATATGTGTGGCTCCACCCGCACCTTTACCACCCCCCCAAGCCTCACACATGGTATTGGCGTTATCTTGCCTAGCCCTCGTTATGATTCGGCCCTTTTCCTTGCTGGGCTGTCTGCAGCCCTGTCTCTGCACCCTCTCTGGCACTGGGCTCTGTGCAGCCCTGTCTCAAATGCTGAGCCCTCTCTGGCACCGGGGTCTGTGCCCCACAAATGCTGCACCATTTCTTAGGGCCCTGCCTCTTCAGCCCAGCTAACCAGGTGCAGGTGTGGCCAATTCCCTCATTAGCTGGTTGTCGTGACAACCTCCACCTGGGCTCTTATCTGACCCTTTGTGGCCCCCTCCCGGCAATCTCTGCTCTAATAGGAGCAGGCACCTTAGTGCCCTGCAACAGTGCCATTTTAATAGGTGTGTGTTTTTTAACCATGAACATCTTTAAATTCTAAAAAAGAATCACCTTACACCTCATTTTCCACTGCTTTGCTTCTCCTGTTTCCCAGTCATCCGTACCCTAGGCAAATGGACTGTAAAGGAGCTGGAGGATGCTACTATTCTGATTCAGATTCCTTTTCTCAAGTCTAATTAACAACCCTCCTGTTTATGGGCTGTATCCAGTACCAATGAGGTACAGTGGCTTCAGTGATCACAAAATTAAGTACCTATATAATCAAATTGAGGGATTGCTGACCCAGTGGCACCCTTGAAAGGCTCTCAGGGCACCCCGGGGGGCTGCGGCACCCTGCTTGAGGATCTCTGGCAGCAACTAAGAACAGGAATCAAGGATGAAACTCTGCCACTCTCTGTAATATGGCATCAGAGACAACTTCCACATCTGAGCCATTGCGTGGCACTGTGACTCAGTGTGAGGATTCCATCTTCCCCGTGCAGGCACTGGCAAAGCTTGCAGCTTCCTAGTCAGTGCCCTGCTGTCAGGGCTGGCCCACAATTTTTGGGGGCCTCCACCAGAAATAGTTTTGGGGCCCCTACCCCGAAGAAGCCAGCACCGGCAACAGCAGTGGCAGTGGAGGGCTGTGGGGAGGTACTATCAGTTGCCAGTGAGTGAGTGAGAACTGGGTCATCAGACTTAAAGTATTTCTTTATTTTGAGGCAAGCAGTCATAAGAAAGTGGTGACAGCAAACCCAAAAGTTAGATAAGATTCCCTGAGAGTGACTTGGGCTTTGCATAGGCTGCATCAATTAGCTACCTCCAAAACTAGTTTTGAACACTTTTACTATTGTTGATTGTACAAGGGTTGGAATTATCGTACAAATATGATAATTATTGTATACCTGGCAGCATTAAAAGGCTGTTCATTGTAGCTGTATAGGTCTAAAGACATAGGCAGGCAAGGTTCTTTGGGTAGATGTGATCTCTTTTATTAGACCAACTAAATAGTTGGAAAAAAATTTTGTTGCAAGCTTTCAGGCACAAACACTTTTCTTCAGGCAATGGAAGACTCATAATCAGGGATCCTGGTTTTCTCTGATTTAAAAAAAATATCCCCAATTTTTGGGTTAAACAAGTAACCCCAAATCCAAATTTTTCTGTGACCAAAATGAAACACCACTATATCTATATCTCTCTATATAGCTCTATCTATAGATTTCATAGATTTTAGGGTCTGAAGGGACCTTAGTAGGTCATCAAGTCTGACCCCCTGCCCTGGGCAGGAAAGCGTGCTGGAGACCCCAGCTAGGTGCTTGTCTATATCTATCTATCTATATACATACAGAGAGAAAGAGAAAAAAAAGTAACCCCAATTACACATTTTTCTGTGATCAAAATAAAACTCCACTATATCTAAACATCTATATAGATCTAGCTCTCTCTATATCTATATAGATCTATAGATATTGGTGACATGTACGGGGTGCATATGGGTGCACGTTCACCCCCCTAGATTGGCAGTGTACCTCTTGTGATTGGCTGCTGCCGCTGGCGCCTGTGGGCAGTTGCCGCTCTCCACCCCCGCCCTCGCTTCCAACACCGCCAGTGGTGCCTGCGGGTGGTTACCGACTGCTAATCGGCGTTTGTCACCTCCCTAGCCAATATTGCCATGGCTGCCTGCAGGAGCTCCCCACCACCAGTGCCACTGCCTGCGGGGGTCACCGTGCCCCCCCAGCCTCTGGGTACACGTTGTTCATGTCTATAGATCTAGTGGTATTTCATTTTGATCACAGCAATACGTGGCCCTCTCTCTCTCTCTGCATCTACAGATATAGAGAGAAATCAATATATGTATCTTAAAAAATGTAACCCCAAATCCACATTTTTTCCATAATCAAAATGAAACACCACTATACATACGTATGTACGTCAGCCAACTTGCTAAATGGGTACTTTGTATCAGTTTTTCACCAGTCCCATGAGACACCCCTGCCCATTACGGGACAGGGAGGCCCCAGTGAGGGAGATTTCTTGCCGTCCATCGATGCTGACCTCGTGAAGGAACACCTTGAAAGGCTGGACACCTTCAGGTCAGCCGGCCCTGACAGTTTATGTACCCCAGGGTACTCAAGGAGCTGGCTAGCATCATAGCTCAGCCCCTGGCACGGATCTTCAAAAACTCCTGGCGCTCTGGTGTAGTGCCCAAAGATTCAAAGAGGGCCAATGTGGTGCCTATCTTCAGGAAAGGGAGGAAAGTGG
Organism: Crocodylus siamensis; assembly: GCF_052110815.1. Lineage (NCBI taxonomy): Eukaryota > Metazoa > Chordata > Crocodylia > Crocodylidae > Crocodylus > Crocodylus siamensis. Next base: position 252,738,861 of record NC_143395.1, read on the forward strand.
ATCCGGCAAACTATAGGCCCATCAGCCTATATCTTGGGGAAGGTCTTAGAAAAGATTATCAAAGAGGCCATTCTTAGCAAACTGGCCGATGGCAACACAGGTTTGTTGTGGGTGGGTTTTCCTTGACCAGTCTTATTTCCTTTTACGACCAGGTGACCTATCACCTGGCCAAGAGAGAGGAGATTGAGGTCATATATCTTGACTTTAAAAAAGGCTTTGATCTAATATTCCATGGTCATCTCTTAGCAAAACTGGCCAACTGTGGCCTCAGGTCCACCATGATCTGCTGGCTGGGGAACTGGCTCCAGGGTCAGACCCAGAGGGTGGTGGTTGACATCATGGTATCCTGTGACCAGTGGGGTCCCTCAAGGCTCTGTCATTGGGCCAACACTATTCAACATCTTCATTAATGATGTGGACATTGGTATCAGAAGCGGACTGGCCAAGGTCGCCGACAACACCAAACTCTGGGGTAAAGTGTCCACACCTGAGGACAGGACAGTGATCCAGGCTGACCTTGACAGGCTCAGGAAATGGGTGGATGAGAACCTGATGGTGTTTAACACCGAAAAATGCAAGGTTCTCCACCTTGGGAAGAAAAACCTGCAGCATGCTTATAGGCTTGGCAGTGCTATGCTGGCTAGCACTATGGATGAAAAGGACTTGGAGGTCATGACTGAGTACAAGATGAACATGAGCCATCAATGTGATGCTGTGGCTAGTAAAGCGAGCAAAACACTGGCTTGCATCCATAGATGCTTCTCAAGCAAATCTCAGGACGTCATTTTCCCACTGTACTCGGCCTTGGTGAGGCCGCAGCTGGAGTACTGCATCCAGTTCTGGGCTCCACAATTCAAAAAGGGTATGGAGAAGCTTGAGAGGGTGCAGGGAAGAGCCAGGGTGCATGATCAGAGGTCAGGAAAACAGACCTTCTGAAGAGAGACTGAGAGCCATGGGGCTCTTCAGCCTGGAAAAGTGCAGGTTCAGGGGTGATCTGACAGCCCCTAAGTTTATCAGGGTGCTCACCAGGATCTGGGGGAACATTTGTTCACCAGAGCACCCCAAGTGATGACAAGGTCAAAGGGTCACAAACTTCTCCATGATATAAGGAAGAACTTCTTTACTGTCCAAGCCTCCAAGGCCTGGAACAGGCTGCCACCAGAGGTGGTTCAAGCACCTACTCAGAACCCTTTAAGAGACATCTGGATGTTTTTCTTGCTGGGATCTTATGATCCCAGCTGACTTCCTGCCCCTGGGGCAGGGGGTTGGATTTGATGATTTCCCGAGGTCCCTTCCAGCCCTAATGTCTGTGAATGTAGGAATCTATGTATTAGTATATGTATATTAGTGGCAGTTCATTTTGATCATGGAAAAATGTGGAGTTTGGCTTACCTTTTTTAACCCCAAATTAGGGATTTTTATTTTTATTATCGGAGGCTCTTCGTTCACAGGACACCAGCAGGGTATACCTACTGTCTGAAGAAGGGTTCTAATGCCTCGAAGCTGGCAAAAGAGCTCCCCCCAGTTAGTTGGCCTGATACAAGCGCTCCCCTCTCCGCAGAGCCCCTCGCCCGGCAGGGCTGGCTGGGGGGAGGGAGAGGGGATCTGCTCACAGCTGGTGGCGCCCACCCCACCTCTGGGGCTGGCCGGAGGCCACGGGAGGCGCCGAGCAGCGCCGCCCCGAGAAGCAGGGGCCGCTCCTTTGTCTCGTCCCCCGCCCCCGGCGCCGCGCCGGACGCTGCCCGCGGCTGCCTTTCCCGGGGCTGAGGCGGGGGGTCCCGCCGCGCGGGAGCCCGAGCCCGGGGCAGCCGCCGCCTCATTAGCAGCGCCCCGCGGCCGCAGAGCGGCTGTAGCCGGGAAGATGGCGAGTCGCCCCTGTCTCCTGCTCCTGCTCGGCGCCCTGGGGGCTCTTAGCTGTAAGTGGCGGCGCTTCCCTCCCTCCTGGGGGCCTTGCTGGGACCCCTCCGGCCGCGGGGCCGTACACGGGCCGGGAGAGTCCCGCTCTTCGCCTCCCTCTGCTCGGGCAGGGAGCGCGGGACAGCTGGCGGGCAGCGGGACCTCTGCCGCCTCCTCGCCCCGCGCAGCCCCAGGGTCCTGGAGTGGGAGGGGTAACTGCTTGTTTGCTTGTGCTCACGCTGTCGTTTGCTTTCTCGGTTCATGGCACTTCTGCCTCCAGGCAGCTGCTGCTCCAGAGTCCTAGGGGAAAAGGAGGGTGGGAAGGGACCTGTGCAGGTCATTTAGTGCAGCCCCCTGCTCCAAGCAGGACCATCCCTAACGAAGTCATCCCAGACAAAGCTTTGTCATAGCTGGCCTCCAAGGATGGGGAGGCTGCCACCTCTCTGGGATGCGGAACTGGCGCCGGCTTACTCAGGTGGGGCACATGCTCCCCCCCTTCCCCGGGTGCCCCCTGGGTCTCCCCTGGCTGATTGCACCACTCCCCTGCAAGTCCCCCCCCCCAACTGCCAGCGGGGGCACTGGTGTTCCCCCCCCCTGTCCGCCCATTGCCTGAGTGGGAAGTGTTGGTTCCTGTGTTTCACCACCCTCCTAGGGAGAAAGTTTTTCCTAATATCCAACCTCAACTCCCCTTGCTGCAGCTTGAGATCGTTACTTCTTGTTTTATAGATGCTGGGGCTGGGAAGGGACCTTACAAGATTATCAGGTTCAGCCCCCCTGCATTTAGGCAGGAAAGACTGCTGGGGTCAGATGACCCCAACATGGTGAGTGGCAAGATGCTTTTTGAAAATTGTGGGGGTGGGTGACTGTACCACCTCTGTCACCTGCTACCACTGAAAACAGTCTCTCTTTTTCCAGTGCTTTACTGCCCTGCTCCTGAGAGCATTTTTCGCTAACTTAAACTCCCTCTCTGAAATCATCGGATTCCTAGAACGTGAGGGTTGGAACGTACCTCAGCAGGTCATCTAGTGCAGTAGTTCTCAACCTTTTTTGTATCGGGACCCATTTGTAAACATTAATGGACAGTCCTGACCCAATGCTGCTTGCTCCCGAGCCACTGCTCCTGTTCCAGGCCCCAGCCCTCCAGTGTGTGGGGCAGGGGGTGGGTGTATGCCAGGCATGGAGAGCCCCAAGCAGCCCCTTACAGGCTAGGACTCTGCCAGCCTGCAAGAGAAAAGCCATGGTTTCCCACATTTTTTCTCCTTTAAAGGAGAATCCATTTTTTAAGTTAGTCAATCCATTTTTTAAGTTTGTTCATGATCCTTTCATATATTCTTGCAACCTGCTTTTGAGTTGCAACCCATGAGTTGCGAAACACTGATGTAGTACAACTGCCTGTTCAAAGCAGGACCATCCCTAACTAGATCATCCCAGCCGAGGCTTTGTTTAGCCAAGCCTTAAAAATCTCTAGTTTTCTTGCCACTGGGGGGGGGTCTCACCCTAACAGGGCTCACATTACTTTTGAAAGGATCTGAAGGTACCCCTGGGTGCTGTAGCAACCCAGAGGAACATAGTGGTGCCACTGGAAGACAACCAGCAGAGCAATTAGAAACTTGTTTTTTTCCCATGAGACCAACCTGCTTAGTTGTCCCCTAGGTTCTTGTTGCTGCTGCCATCCCAGTGGCAGCTGAGTGACGCTTGGTGTAATCAACAGTATAATGCAAATGTTGCCTTTCTTAATACCGAGGTGATTTCTGCATTCCTTTAATCCCCATAGCTGCTTATTGCCCTACGTAGCTTTAGCACAGCTTCAGGTCAGATCCTGGAGTCTGAAACTATTCTTCTTGACTTCTGCAGCTGAAGCCAAAATATGTACCCAACGTAGGAAGAAGAACAAACGATAGCTTCGGTACAACTGTGGGGAGCATATAGTGAAGCTATTGTTTGTTCTTTCTTTGTTCGATACATATTTTGGCTTTTAGATGCCAGCAGTCAAGGAGAACAATAGCTTGGGTCTCTTAGGACCTGATTTGACACTCAACTACAGTTGTTGGAGCTCCACACTCATATGCAGCCTGTTAAGCAGGCTTGTGGTTAACCAAGATCATGCTTTTACCCAGTAATGCAGCTTTTCAGAATATTCGTTTTTCCTAGAAATTAACAGGTGAGAGCCAAATATTTTTGCATTTCTGTAAAATGGTTTGAATGCATTATGCCAATGGAAAAACAAAACCAGATTTTGCAAGTTCAGAAATGCAACTCAGGCGTTTTTGTAGCTTTTCAATCATTTTCTTAGCTCACTAATAAAGAACAAGAAAGGGCATAATAAAATGAATCTGAAAAAGCTTGCCTGACTTAGAGGGCTGAACATAAGTGTGAGATGCCAGAAGATAGGAAAACACAGCTGTAGATAAATGGTAGATTAAAATGCAACAAAATATGTCAGGCATCTGATAAGACAATATCATATGTAGAACTTATTTTACTGCATGCCCAAGATATCATACCAGGCATCTTGGTGCCTCCTTAAATGTTCTTACGTTAGCAAGGAGATTTAATATCTGTTTCTTATTATATAAACAGTGTTGGGATGTTTGTAGCAGACTCTTGCTAATTTAACATAGTTATGGTTATACCTTCTGAGGTATATCCTTATATATCAACAGTAGTCTCTGAGGTTTCCATCTACATGGTTGTCCCTGTCCTGTCTGAACATGGAAGGAAATAAAGTCTTCAGTTTCCTTTAGTGGTGGGGTTGAGTCAGAGGTGGAAAAGATGGCCATGATCGCACACATTATTGGTTCTTCCCTTTTCTCATTCTCTTAATACTTCTGTCAGTAGGACTTATAAATCAGTCTTTCTATATTTGTGGACAAGTGTGGGGTTTGGTGGTCAGTTTCTTTTGGTGGGTGCTTACCCTTAATTTAACTTCCTGCCTTTCTAGTATTTGGAAAGAAGTTTAAAAGCATATCCATGTTATTTTAAACTGTGATACAGTCAGTTTTCCCTCTATCTTAATGCACCTTTTCTTTTTCTTCAAAGCTCTCTTTTGGATGGGTGGGAGTAGAGAACTGACTGATGTTGCAGGGATGTGGCAAACCTTACCCTATGTATACTAATGATGCCAGAGTAAACTCCTTAAGAGTTGGTATTCTTCAAGTGGTGTGCAAGTCCCCCTGAGTCCTCAGAGGGCTCCTGAGTTCTCCAGGTAGCAGATACAAATCTACAGGAATGAGCGTAATCATCCTACTTGTATTGTTAGTGGACTGGTGGAAGAGCACTACTGAATGTGCAAGTGCACCAGATCTCTTATAAAGCATCCCAAAATCATTAATCTGACTTTCCTTATGCAAGTGTATCTGAGGAGTAACTTCACTGAAGTGAATGAAATTACATTTTTCTGAATCTGATTCTCTTTTCATTTTCACCAGATACTCTGGCCACATAAGGATCATAAAAGGCAATAAAGAATATGTTCAGTAAATTTTACAAGTTGCAGTTGAAACTCAGAGAGCTAGTCTGATAGAATCATAGAAAAACACTTTTAATTCAATACTGAATAATCTCAGAACACGTAGTTCTTGAAAATAGTCTTATTTGCACTCGGGCTTTACCAGTGCCTTTTTACCAAATATGGAATGACTATGTCAAAACACCTTGCAGATGAAATGTGATAGTTTTTTTTTCCATCTGTGAAGTGAGATCATTTTATTTGCTCAACTTCTGTAGTCCAGAGAAATAAGAGAACACCTTTCAGGTTCTGAGCAACCTTCATGAAGTCCAGGGAAGAGGTCATCACAATCTAAGCCAAGTGTCTGAAGTCAGGGAACCAGGCTGGCTAATTAGCTTCCAGCTGGCCTTGGTTGTTTGAGTGGGTGTGACTGCTTGTGGCCCAGTTACTTCCAAGTGGCCCCAATTGCCTGCATGGGCATGGTTGTCTGCTTAAAAGCAGCAGCTCTTACAGTACCTAGCAGGCTACTCAACAGAACAGAAGCTTCTTTGTTTAGTTTTGGGCTTCTGACTTACCATTTCTGATACCAGCTTGGATCCCTCCTTCATTACTGCTGACACCTTGCTCCAGTCTGGACCCCTGCTTCTGACCCCTGACTGTCTATTCCTGAACCCCTGGCTTGTGGCTTTTGGGGGTTAAGCTCTGACTGTTCATGCCCCTGTTGTTCTAACTTGTACTTGAGGTCAAGTAAGTTTAAATGCACTTAGAAGGGAGTTGTGAGTCACATTTAAGGTGGTGAGCAGAGTTGAGACTTCCTAGGCTGAACCTGCAGAGAGGAGCAGCTGAAATGAAGGACCTCTAGCAAGGACTTCCCTACCCTGCAGTACAGTTGTAGTCACTTTATTTAGGAAAGATTGCACATTCCCTAAGGGCAAGCGATGGACGTAGCCAGAGTTTAACCCTTTGAAAACAATCTGGGGGTATAATGAAGTATGCTGACTATGCCACATTAGCCACTAAAACCATAAAAGGATACATACCTGTTCTTGCTATAGGAGGAAGTAGTTGTGTTTTTGGTGGTGGTGATTAGGATTTCTTTGATCATTTGTTTTGTTTCAGTTTTTTAACGCTGAAATATAATTATGCCACAATTATGGCCACAATTTTTAGAAGCTTTCTTTCAGTATATCAGTATAGTTTCTTACTCTTCCTGTGTTAGGGTTGCTAACTCTCCCACATTGCCAGTTCTGACAGACTCCTAGCCATCGATCTCTCGGTGACTACTGAAAGCAATCCCTGAGATTTTAATAGGATATTTTAAGAAAATGCATTCAATTAATGACACTATGTCATGTTGGGCGGGGGGGAAGTCTCCTTGAATAGCTTCAGTCAGAGTTAGCAACCCTGTCCTGTATGGAAACACAGGACATGGCACACATTCTGTGACATGGCTTGGATAATGCAGCATAAAGAAAAAAAGGCGTGAACAATTTCTGTGTACTGGAACAACTTGAACAGGAACTTTTCTTTGTAAGTTCTGAGGAAAGCTATTTTCAGTATGTATTCATGCCCTGTCATTTAAAGTTAAATCATCCTAAAGGGGATATTCTATGCACAAAGTGCAAAATTTAAAGATACATGCCCAGCTATGACTTCTGCTGTTTCCTTATTTTTCTCTGCTGATGTAATAATACTTGTTTTTCTCCTCTTTTCTGGACTTTGTTTTCTGTCAGACTTTCAACTTAATACAATAAAATAATTATCCCACATATAGAATAATTATTTTAAAAATCTTACAAATATGATGTACTTATGTGTGGCTTCTTCTGAGGATCTTGCCTGGAATTTAGGTTCTTGTTAAGTGTCTGCAAGGAGCAACTAGAGATGTAGAGATTGCTCCAGGTCACTTTTTGTTGGTTAACTGCTCATTGTTAGGGAGTTCCCCCAGAATCTGTTCCCTGAGAAAATAGCCATGGTGATGGCATGTTGCCTATGATAGGGTGACAGGAGGTACCCCATGAACTGGAGAGACACCTCAATGTTACATCTTATTGCTATGAAAACATTACTAATACCATGGCCTCAAAAGGAGAGTGAGAGATACTGTTTTTAAAAAGGACAAGGATTCCTTTTCATAACTTGTTTAAAAACTACAAGTTTATAGAAATATACTAATTTTATAGAAATATATACCAATGTACCTTCTCCTAAAGATACAAGTTAGCAGGAAGGATGGAATCAAACTGAGGACAGTTTGTAATAATGTAGCTTCAGTTTTCCTTGTAAGAGAATTGGTCTTAAAATTCTGCAGTCCACAGATCAACTATTAGTGTCCGACTAACCTGCAGAAAGACTGAGAGTTTGATGGACTTAGACGGCAGATTATAATGTATAAACATGCCAACTGTAATGTGACAACTTTTTCATCTCTTTTATTGAAACCAGAACACATGATGGGGGGAGGGGAGGAACAGAGTCCATCCATCCACTTAAGAGATTCCATCTCTCAAATCCATTTAAGGATCCTTTTTAAGGAGCACCTATTTTTGAACAAGAATGAGGGAGACTTGCTTTGGCCTCATTATCTAACAAAAACTGAGATGAGTCCAGTTCATTTAAACTCATAGGTTCATTTAAACATATATTCAGAATGACAGCAGTTCACACAATGATTAATTTGTTTTTAATGAATGAATTCAACTATCACTTTTGTCATGGAATACTATCTAGTTATATATTAGAGCTATCTGGAATAGCTCATCAAAATTTACTCTGGAAAACACCTGTAGCAACAGAATAAAACCTTGCTGAGACTCCTTGTATTCCACATGATCTACTTTAACTATTGGAAGTATGTTTTCCTTCCTGGCAATTCACAGAGCCAATGTAGGTTTGGGATAGCTGAGTTGAAATTTCACGTTTTGCTGTGTTATTCTTCCAGCAAAATCCCCCCATTAATACCATCTCATATTTGTGCATGATCTTTGTACTTCTTCCACTTCTGTCCTACTTAAGAGACTCAGGCTGGAAGAGACTTCATCTAGTCCAGACCCTTTCTCAAGGCAGGATCAATCACAACTAAACCTTCTGTCAAGTGTCTGCCTAACCTGCTGTTAAAAGTCTCAGGAGTGGAGATTCTACCATTTCTCCATGGAGCCTGTCCCAATGCCTGACCACCCAGTCTCCAACCAATATTTCTTCTGCTGCAATTTGAGGCCTTTCAGTCTGTCTCCATCCTTTGTAACTGCCCTTGAAGACTGTTAATAACTGCACCCGCACCACACACCCAAGTTTTCTTTTCTTCAGGCTAGGTACCCCTGGATCTTTCAGCCTTAACTCATAACTTACGTTATGGGCTTTAATCCATTTATGTTGCTCTCTGGTAGACTCTTTTTTTCTGCCACCCCCAATCTCTCCACATCCTTCTTGAAGTGTGGGGCTCAAAATTGGATGCAGTACTCCAGGTAAGGGTCAGCAGTACCAAATAGAGCAGAGGAATCACTTCCCTTGATTTTTGTGGTGACACTTCTGATAATTCAAGCTAGTAGGCTTTTTTGTCCTTTTGACTTGTACTCAGTTGATGGTCCACTGTAACCCCCAGGGCCTCTGCAGTACCACAGTGTAGCCAATAGTTCCCCAGTCTGTATTTGTACATGTAATTATTCCATTCCAAGTGCAGGACTTTCATCTGATTTTGTTTTGAATGATTTCTCTAGTTTTCCAGGTCATCCCGGATCTTAGCCCTACTCTCCAGAGTAGCTCCATCTCCTCCCAACTTGGTGTTACCTACAAATTTGCTAAGTGTGCACTCAATCCTATTGTCCAAATTGTTAATGAAGATGTTAAACAATATCTGTCCCAGGACAGACCCATTGGGGGTCCCACTTGATACCTTCTCCCATCTAGACATTGAGCAATTGGTGATCCAAACAGTGTATTCACCTTACAGTATTTGTCTAGTCTGTCTTTTTATTTTTTAGCTTGTTAAAAAAAATGTTGTGGGAGATGGTGTCAGAAGCCTTCCTGAAGTCAAGGTATACCACATCCACTGTTCTTCTCATATCCAGAAAGCCTGCCACCTTATCATAGAAGGAAATCAAGTTACAATCGGTGAATCCATGTTGGCTATTCCTGATCACCTTGTTCTTTTTCCAAGTGCTTCACAGTAAGTTCCTTGAGGACCTACTTCATGATCTGTGTAGGTATTGAGGCCAGGCTGACTGGTCTGTAATTCCCCAGGTCATCCTTCCCTTTCTTAAAGATGGGCACTTCATTTGCCCTTTTCCAGTCATCCAATACCTCACCTGAACTCCACAAGTTCTCAGAGAGACTAGCCAGTGGCTTGGAAATTACCTCCACCAATTCCTTCACTTCCCTAGGGCAAGGCTAGGCAGCCCCTGGCACCCATGGCACAAGAAGGCATTTTTTTGGCATGTGTGCCTTGGAGCAAATGGCAGGGAGCTGTGAGGGGCCCAATCATTGTTGTGGCAGTGCAGCCCCAACCCCTTCCCTGCTGTCTGCCTTGAGGCGTGTGTGTGCCTGCTGCTGGTAATGAGCCAAACCAGACTTCCACAGACCTCACTGCTGTGTGCTGTCAGCAGCCCGGGCTCCATGACAGATGGCAGGGTCCTGCCCAGAGCCCAGGCCAGCTGTGGCAGGCAGCCAGGAGGCTGCAAGCAGCTGTACCAGGGTCTGCAGAGCCCTGGCCTGGCTCACTGCTGGTGGCAGGTGCACATGTGCTTTGGAGCAAATGGCAGAGAAGGGGCTGGGGTTGTGCTGCCACAACAAGGATTGGGCCCTTTGTGCCTCCCCCACTTTCAGCCCCTGTTATGCAAATATCTTGCAAGTTGAGGTTGCAGGTTTTTTTGGCATACAGCCCAAAAACATTGCCACGGCTTGCTATCCCTGCTGACTTGAAAGCATCAAGTAATTCCTAACCTGTTCTGCCATTACTTAAGCTATTCATCTCCTTCCCTATCTTTGCTGCCAACTACGCTTGCCATCTGGTAGATGACCTTATTTGTGAAGGCTGAAGTAAAAAAAAGAAAAGGCATTCAATAATTTAGCCTTTTCTGTATCGTCCATAACTAGGTTACCTTTTGCATTCTGTATTGGTACCTTCATGAACAAGCAGAAAGAAGTAGTTGTCCAAGGGACAGATAAACAGATTGCCAGATCTTGTAACATCTTGAAAATAGGCTCTAGGCAAACAGCACACCTCACAGGACAACAAATATATGGATGACAAATAAGTGCTTTTTCTCCAGGATGGACACTAGCCTGCACTTGGTGCAGATTAAGTTATATTTGTCCTCTGGGAAGTGGACAAACAGCACATCCCATGCAAGTAACAACTACTGATCCAGTCTCCATTTGTGCCTTCTTGGTCCCTGGAAAACACCTGGGCTGTGAGAAGGAAAAACATAACCTCCAAGTGCCTTTTGTTTGCTTCTCCTCTGTTTGCAAGGAGTGCCTTTTTATAAAGCCTGAGCCTTCCTGGTTTACACCTCAGGTAGGTAGACAAGGCCCACCTGAAACAAAGCACTCATAGTTGCACCCCGGCTCACCGCAGTCAGCTAGTCTCACTGCAAGACAGGTACTAGGCCAGGTGTGTTAAAATCATCAGGCCCTCCACACTGGCCCTGCATACCACATCCTGCCTGCCACATCCAGCCCCATGTGCGGCATATAGATCAGTTTGAGACCCACAAGCAGCATCATGGTCCAGATGGTAGGGATCCATGGGTAGGATCTCACCCATGGGCTATATCTGTGTTGCCCACGCACTAGGCAAATACAAGTTGCTACAAATCCATACACCCTCGAAATTCAGGTATTCACCAAAAAATGTTGATTAAAACAGCACCACTGTTTAAAAGAGGCTGCCATGTCTTTGCTGACTAGCACTGATAGAGAGCATTGTGGAGGGATCTCTGTTGTATAAAGCATGGTTTAGAAATCATGGTCTTAGCAATCAAGCCAAATTAATAAATCCTTTCCCCAAACTGTCAACTGAACAACTAAAAGTCTTGGGAGAGACAAAAGAAGGGTATGCTAGTAACCAGTTAGCTGGTTTGCTACTTTCTGATCAACGGTGAAGTTCATCTCTTTCTTTTTTTCAGTTTATACAATAGATAAAAGAGAAAATGGGCTGTTCAAAACAACAATGTTGTATGAGATGTAAAGTATAATTACAACTGCTGGTCCACTAGTGAGTTGCATATTAGGCCCTCTAAGATATTCTCACAATGTTTAATTGGAGACCATGATCAAGATTTAAAAGCGGTGTGTCCTGTTTCTCTCCAAGCTAAGCTTCCAATGGCAGAAGCTTATTTGATAAGATATTTATTGTAAGGTTCTGACTTTCTGCTACAACAAATACAGGCTCAAAAGGATGAGAAACCTATATTAGCTTCAAGATATCAGGAAGCTAATAAATAGCTAAGTAAGATGGGCAACTATCTACTTGAATGGAAAAGAGTGGCACTTAAAATTGCCAAGTTACATTGATACAGGCCTCTTTACACTTGGACAGCAGTAGCGTACATCCATTGCTAAAGGTTGAATGATTATATTTGACCTACATATTGGAACAGGTGGGAAACAAATATATTCTTCAGAACCATATTCCTAACACTAGTCAATTAGTACTTTGTTCACTGGTTATAAATGACTGGCAAGATAATGGAAGTAAACCAGAATATAATCCCTCCTGAAGCAGCACATATGAATATGCTCTCTTATTTTTTAATTATGTTTCTATTTGCAGTGATGAGTCTAAGCCTTGACAGACTGAAAGCAATGCTTATTGTACATCAGTTATTATCACCCTTCTTAGGCTCAAGGCACCCCTGGTTAATCTGAAGGTGCCCCTTGGAAATGTCAGCTCTTACTTTTCACCCCTTTTTTAGACCTCAGAAAAAGAATAAAACAATTCTCCTGTTGCAAAGCACTCAAAGCCCATAACAGGTCAAAATCTTTTTGACACTATGCATTCTCTGCATTCATTTGAAATCTCGGCAATTATGGTATCTTGTGAATCATGTTCATACACCTAAGAGTGTGAATATTGTGTGGCATCTTTTGAAAGGATTTCAGTGCACCCTGTTGAGAATAACTGCTTTATATTGGCTGCGAGAAATTCTTGAAGGATGTGGAATATTCTTGAATGCTGAATAAAGCTGGTTAGAAAAATCTCAATTGTTAGGAAACTTGAGCCAGTCTTCAGTCCCTATCAGTCATCTATTGTTGTCTTTTTTTATTTTCCTTTATACATTTTCCATCTTCCTGTGCCTTGCTCCTGCTGCCTTAATACATATGTATACATTGCCTAGTATAATGGGGTGCTAATTCCCTGAGGTCTCCGAATGCTACTGCAACCCAAATCAATAACAGTGAGTCACCTAAAACTGGCAGTTCAGAAAAGACTGTGTTTTTAACAAATGGCTATTATAAAAGTAATGCACATTATGGTCTGGACTGAAGGATGAGGTAATCTTCCAAGCTCTGACTTAAAGTAAATTATTGAACCTTTAGTATGGGAAATGCTAGATTTCATGAGGGTTCAAGCAAACTTTAAGTTAGCAACCCCAGAACAATTTTGTGGTTTTAATTCTTCCTTCAACACTTCTTCTTTGCTGATTCTGCAAGAACTAGCAACACAAGAAATGGATTACTCAGGTCCCGACCCCTGAAATCCAACAAGTGCATGTGGATTCCCATGTCTTGGTAAAGCTTTGCCAAAATACCATAACAAGTTGTCCACATAGAGCTGACAGCAATATTGGAAGCTATTGGGGTCTGGTCTGTGCACAGACTTGCACTAATTTAGGATATTGTTGCACAGTAACTTAGATATGTGTAAATGGCCCTTTAACCAGGAGTGTCTACATATTAGGGCAGGAAAACACAAGCAAAGGGCCCTCTGAGCGAATTAGAGATAATCTTTTTCCATCACGGTTTGTCACTAACTGGCTTTGTGCAGTTTATGCTGCAGTCATATGGCTGCTCCAGGGGCGCAAAACCAGTTGGGAGTGGTCATTCAGCATCCAAGGAGGCACTGCTCCCAGCCACTCTATGCTCCCACAAATTACGTTTTTTGTGCAATCAGGCCCCTTAAACTGCTCTACGGCCGGGACCTAACACACTGCAACAGAGTGCTTTTAAAATGGCTGATCACTTAAATTAACCCTGGTCAAAAGAAGTATTACATTAAGGTACTGTAAAGCAGTAACTTGCATTCCCTCCAGGGTTAATTTTTTGCATTAAGGCAGGGCTGTCAGTAGGGCAGGGGAGTGGCAGTACAGAGTTGCGGGCTGCTTTGAATGGCTAGTGCTGATAGGGGGGCAGGATAGAACTGAGACCCCTTGCCTTGCAGGCCACCCCCAGCTACCCCAGCTCCATGAGTTAAAGTGGGGCCCTAACATCTGTAGGCACCCTCTGTCTTCCCCACAATGACAGCAGGGCACCTGAGGGAGCACCTAAAGGTAAGATTCCCCCCTCCTTTCTGCTCCCATTCCAGGCTGCCCCCAGGCCCTTATGGCTTACCCACACCCTCCGTGTCCCCTGGCTTACTTGTGGCTATCACTGATGTCCTTGGGGGAGCAAGCAGGGAAGGGGAACCCACTTGCCTAGCTGCTGCCACTGGGGTGCTACTCTTCTGACTGAGCCCAGCCCAGAGAGCAGTAGCAGTGGTGGGTAGATTCCCATTTCCTGTTTGCTGCCGTGGGACAGCACTGTCAGCCACAGGTAAGCCAGGAGCTGCAGTGAGGAGTGGTAAGCAGGCTTTTGGGGGGCAGGTGGTCAACTACAGGCCTGATCGAGGCTGGCAGGGAATGAACGGTACCTCCTTCCCCTGTCAGCCTGGGGCAGCAGTGGGATTCCAGATCCCCACTCATTGCCCTCCTGGCAGCTCCTGACTCACCTGAACAGCTGGCGCTGCCTCTGGGGAGCAAGCAGGAAAGCAAAACTTCCCTACTTGGATGCTGCTACCAACCTCTGGGCTGGACTCAGCCTGATGACAGCGGTGGCAGCCAAGTGGGGGCAGTGAAGGTAAGCCAGGGGACATGGAGGAGGAGCCCTGAGGGATGGGAGGCAGATGGGAGGCCCTGGGGATGGGGGTACAGCCTCAGCCTAACCTGAGGTGGAGGGCAGCAGGGACCCAGAGGGGACCCTGCCAGCTCTTGGCTGCCCAGTTGGGGCCACCTGTTCTGCCTCTGAGAGCAGGTGAGCCAGCCAGGCACAGTGCCTGCTTAAAGCGCATGCTAATTTTAACACCAACTAAAATTACCATGAGCTAATTGTGAGGGGTAACTACACGTGTAGTTAAACCTGTGTAACTCCTTACATGGGCAAACATTTTTCACTTAAGAGTAGTTTTGTTCTTGCAAACCTGTTCCCAGTCACCTTAAAAAAAATCAAGCCACTCTTTGGTGGATATAGGTGTGTCCCTTTAGGCTTTTACACTGGGTTAACTTCTTATGTTTTGAATAATATAGTTAAACTTGAGCAGCCGCCCATGGAACTGTCAAAGTTCCTGACTCCGGAGGAAAATCTGTAACATACATGAAGCTGTTGAAGGCTTTCAGGAGCCAAGGAAAAGTAGTTTCTTTCTCCAGACAAATCATTTACCTACCAATGTTAAAGACTCCTAGGAGCAGTACAAATCAGATTCAGATAGGAGTCTTGTTTAAATTAACAATCTCCCTTTTACATGAATACTTTTTAAAGAGCAGATTGCTGTTTTCCAGCAGTTGTACTATTCTGTTCCCTTCCTGGTTTAAATGGCAGTTTTGATACTTACAGGGCCAGGGGAATTCTATTCTTAAAGAAAGATGTAATTGGTATCACTTTTTAACAGTACATCTCAGAAGTGGTATGATTTCCTCTGGCATGGGAATGCAATATGTTGTGTTTTTGAAGAAAAAAAGTAAACCTTTTGGGTGTAAGAGTAAAATGTGGTGCCAATTTTAATCCAGAGAAAGTGCGTCCCAGGTATCAACATTTTGGAAAACACTGCTTTAAACTGCTTATAAATGTTACCTTGGCATTAACTGTGACCCATAAAGTAATCTGAGTACAGCACTTTTGATCAACTGCTTCCTTGCAGTATAAAACTTGCCCTCATGAAGGGGAGTTGATCTTAAATCACAAATAGGAATGGCAAAAGTAATTTTTTGGATGTTTTTATTTTTAGGGTGTGTTAAACGACTTCTTTTACAAATGTGAGTTGTCTTTCTCCCTTCACAGCCAAATAATTTATCTGGCTCCGTATTCTTTGTCTCACCATACTAATCTCTCTCCAGCTACTTTGTCTTTCGGCATTTAAAAAAAAATCTCAGCCTTTTCTTTTTTTGTCTCTGTGGGAGCGGGAAAGCTGTTCTCTCATTTTGTTACTGCTTTCTGAGTTTGAATGCCTGTAGACGAGACCTCAAAACTCAGTTCTGTGAAACTGGGCCAGTTAATGAGTCATGATGAATGTTAGTCTACTTGTTGAACTCTTCCCCCTTTTCAAGTAGAGCAGCAAAGAGTTGCTTGGTAACTAGTGTTTCCCAAATGTTTTAAATGCTTCATCTTTAGCAACATGTGTTTTTGCTCAAAAGCTGAGAGGTGAAGATCACACTGTTTAATATTACAACAAGACAGAAATACAAAGCAAACTACTGTGCTATTTTTATTCTTGTTTGTCCTGCACTATTGTCCTCTGTTGTTCAGGACAGGAATATGTACTGATCAAAATCACCATATGATATTTCCCTTCTGTCTGTACCTAACGTAAAAAAAAATGGCTTTATAAAAGGGACATGTGGTACATGTTGAAATAACAACAATGCAGGATATAACTTTTAATTAAGCTCTTCCACTTCTCCTTAATTTTGACTGCCAAAACATCTTGTGTTCTTGAATGCTCTTGATTCTTATCAAAGTTGCACGTTAAGTTCAAAGTTAAGTTACACTTTGAACAAAATTATGATAAGATCAATCAAATATCTTCAGTACAGCCTAACTTATGCTTAATACCAGAGAGGACAGATTTTCTGCTGGTATAATTTGGCACAGCTCCATTGAACTAATAGGAATCTGTATCAGTCTGTATCAGTTGAGAACTTGGTATAAATTGTTAGTTCTAAAAAAATTACATATAAACAGTATTTCACTAGCTCCACTGTGCCAGTTTAACCCTATGCAGGATGCAATCTTAAAATGCATGTTTGGATTGTATTGGAAGTTAGAGGTTTAGAAATAAACTACTGAATTATAGAGAACTATCAGCACAGGCTCCTATATTTCCAAAGCATTATGCCTAGACATTAAGGCTGTAAGGGACCTCATGAGACCATCAGGTCCAGCCCCCTGCCCAAGGGGCAGGAAGTCTGCTGGGGTCAGATCACCCCAGCAAGATAAGCAGGGCCCAGAGTTATTTCATTTAAGAGCTATGCTGCCATTGATACTTATGAAACACTTCCATTGATTCAGTAAGGGTGTCTCATAGATTGAAGTCTCAGTACTTTTTCACTCAATGGGAATTGAGAAGGTAAATGTCAGTATGAAGCTTTGCAAATGTATCCCACAGATTATCCCAGAATTACTCTCTGAGCATTATAATATTAATATAAAACAGATCAATCATTTGAAATTATTTTTTCCCTAAAGAAATATGTATCTATGTCTATATATTTCTTTAGTGGCAAGCTCAGCTGATTGTCAGGGCTGCTGTTATTGATTCAAAGTTGACCTTTAAATAGAATATTTGAGTGAATATGGTATATTTAGTAGCCCTTCAGCTAGTTAAAATTCACTTGCACTGTATAATCCTCACAAGTCTGGTACCTTTTTGGCATTAGAAGTCAGAACATATTCTTCACTCACCCTCCACAGTCAAAATAATCAGCCTACGCAGATCAAATATGGATTGGAAGGACTAGTTGAGGAAAAACTACCATAAAATCAGGAAATGTCTTCTTTCAGATGAGCTGGAATAGCTATTGAAGTGTCATTCCACGTGTGGAAGAAAGCAATAATGTGGGAGTCAACATATCTTTAGCCTAGAAACTTAATTCTTTCCCTTGAACAGTCTTTCTCAACCTGGGTGTTGTGGCACCTCTAAAGCAGGAGCAGCTAACCCCTGGAACAGGAGTCTGGCACATGAAGGCATTTTGCTTGGTAAGCATGCCTCAGGCGAATGGTGGGGAAGAGGCCGGGGCTGTGCTAGCACAGCAAGCATTGGGCCCCTCATATCTCCACTGCCAACCTCGCATGTCGAGGTTGAAGGTTTTTTTGGCACTCTGCCCAAAAATGTTGCCAACCCTTGCTTTAGAGCCTTTCAGGTGCCTTAGAAGCTGAAACTCTGATCCAGTAATGGCAGGCATATGGGAAGAAAAGTTGGGCAGGGGAAAGGCTTGGGGAGATTCTTGTACTTGTGCAGACCTCAGTTAGCATCATGGACCTTTACAGTTGCAGACTGTGCTTTCAGTCATCTTCCTGTAGAATTGGGTTTTTAAATGTGAAATCAATTATGCAAACTTTCATTAAATAACAACAGATATACAAACAAAGCTTTGGTCTAGGGGAACATTTATGTTCATATTTGTGGCCATGTGCATGAGATTGAGGAAATGTGTTGTTTTAAAACACAAGTTTCTGAGACTTGGAATCTTGTCCCATATTCCTATGGGGCATGACATTTTTTAGAAGATGGGGGGGGGGACAGAGAATCAAAAACAACGGAACTAATTTTATAAAATCAGAGCGGGAAAAGCGTTTTTCAGCTTTGCATGTATTAGAGGGAGGAAAGGTTGGATCTTTTTGTACTTGGAACTTCAGATGCAATTAATTTCTGAAACTTCACAGTTGTCATCTGTTATCAGTAGATAAATACTTGCCTTGTTGAATTAGTAGAAGTTGAAAACTAAAGTTTTTATACAAATACTGCAAAATTATAATGAAATGCTCCTGGGCCTTGATTGGAAATACAATCCTTGCTTAGAAAAAAAAATCTCTAGAGCAGGGTCAGCAACCTACAGCTGCAGGCTGGATTCACTCCATGGTACCATTTGCCCCAGCCCCACGGACATTGAGCATTGGTGGCATTCAGTGGTAGGGGGTTTCAGCTGAGTGCACTTTCTCCATGCTGTCACTGGGGGAAAAGTGCTGGTGGCAGCTGGGTCCTACTGCCTGCCTACTGCTTGTCTTTGACCTGAACTGGGTCTATTCAACTCACAGCCTTAAACGGTTGCTAGCTGCAGCTCTAGAGCCAAACAGTTCTCTTCTAGACTTTTAAATAAGTGGTCTGATGATTCCCTGCCCCCTCCCAATTTTTCTTTTAAGTGTTCAGTTCTCGTTGACTTCAGTAAGTTCTGCTATGTTATTGGCCCCTTTGAAAACTAGACTGCTTTTATTTAGGAACTTCTATATATGAATTTAGAAATCTGATATTCCGCTCTCATTTAGGAAAAAAAAATTGGTGTAGCTTTCAATTTCCCAACTCTTTTGCAATCTTAAATGATCAAGGCCTGTATCTCAGTTGGTGTAGTACCTTGAACTTGAAAAGAGTTCTGTAACAGCTGATGATGTAGGTCTTGGTGCTAATCACTATTACTGAAATTGTTACCTAATTTAAAATATATTATGGATAAGTATTATAAAAAAGAGATACCAACAGATGGGTATTTTGCTATCCAGAGTAATCAGAACTTAATGTGCTTACTAAAACGGTTTTTGCTTCTTCACATCATTTTATGGTTAAAAGGGAAATACAGAGGGAGGGAGGGAAACCTGACAAATTCTTTTCCTGTAGTGACTTACTGGTTTTCAAGGGCAGCTCATAACAATAGTAACACATACAGCCTTCAGAAGTGTTGCATCTTAAAATGGGCAACAGTTAAAGCCAGTGCAGTTGCAGCACTAGGCTTTCATTACATTTACAAACTGTCCCACAACTGGGCTGCCACATTGTTGCTATGGAAACCGAGTTCAAGCAGAAGTGTTAGAAAACTGGAAAATAGGCTTTTTTGTGAGACACTGACTAGTTTAAAACACCATCCCCCATTTTCTTTAAGTCCCCATTGGTTACTATGGGAACAGGAACAGTAGTAGACTTGTTCAAAAGTTTGTTTTTTTTAATTGATCATTTAAAATATATATTTATAGTATTCATAATTTGTCTAATTATACCTGTTAAGGTATAGAGTTCCCCCAGACTTTTAAAATCTGCATCTTGTACAAAGTTAGCAAATTTAATATTTTTTTCCTTCAGAGGTGGGGGAGGGGAAGAGAACTTTCCTTTTTAATACCTAAAAGAAATAGAGGACTAATATTTTTAACTGTTTTATATGCAGTAAGATAATGCATCTCTCAAGAAGCTGGGTTCTTTGGAATAACTCAGATACTATGCGACAAATCCTATAGCATTTAGATTGTTGTCAGCACTTCGTTTGTGGATTTGTAAGACAGCAGTGAACATAACCAGCAAATCACTGAACTTGACATCTAACTACATATTACTTGCATGCATAAGTCTTTCAAGTTTGAGGCTCTTTCCATTAGGGATTTGTGTGCATGTGTTTCCAAGTTTCCAGACAAAACAAAATAAAAATTAGTAAAATAAATAAATAACATTGGATTGTAATCCAACAACAAAATTAGCAGATTTAGCTGTCTTTCATATGCAAATTTAGTCATGAATCTTGTGGAATTATTTTTTAAATTAAAGTATTTTGCCTCTACATGCAGTTGCCCCTGTGCAGATGGCCTCCAGTGTGGACATAACATATTACAGAACTGAGGTCTCAGTCACTTACCAACTATGGCTTTGATAATACCATTTGTAGTTCATGAGTGTGTGTGTACATGTATGTACATATATGTATATATGGCTGTGCTGCCATGGAGTCCCATTTAAATCAATGGCACTACCCTGATGCAAGCCACAACTGGGCAAATGTAAAATGAATTTCAGGATGGTGCCCCATAGGTAGCCCCATATCTGGAAGCTGCAATAAATATCGTGTATCCAAGACAGTGACATAATCTCAAATGGTTCAAAAGACACAGGAGCAGTCTATAGTAACTGAAGAGTCACAGCAACATATACCTCAGTGTGAATTGTTGCAATGTTCTTGACTGGTTAATCTGTAACAGTGATAGAACTATTGGCATCCTACTGGGAAATGTAGTACTTGTATATTGGGAAAACTACTAAATGCCCTTCCCAGATCTAACAGTTACTTAGATATGTGTATTGAATCCAGGGAATGGCAAGGCCTAATCATACAGGGACCCACCACCTTCATGCTGGTTCTGGCCATCATGAGCTTGTTGGCAGTGTAGCTTCTTGCCTCCACAGGCCCAGCCACTACAACCCTGAAGATTGCTAAGGGGCAATATCTGTAGCTGAAAACGAAACCAGGAGAACTATTTTTATTATTCACTTATGCCCCCTCCTACCCACTCTGCTTTTCATTATGCCTGCTTTCTGGCCCTAGGATGGCATATGGGCCCTACAGATAGTCAGTGAAAGTTAAGTTCACAGTTAAGCTTAAACATGAATTGAAGGCCCTGATTTAGGAAAGCACCTTGGGTGCCTATACACATGTACTAAGGCTGCTCCAATGTGCTGTAATTCCAGTGCATTGGAGAAGACTTTATTGAGTCTGCCGAAGCGTGGTAATGACTGTGCTCCAATGTCATATGTATCCGTATCCCTGCTCTGAAAAATGGTGGCAGGGGCACTTTAATTAAAGCTTGTTAAGTGAGCTTTAAAGCACCCCCGCTGCCATTTTTTCAGCATAGGGGAGGCTGATAGATATGACAATAGGATAAAATAAATAACAAAACTGATTTATGTTTCAAATGTTCAAGGATGCTATTAAATGTCAAAGACTTTTTGACATTTGGAACTTCTCAAAGAAGTTGCTGTGCATTTCTTCGAGAGCTGCTCTAATTAAAGTGCCCCCCCCCACTCCCAGAACGTGTATAAACACCCCTTGAGACTAAAGTGGGATTGATAATATTCTCGCATCATGTGTGAGAATATGGAATGACACTCCTGCATAGTGCTGATGCAGTAAATGTGATGTAGTTATCATTACCTTCTGCTTGATTCTCTTGTTGTTGAGGGACTTATTTTTGGGACAGGGGCAGCAATTGGCTGTGCAGTTGTATCTTGAGGATAATGTTGCTGTGCACTTAAATGACAGTTTTCTGCTACAAAGAAACATCGTGAAGGCCTGCAGAAAAATTTCCTCTGAAAACTATCCTGTACCAAAACATTGAAAATTTATAAATGGAAAAAATTATATTTGCAAGCTCCCTCGGTACAATTCACATGCCACTATATATGTATACTATATATATTACATCGTAATATAAAATACATAAAAACATTTATTAACATTATCATAATGTATATTTCTCTTACTATGATTTGTTGACAAAAAAATTTAATGTAATTTATTTGATGACATTGTTGCATACTGCTCCTCTCATGTGGCATTTGAAATTGGATTCAACAGGATAAAATAAATGACAAAACTGATTTATGTTTCAAAATGTTGAAGGATGCTATTAAATGTCAAACTATGTATTAGCTTTGGATGAACTGTAACCAGTACTTCCTCAGTTGCTGTGATTAACTAATCCTTCTTTCGACATTATTTTTCTGCAGTGGTCATTCTTTAGCTTTTGATTGATATGTTAAGCTGGGATGGGCAATTATTTGGGGTGGAGAGGCACTTATGGAGTTTTGGTTAGCTGTTGAGGGCCTGGTGAGGAGGGAAGTTGCTGACCCAGCCTGGTGTGGGGTGAAGGGAGGGAGGCAATTGATCCTATCTGGGCACAGGCCCATCCACCCCGCATCCACTTCCAGGGTCGCTGGACAGAGCATGCGGGTGGGCAGGTCTCCATGGAGACTGAGTTAAGATCCCCTGTGGGTAGGGCATGCTTGGCTGGGCAGATGGGATGAGCCACAGGTTGGCATGGAGAAGGTCAACTGGCTGGGGCACAGGTCACAGGTCAGTTACAGGGTGGGGCTGGGGCCTGAGGCAGAGCTGCAATCCACTCCCCACATGTTCCTGTGACAAGTGCAGATTCTGTGGGCAAGGATGTGTGGGGAGCAGATCATGGCTCTACCCTGGGCCCCACACTATCACTGTCCCATGATCCTGGCTCCTGTCTGCCCATCCTACTCCCAGACACCGCTCCTCATCCACCTGCCACCCCATCCCATCAACCTGGCCAAGCATGCCCTGTTTGCGGAGGTCCCAGACTGCTCCCCGTGGAGGTCCTACCTGCCTGCTCTGTCCAGCACCCCTGCCAGTGTGCTGGTGACAGGCCAGGGTGCCTGGGTGGTGGCTGGGTCCAGCCGCAGCAGAGGAGATGCTGACAGTGGCAATTAGAAGGAGCACCACCATGGGAGCTGCCAGGAAGCCTAGTCTGTGCCACTTCCTACTTGCCACACACCCAGGGACAGTGGGACTGGCCACATGCTCCATGGCTTGGGCTGCCCCTGCACCTGGGCTGGGCAAGGCTGAGGGACCTGCTGTGGGCCAGATAGAATCCTTTGGTGGGCTGGATCTGGTCTTCAGGCTGTATTTTGCCCTCCCCTCCATTAACTTATGCATCCTACTGACCTGTGAAAGCAGAATAGGACTAAACATCTATATGGTGTAAACCTTTTTAGTAGAAAATAAATGTCTTTTTTGTTTGCCTGGTGTTTTAAAAAGACTTGCTTTGCAAAAATCTGAAAGTATTAATCAGCAGACCTCTTCTGTCCCCACAATTTAAATTTTATATTTACAAAATATAGGATTCTTTCAATTTCCACTAGAAAGGAAAATTCTCTAACAACTCTAATCTGAATGTCTGAAGAAGACACTTTTTTTCCTGATCCTTTCCTCTTTCTGGAAAGTGAAACCTTCCCTCTAGTGCAGGCATCCTGGACGGTTGTCAAACTGGTGAGAATTCTCTTCTGACTCACTTGGCTAAACTAGGCAACGCAGTATGTAGTATATTGTCTGCATTTGTAACTTGAGTGCTAATAATAAAGAACTGCTTTTAATACTAATTGTGAAGGCAGCATTAAATGACTTTGCCATTGAGGAAGTGTTCCAGCTGTTTACATATATGCACCCTCCATCTCCCTAGTTTTTAAATACTATTCTTATTAATCAGCTTCAAATTCTTGTCTGCTTAGAGGAATTGAATGAGCAGGAAAAATAGAGGATTAGCCTAATGTGTGTGGCTCTGAGATTGGAGCAGAGAAGTAAACAGTGCATTGGGTCTTTTTGATAGGATACCTTGTCAGGGAGCTGGAATTTTAAACCTGTTATACTGCGGGGCAGATGGTCAAATAGGAAGTCTGGCACCAAGCAACCCAGTCCCTGGTTCCATTATATTTCAGAATATGTTTTTTCCCTTCTCCCCGTTCCCTCTTTACAATGTAGTCCTTTTGTCCCAGGATGAGAAGTTTCTAAAACACTGAAAAAAAAGCTTTGAGAGAAATCATTGGACAACTGTAAGCGGGAAGCTGATTTTTAAAGTGTTCCTGCTAACAAGGTGCATTAGCAGTGCCTTGCAGACTGTTTACCCCCTGCAGTGCAGGACTGGAGTGTATGCAGATTTCTATCAGATACTGTCCCTGCTCCATTTTTCTTACTAGGTACTCAGCAAATCTGAGCGCATATGTGCCTTCCTGGCTGTCGGAGTGGAGCAAATTCAGTTTTTCTCTCACCCCTAAAGTTTGCTTCATGATGGCCTTCATTGCTTCCCCTCTCTCCTCTACCTAACAGTCCTTCCTCTTAAATGTAGCAAGTATCTGCCACTGCTGCTTCTCCTCACATCTTTCTCAAGAATAGGGAAAGTAAATCTGACTTATGGTTGTGAATAATATGTGAAAATGACTAGAGGGTTAGTCACTGCTAACTGATGCTTTCTTGCTGCTGATGCTTAAAATGTAAAAGCTTTGAGCAGCAGCAGAGATGATAATGACCACTTGTCTGCCGATTCAGGACTGTGGGACAGAACTTCACTGCTACCCAGCGCATCCGCAGGTGGTGGGTAGTGGAAGGGAAGGTTAGCTATGAAATAAGCAGGGGTAACTCTCACAAATAAGCTGTCACCGGCGAAGCACGCGGGTAAGACATCACAGAAGACAATCAGCCTTTTAGGTATTGCTGAAGAAGAAGCAGTAGCTGATTCAGAAAGTCAGCATCACATCTTCTTGTATATTTGGAAAGTTTTCTCTGACAGCGAAAAGTCTGAAAACTTAGAGTGGCATTCTTTTCCCTTCCTGATTATCCAAGTGTCCAGCCTTTGGTACTTTTGGCACTTAGGAGCCCAAAGGAGTTCTAGTCTTGGATGGGTAAGCCGTTCATGTGTTGACAACAACACATGTGAATACTGGGTGTGTGCACTGATGAGACATATGAGTGAGCAAGCTTTTGTGTTTTGCCCCAGTAGTTGAATGACTAGGATGCTCGCCTTCGAGCCCAAGTCCTTTGGCTTCCTTAGCTGCCCTCACACATGTAGTGGTTTGAACATCAATTCCTCTGACTTCGTAGCACAACACGCTAACCATCACACCATGGACCAGCAGGGAGAAGAGAGAAAACCACACGATGTGTGGCTCAGTAGGGTGGCTGCTAACCCAGGGGGAGCAGGTCCTGATTCTAGTCAAAGTCTTTTTGGCTGACTGCACTGTCGTCATCCAAGGCCTCTGTGCATCCGCAAGGGGTACACATACATTCCCTGGCTGCAACTGTGCTCACCCACTTGGTATGCGTATGTAGTTGCCCACGTGCACAGAGCTAAGTATCCGGGTGTAGAATTCCTCTGGGTTTGTAAGTACCAAAAGTGCCATGTAGATGACCACTTAGCCAAGAAGAATAGCATTCCACCCTTCTTTTTCTGTTCAAAAGAATAATTTAATCCTGAAAAATATTTCATTTATAATAAATTTAACTTCCTCAACCCAATACAGAGGGGATGTTTTTATTCTCTTATCTACTCACCTGTAGCAAAGTGATTTTTCCATACCGTGCACATGAATACATCCTTTCTTAATAAAACCAGAAGCCTACAAGAAACATAATTTTCTAACTTTAACACCTGAGAATTTTAAAGTGATTTTTTTTCAGTTAATGCATTTGCACTGTCAGATACTTTGTTTAATGTTAGGATTTGCATTTATGTATCCAACTCTTCTCATACATTATGTTACAAAAATTCTAGTGGCTGAGTCTTAGAAACACTCTTAACTCAATTTCAGACTGTTGAGTCTTGCAGTTACCTTGCTGCCCCAAGCTCCAGTAGTTAGTGTGAACATGAAATCCTGGGTTTGATTTCCCCAAACGTTTGCTTTTTCCCTTTTTCCTAAAAGTGTGGAGTCAGTATTGCCATACCATGTTTATGGTACTTATGATCCATCCTATTTGAGGGGGAAAACAATGTTATTATAGTCAGTCCCCTGCAACTTCAGACTGAATTTTAATGTACCCATTATATTCATGCATTTTTAAAAAATAGATAAAATAAGATCAACAACAAATCTTTCATGAAAATATTAGCAAAAGGATGAGTTCTTTTCATGACTTTTATGTGATGATCTCTGGCAAGGAATTACAGACCTGAGAAGACTTATGCCAAAAAAACAAGAACACCTCTGACAGTTTAACCCAGGGCACTGGACAGATATTTTAACTCGCTTCATACATTTTATAGGGATGCTGACTTCAAATATAGAAGACTAGTCTTTCCCACCCACATTTAGGGATTTTAACACAGACAACTTTCATTCCCATCATTTTATTCTTGAAACAGCTGAGTTCCTAAACCTATAATGTATTTTAGAAACCTTGTGATAACCTTTACTATAAACATGTGATCTCGGACTTTACAAAACAAACATTGTATGACTGTTTTCTTTTGTACCCCTATCACTGTTTTGAATCTGTTCTCCTGCCGTTTCCTGCAATCAAATCAGAGGAAACATAGTGGTTTCTGAAAGTACCTAATGTGTTTTTCTTTTGTTCAAGTCACGAAGAGCAAATGTGTGTTCTTTACGGGACTGATTGCAAACACATGGACAGATTATGGCAATGTAAAATGTTTCTCCAAATATTTGGTAGGAAAGTTTCATTGACAGGCTGATCTGGCATATAGTATCTTTCCATTACTTTTCTTTACATGAAGGATAAAGAACCTCAAAATACCCAAGTCTTAGATTTTAAGTAGTTGCCAGCAGCATCCCATCCTTTGAGACAAGGAATTCCTAAGGCTTTAGAGCTGCCCCTTTGTTTTGGGATTTGACCAAAATACTTTACTGGCTTCTTTATCTTAACCAGCCTCCTCTCTACTGCTGTTCTCTGACTTAAATTCTTATTAGTGGGCTACAAAATGGCTTTCAAGGAAGTAGGATTTTTTAAAATGTTTCTTGATTTATGATATACTGCAAACTAACATTTTCATACACTTTTTTACTGGATATCATTCAACTCATTTGATGAAGGAAAGTAAGCAGTCTTTCTGGAAACATAGTTTCTAGATCAGCATGTGCTATGCAAAAAATAAATAAAATTAAAATTGGTATTACAGCATTATTCATAGCAAAACATAGAGAATGTGCCACATTCTGGTAGGCATAAATTATGTATTAATTCTTACTGTGGTCCCAATTTCATTTCTTAGCTACTTTGACTGGTATTAGAATGGCATTGCATTAATGGTATTGCATTATTTATGAGAATTTAAAAGTTTAGATTTTTTAAAGGGGAGCAAAACTGTCTTCGTACTCAACTCTACAGAAATGTTCAGATTTTAAATGGTTGTGAATTATAAACTGCTAAGTCTAATGATCTAGCATATGTCCATGATTCCTAAAATTTCTGAACCAACTACAAATAAAGTGTTAGCCAGGCTTTAAATAAAGCACTTTGTGCCATACTTAGTGTTTTTTTTCCCCTTCACCTCTCGGAAATATGAAGCAGGAGATTACTAAAATAGAAAATATGTAATATTTATTAACAGAAATAATAGTAACAGAAACATACTTTAGACTTGGAAGAAACAAAAATATTTCCCTTTTTTATATTCTTCCCTAGCCCCAAAAAATAAAATAAATTAAACTAGTGACAAAGCAATGATTTAAAATTCCAATCGACATAATCTAAATGGGGAAACAAGGATCAGTAGATGTAAAAGGATATTAATTGGAATAAGCTTGAAGTAAAAACTAGAGGTGCACTGATATAAAGAAAATTGTCTGTATTGGAAATCGGCTTGATGTGGCCAATAATTTGGCCGATAAATAGCCCGTGCATGTGTGCGGCCACAGTGCAGCATGTAGATGGCAAGGAGTGCAGCCTGGCAGCTTGGAGAGCTTCATGTAGCTAGTAAGTCTGTTGTGGTGGAATGGAGGGGGCAGAAGGGGCATGGAGGGGGCAGATCAAGGCCCCCACAGTGAGGAAGAGAGTGGGGCTGGGGATGTGGCCAGGGCAGGCACTGCCAAGCAGAGGCAGGGTATGGGATGGAGCTGCAGCTTGTCTGGGGGGCACAGGGAAGGGGGGCAGCTCCCACTGCTGCGCACACCCAGACATCATGGGGGAGGGGAGTGCCCCTGGATCTGCACAGGGCAGAGCAGGATGCCACTGTGGGCTGGGGCTGTGCCGGGCTCTTCCCAGTGCAGGCTGGGCTGGGCTACGCTCAGGGCTGGCAGTGGCAGTGCTAGGAGGGGAGATTATGGAGGGGTATGGGGAATTTTGGGGTGACTGCAGCCCCCCCTTAGCCCTCTCCCAGTGCTGCCACCACCCACCCTGAGTGCAGTGTAGCCTAGCTCCCTCCGGAAACTGCCTGGTGCAGCCCTAACCCCAGTCCGCGGAGGTTTCCCACACACCTCGCCCAGATCCGAGGGGTAGACTTACCCCCTTCCAATGCCCTCCCAGGGAGCGCAGAACAGCAGGAGCCATGCCCCCCAGACAAGCTGTGGTCCCGTCTCATGCCCTGCCCTGCCCCAGCCCCTGCCCCACCCCCCACTCCCTCCCTCACAGCATGGGCCTTGATCTGCACCCCTGCCCCAGTGCCCCTTACCTCATCCCCTCCCTTCCACCACAACCAACTTTCCAGCTGTACACAGCTCTCCATGCTGGATTGGAAATTGGATTGGTATCAGCCAACATACCTTCTTAAAAATCGGCTATCAGTATTGGTCCCCAAAATTGCTATCAGTGCACCCCTAGTAAAAGCTTCAAGGTGAGAACAGTATATATATTTCTGAGTAATAAAAATGTGAAACAGCAGTGTGAATTGTAGCTATTTTACTAAGATTTATTTAACTTTCTTGCTGGGTTATTGGGCTTCATACAGCATCAACTGGGTGAAAAATTAATGGCTTGTGATTTAAACAGGAGCTCAGGCTAGAACTGATCATTAGATCATCTCACTTTAAGCTTCCTAAAGTGGGATCAGCAAGGACAAGACCAAGTCTGTAGCAGCTAGAAAAAAGTTGCTTAGTATCCTTGTAGTAAGCCATAATTCAAAACCTGATAAGTAAGGCCTGAATAACCACTACATAACTTCAGCTTTACATCAATGTATAGTGTACTGGGGGCCAACATTTTTGGTAGGTGTGCCACATACTGGCCCTGCAACTTCCCCAGGTGCCACTCTGAGTCCCTTCCCTTGCCTGGTCTGCTTTCTGCTTCCTGGCCTATCTGCTTCTGTGCTGCCTATCTCCTCTCTGATCTGTGTGCCTCAGAAAAGGGTGCCTATGCTGAATTTTGGCCACCAGCAGTATACTGGGTCTTACTGCAGTGGAGTTATGTGGGCACCAGCCTTGAATAGCCATGATCAAGTTAATGGTAACTGTAAACTTGCTCATACAATATACTAGAAAAAAGGTTTGTTTCAAGGAAAGGTGATTATATGTTTCGAGGTGAATGGGGGAGAAAGTCCATGAAAATACACTGAGTACTGGATCCTATTTTTCAAAAGTAGTACAGACCCATAGGAGAAGCCATCTGAAAATTGAAACAACAGCATTTAACTGTGGTTGTATCTTCATACGTTTATAGTTTAGCATGGTTTGGACTTGGGTGGTGTTGTTGTAATTGTACTGCAGTAGTGCTTTAACACTCCAGTTTGAGTTCAAGGCTGTATTGTACTAAACATTGTGAATGGTTCCACAAACAGGTAGGTCTTGTCCAGAAGATCAAGTGTCTACATTTTGTGCAATGATTTGAGGATGGATGCTACCTGAGTTTTTACTGTGAAATGAGTGGCTGCATTATCTTGCCAACTGCCATATTGAATTCCCAGGAGAACTCCGTGAACTTGTATGAGAGAAAAAGCATATGTGAAATAATAAAATGCATTGAGCTGAGAATCTATATATAAATGAAAGGCTTAACCAATTGTCTGTGCGTTTGTCTGTCCGTAACACTCTTTAGATGACAATAGCATGAAAACTATGAGAGACAACATTTGTGTCTTCAGAGAAATGTCTTTGCTAAACATTAGCATTTGTTTAGTGACCATATCAGGATGATCCTAACTTTCAGAATTGGGGAAAAAAGTTAGGGGCCAGAGCTGTTTTCTACTGAGCTCGTCCTGGGAGGGCACCAGTAGCCCAGTGCAGTGAGAAAGGCAAAGGGAGAGGCCATCTGAGGAAAAGTGGGAGTTTGGCAGAGGCACAAGGTAGTGGGCGAGCAGTGGCAGCCCCGTCCTGAGCCCCAAGCAGGAAAGGAGGTACCCAGGGATGGAGCAGAGTAAGTCCCGGGGCGTGAGAAGCTGTTGCAAGGTGTGGAGGTTGCACTTGCTCTTGCCCAGCAAAGAGGCATGCAGGCGGCAGCTGGACAGCAGCATGGGCGGGTCCACCTCCAGTCCGCTGGACAAGACCAAGTGCAGGAAGGGATCGGTATCTTCAAATGTTCAGCCTATTTTATTTAAATTGTATAAATATTTATTAAATAAATATAAAAAGTAAAATCTATCTGTTTGTTTTTGTTGTTTGAAATTCATCCATCGTTCTTGACGGGCAATTTGCTAGTAAAAGAATAACGGTTCTTTGTTCAGGGAGTTTATGCACTAACAGGCATAATCCTGCTTTTGGAGTATGTAATGCTATGTGTTCTTATAAAAGAGAAGACCTGATTACAGTAAGAAATGCATGTAAGAAGAAAAAAATGATGCTCTGCATATTGTACACTGTAGATTGTGAAGGACACTATCCATGTATATGAATTTAAAAGCCTAATCCCATTTACTTACAGATTCCTAGGTCCAATATAGCACTCTTTATTAGTAGTTCCATGAGTAGTTTACAAAAAAGGAAAACATTCTTTTAAAAATATCTGCATTTGCACATGGAGAAACTGAGGCACAGAGATGAAGAGACATGCCTGAGGTAACCCAGATGGCTTGTGATGAAGAGAGGAAGACTGTGTCAGATCTCCTGAGTTTTAGCTTAGCATCTTGTCCATCAGGAAAAGTCAGTCTATTTTTTATAATGAGGTTTAAAAGCAGTGCATGAAATCTCATGAGGCAGCTGTGGAAAAAAGTATGTTCATTGTCTGAATTCTTTTTTCCCCACTCTGATTACAGATCATAATCGTATGGCGTATGGCATCTCTGTCAGAACGGACAATAATCATGTTCAAGCAGAAGAGTTTAAGGGTACAGTATGGGCATCACTGCATTTAACTGTGTATATGTGTGCACGTAAAATGTTTATATACGAAACACCAAAAATATTAAAAAGAATGTTTTTAAGGTTGCAAAGTGGAGAATTTGGAAGTTAGGAAGTGCCAGAATTAAGGCTCCCAGTACAATGCTATTTCAGGCCCCTTGTGCAGATGTATTATACACTAGCTGCATCTTAGTCCTAGTCTCCTTTTTGATCAGCCAATAGGCCTATATGAAATGGCTAGTATTCGCTTCAGATTCAGCCAATTCAGGGGACAGTGACTCAATTTAGTGATTTGAATTGCTGTCCCAAATCAATTTGGCTGCCGCCAAATCAGCCACATCTCCAAATCAAACAGGCCTCATCCCCCGCCCATTCTCCCAGCCCCATCAATGGCTGCCCTATCTGGCCCCAGCATCCCCGCTCTTTAATTTTAAAAAAAAAGGTCCTGCACTCACCAGCTTTTGCCAAGAGCCCCCACTCCCCACCCGCTCTCCCAGCCCCTCCCCTCACGCATGGGTGACTGGTATCTTTGGAGTCGGGGAGGGCACCTGCCCCCCCCAGTGACCAGTCAGCAACCGGGGTGGATGGTTCCCCTGCTGCCAGTGGCACTGACGGGGGCGGAGGGGCGTTCCTCATGGCTGATCACACCAACTTGGGGGGGGGGGTCACCCTGCAGCCAATCGTGCTGACCCAGAAGTGTCAGCAGCATGCTGTTGGCACTTCCAGGTCAGCATGATTGGCCACAGGGGGACTATGGGGATCACTTCTGGTGTCCGCACTCCCCAGATGGTGTTCTCAGGGGGTTACCAGCGCTCTCACCTGCGTCCCTGCCCATCATCTAAGCATGGAATGCTGGCTGTCAGGGTGCACCAGTGCTCTCAGGATTCGTGGCAGAGCCTCTCACACTGTGCAGGGCAGCGGAGATGGCCCCCCCCACCTGGCAGCAGCTGACTAGTGGGGGCTTTTTTTTCTTTTTTAAAGCAAAAAACTGGGAGCTGAAGCCAGGTGGGGCAGCCATGGTGGGGCTGGGAAAGTGGGTGGGAATTGGGGGTGCTCAGGGGAGCTGGGGGAGCAGGCAGGGGATGGGGCCTGGTGGGGGGGCCCCCCTATAGTCCCCTCCCCCTACCTCCAGCCATGCCTTCCTCACCCCCTACTTACAGCATGGAGTCTGGGTCCAGCTCCCTGCAGCAGCAAGTGGACACTGGCCAAATCTCCGAAGCTCTCCAAATCTTTTCTGAATCAATTCAGAGAGTTTCAAATTGATTCAGACCTTTTCATTGGTCTCCCGATTAGATTTGGATTCAGAGATTTGGCCACCAAATCGGGTGAATCTTCTCTGAATCAAATTAGTACCCACAGCCTTGCACAGCCCTACCAGCCAGTCCCATTCTCCCTTCCTCACCTCCAGGAGCCAATTAACACCCCTCCCATATATCTTCCTGTCTATTTTACTCTGCCTTCGAGTTTCCAATTCCAGTCTGCCCCCACACAGGGTTGTCCCAAATTTCTTCCGAACCCTACAGCCTTGCTGCTTGTTGCTTTTCCATTTGAATTGGTCAGCTTTCTTGCCTGTGGTGTCTGGACCCATGACAAGGCCATTGGGAACACAGAAGTAACAGCCGTTTGTGGCAAGGTTTGGAACCAGTGGAAAACTGCAGCTGTAAGAAATCCTGTTCAGTTCAAGGTGGGAGTATGCTCAATGTGGATAGCATCTCTGGAAAATATTGTTACTTTTAAAATCTGGAGAATTTCACAAGAATGTCAAGGAGTGTCCTTGGCACAAATACTACCATTGTGCCAAATTACAAGTTACTGCTCCGGAGTGTGTGAGAGGGCACTGGAATTTTTCAAACTAGGGTTCACCAGAACTTTGAACATGACACCGAAAAAACAACATTGTATTTTCCCTAACTTTGTTCTCAGAAGTAAGTGAAACGTTTTGCTGAAATTTTGTAAAAAGTTCTACTTCAGGCAGCTACCCAGCATAGAACATTTCAGTCTAAGCTATTAAACAAGTTTTTGCGAGTGAAAGAATGAGCATTACAATGGAAAGCATCAGGCAATCTTAATCACTGCAGAAGCTATCAGCCCCACCTATAATGTTAGGAGGTTGGTCACAGTTAGCACATCATTCTCCTAACAATGATGAAGAACAAGTATAAAGAGAAGCATAGACATGTTTTAGCTCAAAAACTCTAGTCAAGATCAACCAAAGTCAGTAACTGCAATCTAACAGGTATCTTTTTTTTACTAAACAAGTGTCCACACTACTATAGCACCAATACTAGCAGGCTCAGTAGGCAACCCAAGAAACTATTAGTAGCATTATTTCTGAATTTGGATTGGAACTGTTCTCTGTATTTGAATGTATTCCTGTTTGTAAAATAAGTTCCTGTTCAGAGGAGTTTGTTATATGAAATAAAATAATAGATTAAAAGGAGGAAGAGGAAAAATAACCTGTATGGAGCCACCATCATGGTTAGATTAATGGCTGACTCTTGCATCGGTATGTCCCATGGATTGGTTCAGGAGGTGTTTTTTTGTCTTGTTCCATAAGTTCAGGAGGTTGTTTTTAGTTTTGTTTTTCCAAGTTTCACATAGAGTTTGGGGAGTCGGTGGGCCTTCCAGAGGCATCTCAATGAGAGGGCGCTCATCTGGTGAGCTAGGGAAGGTTGTGCACATGTAGCTAATAAAGCAGGAGAAAGTGTAGAGATGACTGAAGGGGAACCAGAAGATCAAGGTAACATGGCTAGTGTAATTGTCAGAATGTACAAACTGACAAGATTGGACCTAGAGGGGTAGGATTCTTGTTGGAATTTGGAGGTTTTCACAAGAAGTGTGAATTTATTGAGGAGGAAGAAGAATTGGTGAAGGGATTTAGAGAGATTGGTGTCCTATTCCCATTGGCTAGTGGAGAGCGGAGCCTTAGCAAGTGTGTGTTTGTATTTGTTTGAAATGCTATGATGTGGGTATTGGAGGTTAATCAGGCGTATACAGTGAATAAGCAAAAACCATTTTTCTTTTATTTTAAAAATGGTTCCTTTGAGTCAAGTTTGAATAATATTGTTGGGAAAAGTTTGTATATTTCTGGAGATGAAAAAGCTCTTAGTCTACAAGGCCATCAACCTGGCATCTCTCACAAGCATCAATAGAATTTTTTGAAAAAAATGAAGGCAGAAAACATAAGTGTTCAGGGCTCAGAAAGGGTGAGAGAATAATAATGGTTTACTGTCCTGGCTCTTAGGCACTCTTAAGCCTCGGATGCATTTTTTTTAGTGTAATTGTATGTCTCAGCATCCCATTGTTCTTTCTTGTCATTCATACACTGTGTTTAACATTATTTAATTCATATACTAGACTGAGCACTCTGATACTGCTGTCTACCAACACAGCGGATTTAAGCTTTACAAGAACCCAGATATAAGCCACTCGGTTCCCCACTGTGTGCAGCTGCCTGAAATACACCCCTTAGGGGAGTGATCAGGATATATACTATGTATGAGTTCAGTGAGTTAGTGGTTATTAAACTATCGTTATTATTTATAAGGTTATTATTGCTATAATTCCACATGATGGATAAGTTAAAAATAACATTTTACGTCACTGCAGCAACTCCAATTATCTATATATCATAGTTACATATGGAGAAATAAAGATTAGTTTCCCTTCCTTTCTGCTTTCCTATTCCTCTCTATCCTAAAATTTTTAGATTGTCACTACATATCCCATTTTGACAAACACTAACTTAGTGTGTTTTATGTCTTGGTTTCATATATCATCTCTTTATTCCCCATTGGTGCCTAATAACATGTTCCTTGTACTCCCTGTATCTCAATCCTTTTCTTCTCTGCTTTCCCCTCCTGTTGCATTTTATTTGGGTATCTTTATCTTTATGTAGCAGCATTTCCCTTATTAGCAGCACTAGTATCTGCACAAAATGAAAATAGAAAATGGTGCCAAGCTTGTCACGCTGCATCTAGTGCAAAGGAGCACCTGTGGAAGTGTGTGAACTGCTTTTAGCACAACTATGAATTGTGGAAGATCCTTTCACCCTCAAGATATAGATCAAGATATATATATTGAGAAAGGTATGCAAACTTTCAATCTCCAAGCCCATATCCGTGTTTGACTATGATGAGAATATCACTTTTTATTTGCCCAATGCTAATAAATACTGTATTTATTTAGGCGATATA
Source organism: Crocodylus siamensis (assembly GCF_052110815.1). Taxonomy (NCBI): domain Eukaryota; kingdom Metazoa; phylum Chordata; order Crocodylia; family Crocodylidae; genus Crocodylus; species Crocodylus siamensis. Next base: position 252,774,076 of record NC_143395.1, read on the forward strand.
TATTATTGGAGCTGAGAACTGTGTATTTTAAACCTAATTAATGCCAAGAAGTTACTGTGTATTTTAAACCTAATTAATGCCAAGAAGTTTGAGGAGTGAAATGAGAAAAAGCATACTGTAAATTTACCTCTAAAATAAGTTTTTTGTTATAAAAATAAAATATGTAATTTTCCATTTGATCTTTAAATACCATTCCTGTGTGCCAATTAATATATTTCCCTACCTTCCACTTATCAATTGGGCACAGTCAATAAGGAGTAAGTTTAAGTTACTTTTTCTTTAATAATTTACACTCAAGTAAACAAGTGGAGGTCCATTCATACCTTTCTTCCTTTAACCATTCATTTTTTTTGTCTTCCAGTTCTCATTGCCACAAGATGTTGCAGAAGCTGATAATTTTATCAGGTTGAAAAGAGGATGAAATCAGTTAGTTCAGGATAGGTCCATCAGCAGATAATAAACATGATAGCCATGGGGTACAACTTTCAAATTAGGACTTCCTAGGCCTCTGAATACTAGAGGCTATTTGGGAGAAAGGGGAGGGGACCAGATAAGTTTCGGTAGGCCCTGCATATTTCCCTTAGCATCCACTCTTTGCTATTGTGAGATTGTAGATACTGAGTTTGAGGAGCAGGAGAAAAGTGCTCAGGCCAGATGACCTGGGTTCAGGGGCTGGATCCGGCCCATGGGCTGCATGTTTGACATCCTTGCATTAGAGTGCTTTGCCTCCCCTGGGTTTACAGTGAAGAGACCTGTGCTGCATGTTCATTGCTATACATAAACCTCTGAATTTAGCAGGAAGCATTCTGTGAGCTCAGCAGTGGGCTCTGTTTTCTCCCTTCTGATAGGACAGGGTCATTGATGGTGGCTTCAGCCCTGGTGCTGAAGTAAAAGCAAACAAATGCCAAAAAGGAAAAAAAAAGTCTGGGCAAGTGAGAGAAACAACTACAGTATACTGTAAATCTTGTCCACAAAGTACAGGTAAATTCATGAGCTTAGAATGCTGTAACTCAGCTGCCCCCACCTCAGTCAGGCAGCCAACACACACAGAGGCCAAAAGTGAAGATGGGCTGACTGTGAGTAATAGATTTGTTTAAATTGTTATAAAGGCAACAAAGCAGATGATATAAAATGGAAAGGAAACTTCAAGCAAATCTTGAAGTGCAGGAAAGGCCACAACCCATCCCATTCAACCTGCCATCAGGAACTTCAGACTTCCTGAGTACACACATGCTTTTGTAAAGAAAACTGTTGTGGAAAAGGAGTCGCTCTCGCTGCTGCTGGGTTTTTTTTTTTTAAGTGGTCTTGTTTTGTATGCAATCTCACTGTTCATGAAAGGTCCCTTGCTGGTAGCCCTGGAGTTATGAAACATTCTATTCATTGACAGAGCAGGGAAAACAACAGTACAGACTTCCTCACAATACCCTGCTAATGCATCTTGGTCTCTGTCTGGAGGGACAACTTTGTTGTCTTCACTTATTCAGTCCTCAGGCACACTTTCTGAGATTGGCAACAAGTGAGAGTTAATGCAGGTGGTTGTGTGTGTTGTGATGTGTCCACTAAAAAGTAGATGGGTACCACTGGAGACAAAATGGCCTTTGGTCTTCCTGAATCTGCTCTGCATATAGTGGATAACCTAGAAATGAAATGCTCTGTGTGTAAATCTATGTAGCTCAGAACAGAGGTCCTAAACTAGTTTTGAATGCCCTAGTGCACATCCACTCTAGTACACATACATACACTTGCATTCTACTTGGTGCAAGGGTGCCTTGGTGACCAAAACAGGATCTCCACACACTAGCTCTGGAACTAGCTTATTAGCTCGCGTGCACTATCTCACTAACATGGTTCTACCACAGAGGTTCATAACTGGGGTTAAGAACAGAGGTTCTCAGCATGAGGTTTCCTCAGGAGTGCCACAACACAGCCACTGCCCCATGCACAGGGCTGCAGTGTGCACACACTTCTGCATTTGGATTCTCTAAATCTGGATGCAAGATAGGAAAGCTGGCTCGTGCTGCAGCCCTCCTTGGTCCTTTCTCTATTTCCTTTACCTCTCCTTCTTCCCTCTCTCCTCTCTCCCTTCTCCCAGAAACAAGTGTACAGGACAGTTCCACACATTTTAGCACCTGTTTCTTGGAGGAGCATGGGGTGGCCAGACTGGGAAGAGCTACAACCCAAGCAGCCAGCCTGCTTTAGGGTCCTCAGATATTTGTGGCTGGCAAGGGAAGCTGTTTAACTTCTGTTTTCTATTCCTTTTTTTTTTTTTTTAACCCTGGAAGTCAGTTTTGAGAGGACAATTTGGCACTTACTGAATGTATTTTTGATTTCATACAAGAAATATTAGGATCATTTCTTATCTTTGTGAGGCTTAAATCTGGGGTAAAATGCTGATCATTGCCTTGCTTCTTTTTCATAGAGGCTATTCTTAGCTGCCGACCCTCGGTTCCAAAGACTATTACTCCAAGAATAGAATGGAAGAAAAGAGGAACTGGTGGAGTCTCATTTGTCTACTATAATAGTGCATTTACAGGTAAGAGGCTGCAAACCTGAAGATTGATGGGTTAAAATGATGAAACTGCTAAAATGCAGCTTGGTTTCTTTTCTGAATATTAATGACAAACAAACTTTCCAGACTTTCTTTGTGATGATGAAGAATATCCTTGACTATGTAAATGGCTTCCTAGACTTATTAAATCTTCAGGAAGAGGAAGCCTGAGAAAATTATTTTCACTGAGCCTTTGACAATGAGTTTCTCCTTGATTTATAGATTAAGTTAACTTTTTAATTTTTTTAGTGTCTTTTGTTTAGGCTGGAAAAAAATGACAATGCAGTTCCCTGAATCCTTCCAGAAACTGAGCTATATGTAAATAAAGAGGAAATGACCTATTCTTATTGCAGCTTTGCAATCCTCTAGATATGCATCTGAAAGATATTTTTAATATAAAGCCAAATGTTTAGGAATGGCTGGAATACAATTCAATATACAGTTCATACATACAATTCAACAATACATTTTAAATGCATCCTATTTTATAAGAGTAGAATCCAGGAATATATGCACATCTTTAAAATAATTTATTTGGCTTTTAAATTTTGAGGAAGAAGTATGTCTTTAGTAAGTAAAGGTTGGGGAGGAAAATAATAAACCTAGAGCTATTTAGTTTGCAGAACTTACAAGCAGTGCTAGTTTTATTGTTAGACTTGCACATTCCTAATTATGCCTATGTTTTGTCCACGGAAGTGGCAAGCTTGGCAAATAGACATTATAAACTTCGTATGCAATTACATGCAGGTATTAAATGCCCATGTTGCATATTTCATTCCAAATATACTCAGAGCTTTCATATGGCCACATCTTTACTAAACCATTTGTGACTTTTGTGACATTTTTTCACCTTCCAAGCAGAAGGCAAGATACATGTATACCATATAGACTAACCAAACAACAAATCTGTGTCTGTGTAACTTCTATGTGTAGTGCACAGTTTCATAGGCCAAAGCTCACTTAATCAAATACTGACTTTTTTTCAAGCCAAGCAAAAATTTTAGTCTTTAATGAAAACTGATAATCACAAAGTTCAGGTTTTCTATTATGAACTTTTTCTATCTTCTGTTAAAAAAAATTACTGTAGGGTTTTTTCCTATCTTCCTCTCCCATATTTTTCCCAGAATTCAAACTTCTGAAAGAATTTTGTAATTTTATACTACCTGCAAAAAAAAAAATATTTCAATCATCGACTATGGAGAAAATCAGCCTGCAAGGCCACATCTTCTGTCATGAATATCATATTAAACCTTCTGATTCTAAACCATAGAGTTTATGAAGTCCTATAAAAGCATGCTGGGGACTTCCTGTGCTGCCAAAATTGGAAATCTTAGTATTCCAGCACCTATGTTGCTGGACACTGTGTGCATTTCATAGGTAATTCATTTGCCTTATGCTCAACAGGGATAGTCTTCACCTTAGAGTATTTAATTCTGATCATGAAAATGTATAGTCTGTAACAGCAGCTAACAACCTTTACAAGCTGCAGGTGGGAACAACCCTGCACCGATCTGACGTGGGCTGCCAGGGAAGCTTGGGCGGCGCATCAGCAGCTGAGATATGTGCCTGTTTCTGCACTTGAGTCAAGCAGCTGGGAGCTGTACCCATGCTGCTGCTGCTGTTGCTTCCCTCCCCATTTCTTCTTACCCTCCTGTCTGTGGCACAGGCACAACTTCCAGACCATGGGGAATTGAGCTAAAATTGGGCAGCAAGAATAATACCTAATATATTATTTATATTTATAAAAAATAAATATTTATCACTGAAAAGTGAAACATAAATATTTTCAACCCTCAAAAAGCAAAAAGTAATTCCTATCTAAATGTCTTGTGTCATGTCAAAACTAGACACCATGCTAGAGACTAGCCAAATTTATGGGTGATAGACAGTTGTTGAACAGAATGACTGTAGATGTTTCCTTTGGCATCTCCAAACTAACATTGGTGGATACCAGGAAGGGCAATGGGTAGGAGATATGCCATTGCCCTCTAGATATGCCCGGTTCAGTGCTCTCCCTTTAAAGCATCCACTCCTCCCACCATCAGAGCCTGGTTTAGATGGACCCAGTATGGTACTTCTAATGTTTCTATGTAAAACAAGCTGAAAAATCCATGACATCTTTCATTTCTAGAATGGACTTGATCCTTAAGAAATACATTTCTATCTGTCAGATCACCTCTGGGGATTTTTGGTTGGTTGGTTTGTTTTCTTTACTTTTTTTGTTTCCTTTTTTAAAGGTGACCTTAAAGGCCGAGCGGAAATGTTGAATATCGGCATTCGCATTAGAAACGTGACCCGAAAGGATTCTGGAGAATACCGTTGTGAAGTCAGTGCACCAGGCAAACAGGCACAAGACCTGGCAGAGGCTACCATTACTCTCACAGTGTTGGGTAGAATCTTCAATTTAACTATCTGGGTTTTTGTCGGAAGGGTAGCAGGTAGTGGGAGGCATAAACACTGGTTGTCTCTGTCTGTGTGGGGGGCCTTTTTCCAGGCATTCTCTTTGTTAGCAAAGGAGATTTGTTCATGTTTGCATTTTGTAAATATGAAAATGCTGAATATATAGTTTCTTTGATTGAAAACGTTACTATGAATAAGAAACTAATACTAGTAATAAATGTTGTTACTAATTATTCCAGTTGTCAACACTCAGCAAGCATACTAATTCTCATTATGTGGAAAAATTACTTTTATCCAAATTACAGCCATTTAGTTGTTGATGGTTTAGATAAGTACATCACAGTGTCATCTATTTGTAGCAGCATCTGTCACCATTATCAGTTTCTCAAACGTTTCTCATTTGTTGTTTGGAGATACCACAATTTCCTCCCTGCATTTAAATAACTAAACCCTTGACAACTGTGATACCAGTTGATAAATTTAGACTATTTTTAAAGACAACCTCAGAGCCCTTTCTTTCACTTTCTGTGCATTTCCCATTAAGAAAAAGTGCAGAGGAAGGAGCAGGTATGTGCATACACATCTATACATTTTTACTCTCCATCCTCCTCTTCTTTGGGGAGAGAGAGCTTACAAAAACAAAAAAAGTGGAAAAGCAGTTTTCTTCTCTCAAAATAACTATTTTTTAAAAATGGATTTTTACATGAAAACTTTTAAAGAGAGAATGAGAGGGGTTAAAAACAAGCTTCAAAAAACACCTACCCTCTTTTGACCAGTCCTCACAACTAATTAATAAAAAGGAACAAACTGAGGAGACACCACTCCTAAAAGTATTTCTAGCAAAATTGAACTGAAATTAGAATCTTTTTTCAATAAAAAGTTGAAAATTTAAATGGAAAATTCTGATCTCCTTATTCTTTTGATGCACTGCTTCCTGTTTGAAGCTATGTGCTGGTAGATGGAGTAAAGGAGTGAAGGTTTGGAAGCTGATCTAGGACTAGAATTATATGGTAATGGGTGGGGCAGAGCAAGGGAGACGCAGTAGGGCATTATGGGGCTGAGACCAAGCCATTCCTTCCTATCGCTGGCTCCTGGTCTTTTGGCCCATTCTTTCTTGGCTAGCCCCCATTCATCTATCTTATTCTTTTAATATTGAGCAATTTTGACACTCCTTGTATGCTTAAGTAGAAATTGTAATAGAACTGTAAATGCCACTTGACAATACCTGTACTACTGGAAAAACAAATACAATTTTGTTCTTCAGTGGCTTCAGCTACTCCAATATGCGAAGTGCCCAGCTCAGCAATGAGTGGAACAGTAGTAGAACTGCGTTGCAAAGAAAATGAAGGTTCTCCTGCTTCTGAGTACAAGTGGTTTAAGAATGGTGTTGCTTTAGTGGAAACTTCAGGAACAGGCAGTGCAAAAGCAAACATTACTTACGTCCTAAATAAAAAATCTGGAACCCTGGTAAGATCATTTTGGTTACCTCTTTCTTTGTTATCTAAAAAGGGTTTAGAGGCATTACAATAGTGTATGGGAGGCTTGCTTGAGAACAGGGGCTATATTGAGCTAGGTAGAATAGGAATAACATCCCTTGCTTATTACATGACAAGACAAGTAGATGAAATGGATAAAATCCAGTAAGACTGGATTGAAAGAATGAGGTAGCAATAAAAAGTCAGCATTATAGTTGTCAGTTACCTAAACTATGCCATTTGTGAATGATTTGGTATCTCTCCACAGAAGTAGGTGTTGAGGAAGCTTTTAAGAGGATAAAATGGCAATTAGAGATTTTTTAGAAGGGGCCAATGGAAGATACAGCTTGTGAATGGAAATAAAAATATCTAGCTGGACCATAAAGGGTTCAGTCCTTTACCAGTGAAGTTAGTGGATACAGGATACCAAGTGAATAGTGAATAGGTACCAAGTGAGCAGAGGTATAATTTCCAGAACATTTGGAAGATGACCAAAACCTAGTTGTATTAATGATATCTTCTAAGGTAAGGTTTTAAAAATGGCTAGTAATTTCCATCATCTTGCTTTTGTGGATGATAAGTATTAATACCTTAGAGCAGGGTGCCAAACTCATCCAGCCCCATGGACCCTTCTTCCACCCCCTAGCTTACCAGATCTGGTGGCTGCTCCAGTTGGTCCAGGACCTGCATTGTGTGCAGCGTGGATCCTGGAGTGGCAGGAACAGGCACTGCATGCAGAGCAGTTTGGCTAGAGGGTCTTGCCCCTCCACTCTAGGTCAGATCACCTTTTTTGGTGACAGAAAGAAACTTTCCCCATGGTCAAATTGGTATGTGGAGGGGTTTGCTTTCATCTGTAGCAGGAAGCATGGATAACTTCCTGGGATATCTTTTTTTTTTTTTTTTTACACCAAGATGTGGCTGATGTGGTCCCCCTGCTTATCTGTGGCAGGTTAGGGTGTTGTGTTAGGGTCAACTGTAGTTTTTACTAAGATTATGGATTTGGCTTATCCTGCCTCAGACAGGGGATTGGACTAGGTGACCTTTGGAGGTCCCTTCCAGCCCAACTTATCTATGATTCTATGTCAGGGTAGGCAAAATATGGCCTTCAGCCCATAAGGCCATTCTATCTGGCCCACAGGGCCTCTAAAAAATTTAGAAAATTACAGGAACCAAAGGCAGTAGGACCCAGGGGAAGCCTGGCGGGCTCCTACAACAGCAGAGCCTGCCCAGCCTGGCTTCCCCAGCTGGAAGCCCCAGGCTGTCCCACTTCTGGCCTGGCACCACGTGGCTGCCCCATGCTGGAACCTCAGGTATGGGGGAAGGGTAGGGGAGGAGCCCAGGGAAAAGCTGAACACGGGTGCAGGGGAGAAGCGGCCCCACGCCTTCCCTGTGCCGAGCGCCCCGCGCTGCAGGTGCTTGCAGCCCACCTGGGGCTGCCTGTGCCTGCTCCCAACAGCCTTGTGTGGGCTGCGAGCAGCTGCAGCAGGGAGTGCTGGCCGCGGGATGGGGGAAGAGCCGCTGGCTGGATCTGGCATCATATGTGGCCATAGGTGCTGACTTTGTTTTTTGCCAGTGCATGCTTGCAGATGTAAAAAACAAAAAAAACCCAGCAACCTTCCCTCCCACCCTGCCTAAAATGGCGCTTTACTTTTAAACTTGGTGTATTCTCGCGCGAAGCCCCATGCATACGCAGAGGAGGGAGTGCATTACTTCAACCCACAGCGTCTGTAAAGATTGGACGCTTTAGTGGGGCTTTTTTGGCACTTTTATGTAATAGCTGATTAATCAACTTTAGCTACAAGCACCAAAAAGCCCTGCTGAAGCACACAATCTTTACAGATGCTACAGAGCCAGATTGCTCTGCTTCTGGCAAAGCATGGTTTATTTGTTTGTTTTTGTTGGTTTGTTTTTAACATCTACAAGCACTAACACAGCCATGGGTTGTGGGTGCTGAGCACCCACTAAGTTTTTTGGATGGGTGCTCAAGCCCCAGAGCACCCATGGAGTTGGAGCTTACATGTGTCACACAGTCCTGGAGTTGCTGGGGTACAGTGTGCATCCCAGAGCTGGCACTGTGTTGTACAGTCTAGCCCAAGCAGGTGCTACTTGTGGGACGGTACCTGCTGTGGCCTGTCCGAGATCCACATCAGAGCCCCCAGCCAAACTGTACCATGTGTATCACCCATTCTGGTTGCTGTGGGATCTGTGCTGCATACATCCACTCATGATGCAGCCTTAGAGCATATGGGGTTGACACTGTGTGGGGTGTGTCCCAGGCCCTACCCCTGGAGCTAGTCCAGCACATGCCATGCCCCATTTGGGTCTGCTCAGACCCAGGGGTAGCACCAGGAAGCAGGTGGCAGGACTCCATGCGCCAGATCCAGTCCTTGGGCCATTATGTTTGACACCTCTGTTCTAGAGGGTAGATGACCAGAAGCCTCTCTGATAATGAGGGTTCTTTAAGGTGCATTGAGCTGGGTATCTAGAGGTATTAGCCTGTTTTATAAATCTTGACTTTGCATAGCTCTCCCTTACCATCTTTAGGTATAGAATGAGTAGGGGAAAACTTAATGAGATTTATTACAAATACAATGATATGGGTTTGTTTTATAGAGAAAGAGAAGCTGCAAATAACCCCACACAAATGCACAAAACTTTGAGACTTGCTACATATGCTAGTGGACAACTTGAGAACATGCCAGTGTTGTGGCTCTCAGACAGAACCAGTTTTTAAATCACCAAGATCATTAATTTCAGGTTAAGATTAGCTGTCAAAGCTACCTCTCTCTTAACATTTATCGTATGAAACTGACATCAGTAACAGCATACTTCATTTTTTAAAAAGAATAAAATAACCAATAATTTTGAGAACTGCTTGTGTAATCAGAAGTCAGCAATCTTTTCAAGTGACAGGCCAGAATGACCCAGCCTGGATCAGGGGTGGGTAGACATGAAGATGGATACTAGGACCCCACTGCTGTTGCTTCTCTCTGCAGCTTAAAGGGGAGAGCAACTGCTGCCAAATATTATGTTCACAAGCCAAATCCAATGACTCCATGGGCCAGATTTGGCCCCAGGCACCATGGATTGCCAACCCCTGTCTGGTCTAGATCAGTGTTGCTCAACCCATGGGTTGCAAGAATATATTAAAGGGTCACAAACAAACTTAAAAAATGGATACTCTTTTAAAGGAGAAAAACATGGGAAACCATGGCTTTTCCCTTGCAGGCCGCCAGAGGTCCAGCTTGTGAGGGCCGGTTGGGGCCTCGAATCCCCACACACCCCTCTGCCCCATACACGGGGGGGCTGGGGCCTGGGGCAGTAGGTAAGGAGTGAGGGGCACTAGGTCGGGACTGGCCATCAATCTTTACAAATGTGTTCTGGTACAAAAAACATTTGAGAACCACTGGTCTAGATGATGTCCCTTTCCTTTATTTTCTAGCTCTAACAAACCTACTGATAGTATTTGATAACTAGAGCTAGTTGGGAAATTTTCCTTTACAATAAATTTCTGATGGAAGGTGTAGTTTCTGTAAAGCTGACATTTTTTCACCAGAAAATACTGATTTGCCAAAAATATGAAACACTTCATTTTGGGGTAAAATCCATAAAATGGAATTAAACCTTTCTATTTGAGGAATGCTGAAACTGAAACTTTTTAGGATTTTTTTCATGGAATGTTTATCATTGGGAAATGCTGAACTAAGAGTAAAATAGTTTGTGGGTGGGGGCTCATAAACTGACCTTGGCTAACCACTGACTGGAATATTGAAGGAAATTAACTTTTAACTTGGCATAGGCAGATAGTGGGGTATATGTTTAGGAGCTAATCTAAGATGAGGAAGACACTGATTCAAAACGCTGCATCAAAAGTGGAAAGCTGTTGCCCTGATTTTTGTCTAATTCAGGATAAAAATAAACATGGGTCAGAATTTCATCCTGCAGGAAATTGCATTTTCCTTATCCCTTTTGATAACTATGCCTCTTCTGCGTTTGCTTTTTCTATTTTAAAAGTTGTTTAACACCGTTTCAAAGACAGACACTGGAGAATATTATTGTGAAGCCTTTAATGGAGTTGGACTTCCCCAGAAGTGCTCTGTGAAGCGAATGCAAGTGGGTAAGTGTCAAAAGCAAACCAAGGCCAACAAACCTTCTGACAGGAAATATTCTGTTGTACATTACATGTGAGAAAAAGCTAAGATAGGGTTGAAACTACATATTTTTATTTTTAAGTCCACCTAGTACTAGAATGAAAGGCAATTATGTGATGTTTGTTGTGAGTGCCATTTAAAGAGGCATTTTGTATGTTTATATATTTCCACTTTAGAAGCAGCAGCACAGAAGATTGTATTTACAAATTTTACCAAAGACTGGCTAGTGGGGAGTGCTTTAGAATGATCAAGTGGCCAACATCCAGAAGATTACTATGCCTTAACTCCACAGAACAATAGTGCCTTCTGTGAATATATTAACATTTAAGAGTATTTTTGCAGATGCGATAAAGCATTATCTGCAAGTCTTGGTTTACAGATATTTTCCTTTTGAGATACTTTTATAAAAGACCTTAATGTAGCAAGTTTAAAAAAAAGTATTTCTTATCAGAAAACAGTAATAAAGAACTACAGTAAATAAATAAAAGTAACATTTATATCTGTTTACAGGAATGCTGTCAAATTTGATAGACCAAAAAAAATGTTGTGCTTTCTGGTGCTTATCAAGTCTGCAATATCCATGTAACTTGTTGGATGTAGCCTTTGTTCTGTAAACAAGTACAACTATGTCTTTTCCGTTAAGAAAAAAAATCTGTTCCAGGAGGACATTTACGACTACCTCTGCAAAATACTAACGAGTGCTGCCCATGTGATAGAGTGAAGTTAGTAAGGAAATATTTTAGGTTTCCAAAAGGATTATAATCGACAATGGAAAGTTGATACATTTTGTCAGGAACCTTTTAAATAGTTCTTTACATCTCTTACTCTTAGGGCCTGGATGAAAGCCCACTAAACTGAATGGAAAGTTGTTTTTTAATTGGGTCTTTAAGCCACTTCTAGTACATTTGAGCAAATACTATATTTTATCAAGATTGACTTCATCTGCTAGGAAAATATTACTCCAAGTTAGACTTTGGTGCGTCTTGAGATGAGCAACGATAAGCTTTCGAGCTAAAATTTTCAAATGTTCATGCCTGAAGTCAGGCCTTGAAATAAAAAGTGCTTCACTAGAAATCATTTGATTTTTATTTTTATTTTTTTAAGAGGTGCTCAGTCTCTTTAGCTCTCCTTAATTAGTGGGACTAAGGATTGCTCATCACCTGAAAAATATGGCTTCTTCTATTTAGGTGGCCAAATGTGGTTCTGGGAGTATAACTTTAGGCATGGGGGATGGAATGTTTTGGCCTTGATGTTTTCATTATTAAAAAACCTTTCTTCTACTTATGTCAGAAGCCCTGGGGCAGTAAATACTGTTCACCCACATGTAAAGTTACTAGTGTTACTAATGTAATTCTGTCCCAACACTTTGATCAGCTGCTATGTTAATACTATTTTAATCAAACTAATTTTAAAAAAAGTCTACTCAGAGCAGCTGTTTCCATTTACAGGCTTCAGGATATACTCTCCCTCTGCTGTGTATATGTGTGTAAATTGGGTTAGATTCTCTTTTGAAGAAAAAATACCTCCTTGTCTCTATCCAGATTTTACTCTTTGGTTCCTATTAATACAACCTGTATCAAAAAGACTCCTGGTAACTGTGGTTTTTGCTGTGTGTGTAGTTGCGATGCAGCAAATACTTCTTCTGTCAACATTTTGGGTTGCTGATAACTTATGTCCCAGTCATCTACATATTGTTTTCTATAGTTATCAGTGCCTCTGCTGCCAGGAATTCTTACAGTGTAAAATAGCTACTTTGGCAAGATTATTTTTTAACACTGGATTCATTGTTCTCAATTATAGATGACCTTAATGTAAGCGGAATCATAGCTGCTGTAGTAATTGTGGCTCTGATAATGGCATTATGTGGACTTGGGGTATTTCACGCACAAAGAAAGGGTTACTTTTCAAGTAAGTAAAACAAAATCTTTCTTGTGTTATGAACTTCAGAAGGTTTGCTATGTTTAAATATTTCAACCAACTGTAATCAGGAAAAAAAATAGCCGGTAGTCAAGAAAAGTCACTCTATTCTTATAGGGTCTGATTTTGCATGATTAAAGTTAAGAAGAGCATTGCTACTGAAAGTGGAGGAGCTCACCTATATTTAATTGTTCTGCCTACTTATTTTTATCATTCCCGGTTTGGTTTTTGCAATAGAAAAAGAGATGGAATTGCCAAGCTTAGTTTCATATGACTACTGAACAGGAATTCAGGCAGTTGAAGCTTCTTTCTTATGCAAAGATGAGAATGTTCAGGAATAATAGAAAGCGTTAAATCTTTACTGATGGTTTTCCCAATACTCAGGAAGTGAGCTTAGCCAGTCTCTGAAGAAAATTAACTCTGACTTCAACAGAGGCAGAATCTAACCTAGGTGACTGCTTAGGTACAAAGTCTGTAACTGAAGAAAGAAGTTATCTGCCAAGTGTGTCATGGAAGGAGAAAGCGCCATTGTGGGTATAAGAGCACCTCGGGGGAGTTTGAATCTGCAGGCTTGTCTGCAGGCCAGCCTTGCATTTGGATAAAGATGGACTTGCTGGCTCCATCTGCTGGGCAGTATAAAAATGCGTGTCAAGAAATGTTTTGCTTTTGTTGAACTTTATTATATATCTAGTTGCGGGCATTGGAGGGCAGTCTTCTTATGCTATTGACAGTAGAGGCCATAGAGTGTAGTACAGCAGGCATACATTGATGCATGAAAATTAATCTGTGTCTGAAAGAGAATATTAAATTCCTGCTTTAGGGTGGCAGGCTGATTTTTTGCAATTGGATTCAGAAAAACAAGCAGCTGAAAGCTTTCAGAAGTAAATCAGTAACTTTAGAGGGGAGTTGTCCAGCTTTGGAACAGCGTCGTGATGGGCTAATGCAAAGGTCTGTCATTTGCTCACCCACATGTGAGAAGCTAAATTTAATTTGTGCTGCCAGAAATTAAGGGAAAACGAAGGGCAAAAATCAGCAGTCCACAGCAGATGTATCAAATGATGTTTGTCAGCTGGGAAAGTGGTTTTACATTAAAAAGATATTTGTTTTTCTTTCCCCTCTGCCCCCAGAAGAAAGCTCTTCTGGGTAAGTATAATTATTTGATGTTCATTTGTTTGTTCATTCTCTTGCATATCACTTTTAGTAATGGAAGGGTTAAGTTCATGTCTACTTATGATGTACAAAATGTGATTTATTTTTTGGGGGGTGGGGAGGAAGGGTTTTCTGTGTGATCCTAAGACATAGTTGTGTGAGATTTCCAGAATTTTACTTTTAATTATTTGCTTTAAAGTATTCTCCGGTTTGCTCGTTTCTGTTGGGGGTGTCTGGATTTTTATCACTATGTTTTCTAATAATCTGTCGACAAACTTCAGACCGGCTGTAATAAATGAGCCAAACACTATTGTGAAACGCGTAGAAGTAAACTTTCAGGATTATAATTCAGCTCTCCAGTTCAGATGCAGGCATACATTTGGTCTGCCTTAATACGTAGTAGCTAATTAGCTAGGTCAAAAATTGGTACCCAAATCTGCATCTGCTGACTGAAAATTAGTTGTGAACCAGGATGAAAGAATATTCCTCAGCCTTTCCCTAGGAAATATACCAGACTCTGTGTTTTGAGAAATTGACAATTGCCAGTCTATTTTATGAGACAGTCTGAGTTATATATCCACATATGGAGCTAAAATTCTGAGCTAGAACTAGCATTTTTTTCTGGCTTGCTAAGTTCAGTTTTTATAGCTTGCATCATCATGTGTGGGTAAAGAAAAGAAACAAATAATTTATTAATTTATCTTAAAAGATTACTTTTAAAAGCTTCTTGGAAATTATTTTCAGTGGTTACAAGCTGCATATGCAGCACATGTAGGAGCCTTAAAATGATAAGCTAGTAAAAGCTAGTTTGGTATAATGACTTGGCTGCATAGCTGTTTCCAGAGTATTTATTACAGGTATTGTAGTGGACAAGTGGCAAGGAGCATGCCCTTAGTATAGAATAGAAAATGTTACTATTATTTTGTGCCTCTGAAAGAATATTTTTTAGCAAAAATTTTCCCCCTTCCTCCATCACTGAGTTGGTTAATTGTAATCACTAAAAATGGTTAAGTTTCTATCCTTCACTAAGATACTCTAAAAGTCAGATCAGAGCACGAAAAATTACATTGCCAAACACACTATTCTGAAATTCAGTGGGTTCCCAAACTCAATGTTTGCTGATTGCCAAGTCTTATTAATCTTTCTGCAAGATAATTACTGTTATACACTGGAAGTCAAGATGGGGTTCTATGTACAATGGATAAATCTGTGCTAAAATAAGTTACTCTTGAAAGTTAAAAGTATAAGCAGAGAAATCAAATGGCTAATCTTCCTTTATTTGCTCTATTAACAGGAAGAATTCTGACCATCCACCTACAGCAAGTGAAAAGGCAAGTATTTTGCACTTAGCTTGGGTATTTATAGACTTGTCCCTGAGCCCACCAATACACTTCTCATAACTACCCTCTTTAGTGCTAAAATGAGTATAAACAACTGGTATTTAGATGTAGTGGTTAGTCCCAATTCATTTTAGGTGAAGACTAGCAGAGGGTTTGTTCTAAGAAAACCTTGTTAAAATGAGAAAAAATTCAAAGGAATTAAATACTGGGATGCCACACATCCCATGCTGTATGGTGAATATAATCAGAACCATCTTTTCCCTGCCTTTTAATAAATGGAAGTTTGTTGACATGTGCATCACATATGACCAGTTTCTTCCTTCCAAATGATCGCCAATGCTTAAGTTGAAAACCTGTGAACACAGTATCTGTAATTCTCATTCCCTTCTGCCTCAGTCAATAGCACCTGTTATCCTCCACACCACTTGCATAACAGTGCAAAACTTGCTAATTTTCATTCTCCTAGCTCATGAGAGGGGATTTACCTGGTCCTCCATTGTTTGAAGGGTTATAGAGTGAGGAGAGTTTTAGCTCTTGCTCCAACGTTGAAATGAGACCTCTGTACTTGAACCCAGCAAATGAGCATGTATTAGACTTGTGGGGGGTTATGTCAAAAAGAATTAGCTTTTATGTGAAATTCTATTCTACCCGTAAATCAAAACTTTATAAACAAGGCTTATTTCCTGTTCCATTTTCTTGGCATGCCCTCTCCCTTCATTTAATTCTGAGGAGAGGGACGGGAAAGAGAATCTGAGGAATATTCATCAACCTTAACAACATACATAATTGTGTTCTGCTGAAATTGTACTTCAACAGAAAAGTATTTTTAAGATAGAAAACATTATTATAGAAGCCTTAACTATTTTTCTTATTCTTAAATACCTCCTAGTGACACACCTAGGTCAGTCTTCAAGGTCCAGTATTCAGTTGCTGTGAGGAGTTCCATCTCATTATAGAGATTTTATCACATTTCTGGGTAGAATATGCATGATGTGTTAACTGGTTCCATTTTCCAACCTGGAGTCCCAATAAAGTTCTGCTGAAATGCGTGCAATGAATGCTAAGCTGGATGTTCTGCTGAAAATATGAGAGCCATTACTCAAGTGTCACCTTACTTGTTTCTTTTCTTCATTTAGAATTTCAAGCACACCAAGTCTTTTGTTATTTAGAAGATTTCAGCCTCTGTGAGGGACACCAAATTCCTACTTGTTATACAAAACATCAAAGGGATTTTTAAACTCTATTCTGCAAATATTTTTATTTGTTCTTTTTGGGGTACATACTGAAAATAAATGTTGGAATATTCAGGATCAGATGATACAGACTTTGTTGTGAAAAGTATTCCAGCTGTGTTCATGTTTATTTTTTTTTAAATATCACTTTCTTTAATTTATGGATAGCAGTAAGTGGATTATAAAGTAAATCGTGTCTATGAAAGCTGCTCTTCATCCTCCTTACATGCGTATTTAGTAAAGAAATTTCTGGCTAAGCAGGATCATGAGCTCTACAGATTCGTTTTTTCTACGACCCTTTATTGGAGGCTACTCTAGTAGTTTTTCTTGTCTGCCCCTAAAAGGCAATATGAAGGGCTCCAATTTTGCTGTTTAGTAGTACAGTGTTCCATGTTTACTAGTGCCTTAACTTTTTCTAACCTATTTGACAGGAAGTCAGTGAACAAGTACTCTGAAACTGCTCAGGAATGAACTTGGGCTGTCCTAAGTATTGTTTACCTTCTGTGTAATAGAAAGCTTCCAACCACTGTTATGCTGTATAACAAGTGTTAATATTTGTAGCTCCTTTTTCCAATGGAAGGTATAAAGATTTGTCAAGCTTTCTCTTTGCTACAGATTTGTATGTGTACATTGCACTGTGATGGAAAGTGGTGCCAACAAAACTAATGCAGCATTACTGCCTGGATTTTGTTAGAAAAACAGTATTAAGAAATAAATGGCCCATAGTGTCTGACATGATTGATCTATTGCAAACTTATTTTCAGTGCTCTGTAGCCATCACTAGTTTTACCATGGTGTTGAAATTTGTCTTTCCCTGTATGTGGAGTTAGTTGCCTTAGCAAGAATACTTCTGTCCACAGCTGTCACCTTTAATGCCAACCCTTTTGAATCTCAACTGTAACGAAGAACCTTAGCAACAGGAAGGGGAAGTAACAGGTTTACCAAATTTGCTTTAGTACCTGCAATACTACACAACCTGCTTAGTCTCTGAATGATCCTATAGGTTTGTTCACATGAACTCATTAAGGTTTCATTGCAGAAAGGCATTTGTATTCAGGACACCATAGACCTACTTGTGCTTAAGTTTCGTTTACATAAATGTGAACGTGTCCAGCGCCTGTCCTGAGTACAGGTACAGTACTCTAGGTTGGTTCCTTTTGCTGAACTTCAAATAGCTTGCCTTGTTTCAAATGCTGGGGAAGCAGAGCATAACTCTGAAAGTTTCTGGGGAAATCGTCTGTTTACAGAGTGGAAAAAAAAAAAAGTGGTGCTTTACTTTAAAATCGTGGTGCTCCCATACCAAGCCCAGCATATGCCCAGAGGGAGCATGTTAGTTGCACCTGCCTTTCCCAGTGCCAAAGAGAGCAGGTACTTTAGTGGGGCTTTTTTGGTACTTTTACCTAATAGCTGATTGAATCAACTTTAGCTAAAAGCACCAAAAAGCCCCACTGAAGCACCTAATCTCTACAGATGCTGCAGAGCTGGGTCAAAGAATGTGCTCTGCTAGAAGCAGTAGTGCATTTTTTTTTCATGTCTGTCAGCACCCTTAATTACTATTGTAGAATAAGCTTCAGAAACACTTTAGTAACTTTTCCCCCACATTTTCTATCTATATGCTGCAACTATTTAAATCAACAATATAAAACTGCTTTACAGAAATGATGTGACAACTTTAAACAGCTGAAATCTTTAGCACCCAGATAAACAGGTTGAGGTTTATAAATCATAGAGTACCTGTTCTATGAAATTTGATCTGTGTATCACATACCACAAAGTTCTACCCAACCCATTATATCAAGCTCAAAGCCATTAGGTTAGGCCAAACATTTCAGTCCTTAAAAAGTGTATTACAAGGAAAACAGAAGAAACTAAGATACCACTTAGAGCAGGGACTTGAATCTGAGTTGTTTAAGATCTCAGGCAAATGCCCTGACCAGTAGATGAATTGGTTGTCATTAAAACACCTGTCTTTCTCAGCTGATCAGGATTAATAGTATGTCATCCTTTTATTGTTTCAGGTTCTCTGCATTCTGATGTTTGCCTTAGTACTTGGTATGTGAAGTGACTAAAAGCTTACATACTTTGTAAGGTCTGTCAGTCAACCTTATTGCATGTATCAGGTGATTTGGGCATGCTTCCATCAGCTCCTTGTGTGCCACCTTTATCTTTTGCAGCTTCAGAGTCTCACTGCAATTCTCCTGATCTTCCCCTCAACCAAGTACATTGTATGTGCTCTACCCTCTTCCCAATCTCTGGGAGATTAAAGAAACCATACCTTCAAACTTGTTCTTCCTATCCCATTTTTCCCTTGGCAAGGGTTTTATATGCTGTCCCACAATATTATAGGAGTACTTATAAACTATGCAGCTTTACTAAGATGCTAACTCCACCAGGAATCTGCAACCTTTCATCTCTTTCACTTGTGTACTGGACTGACATTCTGAAGAATCACACTATTGACTTAACTATAATCTTTTTGACTGCTTTTATGTTCAAGTATAGGTATGCTATACATTAGCCCCTTCATGGAAAATTGGTTTCTCACCTGTCAGGAGTAAAAGTGACAAGGGCACAGGAGCGGAGGTATTCATTCTGGATATTTTTTGAAGTTCAAGCTAAGGGAAAATTACCTATACCAGGAATCTAATAAAGTGGAGGTAACCCTGCTTTTCCTGGGGACTTCCAAGCAGAAGGCAGAACAGGGTGGTTTCTTACAGATTAACTGGTTCATAGCGTTACCAGGAATCTAATAAAGTGGAGGTAACCCTCCATAGCTTTACCAGGAATCTAGTAAAGTGGAGGTCACCCTGCTTTTCCTGGGGACTTCCAAGCAGAAGGCAGAACAGGGTGGTTTCTTAGAGATTAACTGGTTCATAGCTTTCATAGGCAACAGCCTGTTTACAGCATCTAAATAAGGCTGTTGCCTATGAAAGCTCATGCCTCTGTGAACCATACTGGTAACCAAAGCCTCTCTATTCTAACAAGACTAACCTAGTTAACTACCTTCTCTAAGAATTCCCAAGGGCACTGGAAAACAAGCTACTTGTATACAACATTCTCATCTGCCAAGAGGATTAGCATTAAATTGCTAATAGTTGATCCATGTATAAGGCCTGTTTGCTCACATCTCTCATCTACATCTTTAAGAGGCTTACAAAGGCTTGGCAAGATTCTGAGGACGGGTTTATTAAAGCAGTAGAGGAAGTACAGTGTAGGAATAAGAACTGTTCAGACCTAGAGACAGTCCAAACCCCAGCTGTTGGGAGGAGAGAAGGGGGGTTGGTGGTGAAAGAGACCTACACCCTGACTCAAACCAAGGCTTATAACAGTTCAGTAGTTAGATTCAACAGCAATCTAGTAAGAGGCCAACAGTGCCATGCAGTCAGTCAGTTCCTCCTCCCCCACACTCCATGTTTCTGAGCAGATACAAGTAGCTTAAGCTTGATGTGATAATGGGCTTTTCTAAAACAGTAAGAGCTAGAAAGTTTAGATTCAAATTCCAAAGAAGATGGCAGCCTGCAGAAGAGGCCAATGTACCAATTTGTCTAAATCAGTTCAATTCATGTGCAGTTGCACAGAATCTTCCATTTAAGTTCACAGAAGTCTTTAGACCTTCACTACTGCAGTAATATAGCATGGAACAGCCACATGGACATAGGAGTGCTTTCCTTACATGTTTTCTGAGGTTTATCACTGATAGTTGATCCATATGTAAGGGCATATGCTGACAGCTTTAAAGACAAAGCTATTTTTTGTATTCCTCTTTGTAAGTTTAAGAATTAATGTAATCTTAAACAAAAGATGAGACTTCCAAGTGCATTTTAGCATTTTTGACCTCCAAGGGAGGGTTTTACTGAATATGGCTATTTGCAAGAATAGAAATATGTTATGTTGAGTTTAGAATCTATACCACAGTTCGTAAAGTACAAGCATGTGAAAGTGAACCACAACATTTATTCAGTTACAACTGCCAGCCTATCCAACAACAGCTCCATGAGAAAACACTGCTGCTTGGAAAACCCAGACTTCCAAGATCACTTCTGAGTTGCTTCCAAGTTGGGTTCTAAAAGGAGAAAAGAAAAAGTCATATTATTTTCAGGTTATTCAAACTCCAAATACTATTCAGAGCCACACATCCCTATTATTAGGACACATGTACAAAAAAGTTATTAGCAGGTAACTACATATAACAGCTATTTGTAATCAAGGGCTGAAACAGTACAGAGGGACATTTAGCAAACAAGTAATTGTAATGTGTGCAGCATTTTCCCAAGTTAGTCATTACATACATCAGGAAGGAGACATTTAACTGTTTGTCTAATTACTGTAAAGATCCTTGGTCAGAATGCTGTTGAGAAAACATTAATGAAATGAGAACATATACCAGTTTTCTCTAGCCCAAGTTACCTTAAAAAAACAAACTGCCACATGTATACAGATATGGAAAGGCTAATTTTAAACTCTAATCTACTTTAAAGGAGAGAAGTATTTTACTTTAATGGTTAAATCCATTAAACCATTATGGTATATGGTTAAATCCTCAAAGAGTTTTGAAGCTCTTTCAGTCTCTTAAAGAAAATGAAAGGATTATGGGGAAAGGGGGTAGGGAGGGGACCTGAACACACCTGACCTTTCCCAACACTACAGCTATATGCCTCATTTTTCTGCACTTATGTTTGTATTTGAAGAGTTCTTGGTAGACAAACTGTTGCAGTCAAAATAAGAGTTTCCTGATAGCTTCCGTATTTACACAAATAGAAGACAGCCCTTGATTCTAAGAGGACCCCAAACACACAGCAGGAACAAATTTGAAAACAATAACCCTGAAATTAAAAATGGCTGTAACCATTTCCACATAGGTAACATAGTACTCATTTACTTAATTTATCCAGAAATGACCTATTTGGAAGCTGCTGCAAGTTTTAGAACAGGTGTTCCATAAACACACACTTGAGCAGCACTTTGGCACCTACTTACAAGCAGTACAAACTACGTGTGATATTAATCTAAAGCTAAAGGTTTCCAATTTACCACAGTTCATTGGGTTGGACCCTACCAAAGTCAACAGTATTTCAAGACATAGTGATCCCATACACACATGTACTAAGCAGTGCTGAGTTAACTCCAGAAACCCCTGCACAAAGGATTTATATACTAACTACCCCTCCCCCCCACACACACACACACTCATGATTGGAACTGGGTGTTTGTCCTCTGCCTTGTCTGCATATATATTTTTGGAGCACCCCAGGACTTGTGACAATCTAGTCTGGCTTCACCTCATGGTGAAGAGGTGGGGCACACTAATCATATGCGACAGGCATCATGTTGTGTAATGTCTGCAGAAAGACCAATCCTGACAGTTGGACAAGATAGATATATTCAGTTTGGTCTGTACTAAAAAAAGTAGCAGCAGGTAAGAGTTATTTTCCTTCATAGATCGAACATGTAACATCTAGAAAATGGCAACTCACAGCACTGTAACCTCATGTACCTAAGAAGTTGCTAGTTCTAGTCTTTATCAGATTTTTACTTAGTCTTTTAGATCCACCCAAAGCAATATTAGCTGAAAAGTAGCTAAAAAACAAAAGTAGCTTTCAGGCAAAGGGAACCCTAACCTGAAGTATAAATGGTCATAGCAGCCACACGGAGTGGAAAATGAGAGACAGCCAGCATGTCAGATGTAAGACAACTTCACCACCCACCATGATTTAAAATAGCTTTGTGATAAGCTGCAGTTGCAGTGTTCCTGACAAAGGTTTCAAACCGAGTCTTTAGCTTTAGAAATGGACTCATGAACAGATATGTGCCCAACTAGATGGATCCCAAGGTTGTTTAATAATAGTTCTGTGCAAACAAAAGCTATATACCACTTTCCACATTAAGAATGTGTGTTTGTCTCTAGCAAAATAACTTTCACTTATGCACTGGACTAAGGCTTAGTTCTGGTCTTGGAAATGATAGATTAGGCAAGTATGGCTTCAGGCACTCACAGATGTTAGAGGCAAACAAAATCTATCAGTATATGGTCATGAAACTTGAACATAAACAAACCTGCGGTAAACTGGAAAACTGTTCATTTCGTGTCCAAGAATTCAAAGCCGCAGATGTTCAGATGTGTGCTCACTCTGACCCCAGTCAAACAAGGATCTGAATCCTAGAGGGCATTTGGCTCTCAACTAAACCGTAAGACTTCAGAAAAGGCTGGATTCTAGTCACTAATTTAACTGTGTCATTATGGGATTTGGCCAAAACCACTGTTTTCTTGGTAAAAAAGGATAAATCAGTATTGCTGTATAGGGTAGACAAACAGCAGTTTTTAGGAAATGTAAGCTAGAGAAGAAGAGGTAGCTTGATACTTCTGGATTTTGGAGAATGCTTCAAAATTTTGGTCTCTTCAAAATCCAAGCCAAGCAATTTAAAGACATAGAAGCCTGTCTTCATTCACACCTACCTGTCATAATAAAAGGTCTCCTTAACCTGTGAAACAGACAAACTACACTTTTGGAATACAAAAATGGAAAAAGAAAGTAGTAAAAACAAATCTCTCCCTCCTTTATCTTTTAACAATTAGTAGCATCTTGACTATTGCTTTAATTTTGGTAAGGTGACAGTTTCCTAGCCTGTGCTGCTTAAGTTTTTTACAGAGAGGTTCTGCAAATTATTAACCTGCAGCCTTATCTTCTCTTCACTAAACAGTAAAAGCAAAGGAAAGGTTGCAAGACTGTGCTTTTACTTCACAGGGAGGAAGGGAGGAGAGACTGTCTTGTCAATTTACTCATGTGAATTACAAGTTTGTCTCTTATCTGCTGACACCAAGGAGGAAAAAATAGGGGACTGGCTGAAATGACTATTTAGAGAATTCTTGTGCCAACTGTTCCAGGTGCAAGTGAAATTAATATTGTGAAAAGCATAAGTGGAAGCCAAAAGCAGCTGAACAGAAAGTCTTAACTTTGCAAATAAAGTACTAAAAAGAAAAATAAGCTTCTTCATACTGCCTTACCAGTTCTCTTAATCTATGTGTGGAATAACATCAACTCAAAACAAGTGTCCTTTAAACTCCATTGTCATTCCAGTCATTAACTTTTTTGGCTGAGTTTTGACACAACTACCATTTATTACAATTCCTTGCAAAAGACTACTAGAAATGAGACTGAAGCTAATAAACAGCAAGACTAAAAATTTACTTTTGCAATCACTCAAGTACACGTTTGATTCACAGTAGACCACTTTAAAAAGAAATAAAAAAGGTCTCCATCCCACTACTGTGTTTCTCACCTGCATGCTTATGAAAGTAGAATTGGTGCATAAAACTGTAGACTCACCCTCAAATTTAAAATCTGGAAATTTGGTTAGGTCTCCCCCACCGTATAACCGCTGAAGTTTCATTATTTCTTCATTCATGTCTTTCTGATATTCAGGGCTCACATCAACCGGACCCCCTGCTTTCCTAAAATTACAACATTTCTGATCAAACTCTTTATTCTAAACATTTCACACTAAAATCTTCCCTTTTAAACACATTATTCTATGCAAATAGGAGGCTGCCACACCCAACTAGAGAAAGCAGTTCAAATGTTTAAAAAAAAATAAAAAAATCAAGAGATGTTGCCTTCTGGTGTGCTCTACATTAAGCTTAGAGCTGAATGAAACAATCATACAATGAGAGTATTAGACACTGTTCTGCTTCTATAGATTGGACTGCAATTTCTGGACTGCTAACACTCTCACTTCCCAAGTAGCTGTGAAGAGAGAGACATGGGGGTTAGTGCTCTGAATAATCCCAATTCCTTCAAGACTTGAGAGTTAAAAACAAGATGATACTATTCTTGAAGTGGTAATTTGCTAAAATAAGGCTCCAGTCTCTAGCAGAAACAGAAATGTTAAGTGGAATAAGGTGAAGAAAAACCTAAAACACAAGTAACTTCCATAAGTAAGAACACATTTCCTAGGATATAACCACCCCATAGGCTACTTAGGTTTACTACCACCCACATGCAGCTTCATGAACATTAAATTACAAAAGTGCACTTTGAAATTAACTTGTCTGCCAGTTTGAAAATCCCATGTTTCAGCTACATCTCAAAAATAAGATCAATCCAGTTAAGGTACTTGGATTTATATTTTTGTTCGATACTTTTGAAAGTGAAAAAGCTGTTTATATATTTAAGCATCAAACAAAGTTATAAATCCTAATTGTTCGGCATGAAGATACATGTTATTTGAAATTTTTACCAAAAATATTTTTTAAATTTGTCTATAAGGTCCAGTCAGCAAATAAAATATTTTAGGCACCTGTAGCGGTCCCAGTTATCTATTGATGCACGCTTAAGCAAGCTTATGAGCCCTATGGATGGAACAATCCCATGTACTGGTACAGGATGGGAGCTGACTGGCTGGGCAGCAGCTCTGCAGAAGAGGACCTGGAAGTTACAGCTGACAAACTGAATCAGCCAGCAGTGTGCCCTTGTTGCCAAGAAAGCTAATGGCATCCTAGGCTAGCAGGTGTGTTGCCAGTAGGTCCAGGAAAGTGATTATTCCCCTCCAGTCAGCACTAGTGAGGCCACATTTGGAGTACTGTGTTCAGTTTTAGGCACCCCACCACAGAAAGGATGTGGGCAAATCAGATAGAGTCCAACAGAGAGCAACAAAAATGATGGAGGGGCTGGGGCACATGACTTATGAGGAAAGACTGAGGGAACTGGGCTTATTTAGTCTGGAGAAGAGATGACAGAGGGGATTTAACTGCAGCCTTCAACTATCTGAAGTGGGGTTCAAAAGAAGATGAAGCTGAACTGTTCTCAGTGGTGGCAGATGGCAGAAGGAGCAATGATCTCAAGTTGCAGCAAGGGAAATTTAGGTTAAATATTAGGAAGAATTTTCTCACTAGGAGGGTAGTAAAACACTGGAACAGGTTAGCCAGAGAGGTAGCAGAAGCTCCATCCTTGGAGGTTTTTAAGACCCAGCTAGACAAAGCTTTGACGGGGATGATCTAGTTAGGGATGGTCCCGTTTTGAGCAGGGTATTGGACTAGATGACCTCTTGACATCCCTTCCCACCCTGATTTTCTGATTCAATTCTCAAGTATGGCTCCATAAAGCAGTAAGAGATGTCAAATAAATCTAGAAATATGTGGACTGTTAAAAACCAAATTAAGGGAACTTAATTTCTCTAAATTAATCCTGAAATGGAAACTACAACCAAATGCATTATTATCATTCCTTTATGCATCATTCAAGTTGCTTAGCAAAAGCTTTTTTTAAAAAAATATCACTTGGGCTTCAAGAATGGAAGACCCACATACTTCCCACAGTGATGCTAACAATAAGGTTATCAGAAAAGCAAAAATTCAATCTTTACAAAATCTTGTTTTTATTCCACATCAAAACAAAAATAAGGGTACTTTGCAAACAAATGTGAGACAGTCTAACAAGTTAAGAAGAATGTCTTAGGTCTGCCCAACGGTTGGGCATTACCCTGGGTCTCTTCCATCTGAGATTAAATGCTCAATCAGGTTATACTCAGTCTCTCCTTGCAACACAAGGAACATCCATTGATTTTTGTATTGCAGAACAGCTCCAAACAGAAAAGAGATGAAGAGACCCACACAGGAATAGTTAGCCAGTCTCAAAAGTGAGGGCACTAAATAATAAAAGTTTGGAAGGTCCGAAACCAAGTCCTTGCTCTAAAAAAGATGACTATTCAACATTGGCTGAAATTTTGAACTTTTAAAACTGATCACACAAAGTCAATTATTTTCCACCCAAAGAGGCATTTCAAAACTCCCACCCATTCTAGCTAGTGAGTTCTGTACTCCTAATCATGCCCATTAATGAGAGCAAACCCATTTTGACATTTGTTACACCCTTCTCTTTACCATTCCCTTTACCTCATATCAAGAGGGTTTTGTTTGTGGCAAAATTACTGCCATTTACTTACTGGCGCTTTGCACTGTATTCTCTAATCTTGTCCACAAAGAGCTTCTGAACCGGATCCAGCTCCTTTGCCTTGTTAAATGCAATGGCGGAAAGCCCAATGTTCCTTCGCAAGTGCAAGGCGCTGGCAAGACGGAAGAGGGAAGAAAACCTGAAGATCCGCTGGAGAACCATGGTGACCCTGAAAAATGAGCAGAACGTAACAAGGAGGCTCTTTCACCAACTCTTTCCTTTTTCTACTTGAGTTCACATAAGGGGAAAGAACAGGGGAAGATTCTCAGCCTCACTGCACGCATGACAAGCACCTCTTGTGCTTTTTGCTGTGCTCCTCTCACATGGCTCTGTGCACAAGAGGACAGACCAAGCTCCTATGGGCCAGGGGAAGACAGAGGGCTGAATTCCCCAAACTAAAGAGCAAAACACACCCTGGCTTCCAAAGGCACCGTGACACTAGGGCTCAGTACTTCTCAGCAGCCGGCCAGGCCAGACACTCCCAGCCAAGGTGACCTCCCCCAGGCCAGGAGGCCCCCCAGCCCCTTCAACGCTGCGAACGATCCGCTCACTCTTTTTTAACAGTCGTAACCGCCTTAACGGTCGTAACCCCCACAAGGGGCAACCACCACTTTTCGCCCCGGGGCTACTTAGAGGGGGCGGCCCCGAGACGGCGCAGCCTACAATGCGCCGGGGCCACGCGCGGACCTCAGCGCTCCCGGCCCCAAGTCACCTTGGGCGAGTGTCAAACAGCCCTGGCCCCGCCCCCCCCCGCGCGGCACGCCGGGTAGCGCCCGTACGCAAGGCACGACGGGAACCCTCTACCACACCATGCCACCCCTCCCCCACTCTCCGGCGCGGCTGACCCAGAGCCCACGACCGCTGGCGAGAAGGAAGCCAGGGACTGCCGCTGCCACTGCCGCTCGCACGCCCTCAGACTGGGCCACCGGAAGTGCGATAGAGACTTCCAGGTCCCAAGGCAGGGCCGGGAAGTGCCGTGAGGGGCGAAGCCCCGCCCCCGTCGACCGCGGATTGGTGGGGTCGGCGCGCGCAGGGCATGCTGGGACTTGTAGTCCTAGCACCTGCGCGTCGGGGGGGCGCCTGTGGCCGCGCTCCCTCCCTCCCTCCTTGCCCGGGTCGCCGCGCAGGCCTCACTGCTCAGCCCCGAGTGTTCCGGCCCCCTGGGCGCGACCCCCGCGAGGCGACGCGAGGCCCCGGTGCGGGGCAGAGGCGCGGGCCCCGCCGTGGGGCGGCGGTGAGTGTGAGTGCGGGGTGGTGGCGGCGGCGGCGGCGGCGGCGGCGGGGGGGGCCGGGCCCGCGCGGCGCCTCGTGTTTTGTTTCCGTTTGTCCCGGCGCCGCGCGGCTCATTTCCGTTTCGAGTTCAAACGGCGGGGCTGGGGGCGCCTGGGGCCTGCGCCGCTGTCGCCGCCGCCGCGCTCCGCCCGCCGCGCCGCGCCGCGCCGCCCCATGGCCGCGGCCCCCCCGCCCGCTACCTGCTCCCGGGCCTGGGCACAGCTGCGTCCCGCCCGGGGGAGGGCAGCCGGCGGCGGCGGTGGCGACCGCGCCTCAGAGGGCGCGAAACGCTGGTGGTGCCCGCGGTGCTGCCGCGCTCGGGGACCGGGTGCCAGCTGGCCCGCCCGAGCCGGGGCTGAGCGAAGCAGCCACACGCACAGGGGGGCCGAAAGGAGGAAAGTGGAAGGAAGCGGAAGGCGCTTGGGGCTGCGCCTGTCTGCAGAGCTGTCAGCTAGAGGCGGTGGCTGGACCCGGCCCTTCAGTGCTCCTCGTTTGTAGCCCTAGAGAAGCCTGGAAGGGGTCTCCTGTTCTCCAGAGGCAGGAGCAGCCTTGGTCAAAGTAACCCTGCACACAGAATTCTCCCTGCACCTCTGGGGTAGGGAGTAGCCCTGAGCCACGGGGGGGAAAGAGCATAGATAATGAGGGCTGGAAGGGACCTCAGGAGGTCATCAGGCAGCTCCCTGCTCCAAGCAGGACCATCCCCAGCTAGATCATTCCGGCCCAGGTTTTGTCTAACCAAGAACCACCAATGGAGAGTCCATTATCTCTGAGTAACTCATTCTAGTGCTTCACCACTTCCCTAGTGAGAGAGTTTTTCCTAATATTCAACCTAAACTTCCCTTGCTGCAACTGGAGATGGTTGCTCCTTATCCTGTCATCTCCTTCTACTGAGACACTACTGCTTTGCTCCATGCTCACAGCCCTAGAAACATTAGGGGTATTCTCCAGATACTCATCCGGTCCTAACATCTGCATTCCCAATGCGCCTCCAGCACCTAGGATCTCCTTTGCCTTGGGGGCTGTGTAAACGCACACAAACGTGTCCCATTTTTTCTGTGGGAAGCCGAGAAGAGCTTCCACCCTGGTTCTGGAAGTCCCTCTTTAAAATGCAGTTAGTAATACAGACAGACTACCTGTTCACAGTAATGCATCAGTCGCCTCAACTTAAGGTGTGGAATACTCAGCAGCTGGCTGTTGATCACTTACTACCTGCCCTTTGCCATGTCTGTTTTGCTTTGGGGAAGTAGGGCTAAGCCTAAAAGTTAACTAATGAGCTGCTGCTGGTTGGAAAACTGGGGCTATGAAAAGTTCCCCAGGCCTGGGGCCCTGCTGAAGAACAGCCTGCTAAGCAGCCTTCTTTTGGGGGGCCCTGCTGAAATGTATTGGGTATTTCTGCTATCCACAACTGTGGAATAGCTTGTGGTCACAGTCTTGTGGAAGCTAAGTCAGTGGTGGGCATTTACAGGTCAAACAGAATCTGAACATGGAGCCAAGGAGCCAAAAGACTGTGGCATGTCTGCGATGAGCACAGGTCTAACGTACTTGCCAGAAGAAATGCTGTTTTCCAGGCAGGCTCTTGAATTCTGCAGGTTCTGCATGGACCCAAAATGAAGATACCTTTGTTGTTTCAGGGTGCTTTATAGATATGATACACATTTGCAGTGCTCCTGAGAATAAACAAAGCTGTGGAAATGATCTTGATATACTTAAAACTTCAGTTTTGGAAGCCCATAATTCACTGTGTTCTTTGAGTTGCTGCTACTCAAATGCACTCTACCCTTGAAGGATAATTTCAAATAGACTTGAGTAGTGTCTTCTGGGCCTTGAACGATGTACTTAAGAGGGAGTGGGAAAGAGGGATGAGAAGATGCCCGTTAGGTGGCAGTACAAAAATAATTTTAGTGTACATATGGATTATTAAAGTTAGGAAGCAGTAAGAATTACACATGAAAAATCCTGTGGCCATTAGGTGTTTCATGAATGAATGGTAAACCAATTCCCTTATAAGAAACCACAGTATTAAAGTGGGATAATAATGGAAATACAGTCAATGCAATTTATGTATTGATGTAAAGCTTAAAAGTGTATAGTTAATACTTTTTTCACATTCCTCTGAAAAGCAGCCCATGGCAAATATTAGACAAAAAACCTAAAATGTTTAAAAACAACAATCTAGAATATAAATGTTACCAGCCTATGATGGGTGAACATGACTGCTTCATACAGCATCCAACAAAGATGGAAACATTCAAATAAATACAATAGAAGTTGCCTCAGGTTGTTTAGTCTGTGCATAAGCATCTATTTACATTCCTGAATTTACTAAAACCATCCACCAACTTATTAATAAACAAGTATTAGTAGATACTGTATAGTTTCCACGTTACCCTCCCACTATTCTGATTGTGTAAGTTGGATCTCCAATGGAAACATTTTTTAAGTTACGTACTTTATTGCAAAAATTCATGTTGTTGGGAAACTAGTGTTCAAATATTAATTGTTTATATTTCATGAAATTTCTTCTACAATTTCTCTATTTCAGGTCTGTAGTTGAAGCGTTTTAGCCATGACTAAAAGAGATACAGAGGAGCTGATAGAAATAGAAATTGATGGAACTGAGAAACAGGAGTGCACAGAAGAAAGGTATGTGTTTTAAATTAGTGCTCAGTCTGAGTCGTAAGGCTTCAAGTAACTGCTGCTACTTGAAATCAGTTTGTCTTGTTGCTGTTTTCAGCAGGGAGGTGCAGTGCTTCAGACCTGGGCAAAGGAAGGTTAGGCAGCTGTCACTTGAACTTGTTTGTTAGTCTATGCAATAGGAAACCAAAATATAGCAGATGTAATAGTGTTAGCATGACCTGGAGTATCCTGTTTTTGGTATGTGTTACTGCAACTTCTAATCCCTCTTGCCACATTGCAAAAATGTCTTCTCCATTAGCACGTTCACTTTAGCTTGCTTAACCTTTTCCCTAACACCTTTTGCCCTGAGGTAAAACCTTTCCCACTGTGCAATAGGAAATGTATTTTGTTCAATTATAATTGTTTCTCTGCCATTTTGTTCCTAGTTCTATGCGTTTCATCTCTCCCATTCTTCACTTTGCTTTCGCTTTCTTGATAACCCTGTTTGTGTTTTTTGCAAGCTCTTAAATATCATCATAACCCTCTGTAACCAACATGGAAGCATCCAAGTCCAGCCCTCCCTCACTTCTCCGTCAATGCCAGTCATACCACCCAAAAACTTTTAAATAAAGCAGAAAGGCAAGATAACTGATCCATTTATATTAACATTTGAAACAGTATTGCTTGAAACAGCTGTTTGACTTCTTCAGCTCCTAATTAGTTCTCATTTTCCTGTTCAAATCTCTTTCTGTTTAATTGCCTCAGTCTTTACTTTCAAGCAAAAAGTAATCATGACTGACTTTTCAAGAGCTTACCTTATACATTAGTCTTTTTCCTTGGTGACGATCTTATTTCTGAGCAACGTGGTAGCCTCTCCTAAGTCTGAACTCCAAGTGTTTTATGTTTCTCAAAAACTGAGTAAACGCTTGTATTTTCCAATGTTCCCTCTGCTTGTAAGCAGAGAAGCCAGCTCCATAAATCTACAGGATGACCCCATGCTTGTGTCAGCCCATTTGAGCTATTGACAAAATTGAGGTCAGTTTTTCTGGGATGCCAATTGCTATATACTCTTTATATAGCAATTTTGGACCTTTTCAGTACACACATAGTTTTGTTTATTTTTAAGGTGAAAAGTTTCATCAATTAAAAAATGTAGACATTGTAAAAGTGATTTTTATGCCTGTTCCCTACCATAGGAGTTTAGGCTTCATTCATTGACTAAGGTTCCTAAGCAAGTTACTAATTTATTCTGCTGTTTCTGTTTTTCCTTTTTATATATAAAAATGGGGTTGATAGTCACATGTCTTCAGTTTTTGGAAGCTGCGGTCACAACCACAATACTTGCAAGTCCTGGAATACCCTGATTCTCATTAAGCCTTCATCAGGACTGATGTCTGCCTTGCAGGCAAGAATTGACTCCTTGAAAATTTAGAGGAGAAAATCAGTAAATGAAAAGTTGGGCAGCAGCTCACCTGCTTCGCTAGATTTGCGTAGAGGCTGTCAGCATCGTTCTTACCTTTTAGGTGAACTTTCAGCCTATTATCTCTCTAGCCTATTCATTCTTGCTGCTTTTACCTTTCTTCAGTTCACCTTCACTTGCCTGTCACCATTTGACTGTCATACTCTGCTATGTCCTTGTTCCCGCTTCATCCTGTTGCTCTCCCTGGTTTCCCCTGGAGGGATGTTAGGACTTGACAAAGTTCTCCCAACTGCTGTGGGGTCTTCTGGTTCCAGCATTCCAGCCCTTTCCCACAACAAGCAATTTTCCTCCTGCGTATGAACAGACGAGAGAAGGATTTTGGTTACAGGAACTATTTTTGATACTTTAACAGCAATATCACCAGGGATCCTGGTTTTCCTTGATTTAAAAAATCCCACATTTTCTGACTTAATATCCCCTCCCCCTCGCCAAAATTCACATTTTTCTATGATTAAAATGACACACACACACACACTTTGTTGTTGTCAGAGAAAATGAGGCTCCCTGAACATCACCACCACTATCAACACCCAGAATTAATTATTTTCTGCAGTTATGCCTGTCATGCTAAAAGGGCCTTCAAAGCCAAATTTGATCAAACAAGAATGCAAGCATTTGGATTGTCGTCAGCTTATTGTTGATTACAAATCGTATTAATGTATTATTTATGGAAATAGCCTGCATCTTACTTATAAAGCAACATGCAAAGCAAAATAAGCAAATAAAGCAAAATTAAAGCAGCATATAAAGCAAAATAAGAATCTTAATTCCAACACATGTAATGATGGCAGATTTTTGGTGTATTATAGCTGTGTAGACAAAAGCTATCTTCCAACATTCCTTCAAAATAGTTAAACAATTGACAGGTATGCAATTTTTTTGGTCATCTGCCTCCAGTTGGATTTGTCTTTAAGATCAGTCCATAGTACTTAGATATAAAAGCCTCCTTTTCAAAATTATTTTATTTTTAATGCTTTTATAATAAAAGATGATATTTTATGTTATAATTATATTGTGATAAAATATATGTACTTTACGTACAATATTATAAATCTGAGGGCCAGATGAGTGGTGCAGGGCCAGTTTATGGGCAGGTTTGGGCCCTGGGGCCCAGAACCACTCCTTTCCTGCTTTGTATACCAGGATTGGGTCTTGGGGGGCTGGCGCTTGCCCTCCCCACATCATACACTGGGTTTGTGGCCCAGCACCACCATCACCTCCTGCCCTGCATGTGATGGGATTGGGCCCTGGGGCATGTTGCTGCCCTTGCTCAGCCCTGTGTGCTGGGGTCAGGCACCCAATCCAGTGTGCAGGACCCAAGTCTCCCCATAGGTGTGGAAATTGGGCAATGAGGTACCAGTGCCACTGTTCCACCACCACCAAATTTCTAGACCCTTGGGGGAGCCCTGTGGGCTTGGTGACATAAAACCAAGGGCCAGATTTGGCCCATAGGCTGGGAATTGAGCATTCCTAATACAAAATGGTTGACACAGGAAGGCAAGACTTTAACAATTAACTATTTAACTTATTTGCTTTCAGTTCCTGAGTTTTGTAAGTAACATGAAAATGGAAAAAACCTTAACTGGGTTTTAGAATAAGGCTTTTTGGCCTTTTTTCCCTTTTAATATTTTTTTCAGTTTGTGTAAATATAAAAAGTAAAATAGGATAAAATAGATCAGCAGAGCTCTGTGTGGGGAACAGAAACTGCTTCTGTAGAGCTCTTGTTAGGTGGGCTTTGTCCTAAAAAATGGGTGTTTCCTAATGTTTCCTGGCTTCCTTGAACATCTCTAGTTCTTTTATCTGATGTTCTTAAAGCAAATTGTGCAAGCATTATCTTCAGTTAATGGGTGGGCAAGGAGGAAGGAGGAGAGTAAAGAAGAATATCTGCCAGTAAAATGTGTATCTGTCTTTGAGATCAGAATTCTGTTTCCACCTTTGCCACAAACCTCCTATATATGTTTAGTGAGATGCTTTAAAGTATTCTGCCCACCTCCTTCAGTGACCTTGTTTGGAAAGTTTGCTTTTCCGTGTTCTACCAGCTGCAGGATGCATAGTGACTTTGAGAAATGTTTATTTCTTCCATTATAACTTCTTGATTCTGTAACCTTGGGTTTTTCATGGGGAGGGTCAGAGGTAGTATTGGTTTCACTGACTGTTTTCAGAACTGTTTTTTAAAATGTACTGTTTTTAACCATTGACAGCAATATTTTGCACTTCATATTTTTGTTGTAATTGGTCAAAGGGATATGTATTATAAAAGTGGTAAAAACAAATTTTTTAAAACAGCTTTTTGTGTGATTTCCATACCATTTTATTCAGTTATCTAAGCACTGTTCATAAGATAAAGATAATTTTAAAAGCTGCTTAGTTACTGTCTTATTTTCTTCAAATATATCTGCTTCATTCTGAGGGAGAATATTTCTTGTCAGAGTATATATATGTAAATTACTCATTACTCAAACTTTTATCTTCCAAGATTGAAGAGAGATGCATTTCCTTGACCTCCTTAGTATATCTGGCCAAAATTTTAAGCAGCATCTAAACAAAGGCTTTTAACTTACAAGTCGATTGCAGTCTTAGCTGTGGAGGGTTTATATAATCCCCAAGGACCCATTCTAAGTTTGCGGTTTGATTGTAATAATTAGTAATTTAAATAAGGGAATGAACAGGAAGATGATAAAATCTGCAGAAGATGCAAATTATATAGGTTAGTCGGAACTAGAAGAGCGGTGAACATTAAAGGAACATAATGAGACGTGGAAGTTAGGCATCTTGTTAGTAGATGAGCAAATGCATTGCAGTGCACACTGGAAGGAATTCTTTAAACTGCTGTATCCCATTGCCAGTTGTATCACGAATAACTACTCAGGAAAGAGACTTGGGTGTCATTTATAAAAATATCTATTCAGTATACAGCCCTCCTCACCAAAGTACAAATCATAAGAGTTTAGAGAGAACTGGAATAAAATATAGCTTCATTTTCAGTCCTGTAAATCAGTTGTTCTCCTTTCCATAATGATGTTCTATTTCAGTAATTTTATTTCAAAAAAGAAATAGTGAGGATTTTTAGTTGAGTGCCCAAAATTGGAAGTCTTTTCTTGGCTGGCATGGATTAGACAGTTCTGAAAATATGAAGACTGATATTTTGGAGAAGATGTTAATGGAACTATGATAAATGTATACAGAATACCACATCATGCTGAGACAGGTGCATAGAAAACTCGTGGTTACTTTTGGTCCTGTTACACAGAGACATTTAATGAAATAGAGAAAGCATTCTGACTGCTTGTCTAATCCAGTACAGGTATTCTTACGTTAAGTAAAATTTTCTCTATTTGGTAACTGGACTGTTAAAGTGTTTCATGTAGGTATGTTTCTGTCCATTGCACTTAATTTATACAATACTTGTTTACTGAAAGAGCAATAGTGTTGCAGATACCTGAAGTGCAAAGGAGTAGAAATCCAGTTTATATTGATCATAACATAATTACATAATTGTCATCAGAAAAAAAGAAGAGTACTTCATTTTAAAGCATTGAGAGCAGCTTTTTTCCTACTCGTCTCAGCTTGTACATGTGACTTGTCTTGATCTTAAACTTAAAAAAAAAAGTTAATTAGGTATAGCTCTTAAACATTTTAAGAACAGATACTAAAACTATAAATGTACTCTTCCACCTGAAAAGTAGAATACTTATTACATACACACTACTTGCAAGTTACTTAGAGCTAATAGGTTTTTGATAACTTAATCTGTACTAAATAATTACCAGAAAGTAGTTTTAATATTTTTAGAAGATCCTATTCCTCCTGTTCATTCATTTTTTCTGCTCAGAATAGGCTAGGATTTCTTTAGAATGATTCTCAAATCTCTTGGAGTTGAATGTAACAGTATTCTTTGTCCAAGATGAGAGCGGCTTTCAGTACAATATAAACATTTCAGAAGTTATCATTGGGTTTTGTGTAAGTTAAATTCTTAATCCTTTTTTAACTACCGCTTTTATTAGTATTGAAACCAGAGCCGGCCTCAGTGGTGAACCTAGGGTGCTGTGGTCATGCAAACACGTGTGAGCAACCCATGCTCACAGCAACTCTCTTCCCCTGTCCTAGCCAATCCCCGCTTCTTGCAGGAAGAACAGTACCTAGCTGGCTCGCTGCCTCCATCTGCTGGGAGCAGCAGGGTACTTGCCTGGCGCACCATACTGCTCTGCTTGTCTGCCGAACTGTGCTGTGTGTCCCTGCCTCTGCCACAGCAGTGCTGCTGACTTGGGGGCAGGGGAAGGAGGAGGGGACACCAAAATAAGAGTTCCCCTAGAGCGCTGTTTTCTCTGAGGCCAGCTCTGATTGAAACCCATAGTTATTGCATTTTGAAAGCTCTTTATGTTCATTTAGCAATTCTTGTATTCTTTTGGTTTTTAAGCATTGTTGAGCAGACATACACGACAGCAGAATTTGTGAGCCAGGCTATTGACATCAATGAACCAATTGGAAATCTTAAGAAGTTGTTGGAACCAAGACTACAGTGTTCCTTGGATGCACATGAAATCTGCCTACAGGATATTCAGGTAAAGCAAAGAGGGGTTGAAAAACTGCATTTGAGAACTCTGCTTTGAGAACATTTCTGTATATTCAATCCCTCCCTTCTGCTCTGATGTTGGCTTGGAGTATAACATGTTTTATTTGGTACGTAGGTTCCAGTTAAGGGTCTAATCTTGCAAATGTCTGGCTCATCGTCAGCTTGATACTGTTTAATACATGTACTCTGATTACTAATTCACTGCAAATAAAACTGGATGACTTTCAGGGTTTCTGTGGGAATTTTCTGAATGATCGAGCTTAGAGGCAGGGGGTGGGGGGAAAGAGGCATGGTTCTGAAAATAAGTACACTACCTTTCATAATATACTTAAAATCAAATAGCTTGATTGTTTCCTACAATGCCAGTGTTTCTTTGAGATACTGTTTTCAGGCTTCCTGAATCCAGAAGCGAGAAAAGTACTTACAACAGTTTTGTTTTCTGGTATTTCTAGGCATACTTCTAAAAAATAATAATAATTTCATGACATGTTCCTGTGAAGCTGAAAGTATGATGCATAGTCATGGTTCACTGTGTAGGAAGAATGTATATTGGCATACCTATTTGGTTATTCTCTACCAAATTATTGCTGCATGTGTAAGTGGAGACACTAACACATGCTATATTGTACTGACTGAAGGATGGGGGTTCCTGGAGCTAAAAGAGGTTTCCTTCCAGTTACTCAGCAGAGGAAATAATGGACTTTGTTTAGGCTGATGTTTATCTTATGTAGTAGATGAGCGTGCGATCACTCTGATCCTTCTTTAGGTAGGCCTCTCTTTAAAATATTTTTGAGTTTGCAAAATAATTACAAGTATGTGGTTTTTCAGGAAAAAAAGTGGAGAAACCGAATAGCAGAATCTTACATGGGAAAATATGTAATCTTGCTAGCCTCAGTCCTTAAAATTGAATGTGGGTAGCTTAACAAAAGAACACTCACTGGATATATTTAGTTATATTTCTTATAAAGGTGTGTTACTTAATGACTTTAGCATAATTAAAAGATCAAATATATTTTGTAGAAAAAGCATCAAGCTAGTCAGGGCATGATTGGATATTAACATACAAATTAAAATTTGTATCTATCTGAAGTTGTATGTGATGTTATGATGGTGGGGTAGTAACTGTCAGAAGCTAAGCTTTATTTTTGTGTTAGTTGAGTTGTTCCATGGGAATAGTGCTGACATAGGGAGACCCTGAGAGAATAATTCCTGTTATAGAAAGTTAACTTTATATTGTTACTTCAGAACTCAGGGAAAATGTGAAATTTTGTTTACTAAAACTGCAAATTACTTTTCCTGCCCCTCCCCTTTTTTATATTCATTTAGATCTGATTTTTTTAACCTTGTTTTGTAACCATTTTTAAGACCACATTCATTATCCCATTTTTTCCCTTTATGGTGATCTGCAAGTGATGAATAGTTAGAACTGGTGAATATATTGCAAAATGGGTTTTAAAGGTTTACACGAAAATTTCTGTATGTTTAAAGTCACAACTAAGAAAGCTAAAAGATGCAACATTAACTGATAATGTTGCATTTGGAAGTAGCAAAATGAAAATGTTAGTAAACCTAGTAAAATTCTCTATTGTGAACAGTATTTTTGTTTTGCTAATTTAACTTTTCCAAGGCAGATGTACCTAAGGGCAGTCATGAAAGTCTATTGTATAAAAAGAACATTTCTACTCTTGCTTGGGCCCCTTTTAGGATTGTGATGAGAAATTGATGCCTCCTTCCCTTTTTAGTATCTTATTTGATACTGTGATGATGAAAGGAGGAGAAAGAGGAGGCACCCTATAGAGCCAAATAAATAATTTGGCACTCTTGTAGTAGAAATGCTTTTTTTGTAATGAATATTATCTTGATGTTCCTAGAATTGACTACATTTTACCAGCATGTAAAATGGAAGTAGGTGATGAGAAAAATAAATTTTCCTCTTGCTAGAGAGAGAAAGAAGCAGAAAAAGGTATTTTTATTGACATAAAAGGATTAGAATCCAGTGAAAACAGCTCTGAGCTTGTTCCATGTAACAATTACAAGTGACAAATGAGTGATTGGAGCTTTTAGCTCTGATCACTGGATCTTCTGGACATCAGGGCTAGATGCAGGTATTCAAAAAATCTCAGGCGCAATCAAATCTGATTTAGGCAGTTTTGTGTAAGTGACATAGTTTAGATCAGTATGAACAGACCACACATTTGCCTTTGGTGGTGGACAAATCTTAGACTGGGTTCTGCCACTTTTAAACCAGTCTGTGTGCCAAACTTCTTTTACAGATATAGACCGGCTTTGAGTGCCAAACCACTTTTCTGGTACAGATATAGACTGGTTTCCAATCACTTATATCAATAAGAATGTAATGTCTGTATCTAGCCCAGGTAGTTAGACTCTGATAAAAATATCCCTTCCTCCATCTGTCACCCCTCTTGTGTTCCATGTGGTGGCTAGAAGGTGGTAGGTTGCTTTGAACTCTGTTGCATTAGAAAAAAACAGTTCTATCATACATTTTTTGATATATGGTTATGATACATGCTTTGTTACAGAAAGGTTAATCTATATAAGAGAAGAGTGTTGTAATGTAACAAAGGGTGTTGGTCCTTGTCAGATTTGCATTTAGAGATTAATCAAAATTGGTGTGGCAAGATATAAGATTTCCAGGGTTGTATAGCTAAGGAGGCAAAGGTTGTCTAGGCAACTGTCTTTGGTCATTGTCCTGGGGTGAACCGTTAAGTAGCTTTGCTAAAGAAATATTGTAAACTTTAAAAAGAAATCACTTTTGTGTGAAAATATTAAATGTATTGTTGCAGTTACCAGTTTGGATCAGAAAGAGGTATTTTACTTTATTTCCTTGCTTCCTACTATTTGATAATACATTATTTTTCTGTAGTTTGACTATCTCATCTGTGTGCTGAGGTTTATCAAGAACATTAGGGAGGGAAAACATACTCCAGAACAAAGGCACTAAAAATTGAGAAACATCCAAGTGCAAAGGTATGATTCCTGGAACCTATTGTGGTCTCATTGGACCCCAGGTTGAAAGAGTCACTTTAAGCATTATTCTTCTACATTGAAGCTCTTTTAAATAGTTGAAGTAACATTTTCAGGGGTGAGTATAGAGGAATAATTTGTCTAAATGGTTGTAAAGAAACCTGTTTATTTATCTAGCTAAAGAGTGCGTTATTCATGCAATCTTAATTTTTAAAAAGTTGATTTCTTTAGTTGTATTGTGTGAAAGCCTGGCAAATTTGAAGGTATAGCACTTAACGTACAAGAAAACTTTCTGAATGTTTTGTGATGCTAATCATTTTTTTTTTTTAAATCTCCTCATTAAGCTGGACCCAGATCGCAGTCTCTTTGATCAAGGAGTGAAAACAGATGGAACAGTGCAGCTTAGTGTACAAGTAATATCCAGGCAAGGTAAACAATTAAATGTTTTATTTGCTGTAGTCTAGAATAAGCTTTATCGTAAATACCTTCATGCAAAAATGCTGTTTTTGAATTGTAATATTTAAAATGTAACTGTATGATTCATGCTGCTACAGGATGAATATTGCATTGTACCATGGGTTTATTTGATTGTAATTAAAATGTATCGTGGCCTGAAGCTACCTCAGCCCAAAATGTGTTACTCTCCTCTAGTGAGGGAACCAATGGGATGGTAATGGAACTCCTCAGTACCCTGCATGTGAGGACTTTCAGTGGCGATAAGCAGTAGCTCACTGGACAAAATACCTGGGAACATGAAAGATAATTGCCACCAGCTAGTTTAGGCTATCTCAGTAAAACACATGTCCTGGACTACCTTACAAATACTTAAATTATGGGGGGTACTGGCACAAGTAAATACGCACAAAAATTCTGAAGCAAAAAGGTTACGGTCATCATCTGTTTGCTAGCTCTTGGGATACCATATTGAAATAAGCCGTTGTGACAGATGACAAGGATCTGCAATCTGATTTATGTACTCCTTTTTTGTGACATCAGTCAAGAAGTTCCCCTGTTAACTCTCTATTTGCCACATCCCTAGCAACTGTCATCTCCAGTCACATTTACAGTGCATATATTTTTGAATGGCTTCAGCTATTGAAGGGGAATCTGAATACTGGCTTTTGGGACAAGTATGGAAAAATATTAGTTTTTGATTATGCTTGTCCATATAAGTAGTTCCTGTTAGAAAAGGGTCTCTACCATCCATCTCCACAAATGAAGTCTAGCAAAATCTGGGAGTTGCCCAACTGTAGTAGCTTTGCAGCCCATGTGTAGTTTAAATTGATGCTATATTATCCTTTGTAAAAAAGGATGTTTCGACAAGGTTCTTGTTTTAGAGGTAATGTTGTGAGTCAAGTTTCTAAGAGTTAGAGTTGTAAGATTTTATGCATGCAGAGGTAGGTTACTTTCTGGACATAAAGTACTGTAGTAGGATCCCTCCGTAGTGGGACTTACAAATGATGCAGACGCATGTCTGAAGGAATTGGGAAAATATCTGTTAATTCAGGAGGGACCTACATAGAAAGTAAACAAATTACATAGATTTTTATTTTAGAATACTTAAAAGTTAACGTACTGTAAGGGTATTGGTAGCTTGGAGAAGGATTGAATACTTGTTTAGGGTAATAGGACTGGTAGGCCTCCTGGGCTATCAAATCCAGTTGGTTGCAATTAGAGGTAAGTGTTAACTAGGACAGCTCTGGAGCCTTCAAAGTCACCACTGCAGACACTTTCCCACAACTATAAAGAACTGTATTCAAAACACCTGTAAATATTAGAGCTGTGCAAAGCTTTGGGTGCTGATTCGATTCAAAGGAGATTTGGCCAGATTTGGTGGCTAGATCTCCAAATCCAAATCAAATCAATGGACCAGTAAAAAGATTCA
This sequence comes from Crocodylus siamensis, assembly GCF_052110815.1. Taxonomy (NCBI): domain Eukaryota; kingdom Metazoa; phylum Chordata; order Crocodylia; family Crocodylidae; genus Crocodylus; species Crocodylus siamensis. Next base: position 252,815,046 of record NC_143395.1, read on the forward strand.
AATTGATTTGAAGCTCTCCAAATCTTTGGAAGAGATTCAGAGAGCTTCAATGATTTGGACAGTCTGTGCTGGCTGCAGCAGAGAGCTAGAGCTGGACTTGGAGCTGGTAAGTGAGGGTTGGGGTTACGGACCATGGGAGACCCCTGCGAGGCCCCATCCCCTGCCTGCTCCCCAGCCCTCTCAAGTGCCCCCCAACCACTCTCCCAACCTCCTCAGCCTGCCCCACCTGCCCCAGCTCCCAGTGCTTTAAAAAAAAGCCCTGACTCACTGGGGGGTGGGGGGGTGCCAGGAACTGGGGCAGGTGGGGCAGCCATTGCCAGGCTGGAGGAGTTGGCGGGGGATGGGCCTGGGTGATTTGGAGATTCGGCTGCTGCCTCAATTAGAATCAATTTGGGACAGTGATTTGAATCAACAAATCAAATCACTGTCCCCCAAATCGGCCAAATCCGGATCCAAAGCAAATACTAGCTGTTTCTCACAGGCCTAGTATGAATGTGACACAAAAGCAGAAACCAAGGATGCTGTCAACACCCTGGCACTACAAGATTTTGTAGCTTGTAAATATATGTTAAGAAGATCCCAGGAAAAAGACCATGCACTGTGGTAGAGAGAAGGACAAAAACGTCATCAGGCATCAAGGACAACAAAAAGTCCTTTTTCAGATATGTGGGGAGCCGGAGGAAAAGCAAGGGCAATGTTGGACCCCTGCTAAACCAGATGGGGCAACTGACAACTGACGCCCAGGAAAAAGCCAGCCTATTCAATAGGTACTTTGCGTCAGTCTTTCATCAGTCACACGGGATGCCCATGCCTGCTATGGGACAGGGAAATCTGGGTGAGGGGGATCCCCTACCCTCCATCAATGCTGACCTCATGAAGGAACACCTTGAAAAGCTGGATACCTTCAAGTCAGCCGGCCCTGACAATCTGCACCCCAGGGTACTCAAGGAGCTGGCGAGCATCATAGCCCATCCCCTGGCACGGATCTTTGAAAACTCCTGGCGCTCTGGTGTAGTGCCTGAAGACTGGAAGAAGGCCAATGTGGTGCCGATCTTCAAGAAAGGGAGGAGAGTGGATCCGGCTAACTACAGGCCCATTAGCCTCACTTCTATCCTGGGGAAGATCTTAGAAAAGTTTATTAAGGAGGCCATCCTTGATGGACTGGCCCAGGCTAACATTCTAAGGGACAGCCAGCATGGGTTTGTTGCGGGTAGGTCTTGTTTGACCAATCTCATTTCCTTCTATGACCAGGTGACCTATCACCTGGACAAGGGAGAAGAGATTAATGTCATATATCTTGACTTCAAAAAAGCTTTTGATCTGGTATCCTATGATCACCTCTTGGCCAAACTGGCCAGTTGTGGCCTTGGCTCCACCATGATCCACTGGCTGGGAAATTGGCTTCGTGGTCGGACCCAGAGGGTTGTGATTGATGCCAGTCACTCATCGTGTTGCCCTGTGACCAGTGGGGTCCCTCAAGGCTCTGTCCTGGGACCCATCCTGTTCAACATCTTCATTAACGATGTGGACATTGGAGTCAGGAGTGGACTGGCCAAGTTTGCCGATGACACCAAACTTTGGGGCAAAGCATCCACGCCAGAAGATAGGCGGGTGATCCAGGCTGACCTGGACAAGCTCAGCAAATGGGCAGCTGAGAACCTGATGGTGTTTAACACCGAAAAATGCAAGGTTCTCCACCTTGGGAGGAAAAACCTGCAGCACCCTTGTAGGCTCGGCAGTGCTACGTTGGTTAGCACTACAGAAGAAAAAGACTTGGGGGTCATCATTGACCACAAGATGAACATGAGCCTGCAATGCAATGCTGCGGCTAGTAAAGCGACCAAAATGCTGGCATGCATCCATAGATGCTTCTCAAGCAAATCCCAGGACGTCATTCTCCCCTTGTACTCGGCCTTGGTGAGGCCGCAGCTGGAGTACTGCATCCAGTTTTGGGCTCCACAATTCAAAAAGGATGTGGAGAAGTTTGAGAAAGTCCAGAGGAGAGCCACGTGCATGATCAGAGGTCAGGAAAACAGATCTTACGATGACAGGCTGAGAGCCATGGGACTCTTTAGCCTGGAAAAGCGCAGGCTCAGGGGTGATCTGATGGCCACCTATAAGTTTTTCAGGGGTGACCACCAGGATCTGGGGGAACATCTGTTCACCAGAGCGCCCCGAGGGATGACGAGGTCGAACGGTCACAAACTCCTGCAAGACCGTTTCAGGCTGGACATAAGGAAGAATTTCTTTACTGTCCGAGCCCCCAAGGTCTGGAACAGTCTGCCAGGGGAGGTGGTTCAAGCACCTACATTGAACACCTTCAAGAGTAAATTGGATGCTTATCTTGCTGGGATCCTATGACCCCAGCTGACTTCCTGCCCTTTGGGCAGGGGGCTGGACTCGATGATCTCCCGAGGTCCCTTCCAGCCCTAATGTCTATGAAATCTATGAAAGTCATGGTTTCTGCCAATTTGACCTGTGGGAAAATTCTTTTTAGACCCCAGATTTGGCTACTGATATGACTCTGAGCAGAAGTGCAAGACTTTTAAGCCTGGGCTTTCTAAGTCTCTGAGTTTTCTAAGTATTGGTATAAGTATTAAGGCACTCAGTCAAAACCCCAAGTATTAGCAGAAGGCAGCATTCCCCAATGAAGAAGGTAGGAAAAAACCCTCAGAAGCCAGTAGCATTCATGAAAAGGGGGAAAATTTCTTCCTAGCCACACTTGGTTAATAGAAAAAGAATTTAGGCTTCGGATTATCAAATACCTTCCACTATACAAGAGCTACCTTCAGCTCAGAGACTGCAGACACCAGATTGCATATCACATATGCTGATGGGTGTCCCAGAACTTCCTATTCTGGCATTACCATCCCTTTCATAAACTTATCCAAATTCATCTCTAAGAGGCAGGTTCTTCATTCTACCACTTTGCTGGGGAGACCATTCCAAAACTCCACTTCTCTGACAGCAGTCTTGTAATTTCCAGTCTAAATTTATCCATAGCCAGTTTATAGCCATTTGATCTTAAGCTAGCAATGGCCTTTTTAGCCAAAAAAGCTTCTCTTTTTCCCTTCCTTAATATTTCCCCCACAAATTTGCTGGTAGAGAGTCCTCCTTAGTCTCTGTTGCTAAACTAAGCAAGCTGCTATAATTTTATACATAAGAAAATGTCTCAGTTCCCTTGACCATCTTAGTGACCTTCTTTGAACTCATAAAAACATTTTAAGTTTATTGTCTTTGAACACTGGTACCCAGAGCTGCACATAGAATTTTAAATGGAGTCTTAAAAAGTGCCACATACAGTGGTATTAGAGACTATATTGGCAGCATTCCATATGGCATGCCAGTCATACAAATAATTTCCCTACACATGCGTCCTCTGTTATACACCCTAAAATTGCATTAGTCTTTTTCATAGTTTCATTGCATTGGTTCATGTTCATCCTACAATCAACCAATACACCCAGGTTCCACTTCTGTTCCTCAGACATCTCCAGCCTGTGCATCTCCATCTTTCATAGATTTCATAGACATCAGGGCTGGAAGGGACCTTGGGAGATCATCAAGTCCAGCCCCCTGCCCAAAGGGCAGGAAGTCAGCTGGGGTCATAGGATCCCAGCAAGATAAGCATCCAATTTACTCTTGAAGGTATTCAATGTAGGTGCTTGAACCACCTCCGCTGCCAGACTGTTCCAGACCTTGGGGGCTTGGACAGTAAAGAAATTCTTCCTTATGTCCAGCCTGAAGCAGTCTTGCAGGAGTTTGTGACCATTCGACCTAGTCATTCCTTGGGGCGCTCTGGTGAACAAAAGTTCCATCAGATCACCCCTGAGCCTACGCTTTTCCAGGCTAAAGAGTCCCATGTCTCTTAGCCTATCATCATAAGATCTGTTTTCCTGACCTCTGATCATGCGCATGGCTCTCCTCTGGACTCTCTCAAGCTTCTCCACATCCTTTTTGAATTGTGGAGCCCAAAACTGGACGCACTACTCAAGCTGCGGCCTCACCAAGGCCGAGTACAAGGGGAGAATGACGTCCCGGGATTTGCTCGAGAAGCATCTATGGATGCACGCCAGCATTTTGGTCGCTTTACTAGCCGCAGCATCGCATTGCAGGCTCATGTTCATCTTGTGGTCAATGAAGTCTTTCTATAGCTGAAGTCTTTGTTACTTGTCTTTAGATGCATGCCTTTACACTTCATAGTGCTAAACTTTATGCATTTCTTTTGCTCCATCCCACAAGACTATCTAAATCTTTCTGTATAATAATCTGGTCCTCCTTTGCATATGCAGAACACTTATTTTTCTCCCAAGTTAATGTAATTACAAATTTAATGGAGACACTTCTCTTAGCAACCAAAGTTACTGATCATGGTAATCGGGGTCCAAGCCTGACTTTTGAGGATCACTGCTGGTAACAGCTCTCCACTCATGTAACCCCTTTTCAACGTAATCCACCATAGATTCCCTTTGAGGAACTTTTTATTCATCTCGTGAATGTAGCATTGATCCCTTCCTTACTAGTTAGACCAATAATTTCCCACAGGGCATGGTATTATTAGATCTAGAAGACTTAGGTTCACTGCATTATCTTTATCTAAGAAATCAGTGGACATAGGTTGATAATAAATTACTCTGATGTGATTATCCTCTGATTAACCCAGGTTGCGTGTTGTTCCATTTTCTATTGCCTTTTCTGTCTTAAACTGTTTTTTACTTCCATGTGTTCTAAGACCTTAGCAACTGTTTTAGTCGAATTAACAGGCTTGTAATTGTCTGAATCACACTTTCTGCCTTTTTAAGAAATAGGTACTGCATTTCCTGTGTTCCAGTCATAGCCACTCTTTGAAAATCCAAGCTAGTGGAATTGGTATTTTGTTTGCTAATTCCTTCGGTATTCTAGAATGGAGATTACTGGGGCCTCCCTGTTTTGTGACGGCAAAAGCTAACATTTATTCTGTATTCATATCCTCAATGCCACGTGGTAGGCCATCAGTATCCCTTGTTACCTCTTCATCCTCATAAAAACTAAAGCAAAGTATTTGTTAGTTCTTCAGCCATACCAAAGGTTGATCTCTGCTCCACCATCAGCAAATATTGGCCCCGCATTTTCTCCCTATATTTTTTCTTTATTTGTATGACAAAATAAGTTTTTGATTATTTGTTTTCATATCCTTTGCAGAATCAGCTTCAGCTAAGCTTTTCGTTATTTGTTGTTCAACATTCTTTGACCACAGACAGACAGATGTTCTTCCGTATTGATCAGTTCCATTTTTTCATTGTTTGTAGATGCTGTGCTTATTCTTAATGGCATGTTTAGATTCCTGTTCATCAATGCAAGTCTAGCCCTTCCTTATCAACTGTACCCCAAGCATGGAGAAACAAGTTGATAGTATTTGTACTTTTGCTGTATGGTAATTTTATGTCACTCCACATCCAAGTGTCTTAATTTCTGGATCCACTTAGCCTCCCTAATTGCCTTTGTTTCTTAAAATCCAAGACTCTTCTTAGACCAGGGCTGCCCAACTTCTGGGTAGTCAGGGGCTACATGCTGTGATTGCTTCTTGGCTGCTTTTCTGCATGAGTCACAGACCTCCCCAGGTCCTACAGACTGCACTGGCCTTCCCTGGAGGCAAAGGCAGAGCAGAAACTGGAAGCTGGAAGAAGGAGTGGGAGCCTGGAGATCGCAGCAGCAGCAGGAGCAGACATGGTGACCAGGCAGGAGTCTGCAAGCCATGAGTTAAGTTTAGGGGCTGTATGCAGCCTACAGGTTGCCAATTGGACAGCCTTATCATAGACCAATTCTTATTTCAGTTCATGATCACTTGATCCAAGATTATTCTCTATAGCAAGTTTTTCTGAAAGATCCTCTGTTATGGCCAAAACCAAATCTAAGGCCATGGACAGACATGATGCTTGTAATGCTACAAGTTCCAGAGCACTTGGAAGGCCTACGGTCTTGTAGCAATATAAGTGCACATAGACATGCACAGCCTCCCAGCTGGAGTGCTGCAAAGTCATGTGAAGATATTCATTGAAGTGCTCTCCAGCCATGGGGACAAGTATGGGGCTTGCTCAGTCTTGCGGCTTTCTTTTCCCATCAGTGTATACCCCACTACTGCAATGCCGGTAGGTTGTCAGTAATCAAGTGGCAGTGCTTCTGAACTCTCCCAGGCTTGCTCTCAGTGACTGCTTCATTTTTTCTCCCTTCTATTGGAGGCGTGGAAGCAGAGCACTGTGGGATGTTGGAGAACCGAAAGATCCTCCTGACTTGTTGCGATGGACTGTACAGATCTTACATGTAGTGCTACAAAACATAACACTACAGAGAAGTTGCAGTTTTATCCAGAAGCGTTTCCGTAGCACTTCCACCATTTTTTTAGTGTTACAGGAGGTGTGCATGTCTGTGTGCTCAGCTTTTGTAGTATTTTATCGCATTTATCGCATTACAAATGCAGTTTCTGTCCATAGTCTCAAGTAGCTTTTCTTTCATTGGCACAGTCACCGTTAGATAAAGAACTCTATTAGCCAACTCATCCAGAAAGATCTGTGTTCTACTGTAACACATAGTGTCAGTTACCCAATCTGTATTGGGGTAATTGAAGTCTTCCATAATCAGACAATTTCCACTAAAATTTTTCTAAAATGTTGTGATCACCGTCCATTTCCAAGTCTTTACAATATCTGTTTAAAGAGGGAATTTGTGTATGTGGAGTGAGATGCGGAAATTAAATAACTCTCTTCTCATATTGCTTCTTTTTGACTTACTGAGGTTCATTTTAGATTGTAATTCATGCATTTTACAAAATTAAGCTAGCAATAAATTTCCAGTCTGTGGTGCTAATCTTTGTGATAGATTGGACTCTACTGTTTCTTAAGAGGCAATCTGTTATGCCAGTTCAACTGTTATATTAAATTTTGATAAGCCATCTGTAAATATAAATGAAGCAATGCCAGCTGCTAAATAATCCAAAGTAGTTCTTCTGTAGTGGTTCATAAAGAAGTATCTTGTTTCATGTCAGAGCAGATTAGTTAATAATGCAGATGCCAACATACTGCATTTCATAGTTGGGGTTTCCAGGTATTGGTTTATATTTGTAGTTAATTTTGGTGATTGTTGTTGTTTTAATTCACTCAACTCTTTCCTTTTACTGTGAAGCACATTGTTGTTCTCTCCTTCTATTCTTACTTGTCTCCTTTTGGCTGTTTTGGATATTTTGCTGAGGTGGGTATACTGAGGTTAAAGGAATATGGGGCACTGTTATTTACACACATTTACTTCTTTATATACCAGCAATTTTGAGTGTGGTCAGGGTCCATATTTTAGCTCTGTAGAAGGAGTCTGAGGAACTGAGTTACTTGATGTGAAAAATTCAGAAACTTAATTTTCAGAGGTCTTCGAAATTAGAGACCATCAAAGATTTCTTCACCTTATTCTGCCATGTTATTCTGCCAGATTTGATCCAGAGATTTGCCCTGCTTCATCGTCCATTATCAGTGTGTTTAGAGAGAGAGAGTCAGGGTAACTTAAGTTCTGGCTGCATACACATAGCCTATAAAATAACTTTTCCTGTTGAACTCCAGTTTTTTTAACGTCTGTTATGACATGACTTGGTATCAGGTGACTGTTTACATCCATGAAGTGTAAACACTAATATTACAGAACGTGGGTGTTTAATTCTAGTTCAAACCAGTGATCCGTTTATTTCAATATTCTATTTCGGCTAGTATGCCGCCTCGGGTGATGAAAGTGCAAGACCTCTATAACGGAATGACTGCCATTAGGGCCAAAAAGTTAGTGATTAGTTTATTTCCAGTAGTCTGTCATATAAATAGTTTTATACTCTTTTATATAACTTTGGATGGTGAAAAAAGTAATATATGTGTAAGTGGTGATACTAAATACTTTCCATTTTTAAGATTTGTTTCCAGCTACTAGCAACTTTGTCAGGTTTTAAACAATTCGGACAGAAATTTTCCCTGCTGGCTATCTGCCTTTAAGTGAAATCTAAACTGGGCAGTTTTAACCAACAGTGTAGCTGTTTCACAAGAGGAAGTTAGACAAATGATTTTCCCATTTTATAGACATGTCTTGAATTTTTTACCAGGAGCAACAGTCTCAAATCTTTTGAAGCAGTCTTGAAATATGGTCAGACTAGTAGCAAAGATGGGCCTCTTGATGTCCATCTAAATTTGACTAAATTATAAGCTTCTGAAAAAATAACATTTTCTCCATTTGTGAAGGCTTGTTACTACTCCTAGTGCTCATGGAGCCTCAAAGTAGAGAAGGAAGCCATCTACTTGCAATACTGAATGATGGAAAGGGATGGAAGTAGGAGATTTGGTTGGTGTTGATGAAAGCGACGAAGTTGGGATCCAAACCTGGGAAGAACAACTGACAGAGAGAAGTGAGGCTGGGCCAATGGACTGATGTGACTATAGTCTTGAACAGTCATTCATTTCTAGCAGTGGAAAGTTCTGAGAAACTTTCTCCACTAGATTTGTTTCCTAGAGAAGGAGCAGTACAGGTGTTCAGCTTGCAACTGTCACCTGCCCACACCTTCCCCAGACCAGGATGATCCCAATCTGGTAAAAGTGTGGAGAACAGCAGCTGCTCCACAACTTGCCCTGTGGGGAGTTGAACACCACTGCAAAACTCCTCACCCATTCCCTTGACTGAGGAACCCCAGTCTAGAGAATGGGCTGGGAGCTGCGACAGTTGCTTCTGGAGAGCCTCTCCAGGCCTGGTTTTTGGCCCTGCTTCTGCCACCCAGCTGGACCCAGCACGGCGGGACCTGACAACGGAGCCTGAGGGTTGCTGGAGAGCAGAAGAGTTTTCATGCCTGCTGCAGTCAGCTCTTGGGAGCAGCCAGGTGGAGCACTTTGGGGAAGAGGTGGAAAGTAGCAGCTGCTGTTTCCCTTCCCTCCTGGACAGGTCTGGGAGGGAAGGAAAGCAGTGGGGAAAAGCTAGCATGTTTCAAAACCAGGCTGTTGGGCTTCTTACCTTTATTAACACAATGATAAAGCTATTCAAGATTGTGTTCACCCTAAAGCAGCCAAGCAGATGACTAGGGCACAGCAGATGGGATGGGCCGTACCTCCCTGGTCTGTACTGGGACCTCCCAGCTGGGGCCACACAAGCCTTGTGAGCCACAACACACCCTTTCAACCCCAGATTGTCCTGCATCTCTCCTCCCCTGTTCACTTGCAGCCTTGCCCCCAGCTTTGATGTGACTGCATATCCCACCTGTGTTGTGCATGCCGTAGGTTGGCCACCCCATTCTAAACAAAAGGTACACACGTAATCAAAAATCACATATCTTAATGCTCAGTTTTATTAACAGAAAGTTAATTTTAAGGAGGTCACTGCTTATTAAATCTACAGGATTTGTAGCAAGAGGTAACAAATTTAAAACAAACAAAAGGAGAGCATTGTTTTTTAACTTGGCATGTAATTAACTTGTGGAACTCATTGGTACAAAATGTTGTACAGGCTGATAATTTACCCAGGTTTGAAGAAGTGGGACAAATTTATTCAGGACAGGTTCATCAGTAGGTATTAAACATGATAGTTAAGGGAGTAGCCTACCAATTAGGACTTCCTAGTCCTCTAAATACTGGATGCTGTAAGGGGCAAAGAGTAGGCAACAGTCAGTCTGGATAGGCCCTGAATGTATTCTCTTCTCTTTAGCATCTACTCTGTCACTGAGAGGTACAGGAATGATATCAGGATGGACTGAACTAGATGGACCTGTGATTTAAGCCAGGATGGCACTTCTTATGCTTTTGTGTTCTTAACATTAACATAAAAATGTTTTCCTGTCATTATATGTTTTTGTAGTTCTTCCATCAGGATATGGCTTAGATGCTAACTTTCTCTGCCAGATCACGATTCCCTCTTTCAAATTCATGATGGACTCTTTCAGTCCACATATGTCCCTTGGGTCCTCAATAATTAATCAGTAGTAGTCAGGTGCTTAATGGGGGCGGAGTAACAGTAGACTCTTACCAACTTTTTGTACTTTTTTTGTCCGCAGATCCACTTTTCCTCTTGTTTACAATTTAATAAATACATTGGAAATCGTATGAATGACCAGACCTGCACCAATCTGACAGATTTATTATTTATTGCATGTATAGACCACCTTTCCAACAAAGGCTTATGACAGCTTGCAATAAGAGAATAGAGTAACTTATAAAAGAAGAGAATGACTATAAGAACAAAACAACTTGAAAGCAACTAGAGATTGTTCCCTTAACAAATAGAATTGAAATAAGATGAAAAATTGAGGCATAGATATAAATGGCTGAAGCTTTGTGTAAGACCAGTTTTTACAATGTAAAGAAAGGATTCTTTAGTGATATTCACCTGTACAAAAATATAGTATGGGAAATAATTTATGGAACATAATCAAGTGGAAATCAGCAGATTTAAAAATTGTCAGAAATAAAACTGCAAAATTGAGTAATTTCTTAAACATTAAAGTTGGAGGAAAAAATTTGATTTCAAGAACCTACAGTGTTTTGTATGTAATGTGTGTAAGGAAACATGTTTGCCTATACACATTGGAGTGTTGTCCTCTGTTTTCTTACAAAATGGATGAAGGGAATGATGTGGGAGTAAACACAAACATCCATTGAATTTATTTTAATCTTACATTGCAGAAAGGTAGGTGGCAGGCTGTTACTTCAGAACATAGCTACTCACAGTCTGAATCCATTTACAGTGGATTAAGCAATATATTCCCAGTTCTTTTGGCATATAGTTACTTGACAGACTGAATTGTTTCGTGTAGCAAGTGAGCAGTTCCATAGGAGAAAATGTAAATGTACTTGTATGCTTTACTCATTCTTTGAGGATCAAAAGGATGGCCTTATATCCCTGCTGCCTTTTCTAATCTGTCCTGGAACTTAAAACTAAACTGTTAAAACTGTTAAAAACTATGCTAGTTTTGTTGAACATCTTCTGGTTTGTATAAAGTCTTTACTTGCTTTCTTTACTTGCTTTTAATGATATTCTTGACTATTTACTTCATTAGACCCTTTTAAATTTTGGTATTGCATTCATTTTAGTCTCCTTCACTTCCTATTTCTGAACACTTTATTTTTTGATCATCTCCCCTTCGGTGGCCATGGAAGTGCCTTGGTAGAAATGCAATCAAAAGACTACATTCTGCTGTTCCATCAGCATAAAATAAAAGTCACTCCGCTGACTTCATAGTTAGGTACTTTCAAGCAGAATTTGGCTCCAAAATATCTGCTTTTCTATAGCACTTTTTATTGAGAGATTGCAGCCTTCATGTAATAATATAAAAAGGAAACTCAGTGTCTGTGTTTTAATATGTTCCATTTCACAACTTAAAATGATTTAAGATCTGTTTAAATTGATTTATATAAAGGGGAGCAGGAAAGATTTTTTTTAAACAGGGAATTTTGAAAAGTGTTTAATTGGGTATGTAGGTATTCAAGCAATTTGTCACTAATTTTGGCAAAGAAGATTGTATTTTTATGATGGAATTATTTATAGTACTTCAGAAAAATGTTGCATCGACAGCCCATGTAACTGGTAAATGGTGGGCGATATACACCTTAACTTGTAAGCCTGCAAGTGAGAGCAGCACCTGAAATGTGGCAAATGATCAAAATGTTGAACAATACCTAGGGGAGGCTGCCCATTTCATCATGATTGTCTGATTGTAGTATTCATTAAGAATAGAACTGCTAGGATTATCTTTCTGGGTTGTTAAGAGATCACCTCCTTCCAGTGGTGTCCTTTTCTCTACTTCAGGCATAAGTTTCTTCTTACTTTACAACAGCTTCATCAGCTACTTGTGCCATACCTTCAGTTACTTCTAAATCGAATCCTTTCTGAAAAAGTGTTGCTGAAATAATGTCTTACTACACAGACTTGCACATTCAGTCAACATTTGATCTTCTACATAGAAGAAACTTTACATAAAGCAACCAAAATTTTCCTTGAATTAAGAAGCCTAGAATTGCACTTGTAATTGATATTTTTCTCTTTGACTACTTTAAATCTAAAACTTTTAGTGATAACTATTAATAATAAACGACCATAGTGAAACAGTAAACAGTTACCTGCTAGTTTTGTTGTCTGACTTACCAGTTGTTAATAGGTGTTGCTTTTTGCCCCCTTGTGTCTTGATGAGTTTGTGCAGAGGCTGTTAAGATGAATAAAATTGTACGTACCCTGTCCAAATACTGTTTCCTGAGGCAGCTGTTCCTATTAAAGTCAAGGGAAGTTCTGCCTAAGCAAGGAGATCAAGATTAAATGTGATCAAAGTTTATATTTAATAGCTCTCTTTTACATTTTTTCTCCATAAACAAACAAGTTGGCTAGCAAATATCAATTCATATGACAGTAACACCTAATGATAAGTACAGACCAAATCTCACGCTAGGTATTATGCAAACTTAAGATAGTACCAAAAAAATGTACCTGGGGATTTATCTGTACTCCATAGAATAAGCTCCATGGAGTTGCAGGGAGACCTATAAAATAACAGAGAAGTTATATGGATAACATAGTAAGGAATCACTGGAGATCGGGTGGAGACAGGAATGGGACAGTGGAGTGGAATGGGGGATTGGGATGGAGTCATGAATAAGTCTGCAGGTCTGTTTTAATAAATGTAAATGGGGAAGCTGACATTTAGTGTTACTACAGTAGAAGGGGTGATGTAACAAGACTACTAATAATATATGTAGCACTTGAGGGTGGTTTACAAACAAGACTCCTAACACTTGCAGAATAAGTAGATGTATGTTATCCTTTGGTCTTGAGAGGAGTTGAGTGACCCAAAGTCACAAACAAATAGCTAGTAAAGCTGGGTTTAGAGTCTGGGCATTCTGGTTTCTAGCTTTCTGCTCTACTAGACAACTTAACAGCTTATGCAATTTTTAGAAGGGCAGTATTGAAAGCATGCATATCAGTTTCAAAAGCATGTTCAGTCTTCAAAAGTAGCCATTTTTAAAGTAATACCTGATGTTTGACCTACTGTGTTTCTTCCATGGGAGAAAGTGCACTATTCTGTTACATGTCCATACAAAGTTCCCAGTCATTTACATGTTTGGAGTTAGCTGTCACGTTCTTCCTAACAGTTAAAGAGGAAAGTGAGCCATAAATAAAATAATAGAAGAAGGAAATTGTGATTGCTTGTTAAATTGTGTGTGCTATGTATAAAGTGAATTTGGAGGAGTTTAAATGAAGGCCTTTTATGTGGTTCCTAGTGCTCAAAGGTAATACTTCTTTTCTGCATGTTTGTTTTTCTTTTCATTTAGGAATAGACCCTAAGTTAAACATCCTTGAAATTGTAAAGCCTGTTGAAACTGTGGAGGTAGTGATTGATCCAGATGCCCATCATGCTGAGGCTGAAGCTCATCTTGTTGAGGAGGCCCAAGTGATAACCCTGGATGGGACGAAGCACATCACAACCATTTCAGATGAGACTTCCGAGCAAGTGACACGATGGGCTGCAGCTCTGGAAGGCTACCGAAAAGAGCAAGAGCGCCTTGGAATACCCTATGGTAATAGGACAAGGCAGTTGTGTTAAGAAATGTATGATATTAATAAGGGGTGGAGAGTGATGAATTCAAGTGCTTAGGTACTGTCTTGACAATTTGCACTGCTGGTGATGAGTACAGTACAGATACCTTGACATAGTAGGGAGCCAGGGTTTCCAGTAATTCTTCCTTCCCTTTCCCCTACCCCCTCCCTTTTTTTTTTTTTTAAGAAGTGCTCATGATTTTGACAGCCTTTCACTTGTAACCATCTGCCTCTTAGTCTAGGTTTCTAATTTTTGCTGACTGACATATTGAAGATATTTTAATTAAATTAAAATTTCTTTCAGATCTAGACCCTCTAGGGCTTTTTTTTTCTTTTGGTTGCTGTGTATGTTGATCTCTGTCTGCATACTTGACAAGTATTTAAATGTTACATATCATGTTTCCTACTATTCCATTAAAGTGATATAATGTTTTCCACACTATGTTACCCCATGATATTGATATTGCAGTTGTCTCTAGGTGATGCATGTGCAGCTGTGTGATATATTAGTTTAATATTAACCTACAGGATATCATTAAAAAAACCAAAAACTTCCACTATACAGTATGTTATAAGGCAGTGGTGTTCAGCCCTTTTGCCTGGGCAGCTGAATGGGCAGTGCCTGGTCCATCTGTGGGCCAGATCAGGCTGGTAGTCCTTCATTCATCCTGATAGAGGGGTGCAGAGGGCACCTTGGCCTCAACTCAGGACTGCAAGGGCAGGGGCCTTGACCCAGCCATGGTGGGAGAGAGGTCTTGATGAGGCCCCTACCCAGCCTTTGGGTCTGGAGAGGGATTTGATGCATCCCTTCAGGAGGGATTATGGTCTGGCCAGCAGCAGACCTACCACAGGGCTTGGGGTTTGGGAATTTAGCAGGGAAGAATGGGTGTATTAATTGCCACTGCTCCCCCACCACCAAATTTCCTGACCCATGGGTAGCCCTGTGGCCCAGATGCAATGGATCTGTGGTTTGCATTTAGTCAATTGTCCAGAGGTTCAGCATCCTGAAATATAAGGTATTTAAAATAACATACTTACCTTTTAGGGTCAACTAACTCGTCTAGAAACTGTTGTATTATTATTGAATTATTGTTGGATAGCACTGGGTTATTTGACTGGTCAGGAGCTGATGAGTCCGTATCCTTTTTAACCTGAAGACCAACTATAATTTAAAGAAAAAAATACTGTTGTACCAAAAATGCAAAATTCTTGCACTGATGATTTTATGTTTTGCTAACCAAAATCCTTTGAATAATAACATTGGTGTTTTTCTACTACCCAGCAATTCAAACAAAGTAGGTTTTCAGTACATCTGGATTGTTAAAATTAAACTTCTTTCTTCTTTTTCTTCTCATCTTTTTATAATAAAAATTTAGATTCTTATCCTTTAGTTGCAAAGGAATCAATATTGATCTTTGCTTGGACTGCTGTGCTGAATGGTCCAGGGCCAGGCTTTATAACTAAAACCAGGCTTTTTTGAAACTTGAGTTTCAGTAAAGATATTTTTAATGGAATTCATTCTTTTCATAAGACCGTTCAGTTATTTGTTCCAGTTATGTGGTACAGCTATTTGTAATACTTTTTCTATGGTACTTTCTATTTTTAGTACCTGTAAGAAACAGTTGTATAACATCTAAAATGGACAATATTTTTAAGAGTTGTTTTTTGTTGTTTCTTTCTTTTCTATTTTTCCTTAGACCCTGTACAGTGGTCAACAGACCAAGTACTTCACTGGGTGGTATGGGTGATGAAGGAATTTACCATGACAGATATAGACATCAATAGTCTTAGCATTCCGGGGCGAGAGTTATGCAGCCTCAATCAAGAAGACTTCTTTCAGAGAGTTCCTCGGGGAGAAATCCTTTGGAGCCACTTAGAACTTCTCAGAAAATGTATGTGAGCCCTCTCACATGTTTTAGTTGCTGTTTTGTTATTAAAAATAACTTGGACTATTCATTATTGATTTTGTTTTCCTACTTCCCATTTTTACTGTGAATGAATGCTGAATACTAGATAACCAAATATACTAGCCAGAATATTCACTGTTATGAAAGTTAAGTGTACATATTAATCTGGTACTCCTTTCCTCAGATTTATTCTTAATCTACAGTATTTACTCAAATGCAAGACAATGTCTTTTTCCCCCAGTTAACATGGGAGAGAAAGCCCCTTCTTTTACATTTGCCTGTAAGGGAACCACATTATAAATATATTGCCTATCTTTGAACTGCTGCTAAAAGCATCATGTGTTACATAATGGAAACCAACTATAAAGTTGATTAAGTACAGCCAATCCTAAGAATGACTATGAAGTGCATGACATATATGGGGAAAATATGTTGTTGAGAGCTTACCACAAATGTAGAGGGTTTGGGTGGTCGGGGTTTAATGAAAAATTTTTGTATCCCAGGTCAAATTAGCCAGATCAGGTCCAAGTCAGTTTGAATCATTCAAGAACCATATGTGGCCCTGCTTGGACCAGCCCCAGACTGGGGCTTCAGATATTTCCAAATCCTTTGGAAAGCATCCTATGTGCAGGCCCAAGCCCACATGCTTGACGTTCTGATGCCCCCGAGTTTTGCTTGCCCTCAGCTGTATGGCCAGAGGAGGAAGCTAGGAAGGAGTCTTCTATTTCCATAAAAGTGGCATATAGCTGCGATCCTCCCACTGGAAGTTGGCCAGCGAGAAGCTAACTGTGAGGCGCTCCTAAGATTTTTGCTGCCCATCTGAATAAGACCTATGGTAGTACCTGTTGAGCATAGTCCCTTTCATCGATGACTCTTTTTTTTTTAAAGCCATGGTGAGCCACTACACTGCACACACTTCAATTTCCTTTTGACTCCTACAGCTGAGCTGCAGCTTTCTTTCTCATTTCCAATAATTCCCGTTTCTTCAGCCTTAAAAACATTTGGCAAACATCACCAAACGGGGCTCAAACAGCTTACCCAGAATCCCTCTGTCAGCCTCTCATGATTAGTGTGGCCTCACCCTCCATTAGGAAAATAAACCAGGTTGCCCTGCATCTCATCTGCACGTACCTTTTTGGAAGATCCTAGGACACATAATAAGAATATGCCGTTCCAGTCATGAGTTGGGGCTTATTAGCACAAGGAACCTTTGTTGGGGTTATCTGGAGTTACACACCACTGAACAGTGCTGAGCTATGGAGTCACCATGGCTTGAGTCTGGTGGGACACTTCCATGTGCTGAGAGCATGTAGTAGGGTCTTGACAGTAAGGAGAGATAGAAGGGCCAGCCAATGGAAAAAGCTGATTATACTAACCTGTCCTTGTGGTAGGTTACCTGGCAGGGGAAACACCATGTATCTGAGTCTAAGAAGGCAGTTTTCCTTAAGCCTCCTGGGGATAACTGTTCTTCTGGCATGGTTTAGTACCTGCTGAGGTGTTGGGGCTTAATGCCTATTTTATGGAAGTGGGAGGCTTCTCCCTAGATTGCTTCTGCAGCCATATGGTTGAGGGCAAGCAAAACTTGGGGTCTGCACGTAGGATGCCTGTCAAAAGACATTGGAAATATCTGAAGCCCCTGGTGGGGTGGAGGATGTTTTCTGGGTGTAGGGCCTCTTACAGTTCTGGACTGACTCATGGATTTGAACTTGATTTAGCTTGGAACACAAAAATTTCTTTAAAAAAATGGAAAAAGCTGATGGGAAGCAGAGAGCAAAGGGACTACTTGACTCCCTAGATTTATTTTTCCTTCCGTAGCAGTGGGAGGTTGACAAACTCAAGGCAAACCTCCAATAATTAGGTTCTATACCTGGAAAATTATGGAAAATGTATACATAATTCCAAATGTATATATTTTCTGTATATAGAATCTAATTATCTGGAGGTTGTCTTATAATATTGGTCATCTTGTATTCGAGTAAATATGGTAATATAGGAAGTAAATTGTGAAGCTTATAAGTTCTGCTTTGGTTTTAATAGAACTTAGGTTTGTTTTTTATTTTTGACAGCTTTTAATTAATTATTGATTAAGTGCAGTTTATGGTGCACATCGCAATCATGTATAAATGCAAAAGGGAATAAGCCAATGCACTCATCTTTCAGGTTTGTCTGTGTGTATAATAATTGAGGTACAGTTAAGTTAAAGGCAGTTGTTGATTTCTGTCTCAGTGGATTTTGAAACATTTAAAAAATCCTATAAGTATAAAAGTAGATTTTAAGAAAGGGGAAAAAAACAATAGTAAGGATCTCATGCATAAACTAATAGTGAGAATTAAATGTTGTCCCAGATACCCATGTGCTATGCATGCATTATATATATACTGTTAAATATTTTATTTCTGTAAGTTAATTTTTGTATACTTCTAAGGCTTTATGTTATGCTCAGAATTCCAAACTGATTTTCTGTTTTAGAAGTCATTGGCCTTCAAATGACTTTCTAGGGAAAGGATTTGAATAAAGACTTATATTTTACTTTTACTTTGCAGATGTATTGGCTAGCCAAGAACATTCTGGAGAAATAGCAACTGTTACTATTGATCAGCGTGAGTAGTAATGCCAGCAGCTTATTAAGACAAGTATCTGTCAACAAGATGTTGACGTGACAGATATTTGGAGAGCCCCACAAGAAATCCATTTTTGAAAGCAAAACTCTTAAGAGTTTAGTTTAATCAAGCCAAAGAATGTTTCTGATTCTTTTCTTTAATCATAGGCTTTCTGCCCAATTTTTTATCAAATCACATTGGTAATATCAGCTGTTTGAATCCACATTCTTGGTGAATGTATACCAGAAGTATAGCTTTATTTTTTGTCCAAGATTTTAATATTTCCAGCAATCATTTTTAAAGCTGCACTTGGTGTTACTAGATTACAATTTTTAAAATTTTCTGAATTAGAAAGAAAATATTTAGTAATATTGAAAAGCAACATGATCCATAGAGACCTGCTTAGAACTGATATAAAGACATTCATTTTAAAATGAAATACCACGAGTCTCAAACTGCAGAACAATGTAATATACTAGTACTTATCATGTAGAAATGAACTAATTTTTGGAAGTCTTCTTATAATGGTATTTATGCGGCAGAAGGACTATATTATGTCTTTGCTGTGGATTTTGTTATGAGACAAAGGTCCCATAGAGGGACCTTTATAATACCTTTGCAGTCTTTTTGAACCACGAAAAAAAATACTTCATTGCTTTCTGTATAGATTAGCAGAGGAGAGTGTTCAGTGACTTTGGGAAGAGGTAAAGGATTTGGAGGGGCAGCCAGTACATTCTAGTTTATAAATTTGAGGAAGCAGTCATGGAGGGACTGCACTACAAATTTAGTAAGATGGATTTTTTTTTTTTCCCCAGCCCTCAGGTCAGGGCATTCTTAAAGCCTAATTGCATGGGTTTATGGTGGCTTCTCAAGTATTGGCCTTAGTGAAATTATAATAATGAAATAATTTTTCACGGCTAAATCATACACACTCACACCACACCCAAACAAATTTAGTAAAATGGACAATTCACAGAAGTTTAGGGCTGGAAGGGACGTCGTGAGATCATTGGGTCCAGCCTCCCTTCTGTGAGCAGGAAAGACTGCTGGGGTCAAAATGATAGAAATGTATAATATATTTAGAAAATACAGTCAAATCCACTTTAAATGGGTAGAAAGTATTTAAGTTATTTTTAGGGAGATGACAACTTTTAGAGGAAAATGTTTGGTTCTTACTTGTATTATCAATAGCTTTTAAAGTATGCCTTTGTGTATGAAGTTTTTCTTTCAGCCTTTTGTAATGAATGTTCTTCTCCAATGTTTTACCTTCTACAGCTGTGCAAATTATTCCAGCATCTGTACAGCCTGCTACCCCAACCACCATTAAAGTAATAAACAGCAGTGCAAAGGCAGCCAAAGTACAGAGAGCTCCAAGAATCTCTGGAGAAGACAGAAGTTCACCAGGAAACAGAACAGGTATGGTCTCCATTTCTTAAAAAATTATTTTAGAGGCAAGAGTGCCTGTGAGTAGGATCTTTTATTGGACCAGCTGCATCATTTGGATACACTTAGACAAGCTTTTGGGTATCACAGTAGCCTTTCTTGGGTCTCTGGAGAGAAGCAGGCACAGCAGAGCTAAACAACAGATGGAACAATGTCTTGTACAAAACTCCACAGGTAAATAAAAACAGGATATGAGAGAAATTATCAGGTAGCCAACTGACAAGAACAACGTAGTAAAACCCTGGTAAGTGGAAGAGCAGGATTTTTCAGGAGGCTTATTATCACCTGTGAAATGCAGTGAGTATTAGGTAGATTACCATATAGGCCAAGAAGTTATTGTTTAAGTCCCTCAGTGTGTCCCAACAGGCTAGTGAATTTTTGTTTCCAGACTCGTTTTTTGAAGGTGCCTGGTAAATTTCCCTTGCATGTGAGAACTATGAGGGCAGACAAGGAGTGACGACCCTGTGAAAAATATTCTATCTGCATTCTAATGTCTGTCCTTTATCTTACTGAGAGGAGACTTAATAGCAGCCTTCAACTCCTGAAGTGGGGTTTGAAAGAGGGTGGAGCTAGACAGAAGAAGGAGCAACAGTCTCAAGCTGCAGCAAGGGCAGTTTAGGTTAGATATTAGGAAGAATTTTCTCACTAGGAGTGTAGTAAAACAGTGAAACCAGTTACCCAGTGGTGGTGGTGGAAGCTTCATCCTTGGAGGTTTTCAAAACCTGCCTAGACAAAACTTTGGCTGGAATCATCTGTTTGGGGCTGGTCTTGCTTTGAGCAGGGGGTTGGACTAGATGACCTCCTGAGGTCCTTTCCAACCCTAACTTTCCATGATTCTGGTCTCTAGGTTTTGTTTGGTTTCATCCATGTAGTTTCCATGAGGGTATGTGGTGCATGGGATGAGGCATACCATAGACAAGTGTGTGATCTGTGGATTCTGATCAGTTTTATTGTGGGGCGTGTTGATTGTTGTAGCAGTAGAGATGACATGACAGGTCTTGCCTATATTGTTGAGGTAGAGTTGGGTCCCATTATATCCCTGCTGGTTAACAGGGAGTTTGGCTCTGTTGTGTTGGGAAAGGTTGAGAGGTGTCTGAAAGCTAGGATCAGAGTGTCTGGGGATATTTCTCTCAAGATCTGGTCCCTTTTGAGTCTAACCTGATGATCCTTTTTATTGGTTCAAGTGTGGGATAGTAGGTGACAAACAAGGGTATATGATCAGTGGAGGTTTTCTTCTTATACCAC
This sequence comes from Crocodylus siamensis, assembly GCF_052110815.1. Lineage (NCBI taxonomy): Eukaryota > Metazoa > Chordata > Crocodylia > Crocodylidae > Crocodylus > Crocodylus siamensis. Next base: position 252,835,807 of record NC_143395.1, read on the forward strand.
AGTAGATTGCTTCAGGGTGTTTAATGGTTAAATTGAATGACAAATATGCAGCATACCTTGGATCACTCTCTAAGATTCTATTTTTATCAAGCTTTCTGTGTTCAGTAGTACTTGGATGGAAGGTTGGCAGAAAAAATTCAGACGCTGCAGGGATGAAGTAGTTAATGACCCTCTTCCTATACTGACCCAATAAAATTCCCAGAATAGTGTTAGAGCAGTGTGTTTATTGGACGTATCATCTGGTAGATCAGACAAATGCCAGATTATGACCGTTGTTGTCAGTAAAGATCTCCTGTCCTTTCTGCACCCTGCTTCCATACCATTTATTTAAACTTTAATTTTGTTTGTTAGATGCTGAAGGAGGAAACTAAGAGGGCAAATAATTAGTATGAAACAGATCCTTAGTCAGGCACTAGGAGCTGTATTTGTTCAGTTCCTGCCATCATTTTGTTAGCAACGTCATTTAAGTGAAGGTTTTTTCAGGAAAACTGCATACTGTTCTGCAGTTTATTTCCAGAATTTCTGTTCAGTTTTCTTCATTTGGCTCTTAATTAGACAAGTGTCCTTATGTTCTTTTCTTAAGGTCATTTGTATGTTCTTTAAGCTTTTGCAAATGTCTTGTAATGAACGCACCAAAATTTTCAAAATCAGGAAGCTAAAACTGGGCTCCTAAGATAAGAACTTCAAAACTGATTCCAAAGGGAGCTACTGCATGATAAGCACTTCTGGAAAATCAGCCCGTTTCTAAGTACCCCTTTATAGTTTTAGGAAATAAAGCTTGAAGGATCATTTTTAAAAAAAAAAGTCAGTATTTTGGCAGCTATACCTGAGGGAGCTTGACCTGACCTAATATGAATTTTAAAAAGTCTTAAAGTAATTTGAGTAGGAAATTCGAGAGGAACATCTGAGTATGTCTCTTCCTCAAATATATATTTGTAAGGGAAAACTCAAAGGCATATTTTCAAGGATTAAAATGTACTCAAATAATTGCACTTGACACTGAATAAAAATATAGTTCAAACTCAGTAGGTTTGTGATGTTCAGTTGGTGCGTGTGTGCGCACATGTGAAGGAGATTGGCATTGATAGCTTAACTTGCCTTGGCAGGAAAATACTAGTCTTTGGAGTTCAGCTATAAATGATCAAAAGTAATAACTGCTCCTAAGAATGTAATTTATTTTCATTACAGTGTTGCAGTGCATTCTTTTGTGTTTGCAGTTTCAATGAGCTTGGGTTAATTTCACTTTTTGTTGCTTTACGATAGGAAATAATGGCCAGATCCAGTTATGGCAGTTCTTGCTAGAACTTCTTACTGACAAAGATGCTCGGGACTGTATTTCTTGGGTTGGTGATGAAGGAGAATTTAAACTGAATCAACCCGAGCTGGTTGCACAGAAATGGGGACAACGTAAAAATAAACCCACCATGAACTATGAGAAGCTTAGTCGTGCTCTGAGGTAAGGTCTGCCACTAAATTCTTCTGTGAAACTGTTCAGTGTTTCCAGTTAATTGCTGTTGTATGCTCTCATAAAAGAGAGATGGATAATGACAGTTAAGCCATCTGCTGCTTCTGCTCCCATCAAATCTTATCAATCTGGGTTGTAATTTGAAAGTATGAGATGTCACCTTTAGGAGATGATAAAATATTTCGACAATAGAAGTTTCCAAAAAGTGTTTTAACAATGGCATACCTCAATTTTTTCAGTTGCTCAAAATGTCCTTTTCCTTTTTAATACTTGGCGTGCTCCATTTTTCTTGTAACGCACCAACCAATAGCTTCACATTTTCATTGATGACAAAATAAAATACCTGCCTCACAGCTGTTCACTTTTGTACAGATTTGTGAAAATTACTACTTTTTTCTTAATCAAATTACATACTGCTAGTAGTTCACTTTCTTCCCAATACAGTCAGTAGTGTTAAACAGATATTCTGTGCTTATTTCTTTAGTTTCCTAATTGTTAGTAAAATTTCAGATTTTGCGTAGGATTTTTTCTTTGATTTCATGGTTTAAATGCGCATTTAGATTGATAAGTTCAGGCACTTACTAACCTCCTTATTGTGACAACATCATAATGCAAACTCAGGCACAGTTAATAAACAAACTTCTTTCTGTATTTGCAGCCACTATAAGTTTCCAATAAACTGCATTGCCTGGTATGTTGACTTTCTGCAACCAAAAATGCAGACTGTTCATTAGGAGTTTTCTATTTGAAGTAAATGAGAATTATGTTACCAAGTCATACTAATTGAGTTTTTAAAATCCTGCCTTTAATCCAGCAGTTCCCAAACTGTGGGTTGTGACCCCAAATGGAGTTGCAGAAACAGCAGATGGGATTGCAAGAAATCACTTTAATCCAGGGGTGGGCAAAATATGGCATGCGGGCCAGATCTGACCCACCAGGCAATCTCATCTGGCCCACAGGCACTCACCAACTAACTGTACCCTACCCAGCCCACGTGCCTCGCTCCCACCTTCGTATATGGATGGGCCTGGCACAGCTTCCAGGCAGGGTGCCTGCTGCTAATGCTTCAGCCACTGGGGGACCTGCTTGGCTTCTCTGGTAGTCCTGGTTGCTCCAGGCACCAGGAAGGGAAGCAGCAGGGGCAGGAGAAGGGGGGAGTTGCAGCTAGGCTGGAGCATGAAGCATCGGGCTGGAGCTGGCAGCAGCACAGAGCACACACCTGGGGAGCAGCAGGAGCGCAGAACTTGGGTGGACAGGGTGTGGGGGTGTGGGGACACCCTGCACTCTCCTTCCCATGATGCACAGCCCCTGCTACTGGCAGCAGCAGCAGGCGCTCGGGGTGCTTATGCCCCACGCCAGCGCTGCTGCTGGCGGTATGTGGCTCTGGCCAGCACTGTGCATGGTGGGAAAGTGCACAGGCAGGTCAGCCTGCCTCTGTCATGTGGGGCTCTATGCAGTGCATGTGCATCTCCCAGCACTTAACACGCCACCGGAAGAAGCCCCGTGTGATGGATTCAGGTGCCTTCACTGCTCCCTGTCATGCAGGTCCCTGGACTCAGCCAGGAGCGGATGGGAAGTGAGTGCTGGGGTCTGCATGGCAGGGTGCAGGGAAAGCAGCTGGCTCCATGTTGTGGGGCTTGGTCCCGTGACACACAAGTACTAGGAGCTGCACATGCACCATGCAGAGCTCTGCACAATAGAGCAGGGTGGCCTGGCTGTGCTCATTGCCATCACACGTACTGCTGGCTGGAGCCATGTGCCACTGGGCAGCAGCACCTGCACTCGCCACAAGTGCCCCAAGCACCCGCCACCTGGTGCTGGTGCTGGTGCTGCTGCTGGTGACAAGGGCTGTGCACCATGAAGGTCAGCATGGGGGGTCCCAACACTTCCCCTCACACTCTCCATCACACCCCACAAATCCCACACACCTACACCATGTCCCCTCAGCAACCCTTCCACATATACCACATACACTTCCCCACAATATACCCTGTTGCCCTGCATTGCCACAGCTGCCAAGGTGAAGCATGGCAGCAGCATGGATTTGTGGCCTGCACTGCAGGTAGGCCCTAGGGAGCATATCACCTAGGTGAGCATGGCAGTGTGGTGCTCCCATCCACGCTGGATCCCACCTGCTGCACCACAACACTCCCCACCCCCCATCCTGTGGGGAGCGCAGCAGGGTGGGAAGCCCTGAGTGGGCAGTCCACATCCTCCCCCCCATCCCAGGCTCCTCTCCAGCTCTGTCGCCCACCATGTGTGGGGGCAGGAGGAGGGGGAGCTGGGCTCTGTGCTCCACTCTTGCCGCAGCAGCCAGGGCTCAGGCAGGTGGCAGGGGGCTGTGAGCCTTAGCCCTGGGGCACATCAGGGCGTGGGGGGCTGTGAGTTGAAAGTGAGGGGCTATACTGAGGAAATGGGGTCATAAATGGGATAATGTGGAGGAAATGTTTGGGAAGCACTGTTTTAGTCACCTAAATGTGGGATTAAGCTTCAATTTTCAGAAAGTTCTGGCTTGGACGGTGGTATGTAAATTCACAACAATTTTCTGAGTATATTACAAACCTACTATTTCTCAGTGTTAACACTGAAGCAGTTCTATTTTGAAGCGACAAAGATTTAATGTTCCTGAGAAAATGATTTTAATTGTAATACAGTTTTAATCCTGATGGTGTGAGGATTTATGGAGTTTTTAGCACCCTTAATGTGAGTAAAATCACGTACTTATATTTTGCTATTTTCAGTATTTTGGCTTTTGTTTATAGCATGTTTTGAAAGTCAAATAAGGTAGCCACCCATAAGTATCAGTAAAAAAAACAAAAAAAAAACAACCCAAAACTGCCATTTATACTTCAGTGTGCTTTATC